>NC_083348.1:38606997-39955950 GCF_019175385.1 Lycium barbarum | reverse complement strand
AAGTTAAGGGCAAGGCTATATTTTGATTTTGTTTAATACACAAGTTGTTTATGAAAATTTTTGATGTGGAAATATTAAGAAAGGCTAGGGGTAAAAAGGGAAATTCACAAGGTGGCTCATGAAAATATTAAGGAAAATTTGGGGTTGAAAGTTAATTTTGGAAAGTTAGTAATTCTTGAACAATAGGCCAAGTAGTCGTGCAAGGGGGTGTGGGCTATGACCCACATGGATGCATAATATAAGTAAGTAAAAGGTGACTAATTAATCATATTTATCACCTTCATCCTTTAGAAGCTTGGAGAGACTTGGAGAGAAAAGAAAGAAGAAGGCCATTCGGCCAAGGTGACCAAAATTGAGGTCCAAAAATCTTGATCAAAAAAAATATTTTCTTCTAGAAATCCCACCAATTGGAAGGTCCTCTTTAACGTGGAGTAGTTGTTGGGGCAAGTAAACCATTCATTCTTGCAAGGAGCAAGTTTAGCCAAGTAAGAAGATAAGTGGAAAAGGTAAGGTTTAATCTTCTTTTTATATGTTATGGATGGTTTGTATATGTTGTAGAGTGTAGAAATGAATGAAATTCATGAAAGTATGTGTGTTGGGTTGTATCCGTGTGGGTGGTTATTTTGTGTAGAAGTGATGAACTAATTTTACCTAGTATTTAGTTGTTGTTGTTGTGGATTCAATGATGCAAATGAAGGTTTAGGGATTCAAATTGAAGTTGAAATTATTGTGGGCTGTTTTAGAAGCCAATGTGAGTTGAATGTAGTCTTCTTGTATCTATCGAAAATAATGTTGTTAGTGTGTGAATTGTTGGTGTAGTTCATGAATATGAAAGAAGGAAAGGTAAAGCTTTACATACCTTATTCGATCCTTACGCTCCTCCAAACTCAAATCCCGTTGCCTTCAAAATCTACAATTGGTCACAATTACCAAATGTTAACTATAAGCCTTTAGGACTTGAATCTTAAATTAACACCTTTCTACAGAAATTTGGGCAGCATCTCTCCTGTAAATTCAACATCCCCGAGATTTTAACTCGGCCAAAGTAATCAACAACAACACCCACAATAATACCAACAACATCAACAATCGATTTGAAACGCATTCTAACATAAACTGCCTTCTTTTCCAAAGAGTGCAACAACTTCCAAATCAACCTTGCGCATTCAAATCAATATCAACGTTTTCATATTCACATACTAATTTAAGATCATTCAAACATAGGCCAAGAACACTCCAAGCAATCTATACGATATTCAACAATTCCATCAATTCCATGTTAAACCCGGAATTCCTACATACGCAACAAAACTACCACGACGCATTTTCTACTTTCAAATTCATAATCATAACAACAATCCACACTTTAATAACTTCATTTCCATAATATCATAAAATCATACTAAAATGACACAATCTCCTATAATCAATTTCCAATGCCAAATTAAACCATTTAACTTTCATTTACATTATAAGGGTCACAACAATACAACTAACATATTAAACAAAATTAATTCACTCCCCTCTCATCACTCTACACCACACGGCCCTACTCCACATTTCCAACTTCAACCAAATTCATTCAACTTTCATTTCCAATATGAAGTCCACCATAACCACAACTAGAATACTACATAAAATTCAACTCATCCTACCCATACAACAATACCCACATACGGCCACATACATGCCCACTATGCAAACTTTCATATTTCCATAAATTTTACCCATTTCTACATACTACAACATAAACAAGCCTTCATAACATAATTAAAAGGGATTAATTCTTACCTTTTCCTCCTAGCTTCTTCACTTGACCAAGGTATTAAATTGACGAAACAAGCGGCCTATCTTCCGAAATAACTACACCACGTTGTAGAGGATCCTTGAATTAGTAGAAATACCACAAGAAAATAATTTTTGAAGCAAGATTTCAAAGGGAAAACTTTTTGGAGCATGGCCGAATGGCCTATATTGTTCTTGCTCTTCTTTCTTTTGTTTTCTCTTTCTCCAATTTTCTTGAAGCTTCTAAGGATAATGGTCCCCTTTCATCTAATTTATCACATGGAAAAATAATTAAAACCCATAGGCTTGGGCCATGTATGGCCGGCCACCCTCTCACTTTTGGGCCTTATTTTCTCTTATTATTATTTTGAGCCCAATTGGTTATGAATCTTGTTTTGTAATTCCCGAAACTAATTTCCAAAATTCTAATTTTGCCCTTGGTCTTCCTCAATATTTTCACATTAATATTTCATGAACAACACACATGTATTAATTAAAATCAACATGTGACTTTATTTCTTCCAAGTCAAAATTATTTCGAATTTTCCGAATATGCGAAAATACGGGGTATAACATCCTCCCCCCTTTAGAACATTCGTCCTCGAATGTTAGATTAGTCTTATAGGGTCTTGTAAGCATTTGGGGAAGGTTCTTTATATGGGCAATACACATCACTCATTCAATAATCAGCATAACCAGTTACGAAATTTAAATTACCTGTAGGCATAGGAAACATGTGAGGATACTTCTTCTTCATTTCCTGGCTGCTCCTCGTAAGATATTTCCTCCGTCACCTGAATATCATCTACTGGAAATATTCTGAAAGGATCACCAACACATTTGCGAAGCATGGATACATGAAACACCGGATGTACTGCTTCCAGATTAGATGGTAGATCTAGCTCGTAGGCGACATTCCCAATATTTCGAACAATCTGATAAGGCCCAATATATCGCGGACTGAGCTTTCCCTTTTTGCCGAATCGCATTACGCCCTTCATAGGCGACACCTTCAGAAATACCCAATCACCAACCTGGAACTCCAAAGGTCGACGTCGTTTATCAGCATATGATTTCTGTCGACTCTGGGTTGCTAATAACCGCTCTCGAATGATTTTCACCTTATCAACCGCCTGCTGGGTCATATCTGGGCCGATTAATTCAGTTTCGCCAACATCGAACCAGCCGATCGGTGACCTGCATTTTCTGCCATACAAAGCTTCGTACGGAGCCATCTGGATGCTAGAATGGTAGCTGTTGTTATAAGCAAACTCAACCAGCGGCAGATGATCCTCCCAGCTACCTCTGAAATCAATAACACAGGCCCGCAACATATCTTCTAGCGTCTGTATAGTGCGCTCGGCCTGCCCGTCGCTCTGAGGATGGAATGATGTGCTCAGAGTCACCTGAGTCCCCAATCCTTCCTGAAATGATCTCTAGAAATTCGCTGTAAACTGGGCACCTCTGTCAGTGATAATGGATATAGTAACTCCGTGAAGTCTTACTATTTCTTTAATATATAGCCTGGCATAATCCTCAGCTGAATAAGTAGTTTTGACTGGAAGGAAATGGGCTGATTTTGTCAGTCTATCAACAAGAACCCATATGGAGTCATATTTCCGTGGAGTGCGAGGAAAACCTGTAATGAAGTCCATATTAATTATCTCCCATTTCCAAGTCAGAATTTCCATTTCCTGCAATAATCCACCCGACTTTTGATGTTCTATCTTAACCTGCTGACAATTCGGGCACTGGGCAACGAACTCTGCGATGTCCCGTTTCATGCCATCCCACCAGTACAGGCATCTGAGATCATGATACATCTTCGTCGATCCCGGATGGACAGAATAGCGGGCATAGTGTGCTTCGCCCATAACCTGCTGTCATAGCCCTGCAACATCAGGAACACACAATCTGCCTCGATATAATAATATCCCGTCAGGTGTAAACTCGAACGGATTCTTCTCCTTTTCGTGGGCTGTGTCTCTGTACTGTACTAAAACAGGATCTTCATATTGGTGCCGCTTTATGTCTTCCCTAATAGATGATTCAGCAACCCCTAGGACAGAAATCCCCGTACCTCCAGAATCGACCAGACGAACTCCAAGATTAGCCAGCTGATGAATATCACGTACTATCTCTTTCCTCTCCGGTTGCAAATCTGCCAAGCTACGCATAGACTTGCGGCTGAGTGCATCTGCTACAACATTAGCCTTGCCCGGATGATACAAAATATCAACATCATAGTCTTTCAACAGCTCCAGCCACCTCCTCTGCCGCAAATTCAGCTCCTTCTACTTAAAGATATACTGGAGGCTCTTGTGATCTTTATAATATCAACATGGACGCCATATAAATAGTTTCTCCATATCTTCAGAGCATGGATTACCGCTGCTAGCTCCAGATCGTGGGCAGGATAATTTCTTTCATGCTTTTTGAGCTGCCGGGAAGCGTAGGCTATAACTCTGCCGTGCTGCATTAATACACAACCTAACCCCATGCCGAAAGCATCACAATAAATAACATACCCGTCTGGTCCCTCTGGAAGTGTCAGAATTGGAGCTGTAGTCAACTTCTCTTTCAGCAACTGGAAACTTCGCTCGCAAGCATCAGTCCGCTGGAACTTAGCTCCCTTCTGAGTTAGCCGTGTTAACGGCGCTGAAATCAAAGCAAACTTTTCCACAAATCTTCTGTAATAGCCTGCTAGTCCCAGAAAACTACGTACCTCGGTGGGCGTCGTAGGTCTAGGTCAATTCTTTACGGCCTCAATCTTCTGTGTGTCCACCCGGATGCCCTCAGCTGCAATAATATGTCCCAAAAATGCCACTGAAGTCAGCCAGAATTCACACTTAGAGAATTTTGCATATAATTTTTGATGCCGAAGTACCCCAAGTACCGCTCTCAGATGATCTGCGTGTTCCTCCTCTGACCGTGAGTAAGCCAGAATATCATCAATAAATACAATCACGAACATATCCAGGAACGGTCTGAATACCCGATTCATCAGATCCATGAATACCGCTGGAGCATTAGTCAGCCCAAAAGACATCACTCTGAATTCATAATGCCCATATCGAGTCCGGAATGCTGTCTTAGGAATATCAACCTCTCGTACCCGCACCTGGTGGTAACCGGACCGCAAATCTATCTTCGAAAAACACTTAGCGCCCTGCAACTGATCAAACAAATCATCAATTCTGGGGAGGGGGTATTTATTCTTTATGGTTACCGTATTTAGCTGCCGATAATCAATACACATACGCAGCGACCCGTCTTTATTTCTTACAAATAATACCGGGGCTCCCCAAGGCGAGGTGTTGGGTCTGATGAAGTCTTTTTCTAATAAATCCTTCAGCTGCTCTTTTAATTCTTTTAATTCTGCAGGTGCCATCCTGTACGGGGGAATAGATATAGGCTGAGTATCTGGCAGCACATCAATAGTGAACTCTATCTCTCGCTCCGGAGGAAGACCTGGAAGCTCATCTGGAAATTCATTAACCACTGGGACTGACTGAAGAGTCGGTGCTTCTGCTTTCAAGTCTTGTACCAGAACCAAATGATAAATATACCCTTTTCTGATCGTCTTCCTCGCCTTAAGGTATGAAATAAACTTACCTTTCGGCGATGCTGTATTACCTGTCCACTCTATCACTGGTTCCCCGGGAAATTGGAAACGAACCACCTTTTTCTGGCAATCAATATTAGCATAACAGGAAGCTAGCCAATCCATGCCCATAATAACATCAAATTCAATCATATCTAACTCCACCAAATCTGCCTTAGTATCTCTACACCGCCCCCAGATCTGCAGCTGCTGCTGCTCCAATCTCCTCTGGTGGTGGCGGTGTAGAGGAGCCCTCTGACTGGGGCATAATCTCGGCACAGGCCCTGGTAATCCTCTGGGCCTGGCTAGTCAACCCTGCTGCTACTGACTTGGCCTTCTGGGCCGCTGTCGCAATTTTCGGAGGCATGGCTGAAAACATAACAATTTGTTAGGGAGAAGTCATCTTGATAATACAGCTCTATCGCACGATCTAAGATAAGAAAGAAGGGTAGCATCCTAAATGTCTTGTAACCTCCTGTTTATAGATGTGGTGCACAACACACCGATAAACAGGACTCTACTAGACACGGTCTGTAGACACTCCGAGGACGAACCGCTCTGATACCACTTTTGTCACGACCCAACCCCGTGGGCCGCGACTAGTGTCCGTACTGGACACCCGTACGTACCCAACAACCCAAACTAGCATATAAACAGAATATATAGATATAGAAGGCAATTGGCGTTACTAATTACCACAAATAAAACAGATATAACGCGGGGAAGCCGGTAAGGCTATCGCAGAACATATCAACCCAAAACATATATACAACCCACATGTATGTCTACAGACCTCTATGGAACAATAACAGAATCATAAGACGGGACAGGGCCCCGTCATACCCCTGAATAACATATATATGTACAATAGAAAAAGTCTGTACCCAAAATGTAGGCTCCGGACAAGAGAGCACTCCAAGACATCAGAATAAAACCCTAAGCGGGCGGATCAGCAAATCGGTCGTCTCTACCTGCGCGGCATGAAACGCAGCCCCCGAAGAAAGGGGGTCAGTACGGAATGTATACTGAATATGTAAAGCCTGGAGTACAGTAATAAAATCATAATCGGAACAGAACGTACAGAAAATGAGTGTAATGTCCAGAATATCAAATACATATTTACAAACATAAATAGTGTATGCAAAAACATATGCCATATCCGGCCCCCGTTAAGGGACTCGGTGAACAGAACGTGGTCGCCACCCCGACACTGGCGCCACAACACGTCATACTCCAGAGTAGGGAATAACTCCGTAACATATCATGTCATATCAGATGGAAATATCGTATCATATCATATCATATCAGAATAGGCGTACATGGCACAGCATACTCCACAACCCATGTACATGTATACCTGCCCCCTCACATCGGGGCACGGCGAACAATGCAGTGGAATACGCTTGATAACATATCCTGGCCCAGGCTCAGTGAAGGAAACATTGAGGCATCCACGAGTGGAGTAGTGAGAAACTAAATGCAATATAAAACAAAATACATTTACAAAGACTCGATGGAATATCTCGACAACAAATCTTAATAAGGAAATCGCACGATAATCATAGTGCGTGTATTTCGGATATCACAATAGGTTACATAAAAATAATCTTTATGGGATCGTTTTCATGTTCCAAAATAGTTTATAATACTCAACGAAATACTTGCAACAATTTTCATTTAGTAGTTAGAAGAGTAGTTAAGACGTTCCCTTTGAAATCGCTCGAAAATAGGTCAATGCACAATAGGAGAGAAATCGGGAATAGTGGGCCCACCTCGGGTCAATTGAGGTGGTGGGCTCAAATTATGTACATTAAGCCTATGGAGTCATCTATGAAGGTGTTAGGTCAATCTCATATCCTTTTAGGTAATTCATAGGCGCTTACACCATTCTTTCAACAAAGCATAGAACATATGATTCAATTCTATTGAATGGAAAAGGGTTAAATTCAAACTCGGATTTCTAGGAATAGACTCGTCCCCGAGGCTCGTATCCAAACCTATTATGTCTAAGACATGCCAGGAGAAGGAAAGGTAAAGCTTTACATACCTTATTCGCTCCTTATGCTCCTCCAAACTCAAATCCCGTTGCCTTCAAAATCTACAATTGGTCACAATTACCAAATGTTAACTATAAGCCTTTAGGACTTGAATCTTAAATTAACACCTTTCTACAGAAATTTGGGCAGCATCTCCCCTGTAAATTCAACATCCCCGAGATTTTAACTCGGCCAAAATAATCAACAACAACACCCACAATAATACCAACAACATCAACAATCGATTGAAACGCATTCTAACATAAATTGCCTTCTTTTCCAAATAGTGCAACAACTTCCAAATCAACCTGACGCTTTCAAATCAATATCAACATTTTCATATTCACATACTAATTTAAGATCATTCAAACATAGGCCAAGAACACTCCAAGCAATCTGTACGATATTCAACAATTCCATCAATTCCATGTTAAACCCGGAATTCCTACATACGCAAAAAAACTACCACGACGCATTTTCTACTTTCAAATTCATAATCATAACAACAATCCACACTTTAATAACTTCATTTCCATAATATCATAAAATCATACTAAAATGACACAATCTCCTATAATCAATTTCCAATGCCAAATTAAACCATTTAACCTTCATTTACATTATAAGGGTCACAACAATACAACTAACATATTAAACAAAATTAATTCACTCCCCTCTCATCACTCTACACCACACGGCCCTACTCCACATTTCCAACTTCAACCAAATTCATTCAACTTTCATTTCCAATATGAAGTCCACCATAACCACAACTAGAATACTACATAAAATTCAACTCATCCTACCCATACAACAATACCCACATACGGCCACATACACACCCACTATGCAAACTTCCATATTTCCATAAATTTTACCCATTTCTACATACTACAACATAAACAAGCCTTCATAACATAATTAAAAGGGATTAATTCTTACCTTTTCCTCCTAGCTTCTTCACTTGACCAAGGTATTAAATTGACGAAACAAGCGGCCTATCTTCCGAAATAACTACACCACGTTGTAGAGGATCCTTGAATTAGTAGAAATACCACAAGAAAATAATTTTTGAAGCAAGATTTCAAAGGGAAAAATTTTTGGAGCATGGCCGAATGGCCTATATTGTTCTTGCTCTTCTTTCTTTTGTTTTCTCTTTCTCCAATTTTCTTGAAACTTCTAAGGATAATGGTCCCCTTTCATCTAATTTATCACATGGAAAAATAATTAAAACCCATAGGCTTGGGCCATGTATGGCCGGCCACCCTCTCACTTTTGGGCCTTATTTTCTCTTATTATTATTTTGAGCCCAATTGGTTATGAATCTTGTTTTGTAATTCCCGAAACTAATTTCCAAAATTCTAATTTTGCCCTTGGTCTTCCTCAATATTTTCACATTAATATTTCATGAACAACACACATGTATTAATTAAAATCAACATGTGACTTTATTTCTTCCAAGTCAAAATTATTTCGAATTTTCCGAATATGCGAAAATACGGGGTATAACATCCTCCCCCCTTTAGAACATTCGTCCTCGAATGTTAGATTAGTCTTATAGGGTCTTGTAAGCATTTGGGGAAGGTTCTTTATATGGGCAATACACATCACTCATTCAATAATCAGCATAACCAGTTACGAAATTTAAATTACCTGTAGGTTCGATTTTTGCATATTCGGATATCGTATGTGTTATACCCCGAATATGCGAAAATACGGGGTATAACACATACGATATCAGCATAACCAGTTACGAAATTTGAATTACCCCGTATTTAAATTTCAGATATGATTGTTGCTTCGATTTTCCAAAAATGGCTTCTGAAATGTTCGTAGAAGGTTCTGTACTTCAAACGCTCATAACTTTCTCATACTAAGTCGGATTGACCCGAAACTTGTTTCTGAGCCTTTAGATGTCAGTAAGTATACTTATCTATTGAGTCTTGATTTATATGCATATAGTTTCTCACGACTCTGTTCATGCAAACCTCAATATGTCTATTCACCGAGTCACGGGCCGAGTATGTTATCGTGCGCATTCCATTGCATTGTTCACCGAGTCCCTTAATGGGCCGGGTACGGTATATGTATATGATGATATGATGATGATGTGTTATGGTGGACAGGAGGGCACATGATGATTTGATTCACCGAGTCCCTCACTAGAGGGCCGGGTACGGTATGTATATGATATATGATGTTCACATGCATGATTCTATTCACCGAGTCCCTTAATGGGCCGGATACGGTATGTATATGATATATGATATTCACATGCATGATTCTATTCACCGAGTCCCTTAATGGGCCGGGTACGGTATGACTTCATTCACCGAGTCCCTCACTAGAGGGCCAGGTACGGTATATATATGTATTTGTATATGTATGCATAATGATACGAAAGCATGATGATATGACTTCATCCACCGAGTCCCATAACGGGCCGGGTACGCTATGTGATGATGATATGCATGATTACGCTCTAAAGGCGAGAGTTTTGGTATTCTGGACATTGTATATGTTTCTGCACCTCTTGTATCAGTTATGATTCTTTACTGTGATTCTTGCCTTACATGCTCAGTACATTTTCCGTACTGACCCCCTTTCTTCGGGGGCTGCGTTTCATGCCGCGCAGGTACACCCAGATGAGCTGAAGCTATTATAGAAGATGTTCCAGAGGAGTTGGCAAGCTCCACTTGTTCCTGGAGTGTTGTCGAGTCAGAGTATGTGTGCTATGATTTCTGATTAATGTTAGAGACTTTGTAGACAGAGTCGTGGGTAGGGGTTGCCAGTTCTGTAAGCGGCTCCATCAGCCGATGTGTCATTTGTGTTATGATATAAGTTCTATATGATTACAGATTTTGTTTGATTTAAAAAAGCAACGAAAAAGAATATTTCTAAAAGTTGTGCTATGCGTTTCATCTTTATTTGAGGTAAACGTCCAAAAGATTATGTATGTAATGAGAGTCAGCGGGTTCGCTCGGCTCCGAGTATGGGGTCGGGTGCCCATCACACCCTAGCAAGATTAGGGTGTGACATGTAGGTCGCCGATTGGTTGGTTCGACGTTGGCGGACCAAGTTAATTGGCCCAGACATGGTTCAGCACATAGCCGATAAAGTGAAACTCATTCAGGAACCGTTACTAGTAGCCCAGAGTCGACATAAGTCATATGATGATAATCGACGTCGACACCTAAAATTTTAAGTAGGCGATTGGGTATTTCCAAAAGTATCACCCATGAAGGGTACAATGAGATTCAGCAAGAAAGGGAAGCTCAGTCCGAAGTATATTGGACCTTATCAAATCGTCCGTAAGGTAGGAAAGGTCGCCCATGAATTAGACCTACCATCTGAATTAAAAGCAGTGCATCCAGTCTTCCACGTGTCTATGCTCCGCAAATGCATTGGTGACCCTTCCAGAGTATTCCCATAGATGATATCCAGGTGACAGAGAAGCTATCCTACGAAGAGCAACCAATAGCCATACTGGATTGTCAGGTGAGAAGACTGAGTACTAAAGAAGTGGTTTCCGTTAAAGTATTGTGGCGGAACAATAACAGGGAGGAGGTGACCTGGGAACTGAAGGAGATATGAAGAAGAAGTACCCTTGCTTGTTTCCTATACTTACAGGTAATTTGAATTTCTAAAGTGGATATGTTGATTGATGAGTGAACTGTATATGATGGCTATAAAGAAAAAGATTCCCCCGAAGTGTTTATAAGACCCTATAAGACTGATTCAACATTCGAGGACGAATGTTCTAAAGGGGGGGAGGATATTATATCCTGTATCTTGTACATTCAGATACTTCAAGATAATCGCGATAAGTTAAGGGTAAGGCTATATTTTGATCTTGTTTAATACACAAGTTGTTTATGAAATTTTTTGATGTGGAAATATTAAGAAAGGCTAGGGGTAAAAAGAGAAATTCACAAGGTGGCTCATGAAAATATTAAGGAAAATTTGGGGTTGAAAGTTAATTTTGGAAAGTTAGTAATTCTTGAACAATAGGCCAAGTGGCCGTGCAAGGGGGTGTGGGCTATGGCCCACATGGATGCATAATATAAGTAAGTAAAAGGTGACTAATTAATCATATTTATCACCTTCATCCTTTAGAAGCTTGGAGAGACTTGGAGAGAAAAGAAAGAAGAAGGCCATTCGGCCAAGGTGACCAAAATTGAGGTCCAAAAATCTTGATCAAAAAAAATATTTTCTTCTAGCAATCCCACCAATTGGAAGGTCCTCTTTAACGTGGAGTAGTTGTTGGGGCAAGTAAACCATTCATTCTTGCAAGGAGCAACTTTAGCCAAGTAAGAAGATAAGTGGAAAAGGTAAGGTTTAATCTTCTTTTCATATGTTATGGATGGTTTGTATATGTTGTAGAGTGTAGAAATGAATGAAATTCATGAAAGTATGTGTGTTGGGGTGTAGCCGTGTGGGTGGTTGTTTTGTGTAGAAGTGATGAACTAATTTTACCTAGTATTTAGTTGTTGTTGTTGTGGATTCAATGATGCAAATGAAGGTTTAGGGATTCAAATTGAAGTTGAAATTGTTGTGGGATGTTTTAGAAGCCAATGTGATTTGAATGTAGTATTCTTGTATCTATGGAAAATAATGTTGTTAGTGTGTGAATTGTTGGTGTAGTTCATGAATATGAAAGAAGGAAATGTGTTGTTATTGCTCTTGTTGCATTTGGAAGGTTTCGGGTGAAGTGGTATGTTGGTTGGGTTGTTTTGAATATTGTGCGGATTGTTCGAAGTGTTCTTGAGTTTTGTTTCAATGGTTTCGAATTAGTATTTGAGTGTACGAGCATTGGTGTTAGCTTGATTGTATGTAGTTGAAGTGAATGTAAATGGAATGCCGTCGAATTATGTAAAAGGGAGTTGTTAATGTTAGAATGTGTTTTGAATTAATTGTTGATGTTGTTAATATGGTTGTTGGTATTGTTGTTGATGATTTGGCCGAGTTGAATTCTCGGGGTTGTTGAATTTACAGGGGAAATGCTGCCCAAATTTCTGTAGACAAGTGCTAGCTTAGGATTGAATTCCTAAGTACTTGTAGCTAACGTTTAGTATTTAATGACGTTATTGTAGATCTTGTGAAAGCCAAGACTTAAGTTGGACTAGCGTAGGAAGCGGGCAAGGTATGTAAGGCTTACCCTTTCTTTCTTTTGGCATGATCCTTATGAAACAAACAGACGACGTATATGTGTGATTTCAAAGAAGCTCCTATTCTTAGAGCCACTAGGATGGCTAATATTCTTGATTTCCATAAGCTACTTCATATGGTTTTGATACGTATCTATGATTTTCGAAGCTCTATTTGATATGTTTCCGAGTTTGCCTATGATTCTTATTCACTTCTTGACATGAGTACGCTCGGTATAGTTGAGCTTATTGTATGGTTGAATAACGAGTAAAGCATAAAGAGTTCATGCCCCTAAAACGGTTTTGTAACTATTAATGTCTCTAACTTTTGTATACAGTCTTGGATTGCTTTGAAAACGTTCGTAGAGGTTCTGTGGTAAAAGTGTCTATAACTTTCTCATACTAAACCGGATTGACTTGAAACGTGTTTACGATCCTCAAGTGTCGGTTTGTATACTTATCTTTCGAGTCTTGAAAGAAAATTGATTTGTGTGCATATAGTTTCTCACTACTCTGCTCGTGCATGCCTCAATATGTCCTTCACTGCGTCCCGGGCCAGGGCATGTTCTCGTGCGTACTCCACTGCATTGTTCACCGCGTCCCTCACTAGAGGGCCGGGACATGTTATATATATATATATATATATATATATATATATGATATGATGACATGATGATATGATGACGGGGTGGCGGCCAGGATGGCATATGATAACTCTATTCACCGCATCCCTCACTAGAGGGTCGGGGCACGTTACATGCATTTATGAGACATGATATTGATATACATGATTTTATTCACCGCGTCCCTCACTAGAGGGTCGGGGCACATTACATGCATTTATGATACATGATATTGATATACATGATTTTATTCACCGCGTCCCTCACTAGAGGGCCGGGGCACGTTATATGCATATATGATATATGATGAGGACATGCATGATTTTCATTTCAAAAGGCAAGTGTATTGATATTTTCTTTACAGTTATATTTGCTTCTGGTAAACCTCCGTCTTAGTGATGATCCTCTTTACTATATTTCATGCCTTACATACTCAGTACACATTCCGTACTGACCCCCTTTTCTTCGGGGGCTGCGTTTCATGCCCGCAGGTACAGACGCTCACGTGCGTGACCCGATAGCTTAGGACATCTATCCTGTTGCTTCGGAGTGCTCCCTTATTCTGGAGCCCATACTTTTGGTACAGATCCTTCCATTGTATATATATATGACTATTTCAGAGTACGGCAGGGCCCTGTCCCGCCATCTGATGTTGTTGTTACTCTTAGAGGCCTGTAGACATGTATGTGGGTCATGGGTCGTTATTGTCCGGTTGTGTTAATATGTTTCGTGTGTAGCATTTTCCTACATTACGATAGTCTAACCGGCTTATATGTGATATCATACGTGACAGTCTATATAGCGTTTTGTTTTGCATTTATAAAAGCCCTTAAGATGCTATACGTAAGTATGACGATTTAAATGACATATTGTCCTGTATATATGAAAGTCCTTAATATGTTAAACGCAAGTAGGCTTTGGGTTAGTAAATAAGTACGAGTGTCCATTTCGGACACTAGTCACGGCCTACGGGGTTGGGTCGTGACAAAGATAAACCATGACTGTCTACAAGCTTCTACTAGAGCATCTGACATAAAGAGGTCGGGACAGGGCCCAGCCATACCCGTATGTACACCAAAGAACATCGTACCAAAACTAGACTGCAACTCCGGAACGAGATGAGTGCTCCAATGTCTGTTGATCAGCAACCTACATAGGCGGATCGTCAACCTGCCTACCTGAACCTACGGGCATGAATCACAGCGCCCAGGAAAAGGGCGTCAATATGGACAAAGTACTGAGTATTTAAGGCATGAAAAACAACATAATAAAGACATAAAGGTAACATGAGATAAAAGAGCGTCAACCTGTACATTTGAATGGCACTGAGGGCGTATAACATGCATGTTTTCTTTTAAAAAAAACATATACATATATATATAAGTCATTGTCACGACCCAATTAGCCGTGAGTGGCACCACACTATTTCACCTAGTGGGCGAACCAATCCCCCTTACTAACCATCCAACGATTATCAATTTCTAAACCAAATTTTAAACATTCAAGGATATAAACAAAGTAATAATCATCCAAAACGTCTAGTCATGCCATAAACAAATAAGGTGCGAAAATCCTAACTATTACAACCCCAAAATCCGAAAGTCATCGTACAAGGACTCTAAAACATAACTGTCTAAGGAATGAACAACTATCTGAACTAAACATAAATGTCTGAAATGAAATAGACATCCAAAATAAGAAAGATCCTCAGGCGGCCTGGCATGGATAGGAGCTCACCGTAAGATCTGTCGAAAACTGGCCTCACGCTAAATATGAGGTCTGGTAGACGTCTCTGGATCATAATCTGTACACAAAAGAATGCAACAAGGTAGTATCAGTACAAACACTATGTACAGGTAGATATCATAGGCTGACTAAGATTAGTATCATGCATAACATCAAAAAATCAATAAAATAATAGATAGGCACAACAGCACATAACCACAAGAAATTATCAACAAGAATCATCCCATTAAATTAAGATAAGCTCACACAACCACCAATCAGTAAAAGTAACTCAAATCATATAATCACCAACACAGTTGTATCTCACGAATTATCTCAACTCTATCACATATTTGTACACACATGCTAAATGATAATGTTTGCCAAAATATCCAAGACCTGCAGGGGACCCATGTTGTCTATGTGCCACTTGCTCCGGAACTGACCTCAAATCACGAGCCCATAACTAGGCCACATCCTCACCCCCTGTCAAATGTGCCTTTTCAAAATTATATTACCTTTCTCATCGCAATGTATTTTCATTTCATAATCAATTAAGAAATGTGAATAATCAATATATCAATGCCAAGGAACACCACAAGAAATTATCAACAAGAACATCCCACTGAATTAAGATAAGCTCACACAACCACCAATCAGTAAAAGTAACTCAAATCATATAATCACCAACACAGCTGTATCTCACGAATTATCTCAACTTTATCACATATCTGTACACACATGCTAAATGATAATGTTTGCCAAAATATCCAAGACCTGCAGGGGACCCATGATGTCCATGTGCCACTTGCTCCGGAACTGACCTCGAATCACGAGCCCATAACTAGGCCACATCCTCACCCCTGTCAAATATGCCTTTTCATAATTATATTACCTTTCTCATCGCAATGTATTTTCGTTTCACAATAAAATAAGGAATGTGAACAATCAATATATCAATGCCAGGGAACATAAGTCACCATGTCACAAGTCATATCAAGACTCAACAATCAATTCATCGAAAGCACGAATAAAGGACTATTTCAAATCAACAAGAAGGGTATTCAGTAACTCCTTCTTTTTCATATCGTAATAGTCAATCACATGATCAATCAATCATGCTTCTCCTATCAATTTCATAACATATACAATCAGCTAATCAAAGTCTAACTCAAGTAGACCGTGACCTATCTCAAAGCAGAACTGGGACAATGCAAATAGCTTTCCCTTTTCGCAAAGCTTTCGAATGTTCAAAGTCTAGAAATACAGCGCTACATGAGTATTCAAATCATCTATTCAATCAATACAACAATTGGGGAAAAGAACCCAACTACTTCTACACTTTTCAAACGGGTGAACTATCACTAAGCATGAATTCATACTAGTATTGATCCTAGTAATCAAATTCTATCCACTCATGGGTTTTCTAATCATTTCAACCCTTTTACAAGCAGTTTTTATGCTAAGGTTACCATCTTTATGAAATCCTAAGTGTTAATACATCATTCTCATCATGTAATAATCAAATCATCATCCTAGGAAGTGATAATCTATGCTCCTAGATGATTAAACGACAATAAAATTAGTAACCCATTCATTTATTCGAGGGTTTGCAGTTTCTAGGGTTCTATCCTTTCATTCATCATTAAAGACCCTTTAACTAATAATGGAATCTAACACTATGATGGAATGAACAAAGTGATTCAAGAGAGTTTTAGCCCTAGCCTTAGAATTTCGCAATAGGAGTTCTTGAAAACTGTTTTGCAATTGTGTAGGGAATGGATTCGGAATAAAGAATATAAGACAAGAGTTCTGCCTCCCGTCGACCACTGCAGCGGTCGGTGTTTCGCTGTAGCGGTATCGCTATAGCGGGTAAACTCTTGCTATGATGGACCTTATTAAATTCAAGGCTCCCTGCGGTGGCGAGCCTATACTCACTACGACGGGCCTGCTAAAGCGGTCCCTCACCCGCTGTAGCGATCCATTTTGACCAGTAGCTCAGGGTTTTACACCAGTTTTCACCCAAAAATCCCACCACCAATCCAAGGCCCTGCAGACGCAAACAAAACATGAACAGATACATGAAAACATGCTACGGACTCAGCCGCAGCCTCAAAGTTCCCAACAGAGGTATAGTTTTCTAATTCAACCCTATAACGACCTAGCGATTCGTTATATCAGATGCCAATTAAATACCCATTCATCCCCCAAATGGACAAGGAAGAGAAATAAGGGAAAAGGTACCTGACTCAGTTAAAAGCTGGGGATAATTCTTTCGCATATCGGATTCTATCTCCTAAGTTGCTTCCTTAATGGGACGGTTCTTCCACTGAACCTTCACTAACGCTATTTCTTTTGACCTCAACTTGCGAACCTCTCTGTCTAAAATAGCAATAGGCCCTTCCTCAAAGGACATATTCTCATCCAACAAGACAGAATCCAAAGAATGATAAACGAACCATCCCCACGATACTCTTCAACATAGGGACGTGGAACACTGGATGGACACCTGACAAACCTGGGGGCAAAGCCAGCTCACAGGCTACATCCACCACACGATTGAGAATCTCAAACGGACTAATGAATCTGGGACTAAGCTTACACTTTCTTCCCAAACCTCATCACACCATTCTTGGGTGAGACCTTTAATAAGACCTATTCTTCAATCATGAACTTAAGATCTTAGACCTTTCAATCCACATACTCCTTCTGTCTACTCTGAGCAGCCAAGAGCTTTTCCTGAATCGTCTTGACTTTATCCAATGACTCCCTCAAAAGATATGTACCCCATGGCCTTACCTCGAAAGCATCAAACCACCCGATAGGAGACCTACACCTCCTCACATAGAGAGCCTTAAATGGGGCCATGTCAATACAAGAGTGGTAACTATTATTATATGAAAACTCAGTCAATAGTAATGTAACACCTCGTAAAATCCGTACTAAACCATATTCATGACTCAGGAGGTTAGAAACCCAAGAAGGAGAGTGTTGGAATCGAAAATATGTTTCAGTTCAGCAAACCCTGTGTTACGCTACAAGGGGCGGACCTTAACGTGTGTTACGCACCGTTGTTCATATCGTAACGAGTGTGTCTTGAAAAATTACGATCTCCTAACTTGGACCAAAGGACGGTTCATCGTTACGGACCGTAACACGTGTTACGGCCCGTAACACGTCACCGTAACCCAACCTCAAAAATTAGACCCTCACTGGAATTTTTGCACACGTTACGGTCCAGTGTTACAGACCATGCCGCGACTGATACAATTAAAAGACGGAAATTTCAATTTTATTTCATAAGTCTCATTCCTCTCAAGCCCTAACACGAAAGTTCTCTCTTCTCAACTTCTCCAAGCATCAAGGTAAGCTCCTTAAGACCATCCTAAGTGAATTTCAATTTCCCATGAATCCTAAATAGAAATTTCATGTTCTTAACATAGGGTTTTCAAGAAAACCCACCTAAAGGAATTCAAGGCCAAGGATTAGAATTCTTCTTCCAAGAACAGATTTTTAATACAAGTTTGGAGCATTACCAGGTATGTAGAGTGTCTATCTACGTGTGAGAACATCATTGTTCTTCCCTACGCCCTTCTTCCATACATTATGAAGTTATACGAAAACTAGGGTTTTCACCACGATCATGATAAACCTAGGCCTATGTCCCATGATTATAATATGTATGCAATTGTTAGTAATTCTTCATTGTGTTCTTGATATTTCATTATGATTATTGAGAATCTGTCTGTAATCCACGAAAACCCATATCTTGTATTGCATGGGTTCTTACATGCTTGTTTTTAAATAACAATGCTTATTTCATGAATATCCTACATGTCTACAAGTTTTCATGCAATTGTATTAAATAATTACCTTTATGCCATGATTCAAGATACACAAATGTTAAATACAAGTTATTTTATGAAACCATGTTTACAAGCTATTTCGTGAAATCATGATTACAAGTCATTTACAAGTTAATTCACGAAAATCATGGGCGTCTTAGACAACTATATCATGTTCATGTTTTTGGGAGTTGCACAAGTTAACGAGAAGGCTCAAATAGCCTGAAACTACGTAGCCACCGTAGGACAAGGATCGCTCCGCCCAGTTAGGACGATTCCTTAATTTTCCACTGAATGGATCCATCAAGCACGTTACAGCATATACCCTGGCATGGTATGGGGGCTCTGCTGGTCCGGTGAGGCACCAGATTCCACGTACCCACATGGTGATATCATGTTGTCAGTTTATGAAATACTCTCCCTACTTACCATGTTTTACCCATGTTATATATATATATATATATATATATATATATGTATGTATATATGTATTCATGCTTATGTTCATGTCCAAGTTTTCAGTTTCACTTCTTATCATGCTATTCCATGTCCCATGTTATTTCTTTCAGTTGCTTTACATACCAGTGCATTCAATGTGCTAACGTCCCCTTTTATTACCCGGGGGCCTGCATTTCACGATACAGGTATTGATTTACAGGACGACGCATCTGCTTAGTAGGACTCCACACGTATCAGCTTGTTGGTGAGCCCCACCTCCTTCAGGGCTTAGTCAGTTATCTTTATGTTATTAGCTATGTATTTAAAGGTATGGTGGGGGCGTTGTCCCAGCGAGTATGTTTTCCATGTTCAGACTTATGTTAGAGGTTTCATAGACTGGACAAGTAAGTTATGTTATATCAGACTTTCGGAGTCGGATAGCCATTTTTGGCTCATTCATGTTATTTTTACACTCATATTTGTTATTTCCGCACTCATGTTTAAACAAGTATATTTATTAAGGATTATGACTTATTACGTTTTATAAAGGCTCATCATGCACTCATGTTATATTTCCACTCATGTATGCCTCATGATGATTCAGCAAGCCATATGGTTCGCTCGGTCACATGCAGTATGGCACCGAGTGTCGTATTTCGCCCAGGCCACGGTTCAGGTATGAGAGGTAAGAACTGATCCCAATGGCCACCAAATTCAATAACACAGGCTCGGAGCATATCCTCTAGGAACAGAATAGTCCGCTCAGACTGGCCATCCGTCTTAGGGTGGAAAGATGTACTAAGTTCCAATCTAGTACCTAATTCTAAATGCAAAGTCTTCCAGAACCGAGATGTAAACATCGTGCCTCTATCAGATATGATAGAAATAGGAACCCCATGTAGGCGAACAATCTCCCGGATATAAATCTGGGCCAACTTCTGAGCAATATGGGTAATCTGAACCGATATGAAATGGGCAGACTTGGTCAATCTATCAATAATGACCCAAATCGAATTAGACTTACCCAAGGTCTTCGAAAGACCAACCACAAAATACATCCCTATCCCTATCCTCTCCAACTTCCATTTTGGAATGGGAATCCTCTGATGTGTGCCCCGGGGTCTCTGGTGCTCGTACTTCACCTGCTGGCAATTTAAACAATGTGTAACAAACTCAACAATATCACGCTTCATCTTAGCCCACCAGTAGTGTTGCCTCAAGTCGCGGTACATCTTGGTAGCACCAGGATGAATGGAATATCTGGAACTGTGAGCCTCTGCTAAAATGGTTTTAATCAAATCATCAACACGGGGAACACAAATACACCCCTTGATTCTCAAGACACCCTCATTATTAATAATGGCCTCCTTGGCCTCCCCACACAAGACTTTATCATGAATCCTACTCAAACTCGCATCCTCGAACTGTCTGGCCATAATCTGCTCCAGAAACGATGATCTCGCATCAATACAAGCCAATACTCTGCCTGAACCAGACGCATCAAGCCTCATGAAACTGTAAGCCAGAGTCTGAACCTCCCTGGCCAACGGACACTCCAACGCAATCAGCGGAGCCAAACTGCTTATCCTAGCTGATTTTGTGCTCAAGGCATCTTCCACCACATTTGCCTTGCCAGGATGATACAAGATAGTAATGTCTTAATTCTTAAGCAACTCCATCCATCTTCGCTGCCTAGAATTAAGATCCCTCTGAGTTAACACATGCTGAAGACTGCGATGATCTGTAACTACCTCGCAACAGGCACCATAAAGATAGGCCAATAAATCTTCAGCGCAAACACCACAACTGCCAACTCCAAATCATGAGCAGGATAGTTCTTCTCAAAATAATCAATTGTCTGGAAGCATAAGCAATCACCTTCTACTCCTGCATTAAAACAACACCAAAACTAGAACAAGAAGCGTCACAATAAACTACAAAGTCCTTGCCCCCCACGGGCAAAGATAGAATGGGAGTTGTAGTCAATAAAGTCTTGAGCATTTGGAAGCTCTCCTTACACTCGTCGAACCACTGAAAAGGTACCTCTTTCTGAGTCAAACGGGTCAAATGCGAAGAATGGAAGAAAACCACTTCACGAACCGACGATAGTAACTAGTCAAACCCATAAAACTGCGAATCTCTGTCATAGAAGTGGGCCTGGGCCAATCTCTCACTACCTCAATTTTATTCGGATCCACCATAATCCCTTCTTTCGAAACCACATGTCCCAATAAGGACACAGATGCAAGCCAAAATTCACACTTAGAGAACTTGGCATACAACTCCTTGTCTCTCAGCAACGCAACCCAAGGACAACTCTTAAGTGTTTTTCATGATCTTCCTTGCCCTTTGAATACACCAGAATGTCATCAATAAAAACTACCACAAAGAAGTCTAAGTATAACTTAAAAAAACCATTCATCAAATCCACAAAAGCAGCTGGGGCATTATTAAGCCTGAAAGACGTAACCAGAAACTCATAATGCCCATTCCTGGTCCGGAAAGCTATCTTAGGAATATCCTCTGCCCGAATTTTCAACTGATGATAGCCAGATCTCAAATCCATTTTTGAGAACACCGAAGCCCCCTGAAGTTGGTCAAACAAATCTTCAATAATAGGATAGGGTATTTATTTCAGATGGTGACTTTAATTAACTGGCGGTAATCAATGCACATCTGCATAGTCCCATCTTTCTTTTTCACAAACAGAACAGGAGCGCCCCATAGGAAAACACTCGGATGAATGAAATCCTTACTAAGAAGATCCTGAAGTTGTTCTTTTAATTCCCTCAATCCTATTGGTGCCATCCGATATAGCGAAATAGAAATAGGGCGGGTCCCTGGCTCTAAGTCAATGCAGAAATCAAGGTTATAGTCCGGTGACATGCCCGGCAAGTTGGTAGGAAACAAATCCGCAAACTCACGTACCACAGGAACTGACTCAACAGATAGACTGCCAGCACTGGTATCACGAATATGTGCCAAATAAGCCAAGCACCCCCTATCTACTAACTTCTTTGCACGAATAAAGGAAATAATTTTCTTTGGAGAGGGACTAAGGTTACCATTCCACTCAAGTCTAGGCACCCCGGGCATAACTAAGGTGACTGTCTTAGCGTGACAGTCCAGAATTACGTGATAAGGAGCTAGCCAACTCATACCCAAGATGACTTTCAAAATCTACCATGTCTAAAATCACTAAGTCAACTCAGGTGCCATACCCCATAAGTGTGACAGTACAAGATCGAAAAACTCTATCTACAACCATCTCCAACTAGAGTAGATACATGTATAGGGGCATCAAGTAAATCACAGACCATATCAAGACCTATAGAGAAATATGTAGACACATAAGAAAATGTAGAACCCGGGTCAAATAATACACAAGCCATCCGGTGACAGACTGAGATGTTACCTGTAATAACGGCATCTGAACCCTCGGCCTCTGTCCTTCCAGGAAAGGCATAACAGTGAACCCTTCCACCAGTAGCCTGCGAACCATTACAATCACCCTGCCCTGTCTGGGCTCCGCCCCTGCCAGGATGATGTCCACCTCTACCAGTTTGAAACTCGCGTCTGTTAGCTGGTTGCCACCCTTATCGGTTGTGTGACAGCTACGCCCAGACTGAGCGCGATTACCCCCATAAGATCTCCCCCACTACCTAGTTCTGGAGCTCTGGGAGCCTGAAACTGGGTACTCTAGCCACATTTCCTAAGTCTGGGACAATTTCTCTTGAAATGCCCTGTATCACCACACTCGAAGCATCCACGGTCTAGGGTCATATTCTGAACAGAAATGGACTAAGCCGAATGACCACCATAATCTGGAGCTCTGATCTGCGAACCCCCTACCTGACTAGAATAATGCTGACTAGCCCCTGATGGGCCTCCAATTGTAGCCTGCATGGATGACTGAACAGGGCATCTCGAAAAGACCTGGGAACCCTGGCCCTTAGAGATAGAGCCACTGAAACTACCACCCTTTCGGGCCTTCTTCTCTACGTACTTATTATAACCGTCCTGCCTCACACTCTCGATGGTCCTAACATGATCCATAACTTCCTAAAAGGAAGCACCTGTTGCTACAAGCTGAAGAGCTAACAACTGAAGAGCTGTGTTCAGCCCTTTCATAAATCTCCTAACCCTCTCCTCCTCAGTAGGTACAATCTGTAGGGCAGAGCGAGACAACGAATGGAAACGAGCCTCATAAGCAGCCACAGATAAATTACTCTGCTCAATATTACTGAACTCATGCCTGCGGTCCTGATAAAACTGAGTCCATGTCAACGGGGGTGACCCTGCTGGCCTGCACTCAACAAAATCCCTCCACCATAACTTGTCATCACCTTAGATCTAGAAGGTCGCAAATTCCACACCATATTTCTCTACTGCCCACATCATATGGAGTCCCTCATGATAGTCCATGATGAACTTGTACGCATCCTCAACCTCAATGTTGTAGAACTGTGGAGATTTCATCTGAGTGAACCTCCAAAACAAATCATGTTCATCCTCGGTCAACACCGGACCTCCCACTGGCCTAGGAAATACATCTAGTCCTAGAGCCTTATCCAATCGAGAAGCCACAGCTACAGCATCCTGTAACCCTAGAGTACAAACTCCATCTGGAGCTGGATCACCCACTCTGAAACCCTAAGCACCTGTAACAGCTGGTAGCATACCTACCTCTATCAAACCATTCAGCAAGTTCAACACTCAGACCATCACATCTGACAACACCTGAGGAGCTACAATATCTGGCTGAGCTGGTGTTGCTTCAAACTCTGCTGCCTCATCTGGAACAACCTGAAGCTCAGGGGACTCAGCGCGATTCTGACAAGCCGCAAGAGCCCCTCCCCTGGCTGGTGCTGTTGCTCCCTGCCTCTATCACGACCATGACCTCTGTCCTGGCCCTCTCCACGAACTGGGGCCCCAGCGGCTTGACCTCCCCTACGAGCTACATCACCAACGGCCGGCGTGGGTGCCTCGTTAGCTGTTGTTGTGGCACGAGTCCTCACTATCTGTGAGAGAATAGAAAGAAAGGTCAGATACCAATTTGAATCATCCAGATACCAATTTGAATCAAGTAGCACCAAAGAAAGAGAGAATTTGAATTTTCCTAGTGTCCCACAGCCTCTAGAAGATAAGTACAGACGTATTTGTACCGATCCGCAAGACTCAACTAGATATGTCCTTGTAAATGAGATCGACGAACCTAGGGCTCCGATACCAACTTTGTCACGACCCAATTAGCCGTGAGTGGCACCCACACTATTTCACCTAGTGGGCGAACCAATCTCCTTAACCAACCATCCAACGATTATCAATTTCTAAACCAAATGTTAAATATTCAAGGATATAAACAAATTAATAATCATCCAAAACGTCTAGTCATGCCATAAACAAATAAGGTGCGAAAATCTCAACTATTACAACTCCAAAATCCGAAAGTCATCATACAAAGACTCTAAAACATAAATGTCTAAGGAATGAACAACTGTCTGAACTAAACATAAATGTCAAATGAAATAGGCATCCAAAATAAGAAAGATCTTCAGGCGGCCTGGCATGGATAGAAGCTCACCCTCAAATCTGTCGGAAACTGGCCTCACACTAAATATGAGGTCTGGTAGACATATCTGGATCACAATCTGCAGTCAAAGGAATGCAGCAAGGTAGTATCAGTACAAACACTGTGTACCAGTAGATATCATAGGCTGACTAAGATTAGTATCATGCCCAACATCACAAAATCAATAAAATAACATATAGACACAGCAGCACATAACCACAAGAAATTATCAACAAGAATATTCCCACTGAATTAAGATAAGCACATAACCACAAATCAATAAAAGTAACTCAAATCATATAATCACCAACACAGCTGTATCTCATGAATTATCTCAACTCTGTCATATATCTGTACATACATACTAAATGGTAATGTTTTCCCAAATAGCCATGACCTGCAGGGGATCCATGGTGTCCATGTACCACTCGCTCCGGAACTGACCTTGGATCACGAGCCCATAACGAGGCCACGTCCTTACCCCCTGTCAAATGTGCCTTTTCATAATTATATTACCTTTCTTATCACAATGTATTTCCATTCCACAATCAATTAAGGAATGTGAACAATCAATGTATCAATGCCAGAAAACATAAGTCACCATGTCACAAGTCATATCAAGACTCAACAATCAATTCTTCAAAAGCACGAATAAGGGACTACTTCAAATCAACAAGAATGGTATTCATTAACTCCTTCTTTATCATATCGTAATAGTCAATCACATGATCAATCAATCAATATCACGTAAAGGAATTTTCAACCAAACTTTATGTTCGAAGCCCTAACCATGTTTCCCCTATCAATTTCATAACATATACAATCAACTAATCAAAATCTAACTTAAGTAGACTGTAACCTACCTAAAATAGAACTGGGACAATGCAATCACTCCGCGATAGCTTTCCCCTTTCGCAAAACTTTCGAATATTCAAAGTCTAGAAATAAAGCTCTACATAAGTATTTGAATCATCTATTCAATCAATATAACAATTGGGGAAAAGTACCCAACTACTTTTACCCTTTTCAAATGGGTGAACTATCACTAAGCGTGAATTCATACTAGTATTGATCCTAATAATCATATTCTATCCGTTCATAGGTTTTCTAATCATTTCAACTCTTTTACAAGCAGTTTTTATGTTAAAATTACCATCTTATGAAACCATAAGTCTCAATACATTATTCTCATCATGTAATAATCAAATTCTCATCCTAGGAAGTGATAATCTATGCTCCTAGATGATTAAACGGCAATATAATCAGTAACCCATTCATTTATTCGAGGGTTTGCAATTTCAAGAGTTCTATCCTTTCATTCACCATGAAAGGCCCTTTAACTAATCATGGAAACTAACACTGTGATGGAATGAACAAAGTGAAGGGTTGAGACTTACCTTTCAAGAGAGTTTTATCCCTAACCTTAGAATTTTGCCACAGGAGTTCTTGGAAACTATTTTCCAATTGTGTGGGGAAAGGGTTCGGAATAAAGAATATGAGACACGGGTTCTGCCTCCCGTCAATTGCTGCAGCGGTCGGTGTCCCGCTGCAACAGTCTCGCTAGAGCGGGTAAACTCCCACTATGGCGGACCTCATTAAATTCCCGTCTCCCAGCAATGGTGAGCCTATGCCCTGCAGTGGTCAATTTTGACCAGTAGCTCAGGTTTTTGCACCAGTTTTCACCCAAAAATCCCAACACTAATCCAAGGCCCTACAGAGCAAACAAAACATGAACACATACATAAAAACAAGATCAATTGCATCGTAAAGAGGTCAAGAACAAAAGCTTCTAGCATATCTAAGAGTAGAGTCGTTATGGAATGACTTTCGTTTACGCTTCGTTTCGTTATAGATCATGCCAAAATGAAAGAAGAGTTAGCCTTAACATACCTCAAATCATCCAAATAATCGAACAATCAAGCTTATCACCACTAGAGCGCCACTCCTATAACAAAGGAATACATATACGACTTAGATGGCGTTTGTATATCATGTATATCAACGATAACTCGATTCTAAAGTGAAATGGACAGCCTTTCCCCAATTCATCACCACAAAATCAACAACCAACAATTAACATAACAACCTCATATGATCTCCTTTGAACTCATATTCACAACATTTAAAGATATACCATTGAGCAGCCCCATATACACTTGTGTACAACACTTCCTCAACATTAACTATTATCCCTCATTAACAAGATTTTTCTCAAAATACACTAACAATCATAGCTAAAGTTAAATTACAACTCAAAATATCCTCAAGCTCAAGTTAAATTACAACTCAAAATATCCTCATGTTCATGTTTGAACCTTTCCTCCAATTTCTTTCCCTCAACCTTAGCACAATTACCACATAAACTCATAAACATGGAAATAAGATGAAATTTTACCTCAAGAACACTTCAATTCCAAGATCACTTCACCTTGAAATATCCTACAAAGCTACTACAAGAAGAAGAGACAAGTTTCAACAACACTTTGAAACCCTAAGCACTTTGATTCTCACTTTAATCTTTGATTTTATGCTTGGGAAGTGATTGAATATAATAGGAGAGGTTTCTAGAGCTTATATGAACTTGGGTTAGGTTTAAAATGACTTAAGAATGAAGGGAGGTCTTAATATATAAAATCATAAAAGTCCACCGCCATAAAAATACGGTCTGTAATACTGGCCATATAAAATTATACGGACTGTATTGTGGTTCGTATTTCTCCACCTCCCAAACTGCCTTCCTTGGAAATTTCCCAAATCCTTAAATACGGTTCATATCACAAAATACGGACCATATCTTATAAAATGTTATCCGTATTTTATATATTCCAAAATCAATTTTTGACAAACCTTTTCACTTCGATTCACTTATTCTCTAATCCTTCCATAACTTACGAAATATGAACTTAAGCCCTTATAAACATAAGATAGGCATGTCCAACCTCGTATAGCCTCATAAGCAGGCCCGGTGTCCAAGACTATGGCAACTAATATATGACGAATCTTAATGTATAAAACTACGAGATGTAACACTCACGATCCCGGCAAAGCCCCTGGCATCGGACACTCTCATTATCCTGGCAAAGATCTCAGGCATTGGACACTCATCTCTCTTTTACGCTCTCCAGCAAAGACCTCGGAGGCTACACTGTTTCACTTATCATCATTTCCAATCACAGTTCATAACAAATCATCATATGAAATAAGAATGTATGTCATCCATGATATCAACATCAATAGTAAATCTTATCAAGGATCCCATCCTTACCTGTCATAAAGTACACTTCACAATTTCAAGCCACTTTCATTTTCCTTCCATTTCCAATGATAAGTGAGATATCAAGAAAGAGATGAATGCAAATACAAGTCACAAACATAGCAAATATGGAGACAAGCCCACATATCACTTAATGGAAGCAACCTAAATAGATTTCACCTCCACACCACTAGCCATTTCGCGCAAAGCCTAGAGATGACTACTATATCAAGTATGTCCAAGAATCACAGATGTTCCATTCTCACTTATCATCATCAGCACCAATCACATGTAATATCAATGTATCATGGAAATGAGGATGAATGCAATGCAAATTACAATATCAAGTGAGTCATATCAATCCCAATCGTGCCACGCATGGACACATATCACAATATCAATATTAAGTCAAGTCCTTTTTTCTATCCATGATAATTTCATGATAAGTAAGAGACAACTGTATCATAATCACAATACGGCAACTAAGTACAAGTACAAAATCACACACAGGGCATCAAGCCAATAAACTACAAATGGCAACAAACCCACAAATTAGTCAACAATACCAATCCTAAGAAAATCCATCCCAACTTCATACCCGAAGGCTTACATGCTTTCTATGACAATAACTAACTCCTACATATGCTTCGCTAACTGAAGTCTAACGGAAAGGTAAGCCGTAACCTACCTCGACGACCGAACATGCGCCATGAACTATCCAACTCTAACTTTCTTTTTCTGAAATGGATCAGAATAAGAAAAGTCTAAAAATTGTGAATTTTACATTAAAACAAGATTCAAAGGATACCCATAATAGTCTTAGAAGAATTTCGGGTCGAAAATTTAGTTCAAAAACCCATTCCCAACCCTGAGAGGAAAATAGTCATTTCACAGGAAAATTGGGTTCAATAAGGTCAAAATATTATTCTAGGAAGTCATACGAATCCAATGGTACCCCTATTGGCATACTTTAAATCCGAACCCAAAAAGTCACCCAAAATAGGATTCCGAGCCATGAAGGCCAAAATAGGAAATTTAGTCCAAAATTAGTTTACCCATGACTTATAGAGTCTAGATGCCAAAGCTAATCTAAACCCATTCACTAATTAGATCCCAAATCAAGAAAAATCTTATTTCAACTTTATGGTCAAAAACCCTCATTTTCCCCGACCCAAATCGTGGATTAATCATCAAATAAATGGAAGAATTCAATAGGAATCGACAAAATGGTGATTAGAGACCTATCCCCAGTGAAAATCACCTCAATCCAAGCTCTCAAACTTGTAATAAAAATAATTAAATCTCGAAACAAGTGGAGGAAAAAGAGACACAACATCTGTTTAGGTCCAGATCAAGTTCTAGTTGATCATGAAGGACACTTTTGACAAGCTCAATAAAATCCTCGCGAAATGCGACCCAAGATAGCCTTTTGAATCACCCAATTTGGCCTTAAAATGAGAGAGATATGATGTTTTAAAGTTTTGAAAGAACGTAGAAAATTTAAGGACGAACTTAGGGGCAAAATCATAATTTTCAACAAAAATCACACCAGAAAATTGGTACAACAAAATTTTAGTAAAATGCCCATATCTCCCTCATACGATGGTGAAACGCAACGATTTTTGTTACTATAGTCCTGAAATTACGATACGGATCTAACGATTTAATCGAAACACAAATAAAAGCTTGTTTGCTCAATATGGTACCATTTAAGCTCAAAACTACGTCGGAACCAAAAACAAATGTTGTACAACCCAAACCCATCCCACACTCATCGGAATTTAACTAAAATTTCCGGATAGGTCCAAAATCATCATACGAATCTGCTCAAACTCTCAAAACACCTAGATGGGATAGTCTTAACCTGATGTTGACCGCGGTCAACTGCAAATCATACTAAAAGCAAGTTTCTCAACCAACCACCCAAATAACACCTGAACCTCTCGAGAATCGAACCAACGACTCGACTAAGTCATACATGATATTCTGGACCTAATGGAATTGATGGAAAGACCCTTTTACCCCTGATGTTGACTTTGGTCAAACTACTTCCTTTCTTTAACTTAAGAGCTTCCAATTTCACTAAATTCGATCTGAACTCACCCGATTACCTCGGGAACTACACCCATCCCCGCAAGTCATAAAAAACAATATGAAGCTAATGGAACAAACAAATTTCCAATTCGGGTCTTTATTATCCCCCTGACAATTTTTTCACCATAAGTAGACATATTAAATGTTAAAACCGACTTAATTGTCTAAAACAAACCAAACGAACTCTAGAATTAGTCCTCTCAATTTCCACAGGTCATAAATAATATTTCAAGTCTAACGGAATCTTCAGATTACCAATCAGAGCACGATTTCCCAAAGTAAACAATTTATCCAAATAATTGAATGCTGAAATTTCCAAAGTGAAACCTTCTTTCAAAATGAATCAAATGATATCCATTTGACTTCAAATTTGGAAAGCAAGTCAAAATAATTATTACAGAGCTTTTGGAATAGACGACACACAAAATTGAGCATCGGTTCTCAAAACGACCGACAGGGTCGTTATATTTTTCTTTACACTCCTTTGTAAATTCCTATCGATATACATTATTTATAAATACTTGATACTTGATATACATGCATTTTTTATACACTATATATAATTAGCATATTATCATCTAATGTATCTTTCATGAAATCACAACATTTTGAATACATGCAATAATAATGATAAACAGATAGATAATCCCCCTCTATATTCAGTTAAACTAAGTTTAAGAACTGTCTTCGGACAGGCTATGGGAGATGCTTAATACCTTCTCCTCAGGATAAGTAAAACCTTTATCTAGAATCTCATAGTTTTCGTGGATTACAAACAGAGTAGATACACAAATGCATATAGGTTTCCTGATTTCCCTTAAAAATTAGGTGGCGACTCTAAGTCTTTTAAAACCAGTTAGAAAAATCGGAAAGTTGCAAACTATCTTGGACCCGTTCAAAATAGGGCGTAACAAGTGTGACTTGCATGGAGTACGATTGTAGGCTTCACTCTTAGGTACTCAGGGATGTAGAGAGTAAATAAAGCATTACCTTTAGGACTTAGATATATTGAAAGAATGGGACATGGTTCAACATAGCTTACTCTTATCACTGTAAGTCAACACCATCTTTGTAAAATAAAGCTCATCAGGGAAAGAATCATACGCATGAATACTTCATTCATCAAGCACCTAAGACATAAGTAGAAAGTCACTTTGAACATAAACAAGGCATAGGTACTTAATGAAAACAAGGGCACCCTTTGTGCTAAGTTATGAGATAGTTTCAAAAGTTCCCCTGGAGAGGAAACCCCGCGTTAGCACAACATCTCATTTACTCATATAACTTACCCTCATAATTGATTATTGTCATCATGATCATAAAACATTAGCCAGAGGAACATAAGCACAAATTACATAGAATAGTGGGTAGGACATCCATCTTGACTTACCTTCATCATTCCCTATCAACATCATTGTTATAATATCGCTATAAGTGGATGCTTGAAGAAGTGGATCGTGGGCACGAGTACGTGAAATGTAGATAGCATAACATTGGAGTCTAAATAAGACATTTTACCTTAGGCATTTTCCTCTTATTTAAGGGATAGGTGTGCATTCCAAAGGATTTAAAAAAAAAAAAAAAACACTCACATTTCCTTCTCCTTGATCATTATCAAAATCAACATTATATTTGGAAAGCACTTAGAAGCTAGAACATGGACTTAGGTATAAAAGCACGATAGATACGTGGGACATGAATGTTGTTTTTAACTTTAGACACGACCACAACCTGATGTGCAGAACATGAAAGAACATTTCTTTTGCATAGCTTACTATCGTATGGAGTCTTCATCATTGAATCATAAACATGGAGTGTAAAGCACTAACATGGGCATAATACAATATGTTGATGTGGTGTGATTTTACGCCACAAATCGATGCTTTTCTTCTATAAGTTTTACTTGTTTTTAAGCAAGTCTATGTGATTTTACGTGGTTTTTAGTGTTTTCAGGTGACGGAACAGATTTGGCATGACAACAGTTGAAAGTGCAGAACCAGGTCGTAAACTCAGTTTACGGTCCGTATTCTACAATACGGGTCGTATTCCAAGGTCGTATTAAAGAATAAACAGAACAGAAAGGCAGGCTGAGAACATGGTGATTTACGAGCTTAGTTTACGGACCGTATTTTAGTTTACGGACCGTATTCCAACACGTATTTAACCATTCGAGCATTTGGCAGAAAGTCTGAGTTTTGGAAGTTGAAAGACGACCAGGCAGATTACGGGCCGTAAACCACTTTACGGTCCGTATTTCAAAAGACGGAAGTTGATCATAAGTAGAAGGACGACCTGGTCGTAAACTGATTTATGGTCTGTATTTCACTTTACGGACCGTATTTCGTGACGACGGGACCAAAGTGCAAATCTGTAACTTTTATGTTCTCAAAACCTATAAATAGTCATTGTAGGGTTTTTTATAGTCATCAGTTATTATATTTTTGTCTCTTGACTTAGAACATTAAATACTCTCTAGTTTTTGAAGATTCAAACATCAATTCAAGTATTATCAATTCATCTTTTCTTCCAAAGTAAGCAATTATGAATTCTTCAATTTCTTATTTCTTGTTCTTTGTCATGAGTAGCTAAATTCCCTTACTAGGGTTGTAAACCCAATGATGGGTGTTTTGTGATTGGGTTTGTGATTGATATACACATAATGGATTATTAGGGTTTAGTTATTCTTCATTCTTCATTCATAATTAATGGTTGCAAACATTGATTAAAGCCATAAACCTTGATTTATTTGGGAAAATAATTAGGGTTGGTAAGAACAACTACAAGGACTCAAAGCTTTAAACTTTGTTTAATAAATTCACTTAGGAATAAGAAGAATTTACTTGGCATGATTAATCATTCTTCATAGCTACTTTCTTATATTTGGGAAATAGTAGAGATTCACATAGAGATTAAGTGCATTCATATAATGATCCATTATAAGTATATCAAGATCAATACCCATGATCATACACTCTATCTAGCGGGGACACAACCTTAGTTGCTTTTACCATAAATTTCCACCAAAGCAATATATAGCAATTAGTTATACAAAAACCAACTTTTACCAAAATCATCGGATTAAGACATTAGACCTAGAACTGAGCATCCTACGACTTTAGTAACCTTTTCACACCATATTCCCTGTGGGATTCGACCCCAACCTTGTTGGGTTACTATATTTGACAACGTCCGCGTTATACCATTAATAGGTGTAATTTAAGCGTATCAAATTTTGGCGTCGTTGCTGGGGAATACGGTTTTGAAATTACTAAATAGTGTTTGCTTTGATTAACGTCTTTTGTTTATTCCATCACACCTTGTTTGCTACTCTGTGTAAACCAGGTGAACATGAATCAAAATTAGTAAAATCAACGTGCTGGTAACCAGGGAAATCGGTTGAACAATCAGGCGAATGAATCAGATGATGAGAATATTTTCGCTGAAATTGTTCCAGAGGAATACTATGCGTCTGCTATTATTCAACCTCGAGTTGGAGCTGCTACTGTAAAAATTGACTCCTCTCTATACCAGCTGTTGAAACTTGAGGGATACTTTCGGAACTCTATCGAGAATGACCCTCAACGTCATTTGCAGAATTTTGTGGATGTGTGTGTTAATCACATCCAGAACAACGTTCCACAAGATGCTATTCGGTTGAGGTTATTCAAATATTCCTTAGCTGGAGAGGCAAGAACATGGTTCGAGAAGCTGCCCCGAAATTCGATTACTTCATGGGCAGAGATGGTAGCTGCTTTTCTCACAAAGTGGTACCCCCCTAGCAAGAAGGCTGAGATTCGTGACAAGATATTTGAATTTAAGAAGCGACCGGGGAACAACTATATGAAGCCTGGGAGAGATTCTGTTACACCTCGGAAAATTTCCCGTTGGTACGCAAGTAAACGAACTAGTGATGTGTGCGAGGAGTGCGAGTGTATAATGTTTCATGAGCAATGTGCGTATATGGACGAGAATGATTAGAATGAAAAGTCGAGAAATGTGAAAAGTTAAAAGTTGGCAAAACTGCCCAGTGGTTGTAAAGTGCAAAATACGGACCGTAAAATGGAATACGGTCCGTAAACTGGCAGTCGTAAATTGCCATGCAAGGTTTCAACTTTCTGCCCAGTTGAGAAGTGGTAAAATACGACCTGGTGGACGGACCGTAAAGTGATTTACGGCACCATGGTCGTAAATCACCATGCATGCAGCCAGAGTTTCTGGTTCTGCTTAAGGTTAAAGACGACCACGAGGGACGGTCCGTAAACTGGAATACGGACCGTAAACCTCCATGGACGACCACTGTACACCTCAGCACAGATTTTCAATTCATTAAATATGAGGACCAAGACTTGCTTTATTTCATCTCTACATTACACCACTTCTCTCTAGAATCATCTCTCTACATTTATTTCATAAGTTTTCAAGGATTATAAGTCACCAACAACATAAACAAGTGAAGCAAGTGTAAGCAAGCCATTAAATACCATTCAAGTCAAGAAATGCAAATGGAGAAAAACTAAGGTTTTGCTCAAAGTGGAGTATTGTTAACCAAAGCTTGTTCCTACAACTTCTAAGGTAAGATTCATGATTTTTACATGATGTTTAAGGTATTGAAGAGTTGAAATACATGGATTGTAGAAAATATGGTCAAGTAGGTCATGAATGATGAATAGTGGCATTTTGAGGAATAGTTTGAATTGAATCATGAATGTTGTTGTGTTGTGATATAAATGCATTATAAATGTTACTAAGATCATGAACTAGACACTTTAGACGAATGGACGAAGTTGGATGTTATGACCATGAATATGGGTGAATTAGAGGCAAATTAAGGAATCTAAATAATGTGGATAATGTGAATGACTAATGGCCATTGTTATGATATTAATGAAGGTATAGACGCTAGCATTGGAAGGAAGCGTGCAAGTGTAGAATAGTCCGACGAAAAGGTATGTAAGGCTAACCCTCCTTTCATAAGGCATGGTTCCTTGGCCAAACTCTTAAATCCTCTATATGAGTATGTTGTATTCAAGTGATTGACACTCCGAGCTCATAAGCTCACGATCCTCGATGCGTGCTACGATTGTATTACGCACCCCATTTGACGAGTAAGCATAAGATAGAGATGTAGCGAAAATGATGATAATAATAATGATGCTAAAGGTGCCTACGGGCTATTATATTTACATGTGCCTATGACGGGCTATAATGACACCCCGAGCTTATAAGGCCGGGCAGGATATATGTATATGAATATGTATAAAGTATGTATACGATTACGAAACGCGCACACACATCTGCAGATGGTACGGATAACCCTGAAGCCTTGGTAGGGCCAGGTAGAAATAACATTGAGCCTTGGTTGGCCAAGTATGTATGAAACACCGAACCTTATGGTCGGGTACGCTATGTATGTATATAAGTGTATGGCTATGTATATAATATGAATACGAATGTGAAAAGACTATGTATACGAATACGAGCCCTATTATGAAATATGCATGAGAAAAGGAAAGTTCCTATGAAAGGCAGGTAAGTGCCATGATGATGATATTATTTGTCTTCCCTCCTATGCCACTTCATATATTGTCTATGATTCTTCTACATTGATGTTAATCATGCTTTACATACTCAGTACATTCTTCGTACTGACGTCCTTTTGTTTGTGGACGCTCCATCATGCCCGCAGGTGCACAAGGAGACAGACTTGATCCATAGCTGCTTATTCAGAGATTACATAGCGGAGCTCCATTTCCTTCGGAGCCATAGCTTTTGGGTACTTATTCTTTTGTGTATATAATTATGGGCATAGCGGGGTCCTGTCCCGCTCATGTGATATGTTATACTCTTCCTAGAGGCTCGTAGTCATGTGTATATGGTTAGACATGTCCGGCCTTGTCGGCCTATGTTTTGTATATCATTTGTCGGCCACGTTGGCCCACGTACATTGATGTGGTATAGATGCCTATGGTGATATAAATTTACTGTTGTCCAATTGCGACTAGTTGACAAATGAATGGAAATGTATGTATAACTATGCGGCTCACCTAGATGTAAGTATAAGAGTAAGCTAAGAGGGTGCTCGGGTGGGCTAGCACCGGGCGCTCGTCGCGGCCCCGAGTTGGGTCGTGATAGATTTAAGGAGTATTTGCAGAACAGCCCGAATCATGGTTTTCCGGATCATATATTAATGGAGAAGTTCTACCGAGGGTTGGATCCAGTGACACAGTCAGTAGCTAATAATGCAGCTGATGGTTGTTTCATGAACAAGACCTTTCGACGAGTGACCACCATACTTAACAAGCTGACAACTCATAATCAGGCTCAGCACTCAAACAATGCTGATGTGGTACCATATGGTAGTGCTATGATCCAGAATATAGTGAAGGAGAATCAAGACACCCAGCAGACTTTGGCAGAACTTGCAACAAATATTTCCTTGCTAACGAAGAAGTTTTATGAATCCCAAATCAAGAAGGTAAATGTGTGTGAGGATGATACAGCTTTGCCAAAAGGGATGTACCATGCTCAAGATGGTCCATTCCATGATGGGCCACCTATGCAGGTTGAAGATGCTAATTATGTTAATAACTCTCAAGGGGGTTACCAAAGACAGGATTGCCAAGGTGGCTATCAGAGTCAGAATCAATGGAGAAAACAGCAAGGTCAAGGTGCTTACAACAACTCTAGGAACTACAACAATAATTATGGTGGTGCGAACCAAGGGAGCTACAACAACAGCAATAATTTTGGGAACAAGAGTTCCAATCCATATATACCACCGAAAGGGCAGTCAACAGAGCAAGGTAGTTCGAAGGTTGAAGCAATGCTTGAGAAGATTCTGGCAAATCAATCTAAGTCTGAAAGGACTTTATTGGGGCTGACAGAAACAGTGGGTTCCCATACAGCAGCTATTCAGAAGCTTGAGTCGCAGATGAGGGATATTTCTAGAGAACAACACCCTCCTAAAAAGGGAGGACTTCCAAGTGACACTATTTCAAATCCCAAGAATAGGGGAGGCGGTGTAGACCATGTGTTTGCCATCACTACTAGAAGTGGTAAAACACTCCAGGGGGCTGCTGAGAAGGTGATTGATCTTGAGCCGATAGACGAAGAGGATGAGGTGCAGTCTGAAGCACCCATTATTGCTGATGAGATTCCTACTGACAAGAAGGTTGCTAATATTTCAGAGATGGTGAAGGAAGTGGATAAAACAAGCAAGCAGGCTGTAAAAGGGGCTTTCCGCCCTTTGACGCAGCTGTTCAAATATAAACCTCCCTTTCCTCAGAGGTTGGTCAAGAAGAAGGAAGATGATAAGTTCGAGAAGTTCGAGAAGTTTTATGATCAGTTGAAGCAGTTATCTCAAAATTTTCCCTTCTTGGAAGTTGTCAAAGAGATGCCCGGTTTTGCGAAGTATTTGAAGGATCTGCTGACCAAGAAGAAAATGGTGCAGCATGAAACCGTGAGTTTGACTCACACTGTGAGTTCCATCATTTCAACTACAACTGTTCAGAAAAAGGGAGATCCTGGGGCGTTCACCATTCCTTGTTCTATTGGGCACCATGATTTTGCTCACGCTTTGTGTGATAATGGGGCGAGTATTAATTTGATGCCCCTTGCTATATATAAACAATCAGGTTTGGAGATGCCAAGGCCGACCACTATGAGATTGCAGATGGCCGATAGGTCCATCAAAAGACCTGTTGGGGTGGTTGATGATGTAATTGTGCGGGTTGGTGATTTTATGTTGCCCGCTGATTTTGTGATTCTTGACTGTGCTATTGATCGGGACATTCCTATCATTCTGGGGAGACCTTTCCTTGCTATAGGGAGGGCTCTGATGGATTCGGAGAAAAATGAAATCAAGTTCCGAGTTAACAATGAAGAAGTGACTTTTCAAGCTAGCAAAGGGATGAAGTTACCAAGTGCTTACGAGAGTATTTCGGTAATTGATTCGTTTGATGTTGTTGATGAAGCAGTGGAGTTCAAGATGGAAGAAAAAAGTTCGGGTGAAGCTCTAGCTGGTATTCTTATGAATTTCGATGCTGAAGACATGGAAGGCTATGTGGAGACAGCTAACTCACTTGGTGGGTTGGGCTCATACTCATACCACCCAAAGAAGCTAAATCTTGATCTGGAGAATAGAACAACTCCTCCAGCAAAGCCTTCGATCATTGATCCACCTAAGTTGGAGCTTAAACAGCTCCCATCACATCTGAAATATGAGTTCCTTGGTCAGGACAATACATTACCGGTGATTGTTTCGTCCCTATTGACTGAGGAGTAGATTTTGCAGCTGTTGGAGGTGTTCAGGGAGTATAGGCGTGATATTGGTTGGACCATAGCAGACATTTGAGGTATTCCATCTGGGATCTGTGAGCATAAAATTCAGTTGGAGGAGGGTAGCAAACCGAGTGTAGAGCATCAGAGGCGACTGAACGAGAATATGCAAAAAGTCGTCAAGAAAGAGATCATCAAATGGCTGGATACGGGCGTGGTTTACCCAATTGCTTATAGTAAATGGGTGAGCCCAGTCCAATGTGTTTCTAAGAAGGGCGGCATCACTGTTGTGCCGAATGCAAAGAATGAGTTGATCCCGACCAGAACTGTCACCAGATGGAAAGTTTGCATGGACTATCGCAAGCTCAACACAGCCACTTGCAAGGACCATTTCCCTATGCCCTTCATTGATCAGATGCTTGATAGGCTAGCAGGGTGTTTCTACTATTGCTTCCTTGATGGTTATTCGGGCTACAATTAGATCAACATTGCTTTGGAGGATCAGGAGAAGACCACTTTTACTTGTCCTTATGGGACATTTGCATTCAGCCGGATGCGTTTTGGTTTGTGTAATGCGCCAGCCACTTTTCAGAGGTGCATGATGTCAATCTTCTCTGACATGGTAGAGGATTTCTTGGAAGTGTTCATGGATGACTTTTCCGTGGTGGGTGATTCATTTGAAGATTGTCTTCGCCATCTGGGTCAAGTGCTAAAAAGGTGTGAGAAGACCAATCTGGTGCTAAATTGGGAGAAGTGTCATGTTATGGTGAAGGAAGGAATCGTCCTCGGTCACAAAATCTCTGAAAAGGGAATCGAGGTCGATCAAGCGAAAATTGATGTGATTGCAAAACTTCAACCACCCATCTCAGTCAAAGGTGTCTGAAGTTTCTTGGGACATGCTGGATTCTACATGCGCTTCATCAAAGATTTCTCCAAGTTTGCCAATCTAATGTGCAAGCTTCTTGAAAAAAAGGCTAAATTTGTGTTTGATGATAAGTTCCAGAAGGCGTTTAAGGAGTTAAAAGAGCGTCTCACTACTGCTTCTATCATTGTGGCTCCTGATTGGTCCCTGCCACTTGAACTGATGTGTGATGCTAGTGGTTTTGCAATAGGTGTTGTGCTTGGGCAGAGGCACAATAAAATTATGCACCCGATCTATTATGCCAGCAGAACACTGAATGCTGCACAGATGAATTACACAGTGACGGAGCAAGAGCTGCTTGCCATTGTGTTTGCTTTTGAGAAATTTCAGGCCTACTTGTTGGGGTCCAAATTAGTGGTTTACACTGATCATGCAGCCTTGAGATACCTCATGGCAAAGAAGGAAGCAAAGCCGCGACTGATCAGATGGGTGCTATTGCTGCAAGAGTTTGATTTTGAGGTAAAGGACCGCAAGGGTACTGAAAACCAGGTTGCTGACCATCTCTCTCGGCTTGAAGAGGCTGGGAAACCTTCTGATGAGCTTGATATAGATGATGCTTTTCCAGATGAGAGGGTGTTGGCTGTGTCAAATGAGGTGGCCCCATGGTATGCTGACATTGCTAATTATTTGGTAACAGGCCAAGTTCCAGAAGATATCAAAGCCTACCAAAAGAAGAAATTCTTACAGGATGCTCGGCAGTACTATTGGGACGAGCCTAATTTGTTCCGAACATACGCTGATAACATCATTCGGCGTTGTGTTCCGGAAAGTGAAGTGATGCGATTCTAAAGGCGTGCCATGACTCTCCTGTTGGGGGTCATCATAGCGGAAAACGGACTGCGGCTATTACTGGCCGACTATTTTTCATGATGCTAATCTATTGGTATGGTCCTGTGATCAATGTCAGAGGCAAGGGAATATCGACAGAAGGCAAGAGATGCCTATGACTTTTGTTATGGAGGTGGAAGTGTTCGATGTCTGGGGGATTGACTTTATGGGACCCTTTGTAAGTTCGGGTGGCATGAAATACATCTTGGTTGTTGTGGACCATGTGTCAAAATGGGTAGAAGCGGTGGCTTTACCTAATAATGAGGCCAAGAGTGTTATGGGGTTTCTCAAGAAGAACATATTTACTCATTTTGGTACTCCGAGGGCTATAATCAGCGATGGTGGATCCCACTTTTGTAATAGAGCTTTCGCGGGACTGATGGAGAAATATGGTGTAAAACATAGGGTGGCAACGCCTTATCATCCTCAGACAAGTGGATAGGTTGAAGTGTCCAATAGGGAGATCAAGAGTATTCTAGCAAAAACAGTGAATGCTAATAGAACTGATTGGGCCCGCAAGCTCGATGATGCTCTATGGGCATACCGGACTGCTTTCAAGACTCCGATTGGAACTTCACCCTTCAAGCTTGTATTCGGAAAAGCTTGTCACTTACCGGTTGAACTTGAGCACACGGCTATGTGGGTGCTGAAGAAACTGAATATGGATTGGGAGGAAGCAACTAAGCTCATGTTGTTTCAACTAAATGAGATGGATGAGTTTCGGTACCAGGCATATGAGAGTGCAGCACTTTATAAAGAAAGGATGAAGCAATACCATGACAAGAAGATCCTGAAGCGAGAGTTCTACAAGGGTGATCATGTATTGCTGTTTAACTCTCGGTTGAAGTTGCTGCCCGGTAAGCTTAAATCAAGGTGGTCTAGTCCGTTTGAGGTGGTAGGTGTTTCACCCCATGGAGAAATTGAGTTAATGTCCGGAGATGGTACTCGGACATTTAAGGTGAATGGGCAGAGATTGAAGCACTATCACGGAATGGTTTCGGAGGATAGGATTGTCGATCGCTACAGGTTGAAGCACCTCGGAACGAACAATGATCTGGTGTACCAAGATAAGGAGTGAATGGTCACCACCGTCGTGCCGCGACGTTAAATCAAGCGCTTCTTGGGAGGCAACCCAAGTGTAATGTTTTTTTTTTTAGTTTGTTTTTTTTATTACATATAGGGTAATGGTTGTTTTGGTGCAGGAATATATTGCAGAAAATATTGCTGAAAAGCAGGTAAGTTCAGTTGTAAGAAACTGTCTCGTAGCATTGCAAAATACGCCTGCAGTTTACGGACCGTATTCCACAATACGGCTCGTAAACCAGAGCGTATTTAACAATGTTACAAAACAGTAAGCACTGTAATGTAACATGACATTTTACGACCATGGAGGACGGATCGTATTTCACAATACGGACCGTAAACCTGATCGTAAACTATCATGACACAATACAGTGTACTACCCACATCAACATCTCTAAATACGGGTCGTAAATCACTTTACGGACCGTATATATATATATATAAGAAAAAGATTGCAATTTAAATCAACGGGCAGAGCACCTTACCTCATAAACTTCTCCCTCTTTTAAACTTCCCTCCAGTAACGATCCATCCTTAACTCCCTCAACCCCCACGATTCCCACCATAAACCCATCATCTTCCATCTTTCTAAACCCCATAAATACATAACTCATACCCAAAAACAAACCCACTCTTCCCAAAATTCGTAATCTTTCTGCCCTAGGTTTAAAGTTGGTTGTGATTGAAGTTGTGTTCTCCAAGTTTTGCTGATTTCCATCTGTTGGGTCATAATAAAAAGGTATGATTGACACTCTCTACTCTTATTTTCCAGCAATTACTGTAAACTTAATGGTAAGTATTTGATTAGGCTAGGTTTTGTGAGATTAAGGGTCTACTTACCTTGGTTAATGATCTTGTGAGGGGATAGATGTGTTAAATTCTTTCAATTCTCATGGGAATTTTTTAATAAAACCCAAATGGGTTGGAGGGCATTCCATACTTTAAAATTCAAATTTTGAAGTTTTGGTCTGCCCACCAATAGCTTGACTCTTGCGGGAATTATGAAAAATTGGTAGAAAATGGGTGAAGTCTGAGTAACCTAATCCCCAAAACAATGTGAAACTGAGATGTGCAACGAAATCTTGAAATCAGAATATGTCTCTGTTTGTGATGCGAAACACGACTATACTTTACGAGCCGTATTTCAGTTTACGGTCCGTATTTAAGCATGTCACGAATGGACAGAATGTTCTCCAAAGAACTGAGCAGTTTACGATCGTACTTTATGGACCGTATTTCAGTTTACGGTCCGTATTTAAGCATGTCATGAAGGGACAGAATGTTCTCCAAGAAACTTCTCAGCTTACGATCGTACTTTACGGACCGTAAATCAGTTTACGGCCGGTCTTTTGATTTTACGATCACAAACAGAACACAGATTTTGTGCACAGTCAAGTTGTCTTATCTTTGATATGATGTTCCATGGTAACTAATATGATGTGTCTTTTGCAAGAATGGGTCAGAAAAGGAATGCAAAGAATGCGGGGGCCAAAAGCACTGGCCCAAGAAAGAAAGCGCGCTCGAATTCTTGGCTAATAGATGAACCCTCCAATTCGGAAGGGGAACAACCAGGATCCGAGTGCGCAGAGGTTATACCGCCACCAAAGGTCAGTGGGGCCCCCACACAAGTCACATCGCCATGGCCATCACAGCCCCCACCTATGACCCCGTCCAAGTCTGCGTCTGAAGCCTCCCAGTCTGAAAAGGAGGATTCTGACGCGGAAGCATCAAGCAGGGGGGCAGCCACCCAAACAGATCTGGAGAGTGACTCAGCAGGGCCCAGTGATGGTAGTGATCCGGATGATGGTACGCCGCCAAAGGGTCATAAACTGGCCGTAAGGACCAAACGGCTAGAGGAAGAAAAACTGCGGTTCTCGGTAAAAGGGTCAAAGAAATTGTATGACCAATGGATGGCCGGGACAAACTGGGGGACAGCCGCCGCGGAAAATATTTGAAGAACGGAAACTGATTTTCGATGGTATTTTGGCTTATCCACAGTTGGATGATACCTTCAAAGGGTACAAGTTAGATGTGTTCACTCATGAGCCGGAGAGTATGCTCCGCACATTGTGCGGGAGTTCTAGGGGTTGTCTTGATGTCGATGAAGAAGCCGAGTCGTGCTTGGCATGATATTCCCATGCTGGAGAATGTGACAGTCCGGAACTCACTGGTTGATATTTCCTCCAAAGCCATCAACAGATTCCTGTTTGGTGATGATTTTGTGGCTCCTACTGATCTGAGCCTGTTCCTAGACAAACGAGACAAGAAAGAAAATAAATCTGTGAGGGAATGGACTGCTGCAACTATCACATCTGAGACACATGAGCAAAAATGGACTAATGATGGGAAAATCAAGATTGCTAAAAGCTGTTTGTCCACAGAGGCTAAGTTTTGGTGGACGTTGCTTCGGTACAAGATCACTCTAACCCAGGCAGATAATACCCTCTCCACCAGTCAAGCAGTCACTACTGCCTCATTGATGTCCAGGTACCCGATGGATATTGGGGAGCTAATAGCTGAGGAGCTGCATGTGCGGGCACACAAGCCCAACCAGAACATGGTATTTCCATGTCTTATCACGGCATTGTGTAGACGGGCAAGGATATTTCAGCTTCCAGAATGGGACGGCACCATCACAGCTACTCATGTGGAAGATTGGAGGAAGAATAAAGTGAAAAGCAAGAAGGACCAAGAGGCAGATCATTCTGGTGATGACGACGACACTCAGCTAGAGTTGAGTCCGAGCCGTGCTTATGGGACTGATCCATTAGAGTCCGGGATTAGTGCTGCTACTACTGGGACTGATGCTCCCACGACAGGTGTTCCAGAGGCTGTCGATACACAGGTTGTTGCAACCACACTGGGTGTTTCTAAGGCAAGACCTCCACGACCACCTCCGGCCACACAGGGCCTTCCTTCGGGGTCTTCCACTGCCGCTGCGACAGCCGAGCCTACTGATCCAGAGCTGGAGCCGCTGCGCTTCAGCCATGCTAACTACAGCCACATTGCAGTCAAAGCGGTGAGGACTGAAAGGCAAGTAGAAAAAATCTTGCAACAATTTAGACCAAAAGTGGTGAGAATAGTGCAGCAGTTGGTTACTGAGGCGACCACAAAAATCCGTGCGGAGTTTGAGAAAAAGCACGAAGTGTATCAGGCTAGACTAGACAGTTTTGAGGCGAAATTGTTGACTCGAGAGCAGACCACACCCGATAGGGAGTCTAGTTCATTGAGGAGTGAGTTGGAGAAGCTGAAGAAGGAGCTTGAAGCACTTAAGGTGCAAGGGATTCTAGCCACACCAGTGCCAGCACCACGTGCCATTTTGCCTACTACGTTTAAGGTGCTGGATCTGCTGGATTCTGAGGAGGAGGCGGAGGATGCCTAACCTTTTGTTCGCGATACGGGAAAGAGGGTCTGTGAGCCAGCTGAGGACCCAGAGGAGTTGGACAAGAGATCGAAGAAGACAGAGAAGAAGGAAATGCAGCAGGCAATCCTTCAGTCGTTGGTTGAGCCGCAACGCCAACCGGGAGAGTCCACGAGTCAACCGCCGGATGCAGCGGGCCAGTCATGAGTTTCGCACAACACTAATGGCACTAAGGTACCACTTCTTTTTCCCTCGTTCGTATAAGTAAAGCACTGGGACAATGCTTGATTCTTTAGTTGGGGGTGGGCCTATCTAAAAGTAGTGTAGTGTAAATATGTGTTTAGGAACCCCCTCGGCTTTTCTTTGCCAGAGTTCTTTTCCTGAGGGGGGTCTATTTTATTGAAACTGGCATGTTTAGGATGTTGCTTAGGTTGAGTAAAATAATTTTGACTTATTTGGTGTTATTTTGTAACTGATGGCATGTGTTATGGTTTGTTGGAAATTTGGGACCCCTCGAAATTTGAAAAATGCATACTTAGAACAGTTATTGGTTGACATGATTGATTCTTTATATGATATTGAAATTATTGGGGTATGGTGTGTGATAAATGACTACTTAGGAGGTCACAATTGTAAAAATAATTGTCCTTATGCCAATGTGTGTGTGAGTTGTTAGTTTAATTCTGTTTAAGCATGTATAATCTAGAACTTGCCTGGTTGGTCTGGTTTGAAATCCGAAAGTCAGCTTGGTTGTAAATGATCTTAGGCTTTCCTTGTGTAAATAGTCACTTTGCCTAAATAAGCCTTACCAAAAGCTGAAAATATCACTAGTTTCTCTTTTTGAGCCTTTTTGACCTTTTTCTTGGCTAGCCGAATGAAACCTCACCCGTTGTGCAATTTATCCATCTTCGCACTCGTTCCCTCCTTGATGCTACTAGATAGATGAGGCAAAGCGCCTAAGTAGGGGGTGAATTAAATGTGAAGTAGATGTCAAAAATATAAGTTGGGGGTGGTGGAGTTTGCTAGTAGAGAGTCGATGTGGTAGTTGCAGATATATAAAAAAATTATAATTAGAAAATTGTCACACAAAAAGAATTGCTAGTTGGATAGGAATAAAACCACATCGAGGTCAGAAACTTGAAACAAAATAAAAGGGATTGGAAAGAAAAGAGGCGAATCAAGGTGAATAGATGTTGTAGTGTTCAAGGAGGGTGAGTCACTAATATCCAAAAAGTATCCTACCCGTCCCTAAGCCTACATTACAAGCCGAAACAAGTCCTAATGTGATCACAATCGAACAATCCTAGGATGAGAACATAGAAAATAAGGGCAAGCCTATGGTATTTGCATGTGTAGATATGAATTTCTTTGTGAGTGTGAGTGTTTCTCTCTTCTCTTTCATCTTCGTCCCATTCTTGTGGTATATATGTGTGTTGGTACATTCTTTGGTCTATGTGAGGGCATAAGGATGAGAATTGAGCAAAATAAAGTGACCGCCTAAAGTGGCGTTTGTGTGCATCATAATATGTTCGATAATGTAATGTCATACATTGAAGCTTCATTATTAGTCATAGCGTTCTTGAGTTGTGTATATTGCTTTGAAATAGAAAATTGGGGTGGTCTTTTGAAGAAAAACATGCATGCCGGTGGTTCAGAGTCAAAACCAATATAGACATTGTTATTCTATGATATTTAGGTGTTAGATTGAGTCGTTGTTTTGTATGGCTTGCTTGAGGACAAGCAAAGACTTTAAGTTGGGGGTGTTGATGTGGCGTGATTTTACGCCACAAATTGATGCTTTTCTGCTATAAGTTTTACTTGTTTTTAAGCAAGTCTATGTGATTTTACGTGGTTTTTAGTGTTTTCAGGTGACGGAATAGATTTGGCATGACAACAGTTGAAAGTGCAGAACCAGGTCGTAAACTCAGTTTTCGGTCCGTATTCTACAATACGGGTCGTATTCCAAGGTCGTATTAAAGAATAAACAGAACATAAAGGCAGGCTGAGAACATGGTGATTTACGAGCTCAGTTTACGGACCGTATTTCAGTTTACGGACCGTATTCCAACACGTATTTAACCATTCGAGCATTTGGCAGAAAGTCTGAGTTTTGGAAGTTGAAAGACGACCAGGCAGATTACGGGCCATAAACCACTTTACGGTCCGTATTTCAAAAGACGGAAGTTGATCACAAGTAGAAGGACGACCTGGTCGTAAACTGATTTACGGTCCGTATTTCACTTTACGGACCGTATTTCGTGACGACGAGACCAAAGTGCAAATCTGTAACTTTTATGTTCTCAAAACCTATAAATAGTCATTGTAGGGTTTTTTATAGTCATCAGTTATTATATTTTTGTCTCTTGACTTAGAACATTAAATACTCTCTAGTTTTTGAAGATTCAAACATCAATTCAAGTATTATCAATTCATCTTTTCTTCCAAAGTAAGCAATTATGAATTCTTCAATTTCTTATTTCTTGTTCTTTGTCATGAGTAGCTAAATTCCCTTACTAGGGTTGTAAACCTAATGATAGGTGTTTTGTGATTGGGTTTGTGATTGATATACACATAATGGAGTATTAGGGTTTAGCTATTCTTCATTCTTCATTCATAATTAATGGTTGCAAATATTGATTAAAGCCATAAACCTTGATTTATTTGGGAAAATAATTAGGGTTGGTAAGAACAACTAACAAGGACTCAAATCTTTAAACTTTGTTTAATTAATTCACTTAGGAATAAGAAGAATTTACTTGGCATGATTAATCATTCTTCATAGCTACTTTCTTATATTTGGGAAAATCATAGAAAGACATAATTTTTATTTATTGGGAAATAGTAGAGATTTACATAGAGATTAACTGCATTCATATAATGATCCATTGTAAGTATATCAAGATCAATACCCATGATTATACACTTTATCTAGCGGGGACACAACCTTAGTTTCTTTTACCATAAATTTCCACCAAAGCAATAGATAGCAATTAGTTATACAAAAACCAACTTTTACCAAAATCATCGGATTAAGACATTAGACCTAGAGCTTAGCATCATACGACTTTAGTAACCTTTTCAGACTATATTCCCTGTAGGATTCGACCCCAACCTTGTTGGGTTACTATATTTGACAACGTCCGCGTTATCCCATTAATAAGTGTAATTTGAGCGTATCATATGTAAAGTATGAGTAGAGTACGTCAGGGCATAAGTAACCCCTAGTACGTGAATTACTCTAGAATTGGAAATGTAACATCACTTCGAACTTTTCTTTCTCGACACTTAACGATATAAGGAACACATGATATACCTTGGTACCTTGTTGTACGATCTCCCCCTTAGTTCAAAAGCTGACGTTTTAAGCCTGTGGATCTCTTAAGTCTAGCAATAAGTCGCCATCTGATCATTCTTCTGGTTCTACCTCTAAGACTATTGCTATGAGACTTTTACCTACCTTCTCTATTATCCATCAAAATAATCCTCTAAAGACAACTACTAACACCATACCCTCTAATGTTACCAAAACACTTAAACAAGTTAGGACTATGTCAAGAGACTCAACATCATCTGACCATATCTCCTAGTTGACCCACTACCTTCTTTTAGCCACATACACAATCACACTGAAGTATGTCTACATCCTTGAAGGGAAAAATTAAAATACTCTATACTGAAATTTCAATCACGAGATAATCACTACAAATACAATAGACCAAGTGGCAATACCAGCTCATACATATCAAGAAGGAAAAACTGTCGGCATACCTACGGCAATGTTTTGGCGGCGCCTCTAAAGCCTAACGACCTATCATATCATGATAACGGGTTTAACCCCCTCTTGATCCTGACATTTCACTCTTACCTGGGCCTCGACCTACTAGTGCTTGAGTGTCACAGGCTAGGAAAGGTGTTGTTGAATTGGCTACGGCTAGTCCGATTGGATGAACTACACCCCCATCCCTGTTGGCACTACTATACCTGGCCAAAAAGCACTCTCTCTGCATGTGGCCTCGAAGACCACGATTCTAACACACATCCATACCTATATGACACTCTCTTACATATTTTTTGTTACATTTGTGGCAAGAAGGATGTTGCTGAAACTCAAATAGCATACGGTTATGAAACTGGGGGCATTTCTTTTATAGATGTCCAAATCTTTTGCCAATAGAGCATTCACGGGCGTTCTTATTATAAGGAGCTAAGAAACGCTCCCCACGGCCTAACTTAGGGCACTGGGTCCTCTTGTGGTCCTTCTTACCACAATGGTAGCATATTTCGAGTCACATGTAGCATTCGCCTAAGTGGCACTTCCCACAGGTAGAGCAATTTGGTATATTGCTAAAAGCAACCCTCTTTTATTTTTATTTTTTTGTTGTACGAGGGCCTCTATTAGAAGTCAGGGTTAGAGTTACATTATTGGGAGGGGGAATAAGAGCATATCCCCTCTAAACAAGAGCTTCAAATGCACCAAAGGCTCGAGCCATTCTCTTCACGAGTTCCTGTGCAATATGTTCCATTCCTGACGATTCCATCTCAAAGTAACACTTCGATAATAATTAGCTTTACATCTCCTTCCTCCTTTAGAGACGAGGCATATTAGGTAGGAAGGGAACAACACATGAATGATTTCTTACAACATAGCTCTATGGCACGATCTAGAGTTCAAAGAATGGTAACATTTCCTAGATGCCCTGTATCCTCCCAATTATAAGTGTAGCGCGCTTCACACCCATAAGTAGGACTCTACCAGACATAGTTTCATAGACTCCCTAGGACACCTGAACCTAGTGCTATAATACCAAGCTTTGTCATACCCCGAACCATAGCCTGAGCGTAACACGGCACTCGGTGCCTTGCTGCATATGACTGAGCGAACCATATGGCTTGCTGAATCAGCATGGGGCATGAACTGTTACGGAATATAATATGAACATGCATGGTGTGAGTCAAACATGGGATTAAATAATCATAAGTACTGAAAATAATATTATATCATGAATGCGGAAATATAGTAATGTAGCCAACGAGGCTAACTCAACTTAACATCTGACATGACATAACTGACTAGTCTATGAAACCTCTGACATGAGTCTAACTGCTAAACAGTTTACCGGGACAAGACTCTTGGCTTACCTTAACTACATAACTGACATGAACATGAAATATAAATAATGACAAGACCCCGAATGAGATGGGGCTCACCAAAAGCTGATACGAGTAATGTCCTAACGAGCAGATCTGTTGTCTTGTAAATCACTACCTGCATCGTGCAATGCAGGCCCCAGGCAATAAAAGGGGATGTCAGCACATTTGAACTGTACTAGTAGGTAGAGCAACTGAATGAAATAAACATGGCACATGAAATAATATAACTGAAACTGAAACTGTAAACTAAACATGAACATGAGCATCATTTGATATGAATAAATTTATAACATGAGTAAAAACATTTTAAGTTAAAAAAATTTAAGTACATATGTATATATGTATCTTGTAGAGTCGTAGAATAACCAACAACATGGAATCACCATGTAGGTACATAGAGTCTGGTGTTACACCTCTCGTTTTCATTGAAAGAAGTCCTTGGCTTATGGATGGTTTATATTCTTAGTATGGAGATCCGTACTCGAGCATTTGAGATATTAAGTGCCTTACCTCACGTGTACCAAAGTATAAGTATGTTTCTTGCAATACGATAGGATTAGAAGCTAAATGAACCTAATCGTTGCGAGCCGGAACGACTCAAGGAACTGGCAGGAACCAGTCCCCTTTGACGGACCGTCGACGTGTCGACGGTGGTATCAATCCATGATATCAACACACTGCCACCTCTGAATCTCCAGGTGACTGATTGACGGTGCAAGTCGACGGGCCGTCGACCCGCCCGTCAAACCGTACCTCTGGAACTTTCTAGCTCCATCTATATATATTTGGCCCTCACATTTTATTCTCATTATTTTCACTCTCAAACCAAATAAATCCCTAATATATTTACTCTCAACATTTTCCATCAGATTGGAGGAGTTTTAGTAAGATCCGAACCCGTAAAACCCGAGCTAGTGAAGAAGAAGGTTGTTCCTAGGGTTTCATTGAAGTTGTGGAGCTTGGAAGTTTAAGTTGAAGTTGATTCTTGGTATTTTAGTCCCTTCAAGGTATGTATATGATTCCTACCTTTGTTTTTAAGTTAATTATCAAGAGTTTTAGTGATTTTAAGTAAGGAAACATAGCTATGAAAGTAGTAAGTTGAATAAGGGTCAAGGTGAGACAAGGGGCTATTTTGGGAGAGGAATTGTAAAAGATTTGACTATATTTTGATATTTAAGTATTGATATTGTTTTTGTTGGTTTTGTTATTGACGTTTGGGTTGAATTGGAAATTGAGGGATTATTGAGTTATGAAGGAGATGTTGTCCAAAATTCGTTAAGTTCCTTTTGCACTTGAAATTGGATAGTAAGTGTTATAAAGGGTCTAATTGTAGCCTATGTTATCTTGGTTGTAGACTTACGAGTTCAAGACGTAGACGTTGGACAGTTAGATAAGCTTCAAGGCATGTTAAGGCTATCCTTTCTTTCATTTTGGCATGATCTTATGATATGAGCGAACAAACGTGTAAATGAGCTTCCATATTACTCTACTCTTAGAAGCACTAGGAGTACCTCAGTCTTTGATGATCATATACTCCTTGTTATGATTGTTCCTTCTGTTCTTGGGTCCTGAGATTTCATATATTGATGATGTTGCTCAAAAGATGTCTAACGGAGGTAGTACGACCTTATGTCCCTCCGAGAGCTCTAGTTACTCATTATACTTATGCATTGCATTCATTATACATATGCATATTGACCCTTGACAAAAAGGCGTTATATACGCATATATTTTATATATATATATGGGGTTGAGGGAAAGGAATAGGAGTTATATACGCATTACCACCTGATCAGCTGGTGCACAGTGATGATGGGCCATACGTTCCTCGGCACTATTATATGATATATAGATCAGGTCGTACGTTCCTCGGCACAACATATAGGATAAGGATCGAGTTGTACGTTCCACAGCACTAACAGTTATATTATGACCTATGCATGTCATACGCCCTCAGAGGCTCTTTCATGTTATACAGAGTTATATAGAGGTTCCCAAATGTTTATCTACAGATGCATTCAGATATCGAAATTGCTTTCATGTTTCAGATGTCTTTCATGATTTTTATGTGCTTGATGTACTTATGCCTTACATACTCGGTACATTATTCGTACTGACTCCCCTATTACTCGGGGGCTGCGTTCATGCCCGCAGGCTCAGGTAGACAGAGAGGCGATCCAGCTCAGTATGACTTCCCCTCAGCTGTAGTCGGTGCGCTCCACTTGATCCGAAGTTGCGATCTATTTTGGTATGCCATTTTGAGATGTACATGTATATATATATGGGTATGGCAGGGCCCTGACCTTTCCTTTCTATAGTTTTCTATTCCATTAGAGGTCTGTAGACGGTTGTATGTAGTTGATACGTGATGTAGCCTTGTCGGCTCTCATTCTTTTGTTGTACAACATACGTAGCAGCCTGGTCGGTTTGCACTGTTCCTTTCAGTATATATATATATATATATATATATATATATATATATATATATATATATATATATATATGCGTAGATGATTGATAGTTCTTGATGCATATCTCTTAATGTTGTTCTTGTATAATTCAATTATGAGTCGTGAATGGGCCACCCTATCTTTCAGTAAGCTTTAGGTACGAATATAGGGGTGCTTGTTCAATAGAGGTCAGGTACTCGTCACGATTCATCGGTTTGGGTCGTGACATCTGGTACCTGGCCCAACCAGCAGAGCAGCCCCACACCTTGCCAGGGTATGAGACATAAGCATAACATAAAAGGATCCAATTCAGTTGTCTGAAGGTGTCGTCCTAATCTGGGTGGATCAACCCTTACCCTACATTTACATACGTAGTTTCAGGCTGTCTGAGCCTTCCCGATAAACCTACGCTACTCCCAAAAACATGAACATGGATATATGTGGCATCTAAGCCCATGGTTTGTATAACATAACTTGTAAGTATGACTTGTAGACATGATTCGTAAACATGACTTGTAAACATGATTCGTGAGTATAATATAGCATGAATATAAGTATGTAGTATAACTTGTATGAAAACATGGAAAGCATGTAGATTTTCATGAAAATAAGCATAATAGTTCATATCTTGTATTTAAGAACCCATGGAATGCAAAGCATGGGTATTCATGGATTACGGACGGATTCTCAATAACCAAAATGGAATATCAAGAATACAATAATGAATTATTAATACGAACATGGTATGTCATGGTACATGTAACTTAGGGTCATCATGAATTAGAGTAGAAACCCTAGATTTATGGAACTTCGTATTTTCATAGATGAACGTGAGTGGGGAAGAACAATGATGTTCCCACACATTGATAGAAACCCTACATACCTTAATCGCTCCAAAAACTTGAGAAAAGTCTGAATCTTTAAGAACAATTTCAAAAGCTTGAATCTTGAACCTTGAGATGGGTTTTCTTGAAAACCCTAAGGTTGTAGTGTAGAACCTTATTAAGAATCCATGTATAAGTGTTAGAATTACTTAGGGATACATTGGAAAGACTTACCTTGATGTGGGAGGATGAGGAGAGGAGAGAAAAGTCGTGCTAGGGAGTGGAGAACTGAAAAATGGAATAAAAATTCGGAAAAACACGACTTTAATGAACCTCGGGGTTGTCTACATTGGCATCTGTGCTGCAGATGGTCTTCTGCGGTAGCATATGCTAATCGTATCTAAGTATAATGCTAGAAACTTCGAGATGGAAATTTTGGCGTCGCAGACACTTGTCCGACGGACTGCTCTGTGATCCTTCAGTAAAACGGCCATAACTTTTTGTACAGATGTCTGCTTAACCTCCATAATATACCATTGGAAATTTATTGCAAAGATATACAACTTTCATGAAGGACGTTTTCCCAAATTCCTTATATATTTTCCAAAATACTCACTTGAAGTGAAACCCTATGCAAACTCACTTGAAAATAGGGTTTGTAGGGTAGCTTCCGACTTTCTTTTTCCCAAGGACTCTTCTTATGACTTTATTGGTTTTAGAAACACTTCATATACTCCTCATCTTGGTTCCATTATGTTCTCATCATAAGAGTCATACCTTAGCCCGAAGGTACGAGGTGTTACAATATCTAACATACTTGTCTCTCTCCCCTTGTTGTTCCATTGTCATATGAAAGAGGAAAGTTGTCATTGAGAAATAGAATAGTGATTTACATATTATAATATGAATCTAAGGATTTTATGATTTTATGTGATTAATTGAGGCTGAAGTAGTGCAAGGCATACATCTCATACTTCATATATGATTTGTTACATTTGTGTTTGCATTTATCTCTCTATCAATATTTCACTTATCATCGGAAAAAGGAAGGATAACGAAAATGGCTTGAAATTGTGATATGTACTTTAAGACAAGTCACAGATGAGATCTTAATATGATTTACTGTTGAATTTGATTCCATGCATTGACATATCATCCATTTACAGGCATGATTGGTTATAATGGAAACAATGATAGCCTGTATGGCAAGTGGTAACAATGATATCATGTGTGGCAAATGGTAATGATGATAAAAGAAATATGGCACTGATGATGAAAGTAATATGGAAACCGTGATCCTCGATCTTTACCGGAGCGGTTCGAGTACTCGTTGCCTGAGGTTTCTTGTCGGAACGAGGGTATACATAGACTTCACGGGTCCTCCAGTGTTATGGCTATTGAGATGGAGATTTAATTGAGTTGTTAACTATTTGTTAAGTGAATACTTGAGACTTGGCAGACTTGGGGATTAGAAGCTTGCATCTAGGCTATGACCAGAGAATATTGAGACCTACTGTGCTTATTATTATTGTGTAACATCATCCGAACATGCTTAGTAACTGTACCTGATAGCTTAATTGTGCTACTTGTTGATTTCTACACATTTGTATGTGTTAGCTAATCATTGTAGGCCTATGATACCTACAAGTACGTGTGTTTATACTTATGCTACTCTCGCTACACCCTTTTTCGGGGTGTAGCGTTGTTTTAGGTTTATGTTCGAGCTATCGGGATAGATTCCAAGAATTTCACGGTGATGTCCTTGTGAGCCGCTAGCCGGATCTGCATTAGTCCAAGTCTCTTTTGGCACATACAAATATTATTTTCATATATAATTGTCACACTTTTAAGTCTTAACTTATCAGGACCTGATCTTTTTATATACCGAGCTCTTTATTTGCATACTTGAATATGACAAAAATTCTCCGAGCTTGGGTCTATTTACATACGTCGAGCGGTTCCAACCATAGATAGAAAGAAGGAGGTATTATATTGACAAAATTTATTCTCTTCGATTCGTTTGACCTCTAATTCTTACAATACTTTCTTAACACTTGTTTTAAACCATCACTATCCTTATAAGGACCGTAATCACTATGAGTTCTTATTGGTTTACATATGACGCAACTTACCATACAAAAGTACGAGGTGTAACATTTTTGTACTCATACTACACTTGCTGCACTCTTTTGTGGTGCATATTCGATTCTGAGTACTAACGGGCCCCATGGAGCGCAGTGAGTCTGAATAGTGTTGATTGGAGTTGCCTGGCTGTCCCGCCGCACCCTTCTCCCTCTATCTCTTTTATTATTCTATGTTCTAGTATTCAGACAGTGTATTTCCATATTTTCGATAGTGTATTTCTATTTTCGGACTTGTATCGCATTGTAGGTTTATGAACAAAAACACAAAACCTCAAAAGTAGATTTTGTCAGAAGCAGTCCCATGAACATTCAAAATCAGGGAAATAGAGAGGATCAAAGCTGGAGGATGAGTCAAAACAAAATGAGTTGGAAACTGCACAGCATCCACTTCCATAGGTAGAGGATGGAGATAAAAAGGGGCATCAGGAACTGATTTCCCAAATATCATAGAGAACCTGGTACATGGAGAGAAGAATAAAGAGCATGAGGATGAACTATTATTGAAAAGTTTGGTGAGTCATTGTACTCCAACCTTTTCAAGACACTTTCGAACCTTTTCACATCATTGACCAATTCAACCATTTTTCTACCTTGAATCTTGTTCAATCCATTAACACCTGCAATCTCATTATCAACTGAGACCACTCGATTGATCTCATCCACTTGAAAATTCGTATAAAAGTTGTGAACTCAACTTTTTATAAATTCTAATTTCACAGTACGAAGAAATAGTTTCATTATTTAATTAAAGAAAAATAAAAGGAGAGTGCTGCTTTAAAAACAAAAAGAATCAAAACCTTAAGGAAACATTATGAAAAGACATATCTTACTAAAAAGAAGAATGATGAGAGATTACATTGGAAACACAAAATTTAAGATAGACTAAAAAGTAGATACTTTTTAAGAAAACACTTTTTGAGTTTCTTTCTATCTAGACATAAAAATATCTATCAACTTGTACCTATTTATTCCCTTTAAAAAACTGCACTAAAATAATTATGCACGTTGTATACCTTTGGGATATAAAATTTATATTTTGTATACATAAAGATATACAACAGTAAAAATAATTGAATCACACTGTTGTATATCATTAAGGTACACAATATGTGAATTGTATTCTCCGAAGTTATACGACACATGTACCTACCGTATATTTATGAATATTTTTAAATATAAGATGTAATATATTCTTAAATTACATTTTCACGTAATCTTTTTGGCCTCTCAATCTCTCAGACACACCACATAAATATCTCAATATCTTTTAGTCATACTGGACACTAGAAAACTCCCCCAATGGATAGGGAAGTTTGAATAATTTATAGATAATGAAAGCTGATGATGAAGTATATCATGAGTTGTCAGATAATGACACAATCTAGCTTGATGCAACATGCAAGAATATTGATATTTTATTAGTACTTGTATATTTTTGTGCATGCTTGTATTTGAAGGACCATAATGTATATATTGTGTATATGTGTATAATGAATATAATTAAGGGTATTTTTACTTTAGCTAATGCGATACTAGAAGGAAAAAAATTATTAATACTTGTAGTTATGAGAATCTATATACTATCACATAGAAGATCGAACAATTGAAATTCTTTCTTCATTTATTTTCTTTTAGTTTTGATTCTTTGTTGAATTACGTTGAAGTAAGTTTTTTTTTTTTAATTTAATACCACTAAGCATGCTTAGTGGGTCTTTTATTTATTTGAAAATAAAACAGTCAGGGGTTCAAATAAAGACAACAAAAACAGAACAACAGGAATAAAGGCAACGAAAGGTGAATCTAGAAGATCAACCTCCAAAAAATTCCCAAATCCAGCTCCCTCTCCAAAAAGTTGATCGATTCTTCAAGTTCATCTTATCCATCGCCTCTATCCTGAATCCAATATCCCAGAGCTGCATCAACCAGCTTGATGTTGCAATGAGGAAGAAGTGAGCTTCCATGGTGATTTTGAGCACAAGCTGTCAATTTCGGATATGTCATCCTCCCATAGAGTAAGCAATTCCTATTTTCTTATTCCAATTGATATTGATTGTTTCTTGTAGTCATCCTTTTGCGATTTCGTAACCCTAATATAATTTTAGGGTTTTCACCATTAATGTATCGCATTTAAACTTGTATTCTCATGGACCGTATCCTTAGATACGGTATTTGAGCTTTATCCATGTTGAGAATCTTCCTAGCAGCTATTGGTAGATCCGTAAAATGATTTGCGTCAAATCTACCTGTGTTTTTCCAAAGAGTAATTAGCCAAACAATCTGCTAGTTGATTACCCTCTCTGAATATGTGACTGATCTGTGTTTGGCATGCTTCCATGTATCTTTGAATATCTTCAACAATCTCTATGAACTCCCATGAGGTTTCCATTTTTTCTGAATTATTTGTTGTAGCACCTTTGAATCAGTCTCTATGTGAATATCTGTTAGTTGTTGATTCCTGCAAAATAACAAAGTCTGTCTAGTTGCCACTATTTCTGCTTCCATGTTTGTTGTGATGTGAATCTCCTCTGACTGTGCATATATTAAGTCTCCCATATGATTCCTGATAAAAAAGGCATATGAACTTCTGCCTGGGTTTCCTCTGCTTGCACCATCAGTATTGCACTTCAGTTTCCTATTATTAGGTGTCAACGATTTTACCTTAGCATAGAAGAGCTTTGGTTTGTAGTTACTGTCACGACCCGACTCGCGAGCCATGACGGGCACCCGAAGCTAACACGCCGAACACCTCTAAACATACATCTTATAATCATTTCTGGGTGGACCATAAAGATAGCTCATGGATATCATAATCTGTAAAGACATATGTCGTAACATAACAGCACATCTTTGTATAATTTTCAACAATTATGCCTGTCGTTACCCGCCATCAAGGCTACAAAAAATGTTACACAACGATATGAACCGGTAGGGTTATGAAACATCTAACTGTACATACATGTCTACGAGCCTCTACATAGAATACAAGTAACCATAAGGACCAATACCCATAGACTGCAGCTCCGAAGTAAGTGGAGTGCTCCGGAGAATCCGCCGATAGATCACCTACGGGTCAGATCCATCTACCTGTCTACTTGTGGGCATGAACACAGCGTCCACAAGAAAGGACGTCAGTACGAGCAATGTACTGAGTATGTAAGGCATGAACAGTAACATAGTAGGAGATACTGAACATGGAAAATAATATAGTGAACGTATGAAGATCAAGTAATATAAAAGAGATCAACCTGTGCCTCTGAATGCCTTTTTAAGGCGGATGTCGTGCATGCTTAGCTTTTAAAAACAAGGACTTTTCCATATATACATATATAATATCCCGTTCGGCCGATAAGGCGCGGTAATATTTATATATATACATATAGCATCTTACATGGTGTTAACTTACCCGGCCATATAGACGCGGTGTTATCTTACCCGGCCATGTAGGCTCGGCGTTATCTTACCCGATGTAGGCTCGGTGTTATCTTACCCGGCCATGGAGGCTCGGTGTTATCCCCAACTGATCAGTGGGATACAATGCATACATACATACATACACATAAAAATACATAAACGAAATCAACATCATCATTAGCATTACCATCGTCACTATATCATTCCTTGAAGGATCAACCATCGTAAGATGAAATCGATAATGTCACGGGAGTCTCGAGAATCATGAACTTAGGTAGCACTAAAAATAGAATCGTTATCTTCGCTATATCTCACCTCGAAGGAACGAATGACATGAGATGAGACAATCAACAATAAGTAAGATCAAGAGGTACATGGAATGGCTCGATAATCTCATAATGCTCTCAAATCACAGCTTCGGAGTTTCTAGAAGAGGATCATCATCATCGTCACAATCATCATAGAACATTTTTCATTTAACATCGTAAGAATCTTTAAGAGTCATAAACTTCTAGCTTTTAAAAACAAGATGGCTACGGAACCATTTAGGAAATCATAACATAGGAATCATGCCTTTGAAAGAAAGAGACGAGCCTTAACATACCTGTTCGACCTCCTATTACTTACGCTTATCCGCTCGAGCTCGTAAATCTACATTCAAGAGCATTCGCATAATTATTAGACTCATTGTTCTATACTTATGCTAGGCTTTCATATTAACCCATTCTATATCCTGCCGAAAATCGGGCAGCATCTCCTATGTTTATACGCCTAGCCCGAAATTAAAATTCAGCAACCAACAACAACAACAACGATACCAACATCCACCACAATACCATTACTACCAAAATATTCCATAAATTATTCCATACGAAATTTATCCCATATTTCTGCCAATGCAATTATGATACGGCTATTTAACAATTTTATCTCCGTAAATAAACCAAGATTAATATTAACAATAAGAGATTCATACCTTTCTTCCGGTAAAATTTCTATATCTCCACTTTTTCCCACCTTGAGCCGAGCCAAACTCGTCGTTATACGATTCGACAACCGCAACTATACGCTGTCTGGGCCAGAATTCGGGAAATTCTACTTGATCCGCATTAAAATTTGATAAGTGAAGGTTGGGGGAAGTTTCCAGAACATTTGAGGAGCTTTGGGTGTGTTTGGATGAAAAATAAGGGGAGTATCCCCTTTATATAGCGGTCCAGGCAGAACTTAAAATTTCTTCTGGCATAGTTTTCTGCCTGCGCGTTGCTTCAGTAAAAAGGTCATAACTCTTGATCCCGATATGGTATGAGGGCCCACAACCTATGGTTGGAAAGCTAATTCAATTATCTACAACATTAAATTTTGGTGTTGTTCCAAATTCCAAACTTATAATGGCGTTATGACCTCTTCAAGTCAGATCATCCGAAAATGTTTCCTTAAATCGTCCTTTTGGAGGGTTTATGCCTATATTTGGCTTAAGGGTCCTTCTTAGGACTTGCTCAATTTCCTATGTACTACTCATATATCTCTTCATATGTCCTTTATAAAACCCCAGCATGTGGGCCCCACTAAGCTTACAGTAATGAGGGCTTTCATCAAGCAACGTACTAACTGATGCACACTATATGGTCTCCAAATGTCATATGTATATTATTATTAAACTCTTATAATATAACCTTCATCCCTAACCCGGGACTCAAAATTTCTCAGCGCGTTCGCGCCTCGTGGTGGTGCGTTCGCGCTGTGTTGGCCCTTGGCCTTCTGTGCGTTCGCACCACTCCCTGGCGCGTTCGCGCAGACTATTTTCCTGGCTTGCCAGCCCGAATTGTAACGTCCATATCTCCTTACCCCGATGTCCTGTTGAGGAGCGGTTTGTTGCGTTGGAAACTAGACTTCCCGAACTTCACTTTAGGCTTTTGTTTCACTTCAAAACTCTTGATATACTCAGAGATATTCTTTCTCCCAGTTAGACCAAAACTTTTCGTACCAAACCTTGCCCAACTTTCCTTCAAAGCCTCGGAAGCTTAATCTCCTTAGTTCACTTGTTTTCCAATCCTTCTATAACCTGTTACGTGAACTCAAACTCTTATAATTATAAAACGAGCACCTATGATCTTGCATCTTCTCGATAATAACTCCGACGTCTGCAATTGATTATCTAACCCTAACGAATCTCAACGTACAGAAACTACGGGGTGTAACATTCCTTCCCCCTTAAAAACATTCGGTCTCGAATGTTAAGCTCTTGGGAATTCCACGAACATTTCACCGAAATTTCCCCTGTAACTGGATCACTATCATCTTGTCACAACGTCCCAAGATACACAGTGCCTCACAAGGCCACAACACCAATATTTATATTGGCCTCGCATGATCGAAAAAATTCTAAAAAAAAAAAAAAAGTAGTACATACCTAAGGGTGTTGGCGTCTTTGTCGGAACTTCTTTTGAGGGTGAAAACAAATATAGGTCCTGGACTTCCCGCCCTTTTCATTCTTCCAAGTTATTGTTGCCTCTCCACATGACTTAAACTGAAGCTACATTTTTAGTCCTCATTCTTCAAATTTGTCTGTCTAGAATGGCAATGGGTACTTTGACACAGGGCAGTTGTTCTGTGACCTGGACGTCCTCTACAGGCATACTTATGGGAGGATCCCTGATGCATCTACGAAACATCAACACATGACACGCCGGGTGAATTGCCTTCAATCCTGAGGGCAGATCTAACTCATAAACTACTTGGTCTTTCTTGCGCATAGCTTGTAAGGCCTAACGAATTGGGGACTGAGGCTACCTTCCTTACCAAATCTCATCATACCTTCTGTTAGTGACCTTACCAGAATACCCAATTGTTAACTTTGAATTTCCAAATTTCAAATAATCTGATAATCCCCCATTCTTGTAAAACATTCATCCGAGCCATATGGACATTGGAGTGATGACTGGTACTATACGTAATTTCAATCCATATCAACTGGTTACCCAAATTTTCTTCAGGGTTCTAACATACATGCTCATGACATCTCTTTGAACATCAGAAAGATGTGTTCTACTCACCCATTTATCTCAAGGGGGAAAAGTCCTCAAGGCGGGGAGGAATACTGGTGTAGTCTATATTCTTTAGGTTCCTCTGTGTATACATCCTATGTCGGAAATGTTTCATATCACCATCATACATATTTATGTCATCACTTTATCGCGTTCCTTTGAATATTTCATTTTCATTTCAGTCTCTCTCATATGGTAACTCTACTTCCTTCTATCGACAGGATGTTACTAGATTCTAGATTGACTACTTTTGCCTATAAGGCTTCCTTGTACCGTGGTTTTCTAATTATTTTGTGATGCTGAGACTTCATATCCATACAACTAGCTCGCCACCCAACTTTCTCCTTAGTCTAATCTACTTCGAATACCATCACGCTCAGTCTTTCTCTGCTTCTTTATTTCTGAGCTCCTCATTACATTCTTATCTTGAGTTTACACGTAATTTCTCCTTTGGTGTGTTCCTTTTCAATCTCTACTTGGTCATGCACATAACTGACTGGTCATGCTTATTGTCAATTGTCCTTTCATTTAGTCAACCTATTAGTGTAATGCCCCTTTTAGGTGGTTTCTAGTTCTTTTCACCATATTCCCATCTCTTGACAAGGCCTACTTCTGGTCGCATACTCGCTTGTCTCTACCTTCCCCCTTAGGGTGTCGGTCCATTATCCTATATTTAACATCCCATTAGTCCTTCTTTTTCTTGCAAGTGAATACTTTCAGTGAATCCAGAACTAGTCTTAGTTGTGACTATTCGTCGTCCGAATCTATCTGGTCGATTGCACATATTTGTGATGAGTCACATATTCTCGTAGGCGTACAAATCCTGGATAGGACTAAACTCCCATCAAATGGATCTTCATGGTTTCTTTACTATATATTTTTTTCAAGATCACCTTTCCTTGTCACTCGCTTTGCTACATATACGCTCGGTCTTCAGACAGGTCTTCTAGAAATTACAATTTTATCCCTTCCATTTCTTTATTTCAACAGGAAGTTACAACTCCCACCTAATCGGACTGACACCTTGTTTTTCCTTTTATCGTACCTCTCATCCTTTTCTCAAATGACTTTGCTCAGAAGACAATAACTCTAGAATACCATTGGCTTCTCTTTTTTTTTCTTTTCCCTCAGAACACCATCTTTTGATAAACTGCAGCTTAGGGTTTAACATCAATCCCTCTACACTCTTTTACGATCAGTTCACAATGTTATAGGAGTATTGTACGCTACTATCCTAACGTACTAATAACGGGGTAACATGTAGTCCTTTTAAAAGTCTTTATATGGATGTTGTGTAAACTCGCTCCTTACGCATAAGATACCTTACTTAACAAGTGGTCCCATAATTCTCGTCATAACTTAATGAGCCACACCGTTCGTACAGCGTGATTCAAAACTTCAACCTCTTCGTAACTCTTTGTTACCTCTTTGTACTCGTAAAGCATTAATATACTTATGTTCACGGGTCGTACTTAAACATGTCTTTATCCCCCATTTAATCATACTGACATCTCATTAATAAAACACTTTGAAAGGTTTGATCAACTCAAGGTTCACCCCAATCCAACCAACAATATAAGGAGTAACATATAACAACGCAGAACCCAAATCAAGCAATGAACACACATCATAAGAAAATACTGACGATATACCTGTGACAATGTCGAGTGAAGACTCCAAGTGTTGTTGGCCGGTCAATGCGTAAATATGGTTCTGCGGACTACTCAAGCTGGACGCTCCCCCTCTACCTCCATCACGACCTACTGATGTCTGAGTGTATCATCCCAGAGGGCGCACCGATGATGACGATCCTGCTGCCGATCCGGTAGGTTGCACCATCCTTTGACGACCTAGAAATGGACACTTACGCATAATGTTGCCTGGCTGACTACAGGCATTGAAAACATCCGAACCAAAATGGCATGGTCTGAAATGTGGCTTACCACATTGATTACACTGTCATAAAGGCGCTCTTACCTGTCCGGATTTACCTCTATACTGGGAACCTGAAACTCTAGAGCTCTGACCCAGTCCGAAGTAATCAGGATGACCAAACCTCTTGCCTGCAAATCGAAGAGGCGCACTAGCCACTGGGTACCTGTAATTTTGCTGCCTCTGACGCCCTCTGAACTCATTGGCGACGCCTGAAGATCTGGCCTTCTTACTACAACCTCTATCAGAATCACGCTCACCTCTTGGCGGCTGCTGCTGTTCTTCCAAATTCTAGGCATGGGCCTGAATACGAGAGATATCCATTCCTTCCTAGAGTGAGGCCGTCAAGCATTCCTTAATCAAATGTGGCCCCAATCCACTCACAAACCGATGTACACGGTCTCCCATATCAGCCACCATTGTTGGGTTATTCCTTGCCAAGGAATTAAAGTGAAGACTGTACTGTCGGGCACTCACATCCCCTTGTCTAAGATTCAAACACTTGTCAGCTCTGGCTCACTGAACCTCTGGCGGCAAGTAATGTCGGAGAATATCATCCACAAACTCTTGCCATACTGGTGGAGGAGCATTGACTCCTCTAGATGACATCCAAACTGCATACCAATGTACCGCAACATCCCGTTATCTATAAGAATCCAATTCTACTGCCTCGGTATCAGAAGCATACATTAGTCGTAACGTTCTCAACATCTCACCTATAAAGCTCTGCGAGTCCTCATTCGGTTTCAACCCAAAGAACTCTGGAGGGTCTAAACTGATAAAATCATGGGCTCTAGCACTAACAGCTCTGTCACCATGTCCGTGTCACACCCCCGACCTTGGTAAGGCATGACTGTCACTCGACGCCCTAAGGGAACCGAGTGAACCAAACTGTAACTCACGTTTTCTGTATCTCAAAAGGCAACATAAGACCAAGGTATTATAAGCCATAGGGGCACAAGCCCAAAAAATAACATACTTACGTCTTTAAACAAATCTCGAGTGCATGTGCCGGTAAGGCTATCCTTAATAATGATACAACATAGTATAAGTCGAGATAATTATAAGATATCTAACTGTGCATATCTATCTACGAGCCTCTACAAGAGTACATGACATAAAGTGGACGGAACAGGGCCTCGACATACCCATGCAAATGTATATGCAGCCATGCTGACTCACAGGGCAACTCCGAAGCAAGTGGAGTGCCACGACTCTGCCTGCTGAGCTGGTATCCTTACTGAAAGATCCGTCAAGCTGTATCTCAAGACCTGCGGGAATGAAACGCAACGCCCCTAACAAAGGGACGTCAATACGAGCAATGTACTGAGTATGCAAGGCAAAAAGTGCAACAAAATAGCCATATACTAAAGATGAGAAGAATAAGAATCAACCTAGCATTTCTGAACTACCGATGGAAATCTAGCACATGTATACATATCTCTTCATCTTCTTGTAATCTTTACTAGGTCTCTATACCCTACCATGGCCCTGGTTAACTTATCATCAAACATTATCCGAACATATGTTATGGCGTGCAACCCGATCCATATAAGTATATATGTCTCTCTATACTCTCGCATGCTTAACCATATCTATGTGCAGTATTGTGCCTTTTATCTTACTAATCATCCTATACTAACTACCCAACTGATCAGTGGTAACTGCCCGACCGGCTGCAGTCCGGTGGTAACAACTGCCCGTCCAATTATCGCCCGACGGTAGAGCGCAACTGTCCGACTGATCAACGGTAACTGCCCAACCGGCCGTAGCACGGTGGTAACTGCCTGACTGGTTGCAGTCCAGTGGTAAATATATATATCTGCCCAACCGGCCGTAGCCTGGTGGTAAACACATATCTGCCCAACCGGCCGTAGCCCGGTGGTAACATCTGCCTAACTGGTCGTAGACCAGTGGTAATTATAATGAACATCATAACTAAACATCTACAAGTAATCTCTATGCCCTTCCCGTGGTCATCACTTAACCGTAGGGTCTACATAATCACATAAAACTTATAAGCATAGCTCAGGCCATTAATACTTCTTCCTGCTTGACTAAACATTAACCAAGTCTTAAGATACAACCTAAACCTCTATTCGAACAATAAATACCTCATTAGAGATCCTCTGCTAGCACCCTATTCATGTCCTATAAAACATTCCTTAAGAACCTGTTCCTAAACTCGTTGGATTATTATTATGGAACCGTCATCATGAACACGTCTCACCTTGAAGGAACAAAGTCATAAGATGAGATCAACATCAATGAATAACATCAACAGCCATGAAACAAGCTCAAGGATATCACAAGAACATCAGGAACTGTAAGCTTTGGTACTTTTAGAAACAAGGTTATTGAAGATATCATGTGTAGGTTCACAACAAAGGAATCATGCCTTAGGAAAGAAAGGCTTAGCCTTAACATACCTTTCGGTCTTCTTAGTCACCCAACGTTTATTCTCCCAAGCTCGTATGTCTACATATAAATCATTTATACTATCATTAGACTCGTTGCCACACACTTGTCTCAAGCATTTAAATGAAACCCCTTTTTGAATCTGCCAAAATTCGGGCAGCATCTCCCCTGTTTATATGCCCAGACCGAAATCATAATCCAGCAACCAACAACAATACCAACATCAACCACAATATTATCAATACCAATATATTCCATAAAATATCCCACACGACATTTGTCCAATTTTTTTTCCACCAACAAATCCAATATACGATTATTCTACAACTCTACTTCCGTATATAAACTTATATCCATATCAATAAGGAGAGATTCATACCTTATTCTCGCTAGTACCGCGGTATCTCCAATATTTGCCTTGAATTCCAACCAAGATTCACCGCAATATGATAGTATAATCGCAACTACGCGCTGTCCAAACTTAAATTCGGAGATTATACTTAATTCGCGTTAAAATCTAGTGGATAGAAGTTGAGAGAATTTTCTAGAAGGTTTGGGAAATATTTGGAAAATTCTTGGCTGAAAAAATGAGGTTTGGGATCTGATTTGATCCTTAAATAGTGGGTAAAATTCGGGTCGGGTCACTGTAGCAGTACTGTAGCAGTACTGTAGCAGTGTTTCTGCTCTGTTAGCCTAACTTGTAACATCCATAATTCTCTACTCCGATGTCCTATCGACGAGCGATTTATTGCGCTGGAAACTAGACACGACGAACTTTATTTTAGGCTTTTACTTTGCTTCAAAACTCCTCATATACTAAAAGATATTCTTTCCCTAAGTTGGGCCAAAATTGCCCCTCATATTTTCTTCCAAGTTCCAAAAAATTTAATTTCCTTAATTCACTTGCTCTTCAATCCTTTCATAGCTTACTATATGAACTTAAATCCTTATAATCATAAGTTAAACACATATAAGCTCACATACCTCCTGAAAGGTAGATCGAATCTCAACATACGAAACTACGGGGTGTAACAGTCCCGTACTTTGCCGCTGGGCCTGAGCGGCAACTAACTGAGTCACCAAAAGAATGGCCTGTTTTATCTCCTGGCCCAAGGCATCGGATGGGGGAACTGGGGGCATTGGAGCTGGACCTGGGGCCCCTTCTTGTTCTTCTGAAAAGGGTAAGGTGGGAGAGGTCCGAGATGGGACATCGTTATGAAACTCACCCTCCTCTACTTCTGCTGGTGGCCCCCGCTCAGTTCTTCTTTCGACCACCGTCTTGCCCTTCTAGGCCGCTGTAGCTTTCCTTTTCACGGGCATGCTGAAATCATAACACACAGTTGGAAAAGGGGGAAAACCTGATAACATGGCTCTATCGCACGCTCTAAGATGAGAAAGAAGGTCAATTATTCCTAAATACCCTGCAACCTCCCGTTTATAAGTGTGGCGTGCTACACACCCATAAACAGAACTCTACTGGACACAGCTCGTACACAATCCCTAGGACGAATTGTTCTGATACCACTTTTGTCACGACCCGACTCACGGGCCGTGACGGGCACCCGGAGCTAACATGCCGAGCACCTCTAAACATACATCTTATAATCATTTCTGGGTGGACCATAAAGATAGCTCATGGATATCATAATCTGTAAAGACATATATCGCAATATAACAGCACATCTTTGTATAATTTTCAACAATTATGCCCGTTGTTACCTGCCATCAATGCTACAAAAATGTTACACAATGATATGAACCGGTAGGGTTATGAAACATCTAACTGTACATACATATCTACGAGCCTCTACATAGAATACAAGTAACCATAAAGACCAATACCCATAGGCTGCAACTTCGAAGTTCCTGAGAATCCGCCGATAGATCACCTACGAGTTAGATCCGACTACCTGTCTACCTGCGGGCATGAACGCAGCATCCACAAGAAAGGACTTCATACGAGCAATGTACTGAGTATGTAAGGCATGAACAGTAACATAGTGGGAGATACCGGAAAATAATATAGTGAACGTATGAATATTAAGTAATATAAAAGAGATCAACCTGTGCCTCTGAATGCCTTTTTAAGGCGGATGTCGTGCATGCTTAGCTTTTTTTAAAAAAAGGACTTTTCCATATATACATATATAATATCCCGTCTGACCGTTAAGGCATGGTAATATATATATATATAGCATCTTACATGGTGTTATCTTACCCGGCCATATAGACGTTGTGTTATCTTACCCGGCCATGTAGGCTCGGTGTTATCCCCAGCTGATCAGTGGGATACAATGCATACATACAAACATACACACATATAAAAATACATAAATGAAATCAACATCATCATTAGCATTACCATCGTCACTATATCATTCCTTGAAGGATCAACCATCGTAAGATGAAATCGATAATGTCACGGGAGTCTCGAGAATCATGAACTTAGGTAGAACTAAAAATAGAATTGTTATCTTCGCTATATCTCACCTCGAAGGAACGAATGACATGAGATGAGACCATCAACAATGAGTAAGATCAAGAGGTACATGGAATGGCTCAATAATCTCATAATGCTCTCAAACACAGCTTCGGAGTATCTAGAAGAGGATCATCATCATCGTCACAATAATCATCGAACATTTTTCATTTAACATCATAAGAATCTTTAAGAGTCATAAACTTCTAGCTTTTGAAAACAAGGCGGCTACGGAAACATTTATGAAATCATAACATAGGAATCATGTCTTTGAAAGAAAGGGACAAGCCTTAACATACCTGTTCGACCTCCTATTACTTACGCTTATCCGCCCGAGCTCGTAAATCTACATTCAAGAGGATTCGCATAATTGTTAGACTCATTGTTCTATACTTATGCTAGGCTTTCATATTAACCCATTCTATATCCTACCGAAAATCGGGCAGCATCTCCCCTGTTTATATGTCTAACCCGAAATTATAATTCAGCAACCAACAACAACAACAATGATACCAACATCCACCAAAATACCATTACTACTAAAATATTCCATAAATTATTCCATATGACATTTATCCCATATTTCTGCCAACGCAATTATGATACGGCTATTTAACAATTTTATCTCCGTAAACAAACCAAGATTAATATTAACAACAAGAGATTCATACCTTTCTTCTGGTAACATTGCTATATCTCCACTTTTTCCCACCTTGAACTAAGCCAAACTCGTCGTTATACGATTCTACAACCGCAACTATACGCTGTCTAGGCCGGAATTCGGGAAATTCTACTTGATCCGCGTTAATATTTGATAAGTGAAGGCTAGGGGAAGTTTCCAGAACATTTGAGGAGATTTTGGTGTGTTTTGGATGAAAAATAAGGGGGGTAACCCCTTTATATAGCGGTCCAGGTTCTGCCTGGACCGACTTAAAATTCCTTCAACGCGTACGCGCTGGCTTAGTTTTTCTGCCTGCGTGTTCGTTCAGTAAAAAGGTCATAACTCTTGATCCTGATATGGTATGAGGGACCACGACCTATGGTTGGAAATCTAATTCAATTATATACAACTTTCATTTTTGGTGTTTTTCCAAATTCCAAACTTATAATGGCATTTTAGCCTCTTCAAGTCAGATCATCCGAAAATGTTTCCTTAAATCGTCCTTTTGGAGGGCTTATGCCCATATTTGGCTTAAGGGTCCTTCTTAGGACTTGCTCAACATCCTATGTACTACTCATATATCTCTTCATATTTCCTTTATAAAACCCCTACATATGAGCCCCACTTAGCTTACAGTAACGAGGGTTTTCATCAAGCAACGTACTAACTGATTTACACCATATGGTCTCCAAATATCATATGTATATTATTATTAAACTCTTATAATATAACCTTCATCCCTAACCCGGGCCTCAAAATTGCTCAGTGCGTTCGCGCCTCGTGGTGGCGCATTCGGGATATGTTGGCCCTTGGCCTTCTGCGTGTTTGCGCCACTCCCTGGCACGTTCGCGCAGACCATTTTCCTGGCCTGCTAGCCCGACTTGTAACATCCATATCTCCTTACCCCGATGTCCTATTGAGGAGCGGTTTGTTGCGTTGGAAACTAGACTTCCCAAACTTCACTTTAGGCTTTTGTTTCACATCAAAACTCTTGATATACTCAGAGATATTCTTTCTCCCAGTTAGACTAAAAATATCCATACCAAACCTTGCCCAACTTTCCTTCAAAGCCTCGGAAGCTTAATCTCCTTAGTTCACTTGTTTTCCAATCCTTCTATAACCTGTTACGTGAACTCAAACTCTTATAATTATAAAACGAGCACCTATGATCTTGCATCTTCTCGACAATAACTCTGATGTCTGCAATTGAATAGCTAACCCTAACAAATCTCAACGTACCGAAACTACGGGGTGTAACAGTTACCCAATAATTGAACCAATTCTGACCACTCCGTAGGAATATTATATAACCAGGGATATCTTAGTTTACACAACTGATGAATGTTATGTAAAACTTGATATACTAGCCTGCTATATGTGATGTTATTCCCATGTTGACTGCATTTCTCATTTTCCATAACTCCCACATGACAGTAGCTGGAACTGCTCTAAATATAGCCTGTAACTTAGTGCTAACATCTGCTATCCACCAAGTTAAAATAGCCTGATGTAGATGTCTTCCCTCCATGTTAAAACCTGCACAAGAAGCAAATTTTCTCCATAACTTTTCAGCTATAGGAGAGGTTAGAAACAAATGTGACATGGTCTCTTGTTGGGGATTGTTGCAGCACCAGCATCTAGAACAAATAGAAATTTTCATCCTTTTCAAGATGTCGTCTGTAGCAATTCTGTCATGCCATGCTCCACATAAAAAAACTAATCTTTATTGGAACTCCTTTTTCCCAAATGAAATTAAAAACTTCTCTTTTTTCCTCTCTCTGCCTCATATAGTCCCAAGCAGATTTGACTGTAAACAATCCATTCTTGGTTAGTTGCCACCACGCTTTGTCATCCCCCTCTAATTCTAAAGGCACCTTGATATGTTGTTGGATATGATTAACAACTTCTTCTGGTAAAACTTCATATAATCTCTCTAAATTCCACCTATCTCCTGCAACATACTCCTTGACTTCCACCTCTGCATCAAAGTTGGATTCTGTAATCACATAGTAAAGTGCACCAAGTTTTGTCCAATTCTCAAACCAGAAACTTGAACTTCCATTCTTCATTTGCCACCAGATATTGTGCTCAACTTGCTCTCTTACCAATACCATCTTCTTCCATGCATTTGATCCTCCCCTGGCTTGTGCTATTACTAGATGTAGCTTCTTACAATATTTGTTCCACATATATACACTCCATAGGCTATTTGAAGTTCTAAAACTCCACCATAACTTAGCAAATAAAGCATTTGAGATGTCATGTAGAGATCTAAAATCAATGCCCCCTTCTTCCTTTGGCAAACACATTATCCCATGCCACCCAATGTTTATTTCTGCTTCCTGTGGCATTATTCCAAAAAAAACTTTGCAAAAAGCTTGCGTAATTGATTGATGATCCCTTTCAATGGATTCATGGCAAATAGCAAATAAATTGGCATAGTCTGTAATACATGGGAAATCAGAATATATCTCCCGCCAAAAGTTAACAACCTATTCTGCCATGACATAATTCTGTTCATCACCTTCTTCACTAAATCAGCATAGTATATACTCTTCCTTCTCCCATAGAAAACAGGACAACCAAGGTAAATGAAAGGAAATGATCCTTTTCTCATATTAGTGATCTTCCGAATTCTTCTCTCTCTGTGCAGATCTACCTTATGATGAATATAGAAACTACTCTTGTCCATATTTACTCTCTGTCCAGAAGCAGCCTCATATTTCCTCAGTCTTTTCACTGTCTTCTTCAAAGAAGTCTTATCCCCTGAGCAAAATAGGATAGTATCATCAGCATTGGATAAATGATTTATTTGAGGACTCCACTTAGGTAAATCATATCCTATAAAAGTGTTTTGTTATGTGATTCATGCAAGTGTATGCCGTTGGACATTTCTTTATAAAATTCATTGCCCCTCCCCCATCTCTCAAGTAACGATTAACTTGCATGAAAAAATCATGTCAATTTACTTTTAGTTTGTTTCTCTTATAAACATAATCCAAATGTAGTATTCCCTTCTTAATATTTAATAGTAGAGAAAGAATGAACAAGAAGATGAAAAAATGACTCTTTTTGAGAATTAAATTTTGATTATTCAAGCGTACATCAAGTATTGTAACTCATATATCAGGACAATTGTATTCACTGATAAAAATTGTACAATAGTTCTAACAAATAATATCTTCCTATAATGATGACATAAAGTTAAGCTCCATGACGTAACTTCAACATTTTGGGACCCCATATATGAATCGTTTACGAGTCCGGAGCCTAAAGGGTATAAAAATACACGGTTTTTACCAAAAGGGAATGTCCAAAAATTATTATACCAAAAGGGGTATATCGTGGGCTGATCCACGATATACCCCAAAAAAAATTTCCACTTTGTCAGACGATTCAACCAAAAAAAAAATAAAAAAATTACATGTATAACGTGGATCAGTCCTCGTTATACAAGTTATTTGTTAACTCGGACTGATCCGAATTCTGCCCTAAAATATTATCTTCCGCCGCTTCATTCCATTCTCTTTCATTCTCTTCCATTCTCCTCCATTGCAAATATTTACAGAACCTCCATCTCCTTCTCCTTTTCCTTCTCCTCTATTTTTTTTAAACCCTGCAATACAGTCTAATTTTTGGAGCAACTTCTTCATCTTTATCTATTATTGCTATTTAAATTAAGGTATTTTTTCTAACTCATATAATATTATATATTTATAGTAGATGTAGATCTGTTTGTCTTATATATCTTAATTGTTATTTTTTTATTTTTGTTATTTTAATACGTTTGTGTTATTTGTGTTATTTTAATTTGAACTTAAAATATGATTGTTAGAAGCATTATTATAAAAAAGGTCTGATTTGTTTAGTAGCACTTTTGAAGAAATTTATTGTTATGTTCCTGTTATTTTTGTGGATTGTTATATAAAAGATCTGAATAAAATTTGTTGTTATGTTGCTGTTATTTTTGTGGATTGTTTTATAAAAGATCTGAATAACTAAATAATATATTTTATTATGGATTGTTATGTTGTTGTTATTTTTGTTAGTTTTGTGGATGTTTGTAAAACGTGGACTGATCCACGTTATACAAAATATATTGTATAACGTGGATCAATCCACGTTTTACAAGTATAGATCACTATCTTAAAACATTGTGGAACTGTGGATATTGCCAATAATGGACCGATGATGACATTTTCGGTACAGGAGAAAAGAATTGTGAAATGTGTCATAAAGGATCGAATTTTTTTCCTCCCATTTTGTGAATGTTGCTTTGTTTGATGTATTTATGCATTACCATAGTAATTTATGACTGCAGAACCTGTAATTTCTTCCCTATGCTCGGAAGTTTGGTATAATTGTGAAACGTGGACAGTTCCACGTTATTCAATATATTTTGTTATGGATTGTTATACAATATATTTTGTTATTTATTGTTATACAATATATTTCATTGTACCTTTAATGTGATATTTATATAGCCAGAAAAGTGAAACTTAATTGATGCCTCAGTAGGACAAAAAAAAATACTTAAAATGTCATGATAATGCTTTATTATATGGGACCTAAGTCTAAGTGGGTAGACAATTATTTGTCTATACCTTATAGGTATTAATGTGGTCCACTATCAGTGGTTTCTAAATAACGCGTATGGAAGTTGGCTTTATCTAGCCAGTGCATATTTGTTCTGCTAAAATTGGAATAATATATTTTTTTTAATAGTGAGTTACTCCAAATAGCTTGATCTGGACTTCATTTTTTTTTTAATATAAGGTATGGAGTTTCCACGGGTATGCGTACATCCGGGGCCAGAAGTGTACGATGTGTTAACACTCCAGGAGAAGCATCGATCAGAGGATGTGTGGGATGGTTCCTTGAGAGGACCGACCGGATGCCTGTTTCCTCGCCGCACGGATACTGAATTTTGGAAGCATGTGAGGCGTCATCCTTTTCATCCTCGCATCCTTGACTACTTTGGCCTGTGTGGATTTAGGGGAGTAATAGAGGTAGGATATGTATCATATGATTGGGCAGTCATCACTGCACTTATAGAGAGATGGCGTCCTGAGACGCACACCTTTCATCTGCGTACAGGTGAGGCGACCATCACATTACAAGATATCGAGGTCATGTTTGGCTTGGTTGTTGATGGTTATCCCTTGAATAATCTTAATGCTAGATATATAGATATTGGTGGGTGGCAACAATTGATCCATGAGCTTACTGGTTGGGCACCCGGTCTGGATTGTTTTAATGGTGTTAGTAGGTTAGAAGTACATAAATTAATTGAATATATTAGAGGCTTAGATGACATTACAGATCAGACCCCAGAAATTGATGTGCAACAGCGGGTTAGGTTGTACTTGCTATGGCTTTGTGGCGGCACGATATTTCCGGATAAGTCCGGTGACTTACTTAATTTAGATTATTTGCTTGACATGCGTGACCTTAGAGCAATGAGTGAACAAACTTGGGGAGCGGCTGCATTGTCATATTTATATACTTGTTTATGCCGCGCTTCGTTGAGGAAAGCGAAGGATGTGTGTGGATTCATTTCCTTATTGCAGGTACGTGACCTTTAAAACTATATAATTTTATTTGGTTGTCCTATTTGATAGTTATAAGGTTTTTATGTATTTATTTTAATTTTTTAATATAGGTTTGGGCTTGGGAGCCCATTATACCGATGCAGCCACCATGCAGGGCTCTTCCGCCACACACGGCTCTTGCACGAAGGTGGACTCATCGTAAATCCCGCGAAAATGAGGCACGTGATGTTTTACCCATATGTAGGGATGTATTGGACAACCTAATAGATGGCCAGGTATTTTTTAAAATAATGATGGTTGTTAATGGCGTTTTGATATAATAGTTACGCTTATGTGTAATTTATTTATTTTATTATCATGTAATTTTATGTTCTTTCTATCGTAGTTTGTGTGGCAGCCTTATTCAAAGGCCATCATCAATAGACTCCCTGAGTGGTGTCTGTGTGGCCGAGATATTTGGATGGCGAAGGTTCCCCTTATTTGTGGTATCTATCGAGAGTGGCACATGGTAGACCGCGTTCTCAGACAGTTTGGTAGGAAGCAACATATTCCGGGTCCATGTGCTGAGATTGATCCTTTTCATTACAAATGTGACAAGCGGTATGCTATAAAAGTGGAGGATCAACAATATTTTACAGAAACAGACTTTTTGTGGGGAAATCGTCGAGAAAGGTTAATTCTGGCCGAGTATGAAACTCAAGACCCAGAGTCACTATCAGAGTATTTTTGTTGGTATCGACGTCACTCGCGCACTTTCATAGGAAATCCTGCGCATAAAGTGGATAGAGGATACCAACACATGGCAGGCAGGCATGAGGCACTGGTACGTACATTACATTCCATTAGATGTTTGATGTCTTTATATGTGTCTTAGACCACTATCAAATCTTGCAATTTTATTTTTTTTAGGCTTTAGGACATCAAGAATCGCACAGGTTGGCTCAGCAGACTATCCAAGATCCAACCAAGTCTGATGAAGTGAAGGAAATAGCAGAGATGTTTAGCCACATTAATACAGAGTCCATGGCTGCTGCCTCTCTGGGGACGATGTTGAGTTTCGCTCCATATTATACACCACCGGCAGAGTATGTTGAGCCGCCTACTGTGCAAGTGTCTCGTTATCAACGTCCTAATGTACCAAGACCTGCGGCGCGTGGTAGAGGACGCCAATCAGGTAACAGACGGGGTCGAGCTCCCGTGGATCACCAGTTGGTTGATGAGGAAGAGGTTCGTTTTGATCAAGATATGCCTAGCTCAACGATGCATACAGATGATGATGCATATCACCCAATAATAGATTTTATGTCCAGCTCATCGACGTCTGCTCCAGAGGTTCAATCACCAGCGGTAATCAGAAGTGAGGGGCCTTTTCAGGCATTCGCATCGTCTGGGCCTATTAGCCTCGCAGTTATGGCCCAACAGTTTGGTGGTCAGACAAGCAGCTCTTATGGGATGACTGAGGGGCCTTTACCTGCATTCACTGGACAGAGCTCTTCAATTGGGAGGAGACTGAGTTTTACCGACGTGAGTATTCTAACCACTCAAATAGCTTGTATCTTGTTTAAAGTAATGGCTACCTTATGTGTTTATATTATATATTTTGCATAGTCTCCCATGGCATTTGATGTTGGATCCTCACACATTCCTGTGCCGGATGTACAGACTTTAGAGCCACAGGTTAGCTTTTAATTCAAAGTTTTTGGAGACTTGTGGTTGTTATGTGGTGTTTTGTCTTGGTTTCTTTGGTTGTTTGTGTTGGTATATGGTATTGGAGGAACTCCTTGTTACAGGGGAGATGCTGCCCGATTTTACGTAGACAATCAAAGTAATTGCTACGAAAATTTATCATACAAAAATAACTTCTATTTTTTATGGCATTTACAGGATGCAGGTGTGATACAAGAGGAGGTTCACCAACGTAGATCAAAACGAGAGCGTCGGCAAACTCGGTGTGGCACGGGGAGGAAAAGGGGACACTGTAAAAATTAATTTTTTATTGTATAGTGGGTAACTTCATGTTGAAATATTAGTATGTAAGCTTTATTGAATTCGGAAAAAGATGGACAAGTTACTGTTTTTATTTGCCAATGTCTGCCTGTTTTTATTCAATTCTGGTTCACCTCGTTTCTGCATATTTAATGTGTGTAAAGTTTACAACAAAATTGAATTGGAAAACGTTGGCTGGCCAACGTTTTGCAACAATAAAATTTTGTTGTAAAACGTTGGCCAGCCAACGTTTTTCAATTCTGTATCAGTCGACTGAAGGTACAAAAGATGTGTATGATCGACATTTGATCTTGATGCATTTGTTGCAGAATTGCTTACATTTGCAGTTGATTCATTCAAGTTGTTGTGCATCTGCGGATTTCCAGTTGCTGCTCGAGTTTGTGATTCATTCACTACACCATTCACCATTGTTACGAATTAACTGATCTTCGATGAACCATTGTAAAACGTTGGCTGGCCAACGTTTTGCAATTCATATTGTTGCAAAACGTTGGCTGGCCAACGTTTTGCAATTCATATTGTTGCAACGTTGGCTGCCAACATTTTTCCTCCAATAATTGATTCGCGAAAATTTTTTTTACGCCAGAGAATCGTTACAGTCGTCAAATCACGCATGCTGCTGTAAAAGTAAAAACGATCAATAATTTGTAAAACAAATTGTGTAAAATCGCAGAATGCATGCAGTCGTCGAATCTGCCATGCAATCGTCAAATCAAGTGTGTTTTGCGTAAAATCAAATAGTAAAATCCGTGAATCATTAGTTTTATATAAAATCGCAGATTTATATGTCTCACTGAATTCTACACTTCTCTATTGTAGACTTCATTTTTTACGAACTCTCAACTTCTCTCTTGCACTCTCCATTAATTTTTACTTTTGTATTCTGTTGAAAATAATATGGCGGAAAATTATGTAAGAGTTAATTTATATTGGGGTGGGGAAGTTGTGTACGAAGAAGGTTCAGTTAGATATAACCGTCGTCCGGAAGCCGTACAAAGGTTTCCGATTTCCCTCAAATACGATCGTCTACAACATGTTTTCATAAGTAAAATGGTCATATCTGATCCTAACCTTTCGGTGGTTATCACTGGACGATATCCAACATCAATTACGGCTAGGGGATTTCCCATTTATGAGGAAACTCTTATTTCGGACGATGACTCCTTATCGTTATTTCTTCGAAGTCCTGATATATTTAGCAATCATATCAGTATAGCCTCACTTGACATGTATGCAACTGTTGAACGCTCTACTAATGTTGAAGCACCCACTGACGATGAGTTTGATATTCGGGGTACTACGTATCTTCCCGCTATGAATATTGGGCTTCAAATAGGTACACTTCAACAAGAAACAATGGTAGGAGTTGGTAGCCAGTCACATAACTTTGGTTGGACTATGCAGAGCCGTGATATTCCTGGACCGAGTAGTGCTCCAGATACAACTGAATTAGGTGGCGGGAGTATAGTTCGATATCACCCTACTCAAGTAGAGTCATTTACAGAAAGGTAAATATAACGATGTTTTATGAAAACTTTCTCATTTACGTTCTATTCAATGTCTTTGTGTGTTTAACCATCACAAGAATACAACATGTTATTTAGTTCTCATGTACCAATTTTATAATATAACTTTCAGGATAACTATGTAAATTATTATACGGCAAATTCTAACTAACCTCTTTCATTGTTCATCCATGGAAAATAAAAAGAATACAACATGTTATTTAGTTCTCATGTACTATTTTTAAAATATAACTTTATTTTTATTTTTCATTTTGTAATCGGCATGTTATTTTGATTCTTTTTTATTTTTTAATTTGTCCTTGGGGTTAATTTAGGTGTGACGATTTTGAAGAAAACCCCGTATTGACTCAGCTCACACAAATTGTGAGCAATAACGACGTAGCTAATGATCACTCCGATAAGTCAGATAGTGATATCCCATTAGATCACACAGAAACAGACGATGATCACTCATCCGATGGTGATGGTCATTCTTATGAAGACATTACTACTCCGAGTGATGGTAACGTTAGCTACCATTCTAATGCGATTCCATATTTGGACAACACAGAAGAAGGCCCGGATGATTTTGCCTTCATGAGAGATGACGGTCCAATTCGATCTGCACTTTGGGATTGTAAAAAACCTGAATTTATTAGATCAGGTTAGTATGGTGACAATGAATATTCTTTTTATTTGTTGGACCATTTTTAAGGGGTTGATAATTTTCCTTGTACTATGCAATTAGGTATGTTATTTCAGAACAAGCAGGAAATGAAAGGCGCAGTGAGACAATATTGTCTCAAAGAAAAGAAAGAGTTCATTTGTGATCAGTCCAAAGGTAAATTTTGGAGGGTTATTTGCAAGCATCATATGTTGGGGTGTGAGTGGATGATCCGTTTTAGAGAAATTTCAAGTGGTATGTGGAAGGAAGACAAAGCAGATCTCCACCACAGTTGTCTGACGGATGATTACAGAACGGATCATTCCAATTTGAACAGTCACCTAATTGCTACTATGTTGATACCATATATTATGGTCGATCCATACATCAGTATTAAGTCAGTTCAGAAAAAAATAAAAGGATTGCATTTGTTTACTCCTAGTTATAGAAAAGCACAAAAGGGGCGTAAGAAAGCTATTGAAATGGTATTTGGTGATTTTGAAACCTCTTTCAAGACATTGCCCCGATACATGGCTGCCTTAAAATATTTCAATCCGGGGACCATTGTTGAGTGGGAGCACCAATCAACTACAATGCAAGGTGAACACATCTTCAAGTTTCTGTTCTGGGCTTATAAACCAAGCATCGATGGATTCAAAAGTTGCAGGCCTGTCATCTCAATAGACGGTACTCATCTGTATGGTAAGTATGAGATGAAACTGCTAATTGCTGTTGGAATTGATGTAAACAATAATATTTTTCCACTTGCATATGCTATTGTTGCACGTGAGAGCTTTGAGTCCTGGACGTGGTTCCTTGTGTTATTGTGGAGACATATTGTTCGTGAGAGACAAGGAATTGGACTTATTTCTGACCGTCATCAGGGCATCTTGCAATGTGTCCAAACACGTGATTGGTTACAACCACCATCCACACACCATAGGTTTTGCGTTCGGCATTTGAAAAGCAACTTCAATAAAAAGTTCCTCAGCAGTGACCTTGAGAAGCTAATGTGGTTGGCGGCTACAGAGCACCAGAAGAAGAAGTATAAAATGAGGATGGAACAAATCAAAACAATGTCATCTCCAGCGTATTTGTGGTTAAAAGCTCTTCCGGAGGAAAAATGGACATTGCATAAGGACAACGGTCATAGGTGGGGGGCTATGACAACGAATGTCTCCGAGTCTTACAACGGTTTATTGAAGAAAGCTCGTGGATTGCCCGTTACTGCCATGGTCCGTTATACGTTTAAAAATCTTGTTGATCGGTTTGTTGAGAGAAGCACCCTTGCTGATTTGTTGATTGCGGATAAAAAGTTTTGGCCGCGCGCTGTTGAAAAGAAGTTTGATGAATACTGGGAGAGGTCCCTAAAGCATACTGACATGCAGCAATACAATGCAACTGAAGGGTTCTTTAAGATTCTGACATTTGCACACGAAAGTAAGGGCGGAAATATACATAAAGTCTCTGCCGAAGGGAAAAAGTGTTCGTGTGGAAAGTGGAGAAACTACCATATGCCATGTTCACATGCAATTTAATTTTGTGATATTCGCGGAATTCAACCAAAAACCTATGTTAGCAAGTACTACAGTTGCAGGTTTTATAAGCAAACGTACAGTGGAAAATTTTCACCGTTGGGTGATGAGGCATATTGGTCACTTTCTCCCTTCAGTTTAATTGCAAACACTGAATACGAGCGAACTTCAGGAGCGCGGAGTACAACTAGAAAATGAAATGGATATAGCTCCTGCTCGCATGGCTAGAAAGTGTAGTACGTGCAAGCAAACAGGTCATAACAAGAATCGCTGCCCCGATAGAAATCAGTAGTTGTTGTTGCTTGTTGGTTTTTATGTTTTTTCTTAACTTGTACAATTGTTGTTTCCTTATGTACTCTTCCAAGAATATATAACATGTCTTGTGCGGTTTAATAGTTAGTATGGAATTTAACATTTACTACTCAGTTAATGTGTGACGTTTATTTAACTTATATTTAATTTTTTATTTCTGTTCACATATATAACACATTTAATTATTTGCATGTGTTAAAATATTTATTTGAGTTAATCATGCTTTAAAAATTAAAAAAATCAATAATTTTTTTTTATTAAAAACATAACCGAATATGATTTAAATCTAGGCAACGTCTTACTGAGTGAGTATTTGGAAAACGGAATTTTTTTTTACTTGTATAACGTGGACTGATCCACGTTATACAATATAAATTGTATAACGTGGATCAGTCCACGTTATACAACATAATTTTTATTTTATTTTTTGGTTGAATCGTCTGACAAAGTGGAAAATTTTTTTGGGGTATATCGTGGATCAGCCCACGATATACCCCTTTTGGTATAATAATTTTTTGACATTCCCTCTTGGTAAAAACCGTGTATTTTTATACCCTTTAGGCTCCGGACTCAATCGTTTACGACCACAAAAACAAATCTTGGTTAGACAAATTAACCTCTTTTATGTCATTTTCTACTTTTTTAAATTTGCCGAATCCCCAATTACTAGCGTGGAAGTGGTGACCAAACCAATAATTTCATTAATGGTATTTAATATATTAATTGAATAATGTTCTATATGTATCGTGTAATTAGTTTTCTCACAAAGAATCGACGGGTATGAGACCAATCTATGTTAAATGTCGGGTCAATTTATTGAAATATGCTTTAACCAAAAAAATATTAAAATATACCTTTAAAGAGTGTTCTAAGTTATTTCTCTGTTTTTTTTTTCTTTCTTTCTCAGAATTGTGTTATATTCACTTTAAAATTCAAAATTACTAATTGGACCTTCTCTTTTCAAAGCAAGTCTTTTTTTCCACGGGTTTGACCAAATTAGCATCACTTTTCTTGATTAGCAAATTTCAGTTGACCTAAGAAATGCAAGACTTACTTACTTGGGGCTCAAGAAAATTGAGGCCCAAATCCTTTTAGCATTGGGGAGTCCAAATAGACTCAACTGAACCCAATAACTTGGGCCCAACTTGGAATTATAATGTGTCTATTTATTCCTTCCTCTTCTGCTATAAAGATCGGTATAAGCAGCTACAAACTTTCACCGCTAACCTCTTCAGCCGCCCAATATCTCTCTTCGGCAAAATCGAATTGTAAAGTTGCTCTCTTTCTTTATTTTTATTATTACGCTAAACCCTAATTTGCATAAAATAAAAAAAAAGGACGAACTACGATTAAGGTTTCATTTTTTTGTCTAAGTAAAGAAGGATATATAATGTTTAATTTGCGTTCTTATAATATCTCCTAATTTGTCATGATTTTGTTGTCTGCTGATTGGTATTACGGGTTGTTTTTCGAATGAAAGGAAGAAATAAAAACAAAGTATAACAGTTCAAAGATGAAATCTTTATTTAGTTCTTGACACGTAAATTTCTGAAGAATTTTTTATTGTTAATTAGATGATTTGTGGTTATTAAGTATTGTTGGTTATTTATCGAATCAAAGAGTAAAAAGGGGAAAAAAACAAAGAAAAGATTAAGCTTAAAGATGAAATTTTTATTTAGCTCCCGGCACGTAATTTCAAGTGATTATCTGTTTCTTAATGAGATGATTTTGTTGTCTGGTTATTAGTATTATTGGTTATTTTCCTGAATCAAATAAAGAAAAGATGAACTTTTTATTTAGCTCTTGGCACTAGTGATTGTGATTATTAATTAACGAAATAATGGTTTCGTATCAAACCATTTCAAACTTAAGCATTTGAATTCTTTTTGTTTGAGATTGCCATTTCTGTTAAAATTAATCTAAACAGCCATAGTTTGTGTTAGCATTTATAAAACTTGACATTGAATAGTTTTCATATTAAGTAAATAACAATGGACAGATATAGAGGATTCATGAAGCTGAATCCTACTTGTTTGGTATGGAGGCAGAGTCTATTAATTGAAGACCATATATTATTGGAGAATTCTATGTAGTTATCTTCCTTCTTCTTTGTTAACACGTGTGTCATTTTTGCCTATTGACAGATCTCCCAAGCTCCTAGCAATTCTGTTTTTTCAAGCTAGCAATGGCTACTAGTGAGTACTTAGTCAATTGCCAAAACATGTATTAACTTTGTTAAGTTATTTTTGTAATGATTTTTACATCATTGTGCAGGGCTTCAATTTGAAAATTCATGTGAAATTGGAGTTTTCTCAAAGCTGACCAATGCATATTGCTTGGTCGCTATTGGGGGTTCTGAAAACTTTTACAGGTTTGTTTTTTAATGTTCAAATCATCAGTTGCTTAATATTTGGTGATATTGGAAATTTATTTAGTTTGAAACTAAAAGATTTTGAAAAAGAAATATTGGAGCTGAGTGTTCAGAATTTCCTAAACGAGCACAAGGAAATCAGAGATAAAAAGTTGAATAAGTACTTAAGTGAGGAATGTGGAAAATGACAATGAAGAAAGTGGGAAAAGATAGGTTTCTTATGTCCCCTTCCCAGTCTTTTCGTTGTTCCCTATTTAGCAACGCTAAAAATTGACCCCCAATGTCTTATCACAATAATAAAAGTTGTATCCCATTGTTATAATCTAGTTTTCAGGTTCTCAACTCAGTGAAAATGATGTGATCTGTATTTTTTTCCAGCACATTTGAGTCCGAGTTATCAGGTGTTATCCCAGTGATCAAAACCTCCATTGGAGGAACGAGGATAATTGGAAGACTCTGTGCCGGTACTTGACAACAACTCTAGCTATCTTGGAAATTTAAGGTCCAGTTTCCCAGTGATCTCTACTGAGTAACAAAAATTTTCATTTTTGTGCAGGAAACAAAAATGGGCTTCTCTTGCCTCACACTACTACAGATCAAGGTAATAATATATTCTTCATGCTCTAGAAATATCTTTCTTATTTGTGATAATGTGATTAACAGTATATTTCAGCGAGTTTTACTTTTGTAAATCTTTGAGGAAGAGATTTTTTACTGGACAGGTATTCAAGATATAGAAATACATGTTTTTGTGTGGTGTGTGTTCTTCTTAATTAACAGTGTTTCCCAGCCAGCTTATCCGCACCTCAACTAGTCCATCGGGTACGTGCCACTTCCGGCTAACATAGGTATACGGGCAACCTACCAAGGCTTAAATAGATGGAAAAAAAAATGACCTACTATGTTTTGTGTCTGCTTGGATAATGAACCCTGGTATCAAAGGTTCACGCCCACTTCATTGACCTCCTGGCCACACCCTTGGGGTTCCCGGGTGTACCATTGTAGGTTATGATGTTAAGTCTTAGAGATTCTTTTGGTGGTTTAATCATCTGTTACACTTTGATCCCTACAATCTCAAAAAAATCTCTTGATTTTTTGCCCCAATGACAAAGGAACTTATGGGCGGGGCATTTCGGGGACTAGCGCACTTCCCTAAATACTTTGATTTCTAATATTCCCAGGATCAGGGCTGTCTGTAATCCATGGATACATGCTTCTTCATCTTCTGTGGTACTCTAAGCTCCAACAAACTTCTGCTTAATGGCAATGGGGGTGTTATGACCTAATTTTTATCTCCTTATGTGTACTAGCTTTGTTGACTTATTTGTTTTTTATTTGGGTTTATCATGTAAACGTAGGTCATGTTTGGATTGGCTGATTTCGAATTGGAGAATTTGATACCAATTTTGATGTCTATGTTAAACTTGACAATATGTAATAGTTTTTATATCAAAATAAGGGTTTTGGACCTTCAAAAGACAAAACTAAGGGGTTTGGCTACCGCCTAAATTGACGGAAGTTCTGAATCCATTAAATATGGTAAAAAAGTCTGTTAACAATTAAAATTGCAACTCCTACCTATTTATCCAGGCAAACTAATATTTCAGTGTGCAAATGTATGTATTTTCAGTCAGTTTGCTCAAATTGAGCCTTTGAGAAACTTTCCATATCCCACATGTAGATGGACGTTGGACCTTTTAATTACATGGAGTTAGGTAGAGAAAGAGTTTTTAAAGAGAAGTTGGTATAAAACATTTGCAGCCCTTTAACTATTGCGAGTCTGTGAGATGACTGCAAAAATCATATTAACTGTTCAGTTTAAACAATGTGCAACTCATCTTTGTGCAAATGATACCAATTTAAGTAGCTACTTTTTCCATTAAGTTGCAACATATCTTTGCGCAAATAAAAATTGCTTTGATAAGACCTATCAGAAAAACTGCCTTGGTAAGTTATTTTTCACAACATTATTTGAATCAATATCATTGGACACTCTGGAAGTAGTTTTTAGGACTTGTTATGGTTATTCATTCGCACTTGCTGAAATCCTTTTCTCGTTTCCCCCACTATGTTTCTGCGATGCATGACACATATTTGGGATCTTAATAATTGGCTAATGCATCAGGAGAAGACAACACTTCTTTTTTTGGAATTTGTTACTTGGGAAGTAGTTGGAGCATTACCGGTGATGTATGAATGATTGAAAATGACAATCTAGACCTGATTGCGTGATTCTTGTGTAGCATTTATGGTTTTACATTTCCTTTAAATTTAAATAGTAGGAGCAGTTGATTGTCGACAATAGTGAAGATGGTAATGTGTCAAAAAACCTTTGACATACTAGTGCTTGATTAACACTCGATATCCCATGCTCATCTAGTGTGACAGAAGTTTTGCATGAAATATTAAGTTCCGCCCCCACTAAAGCTGAATTAACTTCTATCTGGTCACATCTTTGACTTTGGTTCTGCCTTTTTATTTATGTTTCTGCTGGAAGAACTTCAGCACTTGAGGAACAGTCTGCCAGATGGAGTTGTGGTTCAGCGAATTGATGAGCGATTATCTGCCCTGGGAAACTGCATAGCGTGTAATGATCATGTTGCTCTTACACATACGGATCTTGACAAGGTAATTAATCTTTTGGCTACTTTTCGCAACAAATTGGAATGATGTTGTGTAGATCCCTGGCATTTATTCCTCCTCGTATTAGCGCCATCATCCTTTACTTTTCCTTTTCTATTCCTATTGTTTCATCTCAACTAGAAAAGAAAAAGAAAAAAAAAACTAGCATAATTGTCATGGAGCTCTAGTTGTGAGTTTCTCTTCGCATCATTGATTAAGTTTGGTACCGTCACCTAAGATTGTCAAATGGTATTTTTGTCAGGAAACTGAAGAGATGATTGCTGATGTTCTTGGGGTGGAAGTTTTCCGGCAAACAATAGCAGGGAATATTCTTGTTGGCAGCTATTGTGCTTTCTCAAACAATGGAGGCTTGGTAAGTAGACTATCTTAAATGGAGGGAACTGCGCTGGGGCGGACATTTCTGGTGTATACACACCAACTGATGCATAAACGTGTGTTTTCACACACTGTTATCACTAAACGTTAGTTACTTATGCACATTGTCTCCTCAGTTTGTCACTTAGCTGTGGTAAAAAAATATGGTTTGGTGTAATCATTGGGTACTGGTGTTTTACCTAGTGACAGGCGTGGGGGCTAAAATAGAAATATGTTGTTTTGTTACAGGTACATCCTCACACATCCATTGAAGACTTGAATGAGCTTTCAACTCTTCTTCAGGTTCCTCTGGTTGCAGGAACCGTGAACCGTGGTAGTGAAGTGATTGCTGCTGGATTGACTGTCAATGACTGGACAGCATTTACCGGTTCAGACACTACTGCAACAGAGTTGTCTGTTATTGAAAGCGTTTTCAAGCTGAGGGAGGCTCAACCTACTGCTATTGTTGATGAGATGAGGAAATCATTGATCGACAGTTACGTTTGAGTTGTAATTTAAATTGCATGTACTACCAAATTCTGTGAAAGTTTGAGCTGCTGCTTTAATTTTGTGTTTCCTGTGTTAAAAGGTCTCACTTGATAATGCACAGATTTATGGTTAATCTTAATTGAGTTTTCTGTTTTTTCGAGTTTATAATGTAGTACGTTATCCAATCAGGGACTGTTTTGAGTATAAGAAAATTTGATCTCCATATAATTTCTATGTATTTTTACAAATTACAGCGCTTGATTTGCAGTCTAAAATCTTGCATAATATTTCTCTGTACTCCAAATTAAATTTTGCGTAAAAAGCTATGTGAAACATAATACCAGAAGTTGGATGCTATAAGCCTATAACAGTTGCAAGAAATTATGTATGGTGTGTGATAAGAATGTGTACTAGCTTCGATCATGGTTAAAAGTTTTTAAGGACAAAGATGCTTTAAATTAGGGAGGTTCTACATTTGTGGTCTATGCATTATTGTCTGCATTCTTTGCATAACAATCTTGATATTGCAATTCAATGTGCTTGGTGAACAGTTCTTGCATTATAATTCTTGCATAATTAGCCAGTAGATCAAATGATCCGTAAGTCACATAGTTCATATAGAAAAAATAGTCCAAAGCTTGGATGAAAGACGGTAGAGTTGGTCAACAGGCAACCAATAAAGAAGGGAAAAAGAGTAACTACGACGTATCCAAATACTGCATTCAGAGCTTAAATCATTTGTCAATTCGATTATAACTAGTATAAGATTTCATTACAAATGGTAGATATCTAATTGGTGCTTGTCTGAATCCATCTTTGGTGTGAAATACCAAAGAAAATGCGAATGAGAACAATTCTTGTTCAGAAGCTCGTCTCAACAAATACTTAGTGGTCATAGCTTAGGGGGTGTTCCGATTGGCTTTTTAGAAAAAGTTTATAAGCTAAAAGTCTTAAGTTGACCAACTTGGCTTTTAACTTATTTTTGTACTTTCTTAGCCTAAAAGTAAGTGCTTAAAGCACTTTTGTCGTGATAGCTTAAATTGGTTGAACTCAGTGATGGCCACAGGTGACAGGCCGCAGGCCACCAACAAACTTTATCAATATCTATTGTCTCATTTGCTAGTAAATCTATTATCCTTGTAGTTTTTCCTTCTAATTCACAGTACCAGAGACAACTTTCAGAAAAGGGGCATCATTCAACACCGCTTCCTAAAAAAAATTATTTTATGTATAAATAATCCAAAAAAAAAAAAACATGTACATTTACGCTATGAGGACCATGCTGTAAATAATACTCTACAAAGTAAATATTAATTTGAAACATGAAGAAAACCTTAAACCACCATAGCTCAAGAGCTAAACCACTTAAAAAGTTAAATTGTGAAAATAGGCCGAGACCTCTCTTACTAAAAATCCTGTGCCACTGCTATTTCACTGACACTGCTAACTATGATCTAGACAAACAACATCACCCCCGTCGGCTAGGAGGCATGCATCAGAATTGGCAGTACTGGCAGCAGTAGATTGCAGTTCTTGGAAAAAGCATTCCAACCGTTCAACAGTAAACCAGTCTTCTGTCATCTATAAAGCAGCACCAAATCGCAAAAGACATCCCATTATAACGAGTATTACACAATTCTTGATATGTAGAAGATATGGAACTTTCAAGATGATGGTGTAAAAGTATCAGAGGGAGGAACTCACAAAGTAAGGGTAGCCCTCCGAAATGCTAAAATTCTCTGGAGCACTCTCTAAGAAGAGGTTTATATAATACAAAACAAAATTGCCACAGTCTTCATCATTTCTCTGCTGGGGAACCTGAAACTTATATATGAGCAAGCGTTGCAAAAGGACTGAGATTAGACGACGACACAACATATTATCACCTTTGGAATCATTAGAGGGATTTTCCTGATCTGGTCCTTGGTTTCTGGCCTATGCTCTGCCTTGAATAGGTCTATAACAAATCTGCAACGGGAACACTGCTATCTTAATGGATTATCATTTCAAAGTAAGCCCAGAATGGAAGAGTAGGCAGAAGAAAAAAAAAATACTTTCTGATGCCAGGTTCAAATCTCACAGGGTCAGCTGTCTGCAAAGAATCAAGCAACAACATGCAAGGACTTCTTGCTTTAGATTGTAAACTTTCACCAAGGTGACAAAAGATCAGGAGACTCCAGTGATGCCTGGCAATGTGGGAACTCAGTCTATAGAGGCATATCTAAATGTAGAATTCTACATTATACTGCTAGTACATAAGAAGAAATACTTACCAGAGAACAATGGGAACAAAAACATACTTCTTTGAGAATATATTCTTTTTCGTAATCCAGTTCAACACCTTAGCTTTGTGAGAACGTTCTGAATACAAGGAGAACCACAAGCTGTCAAGGTATGTAAATGCATTTCTCCTATCTTCTGGATGCCATTTCCATATGCTCCTACATAAACCCCAAAAGTTAGGCCTACAAGAAAAAGTGATAAATCTCGGCGTGCTTACACTCTGTTTGGTTCTATAAAGAGGAGGAAAGGGTAAAGGACAGAAAGTTCATTGGTAGTATTCATCATTTACCGCCGGCTGTTTGAAACAGATGGAAAGGAGGTAAATATGCTTCCTCCTTCCTGTCCAATCTTGGAGAGGCTAAAAAAAGCTTACTTGGAGGGGCACCGAACTCTATACATTTAGTCCAGCCCGATGCACTAAGCATCCCACGTTAACGTAGGGTCTACGGAAGGGCCGCACCCCAACGGTGTGATGTAGGCTGTCTACCCTGAAGAAAGCATCAATGGATGATTCTACGGCTCAAATCCGTAAGCTATAGGTCACACCGAGACAACTTTGCCATTGCTCCAATGCTCCCTTTAATCGACCTCTCTACATTCACTTCTCTTTATATTTTACTTCCTTACCAAACAAGAGAAATAACCTTTTTAACTTAGTTTTACTTAAAACTCCACCAACCTTTCCTCACCCCAACCAAACAGTGTTGGATTACGACGTTTAGAAAGAAAAGGATAAGCCATTAATACTTACTCCAAGTAAAGCTCAAATTCCGATGAGCCTAATCCCTTTTGAGTGTTGTTCCTCCTTGATTGACCATGACAACGAGGAACACGCTGTGGGATAACTTCAGAGTCGGTTGTATCATCTGTTATTTTACTTTTCCTTCTTTTTCGTGAATGTGGTCGTGGTTTCAACTGCAAACAACTAGAAGCTTGCTGTGGGATAACTTCAGACTGGCTTGTATCAGTTGTCGCCTTACTTTTCTGTGTTAGTGGACGCGATCTTGGTCTGAACTGTGACCAATTTGGGAGTTCTGTATTAATCCTTTCCTGATAAGTCCCTATGGTGGAAAATTGAGCGATCAGCTTTGCAACTTTGAAATAACTAGCACAATGTTCCATGCTCTGCGAGGGGAAGCAACAATGCTCCTTCCCTCTCTGTTTCTTTGATCAGGTAAAGTTAGATTTCATTCGATAAGCATCCAGGGGATAAAACTGGGTACAAAAAAGTAGTTAGCTCCTGTACATCCTTAACCCCTGTCTTTTTTCTTTTAAAGGTAAGATACTCCTATTTAAAAACTCAATGCTGCTTCCCACACTCACAAATCCTAATATGGAAAAACTGAGTAAACAGATATGTGACCTTCAAGGTTAGAATGGACAATATCATTGTTCTTACAGTAATTGAAGAGCTATAGCCTGCCAATCACCCACCCCCACAAACGAACACCCCCTCTGTGTAGAAGCTGCAAGGTTGACAGAAAGTTTCTAATCTTAGAAGTGCTTTGTTATCTAATACTAATATAAAGTTTCTAATCTTAGAAGTGTTTTGTTATCTAATACTAATATATTGGTTTCATTATTTTGAGATGTCTCAGGTGATTTGTTCTTATGTTGAGAAAAATAAACTTAACAAAAGTTTTCTGCTAAAATAGGATAGAACTAAGTGAATCTATGATAGCAGCAAGCAGACAGATAATACAAGGTTAATATGTGCCAGGAATTCACACGCGTGAAAAAGTGCAAAAACTAAATTATAAGGGCTAGAAATGTACCTTACCCAGAAAATACATAGAATCTTTCACCAGAAATCATAATTTAACCCTCATTAGATAGACTCCATTTGTCCCAAACTTATATCAAATGTAGGCCTTATTTAAGTGTTGATCTGAATCAGAAGAAAACTAATTTTACATCAAATAAAAAACATGAAGTTTATAAATGTGCAGATAAATGTTTATTCCAATTTATAACTAAAATCATTCGAGATAAAGATACACGAGTCAGTAAGCTGATCAAACAATATCTAAGATAGCAGGATATAGTAGTACCAGAAGTTTGTAGTCCCCCTTTTGATCTTTGGCGTCGAGGAACATTTTTAGACAATGAGCAGTTTCCATCGAAGCTGCTTGTTTCTTCAGGTACATGGATGCCTTTTAGCGTTTGATTTGCAGGAGCATGTACATCGGCTTGCTGATGATTCACAATTTCAGGGGCAGAAGATTCTACAACAAATCAAGAAATTGAGTCACCAAATAAACTTTGTAATCTCGTACTAAAAATGAAACATACTACGAAGGACTCTCTCAAAACTTCACGGATTATTTTTCTATAAAAGTGCACACCAGAAAAGCACAAGATAATCTGGGGAACACCTAGATATAATGTATCCATCTTCATAGCACCAAGATACTGCTAAAGGGTCACTATACCAGGTCTTGCAAAAAACTAAAAACTTACTCATAAATATAAGTACTAAAAGATAAGTTGCTTTGAAAAAATTTCGTGTACTTCCTTTGAATGTAAACAGTAAAATCATAGAAATCAATGAGCCTAGACTGAAATAATAGTTTTTTTTTTTTTATAAGGTAAAAGTTTTTATTAAAAGGGCACCGAGAAGGTACTTAGGGTTACATAAACAAAACAAAAAGCATCAGAAAGAAACAAGCTACTAGACTTTCCTTCCTAATAAGTCTAGAAAATCCATTAGTTGGTCCAGACTGCCTATTGAACTATTCCTACACCAGAAGAACAAATTCTGCAAACAACTATCTTTTATTCTAGAAATAGGAGATCTATGTCCTTTTTCTTTTTCTTTTTTTGAAACTGGTACTATTGAAGATCTATGTCCTTCAAAACAGGCCTTGTTTCTTTCTAGCCTAGACTGAAATAATAGTAAAACTCAGACACTTCTTATAGAAGAAAGTGTGAGGACTGAGGAGAGCAACTTCATTTTCCTTCCAAGTCCCAAACGAAGAAGGTTAATTTAGCATTTTTTCTGTGGCTGATTCAGCCTTTGGACTGGAAACATCTAACTTCACATTTATTCATAACGACGTAGTTTCATCCTTTTCCTTATGGAATCAGCAAACATGAAACATCAATTTACTACCACTGTCAAAAAGGTATAGTTGGTGTGATGGTACTCGCACCCACTAACTTAAACTTCAGCATCCGCCTCTGTTTGAGTTTGACAGTGTTGATTTAAGTTCTGATAGAAGCATCCAGTTCTTTCGAGGAAGGAGTTACAAAGGGAAGGGGTGATGTAATTTTTGTTTAACTTGATTGTTTTTGCAGGACTATATTGGCTCCTTTCCTCTAAATGAAGTTTCATGTATTGGGTGTATTTCCAACAACATGAGGAATATATTCAGAATTAAGCTTATTCTGTACCAATCAATCAACTACGCCTCAACTTCAAACTAGACAGTTTCACAAATCGTATTCGTGCCGGGTGGATGAAATGTAGGCTCGCATCCGGTGTCCTGTGTGATAAGAAGATACCACCAAACCTTTTTTGTTTTGATCAGGTAAGGTACCACCAAAACATAAAGGCAAATTCTACAGAATGATGGTTAAACCGGCTATGCTGTATGGATCGGAGTTTTGGCCAGTCGAGAACTCTCACGTTCAGAAGATGGAAGTTGTGGAAATAAGGATGCCGAGATGGATGTGTGGCCATAATAGGAGAGATAAGATTAGAAATAAGGACATCCGGGATAAGGTGGGAGTAGGCTTGATGGAGGACAAGATGCGGGAAGTGAGACTGAGATGGTTCAGGCATGTGAAGAGGATATGCACAGATGCCCCGGTGCGGAGGTGTGAGAGGTTGACTATGGAAGGTTTCAGGAGGCGTAGAGGTAGGCCGAAAAATATTGGGAGAGGTGATTAGACAGGATATGGCGCGACTGCAAGTTACCGAGGACATGACCTTAGATAGGAGGTTATGGAGGACATGGATTAGGGTAGTAGGGTAGAAGGTAATTGAGTGTTGTCTCGCTTATCCTTTCATGTTGCCAATTGTAGTATTACACTTGTAGTTTCTTGTCATTCGATTTCGGTTACTATTTATTGTTTCTTGGAAAACAATATCCGTAGGAAAACAAGTTCCTTAAAAATGAGGAAAATGACTTCCCTAGTCGAAGTCGGGAAAATAAGTTCCACAAGTGGCATTCAACATTGATTGCGTCCTCCCCACCCTCCAACATACCTCATTTTCACCTCCATCCCCACCGCCCCACGCCCCTACCCTCGATCCCACCCCCACCTCCCACTGTATTTGTCTAGATCATATACAAATGCTTTTAGGATAATATTTTTTTTGCTTACATACCGAACATAAGAAAAATAAGTAAGAAACACACTTATTTTCCTTCATACCAGACACATCCTAATGTAAGTGTAACAACAAGAACAACAACATGTAAGTGCTATTTTTAATTAAAATTTACCATAACACTCCATAAGTTTATTCTTAGCATAAATTCCAGTGTATTTTGAGAATGTCAGAACTAAAGTTAAAAACCCAATTATTAGGAAGTTGATTGCATCAAGCCCTAGTTTCGCCATAAAATAACTTTTTGTTTAACAAGTTAAAGTTAAATACTTGGCAGCAACGATATATTTATGTATGGAGTTTGAGTAAAGAGGTACCTGAATTCGACATTGTTGCGCTATTTCCACTGATTTTCGCTGAACAAGTATCTTTGGAATGTTAAATGAACCAAATTGGGAGTATTTTCGCTTTAAAATGGGATGAATTTTCTGTACAGACTGTTTTCCCTCTTTTTTGAGATTTTGTGCATACTTTCACAGATTACTGTAACCCAAATTTATAGGGTAAAGGGTCAAAAATAACCTCCACTTTCTTTTATTAGCGATGTGTCCTCCGTTATAAGTTGGGGCTATTTATAACCTTTGATGTTACCAGAGTTAAGAAAAGAATTCCTCAATTGGATGAAATCCCCAAATCAACCTTAATTCTCCAATTTTTCTTCAAATTACCCGATTTTCCCTTTATAACCCGACCAAACCAACTAAACTAACTTAACCCATAAAAATTAAACTCTAAAACTCACCCATTTCATTTCCCTTAAACAGGAAAAATCGGGTAATTTTAAATGATGGTTCTGAAGGGTATAGTGATAGTTCTGAAGTGTTATTTAAATGAAAGGGGTGTTTTGGTTAATTTGATAGATTTCCAGTAAGTAGTATAACTTACTTAAATATTATTTTCTTGAGATAATTCTCCTAGTAAATTCGGAGTTAATAGTACTTGTAGTAACTATGCTCTTAGAGAGTGTTTGGCTAAGCTTATAAGCTAGTTAAACTAGCTTATAAACACTTTTTAACTTATACACGCGTTTGGTAAATACTGAGATATTTATAAGTCAAGTGCTTATAAGCCAAAATAAGTCATAAGCCATAAGTTGGTCACCCCCAACTTAGAGCTCGTATGGCTTAGCTGATTTAAAGTGGGCAATTTGCAGGATTGGCCTTCGCTGGGGGTGGTCTTTAATTTTTGTCCCTCAAAATGGTGGTCTTTAACTTTTTCCCTTCAGGCAGAATTTGGGTCTTAAAGGCAGAATTTGCAAATTTCTGCCTTGCGATTATTTATTTTTTACTGAGTTGGGATTCGAACCCACAACCTCAGGGTATTAGGCGAAGGACAAAACTTAAAGACCACCAATTTGAAGGACAAAAATTAAAGACCACCCCAAATGAAGGGCAATCCGCGCAAAAAAAAAAAAAAAAAAGTAGATGATAAGCATTAAGTGCTGAAGCTGATTTAATAAATAAGCAGTTATGCGTTTGGATAAAATTGCTAAAACTGATAATAAGTTACTGAAGTGTTTGGCAAAAAAGTGCTGATAAGCATTTTTTCTGTTAGAGTGACTTAAATACCCTTAAAGTTGTTTATACTAATAAGAAGGTAAATTCCAAATAATTCAAATACAAAATAATTTATGCCTCGTTTATTTTTAATGTAAAATTGATTAGATAAAATTATTTCTTATGAATATAATGATAAGCAATACTACAATCACATGCTTTAATAAAATACTTAATAATTATACTAAAATTCGCTAGGATAACATACTCAAATAATACACAAAATATTTGAATAGAAGAAATGCATATGCAATTAATGAAATTTTGTTTGTTGCTACTTAAATTAAAATATTCAACTGTGATAAAAATTCTGAGCAATCAAATCACAAATTGCTGGGTTTTAATTTTTAAAGACGTAGGGTGAGAAAATGACGTGATGGAAAGGGTTAGGGGTTTTGTCAGAGTAAGGGTATTTTAGGGATTACAAAATATTAGGGATACAGTAGTAAAAGTCTTGGTCAAACTAAAAGTGCTTATAAGCTAAGGGTATTTTAGAGATTACAAAATAATATTAGGGATAGAATAGTAAAAGTCTTGGTCAAACTAAAAATTTTTATAAGCTAAAAAATAATAAGTTGGGGGAGACCAACTTATGACTTATTTCTTATTTTAGCTTATAAGCACTTAACTTATAAGCACTTTTATTTTTACCAAACACGCAGATAAGCCAAAAAGTGTTTATAAATTGGTCAAACCAGCTTATAAGCTTATCCAAACACCCTCTTATGATTTGACAGCTTATAAGCCATAAGTTCATTTATATAGTGAATACTAAGTAAAAATAACATTACATATACTCAGTAGCGGAGCCAAGATTCTGATTAAGGGTGTTTAAGCTTATAATATAAAGTAAGTAATTTTTTTCAATAAGTTGGTGCAACGGAAAATTTAAATCGAACTACATAATATTTAGCTTTGCTATTCTGCTTCGTAGTTTTTCCTAAAAGCATAATTCAAGCACTAAGTTTGAAATGTGTTTTAGGTTTCTATTGCAAATTTTAGTTGAGCAAAGAAAATCACTCATGAGAGTCCAATAAAAAAAATCACTAGGTCCTAATTAAGAAAAAAGTTGAAAGGTAACCAAAAAAAAAAAGAACTAGCAAACAATCGATTTCGGCTACGTTCAAATGGTGGTGTCACGACCCAAACCGGAGGGTCATGACGGGCACCCGGGCCCTACCTGCCGAGCACCACTAATCATGCTTTCATATCATAATCATAAACAAGGGTGGATCATGAGGGTCATCGGATGAAAATCTGCTAGATAATAGAAATATGCTGAAAAAGGGATGAGCCCGAAAACACATACTATATAGCTATGTTGGACAAAATGTACAAGCCGACAACGCTATCATAGATAACTATACAACAAAATGTAGGCCGAGGGGACCACACAACGTCTGACTATGCCATACCGTCTACAAGCCTTTACTGGAGTATATGACATAACAAGGTTGGGACAGGACCCCTCCATACTCGTATGTACACAAAAAATATAACACCCGAAACACAACAGCAACCAGAGGCGGATCTAGGACTTGAAGGTGGTGGGTGCCATAATTTTCTTCAATGTACATCTTGTTAGGAACGTGTATTTGGGTCGGGTCCATCTCTTTTTAGTTTGTTCGGGTTAACTTAATAGGTTTTTTTTTATTTGTAAATATAAAAATTATATCTCAAAAATCAAGAAACGAACATAATTAGCATCTTAAACAAGGAATCACACTCATTAACACCCATTAACAACAGAAGTAAAATCAACATTTTCACCAAGGGACTTGCATCTCTTACCTATATTAAAAAATGAATTTGCACAAGTAAAGTAACATCTTTAAAAACGGAATTACACCAATCAAAATAAGAAAAATAATAGAAAAACTCTTCAATAGGTAAATACACCCCATAAGTAAATGTAGAATTACATAAACTACAAGTTCTCAAAAATAAATCATAAATTTCATGTTTTTTCTAAGCAGTGCTTACGAAATTTTCATCACAATTTAAGTAGTAAAGTGATTTAAATTGAATTTAACAATTATAGAATAACATAAATTTTTATAATACACTTTCGTCCATTTTTATTTGTCCATTATACTAAAAATATATGTCCACTTTTACTTGTAAGTTATATAGTTTGAAAAAAAAAAGACATAATTTACCATTTTATACCTATTTTACCCTTATTATTAAGTACTCCAATTCATTTCTCATTTTATTTATTGCTTATTAAGAGTGTCCCAAGTCAAATATAGACAAGTAACAATAAACAAAAGAAATTATAAAAAAAAATTGAATTTTGATCTCAATCCAAAATTCCTTTTAAGACCCAAGTTTTTCAATTTAAATACTCACAGATTTGAGATTAAGAGAAATGCTTAATTTAAGGGATTTTGAAGTTTCTATTTGTGTGTTCTCGCTAGAGATCACAGATAAAATAATAGAAAAGAGGAAAGACAATATAAATAATAAAAATATAAATAGAAAATTGGGAGGGCCGAAAAGAGAATTACTGGTACAAAGGAAGTGAAAAGCGCAAAGAAAAATGGGAGTCGGAAAATGTTCAAGATAGATTCAAACTTGTGTCTACCAACAGTGACACCTTTGTCTAATTTACGACCGGGGATGGCAGGATCAAATTTAACCTAATTTAAGCAAATTACAACATAAGTATATAAAAAATTTATTAATCGAGGGGGTGTCATGCCACCCCCACCCTAAAGGGTGGATCCACCCCTGACAGCAACTCCGGAACAAGGGGAGTGCTCCAATATCAGCTGAACAACAACTTACGGAGTCGGATCGCCAACCTGTCTACCTAAACCTGTGGGCATGAAACGCAGCGCCCCCAGAAAAGGGATGTCAGTACGGACAAAGTACTGATTATGTAAGGCATGAAAGTAACATGAAGGAGACATAAAAGTACGTATGATGAAAAGAATGCAACTTGTATGTCTGAACTGCCTCTGAGGGCCAATGATATGCATAAATATTGTGCATGCATGCATATATGCGTATATAATGCCTGGGGGTCATATATATATATATATATATATATATATATATATATATATATATATATATATCAAGCCTCTATGGGCATCCGATCGTATCATATCGGCCTCCGTGGGCATCATCATCATGTGACTAGCTGATCAGGTGGTAGTGCGTATATAACGCCGTCACCTTCCCCATACCCTATATAGATAATACATAATATACACGTATATAACGCCTGAGGGGTCATAGGTTTGTCACACCCCGTTTTAACCGGGTTGATTTAGGGGTATGACGTATTGGTGATTCCTATTTATTTTTGTTTTAAGGAGTCGCCACCTAATTAATTTAACGGTGAATTAGGACACCTAAGGTTAACTAAGGCAAAGTTAAAACTAAACCTCAATTAATAGTCTACTTAACCAATGTGATTCTAGGTAAGGGCTCCATATTATCCTAAAGGGAAGGGGTTAGGCATCCTTTAGAATCCGTTAACTTACGGTTATCCGACCAAACTTAGGTTAATTAATTCAGATTAAATATAATGCTTAAATCTTAAGAAAAATAAGTTGTAAATGTTATTGAGGTTTTAAAAAAAAAAACATAATGATGCTATTTAAACTGATTTGAAGAAATGCATAGTAGTCCACTTAAAAAATGAAACTTATAAATGTTGTTAAGCTTAAAACAATAATTTCTATTGTAAAAATGAGACTGACAAAATATAATGATTTGTATATAAATAGAAACTTTTAGGAGAAAACCTAATCAATATGACATTATATTAGTATAATAGTGTAAGAAATCTGGACTTGTTTTAAAAATAGAATGCAAATATGATGAATTTCTTTCTTTTTTTTTACTGATTTATTTAATTATGCTCGACTAAAAATAGACGTGATTGATTCAAACTTAAAGAGTTATTTATAAAATATACTTGAGTTTATACTTGCATATTAATGACGTTTTGAAATGTTTAGAATAGAAATATGATTCCCTTTTACTTAAAATATATAGTCGTGCCATTTTATAGTTCAATTATTCCAGTGAAAGATAAACATTATAACCATTATAAATAATTTTAATGTAAAATAAAACAAGAATGAAACCTATAAAATTAATTATTGGTTTACTACCCATTATTAAGTAACTTCACTAAAATTCATCTAAGTTAACAAGTGTTAGTCATGCAATACAAATTAAATGCATAAAAAAAAGTAGATATAGTTTAAATGGGCTCAAGCCCATTTAGGACTGCTGCAATTGAGAATGGATTCAGCCCATTTTGGGGCTGTTTGCGATCTGCAGCTGTTATTGGGCCTCGGCCCAGTTTTTTCTTCTTTAGCAGGTGGGCTGACTCGAGAGCTGAGTTGGGCTTTTAGCCCAACAGCGAATGCAGGAATGACGAGTCTCTTGGACTCGTACGCGATGGTCATGCACAAAGAATGAAAGGAAAAGAATTAGTACCTAACCAATGAATAAGCCAAACATAAAAATATAAATTGAAAAAAAATCAGTAAGTTGTGTATATTCCGGGTATATTTGAAATATATCCCATGTTTCAATCAATAACAGACTCAAGGCGTTGAACTAACTACCAGTTTAATCGCTTGCAAAGACAAACGAACAGGATACAAAAATATTTCGGATTATCAATATGCAAGCAATACGAACCAAATCAAGACATTTTTTTACAAAATATAGCTCTCTCAGACAAAACAAACATAACAGACACTGCAACAAGCACTCAAAAGAGACAACACACAGCAGACGAACAAACAGATTTGCACATTGGACTCACATTTAACGGAGGCATGAACTAGCTACTTATAAACAGAGGAAAATATCAGAGAAGAAGGGGAAGGTGTAACATGATAAGAATAAAACAGCCAGAATCTTAAATATTAGGCAGAAGATCTTAATCAAATATACCACTAAATTGCAGATGATTCATCATACCAATTTGGACACAAAGACCAATTTAGAGTGACATGTGCAAGCTGGACTGGACTAGGCAAAGTCCTCCACATTATTGAAGTTCAAACTAACCATGTTTTCATAAATTGCGAGTCAATAACTCAATATAGAATCCTGATTCAGTTAACAGAACCAACATAGCATCCCCAGGCTACTTTAATATCAAACAAGATCTGCGGAATATCTAATAGCATGTTTAATCACATTGATCTCATTTTAACAAATCACAGGTGACTGGAACCAATTAAAACTGAGCATAAACAAGTATCAATGAATCTCCGGGACTATGTTAACCTACCACAGACTTAAGCAATTAAAACACCTAATCCGAGCCCAGGCCATAATACTTGAACACATGAGACTATAAATTCAATGACATGATTCAGGGCCAAGCATATAGAACAATAATGGGTTTAAGTCATTGTGTTGGCAGGGAGAGGCTAAGCATATGATAGTCTGATCAAGCAGGCTGTGGGCTAACTTAGAGCACAACTAAGTAAATTTAGTCTCTTATAGCATAACGAAATAATTGTAGACCCAAACTACACACAAACTGAATCAGAATATATCCAGATAAATTGTTCAGACTAACTAATCCTAAAATAAAACTAATGCACACAAACGATTAGCATATTAACTAAATCAATGTTAACACATGATCAGTCCTAGGACATACAGGCAAACAAAGATGAACCAAGAGCACCAGGTTAATCTAAACTTGCACATAACTCCGAAATAGTCGCAAAACTGAACTAAACAGAATTAAGCATGCTCAAGAATAACTATAAACAAAACTGAAATACAACTGAGCAAACAGATCACACAAAACAGTTTCAACGTTCAAACCAATACCAAAAATAATTGAAGGAGGGAAATTACCTTCTTCGGGTGCAGCGAAGAAAGGCGAAGGTCTCGAATCCACACTCGAAAACTACTAAAATAGAGGTTGCGATGCTTAAATTCACAACCACAAACAAGACAGGCGAAAACAGGAAAGATGAATATTCTAATATTTTGACTCGATATTTTGATCATCACAATTACTACAAGCTCAACATTTTGGGGATTTTATGCAGCGAAACGAAAAAAAGAGAAACTCAGTTTCCTTGAGGAATTTTTGAATCGAAGATTTCTCGGTTTTTGGGGAATTCTCTGACTGACCAAAATTGATTCTTGGGAGGGGTTTTTACTGATTCGAAAAATCCCCCCCTTTCTGGATGATGAAAAATGAATACTTATAGACTGATTTAGGGTTTGAGTTTGAGAGGAGAGGGACAAAGGCGTGGGGAACAGGGTCGAGTGGGGGTGTGATGGAGGTAGTGGAGGTGTTAGACGCGTGGGGGGAACAGAGTCGAGTGGGGAAAATCAGTGGGGGGTGTGTGCGGCGGCTAGGGTTTAGGGTAAAAGGGGGGAAAAGAACGATGATGAAGAGAGAGAGGGAAGAGAGGTGCGGCGGAAGAGGGGTGGCGATGAGAGGAAAGAGGGGAGGGGAGGCGGAGACGCGGAGGTGAGAAGGGGAAGGAGAAATATCAGCGAGAAAAAATGAAAAGGGAAAGAGGGTTAGGTTTAGAAAAGGAATGGGTCATCCGGGTCGGGTCGGGTTTAACGGGTATGGGCTGGTCTGTTTGAGTAGTGGGCTGAAAATGTTGGGCTGGGTATTAAAAAATGTGGATTGGTCCGAAAATTGGGTTGGTTTTCACAAATTAGGCTTTAGCCCAAAATAGTTTTAGGATTTAATTATGGACTGAATTAATACGGACTAAAATATAAAATATGTAATTATTAGTGCTCTTATAAAATTATATGACATGGTAATAACCGTGTAATAATATTTAGAAAATCCACAGTAAAATAAATACTATTATTTAATTATGCAAAGATTAATGCGATGCGTGTGCGTAAGCTGGTAAAATGCCGAAATGTAAAAAATTGTGAATTATAATAATAGTAATAAATAATAATAATAATAATAATAATAATAATAATAGAATAGTGAAGTGCCGGTGTTGATAAGAGGCTAATAATTTAGTAAAAAATAACTATATATATTTTAATTTTTCTAAAAATGTTAGAAGCGTAAATAGGTATTTTGGAAGAGAGGCGGGACAAAATTGGGTGTCAACAATATATATATATATATAATGCCATACATGAATGTGATAAGAGTACATCCTGAATCTGTCGAAGTGACGTAAGGTCGTTACACCTCCGAACATCATTATGAACTAGTATTTTCATCAACAAGTGACTCTATGAATCATACTGAATCTAAAGAAAGACATATTGAACAACATTACTAGATCATAAATCAACATGGACCATCCCTAGCTACTATGAATAGAATCATTATGGAGTAGCGTTGCGTTTACGTTTCGTTCATAAGGATCATACCAAAAGAAGGAAAGTTAGCCGTAACATACCTCAAGTCGTCAACAAATCCCAGAATGAAACTGCCGGACTAGTATTCCAATTTCCTTAGTCACTACAGTATACCTAGCAGCCAACAACATAACAACAACCTCATATAATTCTCTTTATTTCCACATCTCTACTCACCCCAAGATTTACATCAAAATTTCTCAATATACGCTTTGTATATAATACTTATACACTTTATTCTTCCAATTATACCAAGTATAACATCCTCACTATAATCTCAACACCAACTACTATCCTTACATCAAGGTTTTAGCTTAAAAAACATATTAACAACATGGCTTAAGTTAGATTACATCTCAACATAAATTCAAATGCATGCTTGAACCTTTCCTCCAACTCCTTTCCCTCCAAACCTAGCATAACCATTATATAAACTCATAAACATGGAGGTACGATAGAATCTTACTTCAAAACTCAAGAACACATCAATTCCAAGAGTGCTTCACCTTGAAGTATCCTCCAAAACCACTACCAAGAGGAGAAACAAGCTTCCATAATCACTTTAGAACCTTTAAATACTTAATCTTCTCTTTTGATCCTTGATTTTTCTTAGTAGTTGATTAGATATGATGGAGAAGGTTTTCTAGAATGTTGGAGATTAGGGGAAGTGGAGAAAATAAGTAAAAATGATAAGTATACGAAATATATAAAAAAAAAAACTGAAGCCGACTTAAAAATACGATCAGAAATACTAGCCTTATTTTTAAATATCCGTATTTCTGAATCGTAATTCTCAGGCTGAAAATCAGCTGCTCTGTCTAAGGAAGTGCGTGTCACGACCCAACTAGGGGCCGCGACGGGTACCCGGGGTTAACCGCCGAGCACCGCTCGCTCTATTACCCTCCTTACTCGATTAATGCCTTATTATCACATTTATGCTCAAAACATGGAAAAAGATCATAACTTATATGGAGACATAAATACTTGTGTATATAGAAAATTTTGGTACATCAAAATAATGAGTGCACGTATACATGAAAGATGTGAGACCATGCTACCCACACTACGTATCTACGAGCCTCTACTGACATACTATACAATGGACGGAACAAGACTCCGCCATGCCCAGAATATACATATGCATATGTACCAAAAGAGAAATCACAAGCACCTCCGAACAATGGAGTGCTCTTAACAGCTGACAGCTCCTAAGCATCTGGATCAAGCTCGCCTCCCTGTCTACCTGTGGGCATGAACACAGCGTCCAAAGAAGGGACGTCAGTACGAATATTGTACTGAGTATGAGAGGCATGAACAGTGAAGAAAGGCATCAACAATATAATGAGAGCATCAATATAAAGCATATGGATCTGACTGATAATCATACATGGAATAATGCATGTTGTCTTACTCATACTTATCATCGTAACATGTATGCATCATATGCAAGCTGCCCTCCCATGTCGGAACGGTGTGATAATCAATAATATAAGCCCGCGTCCAGGCCTCCCGCGTCCGGGGTACCATCTCATGCCGCCCACTAGTGGTGTCTGCCCACGCCTGAAGGTCGTGGTGTATCCGTATCGCCGCCCGCCGAAGCGGTGTCTGCCCGGCCAACTAGGCCCGGTATGCAATTCTCATGCCATGCTTATCATAAAATAGTCATAATAATGTGCTTATTGTAAAAATATTTACCTTATCATAACAGATGAATGAGGTTTGAGAACTACTTTACTCTATCGGGGTGACGTAAGGTCGTGACCCCCCCCCCCCCCGATTACTTTATTTCATACGGGGCCATTTGAATACCGGAATGGTAGCTATTGTTATAAGAAAATTCGATAAGGGGTAAATGCTCATCCCAACTACCCCCGAAATCCAACACACACGCTCGGAGCATATCCTCCAAGGTCTGAATGGTGCGTTCGGCTTGTCCGTCCGTTTGTGGATGAAATGCTGTGCTGAATTTGACTTGGGTACCTAACCCTTCTTGAAATGATTTGCAAAACTTAACTGTAAACTGGGCCCCTCTGTCTGTAATAATGGCCAAAGGGATCCCATGAAGGCGCACAATTTCCTTTAAATATAACCTGGCATAGTCTTCTGCCGAATACGTGGTTCTAACTGGGAGGAAATGTGTTGCTTTCGTGAGTCTGTCCACGATCACCCATATAGAGTCATATTTGCCTCGAGAGCGGGGTAATCCCACAATAAAATCCATATTAATCTCCTCACATTTCCAGGTAGGGATTTCCATTGCTTGCAATAAGCCCCCTGGCTTCTGATGTTCTGCTTTCACCTGTTGGCAGTTCGGACACTGCGCCACAAATGCCGCTATGTCTCGTTTCATGCCATCCCACCAATATAGCAATTTAAGATTGTGATACATTTTGGTCGTACCTGGATGAATGGAATACCGAGAATGATGCGCTTCTTCTAAAATTTGCTGGCGTAATTTTGCCACATCCGGGACACACAGTCTGTCTCGATATCTAAGAACCCCATCTATGGAAACTGCAAATGGAGACTTCTCTTTCCCACTAGATACATCCCTGTGACGACACATCTGCGGATCTTCGTACTGGCGTTCTTTTATTTCCGCATTCAAGGGTGAGACCGCAGGATCATTAACACGAATTCCTGCCTTACCCGAATCAATTACACGTACCCCAAGATTTGCTAGTTGATAGAGCTCACAAACCATTTCTTTCTTTTCTGAAGGGACTTCACTTAAACTGCCCATTGATCGGCAGCTAAGCGCGTATGCTACCACATTCGCTTTCCCGGGGTGGTATACAATATTCACGTCATAATCCTTCAACAATTCCAACCACCGCCTCTGTCGTAGGTTCAACTCCTTCTGCTTAAAAATATGTTGAAGACTCTTGTGATCTGTATAGATATCGACGTGCACACCGTACAGATAATGCCTCCATATCTTTAAGGCATGAATAACCGCAGCCAATTTGAGATCATGAGTCGGATAATTCTGTTCATGTTTCCGCAACTGTCTCGAAGCATATGCAATAACCTTGCCATGCTGCATCATCACACATCCTAGTCCCACACCGGAAGCGTCACAATACACGACATAACCATCCGGCCCTTCTGGAAGTGTTAACACTGGAGCCGAGGTCAATCTATCTTTTAGCTCTCGGAAACTACGCTCACAAGTATCATTCCACTGAAATTTTGCTGACTTCTAGGTTAGCTTCGTTAATGGGGCTGAAATAGATGAAAAGCCCTTTACGAATCTTCGATAATAACCTGCCAAACCCAGGAAACTACGAACTGTTGTAGGCGTCGTAGGCCTTGGCCAAGTCTTCACAGCTTCTATTTTCTGAGTGTCGACTCGGATGCCATCATCTGAAATAACATGGCCTAGAAACGCCACAGAATTCAGCCAAAACTCGCACTTTGAGAACTTCGCATATAATTCTCGGGCTCGGAGAACGCCAAGAACAATTCTTAGGTGGTCTGCATGTTCTGACTCGGTGCGAGAATATACCAGAATATCGTCGATAAATACTATCACGAAGAGATCCAAAAATGGCCTAAACACATTATTCATTAAATTCATGAACAACGCCGGGGCATTTGTCAATCCAAACGACATCACTCGGAACTCGTAGTGACCATATCTTGTCCTGAAGGCAGTCTTAGGAATATCTGCTTCTCTAATTCTCACCTGATGATAACCCGATCTTAGATTTATCTTAGAAAACCACTTAGCGCTCTGTAACTGATCAAACAAATCATCGATTCTAGGAAGAGGATATTTATTCTTTATTGTCACCTTATTCAGCTGCCTGTAGTCGATACACATTCGTAGAGATCCGTCTTTCTTCTTTACGAACAAGACTGGCGCTCCCCACGGCGATGAACTGGGTCTTAGAAACCCCTTCTCAAGTAAATCTTTTAGTTGTGCTTTTAGCTCTTTGAGTTCCGCCGGAGCCATTCGATAAGGGGGAATGGAAATAGGCTCGGTGTCTGGTAATACATCGATAGCAAAGTCGATTTCCCTTTCTGGAGGAAGACCTGGAAGTTCATCCGGGAATACGTCTGGAAATTCATTTACTACCGGGACAGATTGGAAAACTGGTGGCCTTGCCTCCGTATCATGAACCCGAACTAGATGATAAATATAGCCCTTGGCTATCATCTTTCTCGCCTTGAGGTAGGAAATAAACCTACCCTTAGGGGATGCAGTATTACCCTTCCATTCCAGTACGGGCTCTCCCGGGAATTGAAATCGAACCATTTTCGTCCTGCAATCGACATTGGCATAGCACGAGGCCAACCAATCCATTCCCATGATCACGTCGAAGTCTATCATTTCCAGTTCGATTAGATCGACTTTGGTCCAGCGATCACATATCACAACGACACAATTTTTATACACTTTCCTCGCTATTACCGGATCACTAACCGGAGTGAACACCTCGAAAGGTTTAATTGACTCAGGCTCCACCCCAATACAATCAGCAACATATGGGGTAACGTAAGAGAAAGTAGAACCCGGATCAATCAAAGCATATACCTCACGGGAAAATATAGTCAAAGTACCTGTGACAACATCTGGGGAGGACTCAAGATCCTGTCGCCCAGCCAAAGTATATACGCGGAGCTGAACAGCTCCTGAAGTAGATGCTCCCCCTCTTCCTCTGCCTCTACCTGCTGTAGTCTGAGAAGTCTGTGCTGTCGGACGCACTGAAAAAGAACCCGCTGCTGAACCTGTGGGCTGAGTCCCTGCTCTATCTCTCACCGAGGGGCAATCCCTCATCATGTGACCAACTTGCCCGCAGGCATAACAAGCATCGGTACCCTGACGACACTTTCCGGAATGTAATTTACCGCACTGACTACACCGCGGTACTGGGGGTCTCCTCTGGCTAAAATCTCCCTTGAACTGAAAATCTGAGGCCCTCGAGATCTGGCCCTGTCCTGATTGAAAAGAACGGTCAAACCTCCTATCTGAGAACAGGGGAGGCGCACTGGTCGCTGACTGACCTGAGTGCCTAGAATGCATCTGTCTCGATCCCCCTCTATACTCACTGCTTGCCCCCGTAGATCTAGCTCTCTTACCTTGCCTTCGGTCATTATCCCGATCACTTCTTTGCTGCTGTTGTCGTTCCTCCAGGTTCTGAGCATGTGCCTGTATTCGGGAAATATCCATCCCATCTTGCAAGGAGGCTGTCAAGCAATCTCTAAATAGGTGTGGCCCCAAACCACTCACAAATCTATGAACCCGATCACCCATATCAGCCACCATGGTCGGGGCATACCTGGCTAGAGAATTAAACTGCATACTATACTCTCGGGCACTCACACTTCCTTGCTTTAAATTCAAGAACCTGTCCGCTCTAGCTCGGCGGACCTCAGGCGGCAAGTAATGACGAATAAAGGCATCCACAAATTTTTGCCGAACGGGAGGTGGTGCATTCTCTCCTCTTGATATTATCCAATTTTTGTACCATAGCACCGCCACATCGCGGAGTCTATAAGAGGCCAACTCTACCGATTCGGTCTCAGAAGCATGCATAAGTTTCAGCGTCCTCAACATCTCATCAACAAAGCCTTGGGGGTCCTCATCCGGCTTCAAACCGAAAAATTCCGGAGGATTTAAAGTCAAGAAATCACGGGCTCTCGTACTGGCCGATCGATCACTTGGGCCCGCATTATGTCGTTGTGCCTGAGCGGCGACCAACTGCGTCAATAAATGTATGGCCTCGGATACCTGTTGACCCAAAGCAACTGGCGGAGGAATTGGGACTGAGGCTTCTCCCTGCTCTCCTACATTAGGCGAGGCCTCATTCTGTGATTCACTTTCCTCTACCTCCGCCGGAGGCTCCCTTTCTGCCCGCTTCTTCGTCGTAGCTTTGCCTTTCTGGGCAGCTGTAGCTTTTCCTTTCGGCGGCATTCTGAAATCACAACGCACTTTTAGGGAAGGATAAAATCCTATGCATGGCTCTATCGCACGATCTAGTGAAAAGAAAGATGGTAATTTTCCTAAATGCCCTGTAGCCTCTTGTTTATTGATGTGGCGCGCAACACACCATAAACAAGACCCTACTCGACACGGCTCGTAGACACTTCCTAGGTCGAACTGCTCTGATACCACTTCTGTCACGACCCAACTAGGGGCCGTGACGGGTTCCCGGGGCTAACCGCCGAGCACCGCTCGCTCGATTACCCTCCTTACTCGATTAATGCCTTATTATCACATTTATGCTCAAAACATGGAAAAAGATCATAACTTATATGGAGACATAAATACTTGTGTATATAGAAAAGTTTGGTACATCAAAATAATGAGTGCACGTATACATGAAAGATGTGAGACCATGCTACCCACACTACGTATCTACGAGCCTCTACTGACATACTATACAATGGACGGAACAAGACTCCGCCATGCCCAGAATATACATATACATATGTACCAAAAGAGAAATCACAAACACCTCCGAACAATGGAGTGCTCTTAACAGCTGATAGCTCCTAAGTATCTGGATCAAGCTCGCCTCCCTGTCTACCTGTGGGCATGAACACAGCGTCCAAAGAAGGGACGTCAGTACGAATATTGTACTGAGTATGAGAGGCATGAACAGTGAAGAAAGGCATCAATAATATAATGAGAGCATCAATATAAAGCATATGGATCTGACTGATAATCATACATGGAATAATGCATGTTGTCTTACTCATACTTATCATCGTAACATGTATGCATCATATGCAAGCTGCCCGCCCATGTCGGAACAGTGTGATAATCAATAATATAAGCCCGCGTCCAAGCCTCCCGCGTCCGGGGTACCATCTCATGCCGCCCACTAGTGGTGTCTGCCCACGCCCGAAGGTCGTGGTGTATCTGTATCGCCACCCGCCGAAGCGGTGTCTGCCCGGCCAACTAGGCCCGGTATGCAATGCTCATGCCATGCTTATCATAAAATATTCATAATAATGTGCTTATTGTAAAAATATTTACCTTATCATAACACATGCATGAGGTTTGAGAACTACTTTACTCTATCGGGGTGACGTAAGGTCGTGACCCCCCCCCCCCCCCCCCCGATTACTTTATGGAGCAACTACGGACATTCTGTCTCACCTCGAAAGGACTAGTACATAAGGTGAGTGTAGGCAAGGACTAACATCATCATATCGTATAACTTATCTCATATGGACATTTAACTTTTTGGAATGTAGGAGCTCATAGAAAGATGGTAATTCGGACTACAAGATTCATGCCATTGGAAAGAAAGGACTAGCCCCACATACCTTGTCGTTTAGCTAAGTTGTTGTCCACTTATTCTCCTTCGATACCACGTCGTCACCTTCATGATAGAATTCGTATTACATTAGTTAATCGACTATGAGAACGCATCGTTATCCCTAGAGAAAATTAGGCGGCATTTCCTTTGAGTTCAACACTTATATCATGACCTATACACCATTTGTAACGTATTCATAATCATAACACGTCAACTTCTATGATTCCATCCAACTACCATTCCATAGTGACACTATTTACTCAATCATGACCCATTCCTAGGTTCTTCTACATTTTAAGCATGTGAGCCCTTCAATACCTCAAACAATATGAATTTATCATGGAACTTACCTTGGATGATGGTTGAACAAGTCTTAAGTTGAATTGCTTCACTTAGACAAAACCCTAGTTCCACCTTCTTTGGAATTTCTTCACTTAGATGACCCTTTATTGCGTTCTTACACTTGCTTTCATGAATTTAATGTTGTTGGTCTTGATGTTCCCTTTAATTCTCTTGAATTCTTGTGGAGGAAATATTTGGAGAGTTCTAGAAGTCTCTTGAGTTGTATGGATGAATAATGAAATAAAATGAGGCTTGGTCCCTTTTAATAATCCCAAAATCTGATCTTTAATGAATTCTTGTCGGGATGAACAGTGGTCGTAAACCACCATTTACAGACCGTATACTGATTTACGGTTCGTCCTCCATGGCCGTATTTAATCATTTAAGAAACAGAAAGTTTGGCTGAAGAACATGGCAGTTTACGACCGAGGTTTACGGTCCGTAAACCAGTTTACGGGTCGTCCTCCAAGTCGTTTTTAGCCATTTCAACACTTTGACAGAACTTGAAATTTTTGGGCAGCTGGAGGACGATTGCACTATACGGTCCCGTAAATCACTTTACGGGCCGTATAGTGCCCTTTACGACCACTGTGCTGAAAATTTTTCGCCACCTTCTTACTTCCAAAAATTCATAATTAGCCATTCCCGACTTAATAAAACATCATGCACTCAAGCCCTTCATTGTTCTACTCATCACACAAGTACGGAAAAATTTCGGAGGTGTAACAGTGCGGACCGTATTTTCAAGTACGGTCCGTATTTTTCATATACGGTCCGTACTAATACTTGCCAAAATGAACTTTCGACGAAACGTAATCTCTTCAATTCGTTCATCCTCTAATCCTTCCAACACTTGCCAAACATGAACTTACACCCTCGTATACTCAAGACGAACACGTCTAATCTCACATATCCTCGAAAATAACTCTGTTTTCTGAATCTGTAGCAACCAACTCATGAAGAAACTTCACGTACGAAAGTACAAGGCGTAACAGGTGGAGACAATGAAGTTTTAAACATACATAATTCTTGGAGTTATTAAAAAGCAAATCAAACAAACTTTGTATTTAAATAAAACTAGCAAAACTATTCGCGTTTTGCGGGATGTGAATAGCATCAATAAATTTAGAAATAATACAACAACAACATACCCAGTGAAATCCCACAAGGGGTCTGGGGAGGATATAGTGTACGTATACCTTACCCCTACCTTGGGAGGTAGACAAGATGTTTCCGATAGAACCTCGACTTAAGAACAAACAATTCAAAGCAATACGAAAAAGAAATAACCGAAGAGAAACAATATATTTATAAATTTGGATGAGATGTTTTCAGGTATAAACATATAAAATCACCAATATATTTTAATAAAATCACAAATATTATATTTTTATTAGAATTAAATTTTATATCGAACTATTTTCATTACCAAAAATTTTAATAATCACTTTTGTATATGTGTCTGGTGGGAGTTTACACATACTTATATTTTCCTAATTATATAAATAATTAACTTATTTATGTATTTTTTTTATTTAATAAAATAGTAAATGCTTAGATTTTTAAGATTAAAAGGAAAAGAAAGTAAAGAGGGTATTGGCAGCACAAATTTGCCTTTGACTCGACAGAACAGACCCTGTTTGAAGAATCAATCGTAAATAGCCCATGGTTTTAATTAAAAAAAGTACAAAATCTGCTTTCTGAAGGCACCGAACCGGCGAAACGGGCCCAGAATGAACACCCTTCTCCACTGAGCTGTGGCACTTAATTGTTCCAAGGTGTTCAACATAATGTATATTTCCACAAAATTAAATACTTGACTTATCTATTCGATATAATTTTTCCAGCGAAGGGTGTTCAGTTGACCACCCTTGGCCTAATGTGGCTCCGCCCCTGCATATTCTAGCACTACATGTACTCCATCAGAGAAAGTAAAAAATATTCAGCTAAACTAACTTCTTATCTCATTTATAACAAGCTTATATCTTTTGACATATTTAGCATTGAGGATTTATGTTGATTAAAAAAAAAAAAATAGAAGAACAATGCATATGCCTAAACGCAAATATATCTTTATTTCTTTCTTATTCTGTTTGTACTATATTTTATTTTCTCAATAACTGATAAATACAATTGCAATCCAGAATACGAACTAGAATGTTGAAGATGAAATTTCATTTTTTTGCACGGATTGCCCTTCTCTTGGGGTGGTCTTTAAATTTTGCCCCTCATATTTGTGTTCTTTAAGTTTTGCCCTTCGCTTGGATACCTGAGGTTCTGGGTTCGAACTCCCGCTCAGGCATAAAATAAAAAAATAATTTTGCAAGGCAGGACTGGGGGGAGTGTATGCCGGATCCGGCATACAATCCTTAAGGAAAAACTAAAGTTATGCCGGAGGGGGTAGACTTTGCCTTGAGACATATATATATATATATATATATATATATATATATATATATATATATATATATATATATTTTACTTTTGAAGGCAAACTTTTAGTTATGTCTTAAGGAAAAGTTCCGCCTTATGGGGCATACTTTTAGTTATGCCTTAACTAAAAGTGTGCCCCATAAAATATAACAAAAAGTACGTCCCATAAGGTGGAACTTTTCCTTAAGGCATAACTAAAAGTTCTGCCTTATGAGGCATACTTTTAGTTATCCTTAATTAAAAGTCTACCCCATAAGGCATAGTTCCTTAAGGAAAAGTTTTGCCCCATAAGGCATAATTAAACTATGCCTTGAGGAAAAGTTATGCCCCCTCCGGCATAACTTTAGTTTTTCCTTAAGGACTTTATGCCGGATCCGGCATACAATCCTTAAGGAAAAACTAAAGTTATGCCGGAGGGGGCAGACTTTGCCTTGAGACATATATATATATTTTTTTTATTTTTTTTACTTTTCAAGGCAAACTTTTAATTATGCCTTAAGGAAAAATTCCGCCTTATGGGGCATACTTTTAATTATGCCTTAACTAAAAGTGTGCCCCATAAAATATAACTAAAAGTATGCCCCATAAGGCGGAACTTTTCCTTAAGGCATAACTAAAAGTTTGCCTTAAGGAAAAGTTCTGCCTTATGAGGCATACTTTTGGTTATGCCTTAATTAAAAGTCTGCCCCATAAGACATAGTTCCTTAAGGAAAAGTTTTGCCCCATAAGGCATAACTAAACTATGCCTTGAGGAAAAGTTATGCCCCATCCGGCATAACTTTAGTTTTTCCTTAAGGACTTTATGCCGGATCCGGCATACACTCCCTCCAGCCCTACCTTGTGAAATTATTTTTTTATTTTATGCTTGAGCGGGGGTTCGAACCCAGAACCTCAGGTATCCAAGCTAAGGGCAAAACTTAAAGACTACAAATATGAGGGGCAAAATTTAAAGACCGCAAATATGAGGGGCAAAATTTAAAGACCACCCCAAAAGAAGGGAAATTCTGCGAATTGCCCATGAAATTTTATTGATGTGTCGATCCAGATCACCTCTTGCACCTTCAATCCATTTTTTGTTGCTTTTTTTATTAGGTAGACTAGTGAAATTGGGTTCTGGAGTTTAATTCCCGTGGATTAAATTAGTTTGGTTGGTCGGGTCGGGTTAAAAAGGGAAAAATCGGATAATTTTAAGTGAAATTGTAGAATTGAGGTTGATTTGGGAGATTCCATCCAATTGAGGGGCAAATTTGTTAATTTGGTAATGTTAGGGGTATAAATAGCCCAAACTTGTGACAGAGAGAAAACTTAGCTAATAAGAGCTTGTTTGGATTGACTTATGGCTTTTGACTTATAAGTCAAAAGTCATAAGTTAAATATTCTAGCTTATGGCTTTTTAGCTTATTTTTGTAGTTTTGACGTAAAAACAAGTTCTTAAAAGCACTTTTTATTTTACCTAAACACTATAAAAGTGTTTAAAAACTATTTTAGCTGAAAAACACCTAAAATAAGCCAATCCAAACAGGATCTTCGAGAAAGTGAAGGGGTATTTTTGACCCTTTTTTCAATTTTATATTGGGAAAATGGCATAGGGTACTCTTTATTAAAAAAAACATAACGATACTTTTTCTTATTTACAAAATATAATGGATCTTCATCTTTCATACATTTTTTATTATTTTTTTTAATTTTTCGCTCAAGGCTTAAAAAATTCACTCTAATTATTGTGTATGAAAACTGTACAAAATATGTATATGCGCGCGAAATTTTTAATACAACTTTTAATATATAATATTGTGAACGAAATTCTAAGCCTTGAGCAAGATACACATATTTCATACACAAAATTTTGAGTGAACTTTTTAAGCCTTGAGTGAGATATACACATTTTATACATTTTTCATACACAAAATTTTGAGCCATTTTTTAGCCTTAAATATTGTGTGAAAATTGTGTACAATATTGTTTTAGTTGTATCATTTTTCTAGAAACCTATGAACTTTATACGCGAAAAATGTGACCGGAGTTCTAAGCCTTGAGCGAGATATACATATTTCATACACAAAATTTTGAGCAAATATTTTGAGTCCTGAACGAGATATACACATTACTTACATTTTCTATACACAAAATTTTGAGCTAACTTTTTAAGCCTCGCGCGAGATATACACTTCATCCACAAAATTTTGAATGACTTTTTGTAAGCCTTGAGTGAAAAAATATTCACCAATATATTTTCTAAATTTATTTTTAAATTTTTAAATTTATTTTTTAAAAATATCACAAACAATTACTTTTTATTTTAAGAAAAAAAACCTGAGCGAAAAAATCATATATGTTTTGTAAGAAATCCATTGCTATGTTTTGTAAATTGAAAAATATCGTTACATTTTGTAAATACTATATATATATATATATATATATATATATATATATTTCAGGTTCTAACTTTGGGTCCATCAATTTGTGAAGCAAAAAGAAAATCAGTTACTACCTCTGTGTCAAATTATGTCATTTAAAAAGAAAATAGTTCACCGACTCTGCTATTAATAATTTTTTTTTAAAAAGGTCATTAGACCTTGGTCTAGTGAAATATTTATTAAAACAATGTGTCATTTTTTTTGTTTTACACGCCTTTTAAGAAATATTAATTAGTAAGGGTATTTGATTACTTTACCTTTATTTATGTCTAAGTTATAATCTCTCACTATTAAATACTTACTCGATTTATGTGTCTTCTCCATTAACGACAAAATTCTACTAAGAGTAAAATGGGGATAAAACAATTAATTATACCTTGAACTTCCAAAACGACAAATAATTTGAGATAACCATGTTTACTAATTATGATAGATAATTTGAGACAAAGAGAGCATGTGAAACACAAGGTAAAAATTATCCGTTTAGTAGGTGTGGATTTGGATTACTCAAGGGAAGTGCACAAATAACCGTTTTTAGGACCGCTATTTAAAGATCATCGCCTATTTTATAAATTTTAAAAGTTCGTCTTAAATATACTCAGTTTATAGCTTTGAGATGAAGTTATTTTGGTAATAAATATTTTTTTATGAATACCAAATACCAAATAATTATGCAAAAAAGTTACATTTTGCACATATATATATGTATGTTTTTCTTTACCCTTATGATTTACTAATAAAAGTTTCTTTATTTCAATGTTTCTGGACAAATTTGTCTGTATGGATTTTAAAGGAATTTTAGAGCTTTGCATGTGGACTTTAGTAGCAGAAAACCAACTTATTGGGAATTTTACATAAATGACTACACTTTGGGGTTTAAAATTTACCATAGCTACAGTTTCAATATTTACATTTCGTAGCTACAGTTACCCCGCTGTATTCGAAAAATGGCTTGCTGTATTCATAAAACGACCTAGCTGTATTCATGAATACAATGAATAAAAAAAATTCAAAAATTCTTTTCACTGTATTCAAGTCATATGTATTCAACTCAATTGTATTCATGTCAAATGTATTCATCTATAGCTACTTTTACATTATATCTAAAACCGATTGTATACAAAAAAAAAAAATCCTTCAAAATACACCCCAAAACACAGAATTTTGCACTAAAAAAATTAATGAATACACTAAAAAACTGAATACAAAGAAATAAATTTCACTATATTCATTTGTATACACTTCAAAATTCACTGTATTCATTTGTATACAAGAAATAAAATTAACGAATACACTCAAAACTGAATACAAGAAATAAAATTCCGGCCAAATTCTGGCCAGATCTGACCAGATATGACCGCTGCGGAGTTGTAAGTCGTTGTCGTCAGAAGAGAGAGAGACGACGAACAACATCAACAACCACAGCCAACAGCAACAAAAATCAACACAGATCCATACAAATCCGAGAATGAGAGAGAGATAGAGAGAGAGGCGGTAACTGTTGGCATACATTCCTGATAAAAATAAAATAAAGAAAGAAAATAGTGATATTCGATTGGACAATAACTGTTGGCATCATCAGTGACTTCATGTGGGTTTTACGCTACTGATTCCTGGAGCAGTACCTTTGCTTTTTGCTTTTTATCAATTTGGTTATAATGTCTCAAGTCGTTTGATTAGGCTCCGGTGGAGCTCCGCCGGAAAAGATGACCGGCGGCGGCTCAAAATGTTAGAGAGAGAGAGAAGACGACATGAGAGAGAGAGAGAGGAGGTGGAGAACGGTTGATTTTGAATTTTAATCATGTTTAAATGTTTTAGTTATGTACAGTAATTAATATACACCTTTTAGTTATGGAATGTAATTAATTTAAAGTAGGCCTAATGTTATCTACACCACGTAGAAATCCCCTTAATAAATACGTTCACTGTTTCCAGTTGTGGAAGTCTTTAATTGATCCTTTTCACTGTCTCCAAATATCCCTTTTGTCTTTATGCATTCATACAGTATGCTATCCGAAAATATTTTCTGAGATCAATTGTTTTCTGATAGAACGAAAGAAGCTATCTTTTACACATCTCATTTAAAAATCATTATAAGTAACTATTTATAATAAGTGAAATTAGTAATCCAGAAAATAATGCAAGTTACCTTCTATATTACATAAATATTGTATCGACTGTGCATAATATTATTTCCTCATTGTATGTAATGGTAGTTGACTGAGCATGGAATTTAAGAAAGAAAAAGGACTTATGAATTGTGTTACACCCCTTTTTCTCCACAAAAATGATTTATTAATGTTAAGTGCAAAAGGATTTTCAATTAATCGAAAGTGACGAAAATTGCGTTTTGAAAAGAGATTTTATTTAAAGAAAAAGAGTCGCCACCTAGCATCGAGTTTTGGTGTGCCAAGTCACCGTAAAATCAATATCCCTTTCAAAAAAAGTTTTACTCTAAAAACTGATCAGCGACAGAGATTCCGGTTAAGGAATTCTGTTGACCGGGGGAAGGTGTGAGGCATCCCTCGAGTCCTGTGGTTTTAGCACGGTCGTTTTAATTAACTCGTATTAGCTTAAATAGAAACTCAATCACGTAAACTCACATAAAACAAACACACACGAGAAAAGCTCAAAAAATAAAGTCTAAATTATTACAACCTGAAATAAAAATTAAAAAAAAATAAAAATGCGAGAAAATAAACCTATACTACCCTATGCTAAACTTATACTAAGCTATTCCCGACATCCCGGGGTCTTCTCCGCTTACGGCCTCCAATTTTACAAAGTATTTCAGGGCATTCCCCGGATAAATACATAATATTCGAAAGTGAGTAAAAGCGCACAAGAAATTAAATGGTCCTAAATTTGCCTATCAACCCAACAATCAAAGACATGGATGAAATTAATGTTAAGCCCAAAATTCTTCTTTCAATTTTAGCCGAACAGCATGCGGCCCATTTGATTAATTAAAATCTCAACCCCACGCGATTAACTCATTTAATTACTCCAATAATCAATTCCATGACCCAATTAATCCAAATCAAATGATAACCTTTAAGACCCCACTTTTCTTAAAAAAACTAGATGGCTTATGCCCGTGCTGCGCACGGGCCCAACACTTTACATTATAGTATATTTATGTATATGTAGTTGTATTTGGATAGTGATAATATATATATATATATATATATATATATATATATATATATATACACACACACACACACACACACGAAGCATGAGTTTGTGCTCCGTATCTAAAACTTTATTATATTCGTGGTTGCTACAAAAATTTATTAATACTTTTTAAAAGAGAAGACTTGTTTAAAAGAAAACTATTTTCCTCTCTTTGAGATAAAACAATAGCAATATTTAAGCATCAATTAATACTTTCAATTTTAATTCGATTAATTTAAAAGTGTAAAATACTTATTATTTTTTTATCAAATTTTGATTTGGATAATTCTAATTCAAATTATTAAATTAATTTTACATGTTTGAAACGAAACAAAGTAGAAATTGATTTTCTATTTAAACGAAAAAAATGCTATTTTTTAATTTTTGGTAAATGTTCTCGGTTTAGTTTATTTTACTTGTCATGTTGTCTTTTGCATGATTTTTTAAGAAAACGTGAATTAGAATTATAGTTTGACTAATTTACCTTATTCATTATTTGATCTCCATTTGATATTAATCTCTTTTCACATCTATTAGAGTAAGAATAAAAATGAAAAAGTAATTAAATTCTATCTTATTTTAAAATATAAATATTTTAAGTATATTTATTTTAGTAATCATAACAAATAAATGACATGGCGGAATAGCAAATACAACAATTATATATCTAGATTAGATCTCAGGCTAATATAAGAAAAAAAAGAAAATTGTATGTATTTGCCTACTAAACCTTTTGAAGAAAAACAATAATATGCGGTCCATATTTTTTGTTGTGCAATAATTTTATTTGCTCTCACTAATGAGTTAATACACATGTAGCAATGAATCCACTATTATTGACTTGATGGGGATGCTCTGGGAATTACATGAATATTGTTTGATTTTTTAATATATGGGGTGCACGTATTTTTTTTGACATTGTTTTTTTTTTTTAATATGGGATTCACTTTTTTTATGAGTTTGGAGAGGGCGGCATCAATCTTTTTTTTAATGAATTTGGAGAGGGTGGGGTCCATTTTTTTTTTTTTTTACTATATAGAAGCACTTTTTTTATAGAAGCATTTTTTTTAAGAGTGACTGACGACAAAACATGGGTAAACCGATGCTTATATATAGTAGAAAAATAGAAATATAATAAAGTATTTCTATCTACTTTTTAAAAGAGTTGGTAATATAAAGTATAAAATGTCATTTTTTTGGCCTTAAATAAAAAAGTGGGTGGGACCACAAAGGATTTTTTCGCCCTTAAATAAAAAAGTGGGACCAAAGGACGGACGACGATCTTGCTTATAAACTGGCTCTTCTATATAGTAGTAAAGTAATATATATATTGTTCAAAACACGATTAATATAACATTGTAGTTTGTTCTTCGTATCCAAAACTTTATTATATTAGTGTTTGCTACGAATACAAAGTTGGCAAAAATTTACTAATAGACTTATTCAAAAGGAAACCGTTGATACTTTGAATTTTAATTCGATTAATTTAAAAGTGTAAAATATTCTATTGTTAATGTATGTAGATTGGGCCTAAACAATACCTATTATTTTTTATCAAATTTTGATTTGGATAATTCTAATTCAAATTATTATATTAATTTTACATGTTTAAAATGAAACAAAGTAGAAATTTGATTTTCTATTTAAATGAAGAACTACTATTTTTTAATTTTTGGTAAATATTTTTGGTTTAACTCATTTTACTTGTCATGTTTTCTTTTGCACGGTTTTTAAGGAAACGTCAATTAGAATTATAATTTCACTAATTTACCTTATTAATTATTTGATCTCTGTTTAATATTATTTTTTATTTTATGACATTAATCTCTTTTCACATTTATGAAAGTAATTAATTCTATCTTATTTTAATATATAAGTATTTTAAGTATGTTGTTGTACAATAATTTCATTTGCTCTCACTAATGGATTGATACGCATGTGGCAATGAATCCATCATTATTGATTTAATGAGATACTTTGGTAATTATATAAATATTGTTTGATTTTTTAATATGAGATGCATTTTTTTTTTTGACATTGTTTGTTTTTTTAATATGAGATTCAATTTTTTAATATTGCTTGATTTTGTTAATATGGGTCCACTTTTTTAATCCATCATTATTGATTTAATGAGATACTTTAGAAATTAATTGTTTGTTTTTTTAATATGGGATTCATTTTTTTAATATTGCTTGATTTTGTTAATATGGGGTCCACTTTTTTAATCAATCATTATTGATTTAATGAGATATTTTAGAAATTACATAAATATTGTTTAATTTTTTAATATGGGATGCATTTTTTTTTTACATTGTTTTCTTTTTCATATGGGATTCATTTTTTTTTTTAAAATTGCTTGATTTTGTTAATATGGGGTCCACTTTTTTTTCCTTGAGTTTGGAGATGGCGGTTCCATTTTTTTTTTTTTAATATTGGTTGGTATTTATTTGGGGCCCACGCTTTTTTTTAATATTGGTTGATGTTTAGGTGGAGCCCATACCTTTTTTTTTTCCAGTGGAAACGGACAACGAAGCATGGGTAATCTATGCCCGTGTTGCGCACGGGCCCAACACTTTAGATTATAGTGTATCTATGTATATATAGTTGTATTTGGATAGTGATAATATATATATATATATATATATATATATATACACACACGAAGCATGGGTTTTGTGCTCCGTATCTAAAACTATATTACATTCGTGTTTGTTACGAAAAATTATTAATACTTTTTAAAAGAGAAGACTTGTTTAAAAGAAAACTATTTTCCTCTCTTTGAGATAAAACAATAGCAATATTTAAGCATCAATTGATATTTTCAATTTTAATTCGATTAATTTAAAGGTGTAAAATACTTATTATTTTTTGTCAAATTTTGATTTGAATAATTCTAATTCAAATTATTAAATTAATTTTACATGTTTGAAACGAAACAAAGTAGAAATTGATTTTCTATTTAAACGAAGAAATGCTATTTTTTAATTTTTGGTAAATATTCTCGATTTAGTTCATTTTACTTGTCATGTTGTGTTTTGCATGATTTTTTAAGGAAACGTGAATTAGAATTATAATTTGACTAATTCACCTTATTCATTATTTGATCTCCATTTGATATTAATCTCTTTTCACATTTATTAGAGTAAGGATAAAAATGAAAAAGTAATTAAATTCTATCTTATTTTAATATATAAATATTTTAAGTATGTTGCTGTACAATAATTTCATTTGCTCTCACTAATGGATTGATACGCATGTGGCAATGAATCCATCATTATTGATTTAACGAGATACTTTGGAAATTACATAAATATTGTTTGATTTTTTAATATGAGATGCATTTTTTTTTGACATTGTTTGTTTTTTTAATATGAGATTCATTTTTTAAATATTGCTTGATTTAACTGGAGCCCACACTTTTTTTTAATATTGGTTAATGTTTAGGTGGGGTCCACACCTTTTTTTTTTTTTTTACGACTCGACGACGAAGCAGACGACCAAAATGGCCCAAACTCGTGCTTCTAAATAGTTAGAAAAAGAGCAAATGATAAAGCTAAAAAAAGTAGGCTAATCAAACATGGGACACTTCTATTCAAGCATTTAGAATAACAAAGAAATGAACCATTGAGTATAGTTAGAATTGGACCTCTGTGTATATCAATTTAACTTTGAAATTGCTGCAACTCAGATGATTGAACTGAGCAACGGAGCCGACCGGAAATCTCAACAGAAGAACCTCAACCAATGACCTTAACTACGGGAACTCAAACGAAACCCCAAACTTTAACACAATGTGAACGGATAAAAATCCTAGAGCTCCAAACAGAAAATCGGCTAAAGCTATTAGTAGCAGGGCATGAAGGGGATGGTGGTTGATTTAACGGTGGGTGTTGGTTAGTTTAGCGATGGAAACACAGTGGTGCTATTTGGACGGTGGAACTGGGTTGCTCGGTTTCTGGGTGGTTCACGGTGGTTTTGTGATTTGGATGTTAAAAAGTAAAAATGGAAAATGATGGAGATGAGTATGTGTCTAGCTTGGAGGAAACGAAAAACAGAGCCCCCCAAAAATGGAGTGTGTGCTTAAGGTGAATAAAAAAATTTGAAGAAGATGATGATGAGGATATTTTGTTATCTGTTCTGTCCTTCTCCCTCTATCCGTGCCTCTCTTTTCTCGTGTCTCTGTGTGTGTTTGAGATGAAGATGATGATGATTTTTTTTTCGGTCTATCTCTCTATCCTTCTATATAAAAAATCATTCCACCCCGTATTGTGTGATATACTGATGATGATGGAAATGGGCGGGGTCCCACACAAAATATCCTCTCCCAAGATTAGGAAAAAAACGTGACCCCTTCCCTCTTTTTGTTATAAGATTTGGTATGACCCTTTGTTATTTCGTGGTGAGGTGATATTCACATTTGCTCCTTTCTCGCTTTTTGTCATTTTTTTATTTACCTTTTATTTAAATGTAAAAATGAGAAATATTTAATAACTATTCCTAGATAGAGAAAAATATACTATTTAAAAGAAAATAACTAGCTAAACAAAATTAAATCCTAAAAAAGCATATTTTTGTAATTTTTCATTCTTTTGAACCCAAAACTTATACTCTAAAAATAGTAAATATATTTTTTGCTTTTTGATTCTTGCAAATAAGCCTACTAAAATAAAAATAGAACAAAATCAACACATCAAAAAATAAAAATTAAAAGAAATATTTAGACACTATAAGGTGAAACATTCGGGGAGGGTCAAAATTAGGTGTCTACAGCCTGTCCCTCTTCGATTGGGGACGCGAAGAGTTCTCAGACAAAGACGTAGACAATGAGACAAATTTTGACCCGACTATCATTTGGAGGACGAGAAAGGAACAGAACAAAAATGTGACCGAGCCTTGGTCTTGGGCATCCTACATATCCCGGGTTATAAGGGAATCAGATCTCGTGTAGTTCAAGAGGTAAGAAGGGTGACAAGACATACTGAGTTGGGAAGTCAAGTGAGGTCCTGTTGAGGTTCCGGTCCGCGGCTCCTGTTATTACATCAAAATGAAAACAAAAGTTAAAAAGAAAATACAAGTACAAGATCCTATCTATGCCGCTTCTCTTGAATATTGACTTGAATCTTCATGCTTTCCCAAGTGGTGAGATAAGCGTTCTGATCTCGAAAGTAAACCCTATTCTTCAGACGGGGCACCTGCTACTTCTGACTGAACTTGAAAATACACCCTGTTTTTCAGGCGGGCTCCTGAACTTGAAGTTTAAAGATGTCTCTATTCTCCAGGCGGGCTCCTGACTTGCTTCTATTCTTTAGGTGGGTCCTGACTTGCTTCCATTCTTCAGGTGGGTCCTGTAAATCATCAAAGACAAACAACACAAAAATAAATAAAAAATTCTATCCTAGTTTGCACCAGGAAATTTTTGTGAGTGTTAGCAAAATCATAAACTATATGTAATGTAATTCAACAATGAAAGTAAAATCAAATGTACTAAGTAGGAAGTGCGTCTCCCAGGGGTGAATCTGAAAACTCAAACTAAGAAGTGCGTCTCTTAGGAATAATGAATCCAATTAGGAAGTGCTTCTCCTAAAAGCTAAATGTGAAAAACCCAGACTAAGAAGTGCGTCTCTTAAGGGTTAAATCGAAATATTCTGACTAGGAAGTGCATCTCCTAGGTGTTATGGTTTAAATTAGGAAGTGCGTCTCCTAAAAGCAAAATCTGAAAGACCCAGACTAAGAAGTGCGTCTCTTAGGGGTTAAACCGAAATACTTTTACTAGGAAGTGTGTCTCCTAGGTGTAATGGTTCAAATGAGGAAGTGCGTCTCCTAAAAGCAAACTGAAAGACCCAGACTAAGAAGTGCATCTCTTAGGGGTTAAACTGAAAGACTTGACTAGAAAGTGCGTCTCCTAATAGTAGAGGTTTGCATTAGGAAGTGCATCTCCTAAAATCAAAAACTAGAAAAATCCAGACTAAGAAGTGCGTCTCTTAGGGGTTAAACTGAAAGACTCGACTAGGAAGTGCTTCTCCTAAGAGTAGAGGGTCGCATTAGGAAGTGCATCTCCTAAAGTCAAAAACTAGAAATATCCAAAACTAGGAAGTGCGTCTCTTATGAGTTATGGTTCAAATTAGGAAGTGCGTCTCCTAAACGTTAAAACTGAATGACCCAGACTAAGAAGTGCCATCTGTTAAGGGTTAAACTGAAAGACTCGACTAGGAAGTGCGTCTCCTAGGAGTTAAACTGAAAGACTCGACTAGGAAGTGCTTCTCCTAGGAGTTATGGTCTTAATTAGGAAGTGCGTGTCCTAAAAGAAAAACCTGAAAGACCTAGACTAAAAAGTGCGTCTCTTAGAGGTTAAATTGAAAGACTCGACTAGGAAATGCGTCTCCTAGGAGTAGAGGTTTGCATTAGGAAGTGCGTCTCCTAAAGTCAAAAACCAGAAAGACCCAGACTAAGAAGTGCATCTCTCAGGGGTTAAACTAAAAGACTCGACTAGGAAGTGCGTCTCCTAGGAGTAAAGGTTCGCATTAAGAAGTGCTCTCCTAAAGTCAAAAACTAGAAATATCCAAAACTAGGAAGTGCGTCTCCTATGAGTTATGGTTCAAATTAGGAAGTGCGTCTCCTAAACGTAAAAACTGAAAGACCCAGACTAAGAAGTGCATCTCTTAGGGGTTAAACTGAAAGACTCGACTAGGAAGTGCGTCTCCTGGGAGTAAAGGTTCGCATTAGGAAGTGCGTCTCTTAAAGTCAAAAACCAGAAATATCCAAAACTAGGAAGTGCGTCTCCTATGAGTTATGGTTCAAATTAGGAAGTGCGTCTCCTAAACGTAAAAATTGAAAGACCCAGACTAAGAAGTGCGTCTCTCAGGGGTTAAACTGAAAGACTCGACTAGGAAGTGCGTCTCCTAGGAGTAAAGGTTCACATTAGGAAGTGCGTCTCCTAAAGTCAAAAACCAAAAATATCCAAAACTAGGAAGTGCGTCTCCTATGAGTTATGGTTCAAATTAGGAAGTGCGTCTCCTAAAGGTAAAAACTGAAAGACCCAGACTAAGAAGTGCATCTCTTAGGGGTTAAACTGAAAGACTCGACTAGGAAGTGCGTCTCCTACAACCCGGACTAGGAAGTGCGTCTCCTAGGGGTGACAATATTCATAATTGAAAAGTTGATCAATTTTTTTTGCTTGCAAACCTATGTTGGGACATTACCTTTTACATCGGCAAAAATGAGACATTGTACCTTTTGAAGCTTTGAACCTTTGATCTGAGGATAACATCCATTCTTGTTTCAAACAAAGAAAAATTGTGAGTTTTAAAATGTGGTGGTTGGTTTGTGGCCTTGGTTCTGAAGGTGATTACTCATGCACTTGTCCTATTTAACTTTGATTTCAAATAGTCAGTGCTCGTTGTCGGCTCGTTGGACCACTGACCCAAACTCTGGCTACCAGAGTGACTTTTAATGACTTTAAACCAATACCAACACCTCTGTTTCATGGTTCCTATTAATTCAAACTCTACTGATCCCTTATATTTTCATGAATCCAGAACCTGTCAACGAACGATAACTCATTAGGTACTCTACCCCACTTTGAATCATGTTACCTCTATGTGCTAGCCAGATGTTTTGCTTCGCAATTGGAAAAGCTGGTAGCAAGTCTTGAAATCCTTTCTCCAGTCGTTCTACATGGATTGACTCAACGAAACAAAACAAAACAAGTAAAAGATGTAGAAATGGAAAGAAGCGAAATTCAACAAGAAATATCCCTTATTGGGAGAAAAGGAAAGAAGACACTTAACTGAATGTGGTCGCTGGCTCCAATGGTCATGACATGCATTTTGGATTGAGCGGCCTGATCTGTTCAACCAATCTATTCTTTAACTCCTGTTGTACTCTCATAACTTGTTTTGAAATCAGGCTTTCGTATCCCGAGTTCTTCATCAGGTTCATGACTCTCATTCGGCTAGTGGTGCTTCGAAGAGTTTTCACCACTAAACCTCTCTCATTTTCAATTCTCTGAACTCACCATCGCCTTACGGTGCCCATGAGAGTTTGTCTTTTCTTTGGTTGTAACGCAGCTTTTGAATAGGGTTGAACAAAAAAGGTGGCATGGAGGCTCGAAGACAACAACAAACAATAATGGGGGTGAGATTTACAACTTTGGAATCGACTAAAAAGGAAAAATAGCTTCTGTCCCAGTTTCTTTGAAATGAGAAATTTTGCATTTTCTTTGGTTGGACCGAACCTCAGAATCGGGTTGCCTATATATCCTGTCGAGACAAGAATCAGGTCAGACGTAGTTTCGGCAGCTCATTTCTTGTGTTTTCTCTTCTTCTGTTTTTTTTATGTGATTTTGTTTCCTTCTTTCTTTTTCTTTTCGTTATCCTTCTCTCTGTTTTTTTTTTTTTTGGCTCTTTTCCAACTCTATTTTGATTCCAAAAGAGGGATATGAAAGAAAATAAAACTAAGGCTCAACAGGGGTAGTAAATGGTGACACAACATTAAGATAGCAGAATGAAATGCCTTCGTCATACCAATCCTTAAAAATGTCAAGCACAAAACACGCAATTTGAGAATGAGAAATGAAGATCATATAGTATCTCTTCATAACAAATGCATTGTTGGATATTGTCTCACACTTTTCCTTTATACTTGTCTCCACTTGTTTCCTCAAATGTTCTTCTTTACAATTTTCAAGTTTTGGTGCATTTTTCCCTGGCTAGACCAGGTTTTCAGATCAGACCAAAAATTTCGCATGCATGCTATGTCATTAGAACCAGCCTGAAATAAACTGTACAAAAGAAAACTAAACCAAATGAATTAAAAATTTGACAAAAATAAAAACTTTTTTTTCTTTATTTTTTCATTAAACAAAAAGGATAGAAGGGTTTGAACATTAAAACAAGCGAAGTAAAATCCAGATTACAACCCTGAATAATCCGGATAACAGAAAGAACGTCAAAACAAACTACCAATACTCCTTCTCAGTGGGAAAAAGAATGACTTCCCCAACTGCTGAGCTTGACACCTTAGCCACTAAGTTGCACATAAGCGTTGCTTGAACCATTATCAGCTTCAATCAAATTATTCTCAGCAAACAAGTTCTGGGTCCCTTTAACCAATTCATCATTATCAACTTTTGGAACTGAGACTGATAGCCTGGGGAGTTTTCCAGATGCCTCCCTTCTTTGTTGTCTTTTTTTTTTTTTGTATGGCTGCACACCACAGGAAAAGTATGGGAGAGGTGGCATGGGATATTAAGGGTCCTGTGGAGGGAAGTAATGTTAAGGTTGATTATATGGAGCTTGGGGATAGATTTGAGATTGTGGTTGAGTATATAAGCGAGGTGGAGCCCTCACGCCCAGTCGCTGCTATGGTACAACCATGGCTACATCGTCATTTTCCATCATATCCTTTAGTCTTCCTGAACCATTTTGAGTTACTTCAGCATTTACTTTCATGTCAGCAAAATTAATGATACGCCCTGTTTTGATTCCATCTTCTATCATCCCCCCCCCCCCCTCCCTCTTTAATAACCTCAATGCACGGTTTGCCCAGTGCTGAGAGCATGTGTTGATAATATTCTTTGGTTTGAGCTTGAAGAAAAGTATCCACCACCTCACCTTCTGCCATTGGAGGCTTTACTCTAGCAGCCTCCTCTCTCCACCTAATGGCGAATTCCCTGAAACTTTCTGTAGATTTCTTCTGCACCTTGGTCATGGACATTTTATCTGGAGTAATGTCTATATCATACTGAAATTGTCGCACAAACTCTTGAGCCATGTCATCCTAAGTATGCCATTTAATGATATCCTGATCGGTGAGCAAATCCGAAGCTATTCCTGTTAAACTCTCGCTAAAGTAGGCTATAAGCATTTCGTCCTTACCTCCAGCTCCTCTTAATTGATTGAAATACCTCTTCAAGTGGGCTAGAGGATCACCATGCCCATCAAACTTGTCAAATTATGGAGTCTTAAAACCGGGGGGCAAATGAACATTAGGAAACATGCACAAGTCTTTGTATGAAACACTGTTATGACCATCTTGCAATTTTCAATGTTAGCAGGAGGCTCAAACTGAGGGTACGGATCATAGACTTTGAAAGTAGGTTTTGAAGTATAGGGTTGAGTATCCGGGGATTTGAACATGGGCTCACTGTTAGATGGATCACCTGACACAGTATGCGGAACTTGGATTGAGGTTGGCATAGTAGGGGAAATGTTTGGGAAGCCAGGAGGTGGTGGAGGTAGTGCCTGACCAGTTGTCCAAGCCCGATACATATTTTCCATGTGTTGTCTTAGCATTCTGACTTCTTCAGCTAACCCCGAGTTTTGGTCAAACAACTGTGGTTGAGCACTTGCATCAACCAAACCAGTGTCCTTGTTGGTTGCCATTCCCTTTTTGGTTTTCAACCTTGTGTTGTATGGATGAGTTGCCAGCTTTAAAACCACAAACCAACCACCTTCTAAAACATCATGAATGAAAGACGAGCGGGTTAGGATATTTTATGTACATATTCATAATTATCAATTCCAGAATGATTCTAAGGGTAACAATGTCATTTTGGCATCATCCCAATTTCCGCTGAATTTGGCCTTCATCTCTTTCATTTTTCATTTCCACACCTCTCGGTTCACTCGTTCTTTTTCCTTTTTTTTTTCCTCCGCTCTTTCACTACTCTTTTTTGCATTTTTTTGAAAATAATTCGATCGAACCTGAGTTGGGTTGCCTACGTATCATGTTAAACATGAATTAGATCTTTGCGTAGTTCAGGAAGATACGACAGACCTGTTTTTTTTTTTTTGGAAATTTTGAAGGAAAGAAGACCATAAAGACTCAAAAATCTTTTGGATTTATAAACAATCAAAAGAACTATATGAAAAATCTTTTTGACATTTTTTCTTAATTAATCTCTAATCCAAACTAAGGATGTTGCCAAGGGAAGAAAACTCGGCAATCTTTCTTATTTTTTTTCTTGAATTTTAAAATTCCAAAGGATTGAATCTTAAGCTAAGTAAAAGAAAATATTTTTTGGGGTTTCCAGATTTTTGATTTTCCTACAATAAGAAGCCTAAAATAATAGAAGGGAGAAAAATCTTTTTGTAATTTCATTTAAAAAAAAGAATGTGAACCAACTAATCTAAAAGATTCTTCTTCTTCTCTTTTTTTTTTTTTCAATTTTTATAATAAGGATCACGAAAACTCTTTTTTTTTTAGGATTTTTCTAATCAAAATAAAAACTTTTTTTTTTTTTTGAATTTTTGAATAAAAATCACTGAACCCAAGGAGGGTTACCCACGTATCGTCGCCCCGAGGGATAGGAATCAGGTGTGCGTAGTTCGTGCCGATTAGATTGTTAAGGACATTTTGAAAAACTGACCCTGACTCGAAAAGAACAACTATTTCTCTCTTTTTTTTTTTTTCTTTTTTTCAAACATGGAATAAAACAAAAATAAAAATCTTTTTGGGTTTTTAACTAAGACATGTACTAAAGAGACTAAAACAAAACAACACTTTTTTGTTTAAGAAATAACGAAAGTAAAATCTTTTTGGAATTTTATTTTTTGAACAAAATGCATAGAAATAAGAATTTTTTTTTTTTACTAAATGAAAGAAAGGGGAAAAATCTGTTGTTTTTTTTTTTCTTCACAAAAGACGCTAAAACTCCTAAAGCTACGAAATTCTTTTCAACACCCACTACTACTTTCAAGCCTTCTCATTTTCTCATTTTTCTTTTCAAACACTCCTCCCCAAAATCAGTCCACCAAATGACCTTTTTACTCTCAAGATGCAACAAGTAACACATAGGGATGATTAATGCCTTTTTGGGCCACGAGCCCAGTTTGACATCATTTTGGGACAAGTCTCCTACAAAGGAACACGATACCAAGGATCGAGTCCTGCTAGGTCCAAATGATATGATGCAAATAAGAGTGTCCTAAAGGTTGACCTAGGTTGGGGCTTACTAACAAGGCTGTTCGAGGAGGCACGTGGTCAATAGCGGCTGCTTTAATTTCCGCCTACTCCACGCTTGAAATGCCCCCTCCCTAAAAATTTAGATGACTCTCGAAAAGGTCGTGTACGCTTACAACGTACTCCGAAACTTGTTGTAGAAAGAATTAGGGTGGGGGTAGGGTGGGGTTATGCAAATGATGCCAGATATAAAAGCGATAACAAGTAATGAAACACGATAAACAAATAAACTCAGGAAAATAGCAAATAACGAAAAACGATTAACTAAACAAAACGTTCACCCAAGAGTTTCTAACTAAGCCAATACGAGTCATTGTTTGAAAAGCTCGAATTCTAAAAGTCCCCAGCAGAGTCGCTAGAGCTGTCACACCCCTTTTCCCCCACATAAATGATTTATTAATGTTAAGTGCAAAAGGGTTTTCAAATCGAAAGTGACGAAAATTGTGTTTCGAAAAGGGATTTTATTTAAAGAAAAAGAGTCGTCACCTGACATCGAGTTTTGGTGTGCCAAGTCACCGTAAAATTAATATCCCTTTCAAAACAAGTTTGACTCTAAAAAATGATCAGCGACAGAGATTCCGATTAAGGAATTCTGTTGACCGAGGGGAAGGTGTGAGGCATCCCTCGAGTCCTGTGGTTTTAGCACGGTCGCTTTAATTAACTCGTATTGGCTTAAATAGAAACTCAATCACGTAAACTCACATAAAACATACACACACGAGAAAAGCTCAAAAAATAAAATCTAAATTATTACAATCCGAAATAAAAAAAAATGCGAGAAAATAAACCTATACTACTCTATGCTAACCTTATACTAAGCTATCCCTGACATCCCGAGGTCTTCTCCGCTTACGACCTCCAATTTTACAAAGTACTTCGGGGCATTCCCCGGATAAATACATAACATTCGAAAGCGAGTAAAAGCGCACAAGAAATTAAACGGTCCTAAATTTGCCTATCAACCCAACAATCAAAGACATGGATGAAATTAATGTTAAGCCCAAAATTCTTCTTTCAATTTTAGCCAAACAGCATGCGGCCCATTTGATTAATTAAAATCTCAAGCCCACACGATTAACTCATTTAATTACTCAAATAATCAATTCCATGACCCAATTAATCCAAATCAAATGATAACCTTTAAGACCCCACTTTTCTTAAAAAAAAATAAAACAGCAAATGATAAAGCTAAAAAATAGTAGGCTAATCAAACATGGGACACTTCTATTCAAGCATTTAGAATAACAAAGAAATGAACCATTGAGTAGAGTTAGAATTGGACCTCTGTGTATATCAATTTAACTCTGAAATTGCTGCAACTCAGATGATTGAACTGAGCAACGGAGCCGACCGGAAATCTCGACAGAAGAACCTCAACTAACGACCTTAACTACGGGAACTCAAACGAAACCCCAAACTTTAACACAATGTGAACGGCTAAAAATCCTAGAGCTCCAAACAGAAAATCGGCTAAAGCTATTAGTAGCAGGGCATGAAGGGGATGGTGGTTGATTTAACGGTGGGTGTTGGTTGGTTTAGCGATGGAAACACAGTGGTGGTATTTGGACGGTGGAACTGGGTTGCTCGGTTTCTGGGTGGTTCACGGTGGTTTTGTGATTTGGGTGTTAAAAAGTAAAAATGGAAAATGATGGAGATGAGTATGTGTCTAGCTTGGTGGAAACGAAAAACAGAGCCCCCCAATAATGGAGTGTGTGCTTAAGGTGAATAAAAAATTTGAAGAAGATGATGATGAGGATATTTTGTTATTTGTTCTGTCCGTCTCCCTCTATCTGTGCCTCTCTTTTCTCGTGTCTCTGTGTGTGTTTGAGATGAAGATGATGATGATTTATTTTTTTCGGTCTATCTCTCTATCCGTTTTTCTATATAAAAAATCATTCCACCCCTATTGTGTGCCGTTATATACTGATGATGATGGAAATGGGCGGGGGTCCCACACAAAATATCCTCTCGCAAAATTAGGAAAAAAACGTGACCCCTTCACCCTTTGTTATAAGATTTGTTACGAAATTTTGTTTGTAGTGAGGTGGTATAACTACATTCGCTCCTTTCTTCCTTTTGGCCTATATTTTTTTATTTATCTTTTATTTAAACGCAAAAATGAGAAATACTTAATAACTATTTCTAGATAGAAAAAAATATACTATTTAAAAGAAAATAACTAGCTAACCAAAACTAAATCCTAAAAAAGCATATTTTTGTAGCTTTTCATTCTTTTGAACCCAAAACTTATACTCTAAAAATAGTAAATATTTTTTTTTGCTTTTTGATTCTCACAAATAATCCTACTAAAATAAAAATAGAACAAAGTCGACACATCAAAAAATAAAAATTAAAAGAATTTTTTAAACACTATAAGGTGAAACATTCGGGGAGGATTAAAATTACGTGTCTACAAATTGTAGTCTAAAACAAACAACAAACAAATCATTTCATTAAAGTAAACTGATAAGTTTAAAGTAAAATTATTTTTAAGTACAAAAATATATCATTCTTTTCTAGAGATTTGTCATATTACATTGTTCGTGAATGTAAGTTACATCCTTTCACCAATGGTTCCATTTGAGTGTTCCCTAATGTAGTTTAATCTGTTTAATGTTACTTGTAAGTTCTAGGTGAACTCGACCTATATGGTTGTGTGAATCCTTTTAATAATAGGTATCTGAAATGCTGCTAATTTTTATTATTTTATTAATGTAACATCTAGGCAATTTACTAAAATGTAAAGTCATGATCGATCCTCCATTGTTTTGCATTATATGATTTAGAGTTATCATCTTGATTTTAAGAAATTATATATGTATCTTCTGTTATACGTATTTGCAAGGTTTGAATTCCTCTAATTTTATCGATCTTCTGATTGTAGGTGCATCTGCAATACGAGAAGTAGGACTCACATTCTTTCCTCATAAAATAAATTAAGAATCCAATTTGATAAGCATGAACGGAGCCATTTGCGCTTGCTGCTACCATTGGTACTTAATAGTTGATAGCAAACCGCATCCAGGATTTAAGCTTGATTGCTTCAACCATTTAGGTTCTTATGATTGAACTCCGTGCATGTTTGAAATTATGGGTTCAGAATTTTATCTTTGTTAACTTTTTAGTAAATTTTCACATGTGTGTATATATATATATATATGCCTGTGCTCGGTGTAGAAAATGATCTGCCTATGGTTGCTAGGATGGGATATAATGCAATGGTGGTAGGTTTGCCTACATGTTTTTTAACTCCGTGTTTTATTTTCTCTAGAGAAACTTTCTAGCATCTGTCAAATAAATGGTGATTCCATCAGTGTTGCAGGCTGTTTACTAGTTAACTTCAAATATCTCCAACTTTTCCAGGATCTGTATTTCCCAAAATGAAATCCATTAAATTTGAACATCATCAGTAATTTTGTTGTTCTTGATATCTATATATCTATATCTATATATATATATATATATATATATATATATATATATATATATATATATATATATATATATATATATATATATATATATATATATAATGCATGCTACCATTCTGAGAAGAAATTGTATTTAATATTTGTCTCAGAAGCTGCTCTTTACATGTAGCGATCCGGCCGGTCATTTTGAGAACCGATGCTCTGTTTTGTGTGTCGTCTATTCCAGAAGTTCCATAATAATTATTTTGACTTGCTTGCTGAATTTGAAGTCAAACGAATAACATTTGATTCACTTTGGGAGAAGGTTTCACTTTGGAAATTCCAACATTCAATTATTTGAAAAATTGTTTGTTTTGGGAAAACGTACTCTGATTGGCTATCTGAAGATTCTGTTAGATTTGAAATATTATTTATGCCCTATAGAAATTGAAGGAGCTAATTTTAGAGTTCATTTGGTTAGTTTTTGACAATTAAATCGGTTTTAGCATTAAATATGCTTATTTATGGTGAAAAGATGGTCATAGAAAGAAATAAGACCCAGATTCGGAATTTGTTGGTTCCGTTAACATCGTATTGATATTTATGAATTGCGGGAATGGATGACTCGATTCCCGAAGCTTTCAGGTGAGTTTTGGGTAAGGAAAAGAACATTTTGGAAATCCTTAAGTTAGGAAATGAAGAAGTTTGGCTAAAGTCAACACGGGGGTAAATGAGTCTTTTTCAAAGTTTCGTCATTGCATTAGGTCCAGAATGTGATTTATCACTTAGTCTAGTTGTTGGTTTGGTTCTCAAGTGGTTCAGGTGTGATTTAGGTCGGTTGAGAAATTAGCTTTTGAGATGATTTGGAGTTGACCACGGTCAAGATCGGGTCAAGATGGTCCCGTTTGGATATTTTGAGAGTTCGAGCAGGTTCGTATGATGATTGTGGACTTGTTCACAAATTTTGGTTAGATTCCGATGAGTTTTGGATGAGTTTGAGTTGTATGGTGTTTGTTCTCGGTTTCAACGTCCTTTTGAGCAAAAAGGGTACGATATTGAGCAAATGATCTTTGTTTTATGTTTCGATTGCAGCGTTAGATTCATATCGTAATTTCGGAACTATAACAACAAGAATGTCACGTTTCGACATCGTATGAGGGAGATATGACCGTTTTTCTAAATTTTGCTGGTGCTGGCTTTCAAGTATATTTTGTGGGAGAAAAAAATTGGCCTTTGCGATCGCGACATGTGGCTTTGAGATCGCGAAGAAGGAAAATGCATGGTCAGTGTATAATCGAGTAGTCCGAAATATTTAGTATTTTGAGCATATTTTGAGTTCTACAGCTCTGTTTGAGGTGATTTTTGCGACGTTGTTCTCGTCTCAATGAGGGGTTTCCCATGATTGTTTCTGTTGGTTATTTTTTTATCCATGTTTGGTTGAGGAAAATTGGGGTTTTAAATCTAAAAGTTGAGAAGTGGTAAACCATGGATCTGAGGATCAAGATGAATTATTTTTTAATGGGTTTTCTGGATTTAGACTAATTAAACTATGGGTAAACCAATTTTGAAATAAAATTTCAATTTTGCCCTTGCGGGCTCGAGGTTACCTTTTTGGGTTCGTTTTTGGATTCCAAACAAAAGTATAGCAATATGGTATCATTGGACTCGTTTAAACTCGTAGAGTACGGTTTTGACTATATTGGATCCAATTTTGCAACAAAATTGCAATTTTACCCTTTGGGGCTCGGAATTGGCTTTTGGGGTGGCTTTTTGGACCCAAATTATTATCCTAGCATTATGGGTGTCTATGGATTCGTGTTCTAATATAGAATACGTATTTTAAATAGTTAGGATCATTTAGAGGGTTTGAAGAAGGACAAGGCCGTGTGGTGATTGTTGAGCTTTAGACTTCAAATCAAGCATGTCGAGACTATGAACCTTAACTTAAGCGTCATGGTTGGTTTAATTGGACTAATAAAGAGGGGTTAATGAGGTAACTAAGGGGGTATCGATACTTGTGAGGTGACGAGCACTTGTATCCGGTACCAGCGCCATGATATTGGTATTTGCCTAATTTCAATTGTATAGACCGGTCTGAATGCCATGCTTTGGGCACTAGCTGATTGGGATATGAGTTCCCTTATTTATTGCTTCTATGCTTATTACTTGTCTTATCTGTGATTGTATGTTCTCATCACTCCTAAATACTCGTTTAAAAATGGAAAAGGACTAAAGATTGAGTCTTTATTGCTTGATGTGATTTCTTATGGTTGTGCATGTGATATTCATGCTTTATATAGTATCTCATGTGCTTTTCAGGATACGTTTGTGATGTCCGAGGGGAAATGATTTCGGACGGAGTGATGATGGTATATTTTAAGCTAGATTGGCTAGATGACAGGTAATGTAGGCCTAAGGGCCGAGTATTTTGATTTGGAGCCTACGGGGCTAAGTATTGTTATTGGAAGCCTAAAATGGCTGAGACCCTATGTGATCTGGGAGATCTAAGAATTTCGGGCTGGTATATGGACCTCACGAGTCCCCCATGGGTCACGATTCGTTAATGTTCAAACCTGTGTGTACAAGGAGATGGAAAAGTTCTTGCATTACATTGCATAGTATTTGCATTTCATTGCATATTATTGGTTTCTTTGTGTGTATGCCATATTTGATTTGTGGGTTGCATTGCTTTAAGGGCCCTTTGATATTTGACGGACTTGAAGATTTGGAAGCTTCACTTAGGCTTATAATCCGAGATTATTGAGATTATTATTATTATGGACTAATAGCGGTTAAGTATGGAAGTAGTAATTGTAGGACAACCCTTGTCTTCGTTTTCGTTAGGGTCGATCGATAATGCTGCTGACTACACATTATTTTCCCGTAGTCGCGCTACACTTGCTGCACCTTTTTGTCTGCAAATTCTATTCCTAGTATTAGTGGATCTCGAGACAGCGTCGGTCGTTGAGGAGGCCATTTGGAGGATTCGGGGTGAGCTATATGCTGATCCATAGCACCGAATTCCCTCTCTTTTACATGATTCTATCTTTTCTTCTATTCAGACAGTGTACTCGACTGATATTCTAGACTCATATTTGCTATTCTAGTGGTTCTTGTACTTGTGACACCAGTTTTTTGGTGGATGTACTTATTCCGCAGATTTATGAATATGAGACTTTGTTTATGACTCTTAGATGGCTTTATTTATTTCTTTCCGCATAATATACTTATTAAAATTGACTTAATCGGTTGTAAATGGTTTGCCTACCGGGTGGGGGTAGGTGCTTTCATGACTGTTACATCCGGCATTTTTGCATATTCAAAAAAAAATTCGAGATAACTTGACTTGTAATGAATACGGCCATATTTGAACCTTACTTGGTATGAATGTGTCGGCTATGAATTCTGATTCTGTCTGTCCGTATGGATTCTGATTCTGTCTGTCTGATTGGATTCTGATTCTGTCTATCCGTATGGATTCTGATTCTGTCTGTCTGATTGGATTCTGATTCTGTTTGTCCGTATGGATTCTGATTCTGTCTGTCCGTATGGATTATTATTCTGTCTGTCCGTATAGATTACGATTCCGTTTGTCCGTATGGATTGTGATTCTGCCCGTCCGTCTGGACCATAATTCTGTCCGTCCGTTTGATTTATGGTTCTGTCCGTTATATTTCTGTGCTTCCGGTTCATGCTATGATTATGTTTGTTAGGTTTCTGCTTTACATACTCGGTACATTTTTCGTACTGACCCCCGGTTCTTCGGGGGCTGCGTTACATGCCCGCAGGTACAGACGCACCCGGTGACACGCCGCCAGTCTAGGGTTCTGATTCTGCTGTGTTTGGAGAGCTCCTTTGATCCGGAGCGTGTACTCTTGGTGTATATCTTTTGACATTTGTATATTCTGTACGTATGGAAACTCTGGGTACGGCGGGGCCCTGTCCCGTCATATGATTCTGTATGTCTGTTAGAGGCCTGTAGATATGTATGTGGGTTACGGGTTACATCTGTTCAGGTAGGTGCGTACGATTTTGCGACTCTGTCTGTTATGTTAGCCTCATCGGCTTATGCAAAAGTTTCAGTATGCATATATATATATATATATATTTTCGCGCGCGCCGTATCTATATTGGCTTGAATCTGTAAACACCTATTTGAAATATTCTGTCTGGTACGCCGATTCTGTCAGGTAGGTACGTATGGGTATCCAGTTAGGATACCAGTCGCGGCCCACGGGGTTATAACTGAACCGCATCTCGCATAGCCCTGTCCTCTGCCCTTGGCTGTGGAGCTGGAGGCTCGGGCACTGGAACCCTGGGAGCTCGCGGTGGAGCCGTCCCCTGATCAGCAGCTTCTGCCGCTCCGATCTCCTCCGGTAAGGGGGGTGTAACAGATTCGGCTGACGGGGGTTCATCCTCAAGCGCTAGCCGCGCACTGGCCCTGGTAACTCTCTGGGCCCGGCTGGTTTCTCCTATCTCAACCCCCGCTTTGCCCTTCTGGGCAGCTGTTGCTTTCCTCGGAGGCATCGCTGAAAACATAACAGATCGTTAGGAGAAGATCATCCTACTAATACAGTCCTATCGCACGATCTAAGATCCAAAGAAGGGTAACATCCTAAATGCCCCGTAGCCTCCTGTTTATAGATGTGGTGCACAACACATCGATAAACAAGACTCTACTAGACACGGCCTGTAGACATTCCGAGGACTAACCGCTCTGATGACGGAGCAGGTTCGTAGGCATGGATTTGGGGGTGGTCGTTCGGACAGGTATGAAAGCCCCAGGGCTCGTGAGTTCTTGACATGTAATCCTCCAGAATTCTTCGGGACAAAACCCAAGGAGGACCCCCAGGAGTTTATCAGAAAGATGGAGAGCACGATACGGTTGATTAAGGCCTCGCCGACTGAGTCCGTCGAGTTGGCTTCGTATCGGTTATATGAGGTAGCGGCGAACTGGTACGAGTCCTGGTAGCTATCCAGGGGTGACGGTGCTGCCCCAGCGGTATGGGCCGAGTTCACTCAGGCCTTTCTAGATCATTTTCTACCTCCAGAGCTACGGAGAGCCAGGGTTGATCGATTCTTGCATCTGAAACAAAACGGTAGAAGTGTTCGAGAGTATAGCCTAGAGTTCGACTCACTGGCTAGGTATGCACCCGCTATAGTAGCGGATATGGCCGATAGGGTGCACCGATATGTGATGGGGCTGGATGACTATTTGATTGATAGCTGCCTGGTGGTGGCTTCTCAGCCAGGGATGCATATTGCCCGGGTGCAGGCGCACGCCCAGGGCATGGAGGACCGACGTAGGGAACGTCGGCCTGATAGGGGTCACGACAGGGGCCGGCCTAAGAGAGCCAGATCGGCCGGGTATTCAGGGGGATTTCAGAGTGAGTTTTCTCAGCGGCAGGGTAACAGGTATTCGTCCCAGCCAGCACACAGTACGCCCCCACAGTTCTCGGGACAGAACTCCATGGCTTCGAGTTCGCAAGTAAATAGGAGTTTCAGTCAGATGGGGCCATCCATACCTCGGTGTCCTTATTGCAGGAGGCGTCACCCTGGTGAGTGTTATCGTGCCACTGGTGCCTGCTTTTCTTGTGGCCAACAAGGCCATACGATGAGAGAGTGTCCGTATAGGGGTGGTCCAGGTGGTTCAGCCTAGCTTACCGGGTCAGTTGCTGGCTCGTCTTCTCCTTCGGCAGCCATACGCCCCACAGGGCGAGGAGCACCAGCACCAGCAAGTCGTGGCCGAGGTCGAGGTGCAGCTTCTGGTTACAGCGGTCCTTCGAACCGCGTATTTGCTTTGACCGGCCGGCAGGACCCATGAGCGTCTTCAAGCGCACACCCAGGTATGTTAGTGATCTTTTCTTGAGGAATATGTGTATGAATGGGTCTATACTTTATCATATTGTGTGATTTTCTTCTCCTGGGTATTAGCGGAGTAAGGTAATTTTCGACCTAATAGATACTGAGGATTCCGAAGGGAGATATGATAATTGTATGGTTTAGCCCGGGGCGGAACCCGCTAAGAGAGCTTTTCGAAAATTTATTAAGACCCCGATCTGCCCTAAATTATGTAACAAAGGTCGTGCGGGGCTGTCGACGAAATTATACCAGCCCTAACGCGTCAAAATGCATGAAAGTTTCGAGGTTAAGCGTGCTAAGGCCAGGGCAATTCTGGGATGGGTGACCCCCTGCGAAGTAATACCAAATTTTTCACAAGTGTAAGTATGATATATATAAATGGAAATTTGGGGTAACCTAAAGGAAAAGAGAATGTGTGGAGTAACTAGTGCCCTTACAGGAGTCGCGCAGACCGGTGCGGACTAAACGGGCGAAAAGAAGAAGCGCAATACCGCTCGAGGAATTGAGCGAATTTGAATAACGGTCGGAGACGTTCGCAAGTAAGATATTAGTAAATGTATATGTATGTGTGTATCTGTATGTGTATGATTTTCGTCTGGTGCCCATATGGATCAAGAGCCGAGCCCCGACGACTAATGTTGTGATAGACGAAAGGTTTTACTAAACCGAATACATGAAACGAAGCGGAGACGAGGATACGAATGTCGTCAAAAATATATATAATAGATAAACTCCGGTTACGTTACCACTTAGTCTAGTGCGACGATATTTGGAAAAGAAAATGAGTATGGATAGTAGGAAAGATGAAGGATAAGAAATGTGAATAAGCAGAATCTTTGAAAGAGTCGATAAGCGACACGTAAGACGATTTGTTCCAATTTGACGAACAAGTTTATGAATGAGTGAACAGGTTTCGAAGAGATAATCCGTGGTATAATTGTCGGGGAAATAATGAAATGTCGACAAAGGGAAATTTTCGTAAATCACTGGAGCCTTAATAGGAGTGGTCTGATTCTAATCAAAACTCTACCTGTTATACTTCTGCACCTCTGACTTTGATAAGGTTCTGCCTAATACGCCCCTGTACTTCTGAGTCCGATTACATTTCTGTCTGATATGCCTCTGTACGATTGACTCTGGATACGAATATGTCCGATATATCTCTGTACGTCTAATTCTGATCGCGGAACTGTCTGACATACTCCCATACATCTGACCTTGATCACGAATCTGTCCGCCATAGTTTAGTACGTTTGCCTCCGATTACGAATCTGTCCGATATGCTTCTATGCGTCCGATCCCAGTTATGAATCTGTTTGGTATGACGTGGGATTATGATAATGTGGTAAGGAACCGAGGGGTGTGACAAGAAGTGATATTAATTATAATGTTTGAAAAGATTTGAAGGAAGGGAAGAAGAGACATAACGTCCGTGAAAGAGCGAAAAACATTCGTCGGTTACTAGAATATAGTTCATGGCCCAGTGACCCTGTGGGATATGAGAAAATACGTTATGAAAGCATATGAGTCGGTAATGTGAAGAATTATTCCATCATATTGGTAAAGAATCCATATCGGGAAGTCAATGAAGGATAATTTTAAAAAGAACCCTCCCGAAGTAGTATGACGCCCCATGAGGTCAATTTAACATTCGAGGACGAATGTTTTAAAGGGGGGGAGGATGTTACATCTGGCATTTTTGCATATTCAAAAAAAAATTCGAGATAACTTGACTTGTAATGAATACGACCATATTTGAACCTTACTTGGTATGAATGTGTCGGCTATGAATTCTGATTATGTCTGTCCGTATGGATTCTGATTCTGTCTGTTTGATTGGATTCTGATTCTGTCTGTCCGTATGGATTCTGATTCTGTCTGTCTGATTGGATTCTGATTCTATCTGTCCGTATGGATTCTAATTCTGTCTGTCCGTATGGATTATTATTCTGTCTGTCCGTATAGATTACGATTTCGTTTGTCCGTATGGATTGTGATTCTGCCCGTCCGTCTGGACCATAATTCTGTCCATCCGTTTGATTTATGGTTCTGTCCGTTATATTTCTGTGCTTCTGGTTCATGCTATGATTATGTTTGTTAGGTTTCTGCTTTACATACTCGGTACATTTTTCGTACTGACCCCCGGTTCTTCGGGGGCTGCGTTACATGCCCGCAGGTACAGACGCACCCGGTGACACGCCGCCAGTCTAGGGTTCTGATTCTGCTGTGTTTGGAGAGCTCCTTTGATCCGGAGCGTGTACTCTTGGTATATATCTTTTGACATTTGTATATTCTGTACGTATGGCAACTCTGGGTACGGCGGGGCCCTGTCCCATCATATGATTCTGTATGTCTGTTAGAGGCCTGTAGATATGTATGTGGGTTACGAGTTACATCTGTTCAGGTAGGTGCGTACGATTTTGCGACTCTGTCTGTTATGTTAGCCTCATCGGCTTATGCAAAAGTTTCAGTATGCATATATATATATATATATATATATATTTTCGCGCGCGCCGTATCTATATTGGCTTGAATCTGTAAACACCTATTTTAAATATTCTGTCTGGTACGCCAATTCTGTCAGGTAGGTACGTATGGGTATCCAGTTAGGATACCAGTCGCGGCCCACGGGGTTGGGTCGTGACAATGGCTTTAGAATTTGGGTCGTGACAAAAATTGGTATCAGAGATTTAGGTTCACCGGTCTCACGAGTACAAGAACAATGTCTAGTAGAGTCTTGCGAATCGTTACAGAGACGTATGTACTTATCTTTGAGAGGCTATGAGACACTTGGGAAAATTCCTTTCTTTCATTCCGGATCATGCGTATGTGATTCGGTTTAAGGTCTAACTTTATTGTTCTAATCTCTCATTTATTGTGAGCACACGTTCTTGAGTTCGCGCATGAGCAGCTGGATGTGATGTCGCATGGTATGGTAAGAGATGTGTCACCGTGATAAGGATGCATGAATGAATTAAGATTACAGTTATGATTCGCAACTCAGTTGGGTGGAGTTATGATTCAAATTCTCTAGTTCGGTGATACCCCTAGAAAGTGGGAGTGATGGTGCAAACAACTACATGATAGCCAAGTTTCAGTAGTTAGTGGCTCGAAAGTCGAGGAAGTGCATTTATGGTCTAACAAGTTTATGAAAAAGGATTTGACGATTCTATTTAATGACAGGTTAGTGGATTAACCAAGTGATGAGTGTTGTGGCTCTGAAGACTACACTTAAGAGGGTTGGGCATAACATAAAGAGTTCTTGAGATGCAATGAGATGGGACATGTACTAATATTCTAAAGACAAAGGAAAACTTGGATGAATCAGTTGATCGGGCAAGAAGAATAGTTGATGAGGCCGAGAAGAGAAGTTTGGAAAGCATATACACTTGAAATATGACCTTTTGTGATAAGGTATAAGGAAATAGGACTTCGTATCGGGTGCGTGTGAAGAATCTCCAGTTACTCAATGGAACAGGGATGTAATGAAAGGAATTCGAATGGATCATTCTCAGTTATAGGACGAGCACAAGTGGTGGATTTTCTCATCTAGCAAAATGTTATTATGGATTGTTGAAGCGGATGGGAATATTCGGGAGTAGTCTTTTAGTAAAGACTGTGTTTGCAGGTTCACTTGATATCTCGGTGTATGGTGATAAGAAGGAGTCATTTTGATCTATAAGCTTGTTGATTTTGTGAGACTACTCTGTTTATGAAGAGAATGCTAAGGAAACATGAATTGATCGATAAGTTTGAGTACATTGAAGGCTTCTGGAGGAATAGTGACCGACTAATAGAAATGACTCTAGTGATGTATGAGTGTGAAGATTTAATTATTTGAAGAGTTATCAGTTGTTGCGCCTAATTTGGAGAAGGAATGTGGATACTGTATATGTGATGCGTTTGGCTTAGAGGAATGTTTAGTTTTAAGGTTTGAGTGAGGCAAGGGAAAATTTTAGACGCTCAAGATTGTGGTTTACTACTACCTCCATGATTGGCTTAGCTATTTTAAAAGATGAATGATATTTCGATTCACCCCACATGTGGGATCGAGTGATTTTCGGTTGATGATGATAAAAGTGATTCTGAATGGAATATGGAAACTGAAGAGCTAAATAAAGGCATCTTACTCTTGGGTTTGGAGGATTAAGGTTCATAAGACTTGAATTTGAAGCAGCGTGACTACTTGAATCATGTACGAGTTATGGTGACATTATATTATATCATTCAAGTAGGGTGTAAAAGTGATAAGTATGGATGAGGAAGGGAGTCTATGGACAATTCGACTTAGTGTATGGCAAGTGCCAACGAGACTTTGTGATTGAACTTTTATGAGGAGGTAAGTTGTGTAGTAAGATGGGTAATTTTATGACATCCTTTAATGGATGAGCTAGATTTGATTGATAAGAAGAAACTTCTACAATTGAAAATTGAAGTCACAATTCCGAGGTAAGACTATGTCCGTGGTAGTAGACTATGTTGAAGTGTTGATGGCTAAATAGTATGGTTGAGTACTTCAAATACAAATGACTTGAGAATATTTGTGCATGGTAAGGAAAATTGATTGTAAGATTCAATACTCTTGGATTTGCTAAAGATGTAATAAGGTATTGCACTCAGAGGCTTTATGGTTGTGAAGGGTGAAGTACGAGGCCATAGGCCTTACGTTGGAGTGTTTGAGGTGATGAACGAGTTGAGTAGAAGTACAAGGAGGACAGTTCGATGATATTAAATTTCATAAAGTTTATCATATCTGGGTGACTAGTCGAGTTGAGGAACATGATGATTTAAAGTCATAAGGTATAGTTCATCAGTGCTCGGTTGACGACTCGTGGAAATTTCAGCTTTTAAGGTTGGGAACGATAGTACAAGGTTAAGGATTCAGAAACAACGGATTAGAAGGCTTATTGTTCATTCTATAAAGATTTGGAAATAGTCCGGGTGATTATTGCTGACATTCAGGGAATGGTAGATTTTAACAGGGTCAGGTTTGTTTATTTAAAGTCGAGTGGCTTACAGTTATACTACCAGAAGAATTGTGGATATTCTAGTAACCCATTACTGAAGACTTGATGAATTTCAGTTCGGAATAAAGGTATGGTAGGTGTACCAAGCGTTATTGGAGTTAACAAGGTGATTGACAAAAAATTATTGATGGCGGCTATACGGGCAATTCTAATGGTCTATACGGATATTTAGTGATGTTTTGAGGACTTACAAATGGATATATGGGAAGCCTTTGGGGTGATAAGTTGATTGTTACATATTTGGAACGACAAAATAATCACTAGGATGGTGCCCATTGTCCATTTTATGAAGGATTAGGAGGACTTAAATGATGAGTGTTGACTCAATAGTTTCAGCTCGTCAAAATGAAATTAAGGGATTTGAAATTTGGGCAAACGGCCTTGGATAAGGTCAGTTTTTGATGGAAATGCTTGGAATTGACTAAGTACAAGCACAAATTCTTTCTGGTTAGAGGGAGTAATGATTTAGACTCGCAGTGTGTAACAACATGTTTCTATAGATTCTTGGTACTAAAGATAACCTTGGAAGGTGTGGATGTGTAAAATCATGGTATCTTACCAATGCATGTTTGATAGTGGGCTGCGGCTTCAGCTAAAAGATTGTGGCCACTATGATGATAATTGTGGAATCAACCAATTGCGATTGTGGAATCAACCAATTGGGTTCAGACTTATGATTATAATTAAAATCAGGTATTTCAAATAGAGTCGGATCAAATGTGTGAGAATCAGACTAATGAGCTAAGTTAAAGGAAAATTTGACATATTAAGTGAACAAGAGGATTTCTATGGACTTTGTGGTAGGATTACCATGGGCTTTGAGTTTGGTGATTATCTGGGTCATTGTGGACTGTTTGACTAAGTCGGCTTTTTCAGACCAAATCAGACTAGTTCCAAACTCGGCCGGACTTTACACGTCATTTCACCCTTAGACATATGGCTAGCCCGAGTGGACTATTCAGGTTCTCGGGGATATGTTGTGGGCTTGTGTGATTGACCATATTGGTCATGGGATCAGTTCTTGCATTTGCCAAAGTTTCCTCACAATGATAGTTACCATTCGAGCTTTGAGATGGAACCATTTGAGATATTATATGGTAGGAGATGTCGTTCTCCGATTGTTGGTTCGATGAGTTTGAAGTTAGGTCTTAGAGTATAGATTTATTGAGGGATTCTTTGGATAAGGACAAATTGATTCAGGAAAGGCTTGTCACAGCTCAGAGTAGGTAAAAAAGTTATGTAGATCGGAAGTTCCTTAATTTGGAGTTTATGATTGGCGAACGGGTTTTTGATGAAGGCTTCACCACAAAGGGTGTGATGAGGTTCAGAAAGAAGGGAAAATTGAGCCTGAGGTATATTTGTTCCTTTGAGATAGTTCAGCATATTGGCGAGGTGGCCTATACGTTAGCTTTGCCACCTGGTTTTTCGGGTGTTCGACTCGTATTTCATATGTTAAGGCACAAGAAGTACCATTCGGATGATGCTTATGTGATTCAATGGGTTTTGATGTTGCTTGATCTGATTTGACTTTTAAGGAAAATCTGGTAGCCATTTTGGATAGGCAGATTCAGAAATTGAGATCCAAAGATATTGTATTTAAGTGAAGGATCAATAGAGGCATCGACCGGTCGAGAAAGCTACTTGGGTGACCGAGTTGGAAATGCGGTGTGGATATCCCCAACTTTTTGATAGTTCAGGTACCGTCTTTCTCTTTATGTTCGAGGACGAGCGTGTGTTTAAATGGTGGATGATGTAACGACCCAGTCGGTTGTTTTGTGAACCGATGCTCTGTTTTGTGTGTCGTCTATTCTAGAAGCTCTGTAATAATTATTTTGACTTGCTTGCCTAATTTGAAGTCAAACAGATATCATTTGATTTACTTTGGGAGAAGGTTTCACTTTGAAAATTTTGGCATTCAGTTATTTGGATAAATTGTTTGCATTGGGAAAACCTACTCTGGTTGATGATCTGAAGATTCTGTTAGATTTGAAATATTATTTATGACCTTTAGAAATTGACGGAGCTAATTTTAGATTTCATTTGGTTGGTTTTTGACACTTAAATCGGTTTTAGCATTAAATATGCCTATTTATGGTGAAAAGATGGTCGCGGGAAGAAATAAGACCCGAATTCAAAATTTGTTGGTTCCATTAGCTTCGTATTGATGTTTATGACTTGCGGCAAATGGATGACTTGATTCCCGAAGCTTTCGGGCGAGTTTTGGGTAAGGAAAAGGACATTTTGAAAATCCTTAAGTTAGAAAATGAAGAACTTTGACCAGAGGGGGGGGGGGGGGAATAAGTCTCGAGTTGTTGGTTCGGTTCACTAGAGGTTCGAGTGTGATAAGGTGGATGATTAAGAAATAAGCTTTTGAGATGATTGGAGTTGACCGCGATCAAGATTGGGTCAAGACGGTCCCGTTGGATGTTTTGAGAGTTACAGCAGGTTCGTATGATGATTATGGACTCGCCCCCAAATTTTGGTTAGATTCCGATGAGTTTTGGATGGGTTTGGGTTGTATGGTTTTTGTTTTCGGTTTCGACGTCCTTTTGATAAAAAAGGGTACCATAATGAGCAAATGATCTTTGTTTTGTGTTTCGATTGCACTGGTAGATCCTGGTGTAACTTCGGAACTATAGCAACAAGAATCGTCGTGTTTCAACATCGTATGAGGGAGATATGACCATTTTTCTAAATTTTGCTGGTCCTGGTTGTTAGGTGTATTTTGTTAATTTGTTTTTGGCTCGGGTTACCTTTTTGGGTTCGTTTTTAGATTCCGAACTAAATTATAGCAATATAAGTATCATTGGACTCGTTTAAACTTGTAGAGTACTATTTTGACTATATTGGACCCGATTTTGCAACGAAGTTACTATTTTACCCTTTGGGGCTCGGAGTTAGCTTTTTTGATGACTTTTTGGACCCGAATTATTATTCTAGCAATATGGATGTCTACGGACTCATGTTCTAATGTAGAATACGTATTTGAAACAGTTGGGATCGTTCGAAAGCTTTAAAGAAGGACAAGGCCATGTGGTGATCGCTTGAGCTTCAGACTTCAAATCAGGCATATTGAGGCTATGAACCTTAACTTAAGCGTCATGGTTGGTTTAATTGGAATAATAAAGAGGGGTTATTTGGATAACTAAGGGGGTCTCGGTACTTGTGAGGTGACGAGCACTTGTATCAGGTACCGGTACTATGATATGGGTATTTGCGAATTTTCAATTGTATAGTCCGGTCTGAATGCCATGCTTTGGGCATTAGCTGATTACATAGATTTGTTACACCCCGTATCTTAGAACTAAGGTTAGACTCATATCATTAGAGTTTTAGTGGAAAAACTGAATGTTTGAACGTTTTGCGAAAATGGTTGATAGGCCTACTTCGGGCAGCCGTAACTCTTTGATTGGTGGGGAAATTGGGAAAGTACCCCTAATGAAAGTTGTAGTACGTAGAAATACCTTTCTAACAATATAAGGACCAGGCCAATTAGAGGTTGGAGCAAGGAGATATGATCATCTAAATATGGCTAATTTAAGGCACTTAAAATTCTATAGAATCGGCTAAGTTTTCGATACGTCTGCCTTCCAGTCAAATATCGTGAAAATCCGTTGGGAAGTTGAGGAAACTTAAAACATGCAAGTTGTAGCCCTTTGAAATATCTTTCCAACGGTATATTGTGGAGCCCAAAAAGAGCTGTGTACAAGAAGTTATGTCCATTTTACCGAACACTGTGCGGAACCGACACCCGTCGCTTCTCGAAGCGCGTGAGGGCGCGTACGATGGCCCCGCATCGCGGGCCGATCACGCAAGTCTGAGTATTGAGCTGCAGAATATCATGCGATGGCCCCGAATCACGGACCCATCGCGTAACAGGTCCGGTTCGGGTAAAAAATTCGGGATTTCGCGTTTTAAGTTATATTTAAGCTTGGGGTTTATTTCCCTAACACCCCTAGTCACGAAAAATCACCCTAAAGTCAGAGGGAACAAGTTCCAAGCCTCAAGAACCCTCCAAGGTAAGTTTTATCATGATTCTAGATTGAATTCAAGTCTCTAATCTCTTTCTAACTTGAGTAAACCCTTCTAATCAATAGAGTTGTGAGTGGAACATTATTGTTGGGCGTGGAAACCCTAGAAGTCGTATTCAAGAGGATTGAACGTCAAAAAGGTAATGCTTCTACACTCTAATCATTCATAATTGTGAATTGATGAGTTCTTGGGAGAATAGTAAATGGGTTTAGTAAAGAGAATTACACGAACTATAGTAGGATTTTGGATTGTTGACTTGAGATTGTTATAATGATATGGGTGATGGAGAATGATGTTAATTACACCTAATTGAGATTCTAGAATCACCTAGAAGTAATAGAATGGGGATTAGGTGAAGAAACACCATTAATGGAGATTGTGGAGCTTTATGCCTACTAAGTGTTTGATGAAATGCTTAGGTGACCAAAGCATGAATATTATTGCTAATATAGAATCCCTTTGACTTGTATTGATATAGATCAAAGTTGAAAGGCTTGATGAACATTGTATTACGCTTAAAGGCTGGAATTAAGGTATGTGATGCTAACTATCTACGTTAGGGAATATTCATGATTCTCCCTACGCCTCATTCTTCATGCTTGTCAGCAATTTGACTCAAAACATAATTTAGCCCCAGTTTCATGATATGATATAGAACTGTTATCTTCTAGGGTTGCAGTTACAGAATTCGTTCATGGTTGTCACTTTGAACATCATGAACTCAGCACGTAATCCTTATAGACTTGTGCATTGTTATCACATGAGTCTCAGTCAGTGTATAACCAGTTATTTGCGTGAGTCCCATAATCAGAAACAGTTATCATGCTATCAGCTATAACCAGTCTCAGTCTTGTAAATTATTAATGTTGAACACCTGTATCTGTATTTTTGGGCCCAGGCCACAGTTTATGCATACGTATTGCTTGGGCCAGAGGCCACCGTTTTTGTGCACATTATTTGGGCCGTAGGCCACAGTTATATTAACAGTTTTACAGGTGATTCTTCATCCAGAACAGGGATACTTCAACTTCTTGCTGTCCTGTTTAGTTCAGTTTCAGTTTCAGTTCCAGTATTTTATTGCTTTAGTTGCTTTACATACCAGTTCAATTCAAATGTGCTTATGTCCTTTTTATTGCTTGGGGGCTTGCATCGCGATATACAGGTTGACGACTCAGCTATTTAGGAGTGCATGTATCAGCTACTGGTGAGCCCCAAATTTCTTTCGGGGCGTTGTCAGCTATCTAGTTAATTCAGTTTATAGACAACTTTATTATTCAGTACTCTTAGAGGCTTCATAGACACAGTTCAGACAGTTAGATATTTGTTATGTTATCCTTGTAGACAGTTATACTCAGTCGTCCAGTTGTTTTGGTGTAGCCATGTTGGCTTCTTTCAAATATGTTCAGATTGTCTAAGTATTTCCGCATTATGATATTTCAGTCAGACTTTTAGTTAATCAGCATGTGTTAGTTTTATTTTATAAATTAGTTATGTTTTGGTATCACATGTTGATTCAGCCAGCCAGTTGGTTCGCTCGGTCACATGCAGTCAGGCACTGGGTGCCGTGTTACGTCCAGGCCCAGGTTCGGGGTGTGACAAGATTGATATGTGTTTGTGATTAGAAATGCGGTCCATTATTTATTTCTTCTATGCTTATTACCTGTCTGATATGTGATTGTATGTTCTCGTTACTCCTAAATACTTGTTTAAAAGTGGAAAAGGGCTAAAGATATTGGCTTTATTGCTTGATGTGATTTCTTATGGTTGTGCATGTCATATTCATGCTTTATATAGTATCTTATGTGCTTTTGAGGATATATTTTTGATTTTCGAGGGGAAATGATTCTGGACGGGGTGGTGCTGGTACATTTTGAGCCAGATTGGCTAGATGATAGGTAATCTGGGCTAAGGGTCGAGTATTATCATTTGGAGCCTATGGGGCTAAGTATTGTTATTGGAAGCCTAAACTGGCTGAGACTTGATGTGATCAGCGAGATCTAAGAATTCTGGGTTGGTATATGGACCTCGCGGGTCCCCCATTGGTCACGACTCGTTAATGTTCTGTTACACCTCGAAATTTTTTCCGTTGATGCACAGTGAATAGACTAACGAAGAGCACGAAGTATATGGTATTTCAATAAGTAAGGAATGACATTTGAAGACCCTAATTAAGATTTCAAAGACATTCGAGGTAGGGGGAGAAAGTTTTCCAAGAGAAGGCAAGGCATACGATATGTATCGGAAAGGATTTACGAGTAACAAGTTAATGATGATTTAGTGATGCTTTGGAGAAGAGTTATAACGTCCCTTAGATCGTTAATGAGGTGATAAATAAGTGTCAAGAAGGTTCCATAAGGGTTGGAGATCAAACGAGTCGACGAGAATGAGTTTGGAAGGACTGGGCATTATACGGCCCAACATACTGGCCGTATAAATTATACTGGCCGTATGTTTGGCCGTATAATCAGCCCAGATTAGCACCCCTCACCGGACCAAAAGTATGACCAAACATACGGTCAGTATAATTTATACGGACTGTATGTTGGTCCGTGAAATCCAAGCGGGACAGATTTTGTATTATTAATAAGGGGTCCAAGTTTATTTCATTTCATTTCCCCTTAACTTCCCTTCTCTCTAGAACATTTCTCTACACTTCTCCCACAGGAATTCAAGGGATATTAGTGAACAACTTCATTAAACCAAGAGAATCAAGTGTGAGAAACCTATTAAAGTTCATCCAAGACAAGGAATCCAAGTGAAGGTGAAACTAGAGTTTTGCTCAAGTGAAGTGTTTCCCCCCAAGGTTTATTCCTACACCATATAAGGTAAGTTTTATGGTATTTCCATGTTGTTTAAGGTATTGAGAAGTTAAAACACTTGGATTGTAGAAGGATATAGAAAATGGGTCATGAATGTGGGAATAGTGTCATTTTTGAGTAATAGCTTGGATTGAGTCATGATTCTTGATGCATTGTGATTATGGTTATGTTATAAATGATGTTAAGAACATGGGATAGACATTGTATATGAATGAATGTAATCGTGTGCTATGACCATGGATATGGATGATTGGAAGTGAATTGAGAAGTAAGGATAATGTATGTGAATAAAGAGTATTGTTATGATATTGTGAATGTTATTATTGATGTTTGGGAGTTGATATATGATATAGAGGAAGTCGTATAAATAAAGAAGATGCTGTCCAATTTTCTCTAGCTTTAGTCATGTATGCTAAGCTATCGATTTTCTAATGATAGTATAACACTAATGAAGGTAGAAACGTGAGCATTGAAGGAGAACGTGCAAGTGATAGAATAGTTGAACGGAAAGGTATGTAAGAATAATCCTTCTTTCATAAGGCATGGTTCTTTGGCCAAATATCTAATCTTCTATGAGCCTATGATGTCCTCCAAATGATGCTATCTTCAAAAGCTACTAAGCTCATGATTCTCGATATGTTACGATTGTACTAAATTCCTCATATGATGAGTAATCCTCTAAGGATAGATGTAATGAACGACGATAATAATGATGCTAAAGATGGTTATGAGCTTTTATGTATATGTGTCTATGTATGACTATTATGAAACCCCAAGCTTATATGGCCTGGTAGAATAGATATATATGGCGCACACACTACTGCAGTTGGGTACGGATAACCCTGAGCCTTGGTAGGGCCAGGTATGCATACTCACCGAGCCTTGCCATGGCCGGGTATGCGAAACTCTGAACTTTCATGGTCGGGTATGCTATGTACATGATATGGATATGTATACGATATAAATATGAGTATAAATACGAATATGCTATGAATACGAAAATGGATACGAATGTAAATGAGTATGGATATGAATACGGATACGGATATGGATGTATGTACACAATCACGCATTAGAAATGGAAAGTCCCTATGAAAAGCAAGTAAGTGTTTATGACGATGATACTATTATCTCCCATCCTATGCTATTTCTTATGTTGTCTATTATGCTTTCATAATGATGTTGATCATGCTTTACATACTCAGTACATTCTTCGTACTGACGTCCTTTTGTTGTGGACGCTGCGTCATGCCCGCAGGTGGCCAGGGAGACAGGCTTGATCCATGGCTTTTTTACTCAGGGACTACATAGCGGAGCTCCATTTCATTCAGAGCTACAACTTTTGGTATTTATTCTTTTGTGTGCATATTTATGGTCATAGCGGGGTCCTGTCCCGCCTATATGATATGACATACTCTCCTTAGAGGCTCGTAGACATGTGTATATGGGTAGATGTATTTGGCCTTGTCGGCCTATATTTTGGATATCATTTTGTTAGCCTCGTCAGCTTATGTACATTGTTGTGGGCATAGTTGTGATGATGATATAAATGTATTGTTGACTAATGGAAATAGTATGAATGAGGAATAAACGTATGATTTAGCTATGTGGCTCACCTAGATGTAAATGTGAAAGTATGATAAGAGGTGCCCGGGTGGGTTAGTACCGGGTGCCCGTCGCGGCCCTCCGGTCGGGTCGTGACATGTTCGAACGTGTGTGTACTAGGATATGGAAAAGGCCTTGAATTGCATTGCACAACATTGGCATATCATTACATATTATTAGTTTCTTTGTGTGTATGCCTTATTTGATTTGTGGGTTGGATTGCTTTAAGTGCCGTTTGATATTTGACAGACTTGAGGATTGAGAAGCTTCACTTAGGCTTATAATCCTAGATTAAGATTATTGTGATTATTATTATTGTGGACTAAAAGCGGTTAAGTGTAGAAGTAGTAATCCTAGGACAAACCTTGTCTCCATTTTCATTAGGGTCGGGCGGCGATGCTGCTGAGTACATGTTATTTTCCTGTAGTCACGCTACACTTGCTACGCCCGTACAATATTGTACGGGAAACAAGTACGCCCGTACAATATTGTACGTCCCGTACAATCTAGGCATACCTCATGTGCCAAATTTCAGAAACGATGATTTTTCACTGGTGAGGTATATGATGATAAGTACGGCCCGTACTTTAAAGTACGTCCTGTATAAATTGTACGACTAAGAAGTACGGCCCGTACATTCTGGTCGTACCTAGAATGCCTAATTCTAGTGGTTCTGGTTTCTCCTTTGTGAAGTACGTCCTATAAGTACGGCCCGTACATTTTGATGTAACACGTAATTTTGTCGTTCCAAGGTAAATTCCTAATTCCAGCACTTCCTGTCTTGGGTTCTAAGTCTCGAATTATGAACTTAACCTATTTAGGAGGTACGAGGTGTTACATCTTTGCAGTAGTTTCCTTTAGCAGAGCATCTTGGTAATTCATATTTACTGATCATGGAAGTTTACAAACTGTAAACATGGAATCATCTGGAAATTTAATGCACAACTATTGAGTTCAATTTAAATGTCAGTTAGAAGTAGTTCGTTACTTTTCCTTTCTCTATATTATCAAGACTTGTCATGAGCTCTCTTTGAACTTCTTATCATTCAACTATGTGGTTATATGTTGTCCTGTTTCATTGATCTTGCTAGATTTTCTCTCATCAACAATCTTTATATAACAGAAATATTTGAAGTTTAAGTGAAACCCTCATGGAACCGTAGATATTAGCAATTACGCTCATTGACCAAGCATATAACAGAGAAAGCTTAAAGTCATCAATGAGATAAAGATCTTCTACTCTATATCATCAAGTTGTAACTCTATTTCTTTCTTTCCTATAAATTTTACCCCGTACTTCTCAACATGTGTACGACTAAGTTGAAGTCAACAAACTTAATTGAATATGGAGGAATAAGGTTATAGTTGCTGCCAAAGGGTGCAAGTGTAAGTAAATGTTAATTCTAGTTAAGGTAAATGAGATTCATAAACAAATGAGACGTCGGACAAAGGTAGAAAATCTACTAGCTTCACCTATGTGTTTCACCTACATGCCTCACTTACTTACTTACATAACCTACTTGCTTACACGTTCTACTTACTTCTCCTCCTACTTGTTTCACATCGTACTTGTTAAGCTAAGATGACACACGTGTTTAGAGGAAATTAGTAACACACTTGTATGAATAAGTGACAAGTAGGTGATGCACCTACTTAAAAGTTGTGGACCAAAGTAAAGGAAGAGAGAGGGGTGTCTTAGGGGCCTTAAAGGCCAAGATCTAATCCATTTTCTCATTTCTCGTCATCTCTTGTAACGACTCGGTCGGTCCTTTTGAGAACTGGTGCTCTAGTTTGCATGTCATCTATTCCAAAACTTTCCTTATAATTATATTAACTTGCCAGCCAAATTTGAAGTCAAACAGATATCATTTGGTTCCCTTTGGGAGAAGGTTTCACTTTGTAAATTCTAGCATTCAATTATTTGGATAAATTATTTATTGTGGGAAAACATACTTTAATTGGAGATTTGAAGATTCCGTTAGATCTGGAATATTATTTATGACCTTTAAAAATTGACGGAGCTAATTTTAGAGTTTATTTGGTTGGTTTTTGACAATTAAGTCGGTTTTAATATTTAATTTGCCTATTTATGGTGAAAAGGTGGTCACGGGAAGAAATAAGACCTGGATCCGAGATTTGTTGTTTCTTTTAGCTTCGTTTGATGTTTATGGCTTGTAGGGATGGGTGATGCCATTCACTAGGTGATCGGAGAAGAAAATCTAAGTTTTGAAATTTTGAAGGCTTAAGTTTGAGAAATTTGACCAAAAGTTGACTTTTGGGTAAACGTGCATGTAATCGAATTTTGATAGTTCCTTTAGGTCCGGAATTTAATTTATGACTTAGTCAAGTCGTTGGTTCGGTTCCTGAGAGGTTCGAGTGTGATTTAGGCGGTTGGTTAAGAAACTAGCGTTTAAGATGATTTGGAGTTGACCACGGTCAAAATCAGGTCAAGACGGTCATGTTTGGATGTTTTGAGAGTTCGAGCATGTTTGTATGATGATTTTGGACTTGTCCACAAATTTTGGTTAGATTCTAATGAGTTTCAGATGTGTTTGGGTTGGATGGTGTTTGTTTTTTGTTTCGACTTTGTTTTGAGCAAAAAGGGTACCATAAAGAGCAAATGACCTTTGTTTTGTGTGTTGACTGAATCGGTAGATCGGTATCATAATTCCGGAGCTATAACAACAAGACTCGTCACATTTCGCCATCTTATGAGGGAGATATGACCATTTTACTAAAGAAATTCACTACTGGTTTTCTGGTGTAATTTTACTGAAAATTACGATTTTGCCCCTAAGTTCGCGCTTAAAAATTCTGCATTCTTTACAAAACTTGAAAACATCATATCTCTCTTATTTTAAGGCAAACTTCGCTGATTCAAAAGGTTATCTTGGGTGAAATTTGGCAAGAATTTTAATGGACTAGTCGAAAGTGAGTTTCATGATCAATTAGCACTTGATTTGGACCATAACAGCTGTTGCGTTTTGTTTTCTCCACTTGTTCGGGATTTAGTTACTTTTCTTACAAGTTTGGGAGGTGTTTTTCTCGTCTCAACGAGGGGGGTAAGTATCTAACCTTTATTTTGGTGCTTCCCTATGATTATTTTCGTTGGTTATCGATTTAATTCGAGTTTGATTGGGGAAAACTGGGTTTTTGCACCCAAAAGTTGAAAAGTGAAAAATTATGATTTTGAAGATCAAGATGATGGCTTTTTGAATGAGTTTTCTGGATCTAGACTAATTAATATATGGGTAAACTAAGTTTGAAATAAATTTCTTATTTTGCCCTTGTGGGCTTGGGGTTACCTTTTTGGGTTTTGGGTAAAACTATGGCAATATGAGTATTCTTAGATTCGTATTCTAACATAGAATTCATATTTGATAGACGTTAATCGTTCCGAGACACTCTGAAGAGGAAAGGCAAGGCTCAACTGGATTTGTCCGTGGCTCCAGCTTGGCAGTGAGGTATGTTACGACTTACCTTTCGATTAGACTCCAATTAGTGAAACATATATGGGAGTTAGATATTGACGGGGAAAGCATGCTAGGCCTTCGGGTATGGAGTTGGGATGGAATTCGATTAGGTTGGTTGTTGCTGATTGTGTCTTGTTGCCCTATTATTGTGATTAGGCTTGTTGCCTTAATTGTTGTGTTGTGATATGTGTTGCACTCATTTCTCTCTTGTTCTGTCATTTATCACCAGAGAAAGGAAGGATAATGATTTTAGTCCTGAATCGTATTGTATAATTATGATAATACACGGTTGAAATCCTGATTATGATTTACTGTTGATGATTATATCATGCATGGCATACATTCTCATTTCACATGTATGTTGATATCGAATTATGACTTAGTACTGATGATGATAGATGAGAAAATGGAGCACCTTGTTACACAAGACTTAGTTGTGAGGTGTACTTGCTATATTTGTAAGTAAAGGGTGTCATAGACTCTCTATGCTGATTGAACTAGGTCGTTGATTTATTCCATGGTTGAGTATTATGCATTCATTCTCATTCCTCATGCTTCTATCTGTGTTGATGTTCCAAATTGGGGTTTGTATACTTGAACCATATTTTGAGTACTCAACTTGTATACCGAATTGAAGATACTTTAGGTCCTTAGGTTGTTGAGTCTTTGTTATTTTGTGCTTAAACTGTAAACCTACTCTTCCATAAAAAAAAAAGTTGATTGTAAGTGTTTTTAAGTCTCAAAGGTTGCTTGTTAGAAATGTGTTTCCTCAAGCCTTTGAGTGGTACACTTGGCTAGAGTTAGCTTAGTTTTATTAGCGTATGGGTGGCTAGTGTTAGTCACTGTGATGAATTCTCAAAGGGTGACTTTTAGTGGTACGCTAGGCTAGAGTTGATCTAGGCTTATTAGTTGAATTCTCAAAGGTTGCTTGTTGGAAGAGTGTCTTCACAAGAACTTTGAGTGGTACCCTAGGCTAGAGTTAGTCCATGTGTATTAGTGTCCTTGTCTAGGGGTAGTCAAGTGTGAGGGTAGCATAAGTGTTATTGTAGGGGCGAGGGGTTATGGGAGTTAACTTCTAGCTTGCAATAGAGTTATAACCTGAGTTTGCTCGGTTAGTGGAGTTGAAATCCTACTGGGGTAGGTTGTGGTTTTTAATCACTTGTGCAAGGAGTTTTTCACGTAAAAATCTTGTCTTGATTCTCGTACTGCACTGTATAAGGGAATTGCTACACAACCAGGTCCCTCCACATATTGTGTTTGTGGACGCATAGCCTATAACACTAACCTATTTAAGATGGGCTAATATCACCTCCCCAACAACCCAATAACACATAACAACTAGACGAACAGTCATGTGACATGCTAAGGCCATTAGCATGTGTGTGCAGGTTTGATATATTTGTCCATGCATAGCATTGTATCGCATTGCACATCATTACATTTCATCTTGCATCATCATATGACTCTTTATTTCTGATTTGGTATGGGTTGTTTGTACCATTGTTGCGGCATAGATCTGACTATGGACTGGACCAGATTGCAGATTATTGACTCTGCCTAGGTTCAGAACTTGACTTCATGATTATCAATTTGAGATTATTGAGACTCGACAGACTTGTGGTTTAGAATCTTCACCTAGGCTTATGACTTGGAAAGTGAGTTTCTGTATGACGTATGTGTGGGTAGAAGTACTTGATTATTATGATAATGTGATTTGCGAGTATGCTTGATTGCCTAACTGCCTACTTGTTGATTTCTTTCTTCATATATGTGAACTAATTGTTGTTGGCCTATGATGCCTACCAGTACTTGTTGTTTGTACTGATGCTACTCTTGGTGTACTCTTCCTTTGAGTGCAGAGTTTGTTACTAGTTCCAGTTTCCGTCCATGAGAGTGATCGGAGTCTACTGGACAGAGATTCTAGGGTGAGCTTTTGGGCTAGATTCGCAACCCGAAGACTCTTTTTTGTATTTAACTATTTACTTTGTATTCCTGAGACGGTATTGATATTTGGGATTTGTACTTTTTATCAGACTTGTATCTATGTAATCGTGGCTCTTGTACTAACCAAATTTTGGGGTTATTATTACTTCCGCACTTATCATTTATATAATTTGAATCTGTTAGCTAAATCATTGTTTATTTCCACATAATTCTTATAAATGACTAAAATGATTTGGGAATGGTTCGCCTACCTGGAGGGACAGTGTAGGTTGCATTACGATTCACGAATTGGGTCATGACATCTCTCCTCTCTCTCTTAGGTTGAACATATCCCACTCAGCAACCCCAATGTTCTCCTCTGTTCCTTTTTTCATGTTGAGCTCTATGCTCTCATGGTAGTCATGGATGATTTTCCTTCTTCCTTCATAGCTCAAGGTAACTATCTCTCTCACACTTAAACAAGGCAGTCGTCCCTTTATTCTGGGTTCTAAGTATTTTATTCACTAACTAAGGCAGCAAATGAGAATCCCTCTCCTCCTCTCCATAGCTCAAATATTTGAAGCGAACTCTTCTGCTTAGAGTTTCCAGGGGGTTTTCTCTCTACAAAGAACCCATGTATATTGAACTTGAATTCCCCTTCTCCATTGTCATATGATGTTATATTAATGTTCCTTGATTTTAGTTAGTTGGAAGGAACTTTAAAAGATATCAATAAAAGGGGTTGTAAGGTTTGGACAGCAAGGTAAGATGCTGCCCCTATTTCTCTTTATGAGCTTGTTTGAGCATTCTAGAGGTGTTTAGTTGAAACTCACGGGACAGTGATCGGAAATCGTAAGTTCAAGTTTTATTTGTTGTTTTTAGTTTTTTTGGGTTGGTTTGATGGTATGGAGATTGGGATGATCTGGTAGCTCGTGATGAGCTTGTGTGTTGTTAAAAGCAGGTCGGATGTGGAGTACACCATCAAATTATAGCCTCGGGAGCTTGTTGCTCTTTGATTGCTTGACAATATTGTTGGTATAACTGTTGCATGTCACATGACTGTTCGTCTAGTTGTTATGTGTTATTGGGTTGTTGGTGAGGTGATATTAGCCCATCTTAAATAGGTTAGTGTTATAGGCTATGCGTCTACCAATACAGTATGTGGAGGGACCTGGTTGTGTATCAGTTCCCTTATACTGTGTAGTATGAGAATCAAGACATGATTTTTACGTGGAAAACTCCTTGCACAAGTGATTAAAAACCACAACCTACCCCAGTAGGATTTCAACTCCACTAACCGAGCAAACTCAGGTTATAACTCTATTGCAAGCTAGAAGTTAACTCCCATAACCCCTCACCCTTACAATAATACTTATGCAACCCTCACACTTGACTACCCCTAGCCAAGTACCCTAATACACATAGACTAACTCTAGCCTAGTGTACCACTCAAAGTTATTTTGAAGACACTCTTCCAACAAGAAACCTTTGAGAATTCAACTAATACTCCTAGACTAACTCTAGCCTAGCGTACCACTCAAAGTCACCCTTTGAGAATTCACCACAGTGACTAACACTAGCCACCCATACACTAATACAACTAAGCTAACTCTATCCTAGTGTACCACTCAAAGGCTTGAGGAAACACACTTCTAACAAGCAACCTTTGAGACTTCAAAACACTTACAATCAACTTCTTTTTTATGGAAGAGTAGGTTTACAGTTTAAGTACAAAAGAACAACGACTCACCAACCTAAGGACCTAAATCATCTTCAGTTCGGATCTGGTCCTTCTGGTTGCTGAGGCTCTGTTCTTGAGGAGCACCTTGAAAGGTGGAGACTTGCACTTAGGATCAAGCAATTTTTAGATTGTGCAAGAATGAGTCTTCTCTTGGAAGATGATGTCTTTATATGCAATGTGTGTATGTGTGTGTGTGTGTGTGTGTGTGTGTGTGTGAGAGAGAGAGAGAGAGAGAGAGAGTAGAGGTGACCACTCATAAAATCTTGACCATTAATCAATCGGCTTTGCTGAGGTGCTGTTGTACAACTACATTGTACTTTTCAGCAGCACATTTAACAACTCTGGATTTGGACTTTCAACGCTTCAGTGACCAGGACCTTTATCTGGAGGAACCTGGTCCATCATCTGTTCTTCGAACAAGTTGTAAGTACTGACTACATTGTTAGTAGCTTTACAGCTGCGCCGTTGGCTGAGCAGGCTAGATATCTGATCCCATCTGGTCCTTCTGAATCAACATAGCTGGTCTCTCATATATGAGCAAATCCTGTAGGCATCTAATCCTTCAAGGAGCATGTTAAAATAGCAGCATATGAGATATCATAAGGTTAACCAAGTTCAGACAGGTGAACCTAATTGTATCTGGTTCCTTAGGGTTTGTCATGTCATCAAAACATATCATTCTTTTTTTTTTTCATTCAGAAGAATTGAATTAAAAGTTGTGTAAAATGTTGGAAAAAAAACTTCCTAAACCTCTAGAACTTGCATAAATAGGACCCGACTACCTTAAAACCCTCACAAGTAACGCCATGACATGTAACATATGCAAATTGTGTACGCTACCACATTCGGCCTGAGGTGGGCCCATTGTTCCCGGATTTTCCTTATTGTTCCGCTTGACTTATTTTGAAGCAGAATCCAAAGGAAACTTCTGATCCTTATCCCGATTATCAAACGATAAGTACTCTACCATTCTAATGGAAATATGTCTATGATGACCATGATAACGATGATGCTAAGGAAGAGAATACGTCTATGATAAGTATGACAAGAATGATTCCATGACTAAGAGTCTTAAGCTAAGGATTCAATATGAGTATGAAAGTGTCCAACTAGTTCTTGATCTTTAATTCTATTCCTTGGTCATGGCACTATTTTCTAAAGATTTCAAAACATGAATTGATGTCTATGATGCCCCTGGTTTCATACTATGTTATTTTCTAGTGCTATTCTCCGTTGATAGTCTCGCCTTAAAATACTCATTCCTTCAAGGTGAGACAAAGCGATCCCGGTTATTCCGTAATGTAATCGGAGGTCACCGACCTTACGTCACTCCGATGGATACATGATTTTCTTTGGGCTCTCCTGCATGCTTATATGACATATGTATATGAGATATGAATATGTACATGGGGTGGGGGAAAGGGATACATGGGTATGGGAAGGGAAACATGTTTCACTGCCACCTGGTCAGCTGGCTTATCATCCCGGACGCGGGATATATGGGCGAGCCGATGTATTTCGGTGCTATGTGGGCGAGCCGACATCGTTCGGTGCTATGCTATGACCTTATATGATATGACATGCTATGCTATGACATGATATGATATGACACGATATGATATGACATGATATGATATGACACGATATGATATGACATGATCTCATATGATATGATACGATATGACATGATATGATAAGGCATGACATGATAGAAGTTCTATTTTCTATGTCTATGAAAAAGAAATGTTCTTTTTAAAGGGAAGGACAAGCATGCATGGTATCCGGCCTGAAAAGGGTATTCCTATGTACAGGTTACTTTCTTGTATCACTATATGTCCTATGATCCCATGATATTGTTAATCATACCTTATGTTTCTGTTTGTATTATCTTCCATGCTTTACATACTCGGTACACTATTCGTACTGACATCCCTTCTTGTGGACGCTGCGTTCCATGCCGCGCAGGTCAGCAGGTAGGCAGACTTGACTCCTAGGAGCTTCATCAGTAGTATTGTAACAGCGCTCCAGTTGTTCCGGAGCCTCAGTTTCTTGGTACTATTTTGTGTATATATGTTCGGGCACGGCAGTACTCGGCCCTTCCTATGTCTATGTGTACTATGTTTAGAGGCTCGTAGACAGATATATACAGTTAGACGTTTTGTACTTTTGATGGTCCTCGTCGCTGTGTAATGTGCTAGTAAAGTTTGCTAGCCTATGTTTATAATTATGCTACTAATGTTAATGTTAAGCAGAAAAACAAAGTATGGTGATGTTCATACGGCCCACTTAGTAATACGAATACGATACGAGATAAGAGGTGCTCGGTACAAGTATCGGGCACCTGTCACGACCCTAGTTGGGTCGTGACAGGGGGCTTCCTTCCAGTCCATCATCGAGAATGCTTCTTTGGTTGAGGCTGCTAAAGTCCATGCATTTGGAGGTGGTGGTGACAAGAGATCGCGTCAGACTGGGAGTTATGGTGGTTCTAGTTCAAGGGGGGCCGGTCAGTATTCTAGGTTGTATCAGCCATATTCTGGCCGCCTTGTGCACTCAGCTTTGCAGGCTACCCCTAGTGAGCTACCCAAACAGAGAGCTCCTGAGAGTTCGTTTTCTAGACCAGTAGACAGGGTTGTTTTATCCGAGTCCTCAGCTTCAGTTTATCAGCCTTTGTCCCCTCTGATCTGCTTTTCAAGTGGAGAGGTTGGACATATTGCTAGGAGGTGTTCCCGACCCAGACGGGACTATCAGCAACAAAGACTCTAACATCGTCTGGTGGTCGAGCTGGTGCTTCTCAGAGGGGCGGCGCTCAGTCAGGCCGAGGTGGTTCTCAGGGTTCAGAGGTGGATCCCAGGCAGCTAGAGGTGGGTCTCAGACTAGACGTGGTGGGGCCTATTGTTACTCGTTTTTGAGTAGTCCCGAGGCAGAGGCCTCAAATGCTGTTATTGCAAGTACCATTTTTGTCCGTCATAGAGCAACATCTGTGTTATTTGATCCTGGATCCACCTAATTATATGTTTCTGCATATCATGTCGTTGGTTGGGATATGCCTTGTGATAGCATAGATGTACCTGTTCGTGTGTCTACTCCGCTTGGAGATTCTATGATTGTTGATCGAGTTTACCGGTCTTGTTTGGTTACTTTTATAGGCTATGACACTTGGGTAGATTTGATGATTTTCGATATGGTGGAATTTGATATTATATTGGAGATATCCTGGCTTTCTCCTTATCACGTGATATGGGACTGTCATGCCAAGATAGTCACCTTAGCCATGCTGGACATTCCTAGGCTTGAGTGGAGGGGTACTCCTAGTCCCGCTCCGAAAAAGATCATTTCCTTCCTTCAGGCGAAGAAGTTAATCAATAAGGGGTGTTTAGCTTATTTGACTCATGTGCGAGACACAACTGTTGTATCTCCACCCCTTGAGTCGATTCCTATTGTGAACGAGTTCGCGGAGGTATTCCCGTCTGATCTGACGGGTATGCCACCTGTTACACCCCATACTTGCGGAGAAGCACTTATCAAATTTGAGCGTAAGTATGTTGAACTATGGCTAAGTAAAACAACTTTGGAGTATAAGGAATGAAGCGTTAATAAGTATATTTTATGAGTAAAGGATGCATATGAGGAATTCTGGAAGGTCCTATAAGGAATTGAGTGGAAGGAGTTGAGTTAGTATGACTTTGGAAAAAGATGAGCGTTACTTTGAACAACAAAGTATGAGCCAACTTGGGGAAAGAATATCTCTAGTATATGAGGAGTTTTTAAGTAAAGCAAAAGCCTAAATTGAATTTCATGAAGTCTAGTTTCCAACGCAACAAACTGCTCGTCGATACGACGTCGGAGTAGAGCATTATGGACGTTACAAGTCAAGCTCGCAGTGCGCGACTCGCGCGCTATAGTACCCGAAAATTCTAGGTCGGTGCCAACCGACTCTAGAACTCTATAAAAGGGGTTTTACCCCTTATTTTTTCATCCAAACACCCCTAAACATATCCCAAATCCTTTAGAACCTTCCTCCAACTTCCACAACATGCACATATATATTCCTACAAGTCTATATGACAATTTTGATCATTTTTATTTCATTTTTAACATATCCCAAGTCCTAGGAAGTCCTAGAAACCTCTCCAAACATATTCCAACATATTTCCAAGCCCAAACCAAGGATCAAAGTGAAGATTAAAGTGGTTAAGGGTTCCAAGTGAGGTCTACACTTGTCTCCTCTTCTTGAAGATGTTTGGGTGAGTATTATTAAGGTGGAGTAACCATGGAACTGAAGTGTTCTTGAATTTTGAGGTAAGATTCCATCTTAGTTTCATGTTTATGAGTTTTTTTGGTAATTATGTTAAGATTTGAGGAGAAGAAAATTGGAGGAAAAGTTCAAATATGCATTTGATGATATTTTGAGTTGTGAATTAACTTGAGTTATAATTATTAGTATGTTTTGAGCATAATCTTGTTATGAGGGATAATAATGATGTTAAGGAATTGTCGTATACGAGTGTATAAGGGGTTGTATGAAGTTGTTGTTATGGATTGATTATCAAAAGAAGTTTTGGGATTGAATTGAGTATAGTTTGAATGTAATCTTTTGATTATGGAATTGTTGATGTTTTATTGTGCTGTGGGAGTTATTTTGAAGATTGGAGGGTGTAGAAGATATAGAGGAGATGCTGCCCGAATTTTGACAGATTCTAAAGGGGTTTATTTTGAAGGCTTAAGATAAGGATGTGACGATAAGCCTAACAATAGTATGAATTCTCTTGAACGTAGATTTACAAGCTCAGACGGATAAGCATTGAGTAGTTAAGGCGACCCAAAAGGTATGTTAAGGATAGTCCCTTTCTTTCTAAAGGCATGATTCTTTTCTTATGAACCCATACATGTTTTCCATAATATCCTTATTCCCAAAAAGCTAGAAGTTCATGATTCTTAAAGTTCTTATATCACTAAAGATAGATATTTCCTATGATGATAATGATGATGATGATGATCCCATTTCTAGAGATTCCAAAGTTTACAGTCTTGATGCTATTATGAGATTATTGAGTTTATTTCATGATTTTCTTAATTTTATTCATTGTTGTTGATCTCACCTTATGATAATTGTTCCTTTAAGGTAAGATATAGCGATGATGATTGCTCCATAATATAAATCGGAGGTTACCGACCTTACGTCACTCCGATAGAGTTGTAGCTTTTAATTGGGCTCCCATGCATGCTTTATATATATGTAAGTATTTTCTCACACCGTGCCTATATGGCGGGGCAGCACCACTACGGTGGGCGGCTATGGATAATGATAATAACACCGTGTCGATATGGCCAGGCAGCACCACTACAGTGGGCAGCTATGGATAATGATAATAACACCGTGCCTATATGGCCGGGCAGCACCACTACGGTGGGCCGCTATGGATAATAATAATAACACCGTGCCTATATGGCCGGACAGCACCACTACGGTGGGCGGCTATGGATAACGATGATAACACCGTGCCTATATGGCCGGGCAGCACCACTAGTGGGTGGCGTGCGATGGTTACCCCGGAAGCGGGCTAATGATGATATTATGTTTGATATGCATGAAAAGTGTTTTCTTTCAAAAGCTAAGCATGCATAATATTCGCCTTACGAGGCAATCAGATGTACAGGTTATCCTTATCTCATATTACGTTATGTATCTCTTGTTATGTTGTTATTCATGTCTTACATACTCAGTATATTATTCGTACTGACGTCCTTTTGTTTGTGGACGCTGCGCTCATACCCGCAGGTAGGTAGGGAGACGGATCAGATCCGTAGGTGCTTTATCAGCGGATTCTCAGGAGCACCCCACTTACTTTGGAGCTGCAGTCTATTGGTATTGGTCCTTATGGTCACTTGTCTTCTATGTAGAGACTCGTAGACATGTGTGTACAGTTAGACGTTTCATAACCTACCGGTTCATATTGTTGTATAATATATTAGTAGCCTTGTCGGCTGGTGATGATGGGCATAGTTGTTGAGGAGTATATGGAGATGTACCATTATGTTGTGATGTATGTCCTTACAGATTATGATACCCATAAGCTATCTTTGTGGCCCACCTAGAGATGATTATGAGATGCATGTGTTACACCTTGGAAAAATTTCCCGTTAACGTACAATGAATAGACTAACGAAGAACACGAGTGTACAATATTTTAATAAGAAAGGAATGACGTATGACGACCCTAATTAAGATTTAAAGGACATTTAAGTTAAGGGAAGAAAGCTGTTGAGGAAAGCAGGATGTGTGTTGGGCAAGAATGTCGAGTATCGAATTAATGAGAGTTTAAAGACGTTTTGGAGAAGAGTTATAACGACCTTTAGATTGTTAATGAAGTGTTATACAAGTGTTAAGAAGGTTCCCTATGGATTGGAGATCAAATGAAGTGACAAGAAAAAGATCAGTGAAAAGATGGGTTATACGGTCGATTATACGAACCGTATAATGTTATACGGCCCGTATAATGGACCGTAGAAGTGTCACAGAAGGAAGTTGTTGAGAGGTTGATTTCACGGTCACTTATACGGACTGTATAAAATTATACGGCCCGTATAATGTGCCGTCAAATTGACACAGAAAAGGGTGGCCACTGGAGCAGTTTTACGGTAGATTATACGGACCGTATAAATTTATACGGACCGTAGAATGGACCGTATAATGGCGTCGACAGATTTCAAGTTTTAAATAAGAGACCCAAGTTCATTTATTTCATTTCCATTTTCCATTCTCCACAACTCAAGACTTCTCTAGAAGCTTCCACACATTTCATATACAAGAACTCATGAAAAATTGATGATCAACTTCATCAAATCAACAAAACTAAGTGTGAGAAACACATCAAAGTTCATCCAAGTCAAGAAATTTCAGGAGAGGTGAACTAGGGTTTTGGTGCAAGAAGAGTAATATCACTCAAGACTTGTTCCTACACTATCTAAGGTAAGTTTTATGGTATTTGTATGTTATTTAGAGTATGGAGAAGTGGAAACACTTGGATTGTAAAAAGATATAGGAAATGGGTCATGAAAGTGTGAATAGTGACATTGTTGAGTAGTAGTTGGAATGAATCATGAAAATGGATATGTTGAGATTGTAAATAGGTTATGAATGACATGTAGAACATGGAATGAGTATTATATGTTAAAGAACACGATAGTGAACTATGGTCATGATTATGGATGAATTAAAGTGAAATTGTGAAATGTGGATAATATAAATGAATGATGCTTGTCGTTTATGATATTATGAACGTTGTTATGAATGTTTGGGAGTTGATATAGAATATGGGAAAAGTTGTATAAACGAAGGAAATGCCATCCAATTTTCTCTAGCTTTAGCAAGCACGTTCTTGTAACCGTTTAGCTAATGTCGATACGAATTCTCTTAAAGGTAGAATGAGTGCATTAAAGGAGAACGAGCAAGCAATAAAATAGTTAAGCGACAAAGGTATGTGAGGCTATTCCTTTCTTTCTATGGCATGAATCCAATGGTATGATTCTCCTTTCTCTCAATGAATTCTATGTATATATATATATATATATCCTGGAAAGTCAAGAGTCTATGATCATGAATAGCTATATGAGATAAAAGGTATGTTATGAGTCCAATGATGTTGATGATAAGCTTGAGTCTAAAGATTCTAGAGTTCATGATATGACGTCCGTATAACGCTAATGATGTCATATGTTGTATACACTCACCTCATACATTATTCCCTTCGAGGTGAGGCAGAATACCGTTAAGTTAAATATGCCATGTATTGTATACACTCACCTTATGTATTGTCCCTTCAAGGTGAGGCAGAGTACCATAAAAGGCGATGATGTTATGCATTGTACACACTCACCTCATATACTACTTCCTTCAAGGTGAGGCAGAATGCTTGCAAATGTTCCATAATGAAATCGGGGGATCACGACCTTACGCCACCCTGATAAAGTATAGTTGTCCTTGAGTCTTCATGCATGTATTATGATGATCATACTGTGATGAGCATATTATGATGAGCATATGATGATCATATTACACCGTACCTATATGGTCGGGCAGATATACATACCACTATAGTGGGCAGCTTATACCCCGGATGCGAGAGGCCTGGACGTAGGCTAATGTTATTGATTATCACACCGATCCGATATGGACGGGCAGCTTATACATTTATGCATATATGATATGATGATGAGTATGAGTAAGTCAGCATATGTTATTTCTCTTATGAGTCACAGTCAGTTACAAATTGCTCTTTATTTGATGCCTCCTCATTTCATTGATGTTTCATTATTGTTTATGCCTCTCATACTCAGTACAATGTTCGTACTCACGTCTGTTTTCTTTGGACGCTGTGTTCATGCCCACAGGTAGACAGGGAGGTGAGCTTGATCCGGACTCGTAGGAGCTAGTAGCTGATTGGAGAGCACTCCTTTGTTCCGGAGGTTCTTATGATTATTCTTTTCTGTATATTCATATATATGTATTTTGGGAATGACGGGGTCTTGTCTCGTCCTTATGTCTAGCACTCCAGTAGAGGCTCGTAGATACGGAGTGTGGGTTATATGCTCTCCCGAGATTGCTACTATGTATATATATTATTTTGATGGCCGAAAGGCTTATGTATATAAAAGTATTTATGTTTTCAGATGAAACATGACTTTCTCATGATTTGAGTATAAATTTGATAAAAGGGCGTTAAATGAGTATGATGAGTAGCAGAACGAGCGGTGCTCGGTGGTTAGCCCCGGGTACCCATCGCGGCCCTAGCCGGGTCGTGACAAAAGTGGTATCAGAGCGGTTCAGTCCTAGAAAGTGTCTACGAGCCGTGTCTAGTAGAGTCTTGTTTATGGTGTGTTGCGTGCCACACTAATAAACAAGAGGCTACAGGGCATTTAGGAAAAATGGCCATCTTTCTTCTTATGAGATCGTGCGATAGAGCCGTGTATAAGATTTTATCCTCCCTAATAGTGTGCTGTGATTTTAAAATGCCGCCAAAGGGAAAAACTACAGCCGCCCAGAAGGGCAAGACTACGACAAAAAGGCGGGTAGAAAGAGAGTTTCCCATGAATGTAGCAGAGGGCGAGTCACATAATGAGGCTCTATCTAATACTTCCTCTACCCCGCCCAATGTGGAAGAACAAGGGGGAGCTTCAGCTCCAATTACTCCACCGGGTGCTTCGGGTCAACAAGTGACCGAGACCATTTATTTATTGACACAATTGGTTGCCGCACAGGCACAATGGCAAAATGTGGGTTCAAGTGATCGGGAAGCTAGTACCAGAGCCCGTGATTTTATGAGTCTAAATCCTCCGGAGTTTTTCGGGTCAAAGCTGGATGAAGACCCGCAAGATTTCATTGACGAGATCTTGAGGACGTTGAAGATTATTCATGCCTCCGAGACTGAATCCGTGGAGTTGGCATCTTATAGACTCCGAGATATGGCGGTATTGTGGTATAATAATTGGATAGCATCGAGAGAAGAGAATGCGCCTCCTCTCGTGTAGCAAGTATTCGTAGATGCTTTCATTCGTCACTAGTTGCCACCCGAGGTCCGCCGAGCTAGAGCGGATAGGTTTCTAAATTTGAAGCAAGGGAATATGAGCGCTCGGGAATATAGCCTTCAATTTAATTCATTGGCTAGATATGCTCCGACTATGGTAGCCGACATGGGAGATCGGGTACATAGATTTGTGAGTGGCTTGGGGCCACATTTGTTCAAGGATTGTTTGACGGCTTCGTTACACGAAGGGATGGATATTTCCCGAATACAAGCCCATGCCCAGAATTTAGAAGGACAACGACATCCGCAAAGGGGTGATCGCGACATTGATAGAAGGCAAAGCAAGAGAGCCAGATCTATGGGGGCAGATAGTGAGTATAAAGGGGGATCGAGGCAAACTTATTCCCAACATTCAGGCCAGTCAGTGACCAGTGCACCTCCTCAATTTACGGGTAGGAGATTTGATCGCTCCTTTCATTCAGGATAGGGTCAGAGTTCGAGGGCCCCAGATTCTCAGTTTAGGGGGGATTATAGCCAGAGGAGACCCCCAGTACCACAGTGCAGTCAGTGCGGTAGATTACATTTCGGACGGTGTCGCCAGGGTTCGGATGCTTGCTATGCTTGTGGCCAGGTTGGGCACATGATGAGAGATTTCCCGTCGATGAGTGGTAGAGTTGGGATTCAACCCACATGATCAGCGACCGGTTCTTCTTTAATGCGCCCGGTAGGGCAGACCTCTCAGATCCCAGCAGGCCGAGGTAAAGGCCGAGGGGGAGCATCTACTTCAGGTGCCACTCAACCCCGTGTGTATGCTTTAGCCGAACGACAGGATCTCGAGTCCTCCCCGGATGTGGTTACAGGTATATTGTCCATATTCTCCCATGATGTATATGCATTGATAGATCCGGGCTCTACTTTCTTATATTACTCCATATGTTACTGGTCGTATTGGGTGAAACCCAAGCCAATTAAACCTTTTGAGATATCTACTCCGGTTGGTGATCCCGTGATAGCAAGACAAGTGTACAAAGATTGTGTAATTGTGATATGTGACTGCCAAACTAAAGCTGATTTAGTTGAGCTGGAAATGTTAGATTTCGATGTAATTATCAGTATGGATTGGTTGGCCTCGTGCTATGCTAATGTTGATTGTTGATTGAAAGTAGTGTGATTTCAATTTTCGGGAGAGCCCGTGCTTGAATGGAAGGGTAATGCAGCATCTCCGAAAGGTAGGTTTATTTCCTACCTTAAGGCAAGAAGGATGATAGCCAAGGGCTATATTTATCAGTTAGTCCGAGTTTATGACACCGAGGCAAAGTCTCCAACTTTCCAATCCGTTTCGATAGTGAATGAATTTCCGGATGTATTTCCTGATGAGCTTCCAAGTTTTCCTCCAGAAAGAGAAATTGACTTCACTATTGATGTGTTGCCGGACACCAAGTCTATTTCTATTCCTCCTTATCGAATGGCTCCGACAGAATTGAAAGAGCTAAAGGCGCAGTTGAAAGATTTGCTTGAAAAGAGGTTTATTAGACCCAGTTCATCACCGTGGGGAGCACCAGTCTTGTTCGTGAGAAAGAAAGACGGATCTCTACGAATGTGCATCGATTACAGGCAGTTGAACAAAGTGACGATAAAGAACAAATATCCTCTTTCAAGGATTGATGACTTATTCGATCAACTACAGGGTGCCAATTGATTTTCTAAAATAGACTTGAGGTCGGGTTATCATCAAGTAAGGGTTAGAGAAGAAGATATTCCCAAAACAGCTTTCAGAACGAGATATGGCCACTATGAGTTCCGAGTAATGTCGTTTGGGTTGACTAATGCTCCGGCAGTGTTCATGAATTTAATGAATAATGTATTTAGGCCTCTCTTGGATCTATTCATAATAGTATTCATCGATGATATTCTGGTGTACTCTCGCACAGAATCAGAACATGCAGATCATTTACGTATTGTTCTTGGAATTCTTCGGACTCGGTAGTTGTATGCAAAATTTTCAAAGTGTGAGTTTTGGTTGAATTCTGTGACATTTCTGGGCCATGTTATTTTAGATGATGGCATTCGAATCGACACTCAGAAAATTGAAGTTGTTAAGACTTGGCCAAGGCCTACGACGCCTACAGAAGTTCATAGTTTTATGGGATTGGCAGGTTACTACAGAAGATTCGTAGAGGGATTTTCCTCTATTTCAGCCCCATTGACGAAACTAACTCAGAAGTCAGTTAAATTTTAATGGAATGATGCTTGTGAGTGCAGTTTCCAAGAGTTGAAAGACAGATTAACCTCAGCTCCAGTATTAACACTTCCAGAAGGGTCAGATGGTTATGTGGTGTACTGTGATGCTTCCGGTGTTGGGTTAGGATGTGTGTTAATGTAGCACGGTAGAGTTATTGCATATGCTTCGAGACAGCTGCGGAAACATGAGAAGAACTATCCAACTCATGATCTCGAATTGGCTGCGGTTATTTATGCACTGAAAATGTGGAGACATTACCTGTATGGAGTGCATGTCGATATTTATACAGATCACAAGAGTCTTTAGTACATTTTCAAGTAGAAGGAGTTAAATCTGCGGCAGAGGCGGTGGTTAGAATTGTTAAAAGATTACGATGTGAACATTTTGTACCATACCGGAAAGACAAATGTAGTAGTCGATGCGCTTAGCCGCCTATCAATGGGCAACTTATGCGAAGTCCCTCTGGAAAAGAAAGAGATGACTCATGAGCTTCACCAGCTAGCTAATCTTGGAGTACGTGTAATTGATTCGGGTAATGCAGGGATTAGTATTAATGATCCCACAGTTTCGTCCTTGGATACGGAAGTGAAAGAGCGACAATATGAAGATCCTCAGTTGAGCCATTACAGAGACATATCTTATGAAAAAGAGAAGTCTCCATTTGATGTTTCCACGGATGGAATTCTTAGATACCGAGGCAGGCTATGTGTGTCGAATGTCGCAGAATTGCACCGACGAATTCTAGAAGAAGCCCATTATTCTCGGTATTCTATTCACCCAGGTGCAACCAAAATTTATCATGATCTCAAGATGATATATTGGTGGGATGACATGAAGAGAGACATAGTGGAATTTGTAGCCCAATGTCCAAATTGCCAACAAGTAAAGATCGAATATCAAAAGCCGGGAGGCTTATTGCAAGCAATGGAAATCCCTACTTGGAAATGGGAAGTAATCAACATGGATTTTATTGTGGGGTTACCTCGTTCTTGAGGCAAGTATGATTCCATATGGGTGATCGTGGACAGACTCACGAAAGCAGCTCATTTTCTACCGGTTAGAACTACCTACTCAGCAGAAGATTATGCGAGATTGTATCTCAAAGAAATTGTGCGACTTCACGGTATTCCACTATCCATTATCACAGATAGAGGAGCACAGTTTACAACCAAGTTCTGGAAGTCTTTTCAAGAAGGTCTAGGTACCCAAGTGAAACTTAGCACAACATTTCATCCGCAGACTGATGGACAAGCCGAACGTACTATTCAGACCTTGGAGGATATGTTGAGAGCATGTGTTCTAGATTTCGGTGGTAGTTGGGATGACCACTTACCCCTTATTGAATTTGCATACAACAATAGTTATCATTCTAGTATTCAAATGGCTCCGTATGAAGCCTTATATGGAAGGAAATGTAGATCCCCAATTGGATGGTTTGAAACAGGAGAAGTACAGTTAATAGGCCCTGAATTGATTCAACAAGCGGTAAAAAAAGTTAAAGTGATCCGAGATTGACTGTTGACAGCCTAAAGTCGCCAAAAGTCTTATGCGGACAACCGCCGACGAAACTTGGAATTTCAGCTTGATGATTGGGTATTTTTTAAAGTGTCGCCAATGAAAGGGGTGATGAGATTTGGCAAGAAAGGGAAGTTAAGTCCTCGATACATTGGACCCTATAAAATTATCCCTAAGGTGGGTCATGTAGCCTACGAGTTGGACTTGCCTACAGAGCTTGAGTCAGTTCACCCAGTTTTTCATGTCTCAATTCTCCGTAAGTGTATTGGAGATCCTGCAAGGATTGTTCCGATTGATGATGTCCAAGTGACAGAAAAGCTAGCATATGAAGAAGTGCTCATTGCCATCTTAGATAGGAAAGTACGAAGACTACGAAATAAGGAAGTAGCTTCAGTCAAAGTTCTGTGGCGCAACCACAACCGAGAAGAGATAACTTGGGAGGCGGAAGAGAAAATGAAGTCCACATATCCGCACTTATTCCAGCCCCCAGGAGAGATTCAACATGAAATACAAACATTATAAGTTGCGTATGCTTTCTTTTCATGCTTTTGGTCGTGGCCACTGGAGCAGTTTTACGGTAGATTATACGGACCGTATAAATTTATACAGACCATATAATGGACCGTATAATGGCGTCGGGACAGATTTCAAGTTTTAAATAAAAGACGCAAGTTCATTTATTTCATTTCCATTTTCCATTCTCCACACCTCAAGACTTCTCTAGAAGCTTCCACACATTTCATATACAAGAACTCATAAAAAATTGATGATCAACTTCATCAAATCAATAAAACTAAGTGTGAGAAACGCATCAAAGTTCATCCAAGTCAAGAAATTTCAGGAGAAGTGAACTAGGGTTTTGGTGCAAGAAGAGTAGTATCACTCAAGACTTGTTCCTACACTATCTAAGGTAAGTTTTATTGTATTTGTATGTTATTTAGAGTATGGAGAAGTGGAAACATTTGGATTGTAAAAAGATATAAGAAATGGGTCATGAAAGTGTGAATAGTGACATTATTGAGTAGTAGTTGGAATGAATCATGAAAATGGATATGTTGAGATTGTAAATAGGTTATGAATGACATGTAGAACATGGAATTAGTATTATGTGTGAAAGAACACGATAGTGAACTATGGTCATGATTATGGATGAATTAAAGTGAAATTGTGAAATGTGGATAATATAAATGAATGATGCTTGTCGTTTATGATATTGTGAACGTTGTTATGAATGTTTGGGAGTTGATATAGAATATGGGAAAAGTTGTATAAATGAAGGAAATGCCGTCCAATTTTCTCTAGCTTTAGCAAGCACGTTCTTGTAACCGTTTAGCTAATGTCGATACGAATTCTCTTGAAGGTAGAACGAGTGCATTAAAGGAGAACGAGCAAGCAATAAAATAGTTAATCGACAAAGATATGTGAGGATATTCCTTTCTTTCTATGGCATGAATCCAATGGTATGATTCTCCTTTCTCTCCATGAATTCTATATATATGTATATCCCGGAAAGTCAAGAGTCTATGATCATGAATAGCTATATGAGATAAGAGGTATGTTATGAGTCCAATGATGTTGATGATAAGCTTGAGTCTAAAGATTCTAGAGTTCATGATATGATGTCCCTATAACTCTAACGATGTCGTATGTTGTATACACTCACCTCATACATTATTCCCTTCGAGGTGAGGCAGAATACCGTTAAGTTAAATATTCCATGTATTGTATACACTCACCTTATGTATTGTCCCTTCAAGGTGAGGCAGAGTACCATAAAGGCGATGATGTTATGCATTGTACACACTCACCTCATATACTACTTCCTTCAAGGTGAGGCAGAATGCTTGCGAATGTTCCATAATGAAATTGGGAGATCACGACCTTACGTCACCCCGATAAAGTATAGTTGTCCTTGAGTCTTCATGAATGTATTATGATGAGCATACTATGATGAGCATATTATGATGAGCATATGATGATGATATTACACTGTACCTATATGGTCGGGCAGATATACACACCACTATAGTGGGCAACTTATACCCTGGACGCGGGCTAATGTTATTGATTATCACAGCGATCCAATATGGACAGGCAGCTTATACATTTATGCATATATGATATGATGATGAGTATGAGTAAGGCAGCATATGTTATTTCTCTTATGAGTCACAGTTAGTTACAGATTGCCTTTCATTTGATGCCTCCTCATTTCATTGATGTTTCATTATTGTTTATGCCTCTCATACTCAGTGCAATGTTCGTACTGACGTCCGTTTTCTATGGACGCTGTGTTCATGCCCATAGGTAGACAGGGAGGTGAGCTTGATCCGGACTCGTAGGAGCCAGTAGCTGATTAGAGAGCACTCCTTTGTTCCGGAGGTGCTTATAATTATTCTTTTGTGTATATTCATGTATATGTATTTTGGGCATGATGGGGTCTTGTCCCTTCCTTATGTCTAGCACTCCAGTAGAGGCTCGTAGATACGCAGTGTGGGTTATATGGTCTCACGAGATTGCTACTATGTATATATATTATTTTGATGGCTGAAAGGCTTATGTATATAAAAGTATTTATGTTTTCAGATGAAACATGACTTTCTCATGATTTGAGTATAAATTTGATAAAAGGGCGTTAAATGAGTATGATGAGTAGCAGAATGAGCGGTGCTCGGTGGTTATCCCCGGGTACCCTTCATGGCCCTAGCCGGGTCATGACAGCATGTTCAGAGGTGCTCAGTAGGTTAGTTCTGGGTGCTCGTCATGGCCCTCTGGTTGGGTCGTGACACTACCCGATCTTGACATTGATTTTTGTTTTGACTTAGATCTGGGCAATCGCCCTATTTCCGTTCCGCCATATCGGATAACACCTGCCGAGTTGAGAGAGCTTAAGGAGCAGTTACAGAATTTATTAAGCACAGGGTTCATTAGACTGAGTGTCTCCCCTTGGGGTGCTCCTGTGTTATTTGTGAAGACGAAAGATAGGACCATGAGGATCTGCATTGATTATCGCCAGCTGAACAAGGTTACTATTCGAAACAAGTGCCCTATGCCTCGTATTGATGATCCATTTTTCTAGCTTTAGGGTGCTTCAGTATTTTCGAAGATTGACTTGCGTGTTGGCTACTACCAGTTGAGGATCAGGGCTGAGGATATTCCGAAGACATCCTTTCGGACCAGATATGGCCACTATGAGTTTCTAGTGATGTCTTTTGGGCTTAGCAATTCCCCAACTGCATTTATAACTTTGATGAATGGCATCTTTCGGCCATTCCTTGATTCCTTTGTGATTGTGTTTATTGATGATATCTTGGTGTATTCCAAGCGTAGACAGGAGCATGAGAGCCATCTTTGTACTGTTCTTGGGTTGCTGAAGAAGCATAGTTTGTTTGTTAAGTTTTCTAAGTGTGAGTTTTGATTGGAGTCAGTGGCCTTCTTAGGTCACGTTGTGTCCAAGGATAGGATTATGGTTGACCCACCGAAGATTGAGGCTGTGAGGGGTTGGGCGAGGCCCACTACTGTTACTGAGGTTTGTAGTTTTGTGGGTTTGGCCAACTATTACCGTCGCTTTGTGAAGGGTTTTGCTGCTATTGCTTCATCTTTTACTAGATTGACTCAGAAGGATTTTCCTTTCCAGTGGTCAGATGATTGTGAGGAGAGCTTTCAAAAGCTTAAGCTTCTTTTGACTTCAGCCCCGATCTTAGCATTATCCCTGGAGGGTAAGGATTTCGCGATCTATTGTGATGCCTCCCGTATGGGTATGGGTATGGGTGCTGTGTTGTTGCAGGAAGGTAAAGCGATAGCTTATTCTTCCCGTCAGTTAATGATTCATGAGAAGAATTACCCTACCCATGATTTGGAGTTGTTGGCCGTGCTCTTCGCCTTGAAGATTTGGAGGCATTATTTGTACGGTGTTCATTGTGAGGTTTTCACCAATCACCGTAGCCTTCAGCATGTATTCACCCAGAGGGATCTTAATTCCACGCAGCATCGAAAGATGGAGCTCCTGAAGTTCTATGACATCTCTATTCTTTACCACCCCGGGAAAGACAATGTTGTGGTTGATGCCTTGAGTCGCAAGGCAGTGAGTATGGGGAGTTTAGCTCGTTTAATTATTTTCGAGCGTCTGTTGGCCATGAGGTTCAAACTCTAGCCAATAGTTTCGTTTGCCTTGATATTTTAGCCCCATGCAGGATTTTTTCTTGTGTAGAGGCGAGGTCATATTTATTGGATCGGATCAGGACTCATCAGTTTGAGGATGCTCAGTTGAGAAAGATTCGAGATAGAGTTCTGATGGGTGAGGCCAAGGAGGCCGTGATTGATTATGAGGGCATTTTGAGGATTAAGGGACACTTGTGCATTCCTCGTATTAGTGATTTGATTATGTTGAAATTGTCTGAGGCTCATATCTCTCGATATTCCATTCATCCGGGGGCGACTAAGATACATCGTGATTTGAGGCAGCATTATTGGTGGCGTCGGATGAAGGGAGATATAGTTGATTTCATTGCCAGGCATGGGAATCATCAGCAGGTAAAGTATGAGCACCAGCGACCCGGCGGTGTACTTCAGAGGATGCCCATTCCCGAGTGGAAGTGGGAGAGGATTGTCACAACCCAAACCGATGAGTAGCGACGAGTGCCTGATCTCTAGTGACCAAATACCCCGATGCTCGTATCTAAAAAACACTATCTAACAAGGACCCATAAACAACTCAATTTGGACTATACTGTCTCAAGAAAGGAGGACATCATGATCTCTGTACAATCTGCATATATATACATGTGAAATGGAAAGAACAATGCAAGCCGACTAGGCCACTACATAGAGTGTACATAAAAGAATAGAAGCCGACAAGGCTACATCATCTATCAATTACATACAACTGTATACAGACTGCTACTGGAATAAAAGTTGTAGAAAGGACGGGACAGGGACTCGTCATACCCATATACATATACATCTCAAAAGAATTGCATACCAAAACAGACTGTAGTTCCGGATCAAGTGGAGCGCACTGACCACCGCTGGGTAGAGGTCCTACTACGCTGGACCACCTGTCTGCCTACCTGAACCTGCAGGCATGAACGCAGCCCCTCGAGCAATAGGGGAGTCAGTATGAATAATGTACTGGGTATGTAAGGCATAGGAGTAGCATATACATAAGAATCATGAACGGAATCCGAAATTCGAAGCCTAACTGACTGTCTGAATGCATCTGTATGACTGAGAATCTGAAAGTATTTGCATAAATCTGTATAACTGACACTGCCTTAGTGGGCGTATACTATGCATGCTCGCAATAATAATCATGCTCATATATATATATAGGTCATAGTGCTGAGGAACGTTCAGCCCGATCCATTATCTCATATCCCATCGGTCTCTCTGCGGCCATCATCATCATTATCATCATATACATTGCTGCGGAACGTGCAATCCGATCCATATATCATCACCATGGTGCACCAGCTGATCAGGTGGTAATGCGTATATAACGCCTATCCCTTTACCCATACCCCACATACATATAATATACGCGTATAAAATGCCTTCTGGTCACGGGTCAATATGCATATTAATATGGATGCAATGCATAAATGAAATGAATACATAGAACTCTCGGAGTGACATAAGATCGTACTATCTCCGATGAACATTCTTTGAGCTAACATCATTAATATAAGAAATCTCAAGACCCATGAACACAAGGAACAATCATAAAAGGGTATAGGATCATCAAAGATTGAGGTACTTCTAGTGCTTCTAAGAATAGAGTAATATGGAAGCTTGCTTACACGTTTGTTCGTCCATATCATGATTATGCTAATAATGAAAGAAAGGTTAGCCTTAACATACCTTGAAGTGTATCTAATCGTTCAACTTCTACTTCTTGAACTCGTAAGTCTACAATCAAGATAAGATAAGCCTTAATTAGACTATTTACCTCACTTACTAACCATTTTAAATACAAAAAGAGCTTAACGAATTGGGGACAACATATCCCTTATAAACTTAACAATCCTCCAACTTCCGATTCAACCCAACATCATTCACAATATCAACAACAACAATGTCAACACTTACATATGAAGACATAATCAAATCTATTCCAAATCATCTCTTAAAACAGCCCCTAATCACCATCTTACCCTTCATCAACTTACCACTTTCATAACTATTTTCTCTTTACCTAAAACCACTAAAGCTCTTAGTAATTAACTTAAATACAAAGGTAGGAATCATTTACATATCGTGAGGGGTATAATATTCCAAGGATCAACTTCAACTCCAACTTCCCAAGCTTCACAACTTTAATGAAACCCTAGGAACAACCTTCTTCTTCACAAGCTCGGGTTTATGGGGTCGGATCTTACTAGAATTCCTCCAATATGATGGTAATTGTAAAGGGGAAATATTCTAGGGTTTGCTATGATTGGGGAGTGTAAAATAATGAAATAAAATGTGAGGGCTCCATGTATATAGGTGGGACAAAAAAAACCCTAGTGGTTGCGGGTCAACGAGCAGGTCGACGGCCTCGTCGACAGCCGTCAACTTGCACCGTCTCCTTACCACCTGAGATTCAAGGGCTGCTGCTAGTTGATGGTGTCAAGGACGCTGGCGTCAACATATTGACGGGCCGTCCCTTTGCACCGTCAATGTGCTCTGAGGACTTAATTTTCTGAGTCGCCTAGTTCGCATCGATTCGATTTGTTTCACTTCTAATCCTATTGTATTGCAAAGAATACATACTTATACTTTTGTACACGCAAGGTAAAGGACTTAATATCTCAAAAACTCAGGCGCGGGTTTCTATACTAAGGGTATAACCCACTAATAAGCAAATGACTTTCTTGCGACTAAAACGGAAGGTGTAACAAGGATTGCCATGGATTTTTTTGTGAGTCTTCTGAAGACCCTAGGCAAGTTTGATTCTATTTAGGTGATAGTTGATCGGTTGACTAAGTCCGCTCTCGTTGTTTCGGTTCAGATTTCTTATACCGCGGAGAAGTTAGCCAAGTTATACATTCGGGATATTATGAGGTTACATGGGGTCCCTATTTCTATCGTATCTGATCAGGGTACTATCTTCATTTTCCGATTCTTGAGGGCTTTTCATGAGGAGTTGGGTACCCGATTGGGTCTCAGCACAACCTTTCATCCCCAGACCAATGGCCAGTCCGAGCGGACCATTCAGGTACTCGAGGACATGTTGAGAGTGTGTGTTATTGATTTTGGTGGTCATTGGGATCAACACTTACCATTGGCAGAGTTTGTATAATACAACAGTTGTCATTCAAGAATTGGCAAGACGCGTTTTAAGGCGTTATATGGTAGGAGGTATATATCTCCAGTTGGCTAGTTTGATGGGTTCGAGATTCGACCTTGGGTTATGGATCTGTTGAGAGAGTCCCTTGATAGGGTGAGAGTTATTCTGGGGAAGCTTTTGGTAGCTCAGAGTCAACAGAAGATGTATGCGGACCGGAAGGTCCGAGATTTAGGGTTTGTTGTTGATGACCAGGTTCTACTGAAAGTTTCACCCATTAAGGGTATTATGAGGTTTGGGAAGAGGGGCAAGTTGAGCCCCAGGTATATTGGCTCATTTGAGATTGTTGACCGTGTGGGCGATGTTGCTTACGAGTTAGCCTTGTCGGCAGGCTTGGAGGGAGTTCATCCAGTTTTTCATGTTTCTATGCTAAAGAAGTACCATGCCGAAGGTACTTACATTGTTCGTTGGGATTCGATATTACTTGATGAGAATTTGACTTATGGGGAGGAGCCTATTGCAATCTTGGATAGACAGGTTCAAATTTGAGGTCGAAGGAGATTGCTTCTGTGAAGGTGCAATGGAAGCACCGTCCTGTTGAGGAGGCTACTTGGGAGACCGAGTCCAACATGCATAGCTGATATCCCAGTTGTTCACCGATTCTGGTATTTCCCCGCTCCTTTTTTTTCTTAATTCGAGGACGAGCGATGGTTTAATTGGTATCTGATTTAACGACCTGTTTGGTCGTTATAGTCTTTTCGGCACTTTCACCCCTTTTCGAGCTTGGTTAGCTCATTTTTGACTCGAGGGACCGTTGACACGCTTCCCGAGGAGTCTAGATTTGATTCGGGTGACTTTTTGTGAAATTTGGGCTTAAAGCGAAAAAGAGTTGACTCAAAGTTGATTTTTGGGTAAATGGACCTTTTTCGGAAATTCGTCTATTTCGAGAGATCCGGATGGTCGTTTAGGACTTGTGCGTATATCTGGTTCGGTTCCCAATACACTCGGATGCATTTTGAGAGTCGGGTTGGAAAGTTGGAATTGAGGTATCGGGGGTTGACTTGGTCAATGAGACCTCCGTTGGAAATTTTGAGGCCACGAGTGCGTTCGTAGCGTGTTGTTATGTGGGTCTGTGTATGTGGTTTGTGAGCAGATAGCCTCGGGAGTTGGTTGGGATTTCGGTTGGAACTTCGAAGACTTTTGGGATTCTGGTACCTAGTGTCTGCCAGAGCGGTGCTAGTGCCATCCCAGCGGCATCACTGTAGCGGTGGGATGGCCGCCCCTAGCGGCCAAGTCCGTTTTGGCCAGACCATCCCGGCGGTCTGAGAGGATGTCGGGGCAGTATCGAGCCTGTTATTTCATTAAATGTGTATTAAAAAGCCCTTACTCTATCATTTATCACCATTACAAAATTTGAGCTCTTGGGAAATGTTCTAGAAGATTCTTGGGAACATCCTTGGTGGTAAGTCTTGCTAATCTCCTTACTAATTCATTACTCCTAACCATCTTAGAATTCCTCTTTCCTTATTAATTCCTTAGTAATGGAAGATAAAAAGTGGATTTAATGGATATTCTACTTAGGCTTTTAAATGGTGAAATTGATTGGGTTTATGCTATATTATGATGTATATAAGGTTATTAATCATATATCTTCCATTATTAGTATTGAATCCTTGAATCAAAGAGTTAGGATTTATACCCAAAATTGAGGGTTTTGCTTGGATTTCAAAATTGGGTAAATCTTTGTGTTAATTGAGCAATTAGTTGATGGGTTTTGATCACTAGTGTTTAATTTGATATTTTACCCTCGAGCTTCCCGTTTTTCCCTTGTGGGGCCTGTTTCCCCAAATTCTAGGGTTGGTTTTAACCTAATTTAAATGATAGCAATATATGTATCAATCTTCATGATTTTTAATCTAGATTTCGAATATACCTAGACTTCTTTGATCTTGTGGCTCAGCGGAAGGGCGAGGCTAAAAAGTGATTGCTGGTGTATTGTTGTTCGGCCATCCAGGTAGGTTATGGCTTACCCTTGGTGAGACTTCGTGTAGCGAAGCATATATTTAGATGATATTGTCGGAGACAGCATAAAAAATTTTCGGATATGAAGTTGGGTTAGATATTGCCTTAGGTTGGGCCCTGTTGTGTGATTGGGCCTAGCCACCCCAATGTGTTGTGACTTGATTGTTCTGCTGTGTTGGCTTGATGCCACGTGTTGTTAGTAGATATTGGGAACTGTTGTTCCATCTTGATTGTGATATTGTAGTAATTTACTGGTTGATGTTGATACGAGGATACAATTCTGTATGACTTGTGTAGTATTTCATGATATTGTTGGCGTACCCATGTTTGGTACTTGTGATATTGATTTGATTATTGATGTTGACACATACATTGCATGCATTCTCATCCTTCATGATATACTGTTGATACATTATTGATACTTAACACTGTGATGAGCTGGGCTCGGTTTTGGATGAGAGATGTGAGAGTCCGATATCCGATGTTTGTCCCAAAATCTTGGATTGAGTGAGTGCATGGACTCCACGGGTCCCTCAGGGTGGTGCCGATGAGAACCCTCCGTAGGCAATGATCCGAAGTATTGTCTGTCTGTTGGGCAAAGATCCGGGACGAGTTGCACTTAGACTTTGCGAGTCACTTTGGGTTGTGCTACCGAGACGTGGAGGTATTCCGTCCGGAGTACATGTGTACACAACATTGCATAGCATTGCATTTGCATTCACACATTATTGCATTGCATTGCATTATTGCTTATGTTGAGATAGTTTGGTGCTTTACTTGAGATGTTGGTTTCGGATTGGACGTATTGAGACTTGGCACATTAGGGTTTAGATGCTCTACTTAGGCGATGACGTGTACTTGGTTCCGATTATGTTTGACTTATACTTGTTGATTTATCTTCCTATCTGCTTTATTGTCTGGATTATGTTAGCTATACTTAGTCGGCCTATGATACCTACCAGTACTGTGGTTTTGTACTGACCTGCACTTGCTGCATTCTTTTATGAATGCAGAGTTCCAGGTTAGGTCTTCTTCGATCTCCCGTGGCTGATAGTCACTATCAGGACTGCTTTGAGTTTACAGGGTGAGCACGAGACGTTCGCTGCCTGGAAGACTCCTCTTATTATGTCTTACTTTTCTATTCTGAGACATAGATAGATTTGATGTATTTTATATTCCAGACTTGTATATTTTCACTTAGATGCTCTTCTATGACTTAGACTAGACCCTGGGGGTATTTCCTTATTTTCGCACTATTTCTATTTTATATTATTGTAAGACTTACATGATTATTTTCCTCCGCTTGATTGATTTATTTATTTATGTCTTTACTTCCGTTGGGTTGACGGTTTGCTTACCCAGGTGGGAAAAGTAAGTGCCTGCACGACTTAACCAAATTGGGTCATGACATGATTTCAAGGCATACTTCTCGTATTTTCTTGGGATAAGAATCTAAATCTTATTTCATGGTACTCCATAGATTTCTTACATTATTTAGAGTTGATTTCATGGTTGGGTGTTAGAAATATTGTGGGTTTTTCCCCTAGGTTGGATTTTTGGGAAAATAAGAAATTGAAGTTCAAGTTGGAGTCTTTTTTACTGGGTTTGTGGATTTAAGTTCTTTGAGTCGAGGGTGTTAGACCCCGTATTTTATACGTTGAGTTATTCGCAAAGGAATCGACGTGAGATAAAAACCTCAGATTTTTAATTTCTAAACTAGAACTAATCGGTTATAAATTTTACTTAGTATAAAAATGTTATTGGAGATTAGGAATTACTTAATTGTGGTGTTAAGTAAAAATTTGTGACAACAATGAACCAAGAAGAAACACCAACGTGCAAGGTCCAAAAGATGACTCAAAGTCATCTAAAATAAAGCTATTATAGAAGACATACAAATATGCATTTAAATGTTGATTCATTCACTACATTTTCATTATATTTTGGACAATTAAATTGGAAGAAAAACACATGTGGGATTCGGCCAAGACGGCTGAAAATTGGAGGAGAAAAAGTTGAAGCATGCAATTGAGTATTGAAGCATCCATTATTTTATGAAGACATAACATGTTGGAGGAATCATTTCATATTTAAATATTGACCATTCATCTTGTATGATTGCAATGGACAAAGGATAGTGTATGAGTCATCCACTACACATGCAATTGTCTTGTAAATAATTGAAAAGAAAGAAGAAGAAAGGAAACAACAAGGAGACATTCGACCACCTAGCCGAAAGGTGTAGGAAAAAGAAGATGAATTTTAAGTGTAAAGTTAATGGAGTGACTCATTGTCATGAGTGGAGCATGTGTCCACCTTGTAGGCATCATATTTTAACCAAATAATGACTAAGGAGATCAGCAAATACATTCATTTCAACTACACAACACAAAGAAAGAAAACCTAAACCTAGAGAGAGAAAGCTCTGGGCCACAATGGCTGATTTTTGAGCTCTTGAGTCTTGATCCAAAAATTATTTTCCAAGGTGTTTCAACCCTTTAGAAGGTCCCTAGAACGTGAATATAGTCTTTGGAGCAACAAGAACCATTTTCATCTCAAGTCACCAACTCTAGCCAAGTAGAGAAGTCAAGTTGTCAAGGTAAGATCTAACTTTCTTTTCCATGCATTAAGGGTGATGTAGATGAGTAGATATAAGTTGTATGCATGAAATAAGGTGTGTTGATGTTGAAACATGATAGTAACCATGAGGTTATATGTGTTGATGTTGAAGTATGGTTGTAACTTGAAGAACATGAATCGCATGCATAAAATCATGAATGTTGGTGTTGGAATGACTATGTGGCCGAGGGGACTGTTTTGGTGGAAGTAATGAACTAATTTTCTTTAATAAATATGGTTGTTACTATCATAGATCTCATGGTAAAAAGAATGAAAATAATTGGAAGGTTAAAGGTGAAGTTGTGTTAGTATGAAAATAATTGAATCTATGATTTTATGTGAGTGATGTTGAAGCATGTTGAAACCATGTATGGACTGTTTTGTGTGGAAGTTAGAGAACTGATTTTACTTGATATTTTGCTTGTTATTGTCATGAATTTTATGATGTAAATAAAGGTGTTTAATGGGTGGAGTTGGAGCTAAAGTCGTTTGTGAGTTGTTGTAAGGATTATAGAAATGACGATATAGCTTAGTTGCGTATGAATTGATGTTGTACTTGTCGTGTGGATAGCTGGTCATAACTTACTGAAATTATATGAAAAGAAGACATTAAATGATGTGTAAAAATCGTATGTGGTTTGCTTAGTATGTTCGTAAATGTTTGCAAGAATTCCGAACATTTTTATGTTGTCGGTTAGGGACTGTTTTGGACATGTTGTAGGTTAGGGACTGTTTTGGACGTGTTGTTTTGGCTAAGTTGGAAAAACTAATTATAGTTAAGAATATACATCATGTTTTCATAGAGGTTGGGATGTTATAGAATCGTTTCGACGAAATGTTATGACTATAGACTAACAAGAATAAATTGGACGTGTCATAATCGCATGTAGACTATTATTGGGTGTTGTAATGTGCAGACTGTTTTGACACGTTGTTTTTATTCTTATTGAGCTTGGGAGATTAATGATAATTAAGATTATGCATTGTGTTGTATGTTGGATGGGCTGTTATAAGTTATTACATGCAAACGTTAAGGCTACGAACTATTAGAAGTAACTTGAGAATGTAGTAGCCGTATGTGAATCGTTATTGCATGTTATGAATGTGGGTTGTTTGGAATGTTGCGTGGGCTGTCCGGATTGGTATTGAACATATAATTATGGATGTTGGATTGGTTGTATGTGGTGGGTTTGGATACAAGAGAAAACGTCGCCTAAACATCTAGAAAGGAGTTACTAACGTTAGAATACGTTTTGAATCTCCCCGTAGCTTAACCGTAGTTGTTGGCGTCTTAATATAGGTTGAAGTATTATTGGGAAGCGTATACTTATTGTGTGGCGAATAAGAGCTAAAGGTATGTGAAGCTAACCTTTCTTTCTTTTTGACATGATCGTTGTGAAATGAATATACGATATATATATATATATACGATTCCAAAGGAAATTCCTATTCTTAGAAGCACTAGGATGCCTATTGATCTTGATTCCCATAACGTATGTTTTGTTTTATATATATTGATATGTACACATGATTTCAAAGTTCCATTTTGATATGATCCACAGGGACATCCGAAAGGTATATGGTATGACTATTATTTGAAATTGCGAACGATGGTTCGTGTTGACTATCCTATTGAGTCCTTAAAAATGTTTTGAATTGCATATAGTTTCTCACTACTCTGCTCGTGCATACCTCAATATATCTTTCACCGAGTCCCGGGCCGGGTATGTTATCGTGCACACTTCCACTGCATTGTTCGCCGAATCCCTCATTAAAGGGCCGGGTACAATATATATATATATATATATATATATATATATATATATATATATATATATATATATATATATATATATATATATATATATATACTTCTGGAGTTATGCTGTGTTATGGTGTTATGTTGTGTTATGATATGTTGTGTTACGGAGTTATGCTGTGTTACAGAGTTATATTATATTCTGGAGTATGTTGTGTTATGGCGCCAGAGACGGGGTGGCGACCATGTTCACCGAGTCCCATAATGGGGCCGGATCTGACATATGATATTGATGTGCATGAGTTATGTTTCAAAAGCAAGTACTTGGTATTCTGGTTATTGTACTCATGTTTTGTACTCTTATTTCAGTTATGATCCTGTTTACTGTATTTCATACTTTACATGCTCAGTACATATTCCGTACTGATCCCCTTTCTTCGGGGGGGCTGCGTTTCATGCCCGCAGGTGCAGATACTCGCTTTGGTGATCCGACAGCTTAAGATTTCCCCTTCTGCTATCTTGGAGAGTTTCGTTGTTCCGGAGCCCAAAATTTGGTATAGATCCTTTTTGATCTAAATATATGCATATGTTGTTTAAGGGTACGACGGGGCCTGTCCCGTCATATGTTACGTTACTGTTGATACTCTTAGAGGTCTGTGGATATATGTGTGGGTTGTGTATGGGTTCTGTTCAGCTATGTCTATACGATGTGTTGTGGTATGATGTTCGTATATGATGGCAGCCTTGTCGACTTGCATATGATATTGCTATATGATGGCAGCCTTGTCGGCTTGCATATGATATTGTTATATGGTAGCAACCTTGTCGGTTTGCATTTATATGTATATTTATGTGACAGTCCCGAGACCATGGTTTGGTTGTTATAAGATCCATATTGAGTTTGATGTGAAATGAGCATATAGCTAAAGAGTCTGTATACGGGTGTCCATGTCGGGCACCAGTCACGGCCTACGGGGTTGGGTCGTGACAGAGGGCAAACAATTTTGAAAGGAAAATTCTGATTTGCTCGCCGGAGTTCAGGGTCATTGTTTGAGATTTTAAAGCTCTAAGTTAAAATTACAAATTTCTTCAAATTGGAAATCAAAGTTCGTTTTGAGTCATTTTCTTGATTTTGACTCTATAGGTTATAGGTAAATCAGTTTTGCAATAAAATTCCAGCTTTTCCCTTGTGGGCTTAGGATTACCTTTTAGGTTTGGTTTTGGGTTCTGAATAAAAGTATAGCATTATGGGTATCATTGGGCTTGTTTAAACTTGTAGAGTATTATTGTGACTAGATTGAACTTGTTTGGTGAATTTGGACATGGTTGAGCTACGAAAGACTTAATCTTTACTCGGATCGGGATTTGGAGCGTTCGGAGATACTCCGAAAAGTAAAGGTGATTTCATTGGTTCGTTGCTTGGCCTTAAGGTATGTTAAGACTTTCTACACTTCGTTTAAGTGACATTTCTGTTACGAAAAAAATTAAAAATGAAAATAATGATGGGGTAAGGGCGTAACAGGAGGTCTCGTATCCGTGATGTGATGAGCATTGGTACGAGTACCAGTGCCATAATCTGGGAGTTTGTATTATATTTGAGCCATTATGTCTATGGTTAGAATACCAAAGCATGTGACCATTAGCTGTTATGTGCTGTATGTAGACTTGATTGTTGTTATATTTGGCATCTCAAGAAACCTCGTACACGTGAAATAACATGTTAATGAATTATTGGCTACTAAGTCTGGTTTGTTGTTGTTGATGTTGAACCTTTGGCATATTATATTAAGTCTCGATTTGAGATGATGAATGTTTTATGTATTATATCATGCACTTGCATATGGTTGGCTCGGGTTGCACGCCTGCAATGAATTATATATGGTTGGCTCGGTTGCATGCCTGCAACGTATAATATATGGTTGGCTTGGGTTGCACGCTTGCAACGGGTATATGGACCTGGCGAGTCCCCTATGGGTCATGAACTCCCAAAGATTACCGAGAAGTGTGGTATATATGTAGGTTTGGAGCATTTGGTTGAGACATGTTACTGTATTTCCTTTGCGTAGTCTCATCATTCTTTCCTTGATTGAATATCTGTGTTGTTTCACCTAATTGACTGATTGAAATTTTCCTTCCTTGATTGTTTATTATTCTAATTAATTGTCGAATTGGATTAAATAAGAAACATGTAACGACCTGCTAGGTTGTTATAGTCTTTCCGACACTTTTGACCTTTTCCTGAGCTGAGGGGACTGTTGACACGCTTCTCGAGGTGTTTAGATTTGATTCGGGCGACTCTTTGTGAAATTTGGACTTAAAGCGAAAAAGAGTTGACTCAAAGTTGACTTTTGAGTAAACGGACCTTTTTCGAAAATCCGTCGATTTTGAGAGGACCGGATGGTCTTTTAGAACTTGTGTGTACATCTGGTTCGGTTCCTAATGCATTCGGGTGCATTTTAGGACTTGGATTGGGAAGTTGGAATTGAGGTATCAGGGTTGACTTGGTCAATGAGACCTCCGTTGGGAATTTCGAGGCTACGAGTGCATTCGTAACGTGTTTTTATGTGTATCTGTGTATGTGGTTTGTAAGCAGATGGCCTCAGGTATTAGTTGGGATTTCGGTTTGAGATTGTGTTTATTTTGAAAAATTCTAATGCTGGTGTCCACCATGACGACACCCTTACCGTCCCAGCGGCACTGCCATAAAGGTGGGATGGGCCGCTGGGGCGGCCAAGTGTATTGTAGCCCGACTGTTTTGGCGGTCTGAGAGGCCGCCGGGTTATCGAGCCTATTATTTCATTAATTGTGTATTAAAAGCCCTTAGTCCCTGATTTATTACTAAACTTAAAATTGAGCTTTTGGCATCAATTCTAGAGTATTCTTGGTGGTAAGTCCTTCTAATCTCTTTGCTTTTCCATTACCTCTAATCATCTTAGGATCCCTTTACCTTGTTAGTTCATTAAGTAATGGAGGATTAAAAATGGGTTTAATGAATATAACATCTAGGCTTCCAAATCATCATTTGTTGGATGGGTTAGCTTCTTTAAGCATTGAATTGATGATTAGAATCCTTTATTTCATAATTTCTTCCTAATTAGAGGCTAATTTGTGGAATTGGAAGTTAGGGCTTATACCCTAATTTGGGGGTTGTTCCTAGAATCTAAAATAGAGTGAATTGTTGATTATTTAGCTTGCTAATGATGGGAATTGATCACCTAGAGGTTTAATTTCATGTTGGGACATTTAAATCCCTTATTTCACCTTTCTAGTTCATAAACCCTATTCCATAGGTTGGGGATTTGAGTTTTGATGGAAGTAGGGTTTTTTTTGATGTTCTCCTTGGCTCTAATTCGATGATTTGAATATGCTTAGACTTTCTTGATCTCGAGGCTCAAAGGAAAGGAAAGGTGAAGGAGTGATTGCTGGTGTTATTATTGTTCATCCTTCTAAGTAGTTTACGGTTTACCCTATGGTGAGACTTCATTTAGCGAAACATATATTTAGATGATATTGTCGGAGAAAACATGTAAACCTTCGGATATGAAGTTGGGTTGGATATTGTCTTAGGTTGGTCCCTGTTGTGTGATTGGGGTTAGCCACCCTGTCGTGTCGTGTTGTGATTTGATTTGTTCTATTATTGTTGGTTTGATGCCACTTGACGATAGTAGATATTGGAGACTATTGATATATCTTGATCATAAAATGGTACTATCTTCCGTGTTGATGTTTGATACGAGGATAGCGTTATATATGGCTGGTGTAGCCTTTTCATGATATTGTTGGCATACCCATGCTTGGTACATGTGATATTGATCTGATCATTGATGTTGAATTCATACATTGCACGCATTCTCATCCTTCATGATATATTGTTGATACATTGATGATACTTGAGGAAACACCGTGATGAGCTGGGCTCAGTTGGATAAGAGTGACGTGAGGACCGATATCCGATGGTTGTCTCGGAATGGTGGTTGTATGGTAGCGAATCCCGATGTTTATGCCTGGATCATGAGGTAGTGGTATCCCGGTTGTTGCCGGACCGTGAGGTGCATGGACTCCGCAGGTCCCCCATAGATTGTGCTATCGAGACGTGGATACTTTCGTCCGGAGTATAAGTGTACACAACATTGTATTGCATCCACGTTTCATACATTATTGCATTGCATTGTATTATGGTTTGGTGTTGATGATCTGGTGATATACTTGTGTTATTTGGATTTGGATTAATTATATTGAGACTTGACATACTTGAGATTAGATGCTATAACTTAGGTAACGACGTGTACTTGGTTTCCGATTTGTGTTGACTTATACTTGTTGATTTACCTGTTTATCTTACTTTATTGTTTATATTATGTTAGCTAGACTTAATCGGCCTATGATACCAATAACCTACTTGTACTGCGGTTTTGTACTGACCTGCACTTGCTGCATTCCTTTATGAATGCAGAATTCCAGGTGGGATCTACTTTCGTTTCTCATGGCTGATAGTCGCTCCGAGAGTTGCTTAGAGTCTACAGGCTGAGCACGAGACGTTCGCCGCCTTGAAGATTCTTCCTTATTTAGGTATTATTTTCTATTTCGAGACATATTCAGACTTGATGTATTATTGATATTCCAAACTTGTATATTCTAGTTAGATGCTCTTGTATGGATTAGACCAGACTCTCGGGTGTATTTTCCTTACTTCCGCATATTTTCTATATTATTATCGTGACGACTTACGTGATTATATTTCTTCCGCTTATTTAATTAATTGTTGTGTTTTTTACTAACGTTGGGTTGAGGGTTCGCCTACCGAGGGGGGAAAGGTAGGTGCCCGCGCAACTTAGTTTATTTGGGTCGTGACAAGTTGGTATCAGAGCCCTAGGTTACCCGGTCTATAATACAAGAGCATGTCTAGTAGAGTCTCGTAGATCGGTACGATGAGCTCTGTACTTATCTGCGAGAGGCTATAGGACATTTAGAAAATCTCACTTTCTTTTATTCTTTTATGCTACTTTATTCTATTTGGTATCTGGAACAAGCGAATTGGTTTCTGACTCTTATCTCTTCTCTCACAGATGGTGAGGAGTCGAGCTACTATAGCCTGAGATCAGGTGCAAGAGCTCGTAGCTACGGCTGGCACTAGAGGGCGAGCGACAGCCAGAGGGCACGGCAGAGCTAGAAGCCGCGGGGCAGCCCCAGCCAGGGGCAGGGCTCCTGTGGTAGTACAGCAGTGCGAGAGATCTCCGTCTCCAGAGCCTGAGGATCAGCAGGTTCGAGACCAGGCCGCCGTGGAAGATGTGGCCCCGGCCTGGACACTGTTTGAGATTACTTCTGATCAGACTATCAGGATACTATGGCCCGTGTTCTACTCCATCTCGATGCTCAGCAGGCTGCCGCTGGTGTTATTACTCCTGGCAAGCGTTCGCAGACCAGAGTTGGGGTGCAGACCCTTGAGCAGAGACCTGTTTGGGTAGCACACCCCGTTGTAGCTATGGCTCCTCGTATTGATGCAGTGCCAGCCCCGGGGAGGATCTTAGACCCGTGGCGGGCCTTTTTATTACCTTGACTCACCAGGATCTTGTTAGGCGGTTTAGGAAGTTGGAGCCACCGAGGTTTTTGGGTATTTCTGCAGGGGACACTTATAAGTTCATCTTGGATATGTATGAGTTACTACATAGGATGGGGATCGTAGAGACCCATGGAGTTGACTATGTGTCCTACCAGTTTCGCGGCGACGCGAAGCCTTGGTGGAGGTATTTTGTTGCTTGCAAATCTAAGGGTTCTCCTCCCCTGACTTGGACTCAGTTCTACCGCTCCTTCCTTGAGAAGTATGTGCCCCAAGCTTTAAGGGAGACACGTAGGGATGAGTTTCTACATCTTCAGCAGAAGGGGTGTGGAGGCCTATGTGACCCGCTATCTGTATCTGGCCTGTTATTCCATTCCCTTGATCCCTACTGAGCCTGACAGGATTAGGCATTTTGTTGGTAGGCTAGTTGATTCTCTTCAGATTCCTTGCCTTCAGATTGAGGCTATGGGGCTTCCTTCCAGTCCATCGTTGAGCATGTGTTTTTTGTTTGAGGCTGCTAAGGCCCCTGCATTTGGAGGGGGTGGTGAGAAGAGGCAGCATCAGATTGGGGGTTATGGTGGTTCTAGTTTGAGGGGCACCGGTCAGTCTTCTAGGCCATATCAGCCATATTCTGGCCGCCCTGTGCACTCAGCCTTGCAGGTTTTCTCTAGGGAGCCACCCAGGCAGAAAGCTCCTGAGAGCTCGTTTTCTCGACCAGTAGACAGGGTTGTTTCAGCCGGGTCCTCAGCTTTAGTTTATCATCCTCTACCCTCTCAGGGCTATTTTACATGTGGAGAGCTCAGGAATATTGCTAAGAGATGTCCCCGAGCCAGGTGAGATTATTGGTCTTAAGGGACTCCGACATCGTCTGGTAGTCGAGGTGGTGCTTCTCAGAGGGGCGATGCTCACTCAGGCCGCAGTGATTCTTAAGTTTCTAGAGGTGGATCACAAGTTGGTAGAGGTGGGTCCTAGAGTTCGAGAGATGGATCTCAGTCTAGACGTGATGGGGCCCAGTGTTACTCATTCCCTGGTAGACCTGAACTAGAGGCCTCAGATGTCGTTATCTCAGGTATTGTTTCTGTCTGACATAGAGCAGCTTCTGTGTTATTTGATCCTGGATCCACTTATTCGCATGTGTTGCATATCATGTCGTAGATTAGGATTTGCCTTGTGATAGCATAGCTATATCTGTTCATGTGTCTACTCTGGTTGGAGATTCTGTTGTCGTTGATCGAGTTTATCTGTCATGCTTTGTTACTTTTATGGGGTATGACATTTGGGTAGATTTGATGATTCTTGATATGGCGGACTTGACATTATCTTGGGTATGACCTGTCTTTCTCCTTATCATGCGATCTTGGACTGTCATTCCAAGACAGTCACTTTAGCCATGCTGGGCCTCCCTGGACTTGAGTGGAGGGGGTACTCCAAGCCCCGTTTCGAAGAAGATCATTTCCTACCTTCAGGCAAAGAAATTAGTCAATAAGGGGTGTTTAGCTTATCTGGCTCACATGCGTGACACGAATGTTGCATCTCTACCCCTTGAGTCCATTCCTATTGTGAGCGAGTTCGTGGAGGTATTCCCGACGGATTTTTTGGGTATGCCACCCAATCGCGACATTGACTTTTGTATCGATTTGGATTCAGGCACTCGCCCTATTTCTATTCTGCCATATCGGATGACACCTGCCAAATTGAGAGTGCTTAAGGAGCAGTTGCAGGATTTATTGTGCAAGGGGTTCATTAGACCGAGTGTCTCCCCTTGGGGTGCTCCTGTGTTATTTGTAAAGAAGAAAGATGGGACCATGAAGATGTGCATTGATTATTGCCAGCTGAACAAGGTTACCATTTGAAACAAGTGCCCTATGCCTCGTATGGATAATCCATTTGACCAGCTTCAGGGTGCTTCAGTATTTTCAAAGATTGACTTGCGTTTTGGCTACTACCAGTTGAGGATCAGGGCTGAGGATATTCCGAAGACAGCCTTTCAGACCATATATAGCTATTATGAGTTTCTAGTGATGTCTTTTGGGCTTACCAATGCCCCAGCTACATTTATGACTTTGATGAATGGCATCTTTTGGCCATTCCTTGATTCCTTAGTGATTGTGTTTATTGATGACATCTTAGTGTATTCCAAGAGTAGAGAGGAGCATGAGAGCCATCTTTGTACTGTTCTTGGGTTGCTGAAGAAGCATAGTTTGTTTGCTAAGTTTTCTAAGTGTGAGTTTTGGTTGGAGTCAGTGGCATTCTTAGGCCACGTTATGTCTAAGGATAGGATTATGGTTTACCCACTGTTATCGAGGTTCATAGTTTGGTAGGTTTGGCCAGCTACTACCCCCGTTTTGTGAAGGGTTTTTCTGCTATTGCTTCATTTTTTACCAGGTTGACTCAGAAGGATGTTCCCTTCCAGTGGTCAGATGATTGTGAGGAGAGTTTTCAAAAGCTCAAGAACCTTTTCACTTCAGCTGCGATTCTAGCATTACCGGTGGAGGGTAAGGATTTTGCGGTCTATTGTGATGCATCCCGTATGGGTTTGGGTGTTGTGTTGATACAGGAGGGTAGAGTGATAGCTTATGCTTCCCGTCAGTTAAAGATCCATGAGAAGAACTACCCTACCTATGATTTGAAGTTGTTAGCCATGGTCTTTGCTTTAAAGATTTGGAGGCATTACTTGTATGGTGTCCGTTGTGAGGTTTTCACCGATCACCGTAGCCTTCAGCATATGTTTACCCAGAGAGATCTTAATTCTAGGCAGCACCGACGGATGGAGCTCCTGAAGGACTATGACATCTCTATTCTTTATCATCTCGGAAAGGCCAATGTTGTGGCTGATGCCTTGTGTCGCAAGGCAGTGAGTATGGGGAGTTTAGCTCATTTGATTATTTTCGAGCGTCCGTTAGCCATAGAGGTTTAGACTCTGGCCAACAGTTTCGTTTGCCTTGATATTTCAGCCCCAGGCAGGGTTTTGGCTTGTGTAGAGGCAAGGTCATCTTTATTGGATCAGATCAGGACTCATCAGTTTGAGGATACTTAGTTGAACAAGATTCGAGATAGAGTTCTGAGGGGTGAGGCAAAAGAGGCCATGATAGATTCTGAGGGAATTTTGAGGATTAAGAAGCGCATGTGCGTTCCTCGTGTTGGTGATTTGATTCAGCTGGTCTTGACTAAGGCCCATAGCTCTCGATACTCTATTCATCCGGAGGAAACTAAGATGTATCGTGATTTGAGGCAGCACTATTGGTGGCGTTGGATGAAGAGAGATATAGTTGATTTTGTGGCTAAGTGTGGTAATTGTCAGCAAGTTAAGTATGAGAACCAGTGACCCGGTAGTTTACTTTAGAGGATGCCCATTCCCGAGTGAAAGTGGGAGAGGATTGCCATGGATTTTGTTGTGGGTCTCCGAAAGACCCTGGGTAAGTTTGACTCGATTTGGGTAATAGTTGATCGGTTGACTAAGTCCGCTCATTTCATTCTTGTTTAGATTTCCTAAATCGCGGAGAAGTTAGCCAAGTTGTACATTCGGGATATTAGGAGATTGCATGGGGTTCCTATTTCTATCGTATCTGATCGAGGTACTGTTTTCACTTCCCGTTTCTGGAGAGCCTTTCACGAGGATTTAGGTACCTGTTTGGATCTTAGTACAACTTTCCACCCCGGACTGATGGGCAGTCCGAGCGGACCATTCAGGTGCTCGAGGATATGTTGAGAGCTTGTGTTATTGATTTTGGTGGTCATTGGGATCAACACTTAACCTTGGCATAGTTTGCGTACAACAACAGTTATCATTCGAGTATTGGCATGACCCTTTTTGAGGCGTTATATGGTAGGAGATGTAGATCTTCGGTTGGCTGGTTTGATGGGTTTGTGGTTCAACCTTGGGATACGTATCTGTTGATAGAATCCCTTGATAGAGTGAGGGTTGTTCAGGCCAAGCTTTTAGCAGCTCAGAGTCAACAGAAAATATATGCGGATCGGAAGGTTCAAGATCTAGAATTTGTTGTTGGTGACCAGGTTCTATTGAAGATTTCACCCATGAAGGGTGTTATGAGGTTTGGGAATAGAGGCAAGTTGAGTCCGAGATATATTGGGCCTTTTGAGATTCTTAACCGTGTGGGCGATATTGCTTATGAGTTGGCCTTGCTGCCAGGCTTGACGGGTGTTCATCCTATTTTTCATGTGTCTATGCTGAAGAAGTACCATGCTGATGGTGCTTACTTTGTTCGTTGGGATTCGATATTGCTTGATGTGAATTGGACTTATGAAGAGGAGCCTATTGCGATCTTGGATAGGCAGGTTCGAGAGTTGAGGTCGAAGAGATTCCTTCTGTAAAAGTGCAATGGAAGCACCGTCCTGTTGAGGAGGCTACTTAGGAGACTGAGTCTGATATGCGTCGCCGATACCCTCAGTTTTTCACTGATTCAGGTACTTCCCCGCTGTTTTCCCTTCTTTGCTCGAAGATGAGCGATGGTTTAATTGGTAGATCCGCTTGGTCGTTATAGTCTTTTCAGCACTTTTGGCCTTTCCGCGAGCTTGTTTATCTCACATTTGACCTAAGAGGGTCGTTGATACTCTTCTCGAGGTGTTTAGATTTGATTCGGGCGACTCTTGTGAAATTTGGGCTTAAAGCGAAAAAGAGTTGACTCAAAGTTAACTTTTGGGTAAACAAATCTTTTTCAGAAATCCGTCAATTTTGAGTGATCCGGATGGTCTTTTAGAACTTATGTGTATATCTGGTTCGGTTCCCAATGCACTCGGGTGCATTTTGGGACTTGGATTGGGAAGTTGGAATTGAGGTATCAGGAGTAGGCTCGGTCAACGAGACCTCCATTGGGAATTTCGAGGCCACGAGTGCGTTCGTAGCGTGTTTTATGTGTGTCTATGTATGTGGTTTGTGAGTAGATGGCCTCAGGTATTAGTCGAGATTTTGGCTTGAGATTGTGTTTATTTTGAAAAATTCTAGTGCGGGTGTTCACCATGACTGCACCCTTACCATCCCAGCGGCACCGCCATAGCGGTGGGATAGGCCGCTAGGGCAGTCAAGTGTATTGTCGCCTGACCGTCTCGGCGGTTTGAGAGGTCGTCGGGTCGCTGAATCGGTATAGGGCCTGTTATTTCATTAATTGTGTATTAAAAGCCTTTAGTCCCTCATTTATTACTAATCTGAAAATTGAGCTTTTGGGAGCAATTCTAGAGTATTCTTGGAGAAGATTTTTTGTGGTAAGTCCTTTTAATCTCTTTGCTATTCCATTACCCCTAATCATCTTAGAATCCCTTTACCTTGTTAGTTCATTAATTAATGGAGGATTAAAAGTGAGTTTAATGAATATTCCATCTAGGCTTCTAAATCATGATTTGTTGGTTGGGTTAGCTTCTTTAGGCATTGAATTGATGATTAGAATCCTTTATTTTATAATTTCTTCCTAATTAGAGGCTAATTTGTGGAATTGGAAGTTAAGGTTTATATCCAAATTTGGGGGTTTTGCCTAGAATCTGAAATAGAGTGAATTGTTGATTATTTAGCTTGCTAATGATGGGAATTGATCACCTTGAGGTTTAATTTCATGTTGGGACCTTTAAATCCCTTATTTCACCCTTCTAGTTCATAAACCATATTCCATAGGTTGGGAATTTGGGTCTTGATAGAAGTAGGGTTTGTTTTGATGTTCTCCTTGACTCTAATTCCATGATTCGAATATGCTTAGACTTTATTGATCTCTAGGCTCAAAGGAAAGGAAAGGCTAAGGAGTGATTGTTGGTGTTATTGCTATTCGGCTTTCTAGGTAGGTTACGGTTTACCTTATGGTGAGACTTCGTTTAACGAAGCATATATTTAGATGATATTGTCGGAGAAATCATGTAAACCTTCGGGTATGAAGTTGGGTTGGATATTATCTTAGGTTGGGCCCTGTTGTGTTATTGGGGTTAGCCACCCCGTTGTGTTGTGATTTGATTTGTTCTATTATTGTTTGTTTGATGCCACTTGACGATAGTAGATATTGGAGACTATTGATATATCTTGATCATAATATTGTAGTATCTTACTTTTTGACGTTTGATACGAGGATAGTGTTCTGTATGGATTGTGTATCCTTTTCATGATATTGTTGGCGTACCCATTCTTGGTACTTGTGATATTGATCTGATCATTGATGTTGAACTCATACATTACACATATTCTTATCCTTCATGATATACTGTTGATACATTGATGATACTTGAGAAAACACTGTGATGAGCTGGGCTCAGTTGGATGAGAGTGACGTGAGGACCGATATCCGTTGGTTGTCCCAGAATCATGGTTGTGTGGTGTGCCGGGATCGTGAGGTAGCGGTATCCATGTTATCTTCGAACTGTGAGGTACATGGACTCCGCAGGTACCCCATGGGTTGTGCTACCGAGACGTCGATACTTCCGTCCGCAGTACATGTGTACACAACATTGCATTGCATCCACATTTCATACATTATTGCATTGCATTGCATTATGGATTGGTGTTGATTATCTGGTGATATACTTGTGTTATTTGGATTCAGATTGATTATATTGAGACTTGGCACACTTTGGATTAGATGCTATAACCTAGGTGACGACGTTTTCTTATTTCTGATTTGTGTTGACTTATACTTGTTGATTTACCTGTTTATCTTACTTTATTGTCTGGATTATGTTAGCTAGACTTAGACAGCCTATGATACCAATAATCTAGCTGTACTGTGGTTTTTTACTGACCTGCACTTGCTACGTTCCTTTTTGAAAGCAGAATTCCAGGTGGGATCTACTTCCGTTTCTCATGGCTGATAGTCGCTCTGAGAGTTGCTTAGAGTCTACAGGGTGAGCACGAGATGTCCGCCACCTTGAAGATTCTTCCTTATTTATGTCTTATTTTCTATTTCGAGACATATTCAAACTTGATGTATTATTGATATTCCAAACTTGTATATTCTAGTTAGATGCTCTTGTATGGATTAGACCAGACTCTCGGGTGTATTTTCCTTACTTCTGCATATTTTCTATATTATTATCGTCAGACTTACGTGATTATATTTCTTTCGCTTGTTTAATTAATTGTTGTGTTTTTACTTGTTATATCCCGCATTTTGTGCGTTCCGATAAATCAAGACAATTGCAAGAAGTTAAGGACAAGGCTATATTTTGACCTTATTTAATACACAAGTTGTTTATAAAAAAATTTGAAGTGGGGATATTAAGAAAGGCTAGGGGCAAAAAGGGAAATTCGCAAGATGGCTCATAGAAAATATGGAGGAAGGCTAAGGGCAAATTTGGAAAATAAATTTTCATGAATTAAAAAAAAAATGGGCTTGAGTTAATGGGCCATTTGGCCGTCCAAAATGGCATGGGCTTAGGCCCACATAGAAGCTTAATGAATAAGATAAAAGATGACTAAGTCCTCATAATTTTCATCTTTATCGCTAGAAATTTCAAGAAGCTTGGAGAACAAAAAGAGAAGGAGAACAATAAGAGGCCATTCGGCCATACCCCAACAAAACAAGAACCTTGGAAAAAAATTGATCAAAATTATTTTCTTCTAGCTAAACAACCAATTGAAAGGTCCCTAGCAAAGTGAAGTGGTCATTGGAGCAAGTAAAACATATATTCTTGCAAGTTACAAATTCTAGCCAAGTGAGAAGTTAAGGGAAAAAGGTAAGGTTTAATCCTTTTCTTATATGTTATGGATGATTATGTATGTTGTAGTATGTAAAAGTGGATGAAATTCATGAAAATAGGGATGTTATATGTGGCCGTGTATATGTAGTGTGTGGCCGTGTAGATATGGTGTGGTGTGGAAGAAAATGAATCAATTTTACTTAGTATTTTGGTTGTTGTTGTAATGGAATCTATAATGGGAATGAAAGTTTAATGATTCTAGTTGAAGTTGTAAGTGTTGGAGAGTTGTTTAGAAGCTAATGTGATGTTAAAAAAATCATTTCATATATTCATGGAAAATGATGTTGTTAGTGTGTAAATTGTTGGTATGGTTCATGAACTTGAAAGAAGGAAATGTGTTGTTATTGTTCTTGTTGATTTGGAAGGTTTCGGGTGAAGTAGCATGTTTGTTGGGTTGTTTTGCATATTATGTGAATTGTTTGAAGTGTTCTTGAATCATGTTAGAGTGATTTCGGATAAATATTTGAATGTGGGATCATTGGTATTGGCTTGATTATATGTGATTGAATTGAATATAAATGAAATGCCGATGAAGTATGTGGCAAGGATTGTTAATGTTAGAATGTATTTTGGATAAATTGTTAAAGTTGTTAGTATGGTGGTTGGTATTGTTGTTGATAATTTGGCCGAGTTGAATTCTCGGATTGTTGTTGATAAAATTGGCCGAGTTAGATTCTCGGGGATGGTGTATTTACAGGGGAAATGCTGCCGAAATTTCGGCAGATCATAAGTGAATTTATTTGAGAAACTAAGGCAAGTGTATGACAACGAATCTAATAATTGTGTGAATTCTTTTGAATGTAGACTAGCAAGCTTGGATAAATAAGCGTAGCTAATAGGACGTGGAGCAGGTATGTAAGGCTTACCCTTTCTTTCTTTTGGCATGATCTTTGTGAAACCAACATGACCAAGTATATGTATATGACTCCAAAGAAACTCCCATTCTTAGAGCCACTAGGATGGCTAACGTTCTTGATTTCCATAAGCTATTTCATATGGCTTTGATGCGTATCCATGATGTCGAAGTTATATTTGATATGTTTCCGAATGGCATTCAAAAGATAATTGATATGACTAAAGTTTTGATTTTCAAATGATAATACGTTTGATTATTCCATTGAGTCTTTGATATATTTTGATACGTATATATATGGTTCCAAAAGCTATATTTGATTTGATCCATAACGATATCCGAAAGGTACTTGATATGATTGTTGCTTCGATTTTCCAAAAATAGCTACTGAAACGCTTGTAGAAGGTTCTGTACTTCAAATGCTCATAACTTTCTTATACTAAGTCGGATTGACCCGAAACTTGTTTCTGAGCTTTCAGGTGTCGGTAAGTATACTTGTCCATCGAGTCTTCCATAATATATTCGGAGGTTACCGACCTTACGTCACTCCGATAGAGACATAACATTCTTTGGGCCCTCCTGCATGCTGCTTACATGATATACGTATATGATATATGTATATGATACATGGACATGATCTATGTGTAAGTATATGGGGTAATGGAAAAGGTGAGGCGCTATAGACGCATAGCCACCTGATCAGTTGGTATAATATGATATCGTCCCGGACGCGGGATATATGGATAAATGGATCGGGCTGCACGTTTCGCAGCAATATAATATATATAAATGGATCGGGCTGCACGTTCCGCAGCAATATAATATATATATATATAAATGGATCGGGTTGCACGTTCCGCAGCAACATAATATATATAAATGGATCGGGCTGCATGATCCGCAGCAATATAATATATATAAATGGATCGGGCTGCACGTTCCGCAGCAATATAGTATATATATACATATATATGGATCGGGCTGCACGTTCCGCAGCACTAAGCATGCATGGTACCCGCCAAAAGGCACTCATATGTACAGGTTGTTCTTCTATCTCATGATATGCTCTATATGTCCTTTATGCCATTGTTCATGCTATGTATCTCTCGTATGTTATTATTCATGCCTTACATACTCGGTACATTACTCGTAGTGACGTCCCTTCTTGTGGATGCTGCGTTTCATGCCACGCAGGTAAGCAGGTAGACGGGTTCGATTCCTAGAAGCTCCACCAGCGGTACATTGAGAGCGCCCCAGTTGTTCCAGAGCTTCAGTTTATTGGTACTACTTTTGTGTATATATTTAGGCATGGCAGAACCCGGCCCTCCTTGTGAATATATGTATCTTGTTTAGAGGCTCGTAGACAGATATGTACAGTCAGATGTTTCACAATCTTGTTTGTCCTTGTCGCTGTATAATATGTTAGTAAAGCTTATTGACACTTGTTTTCGAGTATGCTATTAATGATGGTGTTGAGTAAAGCAATGACGGTATCGTTCATACAGCCCACTCAGTAGTAAGAATAAGATGCGAGATAAGAGGTGCTCGGTATAGTAGTATCGGGTATCCGTCACGACTTCTAGTGGGGTCGTGACATTACTAACGTTAGGTTGAAGGTACACCTACCGAGGGGGGAAAGGTAGGTGCCCGCGCGACTTAGTTGATTTGGGTTGTGACAGAATAGTCCCAATACGAATGGATAAAGGTTTCTCAGATAAAGTGAGATGGTAATGATATAATTGGTCTTTTCTTAGTTACTTTGTCACTATTTCTTATGTTGTCGGTCTATGAGATATACTGGGCACATGTGGTTTCGTGCTCAAACTACCCTTGCTGCACTCTTTGTGGTGTAGATTATGTTCTGAATACTAGCGGGTCTCGTAGAGTGGTTTGAGTCCGAGGCTGTTGTTTTAGGAGATTTAGAGTTGAGCTGCTTGGATGATCTACAATGCTAATCTCTTTTTATCTTTATTTATTCCTGTCTCTTTTACATTCTACATAGTGTATTTGTCAATTCAAACTTGTGTTAGTATTCTTAGTAGCTTTTGTACACATGACACCAGTCTTGGGTGATATTTTGGGTTGTTTCTGTATTTTGACTAAATACGTAGACTTGATTATGGATATTTCGTGTTTTCACTTTACTTTCTATTTTTTTTAACTTAAAATGAATCGACTTTTAATTATTTTTTTGGCTTACCTATCGGGTTGATAGTAGGTTCCTTCATGACTTTAGATTTTGGATCGTGAAAATTTGGTATCAGCGAACTAGATTCATTGGTCGCTGAGTACAAGAGCATGTCTAGTAGAGTCTTGCAAATCGGTATGAAGAGCTTCGTACTTATCTTTGAGAGGCTAAAGGACATTTAGGAAAGTTTCATTCTTTCATTCTTTATCGTGCGTATGTCATTCAGATTAAGGTCTAAACTTTTTTGTTTCAATCTCTCACTAATGGTGAGGACACATTCTCAGGTTCGTACACGAGCGGCTGGACGTGACATCGCGCTGTATCTTACGAGATGTGTCATCGTGATAAGAATGCGAGATCAAGTTCAAATTATAGCTATGACTTGAATACTCAATGGAGTTGGGTTGTGATTCATACCTTTTAGTTCAGTGATATTCCTATGAAATGAGAGTGAGGGTATGAAGGACTGTATGAATGCCATGTCTTTAATGGTTAGTTGCTCGGAAATTGAAAAAGTCCATTTATGGTATAACAGGTGATGTGAAGAGAGTTGGTGATATGAATTGGTATGGTTAGCGAAATAACTAAGTAATAAACGTTGCCGCTTTGAATACTGCACTCGAGGAGGTTTGACATATCAAGGATGATTTACTGGAGGAATCATTTATGTGGAAATGCTTCAACATCCTTTGGATTTATTACGACAGTCTTACGACGCGGGTGTATTAATGACATGTCAACGATTTAGTAATCGGAGGGTACACATGTTTGTATCTTGAAGATAGGTTTAAACTTGGGAGGATCAATTGATCATATAGAGGATAACGACCATGTTACAACTGTGAAGAGAAGTGTAGAAAAGACAAAGGCATAAAAGGTAATCCTCAGTGATGAGGTTGGGAGTGATGGGACGTGTTATGAGGTTCGTATGAAAAGTTTTTCTTTCTACCTATGGGGTTGAGGTGCACAAAGGAGAATTTAAATAGTCCAAATTTGGTGACACGATGGTTAAAATGGTAAAGTATCCATCTGAAGGAAGCACGAGGTGTGCTAAGTCTGATGATGCATGAGAGTATGAAAGCTAAGTAGAGTTTCGACAGGATGGCATTGTGGTGGTGGAATAAGTACAAGTGGTTTGTGGATTCTCTACGAAAATGGTTGTTGGCCTTAGGATAAGTGGGGAAAGTTACCCATGGAGATTGAACCATTATGGGAATAGGCAGTTGTGATCTTTTCAGTAAAGGGCGGGTTCATAGGTCCGCTTGTTTCGAGGTTGGCAATAAGAAGGATCACAGAGGTTGTTGATTTTGTGATATATGCTTCAATTATTTGATATGCAATGATGATGGGTGATACTAGGATGGCATCTTCCAAGGGTTATGGTGTCATAAGTGGGATGAACGCATTAGGTTTTCATGGAATGAGTCTACTCTATTTGTAAAGTGAGTGTTAAAGGAATATGAATTGGTCGGTATGTTTGACCACATTGTAGGCTACTGGGGGGACAATGATCGACTAATGGAAATGAATCTAGCAATGGACCAGCGTGAAGATTTATTACTTAAGGAGTTATGAACAATTGCACCTAATGTTGGAGAAGGGATGTGGGTGTTATGCCTGTTGCTTAGGACTCAACAAGTTTCTACACATGCTGGTGATGCGACTCTGTGGATTTGATGAAATAGGAGGGAGAATCACATGATTTCTTGGAAGCATTTTGGTTTGGCGAAACAAGGCAAGAGGTGGTTCTTTGTGGGCAAGAATCTCTTAAGGACCCTTTAGTGAGGTGTCATCAATATTTAAAGTGGTAGATCAATGGTGAGTCTTAACTAATTCAAGTTGTGAAGTGCCTTTCGGAAATCGAATTAAGGATCAGTAAGACTGGTTGAAACCAAGAGAAGTGAATTCACTATGGTGCTTTTGTTTATTGGTATTGGGTTGGTGGACTTGTAATCTAAGATAGAAGAAGGATTCTTCAGTTAAGGGATCTTTGGAAAGGATGCAGGTATGCAATCATTTGATAATGTTAGTAGGATAGTGTAAACGGTAAGTAAGGATTGCTCTACAGATTATGGACCAGTGCAGTGGTAGTTTGGGGTATTACATCAGAAATAATTGATTTTTTTAGAATAGCCAGAGTTGGTTGGAAATTTCTTGTGGAAAGGCTTCGTGAAGGACGGTATTGGTGATGGAATTAACTTGGATGAGTTTTCAGTTTCGAGGTTCAAGTGAGGCGAGGGAAACTTTTAGTTGTTCAAGTTATGGCTTACTACTATCTCCATTGATCGGCTTAGATATTCTGCAAGAGTTATGATATTTTCATATATCCTTGAGTGGGTTTGAGTAATTTATGATTGATAGTGAGCGTGATTGTGAATGGGATATTGAAATTGAAGAATCATAGTAAAAACAATTTCTGTTTCCAATTTGAGTGGATTAAGGGTCAACTTCAGGCAAAGGATTTGAATTCGAAGTGACGGGATTACTTAATTCAGGTATGAATAATAGTGGCGTTATCTTACATCAATCAGACGAGATTTAATTCTAAAGCATGCTTGAAGGAGGAAGTCTACAGAATTTGACTAAGTGTTTTGAGGAATCGTCATGGGGTTTTTCGATTGGCGACTGGTGAGGTGAAAATTTTAGTGATAAGAATGAATGGAAGGTAACATGCGTTGTACCAAGGTGAGTAATTTCATAGCATTCTCGAATGAATGGGCGAGAATTGTCACTACAAGAAATTAGTTTTTAGTCGCAGTATTCCGTGGTGACTTTATTTCTCGCAACAAATAATAGGGATTTGGTGGCGACTCTACATAGTAGCCACAGAAAATTATATTTTTATCAGCAACCTTTAAAGTCGCCACACAATATACACTTTTAGTAGCGACTCCTTATATGTCGGAACAAATATGTACTGCTAAAAGTCTAAATTTTTGTTTCGCGCTATGGGAAAGTTTGGCTCCAAATGTTTTTGTGGCGATTTACATTTTAATGCCATAAAAAGAGTTTTGTCGTGACTTAGTCGCCACTAATAAGTTTATGTTGGAATAAAAGAAATTAAAAAGAAAAATACTTCCAAAAAGGAGGTCAAAGAGACAACAAATGAAAAAACGCAGAGTAATTTTTCTTTTGGATCAGATTATAGCTTAAAGACAACTTCCACCGATTCTCCCTCTATAACCCTAAGTCATACCTAAAACTCAAGAAGCCGACAAGATTTCATCCCAAATTGCCATTTCAATCGAAAAAATCATGTCCCAAACCTGACTTTCCTCCTCTCTGTGCACAGTGCACTACTTTGGGTTAGTTTCTCTCTTAATTTCTTAAATCATTGTTTTATTTTGTGGGTTTATTGATAATTCTTTCTCGACTCTATAGCGGCAAAATCTGCTAGGTCAGAAACTCGAAGACAACTAGATATAAGGTTTTTTGTTTGAAATAGCTGCATTGATTTTGTGTGTTTTGGATTTGAGTGGAAGTAGGAGACATGGAAGAGGGTGAACCTAGTATTTTTGGGCTGCCATTTGTGGGTGTTGGGTTTTAGGAATTACTGGTTTGAAAGGTTATACTGAGATTATATATAATTAAGAATAAGGATACTAAGATTTAGTGAACTTTGATGAACATTGATTAATGAAAGCTAGTTCTGTTTGTACGACTCTTAGAATTGAGCTTTTTCCATATCAAGAGTAAATCTTTGGATGATATAGAGTTATCACAGATCTAATTGTTAGATTGTATAGATGTATGAATAATCATATTGATTTATGTTCAAGAATATTTAGGCAAATTATTAGTTGTGTGCTGTTGAAACTCCATTTAATTATTTTCTTATTTGGACGGAGTAGGGTGGGTATTGTCTTGTTTAATCAGCTGATACAAGAGTTTAGTAGCAAGATTATTCTGGATTGTGCTGTTAAGACCCTTTTTATAAGAGGTTTGTTACCCATTTACACTTTTACACCTTTAGTGGTAGATAGGGGTGGGCGTTCAGTATTCGGTTTGGTATTTTCAAAGTTCGGGTTCGGTTTGGTAATCAATGATTGAAAGTAGATACCAAATATCGAACTTTTAAACTTCGATTCGATAATTCGGTAATCGGTAAATCTAACTTCGATTCAGTATTAGGTAATATCATATTAAAATTGAAGTCCATTGTATTACATCATAAGAACCTCACTATTTAAAGTATCAAACAAGAAATTTGATAAATCCAACGTTGACAAGGAAATACAGATGACCATGTTGAAACAACTGAAATGTAACAAACAATGAAGAATATATACTACGTAAGACGCAACATTCAGAGAGCACAAATAAAGCAAATTCACCTCTTCATTCAGAGACCATAAGGTGCATGGTTATTCTTGGAGTGGAACAGCGAAGCTTCCATCTTTATTTAAGGACTGTCTACAGAGATTTCTTTCAACAATTTTACTGCGAGTTACTATGTTTAGTCTTGTTATCAGTGACATTATTTAACATACACAAAAGGGAATGTTGGGATATGCTAAATAATATCTGCAATAGTTAAGTACATAGTAGCTGCATTTTACTTGTTCACTTCTCAAGGACCACTTGTTAGGACTTAGCCAGTAATATTATGGTGTTGCTGAACGAGTGTGCTACACAGTTCGGTATTCGGTATTATGGAATTATCGAATGGTATAATTATCTCAAACCGAATACCATAATTTTTAATTTTATCCCCAAAAACCGAACGGAAAATTGAAATACCGAAATCCCCGATTCGATTCGATAATTCGGTGTTTTATGCCCAGCCCCAGTGGTAGATATTTGGATTTCTTGTTTGCTGCTTCACTTAAAACTTCAGCAACCATTAAGAGGCATAAAGAAAATTATACACTATCAGGTTATCTTATTTGTGACTTTAGGTAACCTTTTTTATTTTAAATATTACAAATCTTATATTTAAAAAACAAGTTACTTGTAGATTTTCTTTAAAATAATATGATAGCATAAAATATTAGTACAATGATGGAGTAAATCCCTTAGTACTTAACTTCTGTTGTTCCTTAATAATTAACTTCTATTGTTTTTATCTTTGGATTGGTTTTCATAGTTAACAATTTCTTAGATTTATGTTTCTTTGTAATTTGTAGTGTTAAACTTATCACTACCCCTGTATCAATGTTTACTTTCACAGTCTGCTGCAACACAACTAATTTTCCTGGATTGCTCTTGTTTAATTGAAAGAATTCTTAAAGAATAAAACTATGATATTCCAAGGAGAGGATTTTTATAAGTTCACACAAGTACTCCTGAAACTGAAAGTTATATTCCCTTAAACTGAGCAGTCAGTGTAGATATGCATCCCAACTTGGAAGCTCTAGTTCTTTTAGTACAGTCATGGTGTGTGAGAAGTAATAGGAAAGAGTAGACAAATAGCGAGAGTCAAATTCTCTTTTATCATTGGATGTAACTTATTTGTTTTTTAGGTACTTATGTCAAAATCTTGGCAAATGTCTCAAGTTTGTTTATCTATTTTGATTTCTCTGGAACTCTTGCCACTATTTTATTGTGTTAAATACTTCTATTGGGATCGGATAGTCATGTGAATATTCTTATGACCTTGAATTCTTTACTTATCGTAGAAAATGAGCAAAGTAATGTTGAAGACCAATCAAGTTTAGCACACCACTCTAGTGAAAGGTAAATACAAATTTAGTTCATATTTTAAAGTTGGATACAAGTTGTTTGTTCTTAAGGATTGATATTTTTTCCTCTTACGATGTTTAATCTTCAACTGGTGGCTTTATTACTCTAAATTTAAAAATTGATGCCAATCAGTTACCACTTTAGAATTGTAGTAAATGTTCGACTTCATTTTCCAATCTAGGTGAAACAGGGAGGGGACTGTCTGTCTTGTTTTCCTTTTCCTTCTTTTTTCATTTCTCTGCTTTTGCTACTGCTGTGGTGTGTAGATTTGTTTGTTTTCGATCATTTATAATATTATTAATAGGTTCAACTTAAGCTAATAAAGTAGTCTTGCATAACTGAAAAATTCCCGTCTGAACCTTTTAATAGGTAGTATCTATTGTTTTCTTGTATGCAATAGCTGAAATTGTTTCCTTTTCTACAACAACTATGTAATTAATAGGAATCAGTTACAGACTTAGGCAGTATCTATGGTTTCCTTGTACACGATGTAGTTGAGAGTCACTTTGCACAATTGTATATGTGAACTTAAATGGGTTTTTCACCAGAAGTATTTTGCTAGAGTTTATCTTAGGTAGCAAATGTTGATCATTCTTTCTCATCTAGAATAGTCTCGTTCAGAATCATCAGCAGATGTTTATCTTTCTTTCTCGCCCAGAATCGTCTTGTTCAACACATGCCTATATAATTGTTTGTTTTGATTATTTATCACTTCACACTTTTTGTTTATTAATTGATTGTGTTCCCTTTTTTTTTTTTTTTTTTGCAGAAAATAAAGATGGATAAAAGTTGGTTTAATATTAAGAATAGATGTGACAGAAGGTATATTGGAGGGATAGTGTCACGACCCATTTTAGCCTAGGTCATGTGGGCACCTACCTTTCCCACCTCGGTTGGCGAACTCTCAACTCAACATTCACAATAAACGAAAATAGCGGAAGAAAGTAAAATAACGTAAATCTGACACATAATATAATGTTAACAAGTGCGGAAGTAAATGAAATCCACCCCAGTATCTGGTCTGGTCATACAAGAGCATCTAAATCCGAATACTAAAGGTCTGAATAATAATACATAAGTTGTCTCAAATCATGTCTCTGAATGAAAAGCAAGACATAAGTAACAGAAGAGTCTTCGAGGTCAGCGGACGCCATGCTCACCCTGGAAAACTCAAGTGTAAGCTAAAAAGTCGATCAACCATGAGTCAGAGAAGTAGATTCAGCATGATACTCCGCATTCATAAAAGAATGTAGCAAGTGCAGGTCGGTACAAACAACCGTACTGGTAGTCATCATAGGCTGATTAAGCATAGTTAACACAATTCAGAAAATAACGCAGATAAACAAGTAAACCAATCACGACACAATATAATCGTAATCGAGTATCTGTCAACACCTATGTAAGTATCTAACCCCAATATAATAAGTTTGAGTATATTCGATCCTGAAACAATCACCACAATAGAAACATCACAACCCAATCATCAACAACACAATCTTCACAATACAGTCATCACGACTTCTCACTCAAGTCATAATGCAATGGAGTGCAATAATGGTATGAATGTGATGCCATGCCATGCTATGCAAATGCGGTGTACACATGCACTCCGGACGGAAATATCGACGTCTCGGTAACACAACCCAGCGTGTGTCACGACCCGACTCGAGGCCGCGACGAGCACCCGGTGCTAACCCACCCGAACACCTTCTTAGCTTACTCTTATACTTACATCTAGGTGAGCCACATAATTATACATACATTTCCATTCATTCGTCAACTAGTCCCAATTGGACAACGGTACATTTATATCACCATAGACATCTATGCCACATCAATGTAAGTGGGCCAACGTGGCCGACAAAATGATATACAAAACATAGGCTGATAAGGCCGGACATGTCTAACCCATATACACATGACTACGAGCCTCTAGGAAGAGTATAACACATCACATGAGCGGGACAGGACCCCGCTATGCCCATAATTCTATACACAAAAGAATAAGTACCCAAAAGCTATGGCTCCGAAGGAAATGGAGCTCCGCTATGTAATCTCTGAATAAGCAGCTATGGATCAAGTCTGTCTCCCTGTGCACCTGCGGGCATGACGCAGCGTCCACAAACAAAAGGACGTCAGTACGAAGAATGTACTGAGTATGTAAAACATGATCAACATCAATGTAGAAGCATCATAGACAATATATGAAGTGGCATAGGAGGGAAGACAATAATATTATCATCATGTCACTTACCTGCCTTTCATAGGAACTTTCCATTTCTCATGCGTATTTCATAATAGGGCCCGTATTCGTATACATAGTCTTTTCACATTCATATTCATATTATATACATAGCCATACACTTATATACATACATAGCGTACCCGACCATAAGGTTCGGTGTTTCATACGTACTTGGCCAACCAAGGCTCAATGTTATTTCTACCTGGCCTTACCAAGGCTTCAGGGTTATCCGTACCATCTGCAGATGTGTGTGCGCGTTACGTAATCATATACATACATATATATATATATATATATACATCCATATACATATATTCTACCCGGCATTATAAGCTCGGGGTGTCATTATAGCCCTTCATAGGCACATGTGAATATAATAGCCCGTAGACACCTTTAGCATCATTATTATCATCATCGTCATCACTATCATCATCGTTTTCGCTACATCTCTATCTTATGCTTACTCGTCAATGGGGTGCGTAGTACATTCGTAGCACGTATCGAGGGTCGTGAGCTTATGAGCTCGGAGTGTCAGTCACTTGAATACAACATACTCATATAGAGGATTTAAGAGTTTGGCCAAGGAACCATGCCTCATGAAAGAAGGGTTAGCCTTACATACCTTTTCGTCGGACTATTCTACACTTGCACGCTTCCTTCCAATGCTAGCGTCTATACCTTCATTAGTATCATAACAATGGTCATTAGTCATTCACGTTATCCACATTATTTAGACTCCTTAATTTGCCTCTAATTCACCCATATTCATGGTCATAACATCCAACTTCGTCCATTCGTCTAAAGTGTCTAGTTCATGATCTTAGTAACATTTATAATGCATTCATATCACAACACAACAACATTCATGATTCAATTCAAGCTATTCCTCAAAATGCCACTATTCATCATTCATGACTTACTTGACCATATTTTCTACAATCCATGTATTTCAACTCTTCAATAACTTAAACATCATGTAAAAATTATGAATCTTACCTTAGAAGTTGTAGGAACAAGCTTTGGTTAATAATATTCCACTTTGAGCAAAACCCTAGTTTTTCTCCATTTGCATTTCTTGACTTGAATGGTATTTAATGGCTTGCTTACACTTGATTCACTTGTTTATGTTGTTGGTGGCTTATAGTCCTTGAAAACTTATGAAATAAATGTAGAGAGATGATTCTAGAGAGAAGTGTAGTGTAGAAATGAAATAAAACAAGTCTTGGTCCTTATATTTAATGAACTGAAAATCTGTGCTGGGGTGAACAGTGGTCGTCCATGGAGGTTTACGGTCCGTATTTCAGTTTACGGACCGTCCCTCGTGGTCGTCTTTAACCTTAAGCAGCGCCAGAAACTTTAGGCTGCATGCATGGTGATTTACGACCATGGTTTACGGGCCGTAAATCACTTTACGGTCCGTCCTCCTGGTCGTATTTTACCATTTCTTCATTGGGCAGAAAGTCGAAGCCTTGCATGGCAGTTTACGACCTTCCAGTTTACGGACCGTATACCAGTTTACGGCGTATTTTGCACTTTACGACCACTGGGCAGTTTTGCCAACTTTCAACTTTTCAAATTTCTCGACTTTTCATTCTAATCATTCTCGTCCATTTACGCACATTGCTCATGAAACATTATACTCTCGCACTCCTCGCACACATCACTAGTTCGTTCACTTGCGTATCAAGGGGAAATTTTCCGAGGTGTAACATTCTACTCCCCTTAGGAACATTCGTCCTCGAATGTTAAAGGCTTGGGGAATTCCATAAAAATTTCGCCAGAGTTTTCTCTGTAATGTGGCACTACCACCTTGTCACAGCAACCCACAATAACAATGCCTCACAGGGCAATAATACAACAACACTAGAAATTTGGCCACACACGACCTGAATGTATAAAAGGGAATCATACATACCTCATGATCTCGACGTCTCATCTTGGACTTCTCTCAATGGCTGAAATAAATGTGGGTATTTGGATCGCATATTCTCTTCCGCTTCCCATGTCATTTCCTTTCGATTGTTATTTCTCCACAGAACTTTAATTGAGGCCACTTCTTTGTTTCTAAGCCTTCGTACTTGCCTATCTAATATGGCAATGGGTATTTCATCATAAGTTAACTTTTCTGTCACTTGAATATCATTCACTGGGACGATCCTCGTAGGATCTCCAACACACTTCCGAAGCATCGAGACATGAAATACTGGATGGACTGACTCCAAATCTGGAGGTAGATCTAGCTCATAGGCCACTTTGCCTATTTTGCGCACAATCTCATAGGGTCCGATATATCGGGGACTGAGCTTCCCCTTTTTGCCAAATCTCATAACGCCTTTCATTGGCGACACTTTCAAGAATACCCAATCCTTAACTTGGAACTCTAAGTCCCTTCGACGATTATCCGCATAGGACTTCTGGCGACTTTGAGCCGCTAACAACCGATCTTGTATGAGCTTGACTTTCTCTATAGCTTGCTGGACCAAATTTGGCCCTATCAACTTGTCCTCTCCAGTTTCAAACCACCCAATCGGGGATCTACACTTTCGCCCATATAAAGCCTCATACGGTGCCATTTGAATGCTAGAATGATAACTGTTATTGTAAGCAAACTCAATGAGTGGCAAATGGTCATCCCAATTTCCTCCAAAATCTATCATACATGCCCGTAACATATCTTCAAGAGTCTGAATAGTACGTTCAGCTTGCCCATCGGTCTGGGGGTGAAATGTCGTGCTAAGGCGCACTTGGGTCCCTAAACCCTCTTGGAAAGACCTCCAAAACTTGGCTGTAAACTGAGTTCCCCTATCGGAGATAATAGATACTGGAACACCGTGGAGTCTCACTATCTCTTTAAGATAAAGCTTTGCGTAATCTTCAGCCACATAGGTCGTCCTGACCGGTAAGAAATGAGCTGATTTAGTGAGTCTATCCACGATCACCCATATGGAATCATATTTACGTCGAGAACGGGGTAAGCCTGAAATGAAATCCATATTAATCACTTCCCACTTCCACGTCGGGATTTCTATAGCTTGCAATAATCCACCCGGCTTTTGGTGCTCGATTTTCACCTGTTGACAATTAGGACATTGAGCCACGAATTCCGCTATATCTTTCTTCATACCATTCCACCAATATACGGACTTAAGATCATGATACATTTTCGTCGCTCCAGGGTGAATGGAGTAACGGGAACAATGAGCTTCTCTCAAAATCTGGTGGCGTAGACCTGCCACATCGGGAACACATAATTTGCCCCGGCATCAGAGAACTCCGTCTACTGAAATATCAAACGATGACTCTTCTTTCTGAGGGAGTGCATCTCTGTACTGCATTAGCGTGGGATCCTCATACTGTCGCTCTTTTACTTCCGCTACTAGCGATGAAACTGCTGAATTATGAATAGCAGCTCCGCTGCTACCTGAGTCCACCACTCGGACTCCTAGGCTAGCTAACTGCTGAAGATCACGGGCCATCTCTTTCTTTTCTGGTCGTTCATCACTTAGACTTCCCATCGACCTACGGCTAAGAGCATCAGCCACAATATTTGCCTTTCCGGGGTGGTACAGGATTTCAACATCATAGTCTTTTAGCAACTCTAGCCATCGCCGTTGCCGCAAATTCAACTCTTTCTGCTTGAAGATGTACTGGAGACTCTTATGATCTGTATAAATATCCACGTGGACACCATATAAGTAATGTCTCCATATCTTTAATGCATGGACCACCGCGGCCAATTCTAAGTCATGGGTAGGATAATTCTGCTCATGTTTCGGTAACTGCCTGGAAGCATATGCAACCACCTTGCCATGTTGCATCAATACACAGCCTAGCCCAACACCTGAAGCATCGCAATAAACAACGTATCCTTCCAATCCCTCTGGAGTGTCAGAACTGGGGCAGAAGTCAATCGACCCTTTAACTCTTGGAAACTACGTTCGCAAGCGTCTGTCCATTGAAACTTGGCTGACTTCTGAGTCAACTTTGTAAGCGGTGCAGAAATAGAAGAGAAACCCTCAACAAATCTTCTGTAATAACCTGCTAAGCCCAAAAAGCTACGAACCTCCGTAGGGGTCGTGGGCCTTGGCCAAGTCTTCACTGCCTCAATCTTTTGGCTATCCACTCGAATACCGTCAACTGCAACAATGTGGCCCAGAAATGCCACTGAGTTCAACCAAAACTCGCATTTGGAAAACTTCGCGAATAACTCTCGAGTTCGAAGAACTCCAAGGACAATACGCAAGTGATCCGCATGTTCTGCCTCGGATCTAGAATACACTAGGATATCATCGATGAATACAATCACGAATAGATCCAGAAAAGGCCTGAATACATTGTTCATTAAGTCCATAAACACTGTCGGTGCATTAGTTAACCCAAACGACATCACTCGGAACTCAAAATGACTGTATCTTGTTCTGAAAGCTGTCTTAGGGATATCTTTCTCCCTAACTCTTACTTGGTGATACCCGGACCTCAAATCGATCTTTGAAAACCACTTGGCACCTTGCAATTGATCAAATAGATCATCAATCCTCGGAAGAGGATATTTGTTCTTAATCGTCACCTTATTTAATTGTCGATAATCAATGCACGTTCTCAAGGAGCCATCCTTCTTTCGGACAAACAATACAGGGGCTCCCCACGGGGCTGGGCCTAATGAAGCCTTTATCAAGCAAGTCTTTCAATTGCTCCTTCAACTCTTTCAGTTCTGCGGGCGCCATTCTATAAGGAGGAATAGATATGGGTTTAGTGTCTGGCAACACATCAATCGCAAAATCAATCTCCCGCTCGGGAGGAAGGCCTGGAAGCTCTTCCGGGAACACATCCGGAAATTCATTCACTACTGGAACTGACTGAAGAGTCGGAGACTCAGCTTCAACATCTTGAACTCGCACTAAGTGATAGATACACCCTTTCGTGATCATCTTCCTTGCCTTCAGATAGGAAATAAACCTACCTTTTGGTGACACCGTATTTCCTTTCCATTCTAAAATTGGTTCTCCCGGAAACTGGAAGCGAACCATTTTCATTCTACAATCGACATTGGCGTAGCAAGAAGCCAACCAATCCATGCCCATAATGACATCAAAATCTACCATCTTTAGTTCATGCAAGTCAGCTATAGTACGACGGTCACATATCACGACTACACAATCTCTATACACTCGGCTAGCTATCATCGATTCGCCAACGGGCGTAGACACCTCAAAAGGTTTGATCAACTCCGGCTCGACTATAAATCGACCCGCAATATATGGAGTAACATATGATAATGTAGAGCTCGGATCAATCAAAGCATATACATCATGAGAGAGGACCGATAATATACCTGTGACCACATCAGGAGAAGACTCAAGATCTTGGCGTCCAGCCAAAACATAAATACGGTGCTGAGGACCGCTAGTATTGGGAGCTCTGCCTCTACCTCTACCATGGCCGACTGGTGCATGTGAACCTGGCCCCGTATGGCGTACAGATGCTGATGATCCGGCTGTCGACCCTGCTGGCTGGGTCCTACCTCTACCCTGTACTGAGGGGCAATCACGCATGATATGGCCTGGTTGACCACATGAAAAGCAACCATTCGAGCCCAATCGGCATCGACCCCAATGCAACTTCCCACACTGGGAACATCATGGTACAGGTGGCCTTGACTGGCCTGAATCATCTCTAAACTGAGACCCCCAGTAACCCTGACTCGGCTCGGAATGAGTAGATCTGTCAATTCTCTGCCCCGTAAACTGTGGAGGTGTACTGGTAGTAGGATAGCCTGAATGCTTGGGGAACTGTTGTCTGTGCCCGCCCCTGGACTCACTTATCGAACCCGAAGGTCTAGCCCTCTTGCTATGTCCCTTGTCTTGCTCACGTTCATTTCTCCGCTGCTGTAGGTGTTCCTCTAATTCCTGAGCATGTGCCTGAATGCATGCAATATCCATGCCATCCTGAAGGGACGCAGTCAAGCATTTATCCATTAAGTGTGGCCCTAGGCCTTTCACGAACCGGTGAACCCGATCGCCCATATCCGCTACCATGGCCGAAACATACCTGGCCAAGGAGTTGAAGCGGAGACTATACTCTGTAGCACTCATACTACCTTGCCTCAAATTCAAGAATTTATCGGTCCTTGCTCGCTGAACTTCTGGAGGCATATAGTGACGGAGAAAAGCATCAACAAACTCTTGCCATACCGGGGGAGGTGCATTGGCTCCCCGTGAAGCCATCCAAACCGTATACCACTGGATTGAGACATCCCTCAACCTATACGACGCTAGCTCTACCGACTCAGTGTCTGAAGCATGTATCAATCGGAGCGTCCTCAACATACCGTCTATGAAGTCCTGAGGATCCTCCTCCGGTCTCGACCCAAAGAATTCCGGGGGTTTCAAAGTAATGAAGTCACGGGCCTTTGCACTAACAGCCCTGTCGCCTTGCCCCGAGCTTTGCCTCTGAGTCTGGGCCGCCACCAACTGAATCAACAAATTAATGGCCTCTCTCACATCTTGGCCCGAAGCATCTGGTGGAGGAGCTGGAGGTGCTGGAGCTGGGGCTGAGGATCCCTCATGCTCCTCAGTAATAGGCACTGTCTGGGAGGACTGAGATTGAGTCGCACTCTAGGACTCACTTTCCTCTGCTACCGGTGGCGGTGCTCTTTTAGCCCGCTTTTCTGCCACCGTCTTGCCCTTTTGGGCTGCTGTAGCCTTTTTCTTTTTAGGCATCTCTGAAATACACAACACACGATTTAGGAGCAAGAATTTCCTACATCATAGCTCTATCGCACGATTCTTATGAAGAAAGAAAGTCATATATTCCTAAAATGTCCGCAGCTCCTTGTTTATAAGTGTGGCGCGCAACACACCCATAACCAAGACTCTACTAGACACGGCTCGTAGACACACCTTAGGATTGAACTGCTTTGATACCACTTTTGTCACGACCCGACTCGGGGCCGCGACGAGCACCCGGTGCTAACCCACCCGACCACCCTCTTAGCTTACTCTTATACTTACATCTAGGTGAGCCACATAATTATACATACATTTCCATTCATTCGTCAACTAGTCCCAATTGGACAACGGTACATTTATATCACCATAGACATCTATGCCACATCAATGTAAGTGGGCCAACGTGGCCGACAAAATGATATACAAAACATAGGCTGATAAGGCCGGACATGTCTAACCATATACACATGACTACGAGCCTCTAGGAAGAGTATAACACATCACATGAGCGGGACAGGACCCCGCTATGCCCATAATTCTATACACAAAAGAATAAGTACCCAAAAGCTATGGCTCCGAAGGAAATGGAGCTCCGCTATGTAATCTCTGAATAAGCAGCTATGGATCAAGTCTGTCTCCCTGTGCACCTGCGGGCATGACGCAGCGTCCACAAACAAAAGGACGTCAGTACGAAGAATGTACTGAGTATGTAAAACATGATCAACATCAATGTAGAAGCATCATAGACAATATATGAAGTGGCATAGGAGGGAAGACAATAATATTATCATCATGTCACTTACCTGCCTTTCATAGGAACTTTCCATTTCTCATGCGTATTTCATAATAGGGCCCGTATTCGTATACATAGTCTTTTCACATTCATATTCATATTATATACATAGCCATACACTTATATACATACATAGCGTACCCGACCATAAGGTTCGGTGTTTCATACGTACTTGGCCAACCAAGGCTCAATGTTATTTCTACCTGGCCTTACCAAGGCTTCAGGGTTATCCGTACCATCTGCAGATGTGTGTGCGCGTTACGTAATCATATACATACATATATATATATATATATATATACATCCATATACATATATTCTACCCGGCATTATAAGCTCGGGGTGTCATTATAGCCCTTCATAGGCACATGTGAATATAATAGCCCGTAGACACCTTTAGCATCATTATTATCATCATCGTCATCACTATCATCATCGTTTTCGCTACATCTCTATCTTATGCTTACTCGTCAATGGGGTGCGTAGTACATTCGTAGCACGTATCGAGGGTCGTGAGCTTATGAGCTCGGAGTGTCAGTCACTTGAATACAACATACTCATATAGAGGATTTAAGAGTTTGGCCAAGGAACCATGCCTCATGAAAGAAGGGTTAGCCTTACATACCTTTTCGTCGGACTATTCTACACTTGCACGCTTCCTTCCAATGCTAGCGTCTATACCTTCATTAGTATCATAACAATGGTCATTAGTCATTCACGTTATCCACATTATTTAGACTCCTTAATTTGCCTCTAATTCACCCATATTCATGGTCATAACATCCAACTTCGTCCATTCGTCTAAAGTGTCTAGTTCATGATCTTAGTAACATTTATAATGCATTCATATCACAACACAACAACATTCATGATTCAATTCAAGCTATTCCTCAAAATGCCACTATTCATCATTCATGACTTACTTGACCATATTTTCTACAATCCATGTATTTCAACTCTTCAATAACTTAAACATCATGTAAAAATTATGAATCTTACCTTAGAAGTTGTAGGAATAAGCTTTGGTTAATAATATTCCACTTTGAGCAAAACCCTAGTTTTTCTCCATTTGCATTTCTTGACTTGAATGGTATTTAATGGCTTGCTTACACTTGATTCACTTGTTTATGTTGTTGGTGGCTTATAGTCCTTGAAAACTTATGAAATAAATGTAGAGAGATGATTCTAGAGAGAAGTGTAGTGTAGAAATGAAATAAAACAAGTCTTGGTCCTTATATTTAATGAACTGAAAATCTGTGCTGGGGTGAACAGTGGTCGTCCATGGAGGTTTACGGTCCGTATTTCAGTTTACGGACCGTCCCTCGTGGTCGTCTTTAACCTTAAGCAGCGCCAGAAACTTTAGGCTGCATGCATGGTGATTTACGACCATGGTTTACGGGCCGTAAATCACTTTACGGTCCGTCCTCCTGGTCGTATTTTACCATTTCTCCACTGGGCAGAAAGTCGAAGCCTTGCATGGCAGTTTACGACCTTACAGTTTACGGACCGTATACCAGTTTACGGTCCGTATTTTGCACTTTACGACCACTGGGCAGTTTTGCCAACTTTCAACTTTTCAAATTTCTCGACTTTTCATTCTAATCATTCTCGTCCATTTACGCACATTGCTCATGAAACATTATACTCTCGCACTCCTCGCACACATCACTAGTTCGTTCACTTGCGTATCAACGGGAAATTTTTCGAGGTGTAACAGCGTGACTCGTGAAGTCTAAGTTCCACCCGTCCCGAATCGTTGCCAAACAGACAGACGGGATCCTAGCTTATTGTTCACAGGGGGAGTCTCAGTGCACCACCCTAGGGGACCCGCGGAGCCCATGCACTAACAACGATTCCGGAATAACATCAGAATCGGCCATGTAACAATGATGCCCGAATATAACCATCGAACATCGGCCTCCTCAGAATCACTCAAAAGAGTTGTCAAATATCAGTTTCATAAATCAATGATTCCGAAATTGAACCTCGAACATCGGCCTCTCATCACAATCACTCAAGTAAAAGAGTTTATCAAGTGTCAGTTTCATATAAACAACGATTCCGGAATGGATCTTCAGACATCGGCCTTTTTTCATAATCACTCAAGTAAAAGAGTTTATCAAATATCAATTTGGCTCAATCAACGATACCGGATCATCACCGGATATCGGCCATGCATGATAAATATGAGAGAATGCGTGCAATGTATATGTCAATCACCAACAGTCGAGTTCAATATCACCAATACCACAACGGTTATGCCAACAACGTATCACATCACAATACTAACAGTGGATATGCCAACATATATCAATAACTCAAGTACCAACAGTGGGTACGCCAACAATATATCAAGTACAAGTACCAAAAACGTGTATGTTAATCCTATTCCAAATCAGGAAAACGAGCAGAATTCTATATCTACCAACTACACATGGCATCAAGCCAACACAATTGAATAATCGACACGCATAACGGGGTGACTAGTCCCAACACATATTAGGGCCCAACCTAAGGAAATATCCATCCCAACTCCACACCCAAAGGTTCACATGCTGTCTCCGATATTATAATTTAAATATGTGATTCGCTATACGAAGTCTGAACAAAGGTAAACCATAACCTACTTAGACTGCCGAACCGTAACACCAACAAGTCACTTTATCGCCTTGCCCTTCCTTTGAAGCTCAGAACCAAAGTAGTCTAAGCATAATCGAATTCTAAGTTAGAAACCATGGAGAATGATACCAATATTACTATGATATCAATTAGGTCCATTTTAACCCTAGAAATTGGAAAAACGGGCCCACAAGGGCGAAATGGGATATTCGCGGGGAAAATACCAAATTGAATTCTAGGTAATCATAACCCAATCATTAATTGTTGATTTAGCTCAAGAATTATCCCTAAATTTGATTTCTAGTAAAAACCCCCAAATTGGGTATGAACCCTAATTCTCCAAATCTGAAATTCAACGTTAAAAGTGGAAGATATAGGCTTACTAAGCTTAGATTCATCACATTTTAACATTAACATCATCAATTTATCAAGTATAATCTTAGAGAAAAATCTCCCAAAACCCTCCTTCATATTCCATTTCTAAGGGATTGAAAAGAGAAGGGGAAAGTCTAAGATGATTGTGATTAAACAGAAGTAAAGGATTAGACAAGGTTTTACCTCCCAGAATTCCTTCAATTTGTCTCCAAGAACAACTTTCCTAACCCCCAATATTGAGATATGAAATAATGAGGGTCTAAGACTCATTTAACACACATTTAATGAATCAGTCACTGTCCGTCACCGCTGTACCTGTACCTGGGCAGCCCCAGCAGCCACCTGACCGTTTTAGCGGTCAAGCCTAAATGACTCGTACCGCTTCAGCGGCAGGTCCACCGCCCCAGCGGTGCCGCTGTTGCGGTGCTGGTGCCGCCAAAGTGGGCACCGGACACCAGAAACTTGGCCCAATATTTTCCTTCGATCTAATTTTTTAACTAACTCCCGAGCCTATCTGCTCACATACCAGATACCTAGTCCCACATAAAAACGTGGTACGAACGCGCCTGTGGCCTCGAAATTCCCAGCTAAGGTCTCATTGACCGAGTCAACCACCGATGCCTTAATTTTCATTTCCCATCCAACGTCCCGAAATGCATCCGAGTGCATTGGGAACCGAACTAAATGCCCACATAAATTCTAAACGACTATCTGGACCTTTCGAAATTGACGGAATTCTGGAAAAGGTTCGTTTGCCCAAAAGTCAATTTTGGGTCAACCACTTTCACTTTTAAGCCTATATTTTCACCAAAATTACCCGACTCCGGTCTAGACACCTTGGGAAGCATGTAAACGGTCCCCTCGGGTCAAAAGTGAGCCAACCAATGCTCTAGAACGGGCGAAAGTGCCAAAAGGACTATAACGACCAAACGGGTCGTAACATCAGATACCAATTGAACCGTTGCTCGTCCTCGAGCAAAGAAAAGAAGGAATGTAGGAAAATACCTGAATTAGTGAACAACTGGGGATATCGGCTACGTATATCAGACTCAGTCTCCTAGGTAGCCTCTTCCACAGGACGGTGCTTCCATTGCACTTTCACAGAAGCAATCTCCTTGGACCTCAACTTTCGAACTTGCCTATCCAAGATAGCGATAGGCTCCTCCTTATAAGTCAAATTCTCATCAAGTAATATAGAATCCCAACGGATAATGTAGGTACCGTCGGCATGGTATCTCTTCAGCATCGAAACATGGAAAATCGGGTGAACTCCCGCCAAGCCTGGCGGCAATGCTAACTCATAAGCTACATCACCTATACAATACACGATCTCAAATGGGCCAATGTATATAGGGCTCAACTTGCCCCTCTTACCAAACCTCATAACACCCTTCATGGGTGAAACCTTCAATAGAACCTGATTACCAATAGTAAACTTTAAATCCCGAACCTTCCGGTCCGTATACATCTTCTGCCTGCTCTAAGCCGCCACAGGTCTGGCCTGAATAAATATCACTCTATCAAGGGACTCTCTCAACAGATCCGTGCTCCCAGGTCGAGTTTCGAACCCATCGAACCAACCAATCGGAGATCTACACCTCCTACCATATAAGGCCTCAAAAGGCGCCATACCAATACTCGAATGGTAACTGTTGTTGTATGCAAACTCCACCAAGGGCAAGTGCTGGTCCCAATGACAACCAAAATCAATAACACACGCTCTCAACATGTCCTCGAGCACTTGAATGGTCCGCTCGGAGTGGCCATCGATCTGGGGATGGAAGCGGTACTAAAGTCCAATCGGGTACCCAACTCATCATGAAATGCTCTCTAGAATTGAGAAATGAAGATAGTACCCCGATCAGATACAACAGAAATAGGGATCCCATGTAATCTCACAATATCTCGAATGTACATCTCGGCTAACTTCTCCGCGGTATAAGAAACCTGAACCGAAACAAAGTGAGTGGATTTAGTCAATCGATCCACTATCACCCAAATACAATCAAACTTGCCAAGGGTCTTCCGAAGACCCGTGACAAAATTCATGGTAATCCTCTCCCACTTCTACTTGGGAATGGGCATCCTCTGAAACACCCCACTGGGTCGCTGGTGCTCATATTTTACTTGTTGACAATTTCCACACTTAGCCACAAAATCAACTATATCCCTTTTCATACGACGCCACTAATAGTGTTGTCTCAAATAACGCTACATCTTAGTCACTCCCGGATAAATGGAATAGCGAGAGCTGTGGGCCTCAGATAAGATCAACTGAATCAGATCACCAACACGAGGAACGCATACGCGTCCCCTAATCCTCAGAATGCCCTCAGAATCGATCATGGCCTCCTTGGCCTCCCCATTCAACACCCTATCTCGGATCTTGCTCAACTGAGAATCATCAAACTGATTAGCCTTGATCCGATCCAATAACGATGACCTCGCCTCTATACAAGCCAAGATCTTGCCCGAGGTCGAGATGGACGAAACTGTTAGCCGGAGTCTGAACCTCCATGGCCAACGGACGCTCGGAAACAACCAATCGAGCTAAACTCCTCATACTCACTGCCTTGCGACTCAAGGCATCAGCCACCACATTGGATTTACTAGGGTGATACAGAACAGAGATGTCATAATCCTTCAGGAGATCCATCCATCGGCGCTGCCTAGATTTAAGATCTCTCTGGGTAAACACATGCTGAAGGATACGGTGATCGATAAAAACCTCACAATGGGCACCGTACAAGTAATACCTCCATAGCTTCAAGGCGAAGACTATGGCCAACAACTCTAAATCACGGGTAGGGTAATTCTTCTCGTGAACCTTCAACTGACGGGAAGCACAAGCTATCACTCTACCCTCCTGCATTAACACCGCACCCAAACCCATACGGGAAGCATCACAATAGACCGCGAAGTCCTTGACCTTCACAAGTAAGGCTAGGATCGGGGTTGTGGTCAAAAAAAGCTTAAGCTTTTGAAAGCTCTCCTCACAATCTTCCGTCCACTGGAAGGGAACATCCTTTTGAGTCAATCTGGTCAAGGATGAAGCAATGGCAGCAAAACCCTTCAAAAAGAGACGGCAATAATTGGCCAAACTCACAAAACTACGAATCTCGGTAACAGTAGTGGGCCTCGCCCAACCCCTCACAGCCTCAATCTTCTATGGGTCAACAATAATTCCCTCTTTGGACACCACATGACCCAAGAATGCCACAGACTCTAACCAGAACTCACACTTGTAAAATTTCGCAACTAGGCTATGTTTCTTCAATAGCCCAAGGACGGTACGAAGATGGATCTCATGCTCCACTCTACTCTTGGAATACACAAGATGTCATCAATAAACACAATCACAAAAGAATCAAGGAACGGCCTAAAGATGACATTCATCAAGGTCATTAATGCAGCCGGGGCATTGGTAAGCCCGAAAGACATCAGTAGAAACTCATAGTGGCCATATCTCATCCGAAATGCTGTCTTCGGAATATCCTCCGCCCTAATCTTCAACTGGTGATAGCCGAAACGCTAATCAATCTTAGAAAACACCGAGGCACCCTGAAGCTGGTCAAATAGATCATCAATACAAGGCATAGGGCAATTGTTCCAAATAGTGACCTTGTTTAACTGGCGGTAATCAATGCACATCCTCATGGTCCCATCTTTCTTCTTCACAAATAACACTGGAGCACCCCAAGGGGAGACGCTCGGTCTAATGAACCCCTTGCTCAATAAATCCTGCAATTGTTCCTTAAGTTCTCTCAACTCGGCTGGTGCCATCTGATATGGTGGGATGGAAATAGGACGAGTACCCGGGTCCACATCGATACAGAAATCAATGTCACGATCGGGTGGCATACCCGGCAAATCCGACAGAAATACCTCTCCGAACTCGCTCGCAATAAGAATAGACTCAAGGGATGGAGATGCAACAGTCGTATCACAAACATGCTCCAAATATTCTAAACACCCCTTACTTACTAATTTCTTCGCCCGAAGGAAGAAAATAATCTTCTTCGGAGCGGGACTAGGAGTACCTCTCCACTCAAGCCTAGGGATTCCTGGCATGGTTAAAGTGACTGTCTTGGCGTGACAGTTCAATATCGCATGATAAGGAAAAAGCCAGGACATACCCAATATAATATCAAAGTCCACCATATCCAGAATCATTAAATCTACCCAGGTGTTATACCCCATAAAAGTAACTAAACAAGACCGGTAGACTCGATCAACAACCACAGAATCTGAGACTAGAGTAGACACATGAACAGGTATATCTATGCTATCACAGGGTAAATCCCAACCAACGGCATGAAATGCAGATACATACGAATAAGTGGGTCCAGGATCAAATAATACAGATGCTGCTCTATGACGGACAAAAATAGTACCTGAGATCACAACATCTGAGGCCTCTGCCTCGGGCCTACCAGGAAATGAGTAACAATGGGCTCCACCACGCCCAGTCTGAGACCCCCTTCTCGCACTCTGAGTACCACCTCTAGCTGGCTGGGACCCACCTCTAGAACCATGGGAAATACCGCGGCCTGACTGAGCACTGCCTCTCTGAGAAATCCCTCATCGACCACCGGATGATACAAAAGCCCTGGCGGCTGATAATCTTGCCTAGGTAGGGGACATCTCTTGGTAATATGCCCAACCTCCCTACAAGAGAAATAGGTAAGAGGAGTCAAGTGCTGAAACATGGAAACTGAAGACTCGGATGAAGCAGTCCTGTCCACTGGTCTAGAGAACGAGCTCTCAGGAGCTCTCTGTCTAGGTGGCTCATTAGAGAAATTCAGTAATGCTGAATGCACGAGACAATCTGAATAGGGCTGAGGTGGCCTCGAAAACTGACCGGCGCCCCTCGTACCAGAACCCCCAAAGCTGCCAGTCTGACGTGGCCTCTGGTCACCATCACTAAAAGCACAGGCCTTTGCGCCCTCAACCATCGAAGCATGCTCAATAATGGACTGGAAGGAAGCCCTCATAGACTCCATCTAAAGGTAAGGAATCTGTAAAGAGCCCACAGGTCCTCCAACAAAGCACTTGATCCTATCAGCCTTGGTAGGAATCAACAGAGTAGAGTATCGGGCCAAATAGAGGAAACGGGTCACATAAGACTCCAAGGACATGCCCCTCTGCTTAAGGTGTAGAAACTGCTCCCTACGAGCCTCTCTCAAAGATCGGGGCACATACTTCTCAAGGAAGACCTGGTAGAACTGAGTCCAAGTCAAAGGGGGAGAACCCTCAGATCTACACGCCACGAAATACCTCCACCACATCTTCGCGTCGCCGCGAAACTGGCAGGACACATAATCAACGTCGCGGGTCTCCACTATCCCCATATGGTGCAGCAACTTATGCATATCACGAATAAACTTTAGGTTGGTGCAGATTGACAAAAAGATGAAGAGATCAACTTCGGGCAGTGGGGGCGCTAAGAAGGCCCCCAGATCAGATCCAAGACCCCAGGCTCCAGGACCCAGTAGGAGGAGCCTCAGTTATTCCATTGAGACTGATCCCTCGGAGGACCCAGCAACGATTCCTCCAGAGTTTTTGACTCCTAGGGAGGAGGAACCCCTAGAGGATAGTTATGACACGGATCCGTCCGAGTATTCGTCTGGGACACCGGAGGAGGAGATTGTCGTGGCCGTACCAGCTGCTCCTATGGTAGAGCACTAAGTCAGACCAGCCTCCCCAGTGAGTGTTACGGATTACTCCAGCCCCCTATCCTGGCCGTCGGTAAATCAGGAATTTCCCGGTTATCTATATCCCTCGGATTCAGATGAGAGAGATGACGAAGGCTAAACGAGCAGATGGTGGGTAGACAATGATGAGGAGCACACTTCACCTTATAGTCCGCCAGATCAGACTAGAGACCGATCGACTACAGGTATATGAGCCTTTATTGGAATTTTCTATGTATATGTATTTGGTGTAAGATTATTACTTAATAGCGGCGAGCGGAAATCCAAGGGCCAATAACCAAGTATTTATAAGTAACGACAATCAAGGTGTTTTCGCCACCAGTGGGAATCTGGAAATCTAGGATGAATGGTAGTCATACACATAGGTGAAAGGTGAATATTGAGGATTGAAAAGGCTAAAATAGTAATTGTATAGTCAGAAGAGTAAAAGACCCTTTCTAATTCGGAGGGAGATGTGTTACGATAATGTTTTGGAATCTGTTAAGACTTCAACTTGCTCCAGATTATGTGATGACGGTCATGCGGTTAGGTGGATGTGATCATACTAGCATTAACGCACCGGATTTCATCAGAGTTTCAAGGTTAAGCGTGCTGGGGTGAGAGAAATGTTAGGATGGGTTACCTTCTGGGAAGTGTACTAAAAAGTCCTATAAATTCAGACATAAGAGACAAATGAGAAGCTAGAGTAGCCTACAGGAAATTAGAGTATACAGAATAGTTGGAAACCTTAAAAGGTCGCGTAGGACGAGGCGGACTAGATCGGTGAAGAGAAAGAAGGTGCATCAAAGCCCTGGAACTAGGATGAGTTTGAGTAGTATTTGGAGACACTTTGTAAGCGAGGCGTTAGAATAAATAAATAAATATATATATATATATATATATATATGAATGCGTATGATATCCCATATGTGGTTGTATCAATGGGTATGTGTATCCCAGCAACCGGCGTTGCGGTATATGGAAGACATTGATCGAACAGGGTAATAAAGTTCAAGTGACAGAAGAACGTTACCAGGTAAGCTGATGTTACTTTCACTACAGGTTAGGTTTGGAGAGTTCTAATGTAATGACATCTGGAAAGGAAAGAAAGTGAGTATATGGAAGGTAAGGAGATCAAAATATCGAAAAAGTAAGAAGTAAGAAACATGAGTGAGTGAGGCCTCCAAGAGAGACGACGAGCTAAGCACGAGACTATTTGGGTAAAAATTCGAAGGTAGGTATGTGACAGGGATAAAGTGTGGTAGTATGGAACAAAAGAGGAATGTGTGGGGTTAGAGAACAAATTTTGATAAGTGGGGCTAAAAGGATAGTGACCACGACGAGGAATGTGAAGTAAGAGAAAGAATGATTAGACCTTGCAACGATGCTACCAACTCTCGAAAGATATATTTATAAAGGGATAAATGTGTAGCCATATTGATATGGTTCCTCGGATATAGAGAAGCTTTCCTAAAAGGTGACTTAAGAATAGAACGGGTTTGCATGTTTCAAGGAATATTTCACGAACTTCAGGGTCGATACTGTAAATAACGAGAGAAGAAAGGCGCTCAAGGAGGAAGGAACCTAAGGAAGGTTAAGGATGAAAATAGGGAAGGTATACTAATGGGTTGATCGAAAAAAAAGGGAGAGCATTTAGCAGCAAATTAACTGGAAATCCTTAACGATGAGAGTAAGAAGGATACTTTAACGAGTTGGCGGTAGGAAACCGATCAATCACCGAGGTAAGAACGAAGATGATGGGGTGACCCATGTGATTAGAAAATTAATGATATGAGGCAAGAACTTTCGTAAATACTGAGAGGTTCGATTATAAAGGAAATAGAATGAAATGTAAGGAATGTGCATAGATGAGAAGACAACCTAGTCGTGACATCAGAAAGACGGATGAAGGCTCGATGAATTAGGATGGAGAGAGTGTACATCGTAAGAATTTCGTGCTAAGAGCAAGAAGTAGCAGGACATTCGGAAAACTTGGATGCACAGCTGCAACATAAACGCATAGTTAAGAAGAAGTATGAGTAACTGAGCTAAACGGGCGAAAGGACTAGTAGTGGATGGAAGGGTATGGAAATATTGAAAAAATGATGATATAGACATAAATGGAAGAAGAACTCAGGGTAAGAAGTTTTAGAGATGTCATAAGCAAAGTCGGGAAAAGAGACGAGGAGTAAGGTATAACCGAAAAATTCATAAAGGACGTGGTGAATCTCGATGCCCCCATTAACTTGCGTGTCTGAAAAACCTCTAGTCATAAAAGACAGAGGTGTGAAAAGACAGAAAAGAAGGCATCAGAATTGGATCTAACCCTTATAAGTGTTCCGATTGGATACAAGAGTGAAGATAGATAAGGCAGACCATACAATGACAGAACCCCAACCTTGAGAAGGTCGTGAAGGGCGGCAGATAATTGCCGAAGATGATGGATATTTGAAAGCTATTGGTGTATTAGGACCTCCTTAATAAGGGGGGAAGGAAGAACATATTGGACTTGAAACGAATTATGACGTTTTCAAGCTCCAGAAGGAGAAATTTATTAGCTTGGGGCCAGAGTTCGAAACATATCGGCGTATCAGGAAGATATCAGAAAGAAGCAGAAATGAACGGAAAATAAGTGTGCCATGAGGCAGACATAGAAAGAAAGTATGGAAGACACCGTAAGAGAATGCTTCACGCCAATATGAACTACGATATTTCTAGACCATGATTTGAATCCCTCGCATCGGGTAAAATTGTGTCGTACCTAAGTATGTAGTGATATGCCTAAAAGGGTAGTAAAGAGAGCAAGAACGGGTTCCAAGTCAAATTCATGAGGATGACAGAGAGGACAGTGAATCCAAGAATGACAAAAAAAAAAGGGATTTTACACCGGAAGGGATAACAATTATAACAAAAGAAACAAAGATTGGTAGTTTGGTAATTTTCTGAGGAAAGGAAAAACACTGCTCTTGTGGATGGGAATAAAAGAGTTCACCGGATATTAGAAAACACTTCATGGATCGCTAATTATACTGAACATGAGAGTATATGCTATGGAATTATATGAACCGTTAACGTGAAGCTATGCCCAACTATCATTGTAAAAAGGTCATACCAGAAAGCCAATGAGGAATAACGACAGATGAAGTGATCGCCGATACAAAGAAATCGAAGCTAGATATATATATATATATATATATATATATATATATATATATATATATATATATATATATATATATATATATATATATATATACGTTGTAAGAGAGTTGTAATAGAGTGAGAATTGCCGTAATCCTATGCTTCTGGGTTTGTATCGCGAGATTTGGGAGCAGGAAGCTAACGAAAAAGTTGTGGCAGGAGCCCCAGGGATTTAGCTTGAACTGGGATTATAAGTTTACCATAAGTATAATGGTACTGCGAAGGATAGTAAAGGATGAAAAACCATTATGTATATACGTACTTTGGATTGATGGAAGTGGTCTTGGAAAGGAACTAGGAGGAATAGTTTAAGGAACACAACCATTATGCCCACTAGCGACAAGGTCATGCTGGATAAACACTCGGAATGTAAGGGTAAGAGAGATGGTGACAAGGATGTAAGGACTAATGAAGCTGACCAATGAACTACAAGGAGCCAGTACAGTGTATACCCAAGACCAACAGATATCAAAAAGAGTAGCCCGAGATGGTACCGAAGGGATAAACACAGAAAAGGCACCGTATATGAGAAAGGTAGTGGGTCACTAACAAGGAAACAAGGAACAACAAAAAGAGAAATACTTACGGGCCGATGAATAGTTATGGCACGATAAGTCAAGACTACAATAGTGGAGACAAAATGAGAGCGAGATGCTAGTTAATTTCTGACCATGTACATAAAGACAAAGAAGTGAAATAAGCTGACTGAAGGCAATGAAAGAGTTAAGGGAAGATGAGAAGAGACTGAACAAAGTTATAGTCTAAGAAAACGGTAATCGGACCCTAAAGGAAGAATAACGGTTCTAAGGAATCAAAGATGGTGTTGTGGGTTGGCAATACTGCAACATTCGAGGACGAATGTTTCTAAGGGGGGAAGGATGTTACACCCCATAGTTTCTGTACGTTGAGATTCGTTAGGTATTAGCCATTCAATTGCAGAGAACGGAGTTATTGTCGAGAAGATGCAGGATCATAGGTGCTCGTTTTACGATTATAAAAGTCTGAGTTCACGTAACAGGTTATAGGAGGATTGGAAAACCAGTGAACTAAGGAGATTAAGCTTCCGAGGCTTTGAAGAAAAGTTGGGCAAGGTTTGGTACGGAAATTTTAGCCTAACTGGAAGAAAGAATATGTTTTAGTATATTAAGAGTTTTGAAGTGAAACAAAAGTCTAAAGTGAAGTTCGATAAGTCTAGTTTCCAACGCAACAAACCGCTCCTCAATAGGACATCGGGGTAAGGAGATATGGAAGTTACAAGTCGGGCTGGCAGACTAGGAAAATGGTCTGCGCGAACGCGCCAGGGAGTGGCGCGAACGCGCAGAAGGCCAAGGGCCAACACAGCGCGAACGCGCTGAGCGATTTTGAGGCCCGGGTTCGGGATGAAGTTTATATTATAAGAATGTAATAATAACATATATATGACATTTGGAGACCATATGGGGTGAATTGGTTCATATGGCACTTGAGCAAAAGCCCTCGTTGCTGCAACTAAGTGGGGCCCACACATCAGAGTTTTATAAAGGACATATGAAGAGATCTATGAGTAGTACATGGAAAGTTGAGCAAGTCCTAAGAAGGACCCTTAAGCAAAAAATGGGCATAAGACCTCCAAAAGGACGATTTAAGGAAACATTTTCGGATGATCTGACTTGGAGGGGCCAAAACGATATCATAATTTTGGAATTTGGAAAAATACCAAGCATGAAAGTTGTAGATACTTGAAATATCTTTCCAACCATAGGTCATGGGCCCTCACACGATATCGAGATCAAGAGTTATGACCTTTTTACTGAACGAAGGCGCAGGCAAAAAAACTAAGCCAGCGCGAACGCGCCCCCTTCGGTCCAGGCAGAACCTGGACCGCTATTTAAAGGGGAGACCTCCTCATATTTTCGTCCAAAACACACCCAAACCTCCCCAAACCTTCCAGAATACTCTCTAACTTTCCATCATCAACTTTTTAGCCCGAAACCAGGTATAATTCCCAAATCCCGGTCCAGACGGCGTATAGTTGCGATAACAAAATTGTGTATCTTGCATTGTGGCTTAAGTCCATGGTGGAGAAGTGAAGATATTGCAGTATTACCAAGAGAAAGGTATGAATCTCTTTCTGTTTATGTTAATACCGGCTTATTTACGAAGATAGTGTGGTTAAATAATTGTATAACGGGTTGGTTAGTTATGGAAGTTGGAAAACAGCGTGTGGGTTGTTCTATGGAATACTTTGGTGTTGGAAATGGTGCTATTGATGTTGGTATTGTTATTGTTGTTGTTGGTGTTTGAATTGAGAATTCGGGCTAAGCATATAAACAGGGGAAATGTTGCCCGATTTTCGGTAGAATATAGAATAGTATGATTTGAAACTTGGAATAAGTGTGCGATAAAGAGGCTAACGTTAGTGTAAATCCTCTTAAATGTAGACTTACGAGCTCGGACGCATAAGCGTAGCCAATAGGAGGTTGAACAGGTATGTTAAGGCTTGCCCCTTTCTTTCAAAGGCATGAATCCTATGTTACAATTTCATAAATGCTTCCATAACCTCTTATTTTCAAAAGTTAAAAGCTTATGATTCCAAATACATGACTCATTTCCTGATGGTCCATAAATGTTTTTCCAAAATGCTCATATTTTCCAAACCAAAGGTTTATGATTATGTGAACTCTTATGATAACAACGATGAGCATGTTTTCACATTATGACAATAAGGCCAAAGAGGAGAATATTTCTATGATGACTATGATGAGAACTATTTCATGTCTAAAGGATTCCAATTTATGATTTCAATGACGATATGAGAATATTGAGCTGTTTCCTGATCCTCAACCTTATTCTTTGATAATGACTCCGCTTTCAAAAGACTTCAAAGTAGTATATGAATTGACGCCTCATGAGATTTATGATCTTATTCTATGTTCTCTTAATGCTATTCTTCATTGATAGTCTCACCTTATAATAATTGTTCCTTCAAGGTAAGACAAAGCGATGATGATTATTCCATAAAATAATTGGAGGTTACCGACCTTACGTCACTCCTATAGAGACATAACTTTCCTTGGGCTCTCCTGCATGCTGCTTGTATGATATATGTATATGATACATGAATATGATATATGTACATGATACATGAACATGATACATGTATATGTATATGGGAAAGAGGGCCAGAGCGCTATAGTCACGTCACCACCTGATCAGTTGGTATTATATGACATGATACCATCCCGGACGTGGGATGCCCGGACGCGGGACATATGTGGTTAAATGGATCGGAGCCGACGCCTCGGCAACATGATATGTTCTATTTTATGTATACATGAACAAGAAATATTTTTCAAAGAAACTTAAGCATGCATGGCATCCGCCTTAAGGAGCACGCATATGTACAGGTTACTCTTTTATCTTACGATATGCTCTATATTTCCGTTATGTTATTATTCATGCTATGTATCCCTCATATGTTATTATTCATGGCTTACATACACGGTACATTACTCGTACTAACGCCCCTTCTTGTGGACGCTGCGTTCATGCCCGCAGGATCAGGTAGCCAGTCGGACGATTCACAGCAGTAGGACCTCCCCTCAGCGGTAGTCGGTACGCTCCATTGATCCGGAGCTACAACCCTTTTGGTATGCTATTTGGTTACGTATATATATGGGTATGGCAGGGCCTTGTCCTGTCCTTTCTACAGTCTGTATTCTATAGAGGTCTGTAGACAGTGATATGTAGCCATGATGTTATACAGCCTCGTCGGCGCTCATTTTTGTTGTACCGTATATATGTAGTGGCCAAATTGGTTTGCGCTGTTACTCTTAGTGCTTATGTTTATATGTATGCGTTGGCCATGAGTTCCTGGTACGATGTCTTTTATGTTGGTTGTTTGGGAGACTGTATAGCTCAATTACAGATTGTATATGGGCCCAGGACAGTCAGTGAGAAGTAAATGCAAGCACAGGAGTGCTTGGCCAGTAGTGGTCGGACACTTGTTACGGCCCATCGGTTTGGGTCGTGACATATTTACAAGTTTTTCTTATACGGGAAATAGGAAAGCTTACCTATTCAGGTGTCATTGGTGGGATGTGGCTCACCGAGGAAAAGGATATAAGATTGACAAATATCGTTTTATAAGTGTGAACACTCGTTGTGCCTTGCGTACAAATGAGCCATTTGTGTTGGCATCTCAGTCTGAACAAGTCTTCTACCTTGAACGAATGTTACCTTATTAAAAAAAAGTCTTCTACTTGAACGATATGGTTGACAAAGAATGGCTCATCGTTGTAAAAAACAAATCCTCGTGACCTTTATAATATGCCTGAAAAGGATGATAGTTGTATAGAGGTTGAAGCTGAAGTGTTACTGAATAGAGAAGCTTATCAACAAGAGGAAGTTGAATTTAATATGTTGCATACTGATGATCAAGAAAATGATATTGCGGTGTCTTTACATCGGGCTGATGTTCAACCACAAAGCATTAATTTAAATGATGCAAGTGAACAAGCTCAGAAAAGTGTGCATAATAAGGAAGATGATTTCATTAATGACAATAATATAGATATGTCCGAGAATGAAGAAAGTGAAGAGGACATTGACATAGAGGATAGTGATATGGAGTGACCAAGGAAATAGCTTTCAGTTGAGTCACATTCATCCCGGATTTTTACAGAAAGTGCACATCCCACTCTAGAGGTTGAAAATAATGGTCCAGGTTTGTTCACTGCTATAAGTTAATTATGATTTCGGTTGGCATTTCTCGGAACAATATGAAAATGTGAGAAAGGACTACATGAGTTGTTGTTATTGTCCTAACTAATAAAAAATAAGAAGTAATAACAATTCCCCTTACCTGAAACTTTATGTTTAATCCCGAAGTACCAAACTTTGGCTTAACATTATTACCCTCCAATGTTGACATTTATATGGTAATTGTGTTTCTGCCTGTGATTTTAGTCCAGTATAACAAGACAGTGGCATTAGTTTGGACTTTGGTTATGATCAATGAATAAATTGTATGTGTGGGAAAAAGATAAAGCTTATAACAAGATAGTGCCATTAGTTTTGATTTTTTCCAACTCAATATGTTGGTAACTGTATGAGTATTTGGATATACAGTGAATAAGTCATTCGTGTTAGAAAAATATTATTTTCTATTTAATATCTCAAAAATAAAAGGACTATTTCTATAACATTTTTTATTGGCTTTAATACAAAGACTTGATTCTATTTTATTAGCCTTAATTGCAGAATTCATTTGACAGTTTCAAACAGTATTATTATATTCAATTTGTTAATTAATGGTCTTAATGGCCAAATATTGCCTTTATGGTTATTTACTACTCTTAATATTTTTGGACGTTGGTATATGATTAATACATTGGATATTGGCATTTGTCCGTTGTATCATTTAGTGGATTCAACCTCTCATTTTATAGTTTTCTGATATATAAAATCCTATGGTGCTTTTCACTCTGTGAGAGAGAATATAATTTCTTTGGCTTAATTGTTGAAGGGTGTAGAAAATAGATACATCAAGAAAAGTTCTTCCTCCCATATTTTTGTGTGCTGGGTTTTCTTTTGAGATAAATCTTTGTTAGATTCTGGCTCCTAGTTTTATACTAGAAGAGCTTGTTGAATCCTGGGGGATACACCCATGCCGGGTGAAATATCCTTAAGGACAGTGCCATTGGCATGCCTCAAGCTACAAAGAATTCTCTACAATTGTTCGTGATCAAGCATTTTCCTCAAGTGTAAAAGAAGTTCCTACAAGTGTTCGTGATGAAGAAAAGTCCCTACATGTGTTCGCGATGAAGTATTTTCCGTAAGATTTCCAACAATCTTAAGGATATTTCTCGCTCTATTCTTACGGAAAAATAATAGATAATAACTTAGTACAATCTGTCTAAGTTCCAGGTATGTTTCTTCTTATATTTGAATGCTAATCATACATAGGTCTGGGTGGTTGTTAAAGTCTAAGGGAAGAAGAATATATTTAGTTACGGGTCCACTTTATGCTAAAGGCTTATAGACCCATTCTTTCATGATTTATAATTAATAAAGGGGCTCCATGGTTCACAGTTATTTTCTTCTACTACTACTACTATGTTTTCCAAAACGTGAAGTGGTTAGATGGAACTTTATAATTTCCTCATATAGTCAAAACGGTTTTCAAGAAAATTACTGCACTTGTATAATTAAATGGTTTCTCAAGGTATCAAGGAGAATTCTTGTACTTTGTCCTCTATATTAAGCATATGTGCTAACGCAGGTTCTTACCAATTAAAGAAGGAGTTGATATTCAAATAAGAATAGTTGTTTGGGGGATTTAGTATGAATGTATATATATTTTCAGTTCACTTGTTAATATGTATATACAAATGTTCCTTATAGATTTAGCTTTTAAATTGTTCTATGACTTACCTGAATTTGGTTTCACGTGGAATTCATGAATTGGATCGGTCCAGTGAGTTTTTGAGGTTGTAAGTGAAAATGTTAGAATTAGTGTGGATGACTAAGTCTTTATGACCTCGAAAATTTAATCTTCAATGAAAATATGTATTATTTTGTGTGTGGCAAAATAAGCCATCTATGCCCCTAAATGGATGAAGATTCAGAGAAATGATAATCCCGCTAAGCGAAAAGTAAATTTGAGTAAGCGGATGATATAATTATTGTGGTCATTTCTCTAGCGAATCTTGTGGCTAATGTGTGAGATTGGGTGTTAGGCTTTGGTGTTGTTAAGCATATTTGTGCTAACATAATTTTGTGTTCTACACCCAAGTGAAAGAAGAAGAATGATTTATTTATATTGGTGATTCTAGAACTGCTTAAGTTCTTGAAATGAAAAAGTTTCATTTGAATCTAATAAATCTTGTGCAAACCAAAAACAATGTTTTTATAAGCAATGAGTATTGTAACCATGATGTATCTGTCTCTAAAAATTTTCAAGGTGAAATTTTAATATTTTGTGTACTTGACTGATCATATGATTTATTTAGATTTGAGCATGTCAGTTGAAAATGCGAGTTTTAAGTTTTTCTTATGTGAAAAAAAAACCTCCAAAGTTATTATTTTAAATATTATATTAATGGATCTTTGCTATATTAATCATATGTTTGAATATGTTTCTTATATAACCGATCATTTGAATGTTTTTGAAATTCGATTTATTTTCTAACCATAATGATGTATCTTTGAATTCAAAGAGGTGAAAAATATGTACCTGATACTATTACTGACAAGGTCTTTGAAGGCTTTTGTGTTGATATGATTTTTTTAATAGCCTTAATGACTTTCATATAACAGTTACAAAATGTTAATCATTTGACCCATTAAAATCATTAAAGTCAATTGCTATATTGCCGTTACTCGCAATCAGAGGCAGTGTTATTAGCTATAAAATTAGCCTGCAATTATTTGCGTTCTTTATCTATATATACTATATTTAGATTGAAGGGCGTCTTGCTAAGATTATGCTAAACGATGCTAAAAAAAGAAAAATAGGTTTTAAGATTTTTAATTGCATGTTGATACAGTGTTGCATCACAGATTTTGGAAATGATGATTTCAAAGAAATCTTTGGATGATGATTTTTACTCCTCTATTTTTGAAAATATTGGAATTAGTTATTGTGAATTGTTGTTGTACTAGAGAGATAATATGATGCTAAGTGGATCTCAAAATTTACATGTGGTTATGTGTTTATTCTTGGTGGGATGCCATAACATGAAAACCAATTAAATGAAATTTACTATTTTGGAGTTGATTGGTGATGAGGCTAAGTGGTGAAGAGACCTCTTTGTAAGTATTCCTACCGGAATAAAACCGTGTTTAAAAATTGGGATTGCTAAATAGCATTAGCTGTAATGGAAAATAAAATTTTCAATGGCAATAAAATACATTCGCTTGAGACATAGTGTGATAAAGCAGCTGCTGTAAGATGAAATTATTTTCATTAATTATGTGAAGTCAGAAGGTGAACTTGATCAATACACAGACTATGAGAAACATCGAGGGGAATGAGATTTTTAAGTCAATTTGAGAAGATCAACAATGATGGTAACCCAACCTATGTGATTGGAGATCCCATGAATTAGGTTCATATGGGTAATAACAAGTCATTAGTTGATCAAGTGTGCACTATAAAATTATGAGCCCGTTTGGATTGACTTATAAGTTGCTTATAAGTTTGCTTATAAGCTGTTTTCAGTTTTTTTGAGTGTTTGGCTGGCCAGCTTAAAGTCATTTTGTGCTTAAAATAAGCTCAAAAAAATAATTGGGCCCATTTGACTTAGCTTATCTAAAGCAGCTTATAAGCTGAAAACAGCTTATAAGCCAAACAAAATAAGTTAGACTACCCCAACTTATTTTTTTTAGCTTATAAGTTGTTTGCAGCTTATAGACATAAGCTCATCCAAACAGGCTCTATATCTCTTCCTATGGTGTGTGAATATAGTGCAATTCTGCAAGGTAAAGTGAGGTTGAGTTATAAACTCTTAATCCATTACCATATCCTTTATAGGTGGTGTATTGCTCTGCAGAGTACACTTGATGGGTGGACCTATATGAGTGTGGAGTGATGCCGCTTCTATGAAATTGTGACGGATATCTTGAGCACTCATGAACACCAGGACACGCGCATGGCCTTTTAGCGCAAAACCGTGATAACGACAAAGATTGTGCGAATATGATGTGATAGAATAAGACCCTGACTTACAAAAGAATTCTTGGTTCATAGAAGTTCTAAACTTCACCAATTATTCTGTAAGTTTATACTTATTTTATCTAGGTCTGGTTCATATTCTACGCGACACCAGATTCGACGCATTATGCTCTTTTGTGAGAACCCAGCAAAACTTCTCATTTTATTCTATTTCAAAACTTCTTATTTTTATTTATTTTATTATTTTTGAGATATATGAGAGATTGTTAGAAAAATATTATTTTCTATTTAATATCTCAAAAATAAAAGGACTATTTCTATAACATTTTTTATTGGCTTTAATACAAAAACTTGATTCTATTTTATTAGCTTTAATTGCAGAATTCATTTGACAGTTTCAAACGGTATTATTATATTCAATTTGTTAATTAATGGTCTTAATGGCTAAATATTGTCTTTATGGTTATTTACTACTCTTAATATTTTTGGACGTTGGTATATGATTAATACATTGGATATTGGCATTTGTCCGTTGTATCATTTAGTGGATTCAACCTCTCATTTTATAGTTTTCTGATATATAAAATCCTATGGTGTTTTTCACTCTGTGAGAGAGAATGTAGTTTCTTTGGCTTAACTGTTGAAGGGTGTAGAAAATAGATAAATCAAGAAAAGTTCTTCCTCCCATATTTTTGTGTGCTGGGTTTTCTTTTGAGATAAATCTTTGTTAGATTCTGACTCCTAGTTTTATACTAGAAGAGCTTGTTGAATCCTGGGGGATACACCCATGCCGGGTGAAATATCCTTAAGGACAGTGTCATTGGCATGCCTCAAGCTACAAAGAATTCTCTACAATTGTTAGTGATCAAGCATTTTCCTCAAGTGTAAAAGAAGTTCCTACAAGTGTTCGTGATGAAGAAAAGTCCCTACATGTGTTCGCGATGAAGTATTTTCCGTAAGATTTCCAACAATTCGAAATTTGAACCTTTATTCTCCCTATTTTATTTAATGTGAAGCATCTGATGCATTTCGGCCTTATAATTTTGGTAATCTAAAACTGTTAGTCATTTGATCCTCTCCCTGTTTTTGGTTTATTGTTGTTCTGATGCATCGAGTTGGATTTCTCAAAGTGTGGTGTCATTAGGTTCTATTACTATCCACTTGTTTGCGTAATTTCAAAAGTATACTAGCATTCTGAGTAATTTTTTCATGGCATGCACAACAGATTTATGTCTTTATCTTTTATTTCTTCCTTACTATAAGTTTATAAATGATGTGCTAAATACATGTTAGAAATGTGAGTTTGTGGTAATTGATGCTGATTATTTTGTGTGTTTTCTTGGTAGTTTTTTTTTTTTCCTATGGAAAAGTTGCTGAATTTCTATTGATTTGAGGTCTACATTCTTTTCTGTATCCATCATGACACTCCGATAACTTTTGGCATTATAGTACATTTTGAAAGTTCAAGCTTTCTTAGTTCCGAAGTTCTGTAAACATATTGTAAGCTAATAATATTTTGGGAATGAGAAATTTACTACCACGAATATGTTAGGATCTTATTATATGGAATGGTTATGGTAGTTTAACTCGCTGAAAGCTCATGTATAATTTGTTGATAAGAAGCATACTTTGACTTATCCTTTTGAGGGGGGAGGTGTCACTTGGCCTCTGTAATTGGCTTAAATAATTCAATAGTATAACTAAAATCAAACTAATTGGTTAGCTCCTCCTTGACTTGGTGGGAAGTTGCTTTCATGCTTATGATTTTTATCTCTCTCTCTCTTAATAGCATGGATAAAGTATTTAACAATGGAGAAGGAAGGAACCTGCAAGGGTGGCTTAGTTGGTTGAGCATGGGGCTTTCATAATGGAGGTCTCAAATTCAAAACCCCCTGCCTACGACTGTAGGGGATTTGCCTTCTGGGTCGAGCTCGTCGCACGGGGCTTGCTTAGTGCGGGTTATCTCTCCCGTGTGATTTGCAAACTATTGCACATGAGCTGGGTTTACCCTGTGCACACCCGAAGGATAGCGGCTGCGGATTCCTATGTCATAAAAAAAAAACAATGGAGAAGGAAGCTGCTCGAGGAGCTTTATGAAGACATTGGCATAGTTTGAAGATATTGGAATATTTTGATGACACTCTATTCATGTTTTGTCTATGGTAGAAATGATTGGCATATATGTGAACACATTTTAATGCTTTCTTTTGTTTGTAAGCACAATGATAATATATTAACTATATGTTGAGTAGACTTTTTAACAATAAAAAGATTCTGTATTTCTGCTTTGAGGAATGTTCTGTTACCAAAATATGAGTAGGTTGTTAAATGGTTTGGCGGCTATTATAAATATATGTAAAATTGTATATTATTACTAGGTAAAAAATGTTTTGGTGGCAACTTATTTTGTTGCGAAAACAAGAGTATCTATGGCGACCTTTCAGTGACACAAAATAGCATCAGTGGTGACGCAAGTTGACGCAAAAGGTGAGATTATATGTGGCGATTAATATGGCCACGAATATGATAATTCATCTGTAGTGACTATAAAGTCGCCACTAAATGTGTATAACGGCGACTTGAGTCGCCACTAAAAGGTATTATTCAGTGGCGATTATTCTCAAAAAGCAAATTTTCAGAGAGAATTCGTAGCGGCTTTGTCTCCACTAATAATAGACCTTTTGTGGAGACTAATTATGTTGCCATGGATAACTATTAGACACTAGGTATTGTCTACAACCACAAAGTCGCCACTAAAACTATTTTGTGGCGACATTTGTGCTTTCTATGGCGACTAGATCATTTCTTGTAGTGTGTTTAACAAATTGGAGTCTTGAAATCTCTTTAGTTTGAAAGTTAAAGTCACATTTTTGAGGTGAGATTGTGTTTGTGATAGTAGACTATGTCGAAGCGTTGGTGACTAGATAACACGGTTGAGTATTCTAAATATTAACAACTTGGGAGTGTTTGTGCATGGTAAGGCACATAGATTGCAAGAATTGGTACTCTTGAATTTGCTAAAGGAGTAAAAAGGTATTACAATCAGAGGTTCAATGATTGTGAAGGAGTACGAGACTGTCGGCCTTGCGTCATGGCATTCAAAGTGGTTAACGAGTTAAGTGCAAGCACAAGAAGGAATATTCGATGTATTTAGATCCTATGGAGTTTTATCAGATTTGCGTGACTAGTGTGACTTTAAAAACAGGGAGATTTAAGTCATAAGGTATAGTTCCTCAGCGCTAAGTTGATGACTTGGGTAGAATTCAGCTTTTGAAGTCAGGAATGATAGCACACAATTGAGTATTCACGAGCAAAAAGCTTAGAACGGGTCACTACAGACTTATGAAAGGTCTATAATCAGTTTTGTGAGGGTTTGGAGTCAATTCAGGTGACTATTCGTGACATTTAGGGAATTGTGCACTTTACACTGGGCCATAATTATTCATGTAATACCGGGTAGCTGATGGATATATTATTAGGAAGATTTATGGTTATTCTAATAACCCAACTCGAAAGATTTGATAAATTTACGGTTCATAACAGATGTATGATGGGGTTACTGGGCTTTATTGTAGTTTGCAAGTGGACTTGATGATATTTTACTGATGACTGTTATTCAGATAGTTCTAATGGGTTACGCCAAAACTGGGTGATGTATCGAGGAGGTACAACTAGTTATGGGAAGTCGTTAGGGTGAAGTAATCATTTGGGTGATGCGCATAGTATGTTGTTTGAAGATTTAAGAGGAATTGGACTATGGGTTATTACTCAATAGCTTCAGCTCGATGAAAGAAACTAACAGATTTGAATTAGCGCAGTCGGCCTTGGATAGGGTCATTTTTTTACGGAAATGCTTAGAATTGGCTCAAAACAAGCTCAAAGTATGTTTTGGTCAAAAAAAGTCATGGTTTAGATGTGCGTTGTGCGACAACGTGTTTTCTATGAATTCTTGGTGCTAAAGATGACTTTGGAAGGTGAGAGAGAAAGATAAATAGACTTAGAGTATTTCACCAATATAAGTTTGGCAATGGATTGAGGCAATAACTAAAGGATTGTGGTGCCTAAGAGGGAATTTTCGGAATCAATCAATTGTGTTAAGAGTTGTGATTATAATCAATATCAGGGAATTCAGGTGGAGTCAGTCCAAATATATGAGGATTAGTTGTGAAAGAAAATTTCGAGTATGGAAAAATAAAAATTTGGGTCTTTGAGCTAAGTTAAAGGAAGTTTTCACTGATAAAGTGAACAAGCGGCGCTATCGGCATTATTCTTTATCATGGAGGCTTTCATAAGGTTTATGACAGAGATTATTCGGCTTCTTGATAGCCTTGGTGCTTTTCTTTACTGTTTGAGGACGAACATGTGTTTAAGTGATAGATGATGTAACGAACCGCTTGGTCATTTTGAGCTTTTAGACTTGTTTTCCCCAAAATACCATTCTCATATATTCATCTTGGTATTTATGACTTGCAGGGTTGAGCGGCGTAGTCCTTGAGGTAATCAGGTGATTTTCAGATAAGTTTTAGCAAAATTGGATGTTCCTAAGTTAAGAAATGAAAAAGTTTGACTAAATTCAACATTAGGGGTAAATGCATCATTTTTGAAGTTTCGTCGATTCCAGTAGGTCCGAAATGTGATTTTTAACTTAGTTGAACTGTTGGTTCAGGGACATTCAGGTGTGATTTGGATCGTTGGTTGAAAATATGGTATTTTGAAAATCTAGAGTTGACCTTGGTCACGAAAATCCATGGACCGACCACATCATCTCCACCCCGTAGGAACTACGAGATCACCCCAAGGACGCCTATCTTCAAGGACAAATGATTGATTTACCTATTCAAAGCAATTTGCGGGAAGGACTTTCTTTAACAGAGTACATCATTTCTTGCTACGGAGCCCGTAAAGGAGTTGTGGATACTGCTGATCACCGGGTCAAGACAACCTCTTTTCAGTGTTTTGAGTGGGCGAGCATGTTTGTAGAGTGTTTTATGATTGACATGCATATATGGTTTGTATCCGGGAGGTTTCGGGTGCTAAAACTAAGATTTTACAATTGCTGAATTTTATGGGGCAACAATTTCGGAAATACCGATTATGTCCTAAGTTCGTCCTCAAATTTCAAACTTGCTTTAAAACTTCAAAGCATCATATCTCTCTCATTTTAATGCTAAATTGGGTGATTCAAAAGGCTGTTTTGGGTGGAATCTCGCAAGCATTATGTTGAGCTTGTCAAAAGAGAGATTCCCGATCATGTAGCATCAAATTTTGGGGTCGGACAGCTGCTGTGTTTTTTTTATTTGGTTGCCGGAGTTCGGGGTCACTTTTTGAGATTTTAAAGCTCTAAATTAAAATTACGAATTTCTTCAAATTGGAAATCGAATTAAAGTCTATCTTGTGTCCTTTTTTGGATTTAGAATTTATAGGTTATGAGTAAATCTATTTTGCACTGAATTCAAGTTTGGCATTTGTGGGCTCAGATGTCCTGCGTTCGTTTTGGATTCCGAATAAAAGTATAGCAATATGGGTATCATTGGACTCGTTTAAACATGTGGAGTATTATTTGACTAGATTGAACTCATTTGGTGAATTTAGACACGGTAGAGCTTCCTGAAGACTTAATATTAGCTTAGATCGAGATTTGGAGCGTTCGGAGATACTCTAGAAAGTAAAGGCATTTTCATTGGTTCGTTGCTTGGCCTTGAGGTATGTTAAGACTTTCTAGACTTAGTTTAAGGGATGTTTTAGTTAAGTAAAGATTAAGAATGGAAATAATAATGGGGTAAGGACGTACAAGGGGGTCTCATATTCGTGATGTGACGAGCATTGGTACGAGTACCGGTGCCATGAACTAGGTGTTTGTATCGTATTCTAGTCATTACGTTTGTGGTCAGAATGCCATACCATGTAGTCATTAGCTATTATGTGCTATATGTAGACTTGATTGTTGTTATATTTGGCATCTCAAGAAACCCCGTACACATGAAATAACATGTTAATGAATTGTCGGCTATTAAGTCCGGTTTGCTGTTGTTGATGCTGAACCTTTGGCATATTCAGTCCATATTTGAGATGATGAATGTTTTATGTGTTATATCATACACTTGCCTATGGTTGGCTTTGGTTGCATGCCTGCAACGAATTATATATGGTTGGCTCGGGTTGCACTCCTGTAATAGATTATATATGGTTGGCTTGGGTTACATGCCTGCAACGAGTATATGAACCTCACGAGTCCCTCATGTGTCACGAACTCCCAAAGATTATGTCATGACACATTTTAAGGCCGCGCGGGCACCTACCTTTCCCACCTGGGTAGGCGAACCCTCTTATTGAATAACACATCAATTAAATAAAGACGATTCATTTAAACCAATAGATATTTAGAAATAACAGCGGAACATCATAATATTTCCCATAAACTCAAGTATTTCAGAGATTCCAACAATAAATGATTACAGACTCAATCCAACTTCCCCTGACCTGGTCTAGACCAGCACAAGAGCGACTAATGATTTCAGATTACCACTACATTCTAAGACTCAACCTCCGTCTCGGAATGAAATAGGAGGAGGCCTTCCAGATAGGCACCGTACATTTCCGCTTCATATCACAATCAACCACCCGAAACAATCTACACCCCAAAAAGGGGTAGAAAGTGCAATATCAGTACAATCCACACGTACTGAGTAAGAATCACAGGCCGACAATGGTTAGTAACACATATCAGTAAAAGAATTCACAGATAAACATGACAACCCAATCAAGTCATACGTCTATCTACCACACAGTGTACATCAATACCTTTTAATCGTTAATTTCACCCCAATAATCGCCAGCCAATCTCACAACAATCTCGCAACTCACATATCATTAAATCGTTCGTTTTAGTCTAGTAGTCAACTCATCATTAAGACACTCGTTATCCTACATCACATAGAGACCAAACATATAACTAATCTTATGGACGATCTATGGGATACTTCAACAAATTCAATCAATAAATTCAGATCCAAGTACATGTCATTGCCTAAGTAAACCATCTAATCCCAAATGTGTCAAGTCTGAATATAACTAGTCTGATTCCAACACCACAAGTACAACACCAACATCTCAAAAGCAAATCATAGTGCAATGCAATGCAATAGTGTATGAATGCAATGCAGTACAACACCAACATCTCGCGAAGTCTAAGTGCCACCCGTCCCGGATCTTTGCCCACGGGGGGTTCTCACCGACACCACTCTTGGGGACCTGCGGAATCCATGCACTATCAACGATTCCGAAACTGACATCGGATATTGGCCATGCAATCAAAGATTTCGGAATTAATCATCGGACATCGGACTCTCACGTCACTCAAGTAAAAGAGTTTTATCAAGTATCCATTTCACTCAATCAGCGATTCCGGGATGAACATCGGACATCGGACTCTCACGTCACTCAAGTAAAAGAGTTTTATGAAGTATCAATTTCACTCAATCAACCATTCCGGGATGAACTCGGATATCGGCCATGTAATAGTGTATCATGAAAATGAGAGTGCATGCAATGCATGGATCAACATCGATAATCATGCTCAGTATCACAAGTACCAACAATGGGTACGCCAATAATATATCCGAATCACAAATACCAACAGTGTGTATGCCAATAATATAACCGAATCGCAAATACCTACAGTGGGTATGCCAATAATATAACCGAATCACAAGTACCAACAGTGGCTACACCAACAATATATTCGAACCACAAATATCAACAATAGGTATGCCAATAATATAACCGAATCACAAATACCAACAGTGGATATGCCAATAATATATCCGAATCAGAAATACCAATAGTGGGTATGCTAATAATATCGTAATCTAGACGATAACAGAATCCAACATTTATCAACAACTCATGGCATCAAGCCGACACAATAGAACAATCAATCACAACACAATGGGGTGGCTAGTCCCAACACTCAACAGGTTAATCAAATCGATATACATTATTACCTCTTCCCTAAATCAGCCTCTAAGCTTAGAGCAAGAAATCTCACTCTACACTCACAATCATTCGTCACAACTCAATCTAGAACTCAGTCACAATCGTTGCTGCATTTTATCCTTCCATTTATCAACTAGATTCACTACTAATAGCATAACTCAATTAATCACATATTACGAGAATTCTCATCATTAGACACAGAAATAGGTATCACCCGCTACTCCCAAGTCACATGAAATCCACCGATTTTCAAGAAGGCCACATCATACATCTTAAATAATGTACAGGCCACAAGCCTGAACACACAATCACACATCAATACCATCCTAAGATTCCATCCCAAATCTCTAATTCCTACACATGCATTCTCCGTTCCTTTTAATACACAAATATGGGAAACTAAATGGAGTCTACCGAAAAGGAAAACCATAACCTACCTAGCAGCCGAACAGGTGCCATGAACCCACACGTTGCCTTGTCTTTCGAAGCGTCTCCAAATAATCATAATCTATCACATATGAATTCTAGATAAGAAACCATGAATAATGATACCCATATTGGCTACCTTCTATTCGGGTCAAATTCCAACCCTTAATTTAGGAAAAACAGGTCTCAAGGGCAAAACGGGAATTTTATGACCAAAATACCAAAAGGTCAAAACCCATTACTATAATCATAGGAATACTCAGTTAATTCGCAAAATCATCAATATAACGGAAACCCCCAAATTTGGTTCTAAAAACCCTAACTTTAATTCATGAAATTCAACTCTAGCATGGAAGATTATTGGTTAGCAAGCCTAGATATATCATTATTTAGCATAAATAGCAACATTAACATCATTTATTCACATTCTACGAAGCCAATTCTTTTTGAGAACCTTTTCAAGAAAAACCCCATAAACCCTCTTTGATTCTATGGGTTCTATGGTCATATTAACGATTAGAAGGCCTTAGGATGGAATTCACCTTTCTGCCTTCAAAGTTACCTCTTCTATGCTTTAGAACGAACTTAGAATAGATGGGGAATGTTTAAGGGTTTATGAAATAAAAGGGGTGTTCTAGTCCAGTTATGCCGCTATAACGACCATCGTGCCGACCCAGCGGTGCTCAGACCGCTATGGCGGTCTAGCCTTACCCCTTTGCAATGCCGCTGCAGTCACCTCACTGCCCCAGCAGTGCCGCTACAGCTGTCCTGGTGCCGCTGCAGCGGACACCAGTAACCTGAACACTAGAAACAGATCCCTAACTTTCGTAAAATCAATTTCGAAACTCGATTATCATCAAAGACCCAAAACACACAAAAACAATATGTAGATACACATAAAAATGCACTACGAACGCACTCATAACCTCGGAATTCCCATCAGACATCTCGTTGACCGAGTCAACCCCCGATACCTCAAAACTAACTTTCCAACCCAGGTCCCAAAATGCACCCGAGTGCATTAGGAACCGAAACGAATAAGCACACAAGTTCTAAATGACCATCCGGGCCTCTCGGAATCAATGAATATCTGAAAAAGGTCCGTTTACTCAAAAGCCAACTTTGAGTCAACTCATTTTCGCTGAAAGCCCAATTTTTCAAAAAACATTCTAAAGCCCACAACGATGCCTAAGAAGTCATGCCAACTATCTCCTCGGGTCAAAATAGTTCTAACGAGACTCAGGAACGGATCAACGAGGGAAAAAATGGAATAATCACGGTAACGACAAAATGGGTCGTTACAGATTACCGAGGAGTGTCATACATATACAAGTTTGGAGCATTTGGTTTAGACATGTCAATGTATATCCTTTGTATAGTATCATCATTCTTGCCTTGATTGAATATCTGTGTTGTTGGTCCTAATTGACTAATTGAGTTTTTGCCTTACCTGATTGTTTATTATTCTGATTAATTGTCGAATTGGCCAAAATAACAAATGAATAGTCATAATACGGATGAATAAAGGTTTCTCCGATAAACTGAGTTGGTAATGATATAATTGGTCTTTTCTTAATTAGTTAATAATCATAAAATGAAGTGCCTTCGAAATAATTTGGCGGACAAAAGAAATAATGAGGAATGGCAAAAATTATTTGCTTACGAAATAAGACACCTTATTGCTCTTTGAGTGTGTGTACACCCACATAATATTAAAGAGTCATAAAGAGATATACCTATGAAATGAGAATTCTTTGACACTTCGACACTCTGATTTTTCTTTTCTTTGTGATATACTATCTTTTATGCATCCGGATGTTTTTCTAATTTTCCTTTCACTTTGAATGATTATGGTGTCTCTGCAAGTATAAAGTCATGAAGTTTCTAATAATACCAAAGATAATTCAAAAAATCAATCTGAATATACCGAGATATTGTACCAAGATTACAGCGCCAAAGATTTCATCTGAAGTTATGGCTTTGAATTGAAACGCTAATAACTGTGAATACACCCAATAAATTAAATCTCTACAATAAGTAATTGAAGAAAATATTGCTCATAGTATACAATTAAGATATATAGTCATCATTACAACACAATCAGAATATAGATTATCCAAAATACATACATACCAAGAACCAAAAGTAAAAAATATTGAAATAGCTAGCTGTCACGACCCAAATTCGCGGGTCATGATGACACCAACACTATCCCACCGGTAGGCGAACCGTCCCTGAAATGGCAAATCATTTATAAAGTAAAGTAAAGATTTGATTATGCTTGCGACATTATCCAATAGTCTTAACATAAATATAAAGAAGTGCGGAAATAACTTAGTCTTATATATCTCCCAAAACCTGGTCTAACTAGTGCAAGAGCTTCTAATAGAAATTTAAGTCTTAGATTATACATAAATGGAAAGCTATCTCTAAATGAAGATGGACAGAGTAACATAAATAAAAGATCTAGGGCTGCGGGTCCTATTGTGGTTCTCCCTATATTCTGGAGTATGATAACCTCAGGATCAACCACGAGGCCTGGAAGTGGAACACGGGTCTGTATCTGCACCATAAGAAGTGCAGCAAGTGTAGGTGAGTACAAAACCACTAGTACTCCGTAAGTGTGATAGGCCGACAACGAAGGAATCACATATTAAGCATATAAAGATTGAAAAACACACCTAGTGAAACATTAAAGTTAACATTCCTTAGGCTTAACAATTATGTTATGATTTATACAATCCAACAAGTAATCATGTAATCACATAAAAATGTAGTGGATCAGGTGAACGAATGAATGCAATGTAATGCACAGCTCTTATGATATGATATCATCTTTTATCGACTCAACTCTTGTCATCTCACCCGCAACCATTTCCTTTCAGGTCTTAATTGTTACATCTAGATTTAAGTTAGTCGACGTAAGCTCAGAACAAGATTATCTTTAAGTTTACACTTGCTTAAACCATGTTTAACAAGTTTTAAGTAAGTGTCGTGAAGATTAGAGGTTAAACAAACCGAAAGGATTAAGTTTCATCGAAGTCCTACATTTTGGTCATGAGTTACGACAGGATTTGGACCAACTTTCTGTGGGTGTATCTCTAATTATATGAAGAGTTATAGGGTGCATTATCTATCCAAATTGAAGTTCATCGAGTCTAGTTTCCAACGCAACAAACCATTCGTCAATCGGAGCTCTGTACAAAAAGTTATGTACGTTTTAAGAAACATTGTAGAGTAGTCCCAGTTAAGGCCACATCTACGGACCATGAATGGAACTACGGCCCGTAGATTTGGGCATGAAATTGAGGCGGTGGAAGACTCCAAAACATTATTTAAGCGGTTGGGGTGGGGGGGGGGGGGGGTGAGGGGAGGGGATCATTTCACACATTTAGCTTGAGCAAATCAGATCATAAACCCTCCTAAACACTCTCTAAGTGTTCTTCTATGATCCAAGAGTGAAATCATGGTAATCTACCCAAATCTAATGTCGGGAATCCCGTGGTGCTAGTAGAACATAGTTCTCTTGTGTTGTGGCTACATTGGATGTTTCTTCCAGTCAAAGTAGCTTAAGATAAAGCTTGTTCTTGCTGGATCAAGGTATGATTTTACCTCTTCTACATGTATTTGAGTTCGTATATGTCTTGGCTAAATTGTTTGATTGAGAATATATGAAGTAAGGGTTGGAAATCATATTTGAGATGTTGTATAAATTGGGCTGTTTGAGGTTGTTCTTTTGGTATTATATAGATGGAAGTTGATTTAATAGCTTGGGTATGTTGTTGTTGTTGTTGTTGTTTCTGTTACATCCCTTGTTTTCGTGTATTAGAAAGCCTGCAAGTTAAAAGACATAAGTAGGGGAAAACGAGGTTACCCCCAAGCTTATATGTACTTAGGATGAAGTCCCGAAATTATTTAAGACTCCAAAGTGGAATGAAGGTGATTGAAAATAATATTTTGTATGTGCCAATAGAGGTTATGGACTAGTGGTATATGATATGGTCATGATAATGAGTATATGAAGCGTGCTAAAAATGATTGTTATTCAAGTGGATTGAGGTCAAAAATTAATTATGAGTTTAATTGGTTAATTTGGAGTGTAGTAAGGATAAGAGCATAAATTAAGATAATGGACAAAATGCTAACTATTGCACTTCCACGTGGGATCTGGTGGGGAAGTCAATTAATGACTAACCATGCTAATATGAGTGGTGGAAACCATACAACTTGTTACCTAAAATAATGAAGAGGCACGTGGACCCCATGGTCCGCTAAGTAACTATAATATATAAGGCTTCATCTTGTTCACTAATTTAGGAGGTTTTCATTTTGCTTATTAAATTTATCCTAAAAAGAAAGTGACCAGAAACCATGAGCATAAAATCTCATGAACAAGCAGCAACTATACGTCCATATATGTATACATATACACACAAAAATGTTATTCAATTTTATTACGAGTTTTGCGCACCGTTTCGATCTCATTGTTTCATACTTCGTCGCGGTAAGGTTAATGTTTATTTAGTTTCTTAGGATTTGTGGTGTTGTCATTAACTCAAAAATAGCGTGAGGTAAAGGTTATCAAGGTTATGATACGAATTATCCCTCGGAAGATGTATAGCTATCGGATAATCCACTTCTCCGTCTTCATGGTTGAGTTGAGAAGTGTTGCAAGTTTGTACAAACTAAATTAGGTGATCATCAAGTTAAATTAAGGTAATACCCTCTCCTTTTTGGTGTAATTAGAGTTAATCCCATGCCATAACAAGTGATTAGCTTATAGAATACGGAATTGATAATGAGAAATCGTACATGTTTTTTTTGGTGCTCTTTTGGCTGCGTAGGAGTTATATCAAGTTAATTATGGTGAATTAGATGAATTATTGTTGGAATTAAGATTGGTAGTATTATTGTTGAATTGGTTGTTGTCATTGTTATTATGGTTGTTGTTGTTGATTTGGAGACATAGTAGAAACAGAGGAGATGATGCCCGAATTCTTGTAAACTGAAACCCTCGTTGATATACGGTATATATAAGTTGATATGTGGAGTTCATAGAATATGACTAAATAAATATTTTCAATTTAGGTTCGGGTACAAAGGCGAGCGTCATAGCAAAGGGTTCGTGCAGGCGTCGACTTGGTATAAAAAAAAAGGTATGTTAAGGTTATCCTTTCTTTCATTTTGGCATGACCTGTGATAGAACCAAGATTAAACAAATGTTGCTCCATAATGATTCTACTCTTAGAACGTTAGAGTAGTCTACTCCTTGACATTCACATGATTGAGCTTCAAAGCGTATAGTTCTGTAACGACCCGTCCGGTCGTTATTTAATACATCGCGAACCCATGTCCAATCTAGGTCTATGATCGTAAATAATAAGCCCTATAGGGTGTTTTAAGGATTAATAGTGGGAAAAATCAATTTCGAATAGAGTTAGAAGTCGTGGGCCCAGGGTAGTAAGCGGACCGCTATAGCGGTCAAGGGACCGGCACAGCGGTCCTGCTATAGCGGGACCTCATCCGCCGCAGCGGACGAGGCAGGGCAGTAGCCGCGTTTTGGTCACTTAGTTTATTTTTCACCCTCATTTTTAATAAAAGACTCTCCAAGGCTGCTATTAGGTTTCCACAAGAAGGAAAAACCCTTGACACCAAGAAAAGAGACTCTTTCTACTTCCTCCACATATTTCCCCACGACTATCATATCTCATGGATTCGAATGAAGGTTAGGAAGGCGAACAATTCATGGAGATTCAATTGGTTGTTCGTCAACAAGGTAGGTTATGGTTTACTTGAGTTAGACTTTGATTAGTGAATCGTAAATACACTTAGAGTTGACGGGAGATTGCATGATTAGGTCTTCAGACACGGAGTTTGGATGAATATATTCTGAAAACCCAATGAAAAATTGTGTGTAAATAGAAAGTAGAGTATAATGAGTATTTATTTGAGTGCTACCATTGTTGGGGTTTATGTGTACGGGATGGGAATTGATTATTCATCATGGCTAGAAAGAGGGGTATTGTGTTGATTAGAATATGTATTCCTAGGGGTATTCGATTTCCGTCCTTATTTCCAAGTATACTGAAATATTCATATGATTATCATACCTGCTAACAAGAGGTTTGGATTGGAGGACTGAAGGAAATCGTGATAGTGCTACGCCCATCAAGGGCTTGATTCATGACTTGTTTATTCACTTGCATTATTGCATACATTGCATGTGGTTATGAGGAAATACATTGGGCAGGAAGTTTGAATATGTCTCAGTTGCGTTATTTGGTCATATGGTCGAGTTAGGTGGAATATGAGGTACTATCTGTCAGCCAATCTTTGGTAGAAATGTAACGGTGAGTAATCTATATGAGGTGGATCCGCGTCCGAGTTTCTTTTCGGAGCGGCGATTTATGCTCGGGTCCGATGAGTATCAGGAACGATTCGTACATGGACACCATGGGTCTCCTGTAGGTCATGACTATTGAGCAATGACATCAGCTAGCATGTATGTACAACGTAGTTGGGCCGTTGCATCTCATTTGCATTGCATTACATCTCATAATTCTACGGCTTGCATGTATGTACTCCAGCCTGTTATTTTGCATTGTGCATCTTTTATGATTTCATTAAGATTGTGTGAGGTGGTGATTATGATAAAGATAAGTGTAAGGATAAAGTACTAAGTGGTAAGTTTGTCCCATGGGGGTATCATAACTGGTAAGTGAACTGGATAAAAAGGTTTTAGGGCTAAAAGTTAGGAACTAGATGTTAGTGTAAATGAGAATATGAGACTTAAGAAATTGGCTTAAGGGAAGGTGGAATGAGTTTAAATGACAAGTTAGATAACCTATATTGAGAATCCTGAGGGTCTTGACTTATCTGCTTATCTTATTGACTTTATATTGTGTTGCGTGAACTAATCTTAGTCGACCTATGATGCTTACCAGTCCGTGGGGTGTACTGATACTACTCTTGCTATATCCTTTTTGGGAGTAGGTATGTTGCAGGTGTAAGTTGAAGTTTCTTAGGCATCCTCCTACAACCTCGCTCATCTCACTCCAAGCAGAGGCTGAGTCATTTATTTTATTTTCCTTGTGTAGTAGGAGCTCTTGTACCTGTCTAGACTAGGTCCTGGGGAGTTATTTTCAGTTTCTTGTATTTAAAAACAGAGTCTGTATGAGTTTTTACTTTAATCTTGTGATTTTTAAGAATTTGTTTATTATAAACTGGCTGAATGCTTGGGTTGGTTGGTAAGCTAGACGGGTATATAGAAATTGTGTGGTTGTAGTTTGTGACCGTCTCACTATGGCTGATTTGATTGAGCTAAATATGGTAGATTTTGATGTTATTATGGGTATAGATTGGTTGGCTTCTTGTTATGTCAATGTTGATTGTAGAATGAAAATGGTTCGCTTCTAGTTTCCAGGAGAACCAGTTCTAGAGTGGAAGGGTAATTTAGTGTCTCTGAGAGGTAGGTTTATTTCCTATCTTAAGGCAAGGAAAATTATTACTAAAGTTTGCATTTATCATTTAGTCCGGGTTCAGGATACAGAAGCAAAGCCACTGACTCTTCAATCTATTCCAGTAGTGAATGAGTTTCCGGATGTATTCCCGGATGAACTTCTAGGTCTTCCACCGGAATGAAAGATTGATTTTGTCATTGATGTGCTACCAGATACTAAGCCAATATCTATTCCTCCTTATAGGATGGCTCCTGCAGAATTGAAAGAGTTGAAGGAGCAACTGAAGGATTTGCTCGTGAAAGGCTTTATTAGGCCTAGTTCGTCGCCGTGGGGAGCACCTGCGTTATTTGTCAGAAAGAAAGATGGCTTCTTGCGGATGTGTATTGACTACAAGCTGTTGAATAAGGTGACGATAAAGAATAAGTATCCACTTCCATGGATTGATGATTTATTTGATCAGTTGCAGGGTGTCAAATAGTTCTCAAAGATAGATTTGAGATCAGGGTAACACCAGGTGAGAGTTAGAGAGAAGGATATTCCGAAGACAGCTTTCAGAACCAGATATGGTCGTCATTTCGAGTTTCGAGTAATGTCATTTGGATTGACTAATTCACCAATGGTATTTATGGATTTGATGAATAGTGTATTCAGGCTTTTCTTGGGTTCTTTCGTAATCGTGTTTATCGATGATATCCTGGTATATTCTCGATCCGAGGCAGAGCATGCAGATCATTTGCATGCTTTCCTTAGAGTTCTTCAGGCCCGGAAGTTATATGCAAAGTTCTCAAAATGTTAATTTTGGTTGAATTCGGTGACTTTTCTGGGGCACATTATTTCAGCTGGTGGTATTTGGGTGGATACCCAAAAGATTGAAGCTATAAAGACTTGGCCGAGACCTACAACACCTACTGATGTTCGTAGTTTTTGGGGTTTAGCTGATTATTACAGAAGATTTGTAGAAGGATTTTCTTTGATATTTGCACCACTAACGAAACTGACTCAGAAATCAACTAAATTTCGATGGACGGATACTTGTGAGTGCAGTTTTCAAGAGTTGGAGAACAGATTGACTTCGGCCCCGGTTCTGACACTTCCAGGGGGATCGTAAGGTTATGTTATTTATTGTGATGCTTCAGGTGTTGGACTAGATTGTGTATTGATTCAGCACGGTAAAGTTATTGCTTAAGCTTCAAGGCAGTTGCGGAAACATGAGCAATATTATCCAACCCATGATCTAGAGTTGGTTGCGGTGATTCATGCATTGAAAATGTGGAGGCATTATTTGTATGGTGTTTATGTCGATATTGATACAGACGACAAGAGCCTACAGTATATTTTCAAGCAGAAGGAGTTATATTTGCAGCAAAGGCGATGGTTGGAACTATTGAAAGATTATGATGTTAGCATCTTATATCATCCGAGGAAAGCGAACGTCGTAGTCGATGCTCTCAGTCGTAGATCCATGGGTAGCTTATGTGAAGTCCAATCGGAGAAGAGGGAGTTAGCTCGTGATCTTCAATAGCTAGCTAGCCTAGGAGTTTGGTTAATAGACTCGGGTAACACGGGAGTTACTATTCAGAATTCAGATGTTTCGTTATTAGTAGTTGAGGTGAAAGAGCGCCAGTATGAGAATCCCATGTTAGCTCACTATAGAGATACATTTCATCAGAAGAAAAAGTCACAATTTGAGATTTCTACAGATGGAGTTCTCAGACATCAAGGCAGATTATGTGTTCCTGATGTTCCAGGGTTACGTCGCCAGATTTTGGGGGAAACCTGTTGTTCCCATTATTCTGTTCATCCGGGAGCGATAAAGATGTACCATGATATTAAGTCAATTTATTGGTGGGACGAAATGAAGAAAGACATAGCAGAGTTTGTAGCTCAATTTCCTAATTGTCAGCAGGTAAAGATCGAGCATTAAAAGCCTGGGGGATTGTTGCAAGCTATGGAAATTTCGACTTGGAAATGGGAAGTAATTAATATGAATTTTATTACAGGCTTGCCTCATTCTAAGCATAAGTATGATTCCATATGGGTAATTGGGGATACACTTACAAAATCGGCTCATTTTCTGCCTGTCCGGACTACATACTCAGTTGGAGATTATGCAAAGCCTTATATCAAGGAGATAGTATGACTCCATGGTGTTCCGGTATCCATTATCTCTGACAGGGATGCGCAGTTTACAACTAACTTCTGAAAATCTTTCCAAGAGGATTTGGGGACTCAGGTGAGTCTTAGCACAACATTTCACCCCCGGACTGAAGGAGAAGCTGAGCATACCATTCAGACTCTCGAGGATATGCTACAGGCATGTATGTTAGATTTTGGAGGTAGTTGGGATGAACACTTACCGCTTATTGAGTTCGCTTATAACAATAGTTATCATTCCAGTATTCAAATGGCCCCGTATGAGGCTTTATACGAACGAAAGTGTAGATCACTAATTGGATGGTTCGAAGTAGGGAAGATAAAGTTAGTAGGGCCAGATTTGATCCAGCAAGCAGTCGAGAAGGTTAAGCTTATTCAAGACCAATTATGAACAACCCAAAGTCGACAGAAGTCTTATGCGGACAATTGCCGACGAGACTTAGAGTTTCAAGTTGATGATTGGGTATTCTTGAAGGTGTCACCTATGAAAGGCATCATGAGATTTGGTAAAAAAGGTAAGCTTAGTCCTCGGTAAATTGGGCCTTACAGGATTGTACGCAAAGTAGGACAGATGGCCTATGAGTTAGATCTACCTTCAGATTTAGAGTCAGTCCATCCAGTTTTCCATGTATCAATGCTTCGCAAGTGTATTGGAGATCCTTCCAGAGTTTTACCTGTAGATGACGTTCAAGTTACTGAGAAATTATCTTATGAAGAAGTTCCCATTGCTATCCTAGATAGACGAGTTCAGAGATTGAGGACTAAAGATGTAGCTTTAGTTAAAGTTCTATGGAGGAACAAGAATAAGGAAGAAATGACTTTAGAAGCTGAAGAAGATATGAGGTCCAGGTATCCACACTTGGTTCCACTCCCAAAGGAGGTTCAGACAGAGACACCATTGTCTCCAGGTGCGTAATGCTTTCTTTTTATGATTTCTTGGTCGTGTGGGGCCATTATTGTTGTTGTTATTGTAGCCCTGTGAGGCATTATATATATTGAGTTGTTGTAACGGGATGGTAGTGGTATAGTTACTGGGGAAACTCTGGCAAATTTTTTGTAGAATCCCTACGAACCTAACATTCGAGGACAAATGTTCCTAAGGGGGGAAGAATGATACACCTTGGAAAATTTCGCGTCATTTTCATTATATGTAAACTAACGTAAGTTCAAAGTGGACATGAAGCCCTTACAAGGTAAGGAGGGTATTTAATAATTTTGCAGCATGTTGGCCGTAAACTCCACAAAATTAGGGGCCTCACTGCCCAACATCTTCCCCAAGGAGAGGAGGGGAGAAGCAACCGCATACTGAGTATGTAGTGCCGCATCTCCACCGCAAATTGAAGCGGGAGGAAGATTTAAACCCCTTTTAAGTTCCAAAAGATCCCATTCCTCACACCTACTTTCCACACTCTTCTCTCCACATTATAAGAGAGTTATTGAAGGTTCTACTACATTCCAAAACCTTCCACACCATTAAAAGAGAAGATCAAACATCAAAACCTCAAGATAATCCATGGAAGATGACTGTTCTTGCTTATCTTCAATGTAGTGATGAACTTGATCTTGGGAGAAGTTGATTGAGGTGAAGTTCTTCCATTATAAGGTGTGTTCTCCATCTTATTTATATGATTGAGTTGGTTTAAAGGTTTAGTAGCTCTTGGAAAGGAAAAGAATCAAAGTGGAGAAGTCACACAGTATTGAATTGAAGTTGATGACTATGAGGTGAATTTGAAAGGAGATTTTGGATTAGATTGAGATTAAATTAAATATAATTCTTTGATTATGGTATTGTGGATGTTTTTATGGTTGATTTGGAGTTATTTTGGAAATTGGTGGAAGTAGACAAAGTAGGGGAAGTGCTGCCCAAATTCCGCCGGTTCATTAGTTACTCTAGTTTGAACTATGAGTGTTTTCAAGACTTAAACTTAGTATGAATCCTCTTGAATGTAGATTTGCGAGCTTGGGAGGAGAACGTTAAGTAGTTAAGGAGACGTAAAGATATGTTACGGCTAACCCTTTCTTTCTTAAGGCATGATTCCTTTATTGTGAACCCACAAATGATATCCATAATGTCCCTATTTCTAAAAATGCTAGAAGCGTATGATTCTCAAGGTTCTTATGATATTATTGATAAATGTTCTTCATGATGATGACGATTCCATTTATAGAGATACCAAAGCTTATAGTTCTTGATGTTCTTATTGTATTATTGAGCTTGTTCCATGATTATTGATTTTATTCATTGTTATTGATGTCATCTTATGGTAGTTGTTCTTTCAAGGTGAGATATAGCAATGACGATGATTCCATAATAGAAATCGGAGGTTTGCCGATCTTACGTCACTATGATAGAGTTGTAGCGCTTTGTTTGGGCTTTCATGCATGCTTTACATATATGTAGCTATTTTCTCACACCGAGTCGCGCTATAGTCGGCCGTGTACGGCACGTAGATGTGCACACCACTGTAGTAGGTACGTTATGATGTTACTCCGGATGCGGGATGCCCCGGACGCGGGATGATATGATAAATGGATCGGGTTGCACGTTCTGCAACAATATATATATATATATATATATATATATATATATATATATATATATATAATGTTTTTTAAAAAAACTAAGCATGCATGACATCCGCCTTAAGAGGCATTCAGATGTACATGCTATCTCTTTTATCTCATGTTTTTTTGTCCTTACTATGTTGTTGTTCATGCCTTACATACTCAGTACATTATTCGTACTGACGTCCTTTTACTTGTGGACGCTGCGTTCATGCCCGCAGGTAGGCAGGGAAACGGATCAGACCCCTAAGTTGTTGCATCAGCGATTGCGCAGTAGCGCTCCATTTGCTTCGAAGCTGCAGTTTAGTGGTATTATTCTTTTATGTGGATGGCGGGGCCCTTTCCCATCCTTATGATGTTATGCACTCTATGTAGAGGCTCGTAGACAGTTGTACATAGTTAGATGTTCTATAACCTCCTCGGGTCATGTTTGTATATCATTTTTTGGCGGCCTTGTCGGCTTATGTATAATGTCATAGTTGATGGTGATTATATTAACGTGCATATATTTTATGAACTCGCATCTCTTTCAGTTTGTGGTAATTATGAGTTAGCCATGTGGCTCACCTAGATATGATCATGAGATGGATGCTAGAAGGTGCTCGGTAGGTCAGCTCTGGGTGCCTGTCACGGTCCTATGGTTGGTTCATGACATCTCTCTCTTGTCATCTCACTTATCATTGGAAAAAGGAAAGATCATGAAAAAGGCTTGAATTTGTGTTGTGTAATTCGTGACAAGTAACGAATGAAATTTTGATATGATTACTGTCGATGTTGATATCATGCATGGCATACACACTTATTCATATGATGAATTGATATGATGTGTGTTGCATATGATGATAAGTGAAAGAGTGTAGCCTCTGAGGTTTTTTCCAGAGAGCGTAAAAGAGAGATGAGAGTCTATGATCCCGGGTTGTTACCAAAGCAGAATTTGAGCTCATTATTTGAGGTCATTTACCAGAGCGAGAGAGTGCTCGATGCCCGAGGTCTCTGGCAGGGATGAGGTGTACATGGACTTCGCGGGTCCCCTATGGGTCATAACTATGAGGCATTGCCCTTAGTATGTGTGTACAGGTACGGGGAAGAGGCATGGAGGCATTGCATAGCATTTGCATATCACTGCATTGCATCCCATTGGTATTGCATTCCATATCATTGCATTGTATACTTTCTCATGGAAATCTTGGTTGATTATTTGATAGGAATTGTTGATGACTTGTTCGATTTAGTGTTTGAATTCAAGGTCCTATTATTGGAAACTTGACGGATTGAGTGTTAGAGATTTACCCGAGGTTTATGATATGAGAATAATAAGATACTGTGCTGAAATTGTTATGAACTGTTATCTGAACATGATAGCGATTGTTCTTGATAACTTATCTGCTCTATCTATTTATTTCTGCTCATTTATATGCATTAGCTAATCATTATTGGCCTATGATACTTACGAGTACATGTGTTTATACTCATACTACTCTTTCTACAATCTTTGTGGAGTGTAGAGTTGATTCTAGGTTTGTGTACAAGACCTCATGTTAGATCCCGAGGATATCATCAGAAGTGTTCAAGTGAGCTACTAGCTAGACCTGCAGCGCAGAGTCTCTTCATATGTATTCTGTCCATTCTATTCCTACGGGTAGTGTTTACTTTCATTTGGAGTCTATATGTCATTTCAAGTTTGTAACTCCTTATAGAAGCTCTTGTACAAGTTAAGACCAGATTTTAGGAAGTTTTGTAATAAAAGTCTTTCTTTCCGCATTTTTTTAAATTACTATGATATTGATTTATGTTTCAATGTATTTAAGTTTCGCTCTTGTTTCTTAAAAACGGTTAATGTTTTGGGAATGGTTTTCCTACTGGGGGGGTAGTGTAGGTGACATCATGACCCATGATTTGGATCGTGACAAGTTGGTATCAGAGCTCTAGGTTCACAGGCTTCACGAGTACAGGAGCAATGTCTAGTAGAGTCTTGAGGAACGGTACGTAGACAACTGTACCCATCCTCAAGAGGCTATAGGACATTTAGGAAACTTTCATTCTTTTATTCCTTTCGTGCTACTTCATTCTAATTGGTATCTAGTCAATTCAAGTTGGTATCTGAACTTTCTTGTCCTATTCTCTCACTGATGGTGGGAGCACATTCTTGAATTCATTAATGAAAGGTTTGATATGACGTGGTGGGGTATGTTATGTGATTTGTTATTCTGATACGGGTCTGTGGCCAAGTCCAGTTTTAAGCCATGATTGGGATTCTTTAGTTCGATATGGGAAGGTGGAGTGATAATACAGAAGAATGCATGATCTCCATGTTCAGTGAGTTGCTCGAAAGTCGGGGGAGTAAATTCATGGTTTCACAAGAATATTTTGCTCGAGGTGTGATTGGTGGAGAAGTTTCGGCATCATCAAGTTTAGTATGGTAGATGTATGGCACAAGGTGTATCAATGGCAAGTCAACAATTCAGTAACGGAAGAGTATTGATGTCAACATCAGGAAACAAGTGTAACTTGGGGAGGATCATCGGATTTGACGAAAGGTTAGTGACTTGAAGATTATGAAAAAAAGTTGAGGATAAGGACAAGAAAGGCGACTTTTGTAGTAACGTGTAAGGAAGTAAGATTTCTTAGGGGATATTGGTAAGAGTACTTCTGGTGTTATGGGACGGAGGCGAAATGAAGAGAATTGGGATAGAACAGTCTCCGCTATATGAAGGGAATAATCGGTATTTGATATGCTCATTAGGATAAGGTTACAAGATGTACGAGGGTCGACGTCATATATGGTTATGAATAGTTAAGTCGGGCTTCCACATGACAAGATCGCAGTGGTAGAGTAAAAACTAGTAGTTTATGGGTTCCTTCAAGAAAATGGCTATCAGTTCTAGATCAGACGGCAAGGTTACTTCTAATGAGTAGGAACTTAAGGTATTGGGTAGCTGTGGTCCTTCAGCAACGAGCGTGTTTGTCAGTTCGTTCGGTGTTTCAAAGTTAGTGATAAAAGTGGATCATTTGAATCAAGAGCTTGTTGATTTGAGAGTTATGTTACGGTTATATAAAGTAGAGTAGATGTAAGGGTTCATTGATGAGTTTGTATGTTCGGTTATCTCGTAGGCTAATGCCAGCCAGTGGTTGACTAATAGAAATGACTCTAGTGATGGGCAAGTTTGAAGTTTTAGTACTCAAGGATTTATCAGGTGTTGCGTCTAATCTTGGACAAAGGGTGTGGTCATTGCATATGCTGCGTAAAACTCGACTAGTTCCTACTACTACTGGCATTATGACTCTATGGAGTTGATCGAAGGAGGGGGATAGTCGCACAAATTGTTAGAGGTGTTCTGGTTCGGCAATTAAGGCAAGAGGTGGTTCTTCGCGAGCAAGCATCGTTTAAGGACCCTTGGGTAAGGGGTCGTCAATAAGAACATTTGAAGCGGTAGGTCAATGATTGATTCTTGTTGGGATAACCGGGGTTGGTCGGTAATTTCTAGTGGGAAGACTTCATGAAAAATGGTTTATGTGATGCGCTAGATTTAGAGAAGAGATTAGTTTTGGGGCCGGGTGAGGTAAGGGAACTCTCGATTGTTTGAGGTGTGAGTGCTAAGTACGCTTTAAGAAGGAATCGTGGGTATCCCTGTTAATTGGAAGTTAGAGTTATATTTGAGGTGAGACCATATTCATGGTAGGGGATTATGTTGTAAGTGTTTCTAACTGGGTAGCAGGGGTGAGTATTTCGGATATTAAATCCTAGGGAGTAGTTACACGAGGTTGGGTGCAAAGATTGCGGGATTTGATACTTTCAGAATTGTCAAGGGCATATCAAGGGGTCACAATTGAAGATTTGACAGTTAAGGGTGTATTAAATAAGGCCGCAGGTTTTGCGCCAAGATGGTCGGAGCTGTGGGCAAGTTAAGTGGAAGTACGAGGAGAATTTGATGTATTTAGAGTTCATGGGGTTCTATCAGATTTGCGTATCGGGTGAAAGTTGATAAACATGGAAACTGCAATCATAAGCATGGTTCTTCCGTACTAAGTTGATGACTGGGATAGGATTCAGCCTTTGGAGTCAAGGTGATGGCACATGATTGATTATTCATGAGAAAAGGGATTAGACGTGATCGCAGCAGATATATGAAAGGACTAAGATCGGTTTCACGAAGATTTGAAGTCAGTTCGAGTGACCATTAGTGGTTATTGGGGAGTGGTGCATTTTTTTGGATCAGAATTGTTTAAACTGAGCTGGGGAACTATGTTTACATTACCATAAGGATTTATGGCTATTCTAGTAAATCACTTATAAGGGTGCGATGGATTTCAGTTCAGAATCGAGGTATGATGGGTTTACCGAGTGTTATCAAGGTTTGCGAGAGGGCTTGAGGATATTTTATCGAGGGCAGCTATTTGGACAGTTATAATGATTTGTGTTGGTACTTGATGATAATTTGAGGAGGTGCAAATGGTTATGGGAAGTCTTGAGGTGATTAGATGGTTTCCTACGGTTTTGGCACTGTTACGGTTCGCATTTCACTGGCGGGGTTAGCGCTTGGAAAGCTACTTTGAACTTGTTGGTGCTCTTTCGGACTTTGTTTTGAAAAGAGTCGCCACCTAATTTTTAGGAAATTAGGAAAACTAGTTTCGAAGGATTTATTCTTATGCAGTCAAAAAGTATTCGTAATCCAAAGTTCTAGGTAAAGGTTCTGGTGAGAAGGTGGTAGGCACCATAGTATTAAGGATCCGTACTATACGATTGACCTTCGAATTCCAATGTATGAGTATTTGCATGAACCGTTTATTTAGCGTTTATTCCCGCATTATAAAGTCTGTCATTTGCATATCTTTTTTTGGAAATAAATTGAGTATGTCCCCCTTTATATAGGGTATTTGGGTTAGGATTTATAATATCCGGATATAACTAGTTTCCTTTTATATATAAGGATAGTACTGATTTTGTAAAGATATGAAGAGTCACTTTATTTTTAAGTGCGGAATAGGTTTTGTTCATGCTTGACTCATACATAGTTCGGATTAATCCGTTTAATACGTTTTTTAGAACACCTTTCTTAAAACTTGGTATTACGAATGCGGATTTGTTTATAAACACTTACAAAATTGTATTTGTTATCTAGCCAAAATGGGCTTGTCTAATAAAATCATACAACTAAACAGGTCTGATTCCTTCTGGGCTCGACCCAAACCGTTTTATAGTTTTTCTTTAAAACTTGATTGGGCTTGGCCTAACGCATTTCTTTCCTTTTACAATTGATCATAGTCAACAGTTTACAGCCCAAAATTTCACCAATTCCTTTTAATTATTCGGGTTCTGGACCCAAAACTTTTCCTTTATTTTTTACAAGATCCATACTTAGTGTATTTTGAAGGGAAAACTGATCTTGTTTATATATATATATATATATATATATATATATATATATATATTTCTAACAGGAAAAACATGTCAAAGCTTTAAAGGTTTTACTTGTTTTCACATATCCATTCTCAAAAAAAAAAAACTGTACTGAAAGAAACAATTTTTTCCATTTTTTGTCTCGAAAATTTATTTACGCTAAGCGGGTTTAAAAATCCATTTTTAGGGACCTAAAGTAGGCTAAATGGCATAAGCACCGTTGTCCTAAGACGGCTAGTTCAAACATTTAAACATTCCAATATAATATGTGTGTTTTTACAACTTCATACAAATACAAATATACAATAAAACTGCATTTTAAAGCTAGCAAAAATAAAAATGCAAGAGAGGGAAGACTAGGGGCGTACCAAGCCCCTAGTTAGCCAGTTTCGTCCATGGCTGGGCCTTCTTTGCGTCTTTAACAATATTAAATTCCATTTCTTTCCTCGGACTCGATAATCTTTGAAAGAATTTCCCTATTGGACCAAAGGGTGGATGGACCTAGGCCCAAGTAGCCGTGAAGTAAGGAGAAGGAAGAGAGGGACCCGGTTAGTTTATTTTTACTGAACCTATCACATAATTGACTGTATTTATGCAAGTTACATACACACATACATATGCAGGTTTTTTCAAAAAAATAAAAAAGAAATAGAGACAAAGATATAGCATTGGGCCTTAATGGCAGAGATTCAGGCAACATGGGGGGTTATCACCATACGTATCCCCGATGCCGCACACGATCAAAAAAGGTTTCATGAACCTTGGGCATGGCAGGCTATCGGGGGGAAGGCTAAACCAACCTCAAGGTTACCTTAATTTCTTAGCCATACATAGCAGCAGGGAAGAAGAATGATAGAATAGCATTCATACTCAGCAATAGCATGGTCTAGACAAGATGTGATGTCTTAAAACAGAGGACAGCAGTTTGCAGTTAAAACACATAAGCATAGTGTAGACAAAACAAGCTGAGACACATAGATATGGTACAAACAGAAGCAAACTGAAATACATAGATATGGTATAGACAGAGGCAAACAGCAAGTCTGATACTCATGAGGATGATACAAAGTTGCCCACACAATGGCCACAATATAAAGGATAATGTACATGACTTATGCACAGTCAAAGCAAACACACACATAAGCTAAATCATGGCATTTCTCAAACTTGGATGACCTTGTACAAGATGCAATAATATGCAGGAAGGCATTGTTTATGACTTTAATGGACATAGCATGGATAGGACTAAGCAAATGGGATCAGATTCCCTAGCTAAAGTAATCACTTATAAAATAGGTAACACATAGGACAAATAACTAAGCTCTAACTACTGTGACACCAGTAGAAGCAGAGTACAAATAGATCTAAATATGCAAGGGAGATACAGGAAGGATCAGGGCCTCTCTGAGCCTAATGACCACCAGCATGATGCAACACTATCTTAAGAGTAAGCAGTTGCAGACAAGGCAAGTAACCATGGTGCAAGCAGGGCCAAATACAAGCAATGTCAAAATGTTCTAAGTCCAAACGACCTTATGTAAGATATACATTCTTCAGGGAAGAGTACTTATATTTGGATACACATACTATAAGCAAAAAAAATGCAAGCAGTCCCAAACATGTGCAGATGGTGCAGCTTTATCACTATAGATTCCAATTGATTTCATATGACAACAAACATGGATCAAGAACAATATGAGTCACATGAAAGATACAAGTTTAGAATGGATAAAGGAAAGGATGTGAGAAGAGTGATGCATGTTTCTTATCAGTGTTCTTGAAGATGGGCATTATATGATCTTTCAAAGGTACAACAGCTTAATGTTCAGAATTTTTAAATCCCTTTTAGACCTTCCCCATTTTATGTCCAATTTAAATACATATATGCAATTAAGCTTTTCATTTAATTTCATCAAATCATTCATTAGGATATCTTTGGTTCCAATTTTACACCCTTGAGTCTATATGATTACAAGGGCTTCATACAGTAGGCTTGCCCCCATAGGCCATGGAAGTGCCATGGTGCTATTTATATGGATTGAAGGTGTTATGAACCAGACAGTTACCAGGCTATCCCTTAACCCTCTCTCCAGAACATCTGTTAAAAAAACTCATCCAGGTCATGTGGCTTTTGGCTTACTATTAGTCCCTGGTGATCATAAGGGAACTGCTTTAAGCCACTTGTAACTAAATGTTCACATAGGTGCAAACACAAGCAGGAAGGATTATTCAAGCATAGATAGGGATTACTTTCATCTATAAAACCTAATTGAGTTCATATAAGGACATAAAATGAGTTAAAATGGCATCATATTACTTTCTATATCACTTTAACCTCACAGAGGTGGCACAGACTATTCCTAAGCATTAAACAGACCCAATCTGTTACACCTTTGAAATTTTGTGCCTATTTGTATTACGTGTAAACTAACGTAATCTCAAAGGGGGCATGAAGCCCTTATAAGGTTAAGGAGGGTATCTAATAATTATAAGTATGTACCTTAAATGTCACGACCCAAACCGGAGGGCCGCGATCGACACCCGATGTCCTGCCTGACCGAGTGTCACCATGTTATTCATTCCTTTTCTATTATCCTTACGTGATCCCATAAACCATTCATTTCATACTTGCTATCAATTTATCGTAAACTCAGTAAAACTCTTCGTAAAGAATACACATGAATGTGCAGATCTACATGACTGCTATAGACACTGTCAACATCTCGACACACCATACCCAAAACACTATCTGCAAAGTCTCTAACATGAACCTAGAAACCATAACATAGGTCGAGACAGGTCCCCGACGTACCCATAATGCATATGACACATATATATACATATGTACTCCGACTCGGCAATACTCCGAATAGAAATAGAGTTCACCAATCCAGCTGATAGCCCGGGAACATCCTATGGCGAGTGTCTTAGACTCATCTGTCTGAACCTGTGTGGCATGAAACACCGCACCCCCAAACAAAGGGATGTAAGTACGGATAATGTACCGAGTATGTAAGAAAGAAATGAAGCAAAATATCAAGACTCAAAGTATAAGAAGAATGTAAGAGTCAACCTGTACCTATGACTGTTGCTAAGGACCATGAATATGCATAATGTACTTTTGAAAACATATATCTATGTATATGCACCTTTATCCATTTGCTCCTTCGAGCTTCGCCCCGTCGGGCATCATATCATATAGGCCCCTTCGGGCATCATAATCATCATATACCAGTTGATTAGGTGGTTTGTGTATATAATGCCATAGCCCTTTCTCATTCCCCATAAAATCATGATACATAAGTGTGTGTGTGTGTGTGTGTGTATATATATATAAAATTATGTTACATAAGTGTGTGTGTGTATATATATATATTCGGAGTGACTCTCCAGTCATCATAATCACACGCCCCCTTCGGGACTTGGAATTAATCAAGAAATGTATGGAAATGTAAAACCTCGTACATGCCCCTTCAGGACTTAGGAATTTAAGGAAAAATATGCTTGGAAGCTCAATCATAAGAATGTCAAAGAGTAAACTTCTCTAACATTCTAATAGTAGAATCAAAATGGAGCAACATTCGTTTACATTTCGTTCTACCATGGGTCATGCCAAAATGAAAGAAAGGATAACCTTGACATACCTCTTGTCGTCTAATAGATCTCAGTACCAACTCAAACCACAGCACTTCCACCTATAATAATGACAATACACTTGTCAACTCGGGGATTACAAGTATATATCGTATATCGAGCCACTAGCTCGTTTCTATAAGAAATTTTGCAGCACTTCCCTTACTTCTTACACATCCCATAACCCAACAATAAGTTCAAGAACATCAATAACACATCCCATCTATTCTCCTGAATTTCTAGCCATGAAGCAAATCAAGAATATATTCAAAACAACCCAATATACAACAATATACCAGCTACTCTATACACTTATTTTCCTTCATAAACGTGTAGTACAATAACAATCACAACACCATTATCCTTAATGGTTTTCCCGCCATTTCAAAACATTAAAACAGCCACCCAAATAGTTCATACCCCAACGACAACAAGAATATGATGTACGGTATATCTTTCTTATTCTCCTATCAAATGAGTTCGCTAGGACTTGGACACGCTCAAATACATGAAAAAGGATAAAATCTTACCTTATAAGTCAAGAAATACTCTTCTTCCACCTTACTCCACTTCGAAGAAATTCCGGATTCAATAACACGACAAAACAGGACAACGAGATTGAAGCAATGTGTAAAATATGTGCGTTGTTCTTGATAAAAATTTTACCATGCTCCCTTAGAATTGCAAATCACGTTGCTACTATATCAATACAAAGTTGTGTTGCTGCTATAAGGATGGGAGTTACGTTAACGTTCTTCCCAAAATAGAAATATATAAGATTGGACATGTATGCTTTTGCTGTTGTCCCAAAGTAGAAACTCACGTACAACCTCTCCAAAATGGAAATACTATTTTTCTACTTGTATAATTTTGTTGCTGCCCCAAATCCTTAGTCTTACAAGACATACTCTCTCTAATTGATATGACAATCATGTTCTCTTAGTGGAAAGTGGGTCCTACCATTAAAGATGACCCTGCAAATGAATTTTAAAAGGTTGCCACCTAGCCATCTTATACTTGGCATAGTCATTAGCTAGTTCCTTCCCTTGATTACACGTGCATGCACCCTAATTGACACCTATCCACATAATGATAATAAATACCATAATTAATCCCTTGCTTTCCCACTTTATCCCATCATTTAACTGATTACTCACATAATTAATTTCTTGGTCACAATTCACTCAATATTGATCACTTCTAACACACTTCATATACTCATTACCATGATAATGTGATATAACACTAGTCCATATCCTCTTTATGCATACACCAAATATTATTTCAATCACCGTCATCCCACTTCTAAGTCTTAAATCATTTCGGGACTTCATTCCTTGTATATACCGAGTTCTTGATTTTCATGCTTGAATAAGAACAAATCCTCTGGGCTCGGGTAAATTTTCTTAGGATGGACGGTTCAATTTCCTAGTCCAAAAATACGGGATATTATAGCTTGGACCGTATTTTATTCAAATAAATTTCGAACCTCGATGAAACTTGTTTGATCCGATTCATTTAACTCGTATGCTTTCCAATGCATGAAAACACAGGATGTAACATTAAGGTTCTAGAGTCATATGAAGCGGTGGAAGTAAGTTTGTTGAGAGAGTGGAAAATTGAGTTATGTTTTGGGAAGATTTCGTATCATTTGAGTTATACATTGCTTAGCATTTCCTTGAGGGGGAGCTATAGATCCCCTTATATGGTTAATGAAGTTTTATACAAGTTCCAAGAAGGTTCCATAAGGATTAGAGGTCAAACGAATCGAAAAGAATGCATTTTCGCGAAACCGGGGAAAATGGTATGTTGGGCCGCATATTGGCAGAAAACTCGCCATTTTGGCTGAACTTTCTACCCAAAACACCCCTATGTTGTGGAGGGTGTATGCAGCCGCACTCAGTATGCCGAGCCGCATACTCACCGCAACACGGAGCAGTGGGGCGATTTTCAGCCCTTTTTAAATACCAAAGTACCCCATTTTTCACATTAACTTTCCATACTTATTTCCCCACACTTCTAGAGGGTTCTTAAGAGATCTTGAAGGTTCCATAACATTCCAAACCTTTCCATATCATCAAGAGAGAAGATCAACATCAAAATATCAAAGATAATCCATGGAAGATGATTATTCTTGTTTCTCTTCAGGGTGGTGATGAACTTGATCTTGGAAAGTGTTGAGTAAGGTGAAGTTCTTATATTATAAGGTATGTTCTTCCTATTATTACATGATTGAGTTGATGAAGTGATTTAGTAACCCTTGAAAAGGAAAAGAATTAAAGTGGAGAAGTCATAAAGTGTTGAAGTGAAGTTGATGACTATGAGATGAACTTGAAAGGGGAATTTGGACAAATTTGAGACTAAATTGAATATAACTTCTTTATTATGATATTGTGGATGTTATTGTTGTTGTTTGGGAGTTGTTATGTAATATAGTGGAAGATGACAACATAGGGGAAGTGCTGCCCAAATTTCGTTAGCTCGTTAATACACTAGTTTGAACTTAAGAGTTTTTTCAAGACTTAACGCTAGTATGAATCCTCTTGAATGTATATTTTGCGGACTTTGGGGGAGAACATAAGTAATTAAGAAGACGTAAAGTTATCTTAACGCTAACCCTTTCCTTCTAAAGGCATGACTTCCTTATTGTGATTCTATCTATGACATCCATAATGTCCTATTTCCTAGAATAAGCTAGAAGCTCGTGAATTTCAAGATTCTTATCATAGTATTGATAAGGGTTCTTCATAATGATGATGATAATGATAATGATGATGATAGTGATTCCATAATAGAAGTCGGGGGTTTACCGACTATGTGTCACCGCGATAGAGTTGTAATGCTTTCTTTGGATACTCATGTATATCATATATGTATATAGCTATTTTGTGACATTGAGCTTATATGGGCGGGTATGATATCTATTGCGTGCACACCACTGCAGTTGGTTATGAACAACACCGATCCTTGATGTGGTCGGGTATGAACAATACCGATCCTTGTTATGGCCAGGTGTGGTGACACCGAGCCTACATGGCCGGGTATGGTATCATTATATGTACATGTATGAAATATTTCCTTTAGAGAAAGGCTATGTATGCATGAAAATCGTATTAAGAGGTATTATGAGGTATAACCTGTTCTCTTTATCTTATGATATCTTCATGCTTTCATCATGTCGCTATTCATGCCTTACATACCCAGTACATTGTTCGTACTGTCGTCCTTTTATTTGTGGATGTTGCGTTCATGCTCGCAGGTAGACAGGGAGACAGACCAGACCCTTAGGCTGCTTCGTCAGAGATTTCATATAAGTTCTCCATTTCATCCGGAGCTGCAGTAGTTGGTATTATTCCTTTAGTGTTCATATTTAGGTACAACAGGGTCCTGTCCCGTCGTTATGATATTACACACTCCATGTAGAGGCTCATAGACAGATGTACATAACTAGATGTTCTATAGACTTATCGGTTCACATTTTGTATTTTATTTTGATGACCTTGTCGGCTTGTACATATGGGCATGGTTACTAATGTTTATATAGACGTGCATATGTTTGATGGAACTTGTGTCTCTTCAATTTGTAGTAAATATGAGATAGCCATGTGGCTCACCTAGATACGATTATGAGAAGTATGTTAAGAGGTGCTCGGTAGGTTAGCTCCAGTTGCCCGTTATGGCCCTCCGGTTGAGTCATGACAAGAGTGGTATCAGAGCAGTTCGTCCTAGTAGAGTCTTGTTTATGGGTGTGAAGCATGCCACATTTATAAACAGGAGGCTGCGGGCATTTAGGAATTATTGACCTTTCTTCCAAATGATAGATCGTGCGATAGAGTCATGATGTAAGAATCTCTCTTTTCTTAACCGTGCATTATATTTTCAGTGATACTTGTGAAGAGAAAAACTACAGTAGCCCAGAAGGGCAAGACAGTGGCAGGTAGGAGGACTGAGCAAGTACTACCAACAGAAGTAGATGAGGGTGAGTCCCAGAACGAGATGTCATCTCGGTCCTCACATACTCTACCCATTTTAGAGGAGCACGGAGGAGCCTCAGCCCCAGCTCCAACACCCCCAGCTCTTCCACCAGATGCCTCCGGCCAGGAGATAAGGGAGGCCATCCATTTGCTGACGCAGTTAGTCGTCGCTCAGGCCCAGCGGCAAGGTGCAGGTCATGGTGATAGAGCTGTCAGTGTCAGAGCCCGTGATTTCATTAGTTTGAACACTCTGAAATTTTGTTGGTCAAAATAGGATGAGGTCCCGTAGAGCTTCATAGATGGAATGCTGAGAATATTGCGGGTAATACATGCTTCAGATGTTGAGTCGGTGGATTTGGCCTCCTATAGAATACATGATGTTGCAGTTCATTGGTATACTGTTTGGATGTCATCTAGAGGAGTTAACGCACCTCCACCGGTATGGCAAGAGTTTGTAGATGCGTTCCTCCGACACTATTTGCCGCCAGAGGTTCGATAGGCTAGAGTTGATAGGTTCTTGAATCTTAGACAGGGGAATATAAGTGCCCTAGAGTATAGCCTTTATTTTAATTCTCTGGCCAGGTATGCTCCGGCCATGGTAGCTGATATGGGAGATCGCGTTCACCAGTTTGTGAATGGTTTAGGGCCACATTTGATGGATGAGTGTCTGACAGCCTCACTTTAGGAAGGTATGGATATTTCTCGCATTCAGTCCCATGCCCAGAATCTGAAAGAGCGGCAGCAACAATGGAGAGGTGAGCGTGAGCATGATAGGGATTATAGTAAGAGGGCTAGATCCTCAGGTTCTGTTAGTGAGTTCAGAGAGGGTCAGAGGAAGTAGTATTCTAGGCACTCAGGCCATTCAGCAACTAGTGCACCTCCATAACTTGCTGGCCAGAGATTTGATAGAACTATTCACTCAGGACCGAGCCAGAGATTCGGGTTCTCAGTCGAGCGGCGATTCAGGCCAGATGAGACCACCCTTACCATGATGTACTCAGTGCGGTAAGCTACATTAGGGACAATGCGGATTAGGTCTGAATGTTTTCTATGCTTGCGGCCAGTCAGGCCATACTATGCATGAGTGTCTATTCCGAGGTGGTAGAGGTACGGTTCAACCCACAGGATCAGTAGCTGGTGCTTCATCATCTATACGCCCTCCGGGGCAAAGCTCACAGACACCATAAGGTCATAGAAGAGGTAGAGGAGGAGTACCCAGTTCAAGTGGTCCTCAACACCGTATTTATGCATTGGTTGGGCGACAGGATCTTGAGTCTTCCCCCGATGTTGTCACAGGTATATTATCGGTATCTTCGCATGACGTATATGCATTGATTGATCCAAGCTTTACATTGTCATATGTTAATTCTTATGTTGCTGGTCGACTTGGGATGAAACATGAGTGACTTAAACCTTTCGAAGTATCTACACCAATTGGTGACCCAGTGATAGCTAGTCGGGTATATAGAAATTATGTGGTTATAGTCTATGATTGTCGCACCATGGCAGATTTGATTGAATTGAATATGGTGGATTTTGATATTATTATGGGTATGGATTGGTTGGCTCTTTGTTATGTAAATGTTGATTGTAGAACGAAAATAGTTCATTTCCAATTTACGGGAGAACCAGTCTTAGAGTGAAAGGGTAATACAGCATCTCTGAGAGGTAGGTTTATTCCCTATCTCAAGGCAAGAAAGATAATTGCTAAAGTTTATATTTATCATTTAATCCGGGTTCAAGATATAGAAGCAAAGCCACCAACTCTTCAATTTGTCGCAGTAGTGAATGAGTTTCCGGACATATTCCCAGATGAGTTTCCAGGCCTTCCACCAGAGCGAGAGCTTGATTTTGCCATTGATGTGCTACCGGATAATAAGTCAATATCTATTCCTCCTTATAGAATGGCTCCTGCAGAGTTCAAAGAGTTGAAGGAGCAATTGAAGGATATGCTGAGAAAGGCTTTATTAGGCCTAGTTCGTCGCTGCGGGGAGCACCCGTGTTATTTGTAAGAAAGAAAGATGGCTCCTTGTGAATGTGTATTGATTACAGATAGCTGAATAAGGTAACGATCAAGAATAAATATCCGCTCCCAAGAATCGATAATTAATTTGATCAGTTGCAGGGTGCCAAATGGTTCTCAAAAATAGACTTGAGATCGGGGACCACCAGGTGAGAGTTAGGGAGAAAGATATTCCAAAGACGGCCTTCAGAACTAGATATGATCATTTTGAATTTTGAGTAATGTCGTTCAGATTGACTAATGCACCGGCGATATTCATGAATTTGATTAACAATGTGTTCAGGCCTTTCCTAGACTTGTTTGTGATTGTGTTTATTGACGATATCCTGGTATACTCTCGATCCGAGGCAGAACATACGGATCATTTACGTGCTGTCCTTAGAGTTCTTTAGGCTCGGGAGCTATATGCAAAAATTTCAAAATGTGAGTTTTAGTTGAATTCTGTGACTTTTCTGGGGCATATTATTTCAGTTGATGGAATTCGGGTGGATACCCAGAAGATTGAAGTTGTAAAGACTTAGCCGAAACCTACAACACCTACGGAGGTTCGTGATTTTTTGGGCTTGACAGGTTATTACAGAAGATTCGTAGAAGGCTTTTCTTCTATTTCTACACCATTGAAAAAGCTAACTCAGAAATTAGCTAAATTTCAATGGACGGATACTTGTGAGCGCAGTTTTTGGGAACTGAAGGATAAATTGACTTTGGCCCCGATTCTGACACTTCTAGAAGGACCGGAGGGCTATGTTGTTTATTGTGATGCTTCAGGCATGGGGTTAGGTTGTGTGTTGATGTAGCATGGTAAAGTTATTGCTTATGTTTCAACACAGTTGCGAAAATATGAAAAAAACTACCCGACCCATGATCTAGAGTTAGCTGTTGTGTTTAATGCATTGAAGATGTGGAGGCATTATTTGTATAGTTTTCACGTTGATATTTATACAGATCATAAAAGTCTTCAATATATTTTCAAGCAGAAAGAGTTGAATCTACGACAAAGGCGATGGTCAAAGCTGTTAAAAGATTATGATGTTAGCATTCTATACCATTCAGGAAAAACGAACGTTGTAGCTGATGCTCTTAGCCATAGATCTATGGCTAGCTTATGTGATGTTAAACCAGAGAAGAGAGATTTAGCTTGTGTGCTTCAGAAGTTAGCTAGCTTGCGAGTTCGGTTAATGGACTCGGGCAATATGGGAGTTACCATCAAGAATTCAGCTGTTTCGTCCTTAGCAGAGGTGAAAGAGCGCCAGTATGAGGATCTCATATTAGTTCATTACAGAAATACACTTCCTTAGAAGAAAAAGTCATCCTTTGAGATATCAACAGATAGAGATCTCAGGTATAGAGGCAGATTATATGATCCTGATATGGCAGGATTACGTCACTAGATTTTGGAGGAAGCCCATTGTTCCCGCTATTCTGTTCATCCGAGAGTGACAAAAATGTATCATGATCTTAAATCCATATATTGGTGGGATGGAATGAAGAACGACATAGCAGAATTCATAGCTCAATGCCCTAACTGTCAGCAGGTAAAGATTGAGCATCAGAAGCCTAGGGGATTGTTGCAAGTCATGGAAATTCTAACTTGAAAATGGGAAGTGATTAATATGGATTTCGTTACAGACTTGCCTCGTTCTCAGTATAAGCAAGATTCTATATGGGTAATTGTGGATAGACTCACAAAGTCAGCTCATTTCCTGCCTGTCAGAACTACATACTTAGCTGAAGATTATGCAAAGCTTTACCTCAAAGAGATAGTACGACTCTATGGTGTTCCAGTATCCATCATTTCTGATAGAGGAGCACAGTTTACGACTAATTTCTGGAAGTCCTTCTAAGAAGGTTTGGGACTCAGGTGAGTCTTAGCACAACATTTCATCCACAGACTGATGGACAAGCTGAACTCACCATCCAGACTCTCGAGGATATGTTACGGCCATGTCTCTTAGATTTTGGAGGTAGTTGAGATGATCACTTACCGCTTATTGAGTTTTCTTATAACAATAGTTATCATTTAAGTATCCAAATGGCCCTGTATGAGGCTTTATATAGGCGCAAGTGTAGATCACCAGTTGGGTGGTTCGAAGTGGGAGAGACTAAATTAATAGGGCCAGACTTGATCCAGCAAGCCATGGAAAAAGTCAAGCTTATTCAGGATTGATTATTGGCAGCTCAGAGCCTCCAAAAATCTTATGCAGATAATCGCCGACGAGACTTAGAATTCCAAGTTAATGATTGGGTGTTCTTGAAGGTGTCACCTATAAAAGGTGTAATGAGATTTGGTAGGAAGGGTAAGCTTAGTCCTCGGTATATTGGACCTTACAAGATTGCACACAAGGTAGGCCAGGTGGCTTATGAGTTAAATCTACCTTCGGTAGGCCAGGTGCACGCAAGGTAGGCCAGGTGTCACCCAGTTTTTCATGTGTCAATGCTTCGAAAGTGCATTGGAGAACCTTCCAGAATTGGACCAATGGATGATGTTTAGGTCACCGAGAAATTATCCTATGGAAAAGTTCCCATTGCTATTCTAGATAGACAAGTTCGGAGATTAAGAACTAAAGATATAACTTCATTTAAAGTTTTATGGAGAAACAATAATAGAGAAGAAATGACTTAGGAAGATGAGGAAGATATGAAGTTCAGGTATCAACATCTGTTTCCACTCCCAGAGGAGGTTCAGATAGAGCCATCATTGCCTTCAGGTACGTAATGCTTTCTATTGATGATTTATTGGTCGTGAGTGGCCATTATTGTTATTATCGTTGTATCCCTATGAGGCGTTGTATATTTTGGATTGTTGTGACAAGATGGTAGTGGCATATTTATAAGGGAAACTCTGGCAAAAATTTTGTAGGATCCCTAAGAGTATAACATTCGAGGACGAATGTTCTTACCGAGGGAGGAATGTTACACCTTGGAAATTTTGTGCCCATTTGCATTATGAGTAAAATAACGTAAGCGCAAAGGGGGAATGAATCCCTTATAGGGTTAAGTAGGGTATCCAATAATTATAAGTATGTACCTTAAGGTTCTAGAGTCATATGAAGCGGCGGAAGTAAGTTTGTTGAGAGATTGGAAAATTAAGTCATGTTTTGGGAAGATATCGTTTCATTTGAGTTATACATTGCTTAGAATTGCCTTTAGGGGGATCGTAGGGCCCCTTATATTATTAATGAAGTTTTATACAAGTGCCAAGAAGGTTCTGTAAGGATTGGAGGTCAAACGAATCGAAAAGAATACATTTTCACGAAACCGGGGAAAATAGAGCTATATGCGGTCGCATACTCAGTATGCTGGGCCGCATATTGGCAGAACACTGGCCATTTTGGCTGAGATTTCTGACTAACACCACCCCCATGTTGTGGAGGGAGTATGCGGCCGCATACTCAGTATGCTGAGCCACATACTTACCGCAACACGGAGCGGTGGGGCGATTTTCAGCCCTTTTTAAATCCCAAAGGACCCCATTTTTAACATTAAATTTCCACACTTATTTCCCCACACATCTAGAGGATTATTGAGAGTTCTTGATGGTTCCATAAAATTCCAAACCTTTCCATATCATCAAGAGAGAAGATCAACATCAAAGATAATCCATGGAAGATGATTGTTCTTGTTTCTGTTTAAGGTGGTGATAAACTTGATCTTGGAAAGATTTGAGTAAGGTGAAGTTCTTCTATTATAAGGTATGTTCTTCCTATTATTACATGATTGAGTTGATGAAGAGATTTATTAACCCTTGTAAAGGAAAAGAATTAAAGTAGAGACGTCATAAAGTGTTGGAGTGAAGTTGATGACTATGAGATGAACTTGAAAGGGGATTTTGGACAAATTTGAGACTAAATTGAATATAACTTCTTGATTATGATATTATAGATGTTATTGTTGTTGTTTGGGAGTTGTTATGTAATATAGTGGAAGCTGACAAAATAGGAGAGGTCTGCCCAAATTTCGTTAGCTCGTTAATTACACTAGTTTGAACTTAAGAGTGTTTTCAAGACTTAACCCTAGCATGAATCCTCTTTAATGTAGATTTTAAGGACTTTGGATGAGAACGTAAGTAATTAAGAAGACGTAAAGGTATGTTAAGGCTAACCCTTTCCTTCTAAAGGCATGACTTCCTTATTGTGATTCTATCTACGACATCCATAATGTCCTATTTCCTAGAATAAGCTAGAAGCTCATGACTTCCAAGATTCTTATGATAGTATTGATAGAGTTCTTCATAATGACGATGATAATGATGATAATGGTGATTCCATAATAGAAATCAGGGGTTTACTGACATTATGTCACCCTGATAGAGTTGTAATGCTTTCTTTGGATACTCATGTATGTCATATATGTATATAATTATTTTGTGACACCGAGCTTATATAGCCTGATATGATATCTATTGCGCGCACACCATTGCAGTTGGGTATTGACAACACCGATCCTTGATATGGTTGGTATGGACAATACCAAACCTTGTTATGGCCGGGTATGGTGACACCGAGCCTACATGGCCGGGTATGGTATCATTATATGTACATGTATGAAATGTTTCCTTTAGAGAAAGGTTATGTATACATGAAAATCTGTATTAAGAGGTATTATGAGGTATAACCTGTTCTCTTTATCTTATGATATCTTCATGCTTTCATCATGTCGCTATTCATGCCTTACATACCCAGTACATTGTTCGTACTGACATCCTTTTGTTTGTGGACGATGCGTTCATGCCCGCAGGTAGACAGGGAGACAGACCAGGCCCTTAGGCTGCTTCGTCAGAGATTTCATAGAAGTGCTCCATTTGATCTGAAGCTGCAGTAGTTGGTATTATTCTTTTTGTGTACATACTTGGGCACGGCGGGGTCCTATCCCATCTTTATGATATTACACACTCCATGTAGAGGCTCGTAGACAGATGTACACAGCTAGATATTCTATAGCCTTATCGGTTCACATTTTATATTTTATTTTGATAGCCTTGTCGGCTTGTACATATGGGCATGGTTACCCTTGTTTATATAGATGTGTATATGTGTTGATGGAACTTTCGTCTCTTCAATTCGTAGTAAATATGAGATAGTCATGTGGCTCACCTAGATACTATTATGAAAAGTATGTTAAGAGGTGTTCGGTAGGTTAGCTCCGGGTGCCCGTCATGGCTCTCTGGTTGGGTCATGACACAATCATATCATAAATCTCATTCCCCTACATCTTAGAGGTATATATCAGTTAAACAGCCAAGCAATGATAACTAAACATATAAGCAACATTCTCAAAAGTACAAGCAAGCAGAAACAACTGAGTTGTGGCACTGCATTCATCTCAATCAGGCTACCAGAGCTCAGATCAAGGACTTCATGCAATTTGAATATGGATGTAGCATACAGGATTTTATTGTTTCAATACTGGAACACCTCTTACACATAGACATTCAACATACAGACATTGTTCCAGATCAATCCTAATTGGTCTAATCTTAAGACCTCTATGTTCCCCCTACTTTTACTCTATTTGACTTCCTCTCTTATAGTTATGTTGCTTAGTCAGATTATGCTAGGTCCTGTTTATACCATTACACACATACCCTAGACAAGTTTAAAAAAAGGGGCTTCACAATCTCCTCTTAGATCAAAGTTGGTCCTATTTAGATGCATTGACCTTACCCAGGTCCTCTCAAGCATCTTACCCAAATATCAGGATTTGTTTAGGCATGCTTCACCTCATTAAGGTCTTTCAAAGCTTGTATATAACACTTGTTAACACCTAATTTTTGACCTCCAGTAATTTATTTCAAACACTCAGAGTCCCCGGATAATAAATAAAATGAACTGGGCACTTCGAAAGCTTTAAATGATTTTTTATAAATTGTCCAGGTCAATATCTCACCCCTTTTAATTGATAAAAGGGATTTTCATGCATCATAAATTTATTTAGAAATTAATGAATATTTCCATGATATTTTATGAGATATTTTTGAATTTAATTAATTAATTAGAAAAAAAGAGGGGAAGAGAGAGAGGGGTTTTCATTATTTAATTATTTAAAATTATCAAAAATGTGCAAATACTTTATTTTCATTTAAATTAATGAAGTTTTAGAAATTTAAATAATTTAAGTGATCAACTGTTTAACCTTTTAAAACTTCTGATTTTGTATATTTTGCATGATTTGTCAAAAAAACAAAATAGGCGTAATTGCCCGTAAATGTTTTAATTAGGCTAATTAGTTAATTAATTGATAATTACTGCAAAATTGATCCTTCTTATATAAATATGTCTTGTCTTGTCCATAATTAAATTAGCCAGCCCAAGATTTATAGAAATTAGAATTATCTTGCAAAATACGTCTGTTAATGTTTTATTTCGAATAATTGGTTTAATTTAATTTCAAAATTTCTAATTGTATAGTTTAATTTTTATTTTAAATAATTATGTTGGTTAATTAATTAAGGCCAATTTAGACCCATTAGTAATTTGGCCGACTTCTCTTTAATTATTTTAATAAAATAATTACGGTCTAATTTTTTCCCACAATTAAAACCTTTTTCAATCATAAAATTTTTATTTAGTTACTTGGGTTTTTTATATACAATAGGTATACATATGTATACACCAAGCATACATATATGTATACACTTGGTGTATATATATGCATACAAGGCCCCATGTAATTAAAAATCCGGATATGGACCGAGTCCAGCCCAAATCAGGCTGAGACCCGACCCAAATCCCCTTTTAATTCAAATCATCAAAACACCCACCCCACCCCTCATTTTATATTTTTTCTTTTTCAATCCCCGCCTCCTACCCCCGCTTCTCTCTCTCTCCTCTCCCTTTCCTAAAAAACCCTAATCGTCGCCTCTCTCTCTCTCTCTCTCTCTCTCTCTCTCTCTCCACATGCCAAAAATGGCAAATCTGCATAATATAGCAATTGCATGCAGCTTTATTGTGTCCATTTTGATTAAAGCATTTAATATGGCACTCGAATTCACGATTTTAAATCACAAACATGGTAATAAATCAATTTTCTACTTTATTTTTACTTTGTTATGCTGAACTTAGCAATATCATTGTTGTACTATGCTTAAATCTTATCGGTCGAGTTGGAAAAGGTCGGATCGAACCAGGTAGGGTTCAAATCTGACCATCCATATGCTTGAGAAATCATGTGATGCGTAGATCTAGTATTGAAAGGCATTTTTCTGGTGATTGCATTTGTCCCACATCGTCTACTTGAAAGTCTTAGGTGATTTTGGGGTTTCTATAAGAAGAACCCCAACCCCCTTGCAAAAACGAGTTTTGAAAAAGGTCGAAAAAAATAGAAAAAGGAGAAACAGGATTTTTGAGAAAAAAATCTGATTTTCTTCAAGTTTAATTTTTTTTGAAAGGTTTTCGGAAGTTAAAAAGGTTTGGAGAAATCTAAAGAGGGGCAAATTTCAAATATTAAGCCTCTTTTAGTAAAATTTTAAGGCCGCACTAGTTGTGAAGTCTTTCTTTGAGTAAAAAAAATCATTTTTTCTTTCTTTTGGTCTGTGAGGCTGGGTTGTGTGATTTGGAAGCACTTAAGGTTTTCAAATTCATTTTTGATCAGGCTGCACCACAAAAAGGTAATGCTTTACCCTGCTTCTTTGTTAGGATACAGATATGGAGTTTGTTACTCTTTACCTTTTAAACTAGGTCTGACATTAGCAAGTGGTCTTCTTCGAAATAGTTTGAATGTATATGCTTAAACAATGCAATGAATGTTTAAATATCCTAGAGTAGACTCCATGAATATCCTGCAGTAGACTTAGTGTAGTTATGAATGTTGAAGGTCACTTTCTTGATGTCCAAATGCTTGAGTCTGATAAGAATAGGATCACATAAATTATGATAGTTTGATGAAATTTTTAAGCTAATGTAAATCCTGCTCAATGTAGTGGAACATTCATAGTGCTGTGGTGTTTATTTTGGAGACTCTGAAGTGATTGTTTCCTATTTCTAATGAGAATGTGACTCTTTTCTTTCTGAGCCTGTTTTTTTTTACTGAGATCTTGTATTCTTATTTGATTGTCAATTAAAGGATATGAGTCTTTGATTGGTATAAAGCTTAGGAAAGATCATGACTAGGTTAAAACAAGCTTAGAAGAATTGAACTTGTTTATTAGAAATCTATGGCAATTGGCTAAAGCATTTGAAGTTGTGTTTGCCTATATTTGTTTGGGTCTGAGATCTCCCCAGGTCTGTTTGAATGCATTTGAGATGGTCAAATGACTCTGAATAATGGTATATTGTGCATTAAAAGGTAGCTTTAAAGGAAATGACATCTTAGAGTAGAGCAGGACAGCCTAAAATGGAGTTAAAACTAAGGACCATTGATGAGATAATGGGGTGTCAAGGGCCCATTAGGAGTTGATAAGAGTCTATAGAATCTGTTAAGGTTGCTTTGAAACAAAAGAGAGAACATCCTGTGCCATTAACAGAACTAAGTGTCATGTTGGGTTTCATTTGAGTAGAATTTGGGCCCTGCATTCATATTGCCTTACTTTCCTTTCTGTTTTATGTCTGATTTATCATAGGAAGTTTAAGATAGATTTAAAAAGGGTAATTTAAGGTCTTGATGTCTATTTAACTGTCTAAAGAAATGATTGAACAGTTGGAATTGGAATTGTCCTGAACTTGAAGTTTGATATTCAACCTAATTTTGCTTAGAACTCTTAAGTAACTTAATTGCACCACTCTCTTGAGTATTAATGACTAAAGGTATTCCGTGAGGTCTCATATGGTACGAGTTTAAAACTAAAGTTGGCTAGAAACTGTTTGATTCATATGATTAGTTAGGATTTAGATGAGGCTCATTTTAAAGGGGTGGGCAGTGGCAAGCCATCTTTGTCCATGAGTTTTGGTGGTTGGTCTAGGAGAGTGAGGTAAAGGGGTGGGGTTTGCTTTGGGAGATTAAAAGGTGAGCCTAGGTATGAGCTGGAGGTAATGACCAGTGGAACCTAGGATCTTTTTTGGCTGAAAGTGAGGTGCAGGAAAGGGATAGGGAGGTGATGAGCTCAGCCTATCCTGCCCTTCTTTAAGCACCCTAAGGCTTTCTCAACTCCTTGGACCTTGTTCTCAGGACTATGGAGGTTCAGTAAGAGCTTGTAATAGGCCAATGGTGGTTTGCCCAGCCTTGGGGGGAAATCCTTGTGATTCTTTGTTGTTTAAAACTGAGTTAGAATAAAGGGACAGTCACTTGTCATATTTTGTCATGCCCTGGGGATTTTGAATTTTATATTGCCTAAAACCAAGTTTAGAAAAAAGTCGGTGTTTGTCATGTCCTTATTAGGGAGGTTGAATTACCATTAACTAAGTCCTAAAGAGGTGAATTATATTTTTTTTTCCTGATATTTGCATACATGTTACTCTTCTTTTCCTGAGGTTGCCTTGTCTATTTGTTTGCTTGTTTTTTTTTTCTAAGAAATGAGCATTGAGGTTGGTATGATTTTTATGTGAGGACTGTGGTCACGAGAAGACATTTGACTGAATCTAAACTTGGAAATGAACATTAGACTGATCTTAAATTAGTAAAGACTTTCCACTTCTTGAATTAACTAGTGTCACCTAGACTTTGCTGAAAACTGCAGTATAACCTAGCCTAAATAAGAACTGTGATCTGCCTAGCAACAACTAATCCGACATCATTAGTATTTTAAAGCCCTCTTAAACACAGAATTAGAAGAATGAAATGACTAGTGTTATTGTGCCTATGCTAAAGTGAATGGTGTTCAGTGAGAGTTGGTCTGATGTTGGTTATGGAGGTGTGCCAAGCACTCCCAAGGACAACATGGGCCACTTGGTCTAGACTGGTCTTCTCAAGACACCTCAAGAGGGGCAGAAAAGAGCCAAACTCAGCTTGACTCATAGTATCTACCCCCAAATAAGGGGATTCATGACCAGTCTACATGCCATGGGGGACATCCTTGTCTTAAAGGGATAAGATTTCCTTAAATCCCGCCATCTTAAAAAAAAAAAAAAAAGGACTTAAAGGATAAAAGGGATAGGAAACTCAGCATGATCAAAGGTCTAGGGTGCACCTAGGGGACTAGGAATAATGAATAAGATCATTTTAAGAAGTAGTCTTTAGTGTGTCTAAAATAAATGAACTAGTCTTAGTTTGTAGGTAGCAAGTGTCATCTGTTAGGAGTTTAAAGGGATTAGATAATGTGAAGATTGAGTCTTGAACTTCATGCTTTCTCTTTTTAGATCATTTAGTGCATATGTAGTTGGTTTCTGTCCCTGTCCATTTTAAATGGTAATTGGTGTGAAGCTTTGTTGTAACATGATCATGCATCTGCTATATTAATACAAAGGTTTTATGTGGTCTTTTATGGGAATCTATAACTGGACAGTCCCAGTTTTCATTTGGTGTTGTTATTTAGGTCCTTTGATGTTACAACCCTATTTCTTGAGGATTACAAGTTGTGGAATTTCTCCTCTATTTGCACCCTTCTATTGTGCTTCTGTGATCATTTTGAACAAACTAAACTTCTATTCCTAGATCTGCTATGAATATGTGAATTGGTAAATCATTATTTTGATGTGCTTGGAAATTAAGTTTGGGATTTTAATTAACTTTGCCTTGTGCATAGCATTTGGACAAGTAAGAATATAATTTAAACAGCGAATCTACCTAGGCTTGTAAAATAAGGGGAGTATAAACATGGTATACACATATCATGTGTATGACAAGGATTTATTATGTGTATACCTATAAGAAAGTAGGTTGATTATGGGCAGTACACATAGGCTAACAAAAAAATATGACTTGTTTGGGTCATTCATTTAATCAAGAATTCTAATAGTGTTGTATACATTGAATGTATATTATTACATTACTGTACTTGTTCCAGTCTTTCACCTTGATTCTGAATTCATTTAAAAGACACTTGTATTCAAAATATTTCCCACAAGTTGATACTTGTGCACGGCTTTGAGACTATGATCATATACTATGGCTACATTGGTTTGTTTGGGAGTTTGAGAAGGTTTTGGGGATAGGTCTAACCACTCCTCGATATCCAGCCATGCTGGGGGTTCATGAAACCCCTTGAAACTTGTGCGGTGTCAGGAAAAAGGGTGGTGACAACCTTTTCCTATTGGTATATCATGGCTTGAAATTTCCAGTGGAGCAATGGTATATGATTAAGTCCTTGGTCGTGCAGTTGTGATCATATGGGGAAATATGTGGATATATATGTATATATTATGTATGATTATGACAAAATTAGGTCCGTCAAACATATATTTAATAGATAGGGATTTGGCCCAACAGGAATATTCTTTCAAATTGATTAAGTCTAAAATGGAAGCTAATATTATGAAGGCCCAGCCATGGGTGAGAATGGTTTTTTTTAGGGGGTTTGGCACACCCCTAACTCACTTCTTTCCTCTTTTAAATTTCAGCATGTCAATCTATTCCTTTATTTGAAATGTTGTACTTGTACAAACTTACATTATTATTGGAATCTTTACTTTTGAATTAGGCATCGTAGGTGAATGGTGCATATGTCGTTTAGTCAGACCTTAGGCTCCAACGCAATTTTAAAATCCGGATTAGCGTAAACATTTTCCAAAAAGAAATAAAAACGGCTAAAAGAAGTAAATAAAAGGATCAGTTCCCATCTTTATAGGAAATAGTATATTGTTATTACCTTTTTACCAAATCAGGTTTCATCTTTGCAAAACTAAGAAAAAATGCCTCTCACAGATAAGTTTTCGAAAACCCTGCTTTTGTTCGAGCAAAAAGGTAGTCTTCGGAACTGTTTTTAACGAATACGCTTTACAAAACATGAGTTCTATTTTGTTAAAATCAAATCAGACGAAAGCATTTTTTAGAACTATGTAAAAGACATGTTCTATGAAAATGGGTTCTGCTTTTCTTTTAAAACCAAAATCAGACGAATCCTGTAGTAATAATAAGGCTTAGGCATATATGTACATCTATATAATCGCTTGTACTGAAGCACGAACACTATTTTTCCGAAAATAAGTTAAGAGTTTAAGGGCCAAGGCCCAACCCAAAGGTCATATTTCAAGCTCCACTTAACCAATTTTTTGGACAAAGTAAAACAAATAGGTTTTGGGCTTAGCCCAGGAACAGAAGCAAGGCGTAAGAAATTTTTGGCCAAAACTGAGCAATCTTAAATCACTTTATAAAAGGGGTGTGATTTGGGTCTAAGCCTATGACAAATGGTTTTTTTTTTTTTGACTAGCACCGGGTGTCCGAGTCTCTTTGAGCCCCGACTAATCCCGGGGGTGCACAGGCCCTCGGCAAGGAGTTTCCCGCAAGTGCACCACGGTTAATTCAGGGTTTCCCCAGTCCGATGGCCCCCAGAAATTGTTTGCACCCAGCGGGTTTCGAACTTGAGACCTTGAAGGGGAGCACCCCAAGGCTCAAGTCAATTGCCACCAGGCCAACCCCTGAGGGTTTATGACAAATGGTTTTTTATTACAAGCAAATCAAGTTTTAAGATAAAATATCAAGATTATAAATTTGATTATAAACCCGAGCTTTATTAAACTCGTGCCAATTATTCTTCTTAAAAGTTTTAAAGGTGTTCTAAAAAACGTCCTAAACGGACTAACCTGGACCATGTTTGAGTCTAAGCATGAACGAGTTTCATTTACTCCAAACGTGTTGCCTTTACAAAATAATATTATCCTTGTATGTAAAAGGAACTAATTTTATCCGGATATCATAAATCCGAACCTAAATACCCTATATGTAAGGGGAATATATTCAATTATTTTCAAAAATGATATGCAACATGACAGACTTTTGCGGGAAATAAACACCAAATAAATAGTTCATGCAAATGCTCACACATTGGGATTCAAAGGTCAACCGTATAGTACGAATCCTTAATACTAGGGTGCCTAATACCTTCCCTAGGGGATCACCAGAACCCTTAACTAGAACTTTGGATTAAGAAGGATTTTTCACGGCGTATGAATAAACCCTTCAAAACTGGTTTTCCTAATTTACTAAAAATTAGGTGGCGACTCTTTTAAAACAAAGTCCGAAAGAGTACCAGCGAGTTCAAAGTAGCTTTTCCGAGCGCTAACCCCGCCTGCAAAAATACGAACTGTAACAACACTTTACTAGCACTAGATGTGATCAACAGAACACAGACAATCATGCTTGGATCAAGGAAATAAATCAAAAGGTTCAGGAGCCTCTGATTTGATTGGCACACTGACAGACCCTTCCTATTCAATTCAAAAGACACACCACAGTCCCATCTAGCATATATCATTCCTGTTCTATGATCAAACACAAAGGATTTAGAGATTCAAACTAGATCAAGCAGTGTTACTTAGAAATTACTCAAGTCATACACTATTAAGTTCACAGTTAAATATCATCCCATCAAGAGAGCACAGGATCAAACAATGTCCCTATCAGTACTCAGCAGAGAAATCTTAGTTCAAGCTTTACCAATGAGTCAAATCACCCCTTAAGCCAACTATACAGTGCTACACTAATCATTTAAGCAACTAGAATAAAGATTAATCTAAGTATATTAACAATAAGCCAGGTTCGACCTCTAACTAACTTAAACAGGAATCATGCTTGAACAAACTAACGACTAATCTAATTACTCATAACAAAATGCATCATCCCATAATAAGCAGGACATGAATGAAAAAAAGGGGCAATAGCAAGATAAAAGATTACCTTTTGTTGGTGCAGCCTGTGTCAAGAATGGATCTTGAAGCCTTGTGCTTCCAATCTCAAGACTCAACCCCCACAAAAAAAAAAAAAAAAAAAAAAAAAAAAAAAAAACAAGTAAATGAATATTTTAGACTAGTGAGACTCTACCTTTAACAGTTAAGTCTTAAAAAAATATTACACTAAGAACTCGAAATTTCAGAGCTATTCACTCGAAATTCAAGCTGTGAGAGTTCAAAACTTCTGAAATTGAGAGGGTAAATAGAATCCCAAAATACTTCCAAAGACTTAAAACACCGATGTGGTACAAAATGATTTTTCAGATGAAAAATGTGAGTCTATGAAATTAACGACTAGATTCTACAAAGAAACGAATGTATACGGTCATATTTATCTTGTTTCGTATCGATCCGAACCAACAACTATGGACCAATAAGAAATCGTGAAAATAATAATGTGATACAACAATAAAAACACAGAAAGTTTAAGTTTGACTCAAAATCAAAAGAAAGAGTAAAACTAAAAGATTAATTACCGTGTTTGGACGAATTTGAGCGAAAACAATGTTGAAACATTAATTATTGTATGAAAATAGCTATGCAAGGACTACAAAAAGCCTGAGGTCTCTACGCTATTACCATTTTTGGCATGGAGAGAGAAGGAATATTGGGGCAGCGCTAGGTTTTTTTTTTGGGAGGGGGAGGGGGGGGGGGGGGGGGGGGGGGGAAGAGGAAAGGGGAGAGAGGAATAGGCTTTAGGGGTCGTTTGGTATTGGGTCGGGTCGGTCCAATTAGTGGGCTGGACCCGGTCCATAATTAAATAAGAAAAGGAAGGGGCCCTATATACGTATATTATGTGTATATATCTGCGTATATCATGCTTATATACGCCTACGAGGGGCAAAATGGGTAGACTAAAATAAATAAAAATGCTAAAGTGTCGATTATTGATCACATTATAGAAATTAGGATATGATTAGCATTTTTAATTAATTTTAAAACATGTATAATTATTTAAACAACCTTGATTTCAAGTATAGCCTTCATTGGATTTAAATCTAAATGAGTGTTGCATTTATGTCCTTTAGTTAAACTTAATCCAATTAATTATTTCAATTGTGACCTCATTTATCCTAATTAACCAATTAAAGCTAGATTTGCACTAATGACCTCAATTGCTTTGCCAATGGATTTGGTCATTTCAATTAAGGCCACTCAAAGGCTAACTTTGCAAAAATGACCATAATTGTCTTAAACCATGAATTGATCAATTCAATTGTGGCCATAATGTAAACAATTAGTAATAAAAACCAATTTTGAATAATGACCCTCTAATTGATTAATTAATCTAATGCACTAAAACAGTTTTATTGATTTCAAACAATTAAGCAAACACACATAATTAAAGGCTGAAGGGCAAATGGTCAATTCTCTTAATTACTCAAGTTCCTTGGATTTAAAGAAAGTAGTTAATTTGTCTTTTTGACAATTTAGCGATTAAGTGAATAGTTATTCAAAAATTGTTTTGCCTTTGATTAATCCTAACAAAATATTTCATGAATGCCATAAATACCAATTAATTTCTAAATAATTTATAATGCCATAAAGATCTCTTCATCAATTTGAAGGACTAACTGCCCTTTTGGTGTTTAGGGATGGCGGGACCATCCTTGAGCAACGAAATTTGACTAACCCTAATTTTTGACCGACCCGAGTCATTCTACCTCTCAACATTATGCAATTTTCACACATGTGGCCGGACCCTGGCTTTTGGGGTTTCTACATATCTCGGGCTATACGAGAATTCAGGGATGTAACATCTTCCTGAGCGATTCATGCCTTGGGCCATGGCTGCTTGCATAGTGACTGATTCTTTGGGAGCGGGCACTATCTGTCATGCCACCTGAGCCACCAGCGGTGCTGGGACTAAGGTTCTGAAACTTGGTATAGCCTTTGGAATTTCTAGTGCCGGGATCAGGACCTTGAAATTGGGACAATCTTGGAGTCTGAGGGAAGGTACTGTTTGTTCAATGGACTTAACCGTTATGGTGACCAATTCCCTGGAAACTTCCCAGTCTTCGTCCTTTTCAATCATGTGGACTCCATTGTTTTCATGGTTGGTCAACGGGTTCGTGTTTACATTGGGAGCTGTGTTTTCCAGGATAAACTCCCCCTTGTCAATCACATATTAGATCTTATGTTTGAGATTTATGCAGACTTCTGTGCTATGCCCATTGCCCTCTGAATGATAGGCGTAAGTCCGATCGGCCCTGAAAAACCTATTCCCGAGCTGAGCCAGTTTTGGAGGGACTTTTTGGATTAAACCTGCGGCGTGTATCCTTTCAAAGAGTCGAGCCCTCGGCTCAAGCATTATTTTAAATTCTCTCGCTGGCTTTCTCTCGAAAGCAAGATGTGGAGCATTGTATGCTGGTGGTGGTGGTTGATTTGGTAGTGTGGTGGGTTGTTTTACGGTGGGTGGTAATCATGGGCTACTGTCTGATAATTCTGTTATGGTGGTCTATAGGTTTGTTGTGGTGGTACTTAGTAAATAGAAGCGGGTACTCAGGCACTTGGTGGAGCCACATAAGTTGATTCAGTGGTGGTAAAGCTTGGTTGTGCATAAAATATAGGCATAGGGCTGTTAAGTGAAGTCGGGTAATTGACAGGGAGTGGAGTTGGTAGAGAATATTGTGCTTCTTCCCGCCTTTTAGGGTCTACGCTTGGTATGTGGGATATGCTCGCCACGTCCTCTTTCTTTTTACGGAAGACTCCCGCAGTGTCACGACCCAGCTAGGGGCCATGACTGGTACCCGGAGTTGGCTACCGAATACCACCTATCATACTGACTTTAATACTCAACCTATACACACATAAGCTTCAAGGCTTGACTTATAATAAACTGCTCATGAATTACTTCCAAAACACACACACACACACACACATATATATATATATATATATATATACGTAGGCCCTCATGGCTATCAAAATGATATACACTGAGATGTCACCTATTAGCTATAATCCATACGTATGTAACTACGAGCCTCTAACTGAAGTGCTGAACATGAGGACGGGACAGGACCCCGTCATGCCCGAATATATACACAAAAGAATACATCAAAACTGTACCTCCGGAATAAAGGGGTGCTCCTGTGTGTCAGCTGAATGTGCTCCTAAGGATCTAGGTCGTCCCCCTGTCTACCTGTGGGCATGAACACAGTGTCCAAAAAGAAAGGACGTCAGTACGAACAATGTACTGAGTATGTAAGGCATATATGATAACATGGTAAGGAAATACAGAAACATAAGGAAAGTAACAACTGTGATTGCTTGCCTCTGGAGACGGATCATGCATGCTCACTTACATCATAATCAACATCATGTCATGTATGCATACACACATATATATAACTATCTGAATCATCTATCGTCAGTATCCCGCATCCGGGCATCCCGCGTCCGAGACGATCATCTCAAGCTGCCCACTAGTGGTGCTGCCTGTGCCACGTAGACACGGTGTACAAGCCGCCCACCTTAGCGGTGCTACCCGGCCATATAGGCACGGTGTAATCATCCTAATATACTCAACATGAAACATGCATAGGGGTTCAAGTGAAAGTTATAGTTCTATCGGAGTGACGTAAGGTCGGTACCCTCCGATTAGATTATGGATATCATGATCATATTCGTCTTCATAGCACTTCTCTTATCTTCGCCTCGTAAGAAGCCTTTAGAAATCACGGACTTATGAATTCTTGGAAATTAGGAAAGACATAGATAAATAGAGAGAATCATGTCATAGGATTCATGCCTTAGAAAGAAAGGGCTAGCCTCACATACCTTTATATCTCCTTACTCTATCAACTAGATGACTTCTTTCCGGCCCGCGATTCTACATTCAAGAATATTCATACTAAAATTAGATAATCGGCAATGTTCGCAAGCTTAAGCTAAATCAATTAAGGGCTAATAAAAATTGGGCAACATTTCTCTTGTTTATACAGCTTCCCCATATAGCAAACAACTCCCAAACATCAATAACAACGCTACAATATCATTATCAATAGCTTTTATCAAACTATACATTTTCCAATTCTCATAATTCCACTTCAAATCCATCCATAGCCATGGCCAACACTCTCCGTCATGTCCGTTTACACACAGTGATTCTTCCACACTCACAATAATATTTACAACAAAACCATAATCATAACATGCCAAGAACTATGATTCAACCCAAGTTGTCACTCATGAATACTACTATTTCCACATTTGAACCCCGCTTTCTATCCTCTTCTATAATTCAAGTTTCTCAACCATCCAATACTCTTAATAGCATGAAATAATCATAAAAATCACCTTTGAATGTGTAGGAACGGGTTTTGGTTGGGGTTGCTTCACTTGGAGAAAACCCTTGCTTCAATTCCAAAGGAATTTCTAACTTCCATAACCCTAGCAAGCTTCCATATACTTGATTTCCCTTGAATATTAGTGTTTGATCTTTGGTTTCCCTTGAATTTATGTTGAAGAAGTGTATGGAATAGTCTATAAGTTTGGAGTGAAGTGGAGAAGTGAAAAGAATGAGAAAATAAGAGTGGGAACATGTATTTATACTTACAACTTGTCCAGCCCGTCGGGTACTATACAGACCACTTGTACGTCGGTATAACCATGTACGGTCCGTATAAGTGTTCGTGGTTTACCACCATGGAAAAACTTCTTTCTGTTAGGTTATACGGACCCTTATATGGTCCGTATAAAGTTATATTGTCCGTGTACGGTGACCGTGTAACTCACAACTTTTCCGAAGTTGTTCTCGTCGTTTCGTTTGATCTCCAATCCTTATACAACCTTCTTGACACTTGTTTAATACTTCATTAATGATATAAACATCCCTATAACTCATCCTCAAGTCCTTACCAACAATTCTTAATGCAATAATTTACGAAACCTTTCCTAAACCCCACTTATACTTCACTTATCCTTATCAATCCTTATGTCATCAATTCATATGACTTCAAAATCTTAACGTATGCATTCTAAGACTACTAAATATCCTTCTTATAGTCTTGAGAAATTTCTGTTATCCTTAAGCTCGCGTTGGTTCATTCACTACACGATGACATGAAATTTCTAAGGTGTAACACGCAGTGGCTTGTCCAAATGCCTTGTTGAAGACGCTAATGATCTTACCAGCCTTGAGACCATCTTCTATGGCCTCTCCCATCTTGACTAATTCAGCAAAAGGCCTCTCGGACATGGACAACATTCTGTCATAGAAGTCTGGTTCCTGTGATCTGATGAATACGGAGACCGAGCACACTGGTCTTCGATCGGTCTGCTCTATTTGCGTAGCACGCTGTTCGGCGCTGCCTTATTAAAAACCTTGCCGGAAAACCCCCTTCGGGACAAAAACGGTTGAAGGGAAAAAGAGTGCAACACGTGCTTTCAGTCTTAAGTCTATGACACTCGGGTTTCCATTGTGCAGCTCCCGATGCCCATTAGGTTGTATGCCTGCATGGTCACTTATTCATTCAAACAAAAAAAAGGTTATTCGTACCTTTAACAATAATACCTCTTTAGGTGTGCCACGTTCCAGTTATTTTTCAATTGTTTTCCGTCTTCGTTCTCAAGCTGATAGGAACCTTTCCCAGTTATTCCGGTGACTCGATATGGCCCTTCCCAATTTGGGGCTAATTTTCCTTCGTGAGAGTTCTTGGTGTGGAGTGTGACTTTCCTCAGCACCAAGTCCCTAATCTGAAAATGCCTAAAGTTATCCTTTCGGTTATAATATCTTTGCATCCTTTATTTTTGTGCGGCTATCCAGGTATAAGCAGTTTCTCTCTTTTTGTCCACGAGATTCAAACTAGGAGACATTACTTCACGATTCGAGTCTTCAGTGGCATATTTGAATCTTAAGACTGGTTCACCAACTTCGACGGGTATTAGAGCCTCGGCTCCATATAACAGGGAGAATGGAGTTTTCCCGGTGCTTGATCTTACCGTCGTGCGATAAGCCCATAAGACCTCGGGCAGAACCTCTTTCCACCGGTGCTTAGAGCCGGTTAATCTTTTCTTTAGATTCTGCAGTATAATCTTATTGGTAGATTCAGCTTGGTCGTTCGCGCTTGGGTGATATAGGGTGGACAAGATCTTCTTGATCTTGTATTCTTCGAAAAACTTGCTAACCTTGCTGCCTATGAACTGCTTCCCGTTATCGCATGCAATTTCTGCGGGTACCCCGAATCGACAGATTATACGGTCATAAATGAAATCAATCTCCCTGACCTTCTCGAGTGCCTGTGCTTCAACCCATTTAAAGAAATAATTAGTCATAAGTAAAATAAATTGTGTCTTACCTGGGGCCCATGGCAAAGGCCCCACTATGTCCATACCCCATTTCATGAATGGCCATGGAGAAAAGACCGGATAAAGATCTTCCCCGAGTTGGTGTATTGACGGAGCGTGCCTTTGGCATTCGTTGCACTTTCGAGCGAAGGCTTTGGCGTCCTCCTCCATCTCATTACAATAGTAACCCGCTCTGATCAGCTTGCAGACTAGTGAGTCAACTCCTGAATGGTTTTCGCAAGTCCCCTCGTGAATATCTCTCATAACGTAGTTGGTTTCTCCCGGCCCTAGATATCTCGCCAAGGGGCCGTGGAATAACCTTCGGTATAACTGGCCATCGACCAAACAAAATCTAGCTGCTTTGGTTCAGAGGGCCCTTAATTCCTTGGCATCAGACGGTAGCTTTCCTATTTGAAGATAGTTTATGTATTTGTTCCTCCAATCCCAAGTGAGGTTGGTCGAGTTTATCTCGGCGTGACCGGTCTCGATGACCAATCTCATCAACTCCACCACAGCTCCAGAATTGAACCCATCCGATTCTACCGATGATTCCAAATTTTCAAGAGCATCTGCCTCATTATTTTGATCTCGAGGCACGTGTTCCAATATTCATTCCTTGAACCGGCGAAGGATAACTTGTAGATTTTCTAGGTATCTCCGCATTCGGTCGTCCTTGACTTCGAATGTTCCATTCACTTGGTTGACCACCAGGAGAGAATCGCACTTGACCTCTATGATTTCGGCTCCCAAGCCCTTATCCAGTTCTAAACCTGCAATCATAGCCTCATACTCGGCTTCGTAATTAGTCAAATCAGTAGATCTAATAGATTGTCTTATTATGTCACTCGAGGGAGGTTTGAGAACGATCCCTAACCCGGACACTTTTATATTAGATGCACCGTCTATGTAAAGGGTCCAGATTCCCGAACTAGTCCCCGAGGTAAGAAGCATCTCTTTATCAACATCGGGGATCATGGCCGACGCAAAGTTGGCCACGAAGTCCGCCAGTATTTGGGATTTAATAGCAGTTCGTGGTCTATATTCAATATCATACCCGCTAATCTCTACAGCCCATTTTGCTAATCGGCCAGAGAGTTCGGGTTTATGCATGACATTCCTTAAGGGGTATGATGTTACGACGCATATGGTATGACATTGAAAGTAAGGTTTTAATTTTCTAGATACGCTCAGTAAAGCCAAAGCATGTTTTTCTAAATGCGGGTATCGAGTTTCAGCGTCACCTAGGGTTCTGCTTACAAAATAAATCGGGTATTGCGTACCTTCTTCCTCTCGAATAAGGACACCACTTACCGCTATCTCAGACACCGCCAAGTACAGATACAACTGTTTGTTCGCTTTTGGCGTGTGAAGCAAAGGCGGGCTTGATAAGTACTTCTTGAGCTCTGCTAAGGCCATCTGACATTCGGGGGTCCAAGCAAAGTCGGTCTTTTTCTTTAGCAATGAGAAAAACCGATGACTTTTGTCCGAGGATCTGAAGATGAATCGTCTTAGGGCAGCTATCCGCCCGGTCAACCTTTGTACCCCTTTGATGTCGTTTATCACGGTGATGTCTTCAATTGCCTTTATCTTATCTGGGTTGATTTCAATTCCTCGATTCGATACCATGAATCCGAGAAACTTACCCGAACCAACACCAAAGGCACATTTTTCCGGGTTCAGCTTCATGTTATACTTCCTTAATATACAAAAAGTTTCTTGTAAATACTTTAAATGGTCCTCTATATAAACTTTAATTGATTTCCCTATTTGGTGCTCAAACATATGGTTGACCAGCCACTGATAGGTGGCATTGGTATTTTTTAGGCCGAAGGACATTACATTATAACAATACGTGCCCAGATCTAGTTATGAAAGAGGTTTTTTCTCGATCCTCCGGGTCCATCTATATTTGCTTGTACCCGGAGTAGGCATCGAGGAAACTCAGTGTATCGTGACCCGCAGTAGCGTCGATCATGCGATCGATGCTGGGAAAAGAAAATGAATCTTTCGGGCAAGCCTTATTTAAATCTTTATAGTCTACGCACATTCTAAATTTATTTCCCTTTTTAGGTACTACTACAACATTAGCTAACCAGTCCGAGTATTTAACCTCTCGAATGGATCCTATGTTAAGGAGCTTAGTTACCTCCTCTTTGACGAACGCATGCTTTACCTCGGGCTACGCCTCCGCTTTTGTTTGACGGGAGGAAAAATCAAATCCAGACTCAACTTGTGCATTGTTACCTCCGGTGGGATACCTATCATGTCTAAATGGGACCAGGCAAAGAAATCTGAGTTATTTTTAAGAAATTCAATAAAAAAATTCCTGAGCTCGGGGGGTTAACCCCGTGCCCAGGTATACCTTCCTGTCAGGTAGATGAACGAACAGTATGACTTGCTCGAGCTCTTCGACTATGAATTTAGTGGCATCTGAATCATCGAGTACCACAAAGGTCCTCGGAACTCGGAACTCTAACTCTTCATCTAGTGTATTCCTATTCCGATCCTCCGACGACACCAGGATCGAAATCTGTGATTGTATTTGGCACTTTCCCCTTCGTTCCATTCCGGTATCATTGCCTTCGTAACAGATTCTTCGATCGCGAACATTTCCTTTGCGTCCTGTTGCTCACCATGAACGGTTTTGATCCCTTCTGAGGTAGGGAATTTCAACGCCTGATGCATAGTTGAGGGGACCGCTTTCATGAGGTGAATCCACGGTCTTCCCAATAATACGTTGTATCCCATGTCTCACTCTCTCACATAAAATTTGGTCTGCTGCGTAGTTCCGACCGTGTTGATTGGTAAGGTGATCTCACCCTTCGTCGTTTCGCAGGCCATGTTAAATCCGTTGAGGACTCGTATTGCTGGCACGATCTGATCTAGTAGCCCCAGCTGCTCGATGACTCTTCATCGGATGATATTAGCCGAGCTACCTAGATCAATCAGCACACGTTTAATTCTAAATTTATTGACAAGGACAGATATTACCAGTGCGTCGTTATGAGGCTGAACGATGCCTTTCATGTCCTAGTCACTAAACGACATAGGACCGTCGGGGTCATAATTCCGAATACGCTTTTCTCTTGTTATGAAAACTTTGGTGCGTTTCACTACTGGCCCCAGGGGGACGTTTGTTCCTCCCATGATCATATGGATCACTTGCTGAGGCTTTTCCAGTCTATCTTGCTTGTTGGCGTCCATGTTCTTGAAGTGAGTTTTTGCTCGTTCACTTAGAAATTCTCGAAGGTGTCCCAAATTAAACAGACGAGCAACCTCCTCTCTCAACTGCCTACAATCTTCGGTTCGATGGCCGTGAGTGTGATGGTATTTGCAAATAAGGCTTTTATCCCGCTTCTATGGATCATATTGGATTGGCCTTGGGTGTCTCGTTTCCCTGTTACGGATAACGACCACTGCTATGGTCGCTAGATCGACGCAGAAATTACACTCGGACAACCTTGGGATTTCTCTATTTCCCGAGGTTCTATCGACAACATTTCTGTTCATCAGTCCGCGATTACTTTGGCCTCGATCGTTCCTTCGATTGTTCCTCCTATCGTTCTTGCTCGATTCACTGTTGCGCCCGTTGCCCCTTCGATCAAGTGGGTAAGGTTGATACCTGTCATATGATGGTTTTGAATCTCGATATGTTGTTCTCCTCGATCGATCATTCCCTTTATCGGAATGCCATGATACTGAGGCGGCTCTCAGAATCTTATCATCTTCGACCCTGATCTTCGATTGATACCTGTTGTGTACATCAGCCCAAGTGATTGTCGGGTACTCTGTTAGATTTTGATTTAGCTCCATAGATGTGATCGAGCTTCTTGAGTTGAGCCCTTGAGCGAAATACTGAACGTCCCAATCATCAATGACTGGAGGTAAGTCCATGCGTTCCATTTGAAACTGGGCCACAAACTCGCGGAGGGTTTCGTCATCTCGCTGCTTAACATTGAACAAGTCCGATTTCCGAGTTTCGACCTTGATAGCTCCGGCGTGAGCTTTGATAAAAGTATCTGTTAGCATGGCAAATGAATCAATCGAATGCTCGGGCAAGTTGTGATACCATATCATTGCTCCCTTAGACAGGGTTTCCCCAAATTTCTTAAGCAGCACCGACTCCCTTTGATCGTCGGAGAGATCGTTGCCTTTAATAGCACACGTCTATGCAGTCATATGTGCGTTTGGGTCCGTTGTCTCGTTATACTTTGGGATATCGGGCATGCGAAATCTCTTCGGGATTTTCATCTGCGCAGCACTTGGCGAAAAAGGCATTTGGACGAATTTTTTCGAATCCGGTCCCTTCAACACCGGAGGTGCCCCAGGAATCTGGTCGACCTCCGAGTTGTAGTTCTCCACCTTCTTATCGTTCGCCTCTATCTTTTTTTCGCCGGATTCGACTCGTTGCGTCAATTCTTCGAGCATCCTTACCAGCTCGACACTCTGCCCGAGATGGTTCTCGTTATTCCGAGCAGCGTGCCTTTCTTCCGTTTTCTCGGTCTGTTCCGATGGAGCAACATCGGGTGCTTGATTTCGGTTTTGTAATTATCCTATGATCTCTTGCTGGGCATGTAGTTGGGCTATATCCATGTCCAACTGGTTTTGGAGTTGTTGCAGCATGGATCCATTATCCCCACCGGCCGGCACGTTTCCCACCAATGACCCTACCTGGTCAGGATTAACTGGGGGTACGTTGTTGTTAGGTACGCCCTCATCGTTGTGCTCGTGATGGCTTGACTCAACTTGAAAATTGACAGAATGGGAGTCTGACATGCCTGGTAGACCTGAAATCAAACCTCAAAGAACAAGTATAAAATATCGAGTGTAATTAGAACTTGTATTAAACCACCACTATTATCCCTGGCCGCACGGTGGGCGCCAAACAATTTAGCCTTAAAATAGAAAACAATTGAATTTGTATGTGGTGCTAAGGATATGTGGTTTAATTCAACACGAGATTAGATTACACGATAAACGAATAAGTAAAATGAAATATATAGATCTGACCAAAATGAATAATGACTGGCCTGGGGTACTGATAACCAAGGTCGAATCCTTATGATGGGATGTTTGAACAGTGAGTAACAAAGAGAACTTTAGAAAAGATGAATGAACTCAGATGATTGTATTGCCTTGCTTAGTACATGATCTCTCTTTTATGTGCCCAGAAAAAAGGAACCCCTCAAATGAATGGGGGTCTCCTCTTTATATAGTAGAGGAGTCCTAACCCTAGTACAATTCTAAGTAAGAAAAGGAATCTATTGACAGCTGTTGCCGGGATTGGTGCCGAAATATCCGGCTGAGGGCGGATATTCCGGTCTTCTCCTCATGGTGGTTAACCGCCTCTTCATCCTGCCTTAATGTCTCGTTCTAGATCTAGCTTGGCGCCCGATCCCCTACAAACCGGTCTTATCCTGGTCGAGCATGATGAACATAACATTCACATCGGGAAACCGAGTATATCCATATCCTCGGTTTTACCCGTATACAAATCTAATTCAATTTAGCTTCGAATTTTAATCAAATTAACTATCCAAAGTACCACGTAAATTGAGACAGAGGAAGTATAGTTTTAGTGGGCGTTTGGAAAAAGGATAGGATGGAAAATTGTATTTGGGAATTGGAGTTGTGTTTGGACATAAAACAATAAATATTCAATTTTTGTGATTAATTTGGAGTGAAAATGTGAACATATCTATTTGAAGTTTTTCAAAATATCAAAACATGAATTCGGAATAAACTTTCCGAGAAAAGCGAAAATTATCCATGTCCAAAAGGAAAATTAATTTACCTATTTGTGCCATATAATTTCCTGATGAAGAAACAAAAATCAGTTGAATTTGAATCCTTTTATATATGGCGGCTCCGGCGTCCCTGAATGGAATTGCCGGAAACTGCAGGGAAGTCGCAGCACTTCCGGCACTGACTAGCTACGAGTATCTGACGGCAAGACGGACACGACGAGTGTGAACCCAGCCACGTGTCAACACACTCAACATGAAACCTATGTCCACACTGTGGCAGAACCTATTGAAAAAAATTATTCAAAGTGATAGGAAATCAAAATTAATTACGATTTGACAATTTGATTCATGTCTAGTTACAACATATATAGAAATAAATTTCCTGTTTTAAGGTAAAATAGTCTTTGTATAATAAGAATGCTGATAGCTATTTTCATATGAGAATTGTAAGCATTGACATTTTGAATAGAATATTTTCCTTCAGAATTACCTTAATCTCATCTCCGTCTGTATAGTCCGTCAGACATATAGCACACAGCGCCGCCGAACTAGTTGCAGTCGCTGCCGAAGGGTCAAAACTGAAATTGGGCAATGACTGCAACACTTTCTTCTTAAATCCTTTATTCGCCGCTGCCAACGCAGCTGACTGACCTCCGGTAGCTCCTTGCCGGGCCCGGTGTTGCCAAACGAACCGAACTGTTGCGCTGAGTCCTATGATGCACATCAGTGCACAGAGTAGCGCTGCTATGATAATGACGTAGTCTGGCTCCATTGACACATGATCCGATGACGGTGGCGGTGAAGTTAAGGGAGATGATGAGTTGGTGCTTAGAAGAAATCTAAGTACTGGACACGCCATAATTTATTCGGATTAGCGGGGAGAAACATAATTAAAAGAGGGGGTTGAAATGTCGGTTATGGCTATGAAAACGAAATAAATTGGGTCAGCCAAGAATGAGTGTATATATAGCTAGAGTGTTGAAAGGTACTAGTGAAGATGGAATATAAATTAGACAAGTATACTACTTTCTCAGTTTTAATTTATGTGATCCAGTTGTGCAGTGTTTTAAAATGCATTTTTTGCGAGCCCCGAAACGAGGAGTGCCAAAAAGTCACGGAGGCGTATTGGTGGGGCATAAGCCTCGACATTCCAGGTGTTCGTCTCGGCGTAAGCACCAACATTTTGGGCATTTATTTGGGATGTAAGCCTCGAGAACTTAATTTGAGCCAAAATTACTTAATAAATCATTTTCTAAAAGATAAATATTCAAAGTTAACTAATAGGAGTAGTAAATTCTTAAACTAAAAATCACAAAAGTCAAAAGTTTTTTCTAATTGTTTATCCTAATTTCATAATATTTTCTCTTTGTTGTTTACGGAGTAAGAGATATACTTTAGACCTTTGAATGCAAAGTGAAAGAGATTAATTCCGTGATTATTCTCATTGATTGAGTTGGTAAATATACCATAGTTACAATGTCCTATTAGGATACAAACTATACTAACCTAAAATAGAAGATTTATAAAATATTCTTTTACTACATATTTACACTATTTATCACACCCCCGCAGTCGAAACGGGAGGTTTACGAACGCTGAGACTGTCCCGAAAATCTTCAAATAAGACCTGTGGCAGTCCTTTAGTGAAAATATCGGCGAGCTGATATCGGGACGGAACATGAAGGACACGGACGTGGCCGCGCGCCACCTTTTCACGAACAAAATGTATATCCATCTCAATGTGCTTGGTGCGCTGATGTTGGACTGGATTTCCTGACAGGTAAATGGCACTGACATTATCACAATAAACTAAAGTAGCCTTAGGGATCGGACAATGTAGTTCCAAGAGGAGGTTACGTATCCATCATGATTCAGAGACAACATTAGCAACCCCCCTATATTCTGCTTCCGCACTAGAGCGGGAAAGAGTAGGTTGGCGCTTAGATGACCAGGATATCAAATTATCTCCCAAAACACACACAATAACCCGACGTCGAGCGTCTGGTGTCTGGACATCCCCCCCAATCAGCATCAGTGTATGAAACCAAATCAGTAACTGAAGATGAGTAGAGATGCAAACCATGATCAAGAGTACCCTGAATATACCGAATAATCCGCTTAAGAGCAAGCATATGCGTATCTCGTGGAGCATGCATATGAAGACAAATCTGCTGTACGGCATAAGAATATCCGGTCGGGTGAAGGTAAGATACTGAAGAGCACCTGCAAGGCTCCGGAAATGAGTGGGATCGTCACACAGATCGCCAGAAGAGGCACTGACCTTCGGTTTAGTGTCAACCGGAGTGGAAGAAGGCTTACACGAGGACATTCCTGCACGTTCAATAATGTCCGTAGCATAACTTCGTTGTGATAGAAACATACCACCCTTGTGACGGGTCACCGCAATGCCAAGAAAATAGTTCAAAGGACCTAAGTTCTTCATAGCAAATTCTGAGCCAAGAAGGCCCATAATAGAACAGCGGAGAGCATCTGAAGAAGCAGTAAGAATAATATCATCCACATATAGTAAAATGTAAGCCAAGTGGTGCCCTTTGCGATAGATGAACAAGGAGTGGTCAGACCTGCTATTAGCAAAACCAATGGAAGAAACAAAGTCAGCAAATCTTTTATACCAAGCTCTCGGTGCCTGTTTAAGCCCATATAAGGACTTGCGCAACAAACACACATAATCGGGACGAGATGGGTCTCTAAAACCCATAGGCTGATGCATATAAACCGTCTCCTTGAGCTCGCCATGAAGAAATGCATTTTTGACATCCAACTGATGAATGGGCCAATGTTTAGATAGAGCTAGACTTAAGACAGTGCGGATCGTTGCTGGCTTCACGACTGTACTGAAAGTCTCACCACAATCAATGCCAACCTGCTGTGTTTTGCCATCACCTACAAGACGGGCTTTATGCCTCTCAAAATCACCATTAGACTTTTCTTTATGAGTAAAAATCCACATAGAACGAATAACATTCACATTAGGTGGACGGGGTACCAACTCCCACGTCTTATTTTTAATAAGAGCATCATATTCATCATCCATGGCCAATGTCCAATTCGGGTCACGTAGAGCATCCAACGGTTTACGAGGTATGGGGGACTTGGTAACCGCCACATGTAGATTAAATGGGTGCTTGGGATTGAAAATCCCGCGCTGACTATGAGTGACCATGCGTGTGTGGGTATTGGGCTGGACAGGTGGAGAAATGGTCGAGTTTTGCGGGGTGGTGGGAAGCTGGTGGGGGAGAGGGGCGGACTGGTCCTGCGTAGAGGACGATGGAGGTTGCTGCCCAGGTGGGGAGGGGTCGGCGTGGTCCTGAGTCACGGGCAGCGACGGAGGGGGACAGGGCAGCGGTGGAGGGCTGGCGGCTATATGATGGATCAAGTAAGGAGAGAGGCCATCATCAAGGAAGTCATAAGAGGTGGGAGCCGGAGTATGGATTTTGGAAAACGGAAATTGAGTCTCATCAAATAAAACGTGATGACAAATAATGATTTTATTTGCGGATAAATCAAAACATTTGTAGCCACGATGGTTTGGTGGATATCCCAAAAAGACATATGGAGTTGACCGAGGGTGCAACTTGTGAATAGTAGTAGACGGAAAAAGGGGATAACATAAACACCCAAAGACTCGGAGATGAGAATAAGATGGTTTCCGTTGGTAAAGGACCTCTAAAGGTGATTTGTGACCCAATAGCTTACTTGGTAAAATATTAATGAGATACGACGCCATTTGCAATGCATGATGCCAAAAAGACGGAGAAATGGAGGCATGAGCAAGAAGAGTCCGGATGACATTATTTAGTGAACGAATTTTTCTTTCTGTTTTCCTATTTTGAGAGGATGTATGAGGACATCCCATTGGATGCACAAAATTTTCCGAATTGACTATTAGTATATTCCCTCCCATTATCACATTGGACATTCTTGATAGGACGTTCAAATTGAGTAAGAATATGGGTCTTAAAATCCATGAATTTTGAGTAAACATCAGATTTTCTAGCCAAAGGGAAAGTCCACAAATAGTTGGTAAAATCATTCAAAAACAGAACATAATAACGATGGCCCATAGAACTCAAAATTGGAGAAGTCCACAAATCACTATGAATAATGTCAAATGGAAACAAAGTTTCGGAAATAGAACTAGCAAATGGCAACTTAACATGTTTACCAAGAACGCAAGAATGACAAATACTAGATGAACTAGAACTATTACATTCAATGCTTTTATTACGCCTAAGAAAATCCAAAATAGAAGCTCCCGGGTGGCCCAAACGATCATGCCAACGGGTAGAAGACAAGGCAGCAAAAGTCGACGGTGAATTGGTGGAAAATTTGAAGGTGGACAGTGGATAGAGAGCACCCCTACTATTACATCTCATGAGAGCCATCCCCGTCCGGAAATCCTTCACAGAAAACCCATAAGGATCAAATTCAACACTCACATAGTTATCAGTAGTAAATTTACGAACCGATATCAAGTTCTTTATGAGTTTTGGCTCATGAAGGACATTGTTTAACAATAAAGGAGGGTTCGGGGGTGGCAATTTAGCATGACCACAACCTCGAATTGGAATTGAATTACCATTACCAACAACAATGCCAGTATTACGATTGCTCAAATTAAAATAAGACGAGAGAGTACCTTTTGTGGATGTCATATGGGACGTGGCGCCGGTATCCATATACCAATTCGAATCGGGTTGGTTTAACGTCATCGTGTGCATGGCCGATTCAATATCCGTCGGAGTCCATTGCGTCGGGGGGCCCGCGGCTGCATATGCCTGCTGCTGTGGTCGCGAGCCCAAAATGCCAGGCTGGGCCAGCGACCTCGGGCCAGACGAAGAAGATGGCGGCTGCCACTGCTGCTGTGGCCGAGCCCACTGCGTGGTAGGATACGGGCAAGGGGGAGCCCACTGAGGCATCCAACCCCACTGCCACGGTGAGGAGGGCTGTTGCCACTGCTGTTGGTCACCTAAGGGGCGTCCTTCACGGCGTCGGCTGCCACTGCCGCCGCTCGAACCACGACCACCACCGTTATTATTCCCGCCGCTAGAGCCGCGGTTTTTGTTGTTATTTTTGCCCCGATGATGGTGAGAACGACCAGAATTTTCCAGATGAGAAGAGTCATCAAAATCACATTTGGAATTAGCCACCATAGCCGCGGCCGAGTCATCGTGCATTTCAGCCAACGCCTTTTCCTCAAGGCACAAACTTGACTGAGCTTCGGAGAATGGTGGAAGAGGCTTACTTTGGCGGATGTAGGTACCCAAATTCTTGTATGCCTCTGGGAGTCCAGCCACCAGTTGGAGAACGAGGCGGTTGTCGGTCACCGGAGCCCCCACACTCTTAAGTTGATCAGCCAAGGTCTTGAGACGTTGGCAATACGCCGAAGCGTTTGAAAAATCCCGCATCTTGACATGAGAGAAATCATGTTCCAAAGCAACGACATGGGAGTTTTTGTTGTCTTGAAAAAGATTATGGAGGCGATCCCAGGCCTCCTTTGCCGATAGGTCTTCTTCGATGATTGTATGCAATAAGTCCGTGGAGATGGTTGCATATACCCATTGAAGTACCGTGGCATCCAAAGTGGACCACAACTCCTTTTCGTCGTCGGTGATAGGAGCCTTCTCCTTTCCGGTTGGCAGAATGTGGGAAAGGACACGGTGAGACCGGGCATGAAGTTTGAATAATTCGGCCCAAGCCGAATAATGATCCGTTTCCATCTCAAGAATGATTGGGATGTGATTCTTGATGTTGGAGACAGCCAAAGCAGGATGGAACTTGGTGTCTGCCATTGATGGAAGGGAAGAAAAATGGATGGAAATCGAAGAAGAAGAAGAAGAAGAAGAAGAAGACGTCGGAAAAGTGGGTAGAGGACGTTGGAGAATTAGGGCAGCGGAAGAGAATGAAAAGAAACCCTAGTATCTGATACCATGAAAGAGATTAATTCTGTGATTATTCTCATTGATTGAGTTGGTAAATATACCATAGTTACAATGTCCTATTAGGATACAAACTATACTAACCTAAAATAGAAGATTTACAAAATATTCTTTTACTACATATTTACACTATTTAGCACAAAGTGCAAACTAAAAGCCAATAGTTTTATCCTCTAATTCTTACTATGCTTCCATGCTTGTTTTTTCCTTCTTTATGCTTTATTTTCTTCAAGATTTGTTTTAGCAATCTTCAAGTTATCTTTTTCATGAGGGTTTTTAGTTTTATAATTTCATTTGGTATCGCTCTAGTTTAGATAATGTTTTGAAGACTCTATTCTGACGATTTGTATTATAATGAGTATTAATTTATTATATAGTTGTAAGTTTTAAAACAATAGCTTTATAATGTTGTCGTTTTTATCTTTGAATTATTATGATAGAGTATCATTTTTACAACTCTAATTATGTTTCATCATAATCATGCTATTGGTATAATGCATTGTTACGTCATTCACTTTTTCAAGATTTTTGTTTAATGATTCGTGCACATATTAGCATGTTGATATATTTACACTTTTCTACTAATTTTTTTATTTTTTTATTTTTTTTATAATTTCAATCTTTTTTAATTTATATATTTATTCTATTAATTTATAAAATACTAAAAATTAAATGCTCATGAAGCTTACACCTCGCCGAGGCATATGTAAAAACGTTTCGCCTTACGCCCACGCTTTTTAAAATACTGGTCGCGCATATTGCATACCAAAATTAAACTAATTATTATTTCTATAAATTCAAACATAAAATTTTTAGTTTTAAATAAAATTAATATTTACAAATTATGTAAAAAAAAATTATAAATTCATAATAATTGACAAATTTAAAATATTTAATAAATCATGATCAGAGAAAGTATCATTTGGCTCTCCACTAGGGCATATAAAATGGAGTAAAGAGAGTAGTTTTCTTAGTGTGTCAAAAAATAATACTTTCCCTGTCTCAATTTATGTGAAGGTGTTTGACGGAACATTGAGTTTAAGAATGAAAAGAAGATTTTCAAAACTTGTGGTCTAAAAAAGTAATAGACATTTGTGTGGCTACAAATCATCTCATTACGGGTAAAATAAAAAATTTAAAAGTATATGAAAAAGGTCATATATATCCCTGTACTACCTGAAAATAGTTGTACATATCCTTTTTCATACTATTTGTTGGTCCTTATCCTCGCCGTTAGCTTTTTAATATTTGTACTCCCACGTTTAATGGCCCCTTTCCCCTGGACACGTGTCATGATCTCAATTTCCCATCCCTTTTATTTAATTAAATCTTTTACCCAACTAATTGTTTTAAACCGAAGCTTCCCTATACCCGACTCGATCATCACCTACGTCTTAAGCTGAGGTTTCAATTAGAAACCTCATTTCATATCAAACTTAGCCGCGATTAGAGAAAGTTGGAGATAAGGATTTTCAGCTTCTCATCTTTTCAAGGTAAGATTTCTCTTTTAAAATCGTATTTTGTTGCTTGTTGTTGTTGTAATATGTTGAGTGTTAGTGATTATACCAGGGTTTTCAGATTCTCTCAATTATTTTCAGATTATGTACTAGTTTTGAGATTTTGTCAATTTGTTTGTGATTTCATGTATGTTTTTGGCTTATATGAGAAAATCTGTAACTTTAACTTATTCTATTCATCTCGGGGGCTTAATTTTGGCTTTTACTTTATGGATATTAGTATATCATGTGCTTGAAGTGGTGGTCCCGAATGTGGATGGATTTTTCTGCTGATTTATATTAGATCCAAATCTAGGGCTGTTTTGGCTGTTGTGGTGGTCCCGTGAACTTAAATGTCCGTGCTGGTTTAAGGTTTATGGGTCAGTGGTTTAGTGTTTCTGTATTGATAGTTTAGGGATAGGGCTTTGACTTGAATATAACTTAACTTACTTTTTTTATTTGTTTCTTCCTAATTTTGCTTAATTTCATGCCTTTATTTAAAAAGAGAAGTTCATGTCTTAGTTTAGTTTCTATTGGTCCCTTAAAGTCAATCTCTTATTCTTTCTTGTTCTATATTTCCTTATTACTGCAAACAATAGTTGATCCTTTTATTATGTGTTTGGTTACAGTTTATTTATCATGGTTAACTTGGACGTAATACTCAACTACGGTTGGGAATGGACTTATGAGCCACAAGTCAAGTATCATAAAAAGTAATTTCATATTTGGGCAGGCTATGACTCTAACCATCTATATTGTATTAGGATTGTAGATGAGTACTGTAATAATTTAGGGTTTATTGGGGTTCAACAACTTATAGTAGTTGTCCCTTATGGTAGTTTCTATGAAATTGAGGGGGGTAGTGGTATTAGGAGCTTATTGGCTATGGCTAGTACTGATTACTTTGTGATTAACTAATTTGTTATTGATAATTGTGAGTTAGCAATTGATATATCTGATATTCTGAATTATACTGAGCCTTCTGAACCTAATCAAATTGATGATGAACCTAATGATGATGCTGCTGAACCTATCCCTGAGACTATTGAACCTAGTGTAGGAGTTATTACTAATTATAGCTCAACTGAGACTGAGAGCATTACTGATCAATTGTTAGATTACGAAGAACTAGACAACAGTATGATCTTCAAGGACATTCTTGAAGCTAGGAAGTGTTTGAAATGTATGCTTTGGCAAATAAGAAAGAGTTGAGGTTATTAAAAGTGACAACAAAAAGGCTGGGGTATGAGTCAAGTAGGTTGCCCGTTTGTTTGTCTCATTTCTAAGGATGGGGACTGCCCCGAGGTTAGAAGATTCTAAAAATATATCATAATTGGTTCATTTCTTATGATAACAGTAAAGTTGATTACTTCACCATTGCACACTAGTTTAAAAAGAAGTTGCAAGATAATCCTAAAGATAAAGTGAAAGAGATGCGGGCTGACTTTAAAACTGCATTTGAGCTTAATTCAAGTCATGACAAGTGCAAGAGGGTAAAAAAAAATATTCTGGATAAACTGCAATGCAGCTTTAAGGATGATTATAATAGGCTAGAAGCCTATGCCAATAAGTTGAGGACAGTAATTATGGAAATGATATAATTATCAATTTATCAAAAGATGAACTTCTCGAAGGTAGGAAGAAATTCTATCGAATATACATTTGTTTCCATTCATTGAAGATGGGTTTCAAGAAAGGTTTAGAACATTTCATTGAATTGGATGGGACATTTCTCAAGGGAAAAGCTAAAGGTCGGGTTTTGGTTGTTGTTCCACTTGACTCAAACAGTCATTTTTATCCTATAGCTTGAGATGTATTTGACAAAGAGACAAAGAGAACCTGGGACTGGTTCTTGAGACTGATGAAGATGTCACAGGAACTAAACATGGGAGAGGGATACACTTGCATTCCAGATATGCAAAAGGAACCATTTCTATTTTCTATTGGTCTGTCCATTTATATTTTCTATAATTTCGGTCCACTTTTCCATGTTACAGTTTTGTCCACTTTTTTTTTTTGTTTGTTATTTAATAATATAAATGGTCCAGTCTTTCTTATTACAGTTTTGTCCACTTTTTTGTTTTATAATGTTCTTACTTACATCTTATTTTATGTTCTTTGCTTATGAATTGTAGAATTTGCTTGAGGTAATGAAAGTTGTTCTCCCAGAAGCTAACCATAATAATTGTGTTAGACACATTAAGTCTAATTGGATGAAGAGGTGGAGATCTGTTAAATGAAGAAGCTGATGTGGTGGAATGTATGGTCCACCTATGAGGAGTAGTTTGATGACCAACTAAGGAAGCTAAGGGACATGTATGAAGATGTTGTACGAGATTTGATTCATTATCCTCCTCAATCATTGTGTAGAACATTTTTGAAATTGTATGAAAAATATGGTTGTGGATAACAACGTTTCAAAGTCATTCAATACATGAATCTTAGATGCAAGGTACAAACCCATAATCACAATGCTAAAGAACATTAGATTCAAGGTTATCAACATGATGAGGCCTACTAACTTCAGTCCAATGTGTGAGGCTTTATGTTGATTATTTGAGAATTGCTCATACTTGTGTTTTTCATTTTAAAGGTGACTTTGGATATGAGATTATTGAAGGGGCTGATAGACACACAGTGAGCTTGAGTTCAAAACAATGCGCTTGCAGAACACGACAACTTTCTGGCATACCATGTCCTCATGCTATCAAAGCTTTGATGTATAAGAGGATGACCCCTTGACAGAAATTCATTGGTAGTACGGTAACCTTAAGAGTTTATTCATATAATTTGCAGCCTGTTAGGAGTGATAAATTCTGAAAAGTAGTCTCTTTTCATGCAATGAAGCCAACACAATTATCAAGTTAGCTGGCAGGCGTAAGGTGAAGAGGAATAGACAAAAAGATGACACCATCAAAAGACAAAGAGCATAGTCTATTTCAAGGAAGAGGAATATGGTGTGCAACAAAAGTGCAGAGACAAACAACAACGCAAAAGGGTGCAAGAACGTACATGTTACTTTCAGTATCCATTAACAGTGTATTTTTAATTCTGTAATCATTTTCTTGTTTTTATGATAACATGTTAAGGAAAAACGGCCAGTGAGAAAGGAAGAATCCAACTATTGATTTGAAGACGTTGATGTGGACACACAACTATTTAGACCAGAGGCAACTTAGACCACTCAGGAATCCAACGATTCTTTGTCTTCATGCCTACCCAACATTGAATCCTCACAAGCCCACTAGCAATTCATATCCATGCTTTGGTTTTTCATAATTTGCAGATGAAGAGGAGTCTGACCTGAGACCTAAAGTTGTTTCAGAGGCAAGGACAAGCGTTCAGAATAGACAACAGGCACAAACAATAACTGGGACAAGAATTATCAACTTGATAGGTGATGCAACTGGTATGATTGAGACATCAAATTTGTCATACTCGCCAAGAGGCCTCACACAGGGAGGGTATAAAGTTGTTACCCCCCACCACCTAAATTGCATGCTCAGAAAAAATTTGAAACGTCATAAAATAAATCCAAATGATAACAACCGAATATGCGGAAGCAATTGAAAGTAACAAAATAATGAAGAGCAAGTAGAGAAAGAGGTAACAAGCAATTAGAAGAAAGAAAGGACAACTCTATAATTAAAATAGTAATTAATCATAGAATAAGGTTTGAAAGGAAGAGTGTGCCATGGTGAAATGCAAGACAGAACAGAAAGCAAGGAAGGTGAAAGGGTGTTGGCAAAATCCAATACAGAATGTCCCGAGGGGGCATTGTTGAATGAATTTACTTCGGTTTGATTTCCTGAAACACAAGCGGATCGGAACAATAGAACTAATAATAGAATAAACAGAGACAAAAGCAAATATTGGAGAACTTTGGAAATCCATGGAAGAGGAGAAAGAACTCGGAATGGAGTTTTTGTTCAAATGAAAGGACAAACAAACTAACAGACTAGGAACCAAGAAACACACAACGAAAATAAAATAGCAAAGCAAGAAACAATTGGCACGTAATAAAAATAATACGGACTCAAGTAACTAGATAATACAAGTAGGAACAATTACTGAAGGTAGGGGTGTTCACGGTTTGGTTATAAACCGATCCAAACATACAATCAAAACCAAACCGATTAAATAAACTGATATTTATTTGGGTTAGGTTTGGTTTGGTTTTGAATTTTTAAAAACCGATAATATTTGGTTTGGTTTTGGTTTTACTAACAGCAAACCAAAGAAAAACCCGAACCGAAAAATTTCATACATAATATATATATATATTAATTTTTATAAATATTTTTAAATAATAAATTTTATTTATCTCTAACAGGCTAATGAACTTTATATCTTAAGCCAATTTTAAAAAAGAAATCCATGAATTCAAACTCATTTATTCAAAGAAACAACTATATGAGATTTACCTAGATTTATTTTTTGTATTTCTTATAAACTTTATTCACTTAATTAAAATCATAAATTCTAAGATATTTTCTCAATAAAAGGGTAATAACGTATTATAAGTTGGAAACAGATAGAAAATTCTCTCCTAATTGTAGGAAAAAAACATGAAAGAGAGAAATACCGTTAATTTTCTTAAAAATTCAAAAACCAACCCAAACCGCCTACAATAAAACCGATGGATATGTATTATATTTGATTTGGTTTGGTTTTAATAATTTTAACAACCGACTAGATTGGTTTGGTTTTGGTTTTAACCCAAAACCGACCCAAACTGACCCATGAACACCCCTAACTGAGGGCCTGTTTGGAAAGCCACTCAGTAATTAGAATTGGTGCAATTACTAGGGTAGTAATTACACAGGTTAGTAATTACACAGTATAATAATTACGAAGACCTGTTTGTTAGTCATAACGTAATTACAATCGTACTGTTTGGTTGAACAAGTGTAATTACACAGTTTGAGTAAATTTTAAAAATAAAAATTAATTATCAAAATTAAAAGTTAATATTTGAAAAATATGTACCTTTATAAATGATATCAAATTAGGTGTTTAGGATACATATTATTTTTTAAAAATATATTAATTATTAGTTGTATATTTGTAAAAAATATTATAAAAAATAATTGATATATATTTATCAAATTAAAAATATTTTAACTTAATTAATTAGAAAAACTAAAAGCATACTTTTCATAAGAATATCATGGATGACATGTTTAAGAAAAAGATTAATATTTATAAATATAATAAACAATGTCAAACATTATCCAAATATTTGACAAAAATATAATTTATCAATTCTTATTGAAAAAAGAACGGCATGCAATGTAAAATAACAAGTCACTATTACTAAAGCAAATAAATTGAAACCGAAAATACAACATAAATTCAAAATCCATTTTTGTTAATATAATATTCTTATGTCAAATTCCAACATAACATAAAATAGTTTCAAACACAACTTAAATAAATATAATTCATAAGACAAGGGAAATATGTATCTATAACCTCACTTCGACAACGGAATTCTACTTTAATGTCATCACTCGTTATATGTCAAGTTTGTTTATAACTCATTTTTTATATATTAGGAAGTGTAGTTTCATAAACTAAATTAATAACGCAGTTACGCGAAATGAAGAAAATAAAGTAAAATAAATAAGAAATAAAAAAAGAGCAATTACATGGAATCACAAGAAGGTTGGAAAATGAGAAGAAATAAATGAAAGATATATAATGTAAAAAGAAAATATAATTTTAAAATAAAAACAATTTTAAAAGTAAAAATAAAAAAGAAATAAAAATAAATTTAAATTTAAAATAAAAGAAATTAAGAAGTAACCTTATAATTACGCCAAATTCTCAACCTCGCTTTAGAATTGAAGAGTATAATTACTACATTCCAATTACACACAATTACATGCTGATCATTTAATCACTTGGCCTGACAAACATGTCAAATTACACCCAATTATACTCAATTTCAATTACATGATGTCTTTCCAAACAAGCCCTAAATGTAATCTAGCTATGAAATTCAAAGGAAAGTGAAAATTAGATAGTCCAACATAATAATATTTTAATCCTGATGTCAGCCCAAGTAGTATAAGCTAGGGACTCCAGGAGCTAAAAGTCAGTTCTCTTCAAGTTTGCAAGTTGCAACAACCCAGTTAATGGATAATCGCCAATTTAGATTGGGACAGTGATGTACAACCAAACTTCAGTTGAAAAATTGTAATACCATGCTAGATTTATCAATGACTAGGCTCAATCAACCACCAAAAAAAAAAAGTTTGAATTCAAATGATTCGCAGATCCTCAATTTTAGATTCACAACCGAGCCTTCAAGTTCTTCGATCTTCAACAATGGAAGTTCTTAATATTTTCCTAGGTGGAATCAACAGCTATTGATGTGTTTTCATGGGTTTGAAGCTCAAAAGAAACACCAAAGTCGAATTTGAACTCCAAACTGATTTTCAGCTTTGAATCTTCAATGATTTTCCCAAAAAAAAAAAAAAACTGAAAAGATCGCAGATATTGAACTTTCAGACCCAACAATGGAATTCTCTTCCATTTTCAGCTAAATATACCTTTGACTTTCACTTGGGTGTTCAAAATTATAAGCTCAATTTCAATAAAAAAGTTCAACTCCGATTGGGTTCGTGTTAGTTTAAGCTCAGCAACAGTGACCAAACTCTTGGTTTTCACATGAATATAGCAACTCGAAATTTCAGCTCAAATTCAAGACCCAACTGAGTTTGACCAACAAATCACCAACAAACAAGAATTTCAGATTCAAATTTGGTAACCCAACAACATTTTTCGACTACCCACTTGAAATTCGTAACGATCCATTTGATCATTTAGGCATTTTTACCCCTTTACCCCTGTTGACCCTTCCCCTATCTTCGTGTCACACCACAACCTAGGTGAGGCGTGGCTGACACCCAGTACCTTGCTAGGCCCAAGCGAACCAAGCTGAAACTCGTATAATCTGTGTCCCGAAGGACAAACTAGGTCAAGGAGGCTGATCTATGAGTGCAATATCATAACTTAGTCCAGCAAGGCCATACACTGGAATATCTGTAAATGATAGCCAACTCGACTGACGCGGGATCATCCCCGTGTATATACATAACTGAACGGCCAACAAGGCCTACATAAGTCTCTACAGGTAGCAAAACCCAAAACAGACTATATATAAGGGCCAACAAGGCCTCTATACTAACATATTGTACTGACAAAACAAGTCTATAAGCCTTTACTGAAAGATAACCGTACTTGGTCGAGACAGGGCCCCGGCCTACCCATCATCTGTATATACACAAAACTCTGGATCTGGCAACTCCGAAAGACATTGAGCTTACCACGCTAGCTGATACTCGGCAAATCTACTGAAACGATCACTCCGACTGTCTATCTGAACCTGCAGACATGAACATAGCGTCCCCAGACAAAAGGGACGTCAGTACGAAATAATGTACCAAGTATGTAAGGCGACTGAAACTGAACTTTATTGAAATATAAGATAATCTGAATGTAATCTGAAGAGCTAATAAAGAATCTGACTAAACTTACCCGCATATGTTATCTAATAGCTAAACAACATGATATCAACCACTTAGCCTCGTGTAAGGCATCTAGACATACGTAAATAGCCCCGAAGGCGAATGCATAGCCCCGAAGGCAAGCGCGCATCTGTATATAGCCCCGAAGGCAACTCAATAAGTAAATGGCCCCGAAGGTAGATCAAGAGATGAATAGCCCCAAAGTGTGTAATGCTATAGCCCCGTAGGCGATGATTTAACTACTTACGTTCAACTATCAAACTTTCTATCGTCTCAACTGTATAGCTAAACATGGCTAACTACAACTCATTCCCGACAAGGAAGAACTACTAGAATAGGGTCATGGTAACCTGATTTCTATCTCTACAATTAGCACATCTTTGTGCGATTAATCGGAACTAGCTAGATAAGGAAATCATGCCAAAAGCAAGGAAAGGGAATAGTATTTACATACCTTGGTTAAACAGATCCAATAACACCATTAAATCAGCTCGTATTACCCTTCATTCTACATCAACACAAGCACACTGCAATTATTCTTCAAACTAGTAACAATTACGATAATTCAACTAGCTCAATTTAGAGTTAAACTCGATTCTTTCTCTCCTTCTTCTAGCTCATGATAGCAATAACATCCCAAACATGGTAACAACAACAACAACAACAACAACAACAACAACAACATATTCATGTGATTAATCATAATTTATAACAACTAACATGATTAAATCATCCAACATGTCCAGCACACAAACAACTATATTCATATAATTTACAGCCTTATATCCATCATAAACCCAACACATCCCAAGAACATTTCAAACAACTTTCAAGTGCTATCTTACGACATCTCAACCAAACAACTTAGCTAGGACTTAGATATGATCAAACCCATGTAGGAGAAGAAAAGCTTACCTTTAAACAGCAAGAAAAACTCCAAGAACAACACTCCTTCAACTTGAAAGAACTCACAACTCATCAACAACATCATATAAGTTATCTCCACCACGTCTACAACACTTTTAGAAGAACTTAGGTGTGTTTGGCCTTGGATTTGTGTATGAACCTTTAGGATATGCTTAGAGAGTTTAGAGGTGCTTGGAGGTCTGGTTTGATCAAAAATTAGACTTGGAGATGAAGGCTACCGCTTTTTATAACAAGATAAGCTTCCACCGACTTTGTGGGTCCCAAAGCGAGCTACTTGCAGCGTTTATTAAAATGTACATAAGTTTTTGTACAAAGCTCTGATTTACGAACAGTTTGTTGCATTGGAAAGTAGACACGCTGAACTTGAATTTAAATAGGTTATGCACTCCATAACTCCTTATATACAAGAAGATATACCCCTAGAACTTTAACTAAAAAAATCATGTCCAGAATTCGGCCTACCATTTCCTGAGTTTCGACGAACTTAATTTCTTCAATTCATTTAGCCCTCGATCTCTTACGAGACTTACTTAACACTTGTTTAAAGTCTTACTTAGCCTCATATGGGTACCCTAACTCATCCGGGATGACATTAGTTTACTCACACGCTATCGACGTAACAAATCCAAGTATAATGGCTTAGCGACTCTTGAATTCTTGCAACTTTCAAGGATCCAACTTGTTCCCTTCCTTTACAACCTAAAGGACAATCTTTTATTTAACTTATGTCGACTAGCTCATGACGATTTCAACATACAAAAGTACGGGATGTAACACTTCGTTAGAGTGTATTTGACTTGCGAGGATGGGTGGCCCAGTTTCCAAAGTACTTGGCTGAGTCTTGGTTGATTTTGAGGAATTTAGAAGCTTTTAGGTGAACAAGTGGAAAAATATTGACTAATAGTTGACTTTTAGGTTAATGAGTGTTTTGGAATTTTCGTCGGTTCTAATAGGTCTGGAAGGTCGATTATAACTTGATAAGATGATTGGTTTAGTTCCCGAGGCACTCGGGGGTGTGTTGGTCCTATGGTTGGAAAGATTGTTCTGGGCATTTGGGGTTGACCGGTTCAAGATGATCTTTTTTAGGAATTCCAAGGGAGCGGGGGAATTCGTAGCGTCTTTTAATAGGAGGTTGCATGTTTGGTTTGTATCTGGGAGATCGCAGATGAGTTTCGGGTTTTGGTTTGAACTTGATGAAAACCCATAATTTTGCTGGTTCTGGTATGCCGCATCTGAGGACACAGCACCTCACCTGCGGGCCTACCTCTGCGAGGTTTGGTCCGCAGGTGCGGGAAAGAGGGGTTTTAAGTAAGGCCGCATCTGCGGTCACTTCTCCGTAAATGTGAGGCCGCACCTGCGAGGAATGGTCTGCATGTGCGGAAATCGCTGATGAGAAACTCATAAATTTCCCTAATTCGAGTTATTTCATTCTATTCACAAATTTGAGACCTAGAAGTTTGGGAAGGAGTGATTTTGTGGAGACTTTTGGGTTTCTTCAAGTGGGTAAGCCTCTTAACTTTCTTTTATGATTTAAAAATGGGTTGACTAAGAATTTTCTTAAGAGGAATTTGTTTTGAAAGGGGGTTTCATGACTAAAAACCCTAGGCTAGAAATAGATTTTTCTTAACTAATCATTGATGGTTTTGGGGTAGATTTCCTAGTGATTACCTTGATAAAGCCTTGATAAGTTTCCTCTAATTCAAATTTCGATTTCAAAAGGGGTTTTTCAATGGATTAAATTCGTGGGTTTTCTTCATATTTTGGGGTTTTGACAAAATGATAAAATTAAGCTTATTTGGGATTAGATTCTTATAAAACTTGGTATTTTGACTCCCTGGACTATGGGTGAACCATTTTCGACATGAATATCTATTTTCGCCCTTGTGGGCCCAGGGTCTCCTTTTTATATTCGTTTTTTATTTCGACTTAGAAGCATGGTAATATAGGTATCGTTAGTCCCATAATCTAATATAGATTATTAGTTTGGTCTACTTTAATCGATTTGAGGTGATTCAGAAAGGCAAGGCTCAAGTGGATTAGTTAGTTGCACATGTTCGGCTTCAAGGTAGGTTACGGCTTACTTATGTCTAGACTCTGATTAGAGAAACATATATAGATAGTTGTTGCTGAAGGGGAAAGTATGATAGGCCTTCGGGCATGGTTGTGGTGATAAACCTACTGGTTTGGTATGGATATTGTTACATGGGCTTATCGTCATATTTGTTATACTTCTGAACTGATTATATTCATCCCTGTCTCTTGATATCTCACTTATCTCTTGGAAAAGAAGGATAATGTTGACGAATTGAGTCTTGATATGCAATTCATGGCAAATAATTGTTGAGATTACGATGTGTTTTGTTGTTGAGGTTGATATCATGCAAGGCATGCATTCCATATTTCATATGGTTGATTGATATGATGGTGATAGGTAATGATGATCAGTGAGAGAGTGTAGCCTCCGAGGTCTTTGCCGAAGAGCGTAAAATAGAGATGAGATCTCGTGATCCCAGGTCTTTATTAGATTGAAATGAGTGCTCGTGATCCGAGGTCATTTACCGGAGCGAGTGAGTTCTCGTGTCTGAGGTCATTTGCCGGAACGAGGGTACATGGGCTTTGTTGGTCCCCCATGGGTCATGGCTTTGAGGCATTGCTCTTAGCATGTGTGTACGGTTATGGAAAGTTGGTCAGTGCATTGCATTGCATCTACATTCATTCATCTACTTTTGACTATTTACTTGGCTTTTCATACATTTGATCTGATCCTATATATATATATATATATATTTAAACATGTTTCAGGACTGTATTTGAATGCTTATCTGCTCTACTTGTTAATTCCTTCTATTGTGACTTAATCGTTGTCGGCCTATGATTCCTACGAGTACTTGTGTTGTACTCATACTGCTCTTGTTGCACTTTTGTTGAGTGCAGAGTTTGTTCAGGGTTCCAGTTCTCGACCTCGCGAGTTATCCGAGCCACTTGCTAGAGATTCCAGGGTGAGCTACTTACTAGATCTGCAACCCGAATTTCCCTCTCTTTATATCTATCTCTTGATTTCACAGACAGACTTGTTTATATTTTGTAGATTTTAACTTTTAGTACACCGAATGTTGTATATACTTAGTGCTCTTGTACGAGTCCAGATCAGGTTTTGGATGGTAGTTATTATTGTTTCCGCACTTTTGACAATTATATATATATAAGTGTTAACTAAAGGAAAGGTTCGCCCACCAGGGGGGATAGTGTGGGTGCCCGCATGACTCACGAGTTGGGTCGTGACAAGTTGGTATCAGAGCGCTAGATTCACCGATTTTATAAGTACAAGAGCAATGTCTAGTAAAGTCTTGTGATATGTACGATGAGCTCCGTACTTATCTGCGAGAGGATATAGGACATTTAGGAAACTTTCATTTTATTCACTCCTTTCGTGCTACTTTATTCAAATTGGTATCTACACAATTCAAATTGGTATCTGACTTCTATTCCTATTCTTTCACAGATGGTGAGAACACGCGCGACAGTCGGGAGAGACGAGGTGCCAATACCTGCTGCCAGAGGCTGAGGCTGAGCTAGAGGCCGTGGTAGATATATATTGGTCGTGAGGCAGCACCTGCCTTGGGTAGAGCACCCGTGGCTAGCCAAGCCCGAGCTAGATCTTTATCGCTCAAGCCAGTATTTTAGCATGATGATGAGCCCATGGGAGAGGATGAGCTGGGACCAGCCCAGGCTCAACTAGTATTGCAGGATGCCATGGTTCGAATTTTGAGTCTTCTTGAGGGGTTGACCCAGGCGGGCGTCTATCCAGCTACACCAGAAGGGTCTCAGACTAGAGCTGGAGGAAAGACCCCAGAGTAGTACCAGACCCACAGGGCACAACCTGCATCAGCTATGGCACGCTGTATTGATGAGATTCCACCACATGCTTTTACTCTTAGGCCCGTTGCTGGCCCGACTATAACTCATGAGGAGCAGGATTTGTTTTCGAGGTTTACCAAGATGAAGCCGCATGAATTTTATGATACCCGTGGGGAGGATGCTTATGAGTTCATCGTTGACAGTCATGAGAGGCTTCACAAGTTAGGTGTGGTGGAGTCGCATGGGATCGATTATGTTTCTTTCTAGTTGAATGGGGAAGAAAATATGTGACGGAGGTCCTATATTGAGTGCCGAGCAGCTGGGTCGCTTCCCTTGACTTGGACCCAGTTCTATTAGGTGTTTCTAGAGAAGTACGTTCCCTAGACTTTGAGGGACAGACAGAGACATGAGTTTAATAGTCTAGAGCAGAGAGGGATGTCGGTCGCAGAGTATGAGTCCAGATTTCATTCCTTGGCTCGTTATGGAGTTCAGTTACTCCCTACCGAGGCAGAAAAAAGTGAAGAGGTTCGTCAAGGGGTTGGTGTTTCCGTTGCAGTTGGCGACCTTACAACTAGTGGCTTCTGGTTCTTCATTTCAGTTTGTTGTAGATCATGCTACTGAGGTCGAGTCTGCAAGGATTCAGGCTCATAGTGGGGGTGGCGATAAGAGGATGCATCAATCTCGTAGTTTCAGTAGTTCTTTATCCAGGGATGGGGGCCATTTGGGAAAGGGTCATGAGTACCATTCTGGCCGCCCCATTCCTTCAGCATTACACATTTTAGTTGGTAGCTCTTTTGGGCAGAATGGATTCAATTTTGGACAGACTTCTCGAGGTTCTTACCCTCGACCCTTAAATCAGGGCAGATATTTTAATTTGTCATTTTCAGTGACACGGCTCCGGTTGGTCAGGGGTTGCTTGGAGTGTGGTGACCCAAAACATTTCGCAAGAGAGTTTCCTAGACCCAGACAACGTGGAGCTCAGCAGGGCTATCGATTTTAGACTCCCAGGGCTCCAGCACCATCCGCTAGTAGAGATGGATCTTCGGGTATAAGTGGTTCGCGGCAAAGTAGAGGTGGTTATCAGTTTGAGAGAGGTGGCCATCTGCGCTGCAGGGGCAGTTCTCAAGCAGTGAGAGGTGGAGCTCAGTCTGGTCAGGGTGGCTGTAGAGGCACACAGTCCGGGGGTGGACGAGTTTATTATTATGCTTTTAGATAGGAAATGTCTTATTCCATGTTTAGATGACTGTCAAACTATGAAGAACCAGAATGAGACCTGGTCCTCCAGGTGCTCTTTTCATGCATGCTACAGCGGTCTGTACAGTCAACAACCACAGCTATAAAACAGTAACTGCTCACTGCACAGCAGTCTAGTATAACAACAACATGTTGCAAGGTCTTTTGGTGTGTCTTGAAAAACCTAAATTCACAACAAAGCTTAGCCGTCACAAGGTTATTTCAAGTACCATCAAAGACAAAGCTACAATAGATTGAAGGGCTCCCTCATTACAAAGGAAGATACTTCAAGTTCTTAAGCTGTTGAGCTTTGTCATTTATGCTAAAACTGTAAACCTATTCTTCTTGTTTAGAAGCTGTGTGTAGGTGTTTTAAAGTCTCAAGTTTGCTTTCATAAGCTCTTGAGTGGTACACTAGGCTAGAGTTATCTTAGTTGTATTAGTTGAATTCTCAAATGTGGCTTGTTGGAAGAGTGTCTTCACAAGAACCTTGAGTGGTATACTAGGATAAAGTCAGTCTAGGTGTATTAGTTTCCTTGGCTAGAGTTAGTCAAGTGTAGGTTCTTTCAATCGGAGTATTGCAAGGGTAGAGGGACTACAGAGGTTAGTTCCTAGGTTGCAACTATTGTAAGGGTGAGGGATAATGGGAGTTAATTCCTAGTTTGCAATAGCTTGTAATCTGAAGTTGCTCGATGTAGTTGAGTTGAAATCCTACTGGGGTAGGTCATGATTTTTAATCCCTTGAGCAAGGAGTTTTTCATGGTAAATTCTTGCCTTCGGTACTCACTGCATTGCATAAGGGAACTGGTACTCAACCAGTTCCCTCCATATATTGTTTGGTGAGCGCACAACCTATAAATTGATATCAGACTAGGTTCTTTCTAAATGGTTAACACCTATAAAGGATCGTTCGATTGGCTATCTCACCAAACAAAGAAGGAAGATAGAAGGATGTCCACATAAAGGAAATAATGAGCGAAACTCCATCTAAGCAGGCCTCAATGAATCTTGATGCCGAGTATGAAAAGGATAACGTACCTCAGAAGAATATAACTAAGGTGAACATCATTCTGAAAAATCCCTGCAAGAGATTTGTTCCTCAACTACAGTCATGGAGATGTTGAATTCAAGAAAAAAAAAACAAAGAAATCATGGAGTTCAGAAGGCTAGCATATCAAACTATCTCCACAATGAGGACACTACTAAACAGGAGTCAAAAACATAATTTATCTGCGTGAAAAAGGAGTAAACTTGTCTGAACAAAAAGGGAAATCCAACTCACCCTGTTTATTACTCCAAGGGACCCAATCTAGTGTGGGGTCCCAAACAAGGTCAGTGGTCATGTTGGAAGACTTGAGTGAAAAAGAGGGGATCAAGAGGAAAATGAAATCTACCTTTCACTCAAGAGCTTCTAAGGAGAAGATGGGTGTATGAAGAGAAAAACATGAGCAAAACATCCTTTCATGGTCTGTCCTATCCTTCTCGTTATCACAAATCCGTCGGCCTGTGCACAAATCGGTTCAACCCGAATTTTCAAACCGATTCGAAACAATTTGGATAATACAATTCGATTTCGATTTACAAATGCAACTACGGTTTAACGGTTCGGATACGGTTGGATTCAATTATCAACCGAACCGACCCGAACAAACCGAATTTATATGCCACTAATGACTAATATAACTAATACTCTAATAGTCTACCTATATATACGCTTAATACTTAATATTGAAGTAATATTTATTTAACTTCAAAAGTAGTGCAAATGAATGTCTGCATGCACACCTTGCACTGGATATTCATGGCCTTAAGTTGACTTCTCTTTTGGCCTTTCATCTTTTCAGCGTTCTTCTCACGAGCCCTCTTTGCCTTTTGGCCATTGCCTCCACCCATGGCTTTTTTTGTTCTTTGATCTTAGCCTGTACAAATTAGCGTTTTTTTTTAATTATTTTTTTGAGGATGCAAATTGAGTTATTATGCTTGTCTGCTTGCAAGTTACAAGATGCTGGATTACTAATTTGGTATATGTAATGTGGTGTTGGCGGATTTGTATGCTTGCACAAGTTGTGAAGCTCTTGTTTTGCTATTTATATGCTATTATGCTTGCAAGTTTATGGTTTTTTCTTGGTTAATGTCTTGGTTATAAGGTTGCAAATTTAGGATCTCATTATTTTTTGTTATGTTTACTCTAAAAATGAAATGAAAATAGTTACTTGTTTAAATTTTGAATAAACCGAACAAACCGATTTGTGTAACCGAACCGAAATAATAAAAAACGAATCGAATTGAACCTAGAATGGATCGAGTTTGGTTGAGAATTTTAGAAAGTCAAAATTCAAAATTTCAACTCGATGATGGCCAAAACCGAACCGAACCGATTCGTGCACATGCCTATAAATCCGAGTGCGGTGACTAATCACTTGAAGAACCGAGTTGCTGATTCTATGCAAGACGTTTTTTTTTGGATACTTTCTTTCTTCTCTATGGTTATGATAAAGGAAGAGCTAAAGTTGAATTGCCACAACAGGAGCCTTCCTCAAGGGAGGAGTTCATACCCGGAGAAAGAAAGCAGACTCCCACATCTACTAGTTCAACATATTGTTTGCACTAGTCTCATAGCCATCTCTATTAACATAATATCAAAATTTCTAGAACTCTATAGGATGGTATCGTATTTTAGAGAAATGGCATCTTTCCTAAGCCAACGCTTTCTAAGCGAATGACTTGTTGGCTCGAGGAACAACCCTGAATATTTTTTTGAGATTGTGTTCACGAAAATATTCCTCAACCCACAAACATGTTTCGGCTGTCTTTGTGCAGTCAGGCAAAAGGTTTTTTTTTTGGGTGACATCTACTTTTACTGCTGCAGGTATACACGCATGGATGTCTCAGAATAGTGTAAGCAAGGTTGACCTGGCACATTTCAGAGCTATTGCTCGGATGACTTTTCTTTTTCAAACAAAATCAGCAAAGGAACCTGGTCTATGTAACTCAGGTTAGTAGTCTTTTCGACACAAGTATAAAAATGAAATTGTCATTTAAGCACCAAGTCACCGAAACCTTTTGAAAATTCTCCTCCAGACTTCACACATTCCTTAAGCTGACCCAACCCACTCGTCACCTGACTCTTTCATATACCCTAGATTACTTTTCCCTCTTTTCAATTGATGCTGAAAATTTAACATACATCCTTAATTCTCCTCTCCTACATACAAACCTGGTACATCTCTCACTCTAAGTCTCTATTCTCTCTCCTTGTTTTCTTCTAGAATCAGACTTCATTATGTCTAGTGAAGGATCTATTTCTCAAGTCCCTATTGAAACCGACCCCTCTCTCACCTTCCAAGGCCCAAGATCCACTGGAATCAAGCCAACCCATATCCTCTCTAAAACCCCATCCTTCCATTGATCTAAAATGTGTCACCACTCCATCAAAATCCTCTGCCTCCAGCAAATCTCTCAGTAGAACTGTACCTTCTTCAGCCATACCTGTCTAGATCGAAAAACCTGACTCTGTAAGTAGTGGTCATACCATATCTGTGTCCAGATATTTTCAAAACACAAACGAAATGCAAGAACAAGACAATGGTGTAGAGGTTACCAGCCAATCTATTGAGAATACAAGAGAGTCACATCAAGCCAAAGAAAACCTGGTCTCCCCAGATATGCATGAAGAAAAGGCTATATGCGTTGAAGAGGAACAAAATTCATAAGCAGTCAACATACAAAAAGATAACTCTCCTCTCTCTAATCTCGATAAAGGAACAGAGGAGTCAGTAAACGAGTGTCACGACCCAACTAGGGGCCATGACGGGTACCCAGGGCTAGCCACCGAGCACCACTCGTGCTACTACTTAAATTGTAGGAAAAACATATTTTATATGGAAACATAAATACTTTTTAAATACATTTGCCTCTCGGCCATCAGAATAATATATATACATATAATAGCATCTCGTGAGACCATCTAACCCACACTGCGCATCTACGAGCCTCTACTGGAGTGCTAAGCATAAGGACGGGACAGGACCCCGTCATGCCTAAAAATACATATACATGGATATACACAAAATAATCGTCATAAGAGCCTCCGAACAAAGGAGTGCTTTCAAGCAGCTGACGGCTAATGCTGGTCTGGGTCGAGCTCTCCTCCCTATCTACCTGTGAGCATGATCACAGCGTCCAGAGAAAACGAACGTCAGTATGAATATTGTACTGAGTATAAGAGGCATAAACAATGAAATAGAACAATGACATAAAGGAAATATCAATATGGAACATCTATATCTAACTGTCATGTATAAAAGAATTAAGCCATGCTGTCTTACTCATACTCATCATCATATCATGTATGCATAATGTATAAGCTGCCCGCTCATATAGGTGCGGTGTAGTAATGTATAAGCTTCCCGTCCATATCGGATCGGTGTGATAATCATAACATTAGCCTGCGTCCAGGCCTCCCGCGTCCGGGGTATCATATCATGCCGCCCACTAGTGGTGTCTGCCCATGCCATTTGTCCATGGTGTATCGTATAGCTGCCCGCCTTAGCGGTGACTGCCCGGCCAATTAGGCGCGGTGTTATATCATCGTCATCATACATGCTCATCATAATATACTTATCATAATACATGCATAATGCTTATGAACAACTTTACTTTATCGGGGTGACGTAAGGTCGTGATTTCCCCGATTTCATTATGGAGTAATCATTGACATTCTGCCTCACCTTGAAGGAATTAACAAATAAGGTGAGTGTAAGCAATAAATAACATCATTAATTGTATAGAATCATCATGTCATATCTTTTATCTTATATAGCCATTTATAGACATAAGCTTTTAGCTTTCTGGAATATAGGAACTCATGAGGAGGAAGGGAAATCATGCTATGAGATTCATGCCGTTAGAAAGAAAGGACTAGCCTCACATACCTTTGACGTTTAACTAAGCTATCGTTCGCTTGTTCTCCTTCGATATCGCGTTTCTACCTTCAAAAGAAAATTCGCATTTACGTTAGTTAATCGGCTATAAGAACGCGCTACTATTTCTAGGGAAAATTGGGCGGCACTTCCTTTGTTTATACTACTTTTCCCATATTCTACCTTAACTCCCAAACTCTCACAACAACGTTCACAATATTACATTCAACAATCATCATCTATCTACATTTACCACATTCCACCATTTTTCTCCAATTTCTCCACATTTATGGGCTTTAGCTCATCATCACATTTTCTCATACCTCATACCTATTTCATGGTCTACACGTTATTTATAACATATTTATACTCCCAGCTCATCAACATTCATAATGCAATCCAACTATTATTCAACTATGACACTATTCACATTTTATGACCCATTTACTACATTCTTCTATAATCCAAGCGTTTTAATGTATTAATGCTTCAATCACCATGAGAGGGCCATAAAACTTACCTTAGGTAGTGTTGGAACAAGCCTTGAGCAAAAACACTCTTTTATGCCAAAAACCCTATTTCACTTCCTTTGCAATTTCTTGGTATAGATGAACTTTGATGAGCTTCACACCATTGGTTCCATGGATTTCATGTAGTTGACCACTAATTTCCCTTAAATTCTTGTGGATGAAATGTTTGGAATGTTCTAGAGTTCTCTTGAGTGTGTAGATGAGAAATGAAATGAAAATGAATGAAAAGGGTCCCTTATATTAATCACAAAATCTGATTTTTATGAACAGCAGTCGGGATGCACAGTGGTCGTAAACCCAGTTTACGGACCATATTCTGGTTTACGGTCCGTCCTTCACGACCGTATTTAAGCATATCAAAACCAGAAACTCAGGCTGAGACGTGGTGATTTACGGACACAGTTTACGGGCCGTATTTCACTTTATGGTCTGTATTCTGAGTCGTATTTAACCATTTCGTCATTTGGCAGAAAGTTGAAGTTTTTGGAATGTTGAAGGACGATGGCAGTTTACGGTTCGTAAACTACTTTACGGGCCGTATTCTATTTTACGACCAACTGGGTCGAAGTGCAGATCTGTAACTTTCTCATTTCCAAAATTCATAAATAGTCGTTCCCTACTTAGTAAAACATCGCACACTCATACACTTCGTTGGTCTACCCGTTGTACGTTCACAGGGAAATTTCTGAGGTGTAACAACGAGTCTCCCATAAAAGTGGATGGACCCATCTCTGGGATTAGTCAAGGACGTTTTGGTAGAATGGGCAGTGATGCAGTCCTAATGGAAGAAATCGCACAAACCATGAGCACTATAGGTGATTTAGAGAGTCAAATGAACTCAGAGAAAATGAAGGAGAGACCTGATCCCTCAGTACTAAGAATAACTGAAACTGAATCCAGGATATCTCCTGTGTGGGACAAGACATCAGGGTCGCCTATAAGGAATGTAGATCTGATTCTAAGACCTGAACTTGCTCCTCATGATGTTGTACCTCTTGCTGAGCTCTCACCTGAAAAGAGTCAAGATCAAAATGCTTGTGCTGATGAATCTGATGAAGATAAGATACCTCTTGCCCTTAAAATGAAGAAGAAGTCCGGAGATAAAGGGACCGCAAGATCTGGAGTTATTGAGAAAATCACTTCTGGTCGAACGACACCTCAAACCAGACAAAGTAATAAGGCTGCAAAGGCAGCCCTGGAATCACTCTGCAGCCCAACAAATCAAAGGGTAGAAAAAGGATCAGAAGCTCTCAAGTAAATAGTCGCTTGACTGATGAAATTGAGCTAGTCGATGTGGAGACTATAGTCGTGAATTTTGATGAGGCAGTGAAAAGAGAAGGAATGAAAGATGTCTCAATTGTGAAGAAAAATTCAAAGAGAAGAAAGAGCAAAAACAATGAAGAGTCACGTTCCTTGAAGAAGCCAAGGGTGAGCAAAGCAGTTGCTCTAAATGAAAATGAGAAGAGAAAATCCGAGGAGACAATTATATTTGGGATGAAAGAACTGATTGAAATAATTAGATTTCAGAGTTGGAGCAATTTGTTGACTCCACCAGTGCCAAGTGCTTATGAGGAACAAGTGTCTAAGTTCTTTGCAAACCTCAACTACTCCGATGATCTAAGCACCCTTATTGCATCAGTTGACCAGACTGAGTTTATTGCTAACTGAAGAGACACTGGGAAACATCTTGGGATTTCCACTGAAGGAATGAGAACCGTTAATGGAAGCATAGAAGCTTCAAGTGACTTAAGAACCATGATTGCTAAAAAAGAGGTAAAAGATGTAGGTACAAGGGCAAGACTTAACAAGAATGAGCTCAAACCAAAATATCAACTCACTTTTGAATTGGTCAACAAAGTGTTGCTTCTAAGGGGAGAGGGTTGTATTGTTGCTTCTATTGCAAATCTGGTGCTCATGAAAGCCTTCATCAACTACCAACCCATAAATCTTCCAACGATCATGATCAAGCATATCATCAAGGTAGTGGATACACTAGATGGGAAGCATGGGCTTCCTTGTGGGTTCTTTCTTGAGCCTTTCAAGATCAAGACTAGCAAAGCTATCAAAGGATCTAAAAAGCAAATTTTCTCCTTGTCTACTTTAGAAGAGTGTGAATGCTTACTAAATAAATGTGGAAGTACTTCCACAATCTCCAATATTCTTGTGGCATAAGAAATTGCCACTGCTGAACTGGAAAGGGTCAAAGCTGAGAATGTTGCTTTCAAGCTCAGCTATTTGTGAAGGAGAAAGAGGTTGGCTCTCAAAGTCCTCTACAGGTTGTAAAAATTAAAATTGGCAAGCTTAAAGATGAAAATGAGAGGCTGACACAAAAAGTGGACAAGCTCAAGGACCAGATGCTTCAAGATCAACGTATCAACAGTGACTGAGTGGACAGATAACTCATAGTGCTGACTCAAAATCCCCAGAAGTCTCAAATTCCTTAAGTGTCCAAACCAAAATCCCTTACTATGCCTTCCCCTGATTTTTTTCTATCTCTCCTATTTGTGCACGACAATGTTCTGGTACTGATGACAATTTTTCTTTTATGCATTTCTGATTTGGCTACTATGTTTTTGATTAAGTGTGTTAATCTTGTGCATATCTACTCAGTCTTGTGCCAAACTATGTGCTTGCTTGTATCTTTTACACCCATGTTTGTGTTGCCAGTGGGGCTCTGAGGAAGTAATGTTGAACTTTGTTTTGCCAATCCTAAATGGCCTTTTTGTTGATGCCAAAAGGGGGAAATAATTGATGGAGAATTGTAAATAATGGAGAAGACTAGATGTCACTTGTGCGTCACTTGTAATACGTTGCTATGCTTCTTACTTGTAATATGCTGCTATATGTTTGTTTTCAAAAATGGTCTACATCACAGGCGGGGGGGGGGGGGGGGGGGGGGGGTGAGTGGGTTCTATCTGTCAGGGTGAAATAACAGCTGGGGAAACGAGTAGGATCTAGCTTCTCAAGAGGAATATCGCATCTGAGTTTTTCATCACCAAAAAGGGGAAATTGATAGGAAATATCTTATTCCATGTTTTGATGAATGTCAAACTATGAAGAACCAGAATGAGACCCGGTCCTCCAGCTGCTCTCTTCATACAAGCTACAGCGGTCCGTACAGTTAACAACCACAACTATAAAACAGTAACTGCTCACTGCACAGCAGTCTAGTATAACAACAACATGTTGCAAGGTCTTTTGGTGTGTCTTGAAAAACCTAAATTCACAACAAAGCTTAGCCGTCACAAGGTTATTTCAAGTACCATCAAAGACAAAGCTACAATAGATTGAAGGGCTCCCTCATTACAAAGGAAGATACCTCAAGTTCTTAAGCTGTTGAGCTTTGTCATTTGTGCTAAAACTGTAAACCTATTCTTCTTGTTTAGAAGCTGTGTGTAGGTGTTTTAAAGTCTCAAGTTTGCTTCCATAAGCTCTTGAGTAGTACACTAGGCTAGAGTTAGCTTAGTTGTATTAGTTGAATTCTCAAAGATGGCTTGTTGGAAGAGTGTCTTCACAAGAACATTGAGTGGCACACTAGGACAAAGTCGGTCTAGATGTATTAGTTTCCTTGGCTAGAGTTAGTCAAGTGGAGGTGCTCGAAATCGGAGTATTGCAAGGGTGCAGGGACTACAGATGTTAGTTCTTAGGTTGCAACTATTGTAAGGGTGAGGGATTATGGGAGTTATTCCTAGTTTACAATAGGTTGTAATCTGAATTTTCTCGGTGTAGTTGAGTGGAAATCCTACTGGGGTAGGTCGTGGTTTTTAATCCCTTAAACAAGGAGTTTTTCACAGTAAAATCTTGCCTTTTGTACTCACTGCATTACATAAGGGAACTGGTACTCAACCAGGTCCCTCCATATACTGTTTGGTGAGCGCACAAGCTATAACACTTTTCTTGACAGACCAGAGGCTGAGGATTTTGATGTAGTTATCACAGGTACTATTTCGGTCTGTCACGGAGCAGCTTCAGTATTATTTAATTCGGGCTCTACTTTCTCTTATGTGTTCACATATTTCTCTATAGATTTGGATATGATTTGTGATCTACTTGATGTACCTATTTGTGTGTCTACTCCGGTAGGAGATTCTTTAGTGGTAGATCGAGTCTATCGATCTTGTGCAGTTATATTCCTGGGTTATGGTACTTGGCGCATATTCGGGATACGAGTGCGGATACTCCTTCCCTGGAGTTGTTACCTGTGGTTAGTGAGTTTACAGAGGTCTTGTTGACACCTAATTTTCACCTCATAAGCTGTGAATTTTGAGTTTCAAATTTCCCGAGTCAAAGACGGAATAAAGATATTTCCTTTCAATTTTAGAATTTCAAAAATTCCGAGAAAATTGAAAAATTGACTTTTATTATTATTTCGCAAAAATTGACAATTATAAGAAAATTACGGACTATTTATTCTCACAAATTTTATTTGAAAAGAGGATGTGTATCCTGCTCCGTCTAATTCGGGAAAATTGTTTGTTAAAACGACGTATGAATTACAACTCATTTTTTACCGTATTTTTTCACATTTTTAAATATTCTCCGGAACTATATCAATATTAGGCTTGTTTTAAAGCTAATATTTTAAATTTGCGAGTTTTAAATTTTAATAAGACTAAATAATTATTTTTATTTAGTAATATATGTATTTAGTCTTTAATTGATTTAAATCCCGAGGGAGGGGGTGCGTTTAACTTAAACATTGTTAAGACTTAAGGGGGGGGGGGGGTCTTTTAAACAAAAATGGGGAATGGAAGCTTATTAAAATAAACTTCCACCCCTCCCCCTCCCCCCCACCCCCCATTTTCACTTTACCCACTCGTCACCCTCCTCTCCTCTCAGGCGATATAGGCAACCTGGTTAGGGTTTGCTCGCACCCTTCAATTCTTGGCTATTTTGGGCTTATTTTAGTTAATTATTCGAGGGTTTTTGACCTCAACCATGTCATTTCATGGTTTCCAGGTTCAGTTCCCTTCGAATTTTCATTTTGCTATCTAAATTAGTCCCTAAATCTAGGATGTTACTCGGGTTTGGTTGGGCTAAGGCTGCCATGGGAGGGGTCACGAACCCTTGGCCATCTTGTGCACCTTAGCACCATAGAATCAAACCTACGGGAAATTTCCTAGCAAATTCCTAAGTGAAGGTACATGAATTGGGGATTTTATCCCATTGTACCAATTAGTACAACTATACCGTTAATATAGGCCGTTTGTACTATTTTTGATTTTTTTTAAGATTTTATTTGATTATTTGGATAGATTTTAGGGTACAAATGAGTTGTATTTTGTTGTCCTATATGGAAAAATTTGAATTATCTGTTAGGAGGGTACAATTTAAAGATTTTGGGGGGAAAACTTAGGATGAGGTGTCCATTTTATCCTAGGATTCCCTAATTTGAAAAATCTATATATAGCAAGTTGAGGAATTGGGAGAACGACCTTTTTTTTCGAAATTTAAAGAGCACAGGCTAAAAAATAAAAGATATATAAGAAATATAGGTATGAAAAATAGTTTTCAATATATCTAGATATATAAGAGAAAAACAAAAGATAAAAAGAAAGGGAATTTTTGAGGATCAAAAGGGGTTTGGTGATTTGAAGTTTGAAGTCTAAATCCTACTTTGGTCTTTAGGTTGCCTCAATAAAAGGTAAATCCTATTCTAATCTTTTTATATTTCCAGTTTTTTATAATGCTTTGCTTAAACTTGTTTGTTATTTGAAATGCTATGAATGTTTAGTCTAGTGTCTAGTGTTATTATTTCTGTGTTTGTTGCTTGCTATTCAAAGTCTTAAAATGAGCTAAGTGTTAGATAATGTCATGCTAAATAAGTATTATAACATGCTAATCTGAAGAACAGAAAGAAAAATGATTGAATATGGGGATTGAATATGGCGTCTAAGTTAAATTTTAAGGGTAGTTAGTTAGATGTCTATGATAAGAAGTTTAGTTGGTTATAAGTTATACTTGAAACTGTAAGATCATGTTTTCTTTTCTTAGTTTTGTGTATTGAAGCTGTGGTGATTTTTTTTTGGAGACTGTTTTGATAGGATAGCAGCATTTAGCTTGATTTTTGAGTAAGACGTATTTATTATGAAATATGAGAATCACTCCTATGTTTATTTCAGTTCGTAGACTCTATTTTTGCCTATGTTGAGGGTACATTTGTTTGATACACTGAAAACTGTTTTCTTTCCTTCAAATAATAAGTAATGAAGCTTTTGTTTAAAAAACTTGAACAAAGTATGGCTTAGAAGATCAACATCTTGAAATTACTTCTTTTTGGTTTGAGTTTGAGGTTTGTTATCTCCTTTGTTGTCAAACTAAAAAATGGTATACCTTATTGTCTAGTGCTTGATAGTTTGATTTGGACTGACATACTCATAGCATTTTTCTGTGGAAATGACCTTAAGTCATCACTATAATCTAGCTTTGGTTAATTTGAAGTCTTGAAAGATTGCTTAAGTGTTTATATTGTCTTAAATGAAAACTGATTAGCTTTGATTGGGTTTACTATCTTGTTTGAGTAGTTTAATAGGAATAAAAATAGAACTTGGTGTCTGTCTCATAAAGATCTTGAAACCTATGAGTTGTTATGAGTAGTTGACTAAAGATTGAGGTCTGTATTTGCTAAAAAATGGGTTTTATCAGCCTATGGGGATTTATGTTTTGCCTCATCTGAGATTTGCATAAGATAGAATTTGAAAATGGATTTAAAAGTGCAGATTTTTCTTTGAACTGCAACTTTGTCCCTCTTTTATTTAAAAATAGGCTAAAATGTGAACTTGTTTAAACTACCTGTACAATCTGCTATGTGTTTTGGCTTCTAGTGCATCTTCATGGTCTAGGATAGAGGTCATACACCATCTAAGTTCCTTGCCTTAAACTTTTTGCAGTTTAGTATGATGTCTGTGGAAAATTTCCTAACCATGTGACTAAAAAACGGAAACTTGCTTTGAAAATTAACTATCTAGACCAAACTGTGCTCATCTTGGTGTCGTTTAAGGACTACTGTGATCCATTTTTAGGTGATAATTGCCTCTGAATGTTATTATTTGCTTCAATTTATAATTGGACACTCCACAAAACTTGTTTTGAGGAGATTAAGGATTAAAAGTTGTAAAATGAACCTATTTTGGACCCTTGGATACTGAACTGTGACCATAAGACACCTTGGAACTTGTAGCCCTGATTGTTTCATCCTAAGTCTGAAAATCAGAGACCAAATGGAGCCTATTGATGCTAAGAGCTTCTAAAATGTGCTTTAACTTCTTACCTTTGTCATTTGATTTCAAGGCTGTAGGGGAATGGCTTATATTCTTGACTAAAAATAGACTAATGAATCTAGAGAAAGGATTAGTGTTGTTGGTGATTTTATCATGTTCCTACCCTATGTCCTATTTGCAACTTGATTATAGTGTCCATATTAGTTGTCATTTGGGTCTTACACAGATATTGCTTATAGTTTATTCAGTTCCTTTGCTTGACATGACTACTTAGTAGATTAAAATGAATCTTAAAACTGAAACCATGCTCAGGTGACCCTATTTGTACTTGATTTACTTATAATGTTTAGTTACCTAGCCTTGGCTGTTTGTTTGAATCAAGTCTTGTTCACTGAACCATCTTCTTCACCTAGGATAGTGCCATGAACCATTTTGTCTCAGTTTTTCTTTTAGAATTCTTGAAACTTGTCATTCTTCCTACTTGACGTTCCTTTGCACCTCTGATTTTCTTGTAACTTACAGACCATCTGTCCTGTCTTTTGTTGGTTATTTATTTGCAATGTTCATGTTGTTTGGTCACCTGTGACCTGTATTTTGCACTTGTATTTTTTATGGACTACTTGGTTCTCTTTACCTGATATAATCACTTAATAAACTAGGTGTAGGGAATCTAAATTGGGAACTAAGGCTGCTCAAAAGATTGAGAGTGATACTTGCTCTTGTGATGCATCCCCCCCCCCCCCCCCCCCCCCTCTTTATCATTTTCTTGTGAAATATGAGATTGTCACAGATACATTCTTCCTCCTTGTCAACTGTTGAACCATGTTACACTTGGCATCTCATTCCCAGCTTAGGATAGCATTCATGCACTCATTATGATCTTCATAGGTTCTTACTTGTATATATGGTTCTTTTGTGCAAGTTCTAGAAATAGAACAAGCTTATGATGTCCTAGAGACTCTACTGTTAGTCTGTTAAACTTGCTATATGCTGAGGTGATTTTGAAGAACTAAAAATGGCTAAAGCTGATTACAGCAAACCTTGATTGAAACCTGGAATGCTTGTTAAACCTACTGACTTGTTTATGTAGTATTTGAAACTGTTTTAAGTTTAGAACTAGTTTGAAATGGCTTAAAACTATGTTGTTAAGTCTGACTTGATTATTCTATATGTCTTATAAGCAGTGTTTTAAAAGGCGTTTTCGGGGGGAGCCCTGGGGCGGGGCGTACCAAAAATGCCCCGGGGCGATGGGTCGGGGCGAAAGTCTCCAAAGGCGTACGCCCAGCAATTCGGGTCATACGCCCATGCGTTTGGGGCATAAGCCCAGAAAACTTCTTCGAACTAAAACGAAATTTGTTAAATAAGTCCTTAATATAATGCCCAAATTCTCAAAAGTTAACATGTAATTACTCAAATGTTTTAAAAAGGAGCTGAAACATTAAATTTTAAAGTCAAGACCTTTTTTTATTGCTAGAATGCCTAATATATATTCTTTTCCAATTATTTCTCTTGTCTTCTACTATCTCAAAAAAGTAACGAGCAGTCACTTGTACTTGTAAGTAGCGTATAAAAGATTGTTCTATTTAGTTTTTTTGTGGGGGTGGAGCGTGTATATATATATTCTTTTTCAATTATTTATCTTGTCTTCTACTATCTCAAAAAAGTAACGAGCAGTCACTTGTACTTGTAAGTAGCGTATAATAGATTGTTCTAATTAGTTTTTTTTTTGGGTGGGGGGGGGTGGGGGTGGGGGTGGGGGTGGGGGTGGAGCATATATATATATATATATATATATATATATATATATATATATATATATATATATATATATATATATATCACTTATTTATAATTTTCTTCAATTTTTTATGCTATTTCACCTATTTAAAAGTATTTATTATAATTATATCATTTTATAAAATACTAAAAATTAAAACCCCATGGGGCTTACGCCTCACTGAGGCAGACATAAAATGCCCCGCCTTACGCCCTCGCCTTTTAAAATGCTGCTTATAAGAACCATGCTTGATTCCACATCTAGGTTTGGGCTTATTTGCTTAAATTCCAAGAATGAAACTAAGCTAAAATTATCATCTTAAGACCCTGCACTTAGACAGAATTCTTTCATTGCATTGTCATTTAACTTTAAAACTGGTAATAGATCAGAGTTGGCATTTCACATAGTGACTATAGGATCATGTAGAGGATTCAATTCACATTAGTTGAATTCTTTTGTATGAGATATGTGCATTTATGCTATTTTGAAAGATGCATTTCATCTTGTTTTTTTTGGAAAACTTCAAATTTGCTTGAGACTAAGTGAAGATTGTATGTGCACCTATCTCAACTGGGATGTTTGTGAAACTGTTTCCATTACTTTCATTGACTGATTTGCTACTTTTAAAATTGAGAACCTGCTTTAAAGGCTAAAAGACTGAGATGGATGAGTCTTGTTTGTTACTTATGCTAGAAAACAAATGGAAAAGGCTGTAAGTTTGAAAACATAAAGGTGCTTTCCTGTTTGTTGATTAGCTTGGTTGTTCCTTAACCTTCACTTAGTGTCTTATCCTGTATTGATTCTTAGTGACACTACACATTTCCTGGGTCCTGTTTGGAATTGGCCTCTTTGTATGATTAGGAAAACTTATGAGAATAGTGCAGTCCCATTTTTCTCATATGTTGTGCATCACTGTCTTTTTTTTTTTAACACAATTGCTATGAATGGTCTGGTACACCTCGAAAAATTCCCTGTCACTGCATAGTAAATAGACTAACGTAGGGTAAAAAGTATGTGATGTTTCTATAAGTAAGAAGCAGTACTTAATGGTTCTAATTGAGATTCCAAAGACGTTTGAGGCAAGGGAAGAAAGTTCGTTGAGAAAGGCGAAGTATACGTTGTGTTTCGGAGGATTTTGTAAACTACCGAGCTAATGTATATCCAATAATGTCTTGAGGAAAATCTATAACATTCCTTAAGTTGTTAATGAAGTGTTAAACAACTGCTAAGAAGGTTCCATAAGGATTGGAGGCAAAACGGGTCGACGAGGACAAGTTTCGGGGAATTGTGGATTGTACGGTCCTTTATACTAACAGTATAAAATATACGGCCCGTATATCTGACAGTATAACTTGTCCAGAAAAGGGGTCTCCACTGGAAGCATTATACGGTCACACATACGGACCGTATAAGTTATACGAACCGTATGTGTGTCCGTATAACATGGCCGGGAAATATTTTTAAGTTTTATATAAGGGACCCCTAGTTCATTATTTCATTTCCCATTTTCTCTCTAACACTCTCCACACCTATAGAACTTTCCACAACATTTATTTCAAGAATCCAAGATAAATTAAGGATCAACTTCATCAAACCAAGGGAATCAAGTGCAAGAAGCTCACTAGGGTTCATACAAGACAAGAAATCTCTTTGAATTGAAGCTAGGGCTTTTCCTCAAGTGAAGTGTTTCCACACAAAGATCATTCCCACACTATCAAAGGTAAGTTTTATGATAAATTCATGTTATTTAGACTATTGAGGGGTTGAAAGACTTGTATTTTGGAAGGAGGTAGAAGATGGGTTACAAATATGGGAATAGTGGCATTTTTGGGTAGTAGCTTAAAATGAATCATGATTCTTGATATGTTACGAGTATAGTTATGTTGTAAATTATATTAAGAATATGGGAGACACGTAATAGGATGATGAATGTAATGTAGTATTATGACCATGGTTATGGATGCCCTTGAAATAGAAGTAGGAGAATTGAATAATGTATGGTTGATGAAGATTGTTGAGTATGATATTATGAATGTTATTATTGATGATTGGGAGTTGTTATATGATATGGAGAAAGTAGTAGAAACAAAGGAAATGCTGCCCAAATTTTCGTTAGCTTTAGCTTAAGCTTAAGTACGTTTCCGATTATCTAATTCTAGTACGAATCCTCATGAATGTAGAATCGTGAACATTGGAAGAAAGCGCTTAAATTGATAAGTTGGAGCGACATCAAGGTATGTAAGGCTAGTCCCTTCTTTTCTAAGGCGTGATTCTTATGACATGAATTCCCTTATCTCTCCATGACTTTCTTACATTCCGGGAACTATGAGTCAATGTTGATAAAGAGCTTCTTATGATATAAATATGAGAGATATGTCATGAATATGATAATGATGATGATTTGTCTAAGCCTAGAGATCCTAAAGCTTATGATATGATAATTCCACGAAGCTAATGATCTTTATATGATTCTTTAATGTTATTCATTGTTGCTAGACTCACCTTATGATGCTAGTTCCTTCAAGGTGAGGTATGATGAATATGATTACTCCATAATGGAATCGGGGGTTCTCAACCTTACGTTACCCCGATATAATTATAGATTATTTTTTAGTTCTAATGCATGCTTTATGAGATATATATGATGATATGATTCCACCGTACCTAGATGGCCGGACATGTCACCGCGAAGGCGGGCTGCATACGATTCCACTGTGTGTGGATGGCCGGACATGTCACCGCTAATGCGGGCTACTTATGGTACACCGTGCCTAGAGGGACGGACATGACACCACTAGTGGGTGGCATGCGATGGTTACCCGGACGCAGGTTAACAATGATGATATATGTGATATGTATGACATGTGTTTTCTTTTAATGGTTAAGCAGGTTATATCCTCATCTCATGTTTTATGATTTCTTTATTATGTTAGTACTATTCATACCTTACATACTCAGTACCATATTCGTACTGACGTCCTTTATTTTTGGACGCTGTGTTCATGCCCACAGGTAGATAGGGAGATGGTGCGGATCCGTAGGAGCATGGGCACTCAATTATTTCGGAGGTGCCACTTATGATCATATGCTTTTGTGTATATATTTGGGCACGACGGGATCCTGTCCCGTCCTTATGTCTAGTACTCTAGTAGAGGCTCGTAGATACGTACGTGTGGGTTAAGTGTGTCCCATGATGATGTCAGTGTAATTTTTTGTAAATCATTTTTGCAGCCATGAGGGCTTATGTATATAGACATGTGTTTCTTTGGAGATTATATATGTCATGAGAGATTATGTATATCTATGTATAGTTTTGGGGTTTATATATATATGTTCAGGTTGAGTATAATGAATAGTCTAATGAGTGGTGCTCGGTAGTCAGCTCCGGGTACCCGTCATGGCCCCCTTTCCGGGTCGTGACAAAAGTGGTATCAGAGCAGTTCCGTCCTAGGGTGTATCTACGAGCCGTGTCCAGCAGAGTCTCGTTTATGGGTGTGAAGTGCGCCATACTTATAAACAAAAGGCTGCGGGGCATTTAGGAAAAATGACCATTCTTCTTCTTACTAGATCGTGCGATAGAGCCATGTTATAAGATTCTCTCCTCCCTAATGGTGTGTTATGATTTCAGCGATGCCGATAAAGAGAAAAGCGACAGCCGCCCAGAAAGGCAAGGCTACGACAGAAAGGCGATAGAAAGGGAGCCGCCACCCAATGTAGAGGAAGGCGAATCCCATAATGAGGCTCCATCTAACACCTCTCACACTCCGCCTATTATAGAAGAACAAGAGGGGGCTTCAGTCCCAGCTCCTATGCCTCCAGCTCCTCCACCGGATGCTTCAGGTCGACAAATGACCGAAGCTATTTAGCTACTGACACAGTTAGTTGCCACTCAGGCACAGCGGCAGAGTACAGGTTTAGGTGACAGGGAGACTAGTACTCGAGCCCGGGATTTTATGAGGTTAAACCCTCCAGAGTTTTTCGGGTCAAAGCCGGATGAAGACCCGCAAGGTTTTATTGATAAGATGTTGAGAACATTGAAAATTATTCATGCCTCCGATACTGAATCTGTAGAGTTGGCATCTTATATACTCCAGAATGTGGCGGTTCTTTGGTATAATAACTGGATATCTTCAAGAAAGGAAAATACACCTCCCCCGGTTTGGTAAGAATTTGTAGATGTGTCCCTTCGTCATTATTTACCACCCGAGGTTTGAAGGGCCCGTGCGAATAGGTTTCTGAATCTGAAACAAGGGAACATGAGTGCCCGGGAGTATAGCCTTCACTTTAATTCATTGGCTAGATATGCTCCGACCATGGTGGTCGATATGGGAGATAAAGTGCATGGGTTTATGAGTGGCTTAGGGCTACATTTGTTTAAAGATTGCTTGACAGCTTCATTACAGGAAGGGATGGATATTTTCGGTATTCAGGCTCACGCCCAGAATTTAGAAGAGCAGCAACATCCGCAAAAGGGTGAGCGCGATATTGATAGAGTGCAGAGTAAGAGGGCCAGATCTATGGGTGCCGGTAGCGACTATAGAGGGGGATTGAGGCATTCATATTCTAGATACTCACGCCAGTCGGCGACTAGTGCGCCTCCCCGGTTTGCAGGCAGGAGATTTGACCGCTCCATTCATTCAGGACAAGGTCAAAGCTCGAGAGCTTCAGGTTCTCAGTTGGGAGGTGATTATAGCCAGAGGAAACCACCGGTTCCACGATGTAGTCAGTGCAGAAAGTTACATTTGGGCCCATGTCGCCAAGGTTCAGATGTTTGTTATGTTTGTGGACAAGCTGGGCACGTGATGCGTGATTGTCCCTCGAGGTACGGTAGAGGTGGGGTTCAGCCCACAGGATCAGCAAATGGTTCTTCTTCGTCTATGCGCCCGATAGGGCAGACTCCCCAGATTCCAGCAGGGCGTGGTAGGGAAGAGGGGAAGCATCTAGTTCAGGTGGTACCCAGCCCCGTATTTATGCTTTAGCCGGACAACAGGATCTTGAGTCCTCCTTGGATGTGGTTACAGGTATACTATCTATATTCTCTCATGAGGCTTATGCATTGATAGATCCGGGTTCCACGTTGTCTTATATTACTCCTTATATTATTGGTCATATTGGGGTGAAACCTGAGCCAATTAAACCATTTGAGGTATCTACTCCAGTTGGTGACCCTGTAGTAGCTAGACAAGTATACAATAATTGTATAATTGTGGTATGTGATCGTTAGACTAAAGTTGATTTAGTTGAGCTGAAAATGTTAGATTTTGATGTGATTATGGGTATGGATTGGTTGGCCTCATGTTATGCTAATGTCGGTTGCCGAATAAAAGTAGTTCGATTCTAATTTCCGGGAGAGCCCGTGCTTGAATGGAAAGGTAATACAGCGTCTCCCCGAGGTATGTTTATTTCCTACCTTAAGGCAAGGAAGATGATAGCTAAAGGCTATATTTATCACTTAGTCCGAGTTCATGAAACCGAAGCAAAGCCACCGACTTTTCAATCCGTCCTGGTAGTGAATGAATTTCCGAATGTATTTCCAGACGAACTCCCAGGTCTTCCTCCAGAAAGAGAGATTGATTTTGCTATTGATGTGTTATCGGATGCTAAACCAATCTCTATTCCTCGTTACAGAATGGCTCCTGCAGAATTGAAAGAGCTAAAGGTACAACTGAAATATTTGCTCGAGAAGGGATTCACTAGGCCCAGCTCGTCACCGTGGGGAGCACCTGTCCTATTTGTGCGAAAGAAAGATGACTCTTTACGAATGTGTATTGATTATAGGTAGCTGAATAAGGTAACGATAAAGAATAAGTATCCGCTCCTAAGAATTGATGATTTGTTTGACCAACTACAGGGCGCAAAATGGTTTTCCAAAATAGATCTAAGGTCAGGTTATCATCAAGTGGGAGTTAGAGAAGAAGATATTCCTAAAACAACTTTCAGAACGAGAAATGGCCACTATGAATTTCGGGTGATGTTATTTGGGTTAACTAATGCTCCGGCGGTGTTTATGAATCTGATGAATAATGTATTCTGGCCTCTCTTAGATCTATTCGTGATCGTGTTCATTGAGGATATTCTAGTATACTCTCGGAAAAAGTCAGAACATGCAGACCATTTACGCATTGTCCTTGGGATTCTTCGGGCTCGTGAGTTGTATGCAAAATTCTTAAAATGTGAGTTTTGGCTAAATTCTGTGACTTTTCTAGGCCATATCATTTCAACTGACGGCATCCAAGTTGATACTCAGAAAATTAAGGCTATGAAGACTTGGCCAAGGCCTACAACACTTATAAAAGTCCATAATTTTCTGGGTTTGGCAGGTTACTATAGAAGATTCGTGGGAGGGTTTTCCTCTATTTCAGCACCATTGACGAAACTCACACAGAAATTAGCGAAATTTCAATGGACTGATGCTTGTGAACGTAGTTTCCAAGAATTGAAGGACAGATTAACTTCAGCCTCGGTCCTGACACTCCCAGAAGAGCCAGATAGTTATGTTGTATATTGTGATGCCTCTGGTGTTGGGTTAGGATGTGTGTTGATGCAGCACGGTAAAGTCATTGCCTATGCTTCAAGGCAGTTGCAGAAACATGAAAAGAACTATCCGACCCATGATCTTGAATTGGCTGCGGTTATTCATGCATTAAAGATGTGGAGACACTATTTGTATGGCGTTCATGTTGATATTTATACAGATCACAAAAGTCTCCAGTATATTTTCAAACAGAAGGAGTTGAATCTTCGACAGAGACGGTGGTTGGAATTATTGAAAGACTATGATGTGAGTATTTTATACCATCCCGGGAAGGCGAATGTAGTGGCTGATGCACTTAGACGCAAATCAATGGGTAGCCTATGTGAGGTTCCTCTAGAGAAGAAAGAATTAATCCGTGAGCTCCACCAGCTAGCCAGCCTCGGAGTTCATCTAATCGATTCAGGCAATGCAGGAATTGGTATTTGCAACCCAGCTATTTCCTCCTTAGATATGGAAGTGAAGGAGCGTTAATATGAAGACCCTCAGTTGAGTCACTATAGAGATACACTTCATGAGAAGGAGAAGTCGCCATTTGAAATTTCTACAGATGGATTTCTTAGGTACCGAGACATGCTTCGCGTTCCGAATGTGGCGGGACTATGTCGTCAGATTCTAGAAGAAGCTCATTACTCTCGGTATTCTATTCACCCAGGAGCGACAAAGATGTACCACGATCTTAAGCCAATGTATTGGTGGGATGGAATGAAGAAGGACATAGCAGAATTTGTAGCTCAATGTCCAACTTGCCAATAAGTGAAAATCGAGCATCAAAAGCCCGGAGGATTATTGCAAACTATGGAGATTCCAACCTGGAAATGGGAAGTGATCAACATGGTTTTCTTTGTAGGGCTACCTCGTTCCCGACGTAAGTATGACTCCATATGGGTGATCGTGGACAAACTCACGAAATCAGCTCATTTGCTTCCAGTCAGAACCACATATTCGGCAAAAGATTATGCAAGGTTGTACCTTAAAGAGATTGTCCGACTTCATGGTGTCCCGGTGTCCATTATCACAGATCGAGAGGAACAATTTACAGCTAAATTTTGGAAGTCTTTCGAAGAAGGTTTGGGTACTCAAGTAAGGCTTAGCACGGCATTTCACCCTCAGACCGATAGGCAAGCCGAACGCACTATTCAGACCTTGGAGGATATGTTATGGGCATGTGTGCTAGATTTTGGTAGTAGTTGGGATGACCACTTACCTCTTATTGAGTTTGCATACAACAATAGCTATCATTCCAGTGTTCAGATGGCCCCGTATGAAGCTCTATATGGAAGAAAGTGTAGATCTCCAATTGGGTGGTTCGAAGTAGGAGAGGTACAACTAATAGGCCCTGAATTGATTCAATAAGTGGTGGAAAAGGTCAAGGTTATCCGAAATCAATTAATGACAGCCCAGATTCGTCAGAAATCTTATGCGGACAACCGTTGGCGAGACTTAGAATTCCAAGTTGATGATTGGGTATTCTTAAAGTTATCACTGATGAAGAGCGTGATGAGATTTGGTAAGAAAGGGAAGTTAAGTCCTCGATACATTGGACCTTATAAAATTATCCACAAGGTAGGCTAAGTAGCATATGAATTGGACTTACCCTCAGACCTTGAATCAGTCCATCCGGTTTTTCACCTATCAATGCTTCGTAAATGTGTTGGAGATCCAACTAGAATCATGCCGATAGATGATGTTCAAGTGATGGAAAGGTTGACTTATGAGGAGGTACCTATTGCTATACTAGATAGGCAAGTATGGAGACTCAGAAACAAAGAGGTAGCTTCAGTCAAGGTTTTATGGAGAAATAATAACCGAGAAGAAATGACTTGGGAAGCGGAAGAAAATATGAAGTCCATATACCCACACTTGTTTCTACCCCCGGAAGAGATTCAATATGAGACATTAACATTATGAGGTATGTATGCTTTCTTTTCATGCTTTTGGTCGTGTGTGGCCATAATATATTACTATTGTGTTGTAGCCCTGTGTGGCATGGTTATTGTGGGCTGTTGTAACTAGATGGTAGAGCCATATTATAGGGTAAACTCTGGCGAAGTTTTAATAGAATTCCCGAGAACTTAACATTCGAGGACGAATGTTTTTAAAGGGGGAAGAATGTTACACCTCGAAAAATTCCTTGTCGTTGCATAGTAAATAGACTAACGTAGGGTAAGAAGTATATGATGTTTCTATAAGTAAGAAGCAGTACTTAATGGTTCTAATTGAGATTCCAAAGACGTTTGAGGCAAGGGAAGAAAGTTCGTTGTGAAAGGTGAAGTATACGTTGCGTTTCGGAAGAGTTTTGTAAAATACCGAGCTAATATTGATCTAATAATGTCTTGACAAAAAGCTATAAAGCTCCTTAAGTTGTTAATAAAGTGTCAAACAAGTGCTAAGAAGGTTCCATAAGGATTGGAGGCAAAACGGGTTGACGAGGACAAGTTTCGCGGAATTGTGGATTGTACGGTCCTTTATACTGACTGTATAAAAGATACGGCCCGTATATCTGACCGTATGTGTGTCCGTATAACTTGGTCGGGACAAATTTTTAAGTTTTATATAAAGGACCCCAAGTTCATTATTTCATTTCCCATTTTCTCTCTAACACTTTCCACACTTCTAAAACTTTCCACACCATTTATTTTCAAGAATCCAAGATAAATTAAGGATCAACTTCATCAAACCAAGGAAATCAAGTGCAAAAAGCTCATTAGGGTTCATACATGACAAGAAATCTCTTTGGATTGAAGCTAGGGTTTTTCCTCAAGTGAAGTGTTTCCACCCAAAGATCATTCCCAAACTATCAAAGGTAAGTTTTATGGTAAATTCATGTTATTTAGACTATTGAGGGGTTGAAAGACTTGGATTATGGGAGGAGGTAGAGATGGTTCACAAATATGGGAATAGTGGAATTTTTGGGTAGTAGCTTAAAATGAATCATGATTCTTGATATGTTACGAGTATAGTTATGTTGTAAATGATATTAAGAATATGGAAGAAAAGTTATAGGTGGATGAATGTAATGTAGTATTATGACCATGGTTATGGATGCCCTTGAAATGGAAGTAGGAGAATTGAATAATGTATGGTTGATGAAGATTGTTGAGTATGATATTATGAATGTTATTATTGATGATTCGGAGTTGTTATATGATATGGAGAAAGTAGTAGAAAAAAAGGAAATGTTGCCCAAATTTTCGTTAGCTTTAGCTTAAGCTTAAGTACGTTTCCGATTGTCTAATTCTAGTACGAATCCTCTTGAATGCAGAATCGTGAACATTGGAAGAAAGCGCTTAAATTGATAAGTTGGAGCGACATCAAGGTATGTAAGGCTAGTCCCTTCTTTTCTAAGGCATGATTCTTATGACAATTCCCTTATCTCTCCATGACTTTGTTACATTCCGGGAACTCTGAGTCAATGTTGATAAAGAGCTTCTTATGAGATAAAGATGAGAGATGTGTCATAAATATGATAACGATGATGATGAGTCTAAGCCTAGAGATCCTAAAGCTTATGATATGATAATTCCACGAAGCTAATGATCCTTATACGATTCTTTAATGTTATTCATTGTTGCTAGACTCACCTTATGATGCTAGTTCCTTCAAGGTGAGGTATGTTGAATATGATTACTCCATAATGGAATCGGGGGTTCTCAACCTTACGTCACCCCGATATAATTATAGATTATTTTTTAGTTCTAATGCATGCTTTATGAGATATATATGATGATACGATTCCACCGTGCCTAGATGGCCGGACATGTCACCGCGAAGGCGGGCTGCATACGATTCCATCGTGCCTGGATGGTCGGATATGTCATCGCTAATGCAGGCTGCTTATGGTACACCGTTCCTAGAGGGATGGACATGACACCACTAGTGGGCGGCGTGCGATGGTTATCCAGACGCGGGTTAACGATGATGATCTATGTGATATGTATGACATGTGTTTTCTTTTAAAGGTTAAGTAGGTTATATCCTCATCTCATGTTTTATGATTTTTTTATTATGTTAGTACTATTCATACCTTACATACTTAGTACAATATTCATACGGACGTCCTTTTGTTTTTTGGACGCTATGTTCATGCCCACAGTTAGAAAGGAAACAGTGCAGATCTGTAGGAGCTTATCAGCGGTCTCACAGGGGCACTCCACTATTTTGGAGGTGCCACTTATGATCATATTCTTTTGTGTATATATTTGGGCACGACGAGGTCCTGTCCCGTCCTTATGTCTAGTACTCTAGTAGAGGCTCGTAGATACGTACGTGTGGGCAAATTTTGTCCCATGATGATGTCAGTGTACATTTTTGTATATCATTTTTGCAGCCATGAGGTCTTATGTATATAGACATGTGTTTCTTTGGAGATTATATATGTCATGAGGGCTTATGTATATCTATGTATAGTTTTGGGGTTTATATATATATTCAGGTTGAGTATGGTGAATAGTCTAATGAGTGGTGCTCGATATTCAGCTCCGGGTACCCGTCATGGCCCCCTTTCTGGGTCGTGACATGGTCTTTGCTTGTGAATCCCCACTCCTCCCCACTTAAAAGTGCATAAGACTTGTAAGACTAGTTCCCTTAGCCAACATTAGAAGATTATATGCAGCTGAACTTTGAAAACAACTTGAGAATTGTAGTTCTGAAATCTCAAGAAACTGAGTATTGTCCCTGAATGATCCTGTTTGGCACTGGTTTAGATTTTAACTTTAGGTACACCATTCTATTTGTTATCACCTCTGAATTCTATCAAAAATAGGCTTGGCTTGACTGAAAGTTTGTTTGTGGTTGCATTTGTGGAAACTGTACACCTATCCTTTAAAAATTGGAATTTTGAAAAGCTTTATTTGGCTAGGTGTTGCCTTTACTGTTAGCCTAGACTTATCATGAATTTTAAAGGGTAAATTGACTTCAAAAATTGTTTCCCTGCATTAAGTGTTGAACATAGTCTCGTATGCATTTTTCTTGGCCTCAAAACTGTTTTGTTACTCTGTTATCTGTGACTAAGTTGTTACTTGTTGTGCTTGATTGAGTTTTCCAGCTTAGAATCCATAACCTTAAGTTGCTTATAGGCTTGATTGTTTGATAAAATCTTGATACTTTGAGCCTGGAAAATCTGGGCAGTTTTCTGGATTTTTAGAGTTTCTTTGGGTATTATCTTCTCATTTGCAGGATGAGACCTACATTGACACCTCCCTCTAATAGAGGAAGGGGAAGAGGACAAAAGGGGACAAGCAGAGGTACTGTTCTCGCCCAAATGGGTAACAAAAGGCTAATAGCCGACAATATTGCAGAAACTTCTGGTAATACCCAGAAACAAATTACCTATGCTGAATATCTTGCTTTTATAGAAGCACAGAAAAAAGGAGATAATATGCCTCCATCATATTCCAGTGCTCTCATAATTGATGATAATGGGGACACTGATTCATATGAAGAAAGTACTCAACGAGAGTTAATAATTCTCCTTGAGAATGATGATCTCCAATGGAAAGATGAACCTTGGAAAATAATGGAAAGGTATTTTGATAAAGCATCATACGCAACTCCGACTTATAAATATCGGATGCATTATGAAATGGTCCTTTCAAATACAGGATCAGCGGAATTCCAACATTTTTATCCAGCTAATACCAAAAAGGTTTATAATTTTTCAAAAATTGTTATAAAAAAGATATTTTCTCCAAATGAATGGGGAATAAGTCCGTTAAAGGACAGGGATTATATCCACCCAGAACAAAAGGTCCCAGTTAAATTCAATTATTAGGATTATGTTGAAAGCTTTAATAAAGCTTTTTTATACGAGAATGATAATAAAAAACATTCTTGGTTTATAAAAATCTGTGCCAATGTTTATAAACAGGGCATCCCAAATTGGTTTTGTCAATGGTGGATCCATTATGGTCCAACCGTAAAAATTTTACCAGAACCCTTCAAGAGTTTATATACTGAATGGGTTGATGTCTCTCCAAAAATAATAGATTTGGAAAATAATATTACTTTCTCTGAAGAAATTTCTAATATGTATTTCTTCATTGAATTCTCCATTCCATGGATCATGAAATGGTCAGTTGAAGCGGGTTATACCCCGCAAAATATGCCTTGTTTAAACAGAATTTTTTATACAAAGTTCTGGAAAAAATTACTCCAAAAATCAAAGGATGGTACTATCCCAGGACAAGATTTGATAAATCAGATTAAAACTACTATTGCACATTATAAGGACTCCATTAACTCCAGACAAAAGGAAATTCCCAGTCCTTTTGAGCATATTGCTCGAAAAATTCAAATGAAGAAAGGCGCAATTCCCCCAGAACAGCTTATAGCCACCTACATGGAGGAATTTAAATCTAATTTGATGCAGCATCTTAATATGGAAGCTATGTCAGATATATCAATGGCATTCGTCGGTCATACCACTGACAATGAAAATGAAGAGGAAGAAGACTATAATACACAGGTATTAGCAGGGGAATCCCAAAGTCCAGATAATACAGAAGACTTTGAAAAATTTGCGGCTCAATTTCTTAGCCAACCGGAAGAATCTTCCAGCACCACAAAAGACAAGGGCAAGTCACCAATGAAGTGATTGGTGGGACCCGCCACTAGGCGGCTTCTTTCAAAAAGAAGGAATCTGCTTTAATAAAAGCAGCTTTAATTATTAAAGTTGTAATAATTATGTTTTTTATTTGGCCACTTTCGGCCACTTTTCCTTTTTTTTTTACTTTCCGTTTTTCTTTAGGCCATCATGTTGTGGGCCATTTAGTTTTGTTGTTTTGTCCTTCTGATCCGTTATATAAGGATCACTCCTCTTAGTTGAAGAGGCAGGTCTTGGATTCCCCAAGCACAAGCTCTCTCCAGCTCTCTCCTTTGTAAAAATCTTTCTCTTATAAATAAAAGTTTGCTTATATAAATTCCTTCTCTGCTGAGCACAACCCCCATCCTTAAGGTATAATTTTAATTTTTCTTTTTATTTCTTTATTTTAATTCAGTTCATGTTTAGCCTAATAGGCTAAATACTCCGTTGAATTACGTCACACTAGACTACTGAGATCATGGCAATAATGCTTTAATGCATCATGATCAACGCCAAACATGATGTTCAAGGTTAGGTAGAGACTGACCCAGGCGGACTGTTCAGATCAGGCGGTGGTCCTGTTGCTGGCCCGCTTAGCCGAGGATGGCGTTTTAGGGCGTTTGTTGGACTTGTTCTGTTCCGAACAACCCCATCTCCAGGGTCGGTAACCTAGTAAAATTGTCACCTAGATGTCATCATGTGGCGGCGGTCCTGCCGTATTAGTGGTATCAGAGCCATGGTGTTTCAGTAGTAATAGGTGATGTAATTCAACGATTTCATACCATGAATTTTATAAATCGAAAAAGAACTGTTAAAAACAGTAAAAAAGAGGAATATGATACACCTCAAGAATTGGATCTCCTTAATAAATGGACGATTCCTAAAATAGAACCCAGAGTAATATATCAAATGGGTACTTTTGAGAAATTAGGTCTCAAGCAAGTGGTTAAAACTACTGAAGAAACTATGACTGTAGATAATGATCATGCCACTTTTAGATTATTATCTGACAGTGATCTAGCCCCTTATAGGGTAACCCATAGATTTATGCATATTGGGTTAGTACAGGTTGCATTCAAGCCTTTAACCTTAAGAGGTTTACCAGAAAGCTTTATAGCAGCTTTAAGAGATGGAAGAAATCGAAACTGGAAAAAATCCCTAATAGGAACGGTCCAAACAAGTTTGGCTTATGGTCCAGTTTATTTTAATGCTTATCCTAACTTGCAGGTATCTTTGCAAGATGACAATTCTTTAGATGCTTTAATATTAAGTATCAAACTGCATGGTTATGATTATATGCCAAGTACAGAGGTAATATGCATCTGTTATAGAATATATTATAAACCATTATATACTATGAATCCTATGTGTAAAATTATGGATTTCAAAAATGAGACTGTTTTAATAGAAACTAATTTTGGTAAATCCAATATTATGACTAGAAGACCTATCAAGTGGGAAGAAATAGAATTCCCAAAAGAGTGGGTCATTGAGGGAGCAGCACCTCCTCAAAATATCTCTACTGAAATATCAGAAATTGAACAAGCCCCAGATGGGACAATTAGATTAAGGTTCCATGAACCAGAAACTTTAGAAGGAAATGAACATAATAGTGTTCGTTCTAATATACCTAGATCTTTATCTTCTAACAGATCTTATATATCTCCTGTTGATTACATTGTGCAGACTCCATCAAGAGCTTCTACTTCTCATATGAGAGATACTGATTCTAACAGAATTAGTACTTTAAAAATTAACCAGGATAATATTGTAACTGGTACTCAAGACCCAGAATTGACCGAGTCAGAAATGGATTTTCCTATTTTTAATGGATCAGGAACAAAACCTTGATTTTAGTCGGGGATCACCCGCAAGATTACAAATCAGCAAAGAGTTTTATACTCCCAAATGGGAACCATTTAGAAAATGGTTTTTTGATAATTTTAAACCTGAAGAAACTATGGTTTTCCAGGAAGAATTTTATAAAGATCTTACCAAAGCAAATAAGATTATACCTTTTGTGCCTTGGTTTATGGCAAAATATATTGCTAATTATATTTCTGTTCTAGAAAGAGATTATAAACTTTCTAATGGAGAAATAGTTCATAGTGTATTCCCTCCACAGCCATCTTTCCAAATGAAAGATTTACATTTTTCAGCCTTTTCAAAATTAATTGAAAATGGTACTTTGACTGTAATGACCCATCATGTTAATAACATGATAAGGCAACAAAATTATACTAATATTTATATGAATATTTTGGGTGAACAAATATTTTCACTACATGAAAAAGTTGATAAACTTTTAAATTGTCTTAATAAGGCATCTACTTATGATAAGGAAAAACAGAAGGAAGTTGTTGCTACTCCAAGTATACAGCCTCCCCCTGAAATTCATGATTTTAAATTAAAACCTTTATCAGATTTAGAAAGACTTTTAGACGAAAAGTTTAAAGGTTTAAAACTTAGTCCTCTAATAGCAGAGGAAGATAAATATTTGTCTGATATAGATTATAAGGCTCGCATAACATCAGATATTAATAAAATTGATGAATATTATGCTGTTAAGCCTACCCAGAGGATGTATTACTATCCTCGACCAACTCCTCAAGATGTTTTATTAGAGGAACATGAACATGTTATTTCCAACAGTGATAGTGGGAAGGAAATATATGAATGGAATATTGATGGTTATACTGAACGTCAGATTTATTATACTATTCATAGAATGTTAATGTATAGCACTATCTGCAAGGTTCATAAAAACACTGAAAGAGTTATTGCAGATATGATTATAGCTGGTTTCACTGGCCAATTAAAAGGTTGGTGGGATAATTATTTAACTAATACACAACGTCATTCAATTTTACATGCTGTTAAGCAAGAGCCTGGTAATGAAGCACCAGTAGCTAATGCAGTTTATACACTGGTTATTAATATTGTTGAGCATTTTTCAGGAAGATGGTCAGATAATAGTGAATCTATCCGGACCATGCTTCAAAACCTTAGATGTAAGACCCTAACCTCATTTAGGTGGTATAAAGATGTTTTTCTTTGCAGGGTCATGGAATTACCAGAGAGTAATGACTCTCACTGGAAGTCCAAATTTATAGATGGACTCCCTCCTCTTTTTACAGAAAGAGTTAGAAAAGCTCTTAGAAAAGGAGATAGAAGCATTAATTATGATTCTTATACTTATGGAAATTTGATTGGTACTTGTATGCAGGAAGGGTTAGCTTTATGTAATGAAATACAGCTCAACCAGCAGATCAAGCGCCATGGTCTTAATGAAAGACAACAGCTAGGAGAATTTTGTGGACAGTTTGGGTTAGATATACCACAATCTTCGAAAAAACCTCATAGGCACAAGAAAAAATATAAAGACTTCCAACAATGGAAAGAAAAGCGCTTACAAAAAAGAGCTAGGCGCAAAAAGTCTTTTAAAGAGAAGAAGGATTTTATTAAATCCAAAAATCCCAAAGCCTGTTATAAGTGTGGCAGAGTAGGTCATTTTTATAAAAACTGCAAGGTTAAGGAAAAGATTAAAGCCCTTAACATAGATAATGACCTTAGAGAATCTTTATATAAGATTTTATTAAATTCAGACCCAGAACCAGAGGATGATTCTGGCAAAGAAAGTGATAATTCTTCCAACTCTCCTTCAGATGAAGATATTAGGGTATTAGGTGATGAGAGTTATATCTCGACCAGTTCGGATGATGAGTGTCAACCATGCCAATTAGGGCAACCGTGTGTCAAAACCAAGGAAGATGATGAGTTTTATAAACTTGTTTCCCAATTTACTGAAAATAGTATTCGTGTTTTAGATGGTAATAACCTCTTCGATCTCCTTAAATATATTAAGGATCCCAATCTTAGGTCCCAAATTATAGACCAAATAGGTTCAAAACAGCAGCCCCAAGAAGAACCAACTGCTGTAGAAATCAGAGAACCTACAGGACCTTACACTATGGCTGGAGTCAAAAAACTCCTCCAAGAACGCCGGAATATCATCAGTACACCAGCAACCACTCAAGATTTAGAAAGAGAGGTTTATAATCTTAAACGGGAAATATCCACCCTTAGGAGACAACAATTGACATTAGATCAACGTGTCTCACAATTAGAAGGAAAAGGAAAAGGAGTAATCATAGAACCACCAGTACATAGACAGGTGGATAGTACTCCAGGAGATTCTTCGATTAATAATTCAGGGGAAATAATAGAAAAAGGAGAAAGTAGTGGTCCTAGCACCAACTTTTTGACTGAAGAAAGTAGTGGTCCTAGCACCAACTTTTTGACTAAGCTAGACATCATTACTTCGTTTAAATTTTTTATAAAAGTTACATTTTTAATAGATTATAATTTCAAAAAAGAATTTACTGCCCTAGTTGATAGCGGAGCAGATTTAAGTTGTATTCAAGAAGGATTAATCCCTTCAAAGTATTTTCAAAAAACTACTCATAGTTTACGGTCTGCTAGTGGCAAAAAAATGGGTATTACTTATAAATTACCCAAAGCTTATATTTTCCAAGATAAGGTTTGTATCCCTGAAAACTTTGTTTTGGTAAAAGATATTTCTAATCAAGTAATTCTAGGAACTCCATTCATCCATAAACTATTTCCAATTCAATGGATGGATGACAAAGGTTTTATAGGAACCTATGATGAAAAACCAATTAAATTCCAGTTTATAACTGAACCTTTTTCAAGGGTTTTAAATGAAATCAAAGATAGATTGATGAATAAACATCAACAAATCAATTTTCTCAAACAAGAAATCTACACTCTTCAAATTGAGGACATTTTACAAAATCCTAAATTACAGAATAAAATTGAGTTTATAAAAAATCAATTTTCTCTACAAATTTGTAGTGATCATCCTAATGCTTTTTGGGACAGGAAAAGACATATTGTCACTCTTCCATATGAAGAATCTTTTTCTGAAAATGATATTCCTACTAAAGCAAGACCATGTCAAATGAATTCCGAATATTTGGAATTATGTAAAAATGAGATTTCTTCTCTTTTACAAAAAGGTCTTATAAGATCTTCGAAATCTCCATGGTCGTGTACCGCTTTTTATGTTAATAAACATGCTGAACAGGAACGAGGTGTTCCAAGATTGGTCATAAACTATAAACCTCTTAATAAAGTTTTAAAATGGATTAGATATCCAATTCCTAATAAAAAGGATTTATTAGATCGCCTTCATAATGCGATTATATTTTCTAAATTTGATTTAAAATCAAGTTATTGGCAAATTCAAATAGCTGAAGCAGATAAATATAAAACTGCTTTTAATGTCCCAATTGGGCAATTTGAATGGAATGTTATGCCTTTTGGACTGAAGAATGCCCCTTCAGAATTTCAAAAAATTATGAATGATATTTTTATGGCTTATAGCAACTTTATCATTGTTTATATCGATGATATTTTAGTATTCTCAAATACTATTGAAATGCATTTCAAACATCTTGATATATTCAAGAAAATTATTATTCAAAATGGTTTGGTTATATCTAAACCAAAAATGTCACTTTTTCAAACAAAAGTTAGATTTCTTGGTCATAAGATAGAAAAAGGAAAAAATATTCCTATTAATAGAAGTATAGAATTTGCTTCTAAATTCCCTGATATTATTACTGATAAAACCCAACTCCAAAGATTTCTTGGGAGTTTGAATGATATTTCTCCATTTTATAAAGATATGGCCCAAGATACATCTATTTTATATGATAGATTGAAAAAGAGCTCATACGCAAGCAGTTCAAAAGATCAAGGGGAAAGTTAATAATCTTCCTTGTCTTACTCTTGCCAATCCTAACTGGCAAAAAATTATTGAAACTGATGCTTCTGATATTGGCTATGGAGGAATTCTCAAACAGCTTTCTCCGAATGATAAACAAGAATATTTAGTCCAGTTTTATTCTGGCAAGTGGAATAATAGCCAAAAGAACTATGCTACTGTAGCAAAAGAAATTCTTGTTATAGTAAAATGTGTTCTTAAATTCCAAGGTGATTTATATAATCAAAAGTTTTTAATAAAAACTGATTGTCAAGCGGCAAAATTTATGTTTAATAAAGATTGCAAACATGATGTTTCTAAACAAATGTTTGCCAGATGGCAAGCTCTTTTAGCACCATTTGATTTTGAAATCCATTATAAAAAAGGATCAGATAATAGTCTCCCTGATTTTCTCACTAGAGAATATTTAAGTTTATAACTATCATCTTCTCATTTGCAGGATGAGACCTACATTGACACCTCCCTCTAATAGAGGAAGGGGAAGAGGACAAAAGGGGACAAGCAGAGGTACTGTTCTCGCCCAAATGGGTAACAAAAGGCTAATAGCCGACAATATTGCAGAAACTTCTGGTAATACCCAGAAACAAATTACCTATGCTGAATATCTTGCTTTTATAGAAGCACAGAAAAAAGGAGATAATATGCCTCCATCATATTCCAGTGCTCTCATAATTGATGATAATGGGGACACTGATTCATATGAAGAAAATACTCAACGAGAGTTAATAATTCTCCTTGAGAATGATGATCTTCAATGGAAAGATGAACCTTGGAAAATAATGGAAAGGTATTTTGATAAAGCATCATACGCAACTCCGACTTATAAATATCGGATGCATTATGAAATGGTCCTTTCAAATACAGGATCAGCGGAATTCCAACATTTTTATCCAGCTAATACCAAAAAGGTTTATAATTTTTCAAAAATTGTTATAAAAAAGATATTTTCTCCAAATGAATGGGGAATAAGTCCGTTAAAGGACAGGGATTATATCCACCCAGAACAAAAGGTCCCAGTTAAATTCAATTATTGGGATTATGTTTAAAGCTTTAATAAAGCTTTTTTATACGAGAATGATAATAAAAAACATTCTTGGTTTATAAAAATCTGTGCCAATGTTTATAAACAGGGCATCCCAAATTGGTTTTGTCAATGGTGGATCCATTATGGTCCAACCGTAAAAATTTTACCAGAACCCTTCAAGAGTTTATATACTGAATGGGTTGATGTCTCTCCAAAAATAATAGACTTGGAAAATAATATTACTTTCTCTGAAGAAATTTCTAATATGTATTTCTTCATTGAATTCTCCATTCCATGGATCATGAAATGGTCAGTTGAAGCGGGTTATACCCCGCAAAATATGCCTTGTTTAAACAGAATTTTTTATACAAAGTTCTGGAAAAAATTACTCCAAAAATCAAAGGATGGTACTATCCCAGGACAAGATTTGATAAATCAGATTAAATAGATGACTTGTTTGATCAGCTTCAAGGTGTGTCGATCTTCTCTAAGATCTACTTGAGGTCAGGGCATCATCGGTGGAAGATTGGAGCTGAGGATATTCTGAAGACTGCTTTCAGGACCAGCTATGTTCACTAAGAGTTCTTGGTGATGTCTTTCGGTATTACCAATGCCCCCACAGCTTTCATGGATTTGATGAATGGGATTTTAAAGCCTTACTTAGATTCACTTGTGATTGTCTTTATTAATGACATTTTGGTGTACTCTCGGAGTAAGGAAGATCATGAGAAGCACTTGAGTATAGTGCTTGGGTTGTTGAAGGAGAAGAAGTTGTATGCCAAATTTTTCAAGTGTCAATTCCGCCTCAGTTCCGTGGCATTTTCTGGGCATGTTGTGTCTAAAGAGGGGATTATGGTGGAACCCAAGAAGATTGAGGTAGTTAGAGATAGCGCTAGGCCTACTTCGATGACTGAGATTTGGAGTTTTTTAGGCTTAGCGAGTTATCATCGTCGCTTCGTGAAGGGGTTCTCATCTATCGCTTCTCATTTGACTCGGTTGACTCAGAAGAATGTACCTTTTTAATGGTCTGATGATTGTGAGGAGAGCTTTCAAAAGCTCAACACTCTATTGACTTCGGCCCCGATTTTGACATTACCTGTATGGGGTTCAGTGTGAGGAATTCATGGATCATCGTAGTCCTCAGCATGTGTTCAATCAGCGAGATCTAAATTCGAGGCAGCGTAGGTAGATGGAATTTCTCAAGGATTATGACATTACCATTCCTTATCATCGCGGAAAGGCTAATGTGGTAGCTGATGCGTTGAGCCGAAAGGCAGTAAGTATGGGTAGCTTAGCGCGTTTGATTATTGAGGAGCGTCCCTTAACTTTGGAGGTTCAGTGTTTGGCTAATACTATTGTGAGTTTTGATATTTTAGAACCTGGCAAGGTTCTAGCTTGTGTTGAGGTTAGGTCGTCTTTTTTGGAGCAGATTAAGGCTCAGCAGTTTGAGGATTTAAAATTGTTCAAGATTCGAGACAAAGTGTTAAGTGGAGAGGCCAAGGAAGCAATTCCTGATGATGAGGGTGTTTTGAGGATTATGGGGCGCATTTGCGTTCCTCGTGTTGGTGGGTTGATTAAGTTAATTTTAGAGGAGGCTCACAGTTCTAGATATTCCAGCCATCCCGGTGCTACTAAGATGTTTCGTGACTTGAGATAGCATTATTGGTGGGGTAGGGTGAAGAGGGATATTGTAAAGTTCGTTTCTCAGTGTTTGAATTGCCAGCAGGTTAAGAATGAGCATTAAAGGACGGGTGGTAAAACTCAGAGGATGCCCATTCCCAAGTGGAAGTGGGAGAGGATAGCTACGGACTTCCTGGTAGGTCTAATGAAGACCATGGGCAAGTTTGATGCCATTTGGGTTATTATGGATAGGTTGACTAAGTCCGCGCACTTCATTCAGGTTCAGACTATTTACAATTCGGAGAAGTTCGCTAGGATCTTCATTGGTGATTGTCAGATTACATGGGTTGCCTGTAACGGTTCGCATTTTTGCGGGCGGGATTAGCACTCGGAAAAGCTACTAAGAACTTGTTGGTGCTCTTTCGGACTTCATTTTAAAAGAGTCGCCACCTAATTTTTAGGAAATTAGGAAAAATCGAGGGTGAAGGGTTTATTCATTCACCTTGAAAAATCCTTCGTAATCCAAAGTTCTAGGTAAGGGTTCTGGTCATCCCCTAGGGAAGGTGTTAGACACCCTAGTATTAAGGATCCGTACTATACGGTTGACCTTCGAATTCCAATATATGAGTATTTGCATGAACTGTTTATTTAGTGTTTATTCTCGCAAAAATCTTGTCATTTGCACATCATTTTTTGAAAGAAAAAAAAGAGTTTGTATATAGGGTATTTAGATTTGGATTTACAATATCCGGGTAAAATAATCTACTTTTGTATATAAGGGTGGTATATTTTATTTGTAAAGAGAGTATATAAAAGTTATCATCCTTTTCTATATGTCATTTATTAAAGAATACAAAATTGTCATGTTTAAGTACATAATTTTGTTCATGCTTAACTCATACTTTATTTGGATCGATCCATTTAATACGTTTGGAGCGCCTTATCTAAGAACTTGTATATACGAATGTTTTGTTTGAAGCATATTTATATTTAAAGAAAGTACATCCTTTAAAAGTCTATAAAATTGGTCTCGGATTTTGGCTTATGGCCAAAAAAATTATAATTCTCAATTAAAGGGTCCGTCCATTTTCTGGGCTTGGCCCAAATAAACTCATGCATGAAACTTATTTTAAAAGCCTAATATCACAAACTCTTTTATTTCTAAGTGGGCTTCAGCCCAAAAAGTCTTTCTTTTTATTATTCATTTGTTAGCCTTTGCCCATTTTGGGTCCTTATTATTTTCTGAAAAGAGAAAAGATCAGCGGGGACTTTCAGCCCAAAAACTTTTTCCAAATTTGTTATTTGGATCCGGTCCAAAACAATTTGTCCTTAGTCTTGGTTTGGATCTGAAAACTTAGTTTAATTTTGTAAAAATGTGTGTGCTTTGTTTCAAGAACCAGTCCGTTTTGCTCAAAATGATATGTGCAACCTTCTGTGACTTTGAGAATTCCTCTTATTCTTGTTGACTCGTGTTAAAGTAGTTCGGCTGATTATCCATTTGATTTTGACAAAATAGTTATGCTAAATCCGGGTTTTGAAAAATTATTTTGGGGACTTAAAGACAATCTAAACGGCCTAGGTACTGTCATCCTAAGACGACTAGTTCATACATTAAGAATTCCACTATGTGATATGAGTTTTTCACAAGTTTTGTACAAATACACACAGAGCTCAAATGAAGGAAATGGAAACAAAATAAAGGATGGAGAGAGACTAGGGGAGTACCAAGCCCCTAGTTTGGCCATTTTCATCCATGGCTGGACCTTCTGCGCGTCAAGCTACTCAATTCTATCTTTGCGGAATCGATATCTTTGGAGAAAGAATTTTCTTATTGGGCCTCAGGCCCAATAGGCAGGCTGATATTGACCCGAGTGGTCATGTGGTGAGGGGGAAAAAGGAAAAAAGAACCCGGTTAGTTTATAATTTTCTGAACTTATCACATGTATAACTATGCACATATATATCAAATTCTTACAAGTTACATAATTATGGCATTTGATTATGCTATTGGCTTTACTGGTCGAGACCTACACAACACAAAGGAAAAATAGTCGTCACCACCCGTATTCCCGACGCTGCACAAGATCCAAGGGGTTTCATGAACCCCAGGCATGGTTGGACATCGGGAAATGGCTAAGGCCTATCCCCAAATCACCTCAACTCCCCAGACCAGTATTGCCAAAGAATAAATCAGAGTCCCATAATCATGCACAAGTATCACCATAAATAATTTAATTACAAAAAAACACTAAAAATAAACTCAAGGTCATAGTAGGGGGACCAAAACAGATACTGTAATATGATGATATAAGATAACAAAAACTCCAAAAAGAAAAAAACACCTATTCACAAAATGAACCAAAACAGAATTACCCTCTTTATCTCCTGCCCTTGGGACTGGGTGAAGTCTAGTCCATTTTTAGATGAGTCTGAATTGGGCCAGGCCCAACTGCCTGCTAGATGGAGATTGAATTAAAAGTTGAGGCCTAGATGAGGCTTCTATTCCCTTCTCCATTTGTGTATGCTCTATATACGACTGACTTGTTTATTCATATACACATAATACATCCCTAATATACACATATGACGTGTATATCAAGTGTATATCATATGTATACCCCTCCCTCTTTTCACTAACAAGTACATCCTTTATGTATCGAGCCTCTAAGTCCTATCCCTAGAATCTATGCCCAATAAATCACTAAATTAAACCAGTATTTCATTCAAGGGTTTGAAGTTTAAAGGTCCTCCATTTTTCATCCCTCCTGAACCCCCATATATATACATGTATGCCTACAGTAAATCAGATAGCATACCCCTTGTACATCTCTGCCATTAGCATTACCTTCCTAACTCTCCTCAAGTTTCCTAATCAAGGGATATCAAACCTAAATTAAGGCACACTCCAGTCCCAACTAATCAGCTAAGCATTTGGTGAATTATTCTCATAGGTCTGGTATGAAACTCCAACCTTTGGCAATTTACAGAACAGATACAAAGTTCACTCAGACACCTCATTACTCACAATGTTAGACACTGCCAGATAGCAAAGACATAATCACAAACAAAGAAGGGCCATAGGGAAAGGGTTGTCCATATCAATCAAAAGGCAATAATGTAGAATACAGAAGCTATTGTTTAAAACAGTCAAGTACAACACAAGCTGAACATGATGTCAACAACTTCAATGTTCAAAGACAGCACAGAGGCAACTTTTAAATCCTAGTCAAACCTCACTGAAGGAGGAAATACACAGGCAGGCATATAAAGCTTGTGTACACTATAGTCAGACAATGAGGAAGGGGGCAAAGACCAGTTATGTTGTCTAAAGAGAAGCTTCAAATGGTTCTAATGGTCTTTTAGTGATTCAGCTTATGGTTTAGAACTTATTTCAATTAAGCTATCCTCCTTTGTGTCTAAAACAGTCAATTGTATACACAGATTTATCACTCAGTTTTAGTAAGTCATTGTGGCAAAATAATTGGTTTCAACATGTGCCCATCTTGGTCTAATGGTAGAATCTTGATCTAATGGTAAAATTTGTAATATCATAAGGCATCCATGTAATAAACATGTGCCCCCATAGACTTTATAGAAGTGCCATGATGCCTTTTATGTGGAGGAAAGGTTTTATGGACTAAGCTATGCCTGGTCCCCCTTGATCCTCTCCCCAAGGCACTCTTTAAAAGGCTCATCTATGCCATGTGGTTTAGTCTATTCATAAATCCTGTTGACTATACAAAACCCTGCCATTGAGACCATTTCTTAATTAGGTACTCAAATAGGTTCAGGTACACACATGCTCAAACAGATAGAGACCTCAGTCATTTTTTATTACTAAGGCCTGGTCAGGCTCCTATAGAGTCATAGACTGAGTCAATCTGTCATTAAAAGGTTTCTACAGTCACCTTTTGTTTTACATAAGCTGGTCTAAATATGAACAGATTGTGTCATGATGGAAACCATTCCTAACTAAATCACAGAGGAGCAGCTAAGCCAACATAGCCAGGCAAATGCATTTGAACACACAGAGAAGTCATCAGAATTCCAAAGACCTTAACAATTCCAGTTCTAGTTCTCACTCACTGAAATCAGGTCCTCCAGGAAAGATGCAGAGGCAGTTCATAGGCACAAGTGATTTAAACAGACTTGGATGGGCTAGTTTTAGCTTTGATATTAATCTTTAAAATCTTTAATCCAAACAGACTTTAAAAAATTCTCAGTGTTGCCATGTTCTCAAAGACAAGGGACTTAATCAACATTGAAACAGGTTCCTTAAATGTCTTGTATAGGTGTAGCAATTAGAAAGACACTTGCTCTTACAAACAAATCATATAGTGAACCCTACTTGAAATATAACTCCTTATAATGATAAGCAGTGCATACACAAGATCCAGACAGACTTAAGCTACTCCTATTTCCCTTCCTTTAGTATTCTAGTTTTTTAGGAAATCAATTCAAGCATAAGAAAGATTAAATTAATGCATACACACACCCTGTGTGAGTCTCAGTCATGGATTAAGTCTAGACAGATATTAGAAGGTCTTCACAGCTTAACACACTATCCAAAGAGAATATTTGACTCATCTTTTTTAGTATTCAGTGATCAAACACCTACTTGGAGTCTTTCTCACTTTCCAGTTTTAATCAATTCCTACAATCCTCAAGCTAATGTGTATCACATAGTTCAGTCATCTAATCCCTAAGGTACATTTAAGTGAGTCAAAAGGTTTATTTGAATCTAAACATCAAGGGTTATAATTAGGTCCAGTGATTTTGAATGATTACCTATTAATTATGCCTACCACTAAGGGTTGACTTTAAGTTAAACAAAGCTGGATCAACTCACAAAATGTATTGATAATCAATCATAAACATATACATATCAAAGACACCCTAAACTAACTTAGCATTCATAGAAAAGAGCCTTTGACCAAACATAACTCATATTAAGGATGTCCAGATTGAACAAATCCTTATCAATAGTCATACCAAGCATAAACAAAGAGAGGGAAATATAAGATGGCCTCTGAAGGTGAGATTGTGCATCCTTCATTGCTAGTCTATCATTACCAATATTGTTAAGATTCAGGGAACATGTATCAGGCATACCAAACATCTATATGATCATACAATAACAAAAACACCATCTAAAGATCAACCAAGTCCATATGCCTAAACATCATGTTAACATTTTAACAAAAGGGACCTATTTGATAGGTTCATAATATCTAATACTAAATCAGCAACTGATTCAGCATTTTAACTAAATCCTAGACTAAGCATAAAATTAAAGGTAAAGCAATAAAATGATAAAAAATTTACCTCTTTTACTCACAGATGTGAGCAAGAAAGGACTCAGAGCCTTTGTGCTTCCAATTCTCGAACTCAACCACACAAGGAAAAACAAAGTAAATAAATTTTTGAACTAGAAGGACTCGACTTCACAGTCAAGCCTAAATAAAAAATTTACTGAAAACTTTAAACTTCAGTTATTTTCTCAAAATTCAAGCTATCTGGTTGCCGGGACCTTCCCTTTATGGTGAGGGTTGGGGTTCTATTTAAAGAACCCCAAAGAAACTCTAAAAGTCTTTCCCATTGATGTGGAACTTGTGATGTTCTCACAAGTCTCACTTGGATAAATGAATGAATGAATGAATGGGATGAAGAAACATTGCGGTCAACGGCACGATTTGAGAGGGAGGATTGTGCCTTTAAAGCCGTGTTTGGACGAATTTGACGGAAGAGAAAGCATGAAGAAGGACGGAAACAATAAATGCTCCGTCCTTTCCGCCGTGCCGAGCCTTGTTCATGCTCAGATGGCGATGGGACATCGCAATAGAGGAGGGGGTAGGGTGGCGGCTAGGGTTTTGAACCCTAGCCATACAAAGAGATAATGAGCCCAATAGGGGTCGTTTTGACTGAAGCGGGGAGCATTATACGTTGCTCTGGGTCGGGTCTAGGCCGTTGGGCTTGGGCTCGGCCATTTAATTAAAATGAGAGATAAAAAAGAGGGGGGGGGGGGGGGGGGGGGGGATTTTGTATATAGTATACGTATATGTGCATATATCAAGTGTATACATGCACGTAGGGGCAAGGTGGGCACTTCAATAAAATAGGCAAACACTTAAAATAACCAATTGTTGATCGTAGCAAATAAATCATGGTCTAATTAGGACGTAGTTAATTCAAAACACGACCATGATATTCATTTTTGCAAGCATGGCCTCAATTGGCTTTAAAACTAAATGATTGTGGCAAATATAACCTTTTATCTAGCCAATTGCGAAAATATCATCGACTAATCTTAATCTGATTAGTTATTTCACATATAGCCTTATTTTGGTATTGATTAACCAATTAAAGGTAATTTGCGCTAATGACCTCAATTGGTTTGCCAATGAATTTGGTCATCTCAATTAAAGCCACTAGGAGGCTAAATTTGCAAAATTGACCCCAATTACCTTAAACCATGAATTGGTCAATTCAAATGTGGTCATTTATATAAAAAAATAATTAAATAATCAAAACCAATTTCAAAATGACCCCTCTAATTAACCAAATTAATTACCAAAACAACTTATTAATTAAACAATTATGCAAACACACAGAATCAAAGGTTGAGGGGTAAAAATGGTCAATTCCTTTAATTACTCAAATACCTTGGATAAAAATAGAACAAATTATTTGTTAATCTGCTTTTTCCTTAATTCAACAATTAAGTAAATAATTCTTCAAAATTGTTTTGCTTTTAGTTAATTCAAATAAAATATTCCATAAATATCATAAAATATTAGTTATTCTCTAAATAATTTATATTTTCAGGAAGATCCCTTTTTTTAAATCAATTTAAAAAGGGTAAAATATTGACCTGAACAATTTTATAAAATCTATTTAGACCCTTTAAGGTGAATAGTTTATTTTATTTATTATCTAAGGACTCTAAGTAATTAAAATAAATTACGGGATATCAAAATTAGTTGTCAACAACTGCCCCTTCGGTGTTTGGGGATGGCGGGACCATCCCTGAGCAACGAAATTTGACTAACCTTAATTTTTTACGAACCCGACCCATCTTACCCTTCACTTTCATGCAATTCACATACCCAGCCAAACCCTGGCTTCTGGGTTTCCTACATATCTCGGGCTATATGAGAATTCAGGCCACCTGTGGTTCGACTCAATTAAGGACTTTCAAGTGATTTAGCAGGAAAGTCCTGAGATTCTCGGTGTTGTGACCGGGGTTTCTCTGGACAGTTTTTAGAGTGTGGCCGACTCTCTAGTTTTGAGTCCGCCTACATATCCCTGGTTTCCCCGAATCAGGCCACATGTAGTTCGACTTGCTGGAGAAGACTATGTCCCTTTTGTGGAGTACTTTCAGATTTCCCCCGGTGTGTACCCGAATGGTCGCGACTTTTAATAAAGACAAAAATAGACAGATTGTAGCTAAGTCTAAGATTGGATGACTTCCAAGTCCTGGCCGGAGAGCTTGACTCTCATGGGCACCCTATCTTGACCGGCTGCGTAAGAAAAAGTTTCACGCTTGCTCCTTAATTCGTTTAAATCTGGTTCGGCAAGCTGGCTCTTTTTTGGAGGTTGTGCACCTGCTTCCAAAATTTGACAATACTATACATATTTTCATGATATTTTATGGATGGCCCTCTCGGCAGTTTGTATTAATTGACCTCTTGGCAGTTTGGATGAATGGCCCTCTCGGTAGTTTGAATGAATAGCCCTCTTGGCAGCAGAAAATTAAACGTGCAATGGCCCTCTCGGCAGTTTGTATGAATGGCCCTCTCGACAGTTTGTATGAATGGCCCTTTCGGCAGCAGGAAAGTAAACGTGCAATGGCCCTCTCGGCAGTTTTGTATAAATGGCCCTTTCGGTAGTTTGTATGAATGGCCCTCTTGGTAGCAAGAAATTAAACGTGCAATGGCCCTCTCAGCAATTTTGTATAAATGGCCCTCTCGGCAATTTGTATGAATGGCCCTCTAGGCAGTTTGTATAAATGGCCCTCTCAGCAGTTTGTATGAATGGCCCTCTCGGCAGTTTGTATGAATGACCCTCTTGGAAGCAGGAAAGTAAACATGCAATGGCCCTCTCGGCAGTTTGTATGAATAGTCCTCTTGGCAGCAGGAAAGTAAACGTGCAATGGCCCTCCCGACAATAGGAAATATGATGGAGATAATAGATATGGCCCTTGAGGCTGGATGATCTTTCTTTCGTCCATTATGTTGGTTGTTGACCTTGGGGTCGGATATGCCTTTTCGTTTTTGTCATGACCCTTTTGGTCGGATATATCTTTGTGCTTATTTACTGTGACCCTTTTGGCCTGATATGTCTTGGTTGCTTATTCTCTGTATGACCCCTGTGGCCGGATATGTCTTTTCCTGTTCATTTGTCGTATGACCTTTTTGGTTGAATATCTCATTGCCATTCGTTTATTTTTTGTTGACCCTTTTGGTCAGATGTGTCTTTGTCATTCATTCCTTTCGTGACCCTCGTGGTTATTTGACATCAGGTTGAGTTTTCTTCTTATCTTCGATTGATGACCTCTCTGCTACCCTGTTTAAAAACCTGCATCCACAGAAAAAACATGAGTTTCCTAAAAGGCCAGTTAGCGTTGCCATCCTCCCTTCTGGCGTTTTCTCTTGATGCTCCTTCGATTCCTCTTGGGTTCGATATTTCGAAAGATGGTTTTAGAGAGTACTTATACTAATGGATATATTTTGAAAATCTAAAGTAAAAGATTTCCGTTCTCTTTGAAAGTATTTTTTGAAAAATCTTTTGTCATGACATGTATCTTCGAATGAGGTCTTCCGACTCTCCCGAAAGGTATGATTGCTAACTTCTGAACTGGTAGAATGTTTTGAGATCTTTCTCAAAAATTCTGCCCCAGTTTCCGAATTTGCTCTGAGCAGCTCTTGCTTTGTCTTGCTATGCAGGAATTTTTTAGACCCTCTCAAAAATTCTACCCCAGTGTAGAGTTGTCACCGGCTGATTCTTGTGCCGGTCCTTGTAGCCTAAACTTGTTGATTTCCTGCTTTATTTTCTCTGAGGTTTCCTAAGGGTTTCTTGGTTTTTCCTTTTATGGTGACTGAGCTCGAAAGCGCCTACGTATCCTGTCGCAGTAGGAATTCAGGTTGAATGTAGTTCAAAATAAAGTAATTGAGCTTTGGTTTTACTAATAATGTGACCGGGTCCAATATAGACTGCCTATGTATCCCACTGTGGGGAAGTCAGGTCATTGCGTAGTTCATTACATAGATGATTTATTTTTCCTTTCCTATTACAAGATATGATTACAAGCAAAAGATATGATTACAAGGAAATGATACTACGATTACAAGCAAATGGATCCTAAAAATGATATCTCTTGAGTGTGTCTGCGTTAATAGCTTTGGGCCACTCTTGTCCATCCATCTCAACTAGGACTATGGCTCCTCCTGAGAGTACTTTCCTGACCATGTACGACCCTTGTCAGTTTGGTGCAAATTTTTCTTTGTATTCTTCTTGGTGGCGAAAGACTCGCTTGAGCACAAGTTGTCCAATTTGGAAAAGTCGGGCTCTGACCCGTTTGTTGAAGTCTCGAGACATTCTTTGTCTGTACAGCTATCTGTGGCATACCGCCACCATTCTCTTTTCATCTATCGTGGCCAGCTGCTCGTAGCGATTTCTGACCCATTCTGCATCACTTAGCTCCGCCTCTTGGATGATTCTGAGTGAAGGGATCTCCACTTCTGTGGGTATGAAAAATTATGTACCATAAACAAGGAGGTACGGAGTTTCCCCAGTGGAAGTTCGGGTCGTTGTATATCCCAACAAATCATAAGGCTACTGCCCGTGCCAATTTTTATAGTTGTCGGTCATTATTCTCAGGATCCTCTTGATGTTCTTGTTGGCAGCCTCTACAGCCCCATTTATCTATGGTCGGTAGGCGGTAGAGTTTTTGTGGGGGATATTGACTTGTTTACAAATGTCCTTCATCAAATGGTTGTTCAGATTGGCACCATTATCTGTGATGACGGGTTTCGGTACACCGAAATGACATATCAAAGTTTTTTTGATGAAGTCAACCATGACTTTCTTGGTCACCAATTTGTGGGAAGTCGCCTCTACCCACTTGGTGAAGTAATCGATGGCTACTAAAATGAAACGATGTCCATTGGAGGGTGGAGGCTCAATGGGTCTCGATGGGTCCTATGACGTCCAATCCCCATGCCACGAATGACCAAGGTGAGCTCATCGCATGTTACTCCGTAGAGGGAACCTTGATCAGATCTCCGTGTATCTGGCACTGCTGGCACTTCTGCACGAATTTTCATAAACTATGCTCTATGGTCATCCAGTAATATCCTGTCCTCAGGATTTTCTTAGCAAGGATGAAACAATTCATGTGGGATCCGCATGCCCCTGCGCGCACCTCTTTTAGCAACTTTGTAGCCTCTTCAGCGTCCACGCACCTGAGTAACCCAAGGTCAGGTGTTCTTTTGTACAATACTTCTTTCAAGAAGAACCCATTAGCCAACCTCCTGATGGTCTTCTTTTAATTTACTGAACTCACTGGGGGTACTCTCCTTTCTCTAGGTATGTCTTGATGTCAGTATACCATGGTTGGCCATCCGGCTCCGCCTCAATGAAGGCACAGTGAGCTTGTTCTTCTCTCAGTGTAATCTCTAGCGGTCAATGTGCGCACTCTCGGGGTGCTGGATCATCAAGGCTATCATAGCCAATGTGTCGGCAAACTCCTTTTGAGCCCACAGAGTATGTCTTAAATCGATACTCATGAATTTTCAGCACAATCTCTGTACCAGATTCACATATGGGAGTGTTTTATCATTTTTGGTCGCCCAATTTCCTTTCACTTGATTTATGAGCAAATCGGAGTCCTCGATTACCAACAGCTCTTGTATGCCCATGTCCAATGCCATCCTGAGGCTAAGGATACATGTTTCATATTCCGCCATGTTGTTGCTATATCTAAAGTTGAGCTTTGAGGCCATCGAATAGTGTTGTCCTGTTTCTAATATTAACACCGCCCCAATGCCTGATCCTTTGTAATTGACTGCTCCATAGAAGAATAGTCTCCAACCTGAGTATCTGTCACCTCTTCCTCCATAGCCATTACTTCCTCATCCGGGAAGAAAGTCTGTAATGGTTCAAGTTTGTCATCGACGGGACTTTCTGCCGGCAAGTCAGCTAGGTCTTGTCCTTTGATTGCCTTTTGTGATACGTATACGATGTCGAATTCGCTTAGTAGCATCTGTCATTTAGCTAGCTTCCCCACGCGCATTAGTTGACAAAAATGTATCTCAATGGATCAATCCTAGATATGAGGTGAGTGGTGAACACTGACAGGTAGTGCCTCAGCTTTTGAGCGATCCAGGTCAAGGCACAACACGTTTTTTCTACTAGCGTATATCGTGCCTCGCAGGATGTGAACTTTTTACTTAGATAGTAGATGGCATGTTCCTTTTTTTCCCTCTTCATCATGTTGGGCGAACATGCACCCGAAAGCATTTTTTTATACTGACATGTATAGTAACATAAGGCTCCCTGGCCTGGGTGGTACTAACACGGAAGGATTAGAAAGATATCTCTTGATTTTGTCAAATACCTCTTGGCATTCTTCCGTCCAATTCGTGGAAGCGTCTTTCTTGAGCAATTTAAGGATTGGCTGTACAATCACAGTTGACTGGGCTATGAATCGCCCGATGTAGTTTAACCTTCCCAAGAAGCTCATGACTTTCTTCTTAGTCTTGGGAGGCGGAAACTCCCGAATCGCTGTGATTTTGGTAGGATCCAGTTCGATACCCCTGTGGCTGACTACGAATCCTCGCAACTTACCAGAAGGCACTCCGAATGCGCACTTTGTAAGGTTAAACCTCAGATTGAACTTGCAAAGTCTATCAAAGAACTTACGTAAGTGCATGGTATGTTCCGAGCTTTCCTTTGATTTTATGATTACATCGTCCACATTCTTCAATCTCTCACTGCATTATATCGTGGAACAGGGTAGTCATAGCTCTCATGTATGTAGCGCCGGTGCTTTTGTGGCCAAACGGCATCACTCTGTAATGGTATACTCCCCAAGGGGTAACAAAGGCTGTTTTCTCAGCGTCTTCTTCGCTCCTGAGTATTTGATGGTACCCAGCGAAACAATCCATGAATGACTGAAGCTCATGTTTGGCGCAGTTGTCTATTAGAATATGGATATTTGGGAGGGAAAAGTTGTCCTTTGGACTGGCCCGGTTGAGATCTCGGTAGTCCACACATATTCGAATCTTTCCGTCCTTCTTGGGTACTGGCACTATGTTAGCGACCCAAATAGGTTAGGTTGTCACTTCCACTATTCCAGACTTGACCTGCTTCTCTACTTCATCTTTTATCTTGATACTCGTGTCTGGCTTTAATGTTCGCGTCTTTTGTTTGATTGGGACAAAACACTCCTTGATGGGTAATATGTGAGCCACTATTTTAGTGCTCAAACCCGTCATATCTGCGTAAGACCAGGCGAAGACGTCCACAAATTCCCTTAGCAGAGCTATGAGCTCTTCTTTCTGTGGAGCTCTCAAGTGAGCACTGATCCGTGTCTCTTTGACATCATCTTCGTCACCGAGATTGATCACCTCAGTTTCTTCCATATTTGGCTTCTTCTTATCTTCTAACTCCACCAATTCTTCTACCAGTCCCTCTGACATCATCGTCGCTTCGTCGTACTCCTCGTATTCCTGCTGACTATTTTCCTCATTTTTTTTATGAAACGTCATGACATTTTCGGTTGTTTTATTATGGTTACTACTGAAAAGGTGAGGCAAAGTAAAGTTAGGCTTATTTCATTGTTCATTATATGTCAATAGTTAGAAAACTTTTGTTTTTATTATCTAATAATGATAGCAGTTTTACGTAGACCGAGGCTTTTCATTAATTGAAGAGTAATTGGTTATAAGTTGTGGTCCTAGTTCGGAACAAGGTTGGACCATTTCCATTTTTAAATATCATGAAGTAATTTTAGAAAAGTCGGTCATTCAGGCCCCAGCCGACGTCGCTGCTTTTTAGCAAAAGATTTTTAAGAAAAATCCATCTCTCTACTAAGGAGCCAAGAGGGGAGTAGTTGTCCAATTGTTCACGCGCTCTCCTGGCCTCAGACTGCTTACGGTGAGCGTATCCTTGATTTTCTCGGTGATCGCGTAACACCCCTCCTCCTGAAACAAAAACTCAAGACCCCCATCAACTTCTTCTCCATTCTGCATTGGCGTCTTGTTGGGAAATGACTGGTACAACCCCGAAATTGGTTGTGGCAGATTCCCCGTTCTGGGTTCTCTTTTTATAGAATTTGTAAGCTCGTCTTCTCTAGGAGAACACCCTAGATCGAAGTGGTAATTTTCTTTTGGGATTGGCACAGGCTCTGTTATCTCTTCAAAGTCCATTCTTAGGCCTTTCCCTGTTTCAAAACCATTTCTCAACATGGTGGAGACAATCATTCTGTAGACTGCCAATATTGATCTGTCAACCTCCCCTTCTGAATGGGTGGCCCATACGTATTCCACCACATAGAAGTTTGATCTATTGGGACTCCCTTCGATTGCGGCTATAATGTTGTAAGGATGCATCTGGGCATCCTTCTCAGCTTCAACCACAATTTCCTGGCCCTGCCATTCAAATTTCATGGCCTGGTGCAGACTTGATGGTACCGCATCGGCGTAGTGGGTCCAGGGTCTTCCCAAGAGCATGTTGTAATTGGCAGTGATTGCCATGACCTGGAATTCTGCTGTGAAAGAAGGCGGGTGTTACACCTTGGAAATTTTGTGACGTTTGCATTATGAGCGAGCTAACGCAAGCTTAAAGAGGACATAAAGCCCTTATAAGGTTAGGAAGGGTATTTGAGAATTTCAAGCGTATACTTAAGGTTTCAGAGTCATATGAAACGGTGGAAGTAAGTTCGTTAGAGAAATTGGAGTTTGAGTCATGTTTTCGGAAGATTTCGTAGTGTTTGAGTTATGCATTTCTTAGCATTACCTTGAGCGGGAGCTATAGGTCCCCTTAGATGTTTAATGAAGTTTTATACAAGTGCCAAGAATGTTCCATAGGGACTGGAGGTTAAACGAATTGAAAAGAATGCAATTTCGCGAAACCGGAGAAATTGGGGCAGTATGCGGCCATATACTCAGTATGCTGGGCCGCATACTGGCTGGAAACTCCCCATTTTGGGTGATATTTCTGTCCAACATCACCCCCATGTTGTGGAGGGAGTATGCTGGGCCGCATACTCACAGCAAATTGGAGCGGGGAGGGGGTGGGGGGGAGGGGGAACGACTTTGCCACCTTTTTAAATCCCAAGAGACCTCATTTTAATGTCAACTTCCCACACTTATTTCCTCACACTTATAGAGGGTTCTTGAGAGTTCTTGAAGGTTCCATATCACTGCAAACCTTTCTATATCACATCAACATCTCAAGATAATTCCATGGAAGGTGATGGTTCTTGCTTCCTTTCAAAGTTGTAATGAACTTGGTCTTGAGAGGAGTTGAGGAAGGTGAATTTCTTCTATAATAAGGTATATTCTTCCTGTCATTTACATGATTGAGTTGATATAAAGGTTTAGAGCCCGTTTGGATTGGCTTATAAGCTGTTTTCAGCTTTTTTGAGTGTTTGGCTGGCCAGCTTATAAGCCATTTTGTGCTTAAAATAAGTCCAAAAAAATAATTGGGCCCGTTTGGCTTAGCTTATCTAAAGAAGCTTATAAGCTAAAAATAGCTTATAAGTCAAAAAAAATAAGTTAGGCTACCTCAACTTATTATTTTTTTTAGCTTATAAGCTGCTTTTTTTAAGCTCATCCAAACAGGCTCTTAGTAACTCTTGGAAAGGAAAAGAATTAAAGTGGAGAAGTCATAAGCGTTGAAGTGAAGAAGATGACTATGAGATGAACTTAAAAAGGGATTTACGATAAATTTGAGATTAAATTGGATATAACTTCTTGATTATGATATTGTGGATGTTGTTATTGTTGTTTGGGAGATGTTTTATCATATGGTGAAAGTCGATAAAATAGGGGAAGTGCTGCCCAAATTTTGTTAACTCGTTAATTATGATAGTTTGGACTTAAGAATGTTTTCAAGACTTAACCTTAGTATGAATCCTCTGTAATGTACATTTTGCAGGCTGCGGAGGAAAACGTTTAGTAGTTAAGAAGACGTAAAGGTATGTAAGGCTAACCCTTTTATTTCTAAGGGCATGATTCCCTAGTTATGAACCTACACATGATATCCACAACATTCCTATTCCTAGAAACACTAAAATCTCATAATTTTCATGATTCTTATGATATTGTTGACAATGTTCTTTGTAATGATCACGATGACGATTATGATGATGATTTCCATTCTAAAGATGCCAAAGCTTAAAGTTCTTAATGTTCTCATGATACTATTGAGCTTGTCACATGATTATCGATTATATCCATTGTTGTTGATCTGATCTTATAATAGTTGTTCTTTCAAGGTAAGATATAGCGATGATGATGATTCCATAATAAAAATCAGAGGTTTGCCGACCTTACGTCACTCTGATAGAGTAGCAACATTTCATTTGGGCTCTCATACATGTTTATTATATGTGTATGTATTTTCTCACACCACGTCGTGCTATAGCCGGTCGAGCAGACATATAGATGTACACACCACTGCAGTGGGCACTTATGATATCATCCCGGACACGGGATGCCCGCACGCGGGATGATGATGATAACACCGTGCCTATATGGCCGGGCAGTATACTATACATATGATGACAACACCGTACCTATATGGTCGGGCAGTTTACTATATATATATAGATGTTGTTTTGAAAGGAAAAGTTAAGCATGCATGATATCTGCCTTAAGAGGCAATCAGATGTACAGGTTATCTCTTTTATCTCATGCTCCTTATATCTTTATTATGTTGTTATTCATGCCTAACATACTCAGTACATTATTCGTATTGACATACTTTTTTTGTGGACGCTGCGTTCATACCTGCAGGTAGGCAGGGAGACGGATCAGACCCCTAGGTGATTCATCAGCGAAGTCTTAGGAGCGCTCCACTTACTTCGGAGTCGCAGTCTATTGGTATTTCCCTTTTTGTGTACTTATTTGGGCACGGCGGGGTCCTGTCCCGTCCTTATGATTTCTAGTATTCTATGTAGAGGCTCGTAGACAGAGGTGTTTAGCTAGACATCCTATACCCTTATCGGTTCATATTCTGTATATCATTTTTTATAGGCTTGTCGGCTTGTATATATATGTACATGTACATGGGCTCAGTTGATGATGGTCACATAGCAAAACTTTTATTTTGCAGAGTTATGCCCTTTTTATTATGATATTCGTACGTTATTTTTCATGGTCGACCTAGAATGATTATGAGAAGTATGCTAAGAAGTGCTCGGTAGGATAGCTCCGGGTACCCGTCATGGCCCTCCGGTTGGGTCGTGACAAAAGTGGTATCAGAGCACTTCATCCTAGGGTGTGTTTATGAGCCGTGTCCAGTAGAGTCTTGTTTATGGGTGTGAAGCGCGCCACACTTATAAACAGGAGGCTGCGGGGCATTTAGGAATGACTGACCTTTCTTCCTCAACATAGATCGTCGATAAAGCTATGATATAAGAATTCCCTTTTCTTAACCGTGTGTTATGTTTTTAGTGATGCCTTTGAAAAGAAAAGCTACAGCAGCCCAGAAGGGCAAGACAGTGGCCGGAAGGAGGACTGAGCAGGAGCCGACGACAGATATAGAGGAGGGTGAGTTCCAGAATGAGGTTCTATCTCGGACCTCTCATACTCCACCTATTTCAGAGGAGCACGAATGGGCCTCAGTTCCAGCTCTAATACCCCCAATTCCTCCACCAGATGCCTCAGGTCAGGAGATGAGAGAGGCTATCCATATGCTGACCCAGTTAGTCGCCGCTCAGGCCCAGCGGCAAGGTGCGAGTCATGGTGATAGAGCTATCAGTGCTAGAGCCCGTGATTTTATTAGTTTGAACCCTCTAGAATTCTTGGGTCAAAACCGAATGAGGACCCGCAGAGCTTTATAAATGAGACGTTGAGGACATTGCGGATAATACATGTTTCTGATATTGAGTCGGTAGAGTTGGCCTCTTATAGATTGCGAGATGTGGTTGTTCATTAGTACAACATTTGTATACCTTCTAGAGGGGTTAATGCACCTTCCCGGGTATGGCAAAAGTTCGTAGATGCTTTCCTCCGACACTATTTGCCGCCAGAGGTTCGACAGGCCAGAGCTGATAGGTTCTTAAATCTTAGACAAGGGAATATGAGTGCTAGAAGTATAGCCTTCATTTTAATTTTTTGGCTAGGTATGCTCCAGCTATGGTAGCTGATATGGGGGACCGTGTACACCGGTTTGTGAATGGTTTGGGGCCACATTTGATGGATAATTATCGGACGGCCTCACTTCAGGAAGGTATGGATATCCCTCGCATTCAGTCCTATGCCCAGGATTTGGAAGAGCGGCAACAACAGCGGAGGAGCGAGCATGATTACGATAGAGGTTATAGTAAAAAGGACAGATTTTCGGGTGCTATTAGTGAGTTCAAAGAGGGTCAGAGTCAGTAGTATTCCAGACATGCAGGTCATTCAGCGTCTAGTGCACCTCTTCGATTTGCAGGCAAGAGATTTGATCGCCCTATTTATTCCGGACCGGGTCAGAGCTCTACAGTTTTGGATTCTCGGTATAAAGGTAATTCCATTCAGATGAAACCACCCTTACCGCGGTACAATCAATGTGGTAGGCCACATTCGGGATAGTGCCGCCTAGGTTCAGATGCTTGTTATGTCGGCGGTCAGACTAGGCATATGATGCGTGATTATCCATCGATGGGTTGCACAGGTAGAGTCCAGCCCACAGGATCAGCAGCTGGTTCTTCATCATCCGTAAGCCCTTTAGGGCAAGGTTCGCAGGCACCAGCAGGTCGTGATAGAGGCAGAGGTGGAGCATCTAGTTCAAATGGCCCTCAGAACCGTATCTATGCACTAGCTGGGCGAAAATATCTTGAGTCTTCCCCTGATGTTGTCACAGGTATATTATCAGTACTCTCACATGATGTATATGCATTGATTGATCCGGATTCTACTTTTTCATATATTACTCCTTATATTACTGATCGTATTGGGATGAAACCCGAGCCAATCAAACCTTTTAAGCTGTCTACACCTGTTGGTGACCCAGTGATAGCTAGACGGGTATATAGAAATTGTGTGGTTGTAGTTTGTGACCGTCATACTATGGCTGATTTGATTGAGCTGAATATGGTAGATTTTGATATCATTATGGGTGTGGATTGATTGGCTTCTTGTTATGCCAATGTTGATTGCAGAACAAAAATGGTTCGTTTCCAGTTTCTAGGAGAACCAGTTCTAAAATGGAAGGGTAATACATCGTCTGAGAGAGGTAGGTTTATTTCCTATCTCAAGGCAAAAAAGATGATTCCTAAAGGTTGTATATATCATCTAGTCCGAGTTTAAGACACAGAAGAAAAGTCGTCGACTCTTCAATCTGTTCCGGTAGTGAATGAGTTTCCAGATGTGTTTTCGAACGAGCTTCCAGGCCTTCCACCAGAGTGGGAGATTGGTTTTACAATTGATGTGTTACCGGATACCAAGCCCGTATCTATTCCTCCTTATAGGATGGCTCTGGCAAAGTTGAGGGAATTGAAGGAGCAATTAAAAGATCTGCTTGAAAAGGCTTTATTAGGCCTAGCTCATCGCCGTGAGGAGCACCTGTGTTGTTCGTAAGAAAGAAGGATGGTTCCTTGCGGATGTGTATTGACTACAGACAATTGAATAAGGTGGCCTTAAAGAATAAATATCAACTTCCAAGAATTGATGATTTATTCAATCAGTTGCAGGGTGCCAAATGGTTTTCAAAGATAGATATGAGATCGAGGTACCACCAAGTGAGAGTCAGGGAAAAGGACATTCCGAAGACAGCCTTCTGAACTAAATATGGTCATTTCGAATTTCGGGTAATGTAGTTTGGATTGACTAATGCACCGGCGGTATTCATGAATTTGATGAATAATGTGTTCAGGCCTTTTCTAAATCTATTTGTGATTGTGTTCATTGATGATATCTTGGTATATACTCGATCTTAGGCAGAGCACGCAGATCATTTACATACTGTTCTTAGAGTTCTTCAGACTCGGGAACAATATGCCAAGTTTTCAAAATGTGAGTTCTGGTTGAATTCTGTAACTTTTCTTAGGCATATTATTTCAGCTGATGGTATTAGAGTAGATACCCAGAAAATTGAAGCTGTGAAGACTTGGCTAAGGCCTACAACACCTACGGAGATTCGTAGTTTTTTGGGCTTGGTAGGTTATTACAGAAGATTTGTAGAAGGATTTTCTTCTATTTTTGCACCATTGACGAAGCTAACTCAGAAATCAGCTAAATTCTAATGGACGGACGCTTGTGAGCACAGTTTTCAGGAACTGAAAGACAGATTGACTTCGGCCCCAGTCCTGACACTTCCGGAAGGATCAGAGGGCTATGTCATTTATTGCGATGCTTCAGGCATGGGATTAGGTTGTGTGTTGATACAGCACGGTAAAGTTATTGCTTATGCTTCAAGGCAATTGCGAAAACACGAGAAAAACTACCCCACTCATGATCTGGAATTAGCTGCGATTATTCATGCATTAAAGATGTAGAGACATTATTTATATGGTGTTCATATTGATATTTATACAGACCACAAGAGTCTCCAGTATATTTTCAAGTAGAAGGAATTGAATCTACGGCAAAGGCGGTGGTTGGAGCTGTTGAAGGATTATGACATGAGTATCTTATATCATCCTAGAAAGGTGAATGTAGTAGCTGATACTCTTAGCCGCAAATCCATGGGCAGTTCATGTGATGTTCAGTTGGAGAAGAGGGAGTTAGCTCGTAAGCTTCAACAGCTAGCTAGCCTAGGAGTTCACTTGATGGACTCCGGTAATACGAAAGTCACTCTCCATAATTCAGCTATCTCATCTTTAGTAGTGGAGGTGAAGAAGCGCTAATATGAGGACCCCATGTTAATTCATTATAGAGATACACTTCCTCAGAAGAAAAAGTCACCAGTTGAGATTTTTGTAGATGGAGTTCTTAGGTATCAAAGCAGATTATGTATTCCTGATGTTGCAGGGTTACGTCGAGAGATTCTAGGGGAAGCCCGTCATTCCCGTTATTTTGTTCATCCAGGAGCGACAAAGATGTATCATGATCTTAAATCCACATATTGGTGGGACGGAATGAAGAAAGACATAGCAGAGTTTGTAGCTCAATGTCCTAACTGTTAGCAGGTAAAGTTTGAGCATCAAAAGCCCGGTGGATTGTTGCAAGCTATGGAAATTCCGACTTGGAAATGGGAAGTGATTAACATGGGTTTCATTATAGGCTTGCCTCATTCTCGACGTAAGTATGACTCTATATGGGTAATTGTGGATAGACGTACGAAGTTAACTCATTTTCTACCAGTCAGAACCACGTACTCGGCTGAAGATTATGCAAAGTTGTATGTCAAAGAAATAGTACGACTCCATGGTGTTCCAGTATCTGTTATTTCCGATAGATGAGCCTTATTTACAGCTAATTTTTGGAAGTCCTTCCAAGAAGGTTTGGGAACTCACGTGAGACTTACCACAGCGTTTCATGCACAGACTGATGGACAAGCTGAGCGCACCGTTTAGACTCTCGAAGATATGCTACGGGCATGTGTGTTAGACTTTGTAGGTAGCTGGGATGATCATTTTCCTCTCATTGAGTTTGCATATAAAAATAGTTATCACTCCAGCATCCAGATGGCCCCGTATGAGGCTCTATATGGGCGAAAGTGTAGATCACCAATTGGATGGTTTGAAGTAGGGGAGACAAAGTTAGTAGGGCCAGACTTGATCTAGCAAGCGGTGGAAAAGATCAAGCTTATGCAAGACCGATTGTTGACAGCCCAGAACCGATAGAAGTCTTATGCAGACAATTGCCGACGAGACCTGGAATTCCAAGTTAAGAATTGGGTATTCTTGAAGGTGTTGCCTATGAAGGTGTGATGAGATTTGGTAAGAAAGTCAAGCTAGTCCTCGGTACATTGGGCCTTACAAGATTGTGTGCAAGGTAGGCCAGGTGGCTTATGAGTTAGATCTACCTTCGGACTTAGAATCAGTCCACCCGGTTTTCCATGTGTTAATGCTTCGCAAATGCATTGGAGATCCTTCCAAAATTGTACCTGTAGATAATGTTCTGGTTACCGAACAATTATCCTATGAAGAAGTTCCCATTGCTATTCTAGATAGGCAAGTTCAGAGGCTCAGAACCAAAGATGCTTCAGTTAAAGTTTTATGGAGAAACAATAACAAGGAAGAAAAGACTTAGGAAGCTTGGGAAGACATGAATTTCAGATATCCACATTTGGTTCCACTTCCAGATGAGATTCAAACAGAGGCACAATTGTCTCCAGGTATGAAATGCTTTCTTTTGATGATTTATTGGCCGTGTGCGGCCATTATTGTTGTTGTTTTTGTAGCCCTGTGAGGCATTATATATTTTGGATTGCTATGACAGGATGGTAATGACATATTATAGGAGAAACTCTGGCGAAATTTCTGTAGAATTCTTAAGAGCCCAACATTCGAGGACGAATGTTCCTAAGGGGGAAGGAATGTGACACCTTGAAAAATTCGTGACGTTTGCATTATGAGTGAACTAACGCAAGCTTAAAGTGGAAATGAATCCCTTATAAGTTTAGGAAGGGTATTTGATAATTTTAAGTGTATACTTAAGGTTTTAGAGTCATATGAAGTGATGGAAGCAAGTTCGTTGGAGAAATTGGAGTTTGAGTCATGTTTTGAGAAGATTTCGTAGCGTTTGAGTTATGCATTGCTTATAATTACCTTTAGGGGAGATATAGGGCTCCTTAGATGGTTAATGAAGTTTTATACAAGTGACAAGAAGGTTCCATAAGGATTGGAGGTTAAACGAATCGAAAAGAACGCAATTTCGCGAAACCGGAGAAATTGGGGCAGTATGCGGCCGCAAACTCCCCATGTTGGGTAAGCTTTCTGTCCAACATCACCCTCCATGTTGTAGATGGAGTATGCGGCCGCATACTCATTATGTTGGGCCGCATACTCACCGCAAATTGGACCCGGGGGGGGGGGGGGGGAGCGAGTGGGGCGACTTGGCCAACTTTTTAAATCCCAAGAGACCTCATTTTCATTTCAACTTCCCACACTTATTTCCCCACACTTCAAGATGGTTCTAGAGATTTCTTGAAGGTTCCATATCACGCCAAACCTTTCTATATCATCAAGAGAGAAGATCAAACATCAACATCTTAAGATAAATCCATGGAAGGTGATGGTTCTTGCTTCCTTTCAAAGTTGTGATGAACTTGGTCTTGAGAGGATTTGAGGAAGGTGAAGTTCTTCTATAATAAGTTATGTTCTTCCTGTCATTTACATGATTGAGGTTATATAAAGGTTTAGTAACTCTTGGAAAAAAAAAAGAATTAAAGTGGAGAAGTCATAAGTGTTGAAGTGAAGAAGATGACTATGAGATGAACTTAAAAAGGGATTTTGAATAAATTTGAGATTAAATTGGATATAACTTTTTGATTATGATATTTTGGATGTTGTTATTGTTTTTTGGGAGCTATTTTATTATATGGTGGAAGTCAATAAAATAGGGGAAGTGCTGCCCAAATTTCGTTAACTCGTTACTCATGATAGCTTGGACTTAAGAATGTTTTCAAGACTTAACCTTAGTATGAATCCTCTTGAATGTAGATTTTTACACCTCGTATCTTAGAACTAAGGTTAGACTCATGTCAATAGATCTTTAGTGGAAAAACTGAAGGTTTGGACGTTTTGCGAAAATGGTTGATAGGCCTACTTCGGGCAGCCATAAATCCTTGATTAGTTGGGAATTTGGAAAAGTACCCTTAATGAAAGATGTAGTACATAAAAATACCTTTCTAACGATATAAGGACCAGGCCAATCAGAGATCGGAGCAAGGAGATATGATCGTATCAATATGGCTAAATTTTCGATACGTCTGCCTTCCAGTCAAATTTTGTGAAACTACGTTCGGATTTTGAGAAAACTTAAAACATGAAAGTTGTAGCTCTTTGAAATATATTTCCAACGGTATATTGTGGAGCCCAAACAGATCTCTGTACAAGAAGTTATGACCATTTTATCGAACACTACGTAGAATCGACACACGCCGCTTTTCTGGGCGCGTGTGGGCGCGTGTGATGGCCCCGCATCACGAGCCGATCGCGCAACTCTGAGTATCGACCTGCAGAATGTCACGCGATGCACGTGCATCGCGGACCCATCGCGGAACAGGTCGAGTTTGGGGTTAAAAGTCGGGATTTCGCGTTTTAAGTTATATTTAACCTTGGGGTTTATTTTCCTAACACCCCTAGTCACGAAAAATTACCCTAAAGTCAGAGAGAACAAGTCTGAAGCCTCAAGAACCCTACAAGGTAAGTTTTATCACGATTCTAGGTTGAATTCAAGTCCCTAATCTCTTTCTAACTTGAGTAAACCCTTCTAATCAATAGAGTTGTGAGTGGAACATTATTGTTGGGCGTGGAAACCCTAGAATCAAGAGGATTGAACGTCAAAAGGTAATGTTTCTACACTCTAATCATTCATAATAGTGAATTGATGAGTTATTGGGAGAATAGTAAATGAGTTTAGTAAAGAGAATTACACGAACTATAGTAGGGTTTTGAATTGTTGACTTGAGATTGTTATAATGATATGGGTGATGGAGAATGATGTTAATTACACCTAATTGAGATCGTAGAATCACCTACAAGTAATAGAATGGGAATTGGGTGACGAAACACCATTAATGGAGATTGTGGAGCTTTATGCCCACTAAGTGTTTGATAAAATGCTTAGATGACCAAAGCATGAATATTATTGCTAATATAGAATCCCTTTGACTTGTATTGATATAGATCAAAGTTGAAAGGGTTCACGAACATTGTATTACGCTCAAAGGCTGGAATTAAGGTATGTGAGGCTAACTATCTACGTTAGGGAATATTCATGATTCTCCCTACGCCTCATTCTTCATACTTGTCAGCAATTTGACTCAGAATATAGTTTAGCCCTAGTTTCATGATATGATATAGAACTGTTATCTTCTAGGGTTGAAGTTATAGAATTCGTTCATGGTTGTCACTTTGAACGTCATAAACTCAGCACGTAATCTTTATAGACTTATGCATTGTTATCACATGAGTCTCAGTCAGTGTATAACCCGTTATTTGCATGAGTCCCACAATCAGAAACAGTTATCATGCTATCAGCTATAGCCAGTCTCAGTCTTGTAAATTGTTAATGTTGAACACCTGTATCTGTATTTTTGGGCCCTAGGCCACATTTTATGCATACGTATTGCTTGGGCCTGAGGCCATAATTTTTGTGCACATTATTTGGGCCCTAGGCCACAGTTATATTTACAGTTTTACAGGTGATTCTTCATCCAGAATAGGGAGTACTTCAGCTTTTTGCTTTCCTGTTTAGTTTAGTTTCAGTTTCAGTTCCAGTATTTTATTGCTTCAGTTGCTTTACATACCAGTACAATTCAAATGTGCTGATGTCCCTTTTATTGCTTGGGGGCCTGCATCTCGCGATGCAGGCAACGATATACAGGTTGACGACTCAGCTATTTAGGAGTGCACGTATCAGTTACTGGTGAGCCCCAAATTCCTTCGGGGCGTTGTCAGTTATCCAGTTATTTCTGTTTATAGACAGCTCTATTATTCAGTACTCTTAGAGGATTCATAGACACAGTTCAGATAGTCAGATATTTATTATGTTAGCCTTGTTGGCAGTTGTTCAGTCGTTTTGGTTTAGCCAAGTTGGCTACGTTCAGATATTTCAGATTGTCTAAGTATTTCCGCATTATGATTTCAGTCAGACCTTTAGTATATCAGCATGTGTTTAGTTGTTTCCACATTCAGTTATGCTTTTGATATCACATGTTGATTCAGCCAGTCAGTTGGTTCGCTCGGTCACATGCAGTCAGGCACCGGGTGCCGTGTTACGTCCAGGCCCAGGTTCGGGGCATGACATAGATTTTGCGGGCTTTGGAGGAAAACGTTTAGGAGTTAAGAAGACGTAAAGGTATGTAAGGCTAACCCTTTCTTTCTAAAGGCATGATTCCCTAGTTGTGAACCAACACATGATATCCACAACATTCCTATTCCTAGAAACACTAGAAGCTCATAATTTTCATGATTCTTATGATATTGTTGACAATATTCTTTGTAATGATAATGATGATGATTTCCATTCTAGAGATGCCAAAGCTTAAAGTTCTTAATGTTCTCATGATATTATTGAGCTTGTCACATGATTATCCATTGTATCCATTGTTGTTGATCTGATCTTATAATAGTTGTTCTTTCAAGTTGAGATATAGCGATGATGATGATTGCATAATAGAAATAGGAGGTTTACCGACCTTATGTCACTCCAATAGAATAGTAACGTTTCATTTGGGCTCTCATGCATGCTTATTATATATGTATGTATTTTCTAACACTGTACCGTGCTATAGCTGGATGGGCAGATATATAGATGTATACACCACTACAGTGGGCAGCTTATGATATCGTCCTGGACGCGGGATGCCCGGATGCGGAATAATGATGATAACACCGTGCCGATATGGCCATGCAGTATACTATACATATGATGACAACACCGTACCTATATGGTCGAACAGTTTACTATATATATGGATGTTTTTTTGAAAGGAAAAGTTAAGCATGCATGATATCTACCTTAAGAGGAAATCAGATGTATAGGTTATCTTTTTTATCTCATGTTTCTTATATCTTTATTATGTTGTTATTCATGCCTTCACACTCAGTACATTATTCGTACTGACGTCCTTTCTTGTGGACGCTGCGTTCATACCCGCAGGTAGGCAGGGAGACGAATCAGACCCTAGGTGATTCATCAGCGGAGTCTCATAAGCGCTCACTTACTTCGGAGCCGCAGTCTATTGGTATTTCCCTTTTTGTGTACTTATTTGGGAATGACGGGGTCCTGTCCCGTCCTTATGATTTATGGTATTCTATGTAGAGGCTCGTAGACAGAGGTGTTTAGCTAGGAATCCTATACCCTTATCGGTTCATATTATGTATATCATTTTTTTGTAGCCTTGTAGCCTTGTCGGCTTGTATATATATGTACATGTACATGGGCCCAGTTGATGATGGTCATATAACAGAGCTATTGTTTTGCGAAGTTATGCCCTTTTTTATTATGATATTCGCACGTTATTTTTCATGGTCCACCTAGAATGATTATGAGAAGTATGCTAAGAGGTGCTCGGTAGGATAGCTCTGGGTACCCGTCATGGCCCTCCGGTTGGGTCGTGATAGCAGGCTCGACCTGGATTTGTAGGTCTATCTCTCTCAAAGAATCACTTAGGGATCCATCAAATCCCCTGACATTCGTCCCGCTTTGGAAAATCTTGCCTACGACATAGCCAAGCTGTGTTAATATGGTTACGAGGCAGATGTTGAGGCCCGACCTATTATCCACAAGAACTCTCCCTATGACCTTGTCACGACATCCTAAGGTGATATGGAGGGCTCTGTTTTGAAAGGTTCCCTTCACTAGCAGTTCCTCTTTGGAGAAGCATATTTTGTGTTCCCATATGATATGGGCCACTAGTCCGGCTAAATCTTCACTACTCGTACCAGCCGGTACATATGTGTCATCCAATACCTTCTTGAGGGCATTCCTGTGTGATGGGGAGCTAGCCAACAATGATAACACCGAGATTTGTGCTAGCGTCTTCTTTATATTCTCAACAATAGAATAATCTTTTGACCGCATGCCGCCAAAAATCTTCGGCTTCTCCCTCGGTTATTGCCCTTTTCTGGGTACATCTATTCGGCTTCTCCCTCGATTTTCGTTAGTCCCATAATCTAATATGGATTAATTTCTTGGTAGACTTTGATTGATCTGAGGTTATTCGGAAAGGCAAGGCTCAAGTGGAATAAATCATGGCACATGTTCGGCTTCAAGGTAGGTTACCGCTTACTTATGTCTAGACTCTGATTAGAGAAACGTATGTAGATAGTAGTTATTGACGGGGAAAGCATGATAGGCCTTCGGACATGGTTGTGGTGATAAATCCACTAGTTTGGTATGGATGTTATTATGTGGGCTTGTCTCCATGTTTGTTATACTTGTGAACTGATTATATTCATCCATGTCTCTTGACTCACTTATCTCATGGAAAGAAAGGATAATGTTGATGAATTGAGTCTTCATATAAAATTCATGGCAAATAACTATTGAGATTACGATGTGTTTTTGTTGTTGAGGTTGATAGCCTGTATGACATGCATTCCATATTTCTTATGGTTGATTGATATGATTGTGATTGGTAATGATGATAATTGAGAGAGTGTAGCCTCTGAGGTCTTCGCCGGAAAGCGTAAAACAGTGATGAGAGCTCATGATCCGAGGTCTTTACCCGAGCGAGATGAGTGCTTGTGATCTGAGGTCATTTACCGGAGCGAGAGAGTGCTCGTGTCCGAGGTCATTTGCCGGAACGAGGGTAAATGGACTTTGCGGGTCCCCCATGGGTCATGGCTTTGAGGCATTGCCCTTACCATGTGTGTACAGTTATGAAAAGTTGTCCAATGCATTGCGTTGCATCTACATTCATTCATCTACTTTTGACTGTTTACTTGGCATTTCATACACTTCATCTGATCCTATATATATTTGAACACATTTCATGACTGTATTTGAATGCTTATCTGCTCTACTTGTAAATTCCTTCTATTTATATGTGTGGCCTAATCGTTGTCGGCCTATGATGCCTACGAGTACTTGTGTTGTACTCATACTACTCTTGTTGCACTTTTGTTGGGTGAAGAGTTTGTTCAGGGCTCCGGTTCTCGACCTCGCAAGTGATATATGTGTGTGTGTGTTGACTTGGTCTTATTTCTCTTTCATTCTGCAATTTTTTCTTTAATAATGTGCCTAAGGGAAGGATTCGCCCATCAGGGGGATAGTGTGGGCGCCCGCATGACTTACGAGTCGGGTCGTGACAAAATTGGAGTTTAAAATTTAGACTGCAATTGAACCCAGAAACTTCAGATAATAAGAACAAATATCAAGCCGATGAACAATATAAAATATCAAAAGGAAAAAGCAGTATTTTTTTTTTTTTTTTTTTGGTAATGATTATTGAGATACTAGACTATGGGAAGCCCCGCAAGCACGGGCCTGACACAAAAATAAGTCACTTTAGTGATAAATACATAACAATTCAATTAATTCAAATAGTATTTGTTATATTCCTAAATCAAGTACAAGCCAACAAGTTCAAATTTTGTTAATAGCATTTACTCTTATTCTGTACCTCTCTAGATTTAATAAAAAAGAAAAATTTTAAAAAATTGTGAACTTAGTATCATAATTAATATCCTCAACTATGTGTAATTGTCTCTTATATGCCCTGTATATGGTTAGGAATTCGTGTATCACAATTAAAAGTAAGCAGGTTAACTTTAAAGTATATGGTTAAGTCCAATAGAATCTTTTTAATTAATTTGCACAATTTTTGAAAAATAGTCATCTAATTTAAATATGGTGGTAATTCACTATATATTCCATCTATTTGTCATGCTTCTGTTGTCGAGAGTTAATTTGACTAATTTTCATAACTAAATTGAATTAGATTATTTTAAAATTAACATTTAGATATTCAAAAACTACACGAAAAGCACTATAAGTGAATTTTTTCTCATTTCACTTTAGTGAAAAAGATAAATCTTAAAATGTTAGTCTAAATGCCTTTTAGATATTTTAAATTGTTAATTATTGTGACTTATAGTATTTTTTATGTAGATTCCAATTATGTAACTTTTATTTTAAGAAACTTAACAATTTGATGTCTAAATTTACTGTTAAAATTTAAAGAGTTAACTATCAAAATTTAAAAGTGCAACATAAATTAGAACAAAGAAGATACATATTTCATTTTTGAAACAAAGAATTGTTCAAACTAATTCACAAATGTGCATGAATGATTTTGTGGGTCCCCTGATATTATGCGCTAATGGAATTTGGAGGAAGACATGGCGGGGAGAAAGAAAATGATGTATATTCATTTAAAAGTCACGTTGCTTAAGTAGAAAGCCAAACATACCTTAATTGTAAATTTAAAGAAATCAAGCAGCCATGTTGATCCGAATTCGAACTCACTCTTCTATACCATTAAAAAATCACTACCCTAGACCAAATGATAACAACCGAATATGCGGAAGCAATTGAAAGTAATAGGCAGAGAAAGAGATAACAAGCAATTAGAAGGAAGAAAGGACAATTTTATAATTAATAGAGTAATTAATCATAGAATGAATCCATAGAAGAGGAAAAACTACCCTAGACCAAATGATAACAACCGAATATGCGGAAGCAATTGAAATTAATAAGTAGAGAAAGAGATAACAAGCAATTAGATGGAAGAAAAGACAATTCTATAATTAAAATTGTCACGGCCCAACTTACTGGCCGTGGGGCACCTACCGTATTACTACTTAGTAGGAGAACCCTAACCAACCAACCCAATATCCACACAATTTTTATTAACAATAAAATACTTAATGATCACAACTTGATAGTAAATACTCATAATGACTCTGTTATAGATACAAGAAACTGAAATTCCCGGGATCTAGTCTAGATAGGTACAAGAGCTCCTATTACACAAGGATAAACAAATAACGACATAGCCTCCGCCTGGAGTGAGATGAGCAAGGCTGTAGGAAGATGTCCGGTAATCCACAAGGTGAAACTTCACTTAAAACCTGCAACACATCTACATCGGAAAAGGATGTAGCAAGAGTAGTATCAGTACACCACACGTACTGGTAAGCATCATAGGTCGACTAATATTAGTTTACGCAACACCATATAAAATCAATAAGATAAGCAAATAAGTCAACGGACGCCCTCAAGACTCCCAATGTAGATTATTACACAAACATGAAATCACCTCTCTACTCCCAGTTATTTCGGTCCTCTTCTTTCCCACAGTATTACCGGTTATCCGACTAGTTAAAAGTGTTCCTATTTCATATTCCCTTAGGCCAATTAAGTACGCCTTATCCCCTCATTTACACTAACATCTAATTCCTGATTTTTTTAGCTTTAGAGTCTTCTATCCTGTTCACTTACTAAGATATGATGCATCCACGAGACATACTCACCACACATCCACCAATCATGGGACTCCTTGAGTCCGGCAGACTCAAAGCAGAAGTCTACCCCTTAGTAATTCTCTCTTACACTTACTTTCATATTGGTCAACACCTCACAAAACACAACACAATTATAGGAGATGCACAATATATTAATAGACTGACAACACAAAATCATAAGGACATAGAAGTATGAAATGTAATGTAATGCAAAGCAAATGCGATGCAAAGGCTAAATCACGTGGTACACACATGCTAACTGATGTCATTGCTCAGTAGTCATGACCTGCAGGGAACCCATGGTATCCATGTACCACTCATTTCGGATTCACTCCTCGGACCCGAGCTCACAACTAGGCCACATCCTCACCCCCGGTCAAATGTGCCTTTTCATATATGTAAATATATTTACCTTTATATTGCTGCCAATAATCTACAGTCAAATAGTACCTCATATTCAACCCAACTCAGCCATACAAACCAAATAACACAACTGGCACTTACTCAGACTTCCTGCTCCATGCATTACCTCGTAACCACATGTAATATATGCAATGATGCCAATGAATGAAAACAATATCATGAATTATGCCTTAATGGCGTAGCACTATTATGCCTTCCTTCAATCCACCCAATGCAATCCTTTTTATTAACAAGAATGACAAGTTGGCAAGAATCTCTTCGAGAATAGTTAGATTCTCCTTCTAAGACTTTTGTTGGACGTTACTGCTTGACTGCGTGAACCAGGTCCAGGTCTTTCTTTTGGCATTCCCGCTGTTCATATGAATATTGCAATATACTTGACAATAAATACGAAAATCAACTATGTCAGGGAATAATTACTCTAAACAACGAAATACCCCCTTTTAACCTCGACAAATAATCACTTCCAATTCCGTAACGCATAAACATTCACAATAGTAGCACTCAGTACCCAATTAAATACACGTTGTTACCCTAATTACTATTTTCACAATAATTTCGTTAAATTGTGAATATATCCATCCAAACTCCGTGTCCGAAGACCTAATCATGCAATCTCCTTTCAACTCTATACGTGTATATGATTCACTAATCAAAGTCTAACTCAAGTAAACCATAACCTACCTCGATGATGAATAGCTATTTGAATTTTCATGAAATACTCGCTCTCCTAGCCCTTATCTGAATCCATGAGAGATGATAGCTGTACGGAAAGATGTAGAGAATGTTGGAGAAGCCTCTTTTCTTGGTGTCAAGGTTTTTTGTCACGACCCGACTCGGGGCCGCGACGAGCACCCGGTGCTAACCCACCCGAGCACCCTCTTAGCTTACTCTTATACTTACATCTAGGTGAGCCATATAATTATACATACATTTCCATTCATTCGTCAACTAGTCCCAATTTGGACAACGGTACATTTATATCATCATAGGCATCTATGCCACATCAATGTACGTGGGCCAACGTGGCCGAAAAAATGATATACAAAACATAGGCCGACAAGGCCGGACATGTCTAACCATATACACATGACTACGAGCCTCTAAGGAGAGTATAACGTATCACATAAGCGGGACAGGACCCCGCTATGCCCATAATTATATACACAAAAGAATGAGTACCTAAAAGATATGGCTCCGAAGGAAATGGAGCTCTCTATGTAATCTCCAAATAGGCAGCTATGGATCAAGTCTGTCTCCCTGTGCACCTGCGGGCATGACGCAGCGTCCACAAACAAAAGGACGTCAGTACGAAGAATGTACTGAGTATGTAAAACATGATCAACATCAATGTAGAAGCATCATAGACAATATATGAAGTGGCATAGAAGGGAAGACAATAATATTATCATCATGGCACTTACCTGACTTTCATAGGAACTTTCCGTTTCTCATGCGTATTTCATAATAGGGCTCGTATTCGTATACATAGTCTTTTCACATTCATATTCATATTATATACATAGTCATTTCATATACATAGCATTTACATTACATACCCGACCTCATGGGATCGGTGTTTCATACATACTTGGCCAACCAAGGCTCAAGGTTACTCATACCTGGCCCTACCAAGGCTTCAGGGTTATCCGTACCATCATTAGAATCGACAATTAGCACACATGCATAAAACTAGAGAAAATCGGACAGCATTTCCTTTATTTATACGACATTCCTCCATATCGTAATCCAACTTCCAAACGTCAACAATACATTCACAACATCATAATAATAGCCTTTAGTCATCTACATCATCCACATTCTTAATTCACTTCCATTTATCCCTATTTATGGTCACAACACCCAACTTCGTCCATTCATATACAATGTCTATTTCATGATCTTAACGTCATTTATAACACATTCATATCACAACACAACAACAATCATGATTCAATTCAAACTATGTCTCAAAAACGTCACTATTCATCATTCATAACCCATTTTGCTATTCTCGTCTAATGACCAAGAATTTTAACTCTCAAATACCTTAAACAACATATAATATCATGAATCTTACCTTAGATGCTATAGGAACAAGCTTTAGTTGATAATATTCCACTTTGAGCAAAACCCTAGTTTTTCTCCATTTGGATTTCTTGACTTTAGATGATCCTTGATGGGTTCTTACTCTTGATTCACTTATTTAATGTTGTTGATGGCTTATAATCCTTGAAAACTTGTATAATAAATGTAGAGAGATGTTTTAGAGAGAGGGAGGAAATGTTGAAATGATTTCATGAACTTGGTCCTTTTATTTAATAACATTCCACTGCTCTGTCGGGTTCCACTATACGGTCTGTATACTGGTTATACGTCCGCATAATAGACCGTGAAATGGGTTTGCCTGCACCCCTTCACTGTGACCATTTGACGGTTCGTTATACGGTCCGTATAAATTTATACAGTCCGTATAACTGACCGTAAAATTCCACCAGCAACCAACCTCCACTGTGATGGTTTTACGGTCCATTATACGGTCCGTATAATGAGCCGTAAGACTTATCAGTTCACTGAACTTATTCTCATCACTTCGTTTGATCTCCGATCCTTGCGGAACCTTCTTAACACTTGTTCAACACTTCAATACCAATCTAAGGGACGTTATAACTCTTCTCCAAGACATCACTAAGTCCTGGCTAACTCGTTGCTCGTAATCCCTTTCCGATATTCGTTCACTTGCGTACCAACGGAAAATTTCTGAGGTGTAACATTCTTCCCCCCTTAAGAACATTCGTCCTCGAATGTTAGGCACTCAGGGATTCTACAGAAATTTCGCCAGAGTTTCCCCTATAATATGGCACTACCAACCTGTCACAACAACCCATAATATCGATGTCTCACAGGGACACAACACAATAGCATTTAAAATTTGGCCACACACGACCCAAAAGCATAAAAACGAAACATACATACCTTATGATCTTGACCTCTCATCTTGGACTTCCTCCAAGGGCTGAAATAAATGTAGGTATTTGGATTGCATACTCTCTTCTACTTCCCACATCATTTCCTCTCGATTGTTGTTCCTCCATAAGACCTTAACTGAGGGCACTTCCTTGTTTCTAAGTCTCTGTACTTTCCTATCTAGTATGGCAATGGGTATCTCTTCATAAGTCAATTTCTCTGTTACTTGCACATCATTCACTGGGACGATCCTAGTAGGATCTCCAACACATTTCCGAAGCATCGAAACATGAAATACTAGATGAACTGACTCCAAGTCTGGAGGTAGATTTAACTCATAGGCCACTTTGCCTATCTTGCGTATAATTTCGTATGGCCCAATATACCGGGGACTGAGCTTCCCCCTTTTGCCAAATCTCATCACGCCCTTCATCGGCGACACTTTCAAGAATACCCAATCTTTCACTTCGAACTCTAAGTCTCTTCGACGATTATCCGCATAGGACTTCTGACGACTTTGAGCCGCTAGCAACCGATCTTTTATGAGCTTAACTTTCTGTATTGCTTGCTGGACCAAGTCTGGCCCTATCAACTTAGCTTCTCCAGTTTCAAACCACCCAATTGGGGATCTACATTTTCGCCCATATAAAGCCTCATACGGTGCCATTTGAATGCTAGAATGATAACTATTATTGTAAGCAAATTCAATGAGTGGCAAATGATCATCCCAACTTCCTCCAAAATCTATCATACATGCTCGTAACATATCTTCGAGAGTCTGGATGGTGCGTTCGGCCGGCCCATCGGTCTATGGGTGAAACGCCGTGCTAAGGCGCACTTGGGTCCCTAAACCCTCTTGGAAAGACTCCCAAAACTTAGCTGTGAACTGAGTCCCTCTATCGGAGATAATAGATACCGGAACGCCATGGAGTCTCACTATCTCTTTAAGATAAAGCCTCGCATAATCTTCTACCACATAGGTCGTCCTGACCGGTAAGAAATGAGCTGACTTTGTGAGTCTATCCACAATCACCCATATGGAATCATACTTACGTCGAGAACGGGGTAACCCTGTAATGAAATCCATATTAATCACTTCCCACTTCTAAGTTGGGATTTCTATAGCTTGCAATAATCCACCCGGCTTTTGGTGTTCAATCTTCACTTGTTGGCAATTAGGACACTGAGCTACGAATTCCGCTATATCTTTCTTCAGTCCATTTCGTCGCTCCGGGGTGAACGGAGTAACGGGAACAATGAGCTTCCCTCAATATTTGGTGACGTAGACCTACCACATCGGGAACACATAACCTGCCTCGACATCGGAGAACTCCGTCTTCCGAAATATCAAATGATGACTCCTCCTTCTGAGAGAGTGTATCTCTGTACTGCATTAGCATGGGATCCTCATATTGTCGCTCTTTTACTTTCGCTACTAGCGATGAAACTGCTGAATTCTGAATAGTAGCTCCGCTGGTACCTGAGTCCACTACTCGGACTCCTAGGCTCGCTAACCGTTGAAGCTCACGGGCCATCTCTTTCTTTTCTGGTCGTACATCACTTAGACTTCCCATGGATCTGCGGCTAAGAGCGTCAGCCACAACGTTAGCCTTTCTGGGGTGATACAAGATATCAACATCGTAATCCTTTAGCAACTCCAACCATCGTCGTTGTCGCAAATTCAACTCTTTCTGCTTGAAGATATACTGAAGGCTCTTATGATCTATATAAACATCCACATGGACACCATATAAATAATGTCGCCATATCTTTAATGCATGGACCACTGCGGCTAATTCTAAATCGTGGCTTGGATAGTTCTATTCATGTTTCCGTAATTGTCTAGAAGCATACGCAATCACCTTACCATTTTGCATCAATACACAACCTAGCCCGACGCCTGAAGCATCACAATAAATAACATATCCTTCCAATCCCTCTGAAAGTGTCAAGACTGGGGCTGAAGTCAATCGGTCTTTCAACTCTTGGAAACTACGCTCGCAAGCATCTGTCCATTGAAACTTAGCTGACTTCTGAGTCAACTTGGTGAGTGGCGCAGAAATAGAAGAAAAACCCTCAACAAATCTTCTGTAATAGCCTGCTAAGCCTAAAAAGCTACGAACCTCCGTAGGAGTCGTGGGCCTTGGCCAAGTCTTCACGGCCTCGATCTTTTGGCTATCCACTCGAATACCATCAGCTGCAACAATATGGCCCAGAAATGAAACCGAGTTCAACCAAAACTCACACTTGGAGAATTTTGCAAACAACTCTCGAGCTTGAAGAACTCCAAGGACAATTCGCAAATGATCCGCATGCTCGTCCTCGGATCTAGAATACACTAAGATGTCGTCGATGAATACAATTATAAATAAATCCAGGAAGGGCCTGAACACATTATTCATCAAATCCATGAATACCGTCGGCGCGTTAGTTAGCCCAAACGACATTACTCGGAACTCAAAATGACCATATCTTGTTCTGAAGGCTGTCTTAGGGATATCTTTCTCCCTAACTCTCACTTGATGATACCCGAACCTCTAATCAATCTTCGAAAACCATTTAGCACCTTGCAATTGATCAAACAAGTCATCAATCCTCGGGAGAGGATATTTATTCTTAATCGTCACCTTATTCAATTGCCGATAATCAATGCACATTCTCAAAGAGCCATCCTTCTTCCGGACGAACAATACGGGTGCTCCCCACGGGGATGAACTAGGCCTAATGAAGCCTTTTTCAAGCAAGTCTTTCAATTGCTCCTTCAACTCTTTCAACTCTGCGGATGCCATCCTATAAGGAGGAATAGATATGGGTTTAGTGCCTGGCAACACATCAATAGCAAAATCGATCTCTCGCTCGGGAGGAAGGCCTGGAAGCTCTTCCGGGAACACATCCGGAAATTCGTTCACTACCGGAACTGACTGAAGAGTCGGCGACTCAGCTTCTACATCTTGAACTCGCACTAGGTGATAAATACACCCTTTCGTGATCATCTTCCTTGCCTTTAGATAGGAAATAAACCTACCTTTTGGTGATGCCGCATTCCCTTTCCATTCTAAGACTGGTTCTCCCGGAAACTGGAAACGAACCATCTTCATTCGGCAATCAACATTGGCGTACCAAGAAGCCAACCAATCCATGCCCATAATAACGTCAAAATCTACCATTTCTAGCTCATGCAAATCAATAATGGTACGACGATCACAAATCACAATCACACAATTCCTATATACTCGGCTAGCTATTACCGATGCACCCACGGGTGTAGACACCTCAAAAGGTTTGATAGACTCCGGGTCAATTATAAATCGACCCGCAATATATGGAGTAGCATATGATAATGTGGAGCCCGGATCAATCAAAGCATATACATCATGAGAGAATACCGATAATATACCTGTGACCATATCAGGAGAAGACTCAAGATCTTGGCGTCCAGCCAAAGCATAAATACGGTGCTGAGAACCGCTAGTACTGGGAGCTCTGCCCCTACCTCTACCATGGCCGACTGGCGCATGTGAACTTGGCCCCGTAGGGCGTACAGATGCCGAAGATCCGGCTACCGACCCTGATGGCTGGGTCCTACCTCTACCATGCACTGAGGGGCAATCACGCATAATATGGCCCGGTCAACCACATGAATAGCAAACATCTGAACCCAATCGGCATTGACCCCAATGCGACTTCCCACACTGGGAACATCGTGGTATAGGTGGCCTTGACTGGCCTGAATCACCTCTAAACTGGGACCCCGAATAACTCTGACTCGGCCCTGAACGAACAGATCTATCAAGGCCCTGGTCTGGAAACCGTGGAGGTGCACTGGTCATAGAATAGCCCGAATGTCTAGGGAACTGTTGCCTGTGTCCGCCTCTGGACTCACTTATTGGGCCCGAAGATCTGGCCCTCTTGTTATGTCCCCTATCCTGTTCACGTTCACTTCTCCGCTACTGTAGGCTTTCCTCTAAGTTCTGAGCATGTGCCTGAATGCGTGCAATATCCATACCGTCCTGAAGGGACGCAGTCAAGCATTTGTCCATCAGATGGGGCCCTAGGCGCTTTACAAATCGGTGTACCTTGTCGCCCATATCTGCTACCATGGCCGAAGCATACCTGGCCAAGGAGTTAAAACGGAGGCTATACTCTAGGGCACTCATACTGCCTTGCCTCAAATTTAAGAATTTATCGGCCCTAGCCTGCCGAACTTCTGGGGGCATGTAAGGACGGAGAAAAGCATCAACAAACTCTTGCCATACCGGGGAAGGTGCATTGGCTCCCCGCGAAGCCATCCATACTGTATACCACTGGATCGAGACATCTCTCAATCTATAGGACGCTAGCTCTACCGACTCGGTGTCTGAAGCATGTATCAACCGGAGTGTCCTTAGCATACCATCAATAAAGTCCTGGGGATCCTCCTCCGGTTTTGACCCAAAGAATTTCGGAGGGTTCAAAGTAACGAAATCACGGGCTCTTGCACTAACAGCCCTATCACCATACCCTGAACTGTGCCTTTGAGCCTGGGCCGCAACCAATTGAGACAATAAAGTAATGGCCTCTTTTACATCTTGGCCCGTAGCATTTGGTGGAGGATCCAGAGCTGGGGCTGAGGCTCCCACGTGCTCCTCGCTAATAGGCACTGTCTGGGAGGACTGAGATTGAGCCGCACTCTGGGACTCATCTTCCTCTACTACCGGTGGCGGTGCTCTTTCAGCCCGCTTTTCTACCACCGTCTTGCCCTTTTGGGCTGCAGTAGCCTTTTTATTTATAGGCATTCTCTGAAATGCACAACACACTATTAAGGAACAAGAATTTCTTACATCATAGCTCTATCGCACGATTCTTATGAAGAAAGAAGGTCATTTATTCCTAAAATATCCGCAGCTTACTGTTTATAAGTGTGGCGCGCAACACACCCATAACCAGGACTCTACTAGACACGGCTCGTAGACACACCCTAGGACTGAACTGCTCTGATACCACTTTTGTCACGACCCGACTCGGGGCCGCGACGAGCACCCGGTGCTAACCCACCCGAGCACCCATTTAGCTTACTCTTATACTTACATCTAGGTGAGCCACATAATTATACATATATTTCCATTCATTCGTCAACTAGTCCCAATTTGGACAACGGTACATTTATATCACCATAGGCATCTATGCCACATCAATGTATGTGGGCCAACGTGGCTGACAAAATGATATACAAAACATAGGCCGACAAGGCCGGACATGTCTAACCATATACACATGACTACGAGCCTCTAAGGAGAGTATAACGTATCACATAAGCGGGACAGGACCCCGCTATGCCCATAATTATATACACAAAAGAATGAGTACCCAAAAGATATGGCTCCGAAGGAAATGGAGCTCTCTATGTAATCTCCAAATAGGCAGCTATGGATCAAGTCTGTCTCCCTGTGCACCTGCGGGCATGACACAGCGTCCACAAACAAAAGGACGTCAGTACGAAGAATGTACTGAGTATGTAAAACATGATCAACATCAATGTAGAAGCATCATATACAATATATGAAGTGGCATAGAAGGGAAGACAATAATATTATCATCATGGAACTTACCTGACTTTCATAGGAACTTTCCGTTTCTCATGCGTATTTCATAATAGGGCTCGTATTCGTATACATAGTCTTTTCACATTCATATTCATATTATATACATAGTCATTTCATATACATAGCATTTACATTACATACCCGACCTCATGGGATCGGTGTTTCATACATACTTGGCCAACCAAGGCTCAAGGTTACTCATACCTGGCCCTACCAAGGCTTCAGGGTTATCCGTACCATCATTAGAATCGACAATTAGCACACATGGATAAAACTAGAGAAAATCGGACAGCATTTCCTTTATTTATACGACATTCCTCCATATCGTAATCCAACTTCCAAACGTCAACAATACATTCACAACATCATAATAATAGCCTTTAGTCATCTACATCATCCACATTCTTAATTCACTTCCATTTATCCCTATTTATGGTCACAACACCCAACTTCGTCCATTCATATACAATGTCTATTTCATGATCTTAACGTCATTTATAACACATTCATATCACAACACAACAACAATCATGATTCAATTCAAACTATGTCTCAAAAACGTCACTATTCATCATTCATAACCCATTTTGCTATTCTCTTCTAATGACCAAGCATTTTAACTCTCAAATACCTTAAACAACATATAATATCATGAATCTTACCTTAGATGTTGTAGGAACAAGCTTTAGTTGATAATATTCCACTTTGAGCAAAACCCTAGTTTTTCTCCATTTGGATTTCTTGACTTTAGATGATCCTTGATGGGTTCTTACTCTTGATTCACTTAGTTAATGTTGTTGATGGCTTATTATCCTTGAAAACTTGTATAATAAATGTAGAGAGATGTTTTAGAGAGAGGGAGGAAATGTTGAAATGATTTCATGAACTTGGTCCTTTATTTAAGAACATTCCACTGATCTGTCGGGTTCAACTATACGGTCCATTATACGGTCCGTATAACCATTATACGGACCGTATAATAGACCGTGAAATGGGTCTGCCTGCACCCCTTCACTGTGACCATTTGACGGTTCGTTATACGGTCCGTATAACTGACCGTAAAATTCCACCAGCAACCAACCTCCACTGTGATGGTTTTACGGTCCATTATACGGTCCGTATAATGAGCCGTAAGACTCATCAGTTCACTGACCTTATTCTCATCACTTCGTTTGATCTCCGATCCTTGCGGAACCTTCTTAACACTTGTTCAACACTTCAATACCAATCTAAGGGACGTTATAACTCTTCTCCAAGACATCACTAAGTCCTGGCTAACTCGTTGCTCGTAATCCCTTTCCGATATTCGTTCACTTGCGTACCAACGGAAAATTTCCGAGGTGTAACATTTTTCTTCTTATGAAAACCTAAAAGCAGCCTTGGAGGGTCTTTTATTAAAAAGGAGGGTGAAATATAAAACTGAGTATGGAAAACGCGTCCACTGGTCCGTGACGTCCGCTACGGTGGTTGTCGGTTCTCTATAGCGAGACAGCTACGCTGGTACTCTGGTTGCTATAGCGGACCACCTTCTACCTGGGCCCACGATTTTCAACTCTTTCCAAAATTGATTTTTCCCACTATTAATCATTTAAATACCCCATGGGACTTACTATTTAAGATCGTAGACCTAGATTGGGCATGGGTTCGTGAAGAATTAAATAACTATCGGGCAGGTCATTACACCAGATACCAATTAAACCACCGTTTGTCCCCGAACGGCGTGGGGTAGGGTAATGGTCATGCTCCTAGACCTTACACCATACGAGGCAGGATTTCAAGTTATCGTCACGAAAAGAAAAAAATACAACTCAATTAGAAAAATGCAGCCCGCCACAGTGGTCAGCCGACCGCTATAGCGGTACCGCCGCTGCGATAAATCCACCGCCGCATCGGTACTCGGGCAGTTTTAAAACTGGGATGAACTCAGTTCACCCCAACCCCCACCCCACCCCCACTTCCTATTCACCCCTCAAACCGAAAACCCACGAATTTCTCCCTCTATTCAACTTCTTAGACCTCTTATCTCCCTCTCCACTCTCTTTTTTAACCACTTCACCCCTTCATTACTCATTATACTACCCTAATAGTAAGGAAAAGGGAAGAATCTCTCGGTACCCCAAGGTTCATTTTTGTGGCAAAGCTTGCAGATCTCTCACTATTTCACGGTATGCACTCCTTTCCATTGTCCTAGAACTTGGTTATGGCCTTCTATTTTGAAATTTCCATGCCTAAGTTGCTAGATTATGGCAAAAGTTTTGGTCCTTGAACAAGGATTTTGATTTCTTAGGGTGGGGAGTTCTTGGGTTATGAAAGGTTATTTCGTCATTCACACTGCCCTATCCTCACTTTATGCTAAAGATCTGCTTAAAATTGGGTGGTTTATGTTGGGGTGGGGATGTTTGGTAGTGGTGAAATTTTTGATGTTCTTGCTCAAATTTTGGTGATCATTGTAGTTGGAATAGGGTGTTATAGGTTGTAAGAGTCGTGCATGCTATCCTAGTACTTGATCCTTGCCAAAAATGTGGAAACTATAGTGAAAATTTGGGTTTTCTAAAAGTTGGGTTTCGAGGGTTTCGCACTGGAGAAGACGGGTCCACTACGGCGGACTCTCCTTCGCTACAGCATCGCTGTAGCGGTGGAGTGTCGCTGGGAGCGGCTATCTCCGTTTAGAAGATGCCCGCTATAGCGGACACCTGCTCGCTATAGCGAGACCGCTACAACGATATAGGCAATGCCATAGCGGAGCCTTGTACGCTATAGTGGTCCATTAACCGCTATAGCGGCTTCGCCGCAGCGATACTCCCACCGCTATAGCGAAGTTGCCTGAGGCAGAAACTTGTATTGCTTAATCATGCATGCCCTACCCCTGTGTAATCTATGTGCCACATTATTCTAACTCAATTTTCCCTTTACAGGCCAACTCTCTCATTTTGCTATGGTGAATCCACAACCATAACAGCAACAACAAAAACAACAACCACCACCACCAGCTGCCCCCATATATGATAGGTTCGCCTCCCATGCTTACAGAAGGAGTTACATGGAGCAGCAGACTAAGGGCCTGCTCCATGAGTGGGCCTTTCTCATAGATCGGGTGGAGGAGCTGTCCCTGGAGTTCTATCAACTCTTACATCACATGGGTTGTGGTCCGCTAGTCTAGGAGCCGGGGGATATTAACTGCAACTGGGTTAGGGAATTCTATGCCATGCTCCCTACCATTTATTGGACTGCCCCAGAGCCGGAGATCACTATTAAAGGGGTCAAAAAAAATATTGGTGTTGAGGCCATCAACGCTGTTCATGGGTTGCCAACCCTTCACATGCTGAGTTTAAGGCCAAAGACCACGAGGGGAACGGGCCGTGGTTGGTGAGAATACTGGTGAAGGAGTCCAAGAGGAAGAAGACGACCTGGGGTGCTGTCTGTTCTGCTATTAAGACCCGTCACTTTAATCCAAAGGCTCGGAGGTGGTTGAACCTCGGTGCCCAACGGGTTCGCCTTTCGAGCAATACTACTGATGTTACTTACCCCCGAGCTTTTGTGGTTGCTTACATTTTGGATGGCGTGCCCGTGAATGTGGGGATGCAGGTGATCGAGGAGTGGCGGAGTTTTATGGCCAAGGCTGGCCTGAGCTTGATATTTCCTTCCTTGATTACCCATCTATGCCGTAATGCGGGGGTGCCCTTGGAACCTAGCGACCGCTATGTTGACTACGATGTCTCTTTTGACCCATTAAAGATGAAGGGAGCACAGGGCAAAGGCAAGAGAAGGAGGGTTGACTCGGACGACGATGAGGACAGCGATGGCCAACAGGGCAGCGACGAAAGTGGTCATTCACAGGTCCCGGGTACCTTGGAGCGCATAGAGGTGGATATAGTTGCAGTGAAGGCGACCATAATGGGGTTTGCACGGCCTTCCATGGAGGTTGGGTCGTCTAGTAGTGCTGCCGGTGCAGGATATTTCACCCCTAATCAGATGAAGAGTTACATGGATGCCCAGACCAAGATGGGAGACATTGTGGATGCCTTCCAGGGTGCCTATGGATCCTTGGCCCAGGCCCATGTGGATCTCCAGGAGGACTTGGACTGGGAGAAGAAAAAGAGTCGGGCTAGGGACAAGCTGTTTGTGAGAATGTGGAAAGGCTCAAAAGCCTTTTGAAGACCCTAGTGCCGAAGGCGGGGAGGATGTTATAGCCCGTATTTTGTACATTCGGATAATTCGAGATAGTTGCGAGAAGTTAAGGGCAAGACCATTTTCCAAAATTGTTTTAATGTACAAGTTGGTTATGAATATTACTTATGAATACTATTAGTATGGAAATATTGAGAAAGGCGAAGGGTAAAAAGGGAAATTCGCAAAGTGGTTCATGGTAGTATTGAGGAAGGCTACGGGCAAAATGGTAATTTCACAAGAAGTTCAAGAAGGTTCACGAAGAACCTCTTGGCCGTGTGATATGTGTGTATGTGTGGGTCCCACTCTTTTATGGCCATGTGATTATATATATATGGGTCAAAGCTTGCATAGCAAGACTTAATTATTCATCTTGTTTTAAGAAATTTCAAGAAAAAGGGAGAAGGGACATGTGTCTACTTGATATTGGAAGGAACTATATATATATATATATATATATATATATATATATATATATGTGTGTGTGTGTGTGATCAAGTGGAAAATAATCTAGACATTTCCACCTAGCTCCATAACTTAAGAAAACTTGAAAAAAAAAAAGGGGGGGGGGGGGGGGGCATTCGGCCAAGGGTTGGCCGAATTTGGCTATGGAAAATTGATCAAGAAAAAAAATATTTCTCCTAGTATTCCAACCAATTGGAAGGTCCTTATTAACATGGAGGAGTTGTTAGAGTAAGCAAAACATTCATTCTTGCAAAACACCCACCCTGGCCGAGAGTTGATAAGTCAGGTGGAAGAGGTAAGGTTCAATCCTCCTTTACATGTGTTATGGATGATTTATGCATATTGTTGTATGTGGAATTGGATGAGATTCATGAAATGTGTGGGTGTGTGGTGGTGGCCGTATAGGGGCTGCCCTAGTTGGGTATGTTGATATGATTTTACTTAGTATGTTAGTTGTTGTTCTTATGGATTATGTGATGTAGAATGAAGGTTTGGTGGCCTGAAATGAATTTGTAATCATTTGTGGATTATTGAAGAAGTTAATGCGATATTAGTATGGTTTCTTATATTGGTAAGAATAAATTTGTTAATGTATGGGTTGTTGACATAATTCATGAATTTGGAAGTGAGACATGTGTTGGAAGATTTTAAGTTGGGTTGTTGTAATTGAATTTGAAAGAAGAAAGTGTGTTGTTATGGTTCTCGTTGCATTTGGAAGGTTTCGGGTGAAATGGCACGTTGGCTAGATTGTTTTGAATATTGTATGACTTGTTTGAAGTATTCTTGAATTGTGTTTGTAAGGTCTTGGGCAAGTATTTGAATGTGTAAGCATTGATGTTGGCTTGACTATATGTGATTGAGTTGAATAAAAATGGAATGCCGTCGGATTGTGTAGAAAGAGTTGTTAATGCTAGAATGTGTTTTGAAACAATTGTTGAAGTTGGAGATATGATTGTTGGTATTACAGTTGATAATTTGGCCGAGTTGAATTCTCGGGTTTGTTGTTGTTAAATTGGCTGAGTTAGATTCTCAGGGATGTTGTATTTACAAGGGAAATGCTGCCAAAATTTCGGTAGACTATAAATGAATTCAATTGAAAGACTAAAACAAGTATATGTCGATGAATCTAATGACTATGTAAAATCTTCTTGAATGTAGAATGGCAAGCTTGGATAAATAAGTGTAGCTAATAAGGCGTGGCACAGGTATGTAAGGCTTACCATTCTTTCTTTTGGCATGATATTTGTGAAACGAACAGACAAAGTGTACGTATGATTTCGAAGAAACTCCTATTCTTAGAGCCACTAGGATGGCTAATGTTTTTGACTTCCGAAAACTGTTTTGCTATGTCTTGGTACATGTGTGTATGATTCCGAAAGTCTTACTTTGATTTGATCCATAGCGATGTTCAAAAACTACGAGATATGACTATCACTCTGGTTTTCCAAAAATAGTTTCTGAAACGCTTGTAGAAGGTTATGTACTTCAACGCTCATAACTTTCTTATACTAAGTCGGATTGACCCGAAACTTGTTTCTGAGCCTTTAGGGGTCGGTAAGTATACTTATCTATCGAGTCTTGATTTATGTGCATTTAGTTTCTCACTACTCTGCTCGTGCATATGTCATGATCTCCTTCGCCGAGTCCCGGGCCGGTATGCCTCGTGCGTATGGTTCGCCGGGTCCCCCGCTTGAGGGTCGGGTGTCATATATGTATTCCGGAGTTAGATGTGTTACGGTGTTATGATGTATTTATGGTTCGCCGAACCATATATGATGTGATATTATGATGTGTGACGGAGATTACGGAGCAAATCTTCTGGAGTATGATGTGTGTGGCGCCAAAGGCAAGGTGGCGCCACGTTTCCCCGGGTCCCGCAAGGGACCGGATACCATTCTTGGCATGCATGGTTTGTGTTTCCAGTAAGTGTTTTTATTACTTTGCATATCGTGCTTACTTTCGGTTCTAACCTTCCGTACTACTTATTCTACTTGTGATTCTGTTCATATTGCTCTATGCCTTACATGCTCAGTACATATTTCGTACTGACCCCCTTTCTTCGGGGGCTGCGTTTCATGCCACGCAGGTATACCCAGATGATGCAGAAGACTTTGTTAGGAGGTGTTTCAGCGAGATTGGCGAACTCCACTTCCTTCCGGAGTGTTGCCGAATCAGAGCGTATATAAGTTGTGACTTCTGGTGTGTGTTAGAGACTTTGCAGACAGAGTCGTGGGTACAGAACATCAGTTTGTAAGCGGCTTCATCAGCCGATGTGACATTTTGTGATATGTTACAGATTTTCGTTTGATTTGAGAAAGATAGAGAGAGTTTCTGAAAACCTTACCTTGTGTTTTATGCTTATCTGATATGAAAGTCCGAAAGAGTATGTATGTAATAAGAGTCAGAGGGTTCGCTCGGCTCCGAATATGGGGTCGGGTGCCCATCACACCCTAGTATGATTAGGGTGTGACAAAGTGGTAGCAGAGCAGGTTTGTCCTAGGGGTTGTCTGCAAAGTCGTGTCCGGTAGAGTCTTGTTTATGGTGTGAAGCGCGCCACATTTATAAACAGGAGGCTACAGGGCATCTAGGTATTGTTGACCTTCTTTCTGTCATAGATCGTGCGATAGAGCCAAGTCATAGGAAAATGAAATTCCTTATATAGGCCTTACATACGACGGAAGGAGGTAAGTGATGATATGGAAAGTTATAAAAGCGAACCTTGATATACTTGTTCTGTTATCTGAAATTGGAAGTTCTGGATGGCTAGAATGTGATATATAGCCATATGCTCTGTGAGGCATTGTTGATATTTGCTGTGTACAGATTTTGAAAGGAAAGAATGGTATAAGAGGAACCAGGTCTGTTGAAGGATTCAGAGAAAGTTGACAAGCAGTTTTGTTGTAGATTATCATGAAAGGATGGTGAGTGGAAATCTGAACAGACTGATACCTGAATACTTGTGAGTAATGGCGACGAAGGTATGTTCCCCACTATCAGGAGCCTGGGAATCTGGGGATAAAAGGTAACCATACTCACAGGTGAAGGGTGAATATTGAAGATCGAAAAGGGTAAAACAGTAATTGTAAAAGAAAGGACGTGTTACGAAAATGTCTCGAAATCTGTAAGACCTCGACTCGCTCTAAATCATGTAATAATGGTCATGCGAGGAAGCGGACGCGATTATGTCAGCATTAAGGCACTGTATTTCATCAAAGTTTTGAGGTTAAGCGTGCTAAGGTGGGAGCAATTTTAGGATGGGTGACCCCCTGGGAAGCGAACTAAAAGTGCTATAAATTGAAACATAAGCGGCAAATGAGAAGCTAGAGTAGCCTAAGGGAAAATATAATATATGGGATGGTTGGAGACCATAAGAGGTCGCGCAGGACAAGGCAGACTAGCCTGGTGAAGAGACAAAAAGTGCATCACAGCTCTGGAATTAGGATAGGCTTGAATAGCGTTTGGAAGTATTTTGTGGGCTAGTTGATAATAATCATATATGTATATATGAATGCGTACGACATCCCATATGTGATGGTATCGGCGGGCATATGATGGGTACCCCAGCGACCGGTGCTGCGGTATGGAAGGCCTCAATCAAGTAAGGGTACCAAAGCTTAAGTGACCGCAAAAGTGAATGGTACAAGTGTTACAAGATAAGATGTTATTATTTTTACTACAGGTCAAGATTGGAAATTTTAATACAATGATATTTGGAAAAAGGAAGTGAGTGAGTGGATGGGAAATAAGGAGATCAAAATGTCGGCAAAAGGTGAAAGGTAAGAAAACCTCGGTGAGTGAAACCCCCGAGAGAAAATTACCGGCAGGGTACGAGACTATTTGGATAAAAATTCAAAGGTAGACATGGGAAAAGGAGAGAGTGTGGTAATATGGAACAAGAGAGGAGTGTGTGAGATTCGAGAACTAATTTCAATAAGTGGGGCTGAAGGAATAGTGGCTATGACGAGGGATGTGAAGTAAGAGAGAGAATGACTAAGCCTTGTGACGATGTTAGAAGATTTTGGCCCTTGGAAGGTATATAAGGGGATAAAGGTGCAGCCATATTAATGTGGTTACCTCAAATGTAAAAGTGCCTTTCTGAAAAGATGACTTAGGAGTGAAACGGAATTGCGTGTATAAAGTGATATTTCATGAACTTCGAAGTCGATGCCACAAGCGGCAAAAGGAGAAAAGTGTTCGAGGAGGGAAGAACCTAGGGAAGGTTAAGAATGAAAATAGGAAAGGTATACTAACGGATTAGCCGAAGAAAGAGGAGAACATCCGAGAGCAAAATGATTAGAGACCTCTAACCATAGGCGTAAGAAGGATACCTTAACGAGGTAGCAGTAGGAACCCAATTACGCACCAAGGAAGAATAAGGAAAAAAAAGAGTGAAAATTTGTAAGGATTCTGTGCTAAGAACAAAAGTAGCGGGGCGCTTGAGAAATATGGACGCACGGCTGCGATACGAGCGCATAGTTAAGAAGAATTACGAGTAAGTAAGCTAAATGGGTGAGAGCATTAATGGTGAATAGAAAGGTATGGGAATATTGACAGGAATGATGGTGTAGACAAAACTTATGGTAAGAAGTTTCGATATGTTGCGCATAGAGTTGGAAAGAAAGATGAGGAGTAAGGTATAAACGAAGACTTCACGAAAGGACTATTAGCATATAGGGAGCCCCCTTAAAGGGGGGGGGGGGGAGACCGTATTATATTAGGCTTAACAAGAATCACAACAATTTCAAGCGCCAAAAAAGGAAACTTATTAGCCCGGGGCCAGAACTCAAAACATAACGGCATATCAAGGGAATACATGAAAGAAGTAGAAACGAATTGACAAGGAGGGTACTATGAGGCCGACAGGAAAGGGAAGGATGAAAGATACTTTAATAAAATGCTTCATGCCAACATGAATTATGATATGTTTATGTTATAATTTGGATTCCACACATCGGGCAAATTGACGCCGTACCTAAGTACGCAGTGACATGTTGAAAAGAGTAATAAAAGAGCAAGGAAATGGTTACAATTTAAGTGCACAAAGGATAATGAAGAAAATGATAAGATTCAAAGGATATTTCGGACAAGGACGACTATTATAACGAAGGTATCAACGATTGGTAGTCTGGGAATTTTCGAAAGAGAGAAAGAACGCAGTTTCTAGGAATGAAATGAAAGAGTTCATCACATACAAGAAAATAGTTCATGGACCATTAATTATACGGAGCATGAGAAGATACGCTATGAAATTATATGAACCATCGATGTGAAGTGATGCTCGATCATATTTATAAGGAACCCACACCGCAGAGCCAACAAGGAATGTCGATGGATGAAACGAACCCCAACACGAAGAAATCAAAGACAGGTATACTTGTGTCGAGAAATGTGAAAGAAGGGAATAAAGAAAATCCGAAGTAAGAACTCGAAGATGTTGCGAATTAAGAAGCTAAGTGAATTTGGATCGTAAGTTACCATAAGTGTGATTGGACTGCGAAAGATGATAAATGGTAAAGAAACATTACGCACATACGTTTTTGGATGAATATTTAGAATGAAAAATTAAAAGGGGATAGTGACAAAGGTATAAAGAAACAGGGGGCGAAGAAAAGAGAGAACACCAAAGGCAGCTGAATATTTATAGTAGGATAATCGAGACTACAATATCGTAGATAAAATGAGAGCAAGGAATAGCCTGTGACCATATCGGATCGTCAAGTGAAGATTACGTACCAAGGATGTGGCTTTTGTTAAGGTATTGTGATAAAACAGTAACAGAGAAGAGGCGACCTAGGAAGGACAAGGATACTAAATTGATACAGTGGATTAGAAAACCCATGATACGCATAAGGATTCATGTAAAGACCAAGAAGTTCGATTATAAAGGAAATAGGGTGAAAGATAAGTAATGGGCAGGAAGAAAAGGGCAACTATAAAAAGGACCCTCCCGAAGTATTATGACACCCCATGAGGTCAGTTGAACATTCGAGAACGAATGTTCTAAAGGGGGGGAGGATGTTATAGCCCGTATTTTGTACATTCGGATAATTCGAGATAGTTGCGAGAAGTTAAGGGCAAGACCATTTTCCAAAATTGTTTTAATGTACAAGTTGGTTATGAATATTACTTATGAATACTATTAGTATGGAAATATTGAGAAAGGCTAAGGGTAAAAAGGAAAATTCGCAAAGTGGTTCATGGTAGTATTGAGGAAGGCTAGGGGAAAAATGGTAATTTCATAAGAAGTTCAAGAAGGTTCATGAAGAACCTCTTGGCCGTGTGATGTGTGTGTCTGTGTATATGTGGGTCCCACTCTTTTATGGCCATGTGATTATATATATGGGTCAAAGCTTGCATAGCAAGACTTAATTATTCATCTTGTTTTAAGAAATTTCAAGAAAAAGGGAGAAGGGCCATGTGTCTACTTGATATTGGAAGGAACTATATATATATATATATATGTGTGTGTGTGTGTGATCAAGTGGAAAATAATCTAGACATTTCCACCTAGCTCCATAACTTAAGAAAACTTGAAAAAAAAGGGGGGGGGGGGGGGGCATTCGGCCAAGGGTTGGCCGAATTTGGCTATGAAAAATTGATCAAGAAAAAAAATATTTCTCCTAGTATTCCAACCAATTGGAAGGTCCTTATTAACATGGAGGAGTTGTTGGAGTAAGCAAAACATTCATTCTTGCAAAACACCCACCCTGGCCGAGAGTTGATAAGTCAAGTGGAAGAGGTAAGGTTCAATCCTCCTTTACATGTGTTATGGATGATTTATGCATATTGTTGTATGTGGAATTGGATGAGATTCATGAAATGTGTGGGTGTGTGGTGGTGGCCGTATAGGGGCTGCCCTAGTTGGGTATGTTGATATGATTTTACTTAGTATGTTAGTTGTTGTTCTTATGGATTATGTGATGTAGAATGAAGGTTTGGTGGCCTGAAATGAATTTGTAATCTTTTGTGGATTATTGAAGAAGTTAATGCGATATTAGTATGGTTTCTTATATTGGTAAGAATAAATTTGTTAATGTATGGGTTGTTGACATAATTCATGAATTTGGAAGTGAGACATGTGTTGGAAGATTTTAAGTTGGGTTGTTGTAATTGAATTTGAAAGAAGAAAGTATGTTGTTATGGTTCTCGTTGCATTTGGAAGGTTTCGGGTGAAATGGCACGTTGGCTAGATTGTTTTGAATATTGTATGACTTGTTTGAAGTATTCTTGAATTGTGTTTGTAAGGTCTTGGGCAAGTATTTGAATGTGTAAGCATTGATGTTGGCTTGACTATATGTGATTGAGTTGAATAAAAATGGAATGTCGTCGGATTGTGTAGAAAGAGTTGTTAATGCTAGAATGTGTTTTGAAACAATTGTTGAAGTTGGAGATATGATTGTTGGTATTACTGTTGATAATTTGGCCGAGTTGATTTCTCGGGTTTGTTGTTGTTAAATTGGCCGAGTTAGATTCTCGGGGATGTTGTATTTACAGGGGAAATGCTGCCGAAATTTCGGTAGACTATAAATGAATTCATTTGAAAGACTAAAACAAGTATATGTCGATGAATCTAATGACTATGTAAAATCTTCTTGAATGTAGAATGGCAAGCTTGGATAAATAAGTGTAGCTAATAAGGCGTGGCACAGGTATATAAGGCTTACCTTTCTTTCTTTTGGCATGATATTTGTGAAACGAACAGACAAAGTGTACGTATGATTTCGAAGAAACTCCTATTCTTAGAGCCACTAGGATGGCTAATGTCTTTGACTTCCGAAAATTGTTTTGCTATGTCTTGGTACATGTGTGTATGATTCCGAAAGTCTTACTTTGATTTGATCCATAGCGATGTTCAAAAACTACGAGATATGACTATCACTCTGGTTTTCCAAAAATAGTTTCTGAAACGCTTGTAGAAGGTTCTGTACTTCAACGCTCATAACTTTCTTATACTAAGTCGGATTGACCCGAAACTTGTTTCTGAGCCTTTAGGGGTCGGTAAGTATACTTATCTATCGAGTCTTGATTTATGTGCATTTAGTTTCTCACTACTCTGCTCGTGCATATGTCATGATCTCCTTCGCCGAGTCCCCGGCCGGTATGCCTCGTGCGTATGGTTCGCCGGGTCCCCCGCTTGAGGGTCGGGTGCCATATATGTATTCCGGAGTTAGATGTGTTACGGTGTTATGATGTGTTTATGGTTCGCCGAACCATATATGATGTGATATTATGATGTGTGACGGAGATTACGGAGCAAATCTTCTGGAGTATGATGTGTGTGGCGCCAAAGGCAAGGTGGCGCCACGTTTCCCCGGGTCCCGCAAGGGACCGGATACCGTTCTTGGCATGCATGGTTTGTGTTTCCAGTAAGTGTTTTTATTACTTTGCATATCGTGCTTACTTTCGGTTCTAACCTTCTGTACTACTTATTCTGCTTGTGATTCTGTTCATATTGCTCTATGCCTTACATGCTCAGTACATATTTCGTACTGACCCCCTTTCTTCGGGGGCTGCGTTTCATGCCACGCAGGTATACCCAGATGATGCAGAAGACTTTGTTAGGAGGTGTTTCAGCGAGATTGGCGAACTCCACTTCCTTCCGGAGTGTTGCCGAGTCAGAGCGTATATAAGTTGTGACTTCTGGTGTGTGTTAGAGACTTTGCAGACGGAGTCGTGGGTACAGAACATCAGTTTGTAAGCGGCTTCATCAGCCGATGTGACATTTTGTGATATGTTACAGATTTTGGTTTGATTTGAGAAAGATAGAGAGAAAGTTTCTGAAAACCTTACCTTGTGTTTTATGCTTATCTGATTTGAAAGTCCGAAAGAGTATGTATGTAATAAGAGTCAGAGGGTTCGCTCGGCTCCGAATATGGGGTCGGGTGCCCATCACACCCTAGTATGATTAGGGTGTGACAGCGAAGCATCCCAAGGTGACCATCAAAGATTCCCCCCAGTTCTCCTTCCTAAGTGCGTCCGGGCATGGCAGTAAGGACTCTAGCGACTTAGAGGACGCTGGTGACGAGGCGACCAGCAAGGTAGAGGCCTAGAGACTCTTCCCCCCCCCCCCCCCACCCTTTATTTACATCAGTTTTGTTATCTCGTGCCCTTATAGGGCTTGTTGTTCAGGCAATTCTTATTTTTGGTTTGCTTGGAATGCTTGGATATTTTTCTTTTTGTTGTTTTTGGTGCAGGTGCCCTAGTCGGGCGGATGTTTTTATGTAGGTATTTGCTTGACATTGGCTTCTTCTTGACTTTTGTTGATGAATGAACAAGTTGGAAAAATACGGAACAAAAGGGGGGTCACTGGTCTATGATATCGTTGCGACGGTCACTTGACCGCTACGACGGTTGCGCTATGGCGATGACAGCTTCGCTATAGCGGGTCAGTGCAAAAACTTCGGTCCGCTATAGCGAACAGATATTCGCTGTAGAAAGCCCGCTGCAGCAGTGCTACAGTGTCAGTGAGCGGAAAATTAACCACCAATTCAGGTCACGTAGGGGCTCATTCGTTTGCTTAGCGCGTACTAACACGATTTTCACCTAACGAGTACAATTGCATTATCAACTTGCTAATCTTCCTAAAATAAGCACACAATTCATAACACTTAATACTAGCACAAAATTCTCATTTGTTCACACAATTAACACGTACCTACTCATAAAAGGTCTTCCTTGAGTCATTATAAAGAGATACCAATTGGAATCGACAAATACCAATTAGCCCGTCATGATACCCATTGGAATCACTCAGATACCAATTGGATTCAACTAGGAGACGGCGTATTGGGAGTAGTATGATAGAATGAACGAAAGGGAAACTTCTAGATGTCCTATAGCCTCTTGCGGATGGGTACAGACGCCATCGTACCATTCCACAAGACTCTACTGGACATTTTCTCTTGTACTTGTGAGACCGGTAACATAGGCTCTAATGTCAACTATCACGGCCCAACTTATGGGCCGTGCAAGCACCTACCGTATTACTACTTAGTAGGCGAACCCTTACCAACCAACCCAATATCCACACAGTTTTTATTAACAATAAAATACTTAATGATCCCAACTTGATAGTAAATACTCATAATGACTCTATTATAGATACAAGAAACTGAAATTTCCAAGATGTAGTCTAGACAGGTACAAGAGCTCCTATTACACAAGGATAAACAAATAATGACACAGCCTCCGCCTGGAGTGAGATGAGCAAGGTTGTAGGAAGATGTCCGGTAATCCATAAGGTGAACCTTCACTTAAAACCTGCAACACATCTACATCCGAAAAGGATGTAGCAAGAGTAGTATCAGTACACCACACATACTGGTAAGCATCATAGGTCGACTAAGATTAGTTTACGCAACACCATATAAAATCAATAAGATAAGCAGATAAGTCAACGGACGCCCTCTAGACTCCCAATATAGATTATTACACCAACACGAACTCACCTCTCTACTCCCAGTTATTTCAGTCCTCTAGTTTCCCACAGTATTACCGGTTAACTGACTAGTTAAAAGTATGCCTATTTCATATTCCCTTAGGCCAATTAAGTACGCCTTATCCACTCATTTACACTAACGTCAAATTCTTGATTATTTTAGCCTTAGAGCCTTCTATCCAGTTCACTTACTAAGATATAATGCATCCACGGGACATGCTCACCACACATGGGATATATTCACAATTTAACAAAAGTATTGTGCAAATAGTAATTAGGGTAACAATGAGTATTTAATTGGGTACTGAGTGATACTATTGTGAATGTTTATGCGTTACGGAATAGAAAGTGATTATTTGTCGAGGTTAACAGGGGGTATTTCGTTGTTTTGAGTAATTATTCCCAGACATATGTGATTTCCGTATTTATTGTCAAGTATATTGCAATATTCATATGATTGTTATTCTTGTTAATAAAGAGGATTGCATTGGGTGGATTGGAGGAAGGCATAATAGTGCTACGCCATTAAGGGCATAATTCATGACATTGTTTTGATTCATTGGCATTATTGCATATATTACATGTGGTTACGAGGTAATGCATGGAGCAGGAAGTCTGACTAAGTGCCAGTTGTGTTATCCGGTTTGTATGGCCGAGTTGGGCTGAATATGAGGTACTATTTGACAGTAGATCATTGGAAGCAATACAAAGGTGAATATATTTACATATATGAAAAGGCACATTTGACCGGGGGTGAGGATGTGGCCTAGTTATGAGCTCGGGTCCAAGGAGTGAGTCCAGAACGAGTGGTACATGGGCACCATGGGTCCCCTGCAGGTCATGACTACTGAGCAATGACAACAGTTAGCATGTGTGTACAACGTGATTTGGCCTTTGCATCGCATTTGCTTTGCATTACATTACATTTCATACTTCTATGTCCTTATGATTTTGTGTTGTCAGTCTATTAATATATTGTGCATCTCCTATAATTGTGTTGTGTTGTATGAGGTGTTGACCAATATGAAAGTAAGTGTAAGAGTGAATTACTAAGGGGTAGACTTCTGCTTTGAGTCTGCCGGACTCACGGAGTCCCATGATTGGTGGATGTGTGGTGAGTATGTCTCGTGGATGCATTATATCTTAGTAAGTGAACTGGATAGAAGGCTCTAAGGCTAAAAAAATCAGGAATTATATGTTAGTGTAAATGAGGGGATAAGGCGTACTTAATTGGCCTAAGGGAATATGAAATAGGAACACTTTTAACTAGTCGGATAACCGGTAATACTGTGGGAAACAAGAGGACCGAAATAATTGGGAGTAGAGAGATGAGTTTGTGTTGGTGTAATAATCTATATTAGGAGTCTTGAGGGCGTCCGTTGACTTATCTGCTTATCTTATTGATTTTACATGGTGTTGCGTAAACTAATCTTATCCACATTTCACAATTTCACTTTAATTCAGGAATTATATGTTGCATAAACGACAAGCATCATTCATTTATATTATCCACATTTCACAATTTCACTTTAATTCATCCATAATCATGACCATAGTTCACTATCGTGTTCTTTCACATATAATACTCATTCCATGTTCTACATGTCATTCATAACCTATTTACAATCTCAACATATCCATTTTCATGATTCATTCCAACTACTACTCAACAATGTCACTATTCACACTTTCATGACCCATTTCCTGTATCTTTCTACAGTCCAAGTGTCTCCACTTCTCCATACATTAAATAACATGCAAATACCATAAAACTTACCTTAGATAGTGTAGGAACAAGTCTTGAGTGGTATTACTCTTCTTGCACCAAAACCCTAGTTCACCTCTCTTGAAATTTCTTGACTTGGATGAACTTTGATGTGTTTCTCACACTTAGTTTTGTGGATTTGATGAAGTTGATCTTAAATTTTCACTTGGATTCTTGTATTGGAAGAGTTTGGAAAGTTCTAGAGAGCTATTGGGTCGTGGAGAGAGAAAATGAAATGAATTAAATGAACTTGGGTCATTATTTTATAAATGCAAAAGCTGTCCCGACGTCATTATACAGACAATTATACGGTCCGTATAATTGACCGTAAAACTGCTCCAGTGAGCGTCTCATTCTGTGTCACTTTGACGGCACATTATACGAGCCGTATAATTTTATACGGTCCGTATAATTTGACCGTGAAATTGACCCTTCAGCAACTTCATTCTGTGACAATCCTACGGTCCATTATACGGGCCGTGTAACATTATACGGTCCGTATAATCGACCGTATAACCCATCCTTTCACTAATCTTTTTCTTGCCACTTTATTTGATCTCCAACCCATAGGGAATCTTCTTAGCACTTGTTTATCATTTCATTAACATTCTAAGGGACGTTATAACTCCTCTTTAAGGCACCATTTAGTTATCACTAAATCGGTACTCGTAATTTCTTTCCAATACACATCGTATGCCTTGCCTTCTCTCGGCAAACTTTCTTCTCTTACCTCAAATGCCTTTGAAATCTTAATTAGGGCCGTCAAACGTCATTCCTTTCTTATTAAAAGATCATATACTCGTATTCTTCGTTCGTCTATTCACTGTACGCAAATGGGGAATCTTCCAAGGTGTAACAATAGAGCACTGGTCCTACTCAAAGGTACAATTCCTAGACAACAATTTATTCTATGGATGATAGTCAGAATAGAATGGCTACGACTAATAGACTTTTTCAATGGGGTATACAAACTGATCCAATGTGCAAACTATGTACTACTAGTACAGCAGAAACCCACCACCACCTGTTATTTGAATGCACATACTCCAGGTTCATTTGGCAGACCCTACTGCATTGGTTGGGGATTAGAAGACAACAAGGAGACTGGATCACTGAGGTACAATGGATGGCCAATAGAGTTAACAATAAGAATCCCAAATGGTCTATACTGGGCTTTGTCTTTACAGTTGTTGTCTACCATGTTTGGAGGGAAAGAAATGCTAGAAGATTCCAACAAACAAGTAGGAGTAATTTGGATAGAACTAGAGAAATAGCACTGCAATTACATATTACAGGCCAAGGACACTGTAAATGGCATGATATTTACTCAAGTTGAATAGTTTTCCTTGTTCGTGGCATGCTGCATTATTGGAAGAAGCTAACAGAATTTAAAGGTGGAATTCTGGTGGTGGACAATAAAGTGGCTAGCATAGAATTGTTTTCTTCATAGGTTATTTTTGAGGTTCCTGACTCTATAGTCCAATGAGCAGGCTGTGTACAGACTCAATTTGGTTGAAATAAAAAAAAAAACAATTTTGACCCAAAAAAATATATAAATAGTCAAATGGGCCTTAGGACTTACAACTAGTCACTCTTTTGAGCTTTATCTTAATCGGCTCATTCCCACAAATGCCCTTATTCAGCGGTAGTCTTTAATTTTTGCCCCTCAAATTATTGGTCTTTAATTTTTGTCCTTCGACACTTTAAGTGGTCGAAAATACCCTTGAGATTCTGGGTTCGAACACCAGCAGAGTATAAGAAAATTCGCAAGATAGAATTTCGTAGCAAATTAGGCCTATTCGGACAAAAGTTAGGCACTTAAGGCCTAAGTTCTGTAGAATCCCAGCAGAGTAAAAAAAGAAATTCGTAAGGCAAGTTATGCTTAAGGCATAGTTTCTATATAGAAGTTATGCTTTAAGGCATAGTTTCTATATAGAAGTTATGCTTTAAGGCATAGTTTCTATATAGAAGTTATGCCTTAGGGCATACTTAACCCATTATCCGGCATAAATTTTGCCTTAGGCATAACTTAGAACTACAAAAGTTATGCCTTATAAGACCTATCTTGGAATTACAGCATAACTAAGTTAGGCCTTATAAGGCCTAACTTTCTTGCCTTGCGATTTTCTTTTATTTTTTAACTGAGCTGGAATTCAAACCCAGAACCTCGGAGTATTTTCAGCTACTTTTTTAGGTGAAGGGAAAAAATTAAAGACCAGCGCGTGTGAAGGGCAATCCACGCAAAAAAAAAAAATGATCTTGATCTCTCGAAGCATTCCTAGGGCTTGAGCTTGACAAGTACCCGAGCCATGTTGTGTAGCGAGAGCTGGTAGTTATTAGTCACAATATGACTTAGGTGGTAACTTGTTTTATGGTTATAATATGGCATCTCCTTGCTAATTCAATTGCATGTTGACAATTATTTAGCTATGTGAAGTTAATGATAACTGTTATTTAGTGCGTTCAAGTCTATGTCAATTTATAACAACTTAATTGTGCTAGCTATTTAGTCCATTCATTTGTGTAGTAATGTGAATGAGCATCATATGATAAGTTTTTAGTCTAGTTGTGCGAATGAGCACTAAATTGTATATTTTACGGCTACCTTTTTTCAGATAGCTTTGTCATGCTTTATTATATTATTTTGTCTTGACTTTTTATACTGTTTTGAATTACATTTCTTTATGTTGAGAGTCTACCGGAAACAGCCTCTCTACCTTCCGAGATAGAGATAAGATCTGCGTACACTATACCCTCCCCAGACCCTACTTTGTGAGATCCAACTGAGTATGTTGTTCTTGTTGTACATTCTATATTTGATACGATTTACACGCTTTCAAACGAAGAAAAAGAACACTAAATAGAGTCATTTACACATTTTCAAGAAAAGCAATACGAAATAGGGGCATATAAGCAGAAGCAATTTACCTTCGTTCAACCAACAGAATATACATTACATTGATTCAATATTAGTTCATCATACAAGCCAATTTAGATCATCAATTTAGTTCATCAAACGTACAAATCAACTTAGTTCATCACAAAATAACCCAATCAATAGTTCGTCATCTTAGTTCATTATACAAGCAAAGGAAAGATGCAAGCAAATAGGAACCAAGATATCAAATGATCTTCATTTTCAAGACTTCGTCTTCCAATTTCACGGCTTTGGTCCTTTCAACTTGATTTGAAGCTCCATATTTTTCACTTGTTGCATCATTATTTCCCTTTCCAGATTACCCGCATCCAATAACGACTCCAAATTGCTTGGTTTGGTCCCTTCAACTTGATTAATAGCCTCCATTGTTTCTAATTTTTCCTTCAATTTCTGTCGCTGAATCTTCAAAGCATCCACTTGAGACTTCAACTTGCATTTAACATTTACCGTTCTATCCGACAATACAGGATCGAACCAATTAAAATAACCACAAGAATCAATCTGTGATAAACAATACAAAATACTTATAATTGCGACAATTTACAGTAAAAAAAAAAATTAACCAACGAAAAATATGAATTTCACAATATTAACTCGCATCATGTTTGAGACATTTGTAGAATCTCCGACCAGTATTTCCAGGAGTGTGAGCCGTAAAGTAGTTGACAGTCAATCCAGACAAACACGTACACTTCGAACTACATTCTCGAACAATTAGCTTGAGACATTGTAACACGCTTTTATTTTCTTCAGAAAAAGCAAACGGAATAAGGATAAAAGAGGATGAGGAAATTAAAAGAACCGGATTTAATTTTGAGTGAATTCTGATTCTAACGTTTCAATCAAATTTGTCATGAGAAAAATCTGACATGACAAAATAAATAAATTTATGTCATAGACATGAACCCCACAAATATTTTATTTGTGGGGTCCTTGTCTACATCACATAAGAATTAATTTCAGGTGAGTCGGGTTTAAGATACGAGTCTTCTTTAATTTTGTCTTATTTATGGGTTCATGTCTACATGACATAAAAATAATAATTTATTTCGTAATGTCAAATTTATTTATGACAAATTTAGTTGAGTGATTTTATAAGAGAAAAACTCTAAATTGAGTGATTTTATTGAATACAAAACGACTCATAATTGAATGACCTTTTAAGATGTTTGCTATGTCATTCCTCTGAGCCTGTTGACACGGTATACTAAAAATTTTGGGAAAACATCACTGAATATCCCTAAAATATAAAATATTTACCCACCCATGCCCCCTCCCAAACTATTTTCGCTTCTACACCCACCGGCTGAAAATATTTACCCGACATATCCCTCGGCCAAACCCCTTCCTCCGTGATACCATCGGAGTATATTTATGTGACACGATGATATCATGAAGGACTAAGAGAAGGACTGAAACAATCCTCCATGATACCATCTCGGTATATTTATATACCATGATGATACCATGGTCCTGAGGAGTGTCTCATTGAAGGACTGAAGCAGTCCTTCATGATACCATCACGGTATATCTATATAAGACGATGATATCATAGAGTTTTTTATATACCATGATAGTATCATGCAGGACTAAAAGAAGGACTGAAGCATCTTCAATGATACCTCCTCAATATATTTATATACCATGATGGTACCATGGAGGACTACGAGAAGAGCTGAAGCATCTTTCATGATACCATCTCAGTATATTTATACACCATGTTAGTATCATAACTGAGGAGCATCTTGGGTAAATATTTTTTATTTTTTGGGGGTACGAAAGTAATGAGAATATGAACGGATAATTATTTTGGTTTGAGGAGGCATGCGTGATCTTTCCCCAATAATTTTGAGTCGCTTTCTACAATGATATTATCATTCTCCGCACGCCAAGAAAGACCAAAGAGAATGCGCAAAGCTTCTGCCCGATTACTAGTTTCCGGGCCTAGTACTAGTTAAAATATGCCAATGTCAAGTGACCTTCCAAATTTCTAATAATTGCTCCTCCTTCACAAACATCATTTTTACAAGTTCCATCCGAATCGATTTTTGATGTACATAGGGGGATAAATCCATATACATAACCTTCTGAGATAAAATGTGATTGTCTAAGAGCTGAGTAACGACATTTCAGGAAGGTAGTAGCTTTATATTCTTGAATTGGTTACATCACAATGTGAACTATTACAATTTTTAGTGGGCGAATTTTGTAAATGGCTACAAACGGATAATGTTTTTACTCTGATGGAGTAATCACGTCAACAGTAAAAGTCCCTAAAATTTAATTAGTTAATTTGTATTTCGTCTCCGCAAAATAAGGTGATTAGACAAGAGATAGGACTGTATTGGGATAATTGTTGCCTGGTCAGGATAAAAATAGCTTCTAGAAAAAGAAAGATCCTTTTTTTGAAAGGAAAAAAAAAAACTTTAGAATTATTCCTTGACGGTGACTTCTTGACCGCCCACCCACTCCCAATATAAACACCAAAGTTACTATTTTCCATTGAAAGGGTAAAAAAACGATTTTCTTAGCTTATGTTTTTTCGCAAATAATCCATTTGGAATGGTTTCTAAATTTCAGAAAGTGTTAGTTATTATTCTGGCCCAGAAAAATATTTTCATTCACAACAAACACATCCTAAGTTGTAACTTCAGTATCATCCTTCCAAGTTGTAGTATCAATTAGCAACCCCCAATAAAAAGTCATAAAAAGGACTAGTGTACCAAACCAACCCCCCCCCCCCCCCCCCGGGGGAAACCCCAAACAAAAAGAAAAGCACATTTCACAATCAAAAAGTCATATACAATTGTAAAAAAAAAAAAAAAAATGCGATCCCTAATTTGGAACTTTTGAATTTTTGAATCCAACTTCAAGAGATTTTGTTTTGTAGTCGATTACAAGAGGTATTTTAGTTTTATGACCATTTTTACAAGAGATTATTGAAAAGCAACACACGAAATCTGTAATAAGACACGGGAGACCTTTGAAAGATTTTTTTCTTCTATTCAAATTGTAAATGCTCATGGCTAAATCCAAATCATTTTTTTGCGCAGATTGCCCTTCTTTTGGGGTGGTCTTTAAATTTTGCCCTTCAAATTTGTGGTCTTTAAATTTTGCCCCTCATATTTGTGGTCTTTAAGTTTTGCCCTTTGCTTGAAAAGGTGGGGAATACATAAAGTTCTGGGTTCGAACCCCCACTCAGGCATAAAATTAAAAAATAATTTCGCCAAGCAGGACTGGGGGAGTGTATGCCGGATCCAGCATACAATCTTTAAGGAAAAGCTAAAGTTATGCCGAATCCGGCATAACTAAAAGTCTGCCCCATAAGGCAGAATTTTTTCTAAGACATAATTTAGTTATATCTTATGAGGCAGAATTTTAATTAAGGCATAACAAAATTATGCCCCATAAAGCAAGAACTTTTCTTAAGGCATAGACTTTGCCTTATAAGGCCAAGTTTAAGTTATGCCTTAAGGAAAAGTTCCGTCTTATGGGCATACTTTTAGTTATGTCTTTGGGGCACACTTTTTAGTTAAGGCATAACTAAAAGTTTACCTTGAAAAGTAAAAAAAAAATAAAAAAAAATATATATATGCTTCAAGGCAAAATCTGCCGGAGGGGGCAGACTTTTAGTTAAACACAACTAAAAGTCTGCCCCCTCCGGCAGACTTCTAGTTAAACACAACTAAAAGTCTGCCGGAGGGGGCATAGCAAAATTTAAACTTTACCTTATAAAGTAAACTTTTAGTTATGCCTTAAGGAAAACTTACGCCTTATGAGGCATACTTTTAGTTATGTTTTATAGGGCACACTTTTAGTTAAGGCATTACTAAAAATTTACCTTAAAAAGTTAAAAAAAAAAAAATATGTATATATGCTTCAAGGCAAAGTCTGCCCCCTCCGGCAGACTTTTAGTTAAACATGACTAAAAGTCTGCCGGAAGGGGCATAGCGAAATTTAAACTCTGCTTTGCAAAAAATTTTAAAATTTTTGACTGAGTGGAGGTTCGAACCCGGAACCTATGAGTTTTAGCCGAAGGACAAAATTTAAAGACCACAAATATGAGGGGCAAAATTTAAATACCACCCCAAAAAAAGGGCAATTCTGTGAATTGCCCAATCCAAATTTGCTTCCTTTCATAATATCATAACGGAACAAAACTGTAGTAATGAGGCAAGCAATAGCGATAGATACAATAAATAATGTATATGTTCCCCTATGAATTGCTAACTACTTTGTATGACATTAATCTATAAGCACAAAAAGATAAAGAGAGAAGAAGCAAACCACTATTTCAGATACAATATGCATTTGTTTTCTGCTTCCTTTTCATCTTTTAGGAGCAGGCTTCGCGAATGAAAAGTCATCTTCATTCCCGGAGGATTCTCCATTTTGAGGAACATGCACTTGAAGTTCAGTATCATCAGTAACTTGTGTAGTTGGCTTGTCCTCTGCACGGATTATCGGTGTAGTTGGATCGTTCTCAAGGTCAGATGCTTCTAGATCGTCATAGCCATTGAAACGTGTTGAGTGACCGGTAGTTTTAAACCGATGAAGCGTAGGACCAGTCGAGTGTAGAGGCGAGCCCACAGAGGACCTCGGACTTCCACCACCTAGTGTTCGTGGGGATTTGTCTCCCTTAGTTCCTTGCTTCTTCTTCACGGCCATATGCCACTTCTTTAATGCCTTTGAGGTTTGTTCATCAAAAATGGATCTCTTCATATTGGACCCCATCTACATGACACATTACCATTAGGCCTATTTCCCATGTAAAATACAGCAAGTTATGGGTAAAACACCAAAAAACTCCATGTATAATACTCCATCTCAATTTATGTTAAAGTCTTTGACTGGATACGGAGTTTAAGAAATAAAAGAATGACTTTTGAAACTTGTGGTGTAAATAAGCATAAGATATTTGTGTGGTTATAAATTATCTCATTACGTGTAAACTGGGTATTTCAAAGTCAAATTGTTACTAAATATGGAAAGGTACATTCTCAATCTTTTTGAGAATGACTAAAGGTAAAGAGTCTCACATAAATTGGGACGGAAGGGGAGTATTGTTTTATATAATATTGAACTGAGATGAACATAAAAGGAGGGACATGAATAGTGTGGATTTGTATAGCCGACCCCAACTTATTTGGAATAGAGGCATAGTAGTTGTTGTACGAAAAAGTTCATGTAGTTTCTTATGGCACATTTTTCATCCTTGCTAAAAGACTGAAATATATTTGCTTGTATACTAGCACAGTGCTTGGCCAAAGCAAAATGGTAGGAGAGGAACCTACATACATTTATGCTTTCAATGTGGGGGTGGGTGGGGGAGAAAGACAACTACGACACGTGGAACCTCCAATTAGTATTTGGTAAAAGTACCTGAGTTATAAGGGCATAGAGTGGAAGAGTGATATAACTGCATAAGAATAAAACACCCACCCTGTAAATGTGACAACAAAGTAGATTTAGTAAGAGTAAGCTTCATTTTGTTGCTTTGAAAGCATATATATATATATATATATATATATATAATCCATCCAATAAAGTGACTTTTTGTTGCAAGTAACATACCCCAAAGCAATCTTCACAATGACAAAACCAAACTTGTCATGGAAGCAAGATTTTAGCCCATACTCGTACTGCAAAATAAGTAATCAGCATTTCAATCAATAGTTTCATGGTTCAAAGAACTGAATATCTTCAGAAGTTTGATCAAGGAGTTGAAATATTACCCATATCCATAAGAAATATGTTATTTGGAACGCATTCTGTCAAGTCGAAATAATAGTTTAGCATTAGATATACATAAAAGGAAACTTTTGTAAGCTATGGCAATAAATAGATCGAGACGAGAATTGCAAGAAGTACATGGAGATTCAGATAAAGCAAACTAATATAATCCAAACCCATGCACCATTTCCCCTCTTTTTCATTTTCAAGCACAATTCCATGCACCCAGAAGCACACAAGTATCAACATTTACTTTTCACTGTTAGCCACACATTTATCTCTCACAAGTCATTCACAGAAACAGACTAAAGATAATCATCTTTCTTTGACAAATTTCTTGCTTTTGCTTTTTAATCCATTTAAAGGCTGTGATGAGGTTTGAGAAAATCTGAAAGTAATGGTCTTTATAGTGGGCTTGAATAACATATTCACATGTAAACTCAGACAACTTCTAGCAATACAATGATTATGGCACTATGGACCAGCAACGTTGAAAGTGGGATATAATCTAGTTGTCTAATTTTCTTATACTAGCTTATGATTATATATCTGAGTGGGACGTGTAGTACCTGAAATAAGGCAAAATGGATGAGGTGAAGAACCAACTGAGGTCGGCCAAACCAGAAATACTTGTCTGAGGCTTGTACCAGAGGGATGCCTTGGACTACGGCATGTCTCTCTGAGATGTCAAGAGCCATTCTTGTCAACACCGCCTGAAGCTTTGTTCCAACAGCTAAAATGATCTGATAAAAATTAATTATCAGATTTTCCGGCAATGGAATCATGAAGGTGGAGGACAAGGCATAAAAAATCTTACAATCAGAGGAATTAAGGATGCCCAGAACAATGCATGCCACCCTGAAATGTAACCAAATGTCTCAGAAATATATTTCTTGTGGAAATAGAATGGAAGACATGAAAGAATTACCCAAGAATATTTCCATCACAGTATATGACTTACCACTAACATTTAGGAGCAAGAAAACCACAAACGATCCCCACAAAACTGGACTGACAGTAGCAAGATTAAGTCAGTCGACCTGATATAGGTTGCACCAGTACGCACGTACGGTACTTGTTTGTTAGAAAAAAAATAAGATAAAGAAAATAACACATCTCTCTACCTGACACCAACTACTACCTTGAAGTCATCCTCTAATGACCTTTTGATATACTTTTGGAAGTTAAATTTACTTCCAGGAGCCAAATGAACCTGTACAAGAAGCATTATCTATAACTTCTAAAGAAAACAGAGAAGCAAAAAAATTTAAGAACTAAACATAGTTTCAGAACCAAGCAGAAAAGGGAACTCACACTGATAAAACCATTGCGGAGGGTCAAGTAATCTGACCTATTCACGGACCTGAAAAATTGGCTGAAGAAACATCCCTGGAAGAATAAGATTGCATCATTCAATAACATTTACTCTTCTTTCTGATGTGCTGAAGAACGACACAATTGTTATAGAGAATGAAAATAATAATATCTAATATCAGTATCTTACAATGTAAAAGAAGATTGGAATGTTGGTCCAGAAACTAGTATGTGCTCTGACAAATGATGTCTCGTGAGTAAGTCTAAATCTTGAAGGATCTAAAAAGTTACATGTACGAAATAGTCAATTCCCAATGCAAAGAATTGAGGACAATGAACATAGTTTGCAAGCAAATCAGAAAATTCCACCATTTGTACATCAAACTAGACATACCATTTGAAAACTCATAGTTATGAGTTGAGGTCTCTTGTTCCCATCCTTTCCAGCCACGAATCTGCAGAACATACTTTAAAGCATTAGACATTCTAGAATCTAAAATGGAGAGTAACGAATATCAAGAAAGTGAGGAATGTATAATGCTGGAGTTTCTCTTGATATTCCAAAAAGTACCACCCAAATGGCACAGCAGTTCAAGTATAATGCAGGAATTAATGAAAAGTATACTTTGAGTTACCTTAAGTTTTCCCAGCCACATAGTAATAGCACTGTATATCACATGAAGGACCGCCAAAAAGAATATAAGGATGTGTATTTGATGCAGTGCGTCGATAGAAATGAGAGAGACGCGTCCCTGTTAGGTTACTGAAATTAGTTTAATGAACTGAAGACAGCCCATCGTGCTGTAACTTAGTATACTTAGAGTAAGTACTACACGGAGATCCAAAACAGGTACACAACAAAGGTAATTACATTCAGTAGTTGAGTTAACTGTAACCGAAGCAACACATATGGAATGTATCGATGTTTTATAGAATGGCATTTTCAATCAGTAAGTAAGATACTTTTAAGATAATGCTGGTCTTATTGATAGAATGGCAACACTCAAAATACTATTTCAGGAACTACTTAAATATTATGGCATCAGATGTTTTCTGGTTAACTAATAGCAACCAGGACATTTAAAGGACACACAAGTGCTCATTCGGGAGGAGATTATAGCTTTAGCTATGAAGCCTTCCACATTGCTATCGCAACTGCTTGTCCCTGGTGCTGAGACAAGCAGAACATCTGTGAGGGCCAATCTTCTACAGCTTTTGTAAACCACTAATTCTTGAGCAAGCAATACATACTCACACCAAATAAGCCTAGTATTTTCATCATATAAAATAAATTGTCATCAAATAAGTAAATAAAGGATTATCTAGGTTATTCAAAGAATATCAAGCTTGCTAAGCTTCCACTTAGTTATGATCTCACAACTTGCTGTTAATTCACTGCATATGCAGCACATCATTTCTTAACATAGTGAGATGAATACACCAAAGTACATAAGTTGGAGCAGAGCAATCATCAGGTGGATTTTCTTAAAAAACTAACCATATTAGGTGGAGCTTTTTTATTGACAGGTCTGATCATTTGAAATGTCAATCAGCTTAAGTAGCAAACATCTTAAAAGGTTTGTGCACAATATATGATTGTCTCAGTAAAACAAAAAACACAATTAGTCTGACACCTGATTAATTCAAGAAAAGGTTAATTGACTACAACAAGCTAAACTCCTGCAATGTAATTTTCGTCATCCCACTTATGAGGGTTAATAGCAGCTTTAGTCCCTCGGCTATTGGTAAATTCTAATTTTAGTCCTTGTGATATTTGATTAAGCACATTTAACATTCAATTACTTGAAATATGCACTTCTCATCCATTTGCTTATGAATGTTCACAAATTTTCAGAATTATTAACCATTTTAACGTTTAATTACCCATGTGTTATGTTAAACTTGTACTATTACTCCATATTTGAGGGTAATGAACTTCTAAAAATAGTCCAAATATAACATATTACCTACATAAAAGGATCAAAATCATACATTTTAATTAATTGAAGGTTAAATGTATTGAGTCAATATATCACAAGGACCAAAATCAGAATATACCAATAACTGAGGGACCAAAAGTGTTATTCGCTCCACTTATTAATACAATTTAACTTACTATTATCAAGGTCCATATACAAAATTATGACTTACATCCTTGCATTTAGGCTCTGCACCAGCCAAAATCCTGCGCTCGTACCATAAAAGCCTCCGACGATGTTCCTCGATTTCCTTTTTATCACCTTTGTCAGCAGCAGGGCAGGGCAGCATTGTGTCAGCAACACTTGGGGGGATACAGATTCCGGCAATATAATACTGGCTGAATACAAGGGTTAATGAGATAAAACCAAGAACCATCAACTCTGCAACAATAAGAGGGAAGGAGCTATTAATTAATACAGAAAACAAGACTATATTCCCTCGGTAAAATGATAAGATGTTGAGAGCACTTAAAAGTTTACCAGCCTTAATCTTTTCCAGAGCCTCAAATAGAGCTCTCTTATGTCTGTCTGTGAGCCACTGGAAAAAAGATTTTCGTTTTGTAAGCAAATCGCTAGAGAAATTAAGATCCGCAGAAGCAATAAATAAGTAAAATCACATGGACTTAGACAATAGGTATAAATTGGTAGAATCATGTAATTATAAAGAATACAACATGGAAACACAAATGACTGTGAACTTCAAAATGCTACTGGATAAAGAAAAGGCAAGCCCAAATATCCAAATTAAAGGATGAAGAATGAACTACAAGTAGATGTCCTCAACACAATATATCACTAGGCAATATAGTTTCTGCTGGACAAAAGGTAAGGTTCAGTTCATAAAGCATAACATCGGACAATAAAACCTCTTTTTTCTCTTCCTTACTAGTTTAATTGATCAAACCTCAAAAAGAAGCAGAATGGTTGAAAATAAATACCCTAAAAGTAACAGCCAATGACATCAATAACATAGCTATAATGTCCAAGAATCCAATTTTGGTAAAGAACATGGAAGTGCAAGAATCCTTCCAACCAAGAGAAAAGGCACATTTCTTTTGTGGGTAAAAAGTAACAGAAAAATCACAATATAGTAAAACCAAATGTGCACAACTAAGTAAATTCAAATACTAGAAATTACCTCAAAAGCAAGAAAAGGATTAGGACTAGCAAAACAAGGAAGAACAAGGGAAGGGTTAGTATTAGCAAAACAAAGGTATTAACCATAGAGAGAAAAACAACCCATCCTTTGGTAATCAGTGACAAAAAGAGCACTAATTTTGTGAGGCAAGACTTCCACAAACAAAAAGATTCTATTTTGATGTAAAAGTCAAATAACAAAGATAGCTGCAAAATCATCAACACCAAAACCAAGAAACAAGAAAGAGAATTTCTTCAAGCAACACTTTTTGTACTGCTGCTGGCTAGGAGATAAATCACATTGAGAGACTTTGTGGGGGCAAAATAGAGACATCTTGTACATTAAAATCCAAGATTAATCAAGAACTAGAAAAGAAAGAACCCCACAAATTGAAGAAGAGCAAGGTAAAAAGACTAGGCTTTTAGGTAACATACAGTGCCAAGTTTGTGGATAATCTTCTCTAAAGCAATAGAAATGAGAACAATGAGTGCACAAACACCAGCAACAGCCCAAGTGGGTGTTTGATCAAGCTGCCTTGATGTCCCCCCACCACCAGCCATTCCCAAAGATTTTGAGCTTTTTCAGATGCAGAGAAAAAAGCTCCAAAAAAAATTGAATGGGGTATCTAATAATCTGGTCAAAAAACTGGATTTGAACTCTTTAGGATGTAGTAAATGCATGCATTTATTTGCACTACTACACTAAAAGAAAGCTGATATTGCAGTGATAGGAGAGGTATGCAAGTGACTACTAATAAGACTTTCCTTAGTTAAGATGACAGCTATACTTCTTTTACCATTGTTAGAAACACCACACTATTTAAATTAAGATTTCCCCCTAATTAACTTTAAACAATATTTAGGGGTTAGGGGCAATAGAGTTAGTCAATAAAGATTAAAGTTGTCTCAATATTGTAACGCTAAATGGGAATTAGGGGGGATGGGAAATGGTTTTTCGGTTTTAGGGTGTTTTCTTGGGGTTCAAAACTTACTCCCCTTGTCATAGTTAACTAATTTAATGAGGTTTATATATATCTAAAAAATTAAATGGTAAATTTTTATGTATAAATACTTTTCATATATTCATTTATTTGGTCTAAATGTTATTTATTGCATAATTAAGAGGTGATAATCTGAAAGAATTTAAGTTATACTCACCCTCCACACCTCCCCCGCCCATCCACTTTTACTTGTTCATTTTGATTTTGCACGCCCAAATTAATAGATAAAGTATATATTTATCATAATACTCATATTAATTGGTGTATAGTCTCAATAGACTTGAAAAAAGATTTGAAAAATGAATAATTAATATTAAAGGTAAAACAAGAGAAAAAATTGTCTTTCTCTTGATATGCTAAAGTGAAAAATTTATTTTTAATATAGTGCACAAGTAAAAGTGAAAAGCGGAGTAATAAAGTTACAATATGAAAGAATATTTATACCTATGTGTAATTTTAGATTTGATCAAGAAATGACGTTGAACAGTAGATCTGATTAAGGGGCGAATTACTAGAAAAAGGTAAGTAATGTCTGAACAGAGGAACATTAGATGTGAAGGCAATTAATACTGCGTGACTGGCTGGAGAATTAAGAGGCGATGATCGCGTTAATTTGTCTGCTCAAAGTGCTAGAAGGAAAATTGAAATAATAAAAGAAAAGATCACTTAAAAGATTTTCTAACTCATGACACTTGGCGTCGTGGCGACATATACTAAATATAAAATCTCCCACTTTTTCTTATCGTAATATCTCCGCAAATCACTATGCTGTAAGAATAATTAGGACTGTAATATAAAAAATCCGTAAATAATTGAGGACAAATATGCTAATGCTGTTACAATATCGGGACAAATATGTTACTATTATTTACTAAGGAAAAGAGTCAGATTCAGGGGAGCTCAAAACTGTTTGAGGCCTAGAGCCGAATGTCAATGAGAGGTCTTTAAATTTTTTTTATTTATTTTTTACCATAAAAATAAGTAAAGAAAAATTATTTAATATATATTTTTGATTTGACATCTATTTTTTGAGGATTTATGTAAGATATCTTACTAACTTCCTTAAGAGCTTCTTTTTTAGATTGTATCAAAGATTCAATTCTTCTCTTCTTCTTTCTTGTTTTTGTCTTTTTAAGTTTTGAACAACCAAATTCACATTTTTCTAGTTGACGTGTTTTATATTCTAATAAATAATTAAAATGACGATACTAAAATTTGAAATAATAGAACATAATTCAAGAAGTTGACAACTTGATTTTTGAATACTTGTTTAGTGCTTCAATATACCTCTTGCAATATTTAGTGTCGAGAAAAAACAAAAATAGCAAATTCGTACACTGTAGCTCTTGTCTTTTAGAGCAATGTAGTCAACGACTCTCTTGAAGAAACAAAGAAGAAATATAAAAGTGTAAAAGTATACTTAAAAGTTTTAGAGAGAAAGGTTAAAAGTTGACTTGAGTGTTGTAGAGAAACCAATCAGGGACTTCTTTTGTTAATATATTAATAATAGATTAAATATTTGTGTACTATATACGTTACTTACTGATTGGGACCTTCTTTTATGTCAACTAATTAACTATTTCCTTTTAATGACGAAATGTACTCAAAGTACTTTACAATTTTCTAAAAGATATATATATATATATCACATATATTGATGAAAAATGGGGCCTAAAGCCTTGGCTTTAGTGACTCCACCCAAAAGCCGCCCCTTATCGGATTTATCCTTAAATTATGTGAAATTGTTCAGATTTATCTTGCTCAATTAAAACAGGGCATAATTGAATGGCTAAATAAAATTTTCGGCAAATATAAACTGGTACGTGTTGTAAAGGTGTGGGGAATTAAATGGATACACAGTGCAAAGATAGAGATGTAAGATTTTGACCTGCTCTTGCATTCAATAATCTGAAATTTGAGGAGTCCGGAACCTAAATGACCCAAAAAAAATCGAGTGAATCAAAATACCCCAACAAAAAAGTTGTTACGAAAGTACCTTTAACGCGATAATTTTGTCACGACCCAAACCGATGAGTCGTGACGAGTGCCTCTTCTGACCAAGCGCCCCTATACTCGTGCCTGAACATTACTAAATAACTGGGTAACCCATAAAACTCATGTCAGAATAGCATTAAGATTGACCAACCATCTGTGCCCATATTCCTACACACATACATATATACTGAAAAGAACAATACGGGCCGACAAGGCCGCTACATCACATACCAACTACGTATCACTGTCTAAAGACCTCTAACGGATCAGAAAGCTGTAGAAAGGACGAGACAAAGCCCCGCCATGCCCATATATGATATATGTGCATAAACGTCTCAAAATAGCATACCCCAAAATGGACTGTAGCTCCGGATCAAGTGGAGCGCACTGACAATAGCTGGGGGAGAGTCCTAGCGAGCTGGATCGTCTGCCTGTCTACTGTACCTGCGGGCATGAACACAGCTCCCTGAACAATAGGGGAGTCAGTACGGATGATGTACCGAGTATGTAAGGCGGAATTGAAACAGTATATCCCAACTCGAATAATAAAGGACTAGCAGACTCAATCTGTATCTGTGACCAACACTACGAATCATGTATATGCATATAAACTCTCAATGCATCATGAGTATAGATGTATATATATAATGCATGCCTTCGCCCATAATAGCATAATGTACCTTTGAAAACATGTATATATGTATATGCACCTTTACCCAATCGCTCTTTCGAGCTTCACCCCGTCGGGTATCATATCATAATGGCCCCATCGGGCATCTCAATCATCATATACCAGCTGATCAGGTGGTGTGCGTATATAACGCGATAGCCCTTTCCCTTTCCCCATAAAATCATACGATATATATATATATATATATATATATATATATATATATATATATATATATATATATATATATGCAAATGCATATGCGACTCATAAGACTCGAAAACTCCCTTCGGAGCAACTCTTACTTGTATTAGGAACTTCTTCCTATCCTTCGAGACTTAACATTAACATAAGGTGCATGAACAAGGAATTCCAATGAACGTCCCCTTCGGGACTTAAACATGAAGATAACATATGGACATAGAAGCTTATGGCCGTCCCCTTCGGGATTAGACACCATTATGGAAACATACAACTTATGGATGCCCCTTCGGGATTAAGAAGTTAAGGAATTCGAGATATGAACAATACCAATACCAATACAAGAACGTGAACCACTACATCTAGGAGTAGATTAATTATGGATATCGCAACATTTCGCACATGTCATAGATCATGCCAAAATGAAAGAAATGACAGTCTTAACATACCTGGAAGCTTACTTTCCGGCTTTCCAACCTACCTCCCGTCTTGCAATCTATTTACGATCGTTCGTAGTCTCATAATCTACATATAAAACCATTCATACTATTGTTAGGCTCACCATCATACACTTGTCTTAAACCCTTAAATTAATTCATTTAAAATATGCCGAAATTCGGGCAACATCTCCCTTGTTTATATGTCTAGCCCGAAATCACAATCTAGCAACCACCACCACCACCACCACCACCACCAACAACAATGCCAATACCAATACCAATACCAACATCAACAACAATATTATCAGTACCAATATATTCCATAAACATCCCACACGATGTTTTATCCAATTTCTCAACCCATACGATCATTTAATAAATTTTCCTCCGTAAATAAGCTTAAATCAATACTCATAAGGGAAGATTCATACCTTTCACCCACTAGAACTGCAATATCTTAAGTTACCACCTTGAATCCAAGCCAAGTTTTGTCGCAATACGATATTATACTCACAACTATACACTGTCAGAACCTAAATCCGGAGGTTAAACTTGATTTGGGCTAAAATTTGGGGTTTGGAACTTATGGAGAATTTTCAGAATATTTGGGGATTTTTCTGTGGTGTTTGGATGAAGAAAGGGGGTAAGGCCCCCCTTACATAGAGTTCCAGAAACTGCCCAAACCGACTTAAAATTTGCTCAGCGCGTTCGCGTGGGCTTTGGGCGCGTTCGCGCAGGCTTATTTTTCTGCGTGTGCGTTCATTCAATAAAAAGGTCATAACTCTTGATTCCGATATAGTATGAGGGCCCACGACCTATGGTTGGAAAGATATTTCAATTATATACAACTTTCATTTTTGGTGTGTTTTCAAATTTCAAACTTATAATGACGTTTTGCCCTATTTAAGTCAGATCATCCGAAAACGTATCCTTAAATCATCCTTTTGGAGGGCTTATGCCCATATTTGGCTTAAGGGTCCTTCTTAAGACTTGCTCTACTTCCCATGTACTATTCATATAACTTTTCATATGTCCTTTATAAAATTCCGACATGTGGGCCCCACCTTAACTTACGGTTACGAGGGTTATTCATCAAGTAACGTATTAACCGATTTACACCATACGGTCTCAAAATGTCATATATATATTATTCTTATACTCATCTAATATAATCTTCATTCCTAATCCTTGTATAACTTTATTCTCCCTTGAGCTCATACTAAGCCGTCTACAGTCTTGGTAACGCGAGATTTTCCGGGGTGTAACAAATTTACTGCATTATTGGATCTAATAACGCAGTAAATTACTGCGTTATTGTGTTTTTTTTTTTTGGTTAATTACTCTCTTTCGTTTAAATTTTCACACTTTTTCCGTACTTTGGCCATAGATTAATCATGTTTAGAACCCAATTTTTTTATGCGATTAATAATGTAGCTCAATACATCAAGGATACGCAAAACTTGGGGTCATCGTTTTAGTGGTTGAAAAGTGCTCGAAGTAAGTTTTTTTTTTGGAAACGAGTTATCATTAGCTTTAATTTTTTGATTTTTTAGGGTTTAGATTTAAGCTTGTTGTTTTTTTAGTTAATGCGTAACTTTATTTTGAATATGTTGCAATTTTTTTATAATTAATTTAGGGTATCACACTAGTTAGTTATAAACAATAACAAAGAATAAAATGATATTTATCATTAAGAAATAGATAAGCAAAAAAATATAATATTTGCTTTATTTATTTATTAATTGTTTGTTCTATGCTAATTTGTTTAGAAAATTAATCTCTAATTATTTGTTAATTATGTAATTGCTAATTTATTTATTCAAACTGTTTATCATATGTTAATTGTTAATGTGCTAAGTAGTTATCTAATTTATGTGCTAATTATTTAATTAATAATTAATTAGTTAGCTAATATAATTTATCTTTAAATGAATTAGTTTGTTATTACTTTCATTGTAGTTAGAAGAATAATTAGTTATAGTTAAGAAATTAATTAATTAAGTAATTATTCATAAAAATATAATATAACATAATTCTCATAATTTTTACAATTATAAAATGAATAACGAATGATAAACTAAATCCCCTCGATACACAGGTTTGATTTTTAACAAACGTTAATGTATTCAATATAATTATTTTTCAATTATATTGAATAATTATATTGACAGGACACCGCTTCAGCTTCAGCCTCTCAGCATCCCGTCCATGAGACTACTTCAGATTCTGCACCAGACCCACCTCAGGGCTCTCTCAGGAGCCTACTCATGCACCCGTCGATACATATGTTTGATTTTTAACAAATGTTAATGTATTTAATATAATTTAAAATTACTACTAATTTTTATATGTTTTTTCAAGTTCATCCTTCGGCGCCTGCTGTCTTGTCTTCTGATGAGGTTGATTATGTTGTTGTCCCGTCTCCCAATGAGGATGAGCCCATCTAACCAAATGTCCTTAGCGTACCAGCGGTATGAGATCCCACTAAGAAGCACTTTATCGTCAAAAGTGCAAAGAAGGGAAGGGCAGATGATCATGACATAGTGCATCATGTTATTAAGAGGAAAAAGGGGGACGGGGATGATGACTAGGGTGGTGGGGATCGTATATGCCTTAGGCCTCAAGGTATTCTAACGTCTACTACATGTGGGACCGATTCACGATTGTGTATGTGTAATAAGTTGTATAGTTTAAGTAAATATTATACTTTTTTGCGTATCTATTTCTTAATGATAAATCTTATTTTACTATTTGTTATTGTTTATAACTAACTTGTGTGACATCCTAAATTAATTATAAAAAAAAAATCGCAACATATTTGAAATAAAGTTACACATAAAAAATAACACGCTTAAATCTAAATCGTAAAAAATAACAAACTTAAAGCTAATGATAACAAGTTTTCAAACAAAAACTTACTTTGAGCACTTTTCAACCACTAAAATGACGACCCGAAATTTTGCATATCCTTGATGTATTGAGCCTACATTATTAATCGCAAAATAAAATAAAATTGGGTTCTATATAAAATATTGAAATTCTGGAGTCTCGAAACATGATTAATCTATGGCCAAAGTACAGCAAAGTGTGAAAATTTAAACGAAAGAGAGAAATTAACAAAAAAAAAAAGCACAATAACACAGTAATTTACTGCGTTATTGGACTTAACTGAGCCGTTACAGTTAACTCCGATAACCCAGTAAATTACTGCATTAAAAGTACTTTGGTAACAACTTTTTGGTTGGAGTATTTTGATTCACTTGATTTTTTTTATTTTTTATTTATTTATTTATTTTTTTTTAATTTTTTTTGTGGTCGTTTAGGTTCCGGACTCAAATTTGAGGATCCTTCAATTTTTGTGTGAATCAATTTATGAAAGGAACTATACGTGGACCTACAAATGTTCAAGCTCCACACTAATGCTTGCTAAAAGCAGAAAAAATGGAATCATTCTCTTTTATATAATAGTATCATCAATTGAGATTTTTTGGTTTATCCTTCAATTATTTATAAATTTTAATTTTAATCTTTTGTGATATTTAACTAAGTATATTTAACCTTTAAATATTTGAGATGTGCACTTTTGATCTTTTTGCTTATGAATATGCACAAAATAAATTTCAGATTTATTAACCGTTTCAATTGCACATATGTTAAATTAAAATTGTGTTGTTATTATATATTTGAAGGTAATACACTTATAAAAATAGTCCCCATATATATATATATCATTTCATCGTAAAGGGATCAATATAACAGGTTTTAATTAATTAAAGATTATATTTATGTATCCTGTTAGAAAATATTGAATTCAGTGAACTCGTTGCCGAAAAGCTAATTTTCCCACTGCTTCTAATCTCTCTTTTAATTCGCCATATGATAAAACTTTTAAACACGGAAAACCCCTATTGTAGGGTGTAAGTACACCACTTTATTCCATAAGGGGAAAAAATAACAAATTAAATTAAGGTTGATGAGATGGGTTTTGTTTTTATCTTCAAAAGTATTGGTATGATTAATTGGAGAATGCCAAGAGAGAACAGCAAATTAAAGTATGTTTAGCTATACATAGCTTTCCTAAATTATATAATTGTGGCTGTCCCTTTAGAGTCATTGGATAAGATAAAAAGAACTAACTCATTGAACTGGGGACAATCTGCTCAACTACTTGTTTTAATTTTCTCCCCAAATTAAATAATGATTGGGACATCTTTTTTATTTTAACTACTAGATGACTTATGCCCGTGCTGCGCACGGGTCTAACATTTTGGATTATAGTGTATCTATGTATATATAGTTGTGTTTAGATAATGATAATATATATATATATATATATATATATATACACACACATACTATGTTCAAAATACGATTAATATAACATTGTAGTTTGTGCTCCGTATTTAAAACTTTATTTTATTCGTGTTTGCTACGAAAATTTCTTAATACTTTTTAAAAGAGAAGATTTGTTTAAAAGAAAACTATTTTCTTCTCTTTGAGATAAAATAATAGCAATATTTAAGCATCAGTTGATACTTTCAATTTTAATTCGATTAATTTAAAAGTGTAAAATACTTATTATTTTTTATCAAATTTTGATTTGGATAATTCTAATTCAAATTATTAACTTAATTTTACATGTTTGAAACGAAACAAAGTAGAAATTAATTTTCTATTTAAACGAAGAAATGCTATTTTTTAATTTTTGGTAAATATTCTCGGTTTAACTCATTTTACTTGTCATGTTGTCTTTTGCATGGTTTTTTTAAGGAAACGCGAATTAGAATTATAATTTGACTAATTTATTTTATTTATTATTTGATCTTCATTTGATATTAATCTCTTTTCACATTTATTAGAGTAAGAATAAAAATAAAAAAGTAATTAAATTGTATGTTATTTTTTAAATATATATATTTTAAGTATACTTATTTTAGTAAACATAATAAATAAATGACATGGCGGAATAGAAAATACAACAATTAAATATTTTGAAGAAAAGTAATAATATGAGGTCCATGTTTTTTGTTGTGCAATAATTTCATTTGCTCTCACTAATGGGTTAATATGCATGTGGCAATGAATCCACTATTATTGACTTGATGGGGATACTTTGGGAATTATATGAATATTGTTTGATTTTTTAGTATATGGGATGCACCTTTTTTTTTTTTTTTGACGTTGCCTTTTTTTTTTTTTTTAAATATGGGGTCCATTTTTTTTTCATGAGTTTGAAGAGGATGGGGTCCACTTTTTTTACATGAGTTTGGGGAGGGTGGAGTCCAGTTTTTTTTTTTTTTTTAAGAGTGAATGTCGACAAAGCATGGGTAAACCGATACTTCTATATAGTAGAAAAATATAAATATAATAAAGTATTTCTATCTACTTTTTAGAAGAGTTGGTAATATAAAGTATAAAACGTCATTTTTTTTGCCTTAAATAAAAAGTGGGTGGGACCACAAAGGATTTTTTTACTCTTAAATAAAAAAATAGGACAGAACATGGACGACGATGTTGCCTCTATAAACTGACCCTTCTATATAGTAGTAATAGTAAAGTAATACATATAATTTTTTTTTATCAAAATTTGATTTGGATAATTCTAATTCAAATTATTATATTAATTTTATATGTTTAAGATGAAACGAAGTAGAAATTTAATTTTCTATTTAAATGAAGAACTTCTATTTTTTAATTTTTAGTAAATATTTTTTGTTTAACTCATTTTACTTGTCATGTTGTTCTTTACATGTTTTTTAAGGAAACGTCAATTAGAATTATAATTTCACTAATTTACCTGATTAATTATTTGATCTCTATTTAATATTATTTTTTCTTTTATGACATTAATCTCTTTTCACATTTATTAGAGTAAGGAAAAAATGAAAAAGTAATTAAATTCTATCTTATTTTAATATATAAGTATTTTAAGTATGTTGCTGTACAATAATTTCATGTGCTCCCACTAATGGGTTGATCCGCATGTGGCAATGAATTCATCATTATTGATTTAATTGTTTGATTTTCTGAGCATTTTTTTTAACATTGTTTATTTTTTTAATATGGTATTCATTTTTTTTTTTAATATTAGTTGTTGTTAATAAATATGGGGCCCACATTTTTTTCCCAAGAGTTTGGATGTGGTGGGTTTCACTTTTTATTTTATTTTTTTAATACTAGTTGGTGTTTAATATGGGGCCATGAAGAACTTCTATTTTTTAATTTTTAGTAAATATTTTTTGTTTAACTCATTTTACTTGTCATGTTATTTTTTACACGGTTTTTAAGGAAACGTCAATTAGTTTTATAATTTCACTAATTTAGCTTATTAATTATTTGATCTCCATTTAATATTATTTTTTCTTTTATGACATTAATCTCTTTTCACATTTATTAGAGTAAGGAAAAAATGAAAAAGTAATTAAATTCTATCTTATTTTAATATATAAGTATTTTAAGTATATTGTTGTACAATAATTTCATTTGCTCCCACTAATGGGTTGATACGCATGTGACAATGAGTCCATCATTATTGATTTAATTGTTTGATTTTCTAAGCATTTTTTTTTAATATTGTTTGTTTTATTAATATGGGATTCACTTTTTTTTTTTAATATTGCTTGATTCTATTAATATGGGGTCCACTTTTTTTTTCCGTGAGTTTGGATGTGGCGAGTTCCACTTTTTTTTCTTCCTTTTTTTTTATTGCTCGATGTTATTTAGTATGGGGCCCACCCTTTTTTTTAAGGGACAACGGACGATGAAGCATGGGTCTAAACCCATGCTTTATATAGTTTCTTTTTTTTTTTTTATTGGATTCACCTTTTTTTTAATATTGCTTGATTCTATTAATATGAGGTCCACTTTTTTTTTCCCGTGAGTTTGGATGTGGTGAGTTCCACTTTTTTTATTTTTTTATTTTTTATTGCTCGGTGTTATTTAGTATGAGGCCCACCCTTTTTTGTTTAAGGGACAAAAGACGATATGAAACATGGGTCTAAACCCATGCTTTATATAGTTTTTTTATTTTTTTTTATTTTTTTTTATATTGCTTGGTGTTGTTTAGTATGTGACCCATCCCTTTGAACATTATTAGTTTGCACTATTTTTATGCATAATATATATATATATATATATATATATATATATATATATATATATATATATATATATGTTCAAAACACGATTGATATAACATTGTAATTTGTGCTCCGTATCTAAAACTTTATTATATTAGTGTTTGCTAAGAATACGAAGTCTGAACTTTTTTTTTTTTTTGACATTGTTTATTTTTTTAATATGGGATTAACTTTTTTTTTTTATATATATATATTGCTTGATTTTGTCAATATGGGATACTATGTTCAAAACACAATTAATATAACATTGTAGTTTGTGCTCCGTATTTAAAACTTTATTATATTAGTGTTTGCTACGGATACGCATAGTGTTTAATATGGGGCCCACAATTTTTTTTTAACATTGTTTATTTTTTTAATACGGGATTCACTTTTTTTTTTTAATATTGCTTGATTTTGTTAATATGGGATCCACTTTTCTTTTCCCGTGAGTTTGGATGTGATGGGTTCCACTTTTTAGGGGGGGGGGGGGCAATTTTTTTTATTTTTTTTACAATTTTATTTTTTATTTTTGTGGACCTGTTTAATATTGGGATGGGGGGCCCAATTTTTTTATTTTATTTATGGGGGGGGGGGAATTATTTTTTTATTTATAGAGGGCCCACGACGGACGACGAAGAGTGAGTAAAACTCACTTTTCTACTATATTTATGGAGGGCTCACGACGGATGACGAAGAGTGAGTAAAACTCACTCTTCTAAATAATAGAAAAATATGAAATACGACTTTACAACTATTTTTAATTGCATCCCCCCTCCCTTGTCCCCCCTCTTTCCCCACCCCCGTTTTTTTACAACTTATTAAGTGAAGGGTATGCTAATAAAGTATTACGAGCTCATGAACCTAGTAAAATTTTCACGTGTCATGTACGATGCAGGTTGAGTTTTTTTTTTTTTTTTTTTTTGGTTTAACCGTTTTATCTCCTCAATAGCGAATATATGGTCATGCTTGTTTTGGGGTTTGTAAAAACTAAGTAGACGTTTTGTCATGAATTTAGTTGACACTTGAAAAAAAAAAAAAGATTTTGAAGTATTTGAAAGTTTAAGTTGTGTTTTGCAGGTATTCACTTGAAAAAAAGTTATAAATTTTGTGAGTGAAAAGAAAAATTCACCGAAAAAGAGTCAAAATCAGTTTTCAAACTTGAAAAACTCATCTTAAAAAACTAATAAAAAATCATTCTAATTTATAACCAAACAATATATCTTTTGAACAAAGAGGGAAAAAATCTTTATGTCCAAACGACTCCTACTTTTTTTATTTTTTTACTTGATAAACTAGGACACTTCACACTTGTATAAATATTAGCTTCATGCTAGTCTTGACCGCCAAGTTCAACCAACTTAGCACGAACATTAAACGTAATAAATTTAACAAAAGTGTTTTTAAGTCATGATTTAAGAGATAAAAATATGAGTTTAAATTTGAAAAAGAATTGCTGATGTGAAAGTTCCGGTGGTTGCTTCATCAAATGATATCGTTTCTACATTGACATAAGTAATTAAGTGTAAGTTGCTTAGCTTATTAAAGACACATATATATAATATTTGCTCATTGCGAACATTTTTTTTTATATCAAAAGACATATTTTTAGACAAAACATGTCACTTTTCTTAAACGTGACCTTTCACGATCACAATTCACAAATTAAATTTACCTAAACCTTGTGCATACCAATTGGTAGTTAATTAATTTCACAAATTGTTAGTTCTATCATTTTCATTAAAACTAGTTTACGGTAGGTGGGGAAAAGATATTGCCTCTATAAAAGCAAACCTACTACGCGCTTGGAATACTTGTTTTTATATTCGGCTAATAGTTTAGAAGAAGTCTATATTAATTAGTCGGTGCTTTAATTTACGAATATCACCCATTTACAAACTTCATGGTCCATCTATAAAAATTTCACGATAAGTTCCTCGAGTTCTCATTTGCAAGTTTCTCAAATTGAACTTCATTTTTGCAAAATATTAAGTTTTATCCACTGATTGTGTAATTTTTTAGAAATTCAGTGTAATCGGATCAGCTCCTACAAATTACCTCCCTTTACAAAAGGTGTTGGTCTACGTCTAATGATTTTGTAAGTGATGTGATTATGTAAACATTCGCTTACGTTTAAATAAGTTCAATCCATCTTCAAACTCTAAAGTTGATTGAGATTTCTTGGAGGCTACTCTACCCTAAACATAACCCCTATAAAAAGGGCACATATTCCCTTGAAAAGACATCTCAAACTTTCCATAAACTCATGGGTATTGAAAAAGAGGTCAAAATGTGGCCGGATATTCTTGACAACCAAATACTTCAAGAAGATCCACAATATCCTTTCATGGAGATCCAATACATCCCAAGAAAGTCCACAGATATCCAAATCCAAATCCAAATCATCATACGTTGGAGAAATACGCTACTATCAGCCCTCGAATCACGGAGAAAATTAGGAGAGAAGAATCAAGGGAATAAACAGATTTGTACCCGCAATATTGATCAATAAAATATATGTTTCTTCATATTTTGTTTGTGGTTGTAATTTATTTCCGCATATTAAAATTTATTGCAAACAAATTGGCACGCCCAGTGGGACCAAATCTGCCCTTCATCTCTTCTCTCACAAATCAGATATGCCAAATCTGGAGCCACAAAACTTCAAAGATGGAAGCTCCATTTTTATTGGTACTTTAAGCCTCGTCTTTGAGTTTCGGCAAGTTACATGCTGACAAACCTTGAAGTAGGGGGCATTTGTAGACAACAAATTTTACCAAATCTGAAATAGGACTCTACAAGATGAATTCAATCCATCTTCAAACTCTAAAGTTGATTAGAGTTTCTTGGAGGCTACTCTACCCTAAACCCTAGATAACCCCTATAAAAAAGGGCACATATTCCCTTGAAAAGACATCTCAAACATTCCATAAACTCATGGGTATTGAAAAAGAGGTCAAAATATGGCCGGATATTCTTGACAACCAAATACCTCAAGAAGATCCACAATATCCTTTCATGGAGATCAAATGTTTATGAGATTCGAGAGCCTTCGGTAGTGCCACGACCCAGCTAGGGGCCGCGACGGGTACCCGGGGCTAGCCACCGAGCACCACTCACTCTACCACTCATCTTACTCACTTACGGCCCTTTTATCAACTTCATACACGAATTATAGGAAAAACATATTTTAGATAGAAATATAAATGTTTTATATACATTTGTCTCTCGGCCATCAAAATAATATATGCATATAATAACATCTTGTGAGACCATCTAACCCACACTGCGTATCTACGAGCCTCTACTGACAGACTGTATATATATAGACGGAACAAGACTCCGTCGTGCCCAAAATATGCATATATACCAAAAGGAGAATCACAAGCACCTCCGAACAATGGAGTGCTCTCAATCAGCTGACAGCTACTAAGATTCTGGATCAAGCTCACCTCCCTGTCTACCTGTAGGCATGAACACAACGTCCAAAGAAAACGGATGTCAGTACGAATATTGTACTGAGTATGAGAGGCATAAACAATGAAGAAAGACAACAATAATATAATGAGAACATCTGGATCTGAATGACAATCATAAGAGAAGTAATGCATGCTGTCTTACTCATACTCATCATCATATCATATATGCATAATATGTAAGCTGCCCGTCCATATCAGAACGGTGTGATAATCAATAACAATAGCCCGCGTCCAGGCCTCCCCCGTCCGGGGTACCATCTCATGCCGCCCACTAGTGGTGTCTGCCCATGCCAAATGGTCATGGTGTATCCGTATAGCTGCCCGCCTTAGCGGTGACTGCCCGGCCAACTAGGCGCGGTGTAATATTATCATGACATTCTCATATTATATCATGCGTAAAGCTCAAGATCAACTATACTTTATCAGGGTGACGTAAGGTCGTGATCCCCCGATTTTTATTATGAAGCAATCATTGACATTCTGCCTCACCTTGAAGGAATTAGCACATAAGGTGAGTGTGAGTAATCAATAACATCTTCATCATAGCATATCTCTTATCTTATATAGACATCTATAGATATAGGCTTTTAGCTTTTCAGAATACATGAACTCATAAAGAGGAAAGGAATTCATACCATAGGATTCATGCCATTGGAAAGAAAGGACTAGCCTCACATACCTTTGTCGTTTAGCTAGGCTATCGTTCACTTGATCTCCTTCGATATCACGTCGCTACCTTCACGAGAGAATTCGAATCAGTATTAGTTAATTGACTATAAAAACGTGTCGTTATTCTAAGGACAATTGGGCAGCGTTTCCTTTGTTTCTACTACTTTTCTCATGTCTCGTTTCAACTCCCAAACGTTTACAACAACACTCACAATATCGTATCAACAATCGTCATTTATCTATATTTGCCACATTCCACCGTTTTCCTCCAATTTCTCCACATTTATGGTTATAGCTCGTTATCGCATTTTCTCATATATAATACTCATTTCATGGTCTAAACATCATTTACAACGTATTCATGATCATAGTATATCAACATTCATGATTCCATTTAACTACCATTCAATTGTGACACTATTCACTCATTCAAGACCCATTTTCCATGTCTTTCTACAATTCAAGCATCATAGCTTTCCAATACCTTAAACAACGTGATAAAGTCATGAAACTTACCTTAGATGATGGTTGAATAAGTCTTGAGTAGTAATGCCTTCTTTGCACCAAAACCCTACTTCACCTTTCTTGGGTTTTCTTGAGGTAGATGACTTTTACTTGCATTTCATACACTTTGTTTCATGGGTTTGATGTTGTTGATTTTGGTTTTCCTTTGATTCTCTTGAATTCTTATGGATGAAGTGTTTGGAGAATTTTCTAGAGTGTTCTTGAGTTGTGGAGATGAGAAATGAAATAAAATGAGGTTAGGATCCCTTTTTAATACTCAAAATCTGAGTTTTTAATGAACAACAGTCGGGGTGTACAGTGGTCGTAAACCACACTTTACAGGCCGTATACTGGTTTACGGTCCGTCCTCCACGGTCGTATTTAAGCATATCAAAACCAGAAAGGTGGACTGAAGATCATGACAGTTTACGACTCAGTTTACGGGCCGTATTTCGATTTACGGTCCGTATTCTGGGTCGTATTTTACCATTTCAACATTTAACAGAAAGTCGAAATTTTTGAAATGTTGAAGGACGATGGCACTTTACGGTCCGTAAATCACTTTACGGGCCGTAAATCACTTTACGACCACTGGGCTGAAATAAAATTCCGCAACTTTCTTATTTCCAAAAATTCATAATTAGTCATTCCCTACTTAGTAAAACATCGCACACTCACACCCTTCATTGGTCTATTCATTGTAGGCTCGCGGAAAATTTCCGAGGTGTAACAGGTAGCGTATATCTCGAATTGCAGGATGATTTGGATCTCCTAAAGGTGCATTTTGATCCCTAGGAATGTTGAGCACTACTTCGTCATTTGGTTGATCTCCGGGAAGAACTCCGTTGAAGAACTATGTAGTCAATGTAGCTGCTTTCTCCAGCTTCCTAAATGTCCTCAGAAAGTTATGTAAACCCCCTATTTATAGTTGTAGGGAGTAGGCAACCCAAGTTTAGATGAACTGTTTTGTTTCATTTTGATTGGTTGATGTAAATCATCAAGCTTATGTGATAAGGTTGCTTGTGATTGGCCAAGGAATGTCATTTTGGACACTTGGCGATTTTTGATTGGTTCTCGTATTTGACAAGGATTGCCACATCATTTGAACACGTGGCATCATCTTGTTGGCTTTGAATTTTACTGGAATGCCATGTCACTTGACACGTGGCATGAGTTTGGGCCTCAAGATGGAATGGACCTTGGACTTGAACATAATAACATGAACTAAATTAATCATTGGAGTTCTTCCTGGAGATCAACCAAACAACGAAGTATTGCTCGACATTCCTAGGGATTGAAATACATCTCTAGAAGATCCAAATCATCCTGCAATTCGAGAAATACGCTACTGAAGACCCTCGAATCACGTAGACGTTTAGGAGAGAAGAATCAAGAGAAAATCTTTGTGCTACTGGAATCAACTAGTTTGTGGTGCTGCTATTGAATCTCATGCCAAACTGAAGCGTCGTGCCATTGGCACCGATACCTACTGCTGAATTGAAGCTTTATGTTTTTCGCATCAATTCGTGTAGAACCACGAAGCTTCGTGCAAATATCTCCAAGGGCTTCGCCATCTCCGCCAATTTTTTTTGCAGGTTTATGAGGAAGCGCAAACAATCTCGTTATCACTAAGAAGATCCACCAGATGTCGATATGATTGACGTTGAACCATTTGAGCGACTATATTCAATTCTCGCAATCACATTCCATCCTTGGCGAGCGAGCATGTGGAACATCTCATCCTCATAGCTTGGCGAGATGGACACTGGACGTAGAACTTTCTAACTTCGGCGAGCAGGTGCATGGCACATCCCGGCAAAAGTATTAATTCCCTGATGTACGAGCGATGAAAACACAAGCGGCTTGATTCTTCCGAAACTAGACACGGAGTGCTGAAACATATAAAATTACTTGAAGCAAAATTCACTATGTACTGTCTCGGGTGAATTTGTAAAACTTCGCTTCAGATTCTGCCGTTTCCGTCTCTTCAGCATTGCGCGTCTGTGGTAGAAAATTTATAATTCAGCGTAGGAGCATCTAAATCACAAGACGCCTTTTCTGTTGGAAGGAGAACTCCCAGAACCACAATCTATGTAAAATTCATGACGAAATTCTTTATGGATTTATACAGATAATTCCATGAAGTTAGTTTACGAATTCTGATTTTCTGCTTCGCAGCTTTGCGCGACTGTGGTAGCAAATTCATAACTCAGTGTAGGAGTGCCTAAATCATGAGCCGTTTGTTTCTTTAGAAACAAAAGTCCCAGAACTACCACCTATATAAAATTCACGACCAAAGTATTTCTGGATTGACGGGAATTTATTTTTCAAGTTGACTACACTTCTGGATTGCTTGCTGTTCAGCTTTGTGTAGTCTCACGGAAAAATTCATATCTCAAGCTAGGAGTATCCAAATTTCAAGCCGTCTGTGGCATTAGAAAGAAACTTATGTATCTGAAACATGTATGAAAATGAAGTCCTAACTCAAACTGGATTTGTACGGCTTATTTTTTTGAAGTTGATCCAGCCATCTGTAAAGCTTGCTTTCCAGTTTTGTGCACCCTCGCGGAACATTTAACATATTGAGTCATAAACGTCTGAAATCACAAATAGTTTGATCCTATGAAAACCAGACTTCAAGGACTATAACCATATTGAAGACAGAGGCTCCATTCACTGTGAACTAGCCTTTTACGTTTCATGACTTTAGCTATCACACTTCACATGTTTTTTTTTCTCTCTTTTGCAGACTTGCAAGGGAGCCTAAAGGGTCTCGATATCAGAACGAGATGATACACAAGATGCGGATAGGTTGAAGTTTCGAGCAACGAGCAGCGAGCAACACATCTATGCGAAATAAAGATTTGATGCAGTCGATCATGTTGCTAAGCTACTCCTTCTCCAAGTGCCACACAAATTTGATTTTATTTGGTGTATTCTCGAAGCTCATCATAAACAGTTATTATGGTGATTGGAGCTTCTTTTCTTTTTCAAGGGTGACGACTTCTCTCGTGTAACCTTCAACAAACACTTGCAAAAACTAAAAGAGGCATTCAAGACAAATCGGCAACAAGACTTAGCTTCAGATCGTTTTCATGACTTTGGCTTTTGTAACGGATAATGTATAGTTATTTTCATGTCACCTCTTCTTGTAATCATTGATGTATCAAACTCTTGCAATATTGAAGCAATAAAGTATTCTTTACACTTGTGAGTTGACTTTGATCCTTTCTTATGTGATGTATGCCTTTGTATTCAAAAGAATTATTGCGATGATCACATGACGCCATGCTCCCTTTTTTAAAACTTATGTGGACCCTTATTTTATTTTTTATTTTTTTGGGCCGTACACAGTTTAAACTCATACGGTCTAGGAGTAACATGCAGTTTATGCTCGTGCGTCAAGGAGCGTAGCAACTTGCACTCTAAGCTCGAATTTGTGGAGCTTTACAACTTGAAGACTTTGCTCGAATTTGAGGCGCTTCATGACTTGACGATTTGGCTCGAATTTGACGAGCTTCATGATATGTAATTTAGGCTCGTGCATCGAGGAGCATTCTAACTTGATGATTTAGCTCGAATTTGATGAGCTTTATGACATGCAGTTTAGGCTCGTGTGTCAAGGAGCGTATCAACATGTAGTTTAGGCTCGTACGTCGAGGAGCGTTGTAACTTGCAGTTTAGGCTCATGCACTAAGGAGCGTATCAACATGCAGTTTAAGCTCATATGTCGAGGAGCGTTTCAACTTGCAGTTTAGGCTCGTGCACCGAGGAGCGTTTTGGGGAAGAATTCTAGCAATGTAACCATCCCTCTAACTCTTTCTGATGAAACCTTGCTGCACTTCGATTTGGCGTTGGTATTTATAATTTTATTTGGTTAAAGATGATTTGCACTTGATTTTGTATCGACTTTCGAAAGCCGAACTTTAGAAGTCCCTTGAGGCTTTTGTCTTCTGCAAGCGATCAAAGTGCAATTGTCACCGTCATTTTTGTTGGACAGGCCATCTACCTTGAACATTTTTGATGTTTTCTTCAAGGCAGGAACTTCAATTGGTTCAAAGCTCCCAAACTGTAGCATGATGATTTTTTCTTCAATTTTTGGTGATGCAACTGAGCGCATTGGTGGTGTAGCTTTTGAAATTAAACCTTTCTCATTGTTAAATTTGGCACTAGCATGGTTTGCGTCAGCTATCTCACCATCATCAATGATGATCTGTCCTTCTTTCACCAGTGCCATAATTTTTTCCTTCAAGATGAAGCATTTTGTCGTGTGATGACCGACAATGTAGTGAAATTTGCAATACTTGGGATCGTCGACTTTGTTGGATTCTTCGGGTCGCTTTGATTCAAGGATTTCAATGACTTTCTTGGCTAACAACTAGTCAAGAATCCTAGGAACGTCAGAGTCAGGAAGAGGATATACTTTTGCTTGTAACTCTTTCAAGGTTGGTTTTGTCACTTCTCGAAGATGTTGATTTTCAGCTTTTTCTTTCAACTTTTGTCTTGTGGAGGCCTTCGTAGAAGTCACGGTTACTGCCATAGATTCCTTAGTTTGGTGTTTTGACGCCTCTTTGAATTTTATAGCTTTTTTCCTTGGATCAAACACAGGTGATGCCTTTCCATGGCTTGCAATATTCAACTCCATGTCATGAGCGCGTGTAGCTAATTCTTCAAAATTTCAAGGCTTAATCCCTTGAAGGATATACACAAGGCCCCAATGCATTCCTTGGATACGAATCTCAACTGTAGAAGTTTCAGAAAGTTGATCCTTGCAATCTAAGCTCAATGTTCGCCAACGATTATTGTATTCCACTACGGGCTCATCTTTGCTTTGTTTTATGTTCGTCAACTCCAGCATGCTCACCATACGACGGGTGCTGAAAAAAAGATTGAGGAATTGACATTTAAGTTGCTCCCAGGAATCAATTGACTCGGGCTCCAGGTCAATATACCAGTCAAATGCATTCCCTTTCAACAAACGAACAAACTGTTTTACCAAAAGGTCACCATGTGTTCCAGCATTGCTACAAGTTTCAACAAAGTGAGCAATGTGCTGCCTGGGGTTACCTTTGCCATCAAATTGCTGCAGCTTTAGTGGTTGATAGTTCACTGGCATGGGTAGACAATCAATCCGTTTAGTATATGGCTTGAAGTAATACAATAAACTTTGTGGTGCTCCACCATATTGAGCCCGGATGGTGTTTGTTATCATGTCTTGCAACTGTTGGACAGATAACGCTGCAACTGAATCGGATTGTTTTTCCTTTTGACACTTGGACTTAGCAAGTAATTGCTTAACGTTCTTGTTTTGTGGAGTGAAACCAGGCGGACAAGCAACGGGGATGTGACTCGACTCTGCAGGTGCAAATGCCTCTAACTTGTTCATAAGTTGAGCGATTTGAAGATCTTTATCATCAACAGACTTCTTCAAGGCTTCAATGGTTTGCTCCATCATTACGAACTTCTCGTCCATATCCGTTGCATCAGCCATCAAGGAGTTGACCTTTATTGAAATTGTAGAATCTTTAGATTTACCAAAGTTGTAGCCAGTTTGAGAAAGTTCGTCAAACAACATATATGCAAGGTTGCCCCCAGGGATTGCAGTTACGACCGTCATTTGAGAATTGCTCTTTTTTGCCATCTCCAATGAGGTGAAGTATTTGGATCCCTCCAAGCCACTAGTCTTAAACTTGCGACGAGTGATTGGGCCAGCATGACTAAGATCAGCAGATGCAGCAACAGTAGCGTCCCTGCATGGAACATCGTTGGTCTTTCTGAAGGCCATTGTAGTAATTGAATTTGTAGTTTCTAATTTGCAAAAGAAAGAGATGAAGAGCAGAACTGGTCCCACTGGGCGTGCCAAAATTTGTTCGCAAAAAATTTTCAAGTGCCGAAAATTAACTACAATAAAAAATAAAAGAAAAATATAAATTTTATAAATGAATCTTGTGAGTACAAGTTTGTTGTTCTCTTGATTCTTCTCTCCAAAATTTTTCTATGATTCGAGGACCTTCGATAGCATATTTCTTGAATTGCAGGATGATTTGGATCTCCTAAAGATGTATTTCGATCCCTAGGAATGTGTAACGACCCGTTTGGTCGTTATAGTTCTTTTCGACGTCTTCGCCTATTCCCGAGTATTGATTAGCTCACTTTTGACCCAGGGGGCCGTTGACACGCTTCCCGAGGTGTCTAGACCGGATTCAGACAACTTTGGTGAAAATATAGGCTTAAAGTGAAAAATGGTTGGTTCAAAGTTGACTTTTGTGCAAACGGACCTTTTTCGAAATTTCATCGATTTCGAGAGGTCCGGATGGTCGTTTAGAACTTGTATGTGTATTTGGTTCGGTTCTCAATTCACTTGGATGCATTTTGAGACTTGGGATGGGAAATTGAAATTAAGGCACCGGGGTTGACTCGGTTAACGAGACCTTCGTTGGAAATTTTGAGGCTATAGGCGCATTCGTAGCGCATTTTTATGGGGGACTATATGTTTGGTATGTGAGCAGATGGCCTCGAGAATAACCCGGGATTTCAATTGAAGACTTAGAAAATTTGAGGATTCTGGTGTCTGGTGCCCGCAATAGCGGCACTGCTATTGCGGTGTGTTGGCTACTGGGACGACCATGTATGTTGTTGGCCATACCGCTATGGTGGTCTCCCAGCCGCCGTAATGGCGCTGGCGTAACGGCGCCGCCGTAGCGGCATCTCTATCGCCATGGAGGTGACGGGCAGTTATTTTCATTAAATGTGTCTTAAATAAGTCTTAGACCCTCATTATTTCCCATCTCGATATTTGAGCTTGATGAACCTATTCTTGGAGATAATTTGGAGAAATTCTTGGAGGTAAACCTTGCCTAATCCTTTACTCTTCCTTAATCACAATCATCTTAGATTTCCGGCTTCCCTTTAACAATCCCTTAGAGATGGAATTTGAAAGAGGTTTTGGGGAACTTTCCCTTAGGATCATGTATGATAAATTGATGATGTTTATGTTAAAATTTGATGAATCTAATATTATTAATCATATATCTTCCACTTTTAGCGTTGAATTTCAGAATCAAAGGCTTAGGGTTTATACCCAATATGAGGGTTTTGCTTGAAATCACAAATTAGGCTAATCCTTGAGCTAAATCAACAATTGGTGGTTGGGTTATGATTACCTATTACTTAATTTGGTATTTTGTCCCCGAATTTCCCATTTGGCCTTTGTGGGCCCGTTTCCCTAATTTCTAGGGTTAGAATTGACCTAATTGAAATCATAGCAATATTAGTATCATTCTTTATGATTTCTAATATAGAATTCAATTATACTTATACTACTTTGGTTCTGAGCTTCAGGGGAAGGGCAAGGCAAAGGAGTGAGTTATTGGTGTTGCGGTTTGGCAGTCCAGGTAGGTTATGGCTTATGTAGTCCAGGTAGGTTATGACTTACCTTTGGTGAGACTTCGTATAGCGAAGCACATATTTAGATTATGATGTCGGAGACAGCATGTGAACCTTCGGGTATGAAATCGGGTTGGATATTGCCTTAGGTTGGGCCCTGTTGTGTGTTGGGACTAGCCACCTCATTATGTGTGTTTGATTGTTCTATTGTGATGGTTTGATGCCATGAGTAGTTGGTAGATATCGGAATCTATGTTATTGTCATGACTGAGATAGGATTGATATACCGTTGTTGGTATTTGAACTATGCTGCATTGTTGGCGTACCCGTTGTTGGTACTTGCGATATTGATAGATTGTTGGCGTACCCCTTTGTTGGTACTTGTGATATTGATTTACTATTGGAATACCACTGTTGGTATTGTGATATGATATATTGTTGGTGTAACCCTTTGTTGGTACTTGCGATATTGAACTTGGCCGTGGATAATTGATATACACATTGTACGCATTCTCACACATTCATAATGCATGACTAATACCCGGTGATGATCCGGTATCGTTGATTGAGCAAACTGATATTTCGATAAACTCTTTACTTGAGTGATTGTGAAAAGGCCGATATCCGAAGATCAATTCCGGAATCGTTGATTGTATGAAAGTGATATTTGATAGACTCTTTTACTTGAGTGATTGTAAGAAGGCCGATGTCCGAGGTTCAATTTCGGAATCGTTGATTGTGTGAGGCTGATATTTGATAGACTCTTTTACTTGAGTGATTGTGAGATGTCCGATGTCCGATTATCTATTCCGACATCGTTGTTGCATGTCCGTTTCCGATGATATCCCAGAATTGTTGTTAGTGCATGGACTCCGCGAGTCCCCCAGGGTGGTGCCGGTGAGACTCCCCCTGTGAGCAATTAGCCAGGGTCTCGTCTGTCTGTTGGGCAAAGATCAGGGACAGGTGGCACTTAGACTTCGCGAGTCACGCTGGGTTGTGTTACCGAGACGTCGATATTTCCGTCCGGAGTCCATGTGTACACATCATCTGCATGGCATTACATTGCATTAATTCCATCATTGCATTGCATTGCATTGCATTACATTATGACTTGATTGAGATTCTTAGTGATTGGATTGTGATGATTGGATTGGATCGGATATATTCGGACTTGACGTATTTGGGTTTAAATGCTTTACATAGGTGATGACGGATACTTGGTTGTGATCATATTGTCTTATATCTGTTAGATTCCTTGCTTATCTGCTTTATTTTCTGAATTGTGTTAACTATGCTTAGTCGGCCGATGATGCCTACCAGTACTGTTGTTTGTACTGACCTATACTTGCTGCATTCTTTTATGAATGCAGAGTACCAGGCCGGATCTACTTCATTGACCCGTGGCTGATCAACTCTTCAGCTTCCTCTCGAGTTTCCAGGGTGAGCATGGCGTCCGCTGACCTTGAAGACTTTTATATCATATGTCTTACTTTTATTTCAGAGACATAGACATTTATATATTAGTATTCCAGACTGTACTATTCTCCTTAGATGCTCTTGTATTATTCAGACTAGACCCTGGGGGTGTTTATTGTCTTCCGCATTTCTACTACTTATATATAGATCTATCGTGAGACTTAGGTATTTGTTCTATTCCGCTGTTTTAAATTCATTCTTCGTGTATTTGTTCATTGTTGGGTTGAGGGTTCGCTTACCGAGGTGGGAAGGTAGGTTCCCGCACGGCCTATGAAAAATGGGTCGTGACAGAATGTTGAGCAATCCTTCATCATTTGGTTGATCTCCGGGAAGAACTCCGTTGAAGAACTATGTAGTCGATGTAGCTGCTTTCTCCAATGCTTCCTGAATGTCCTCAGAAAGTTATGTAAACTCCCTATTTATAGTTGTAGGGAATAGGCAATCCAAGTGCAATATGAACTCTCTTGCCGCCTTCTGATTGGTTCATGTAAATCATCTAGCTTATCACAAATGTTATGTGATAAGGTTACTAGTGATTGGTCAAGACATGTCTTTTGGACACTTGGCAATTTTTGATTGGTTCTCATATTTGACAAGGATTGCCACATCATTTGAACATGTGGCATCATCTTGTTGGCTTTGAATTTGACTGGAATGCCATGTCACTTGACACGTGGTATGAGTTTGGGTCTCAAGATGGAATCGACCTTGGACTTGAAAATAATAACATGGACTAAATTAATTTGTAAAGTCCATATTGATTATGCGACCCAAATAAATATGGATTAAATACAAATTTTGTATGACTTTAACCCTATAAAATTTATCTATCTACACTACTCAATCATGAGTCATAAAAGAAAATAAGAATAACCTGTGTAAAAAAGAAAAAAGGTACCTAGGAAGTATGAACACAATAATAGATACAGTAGACAGCAGAAGGATGGGGATAGATTTTCTGAAAGAGAGAATTGCATAAAATGGGAGGGTCATTAATTATCATGGTTTAGTAATTTGCCTGTTAAATTTTCATCTTCCAACAGAACAGGTTAAAAAAAATGTATTCATGAAATTCCAATATTTTTATTTATTTTTTCTTTTCCGACCTATAGGTTCTTTGAAGTACTTATAAACATCCAAAAGATATACTCCATTTGTCACAGAAACTTGAAAACATTTGGCATAAAATAGAGCTTAAGATATGTCAACTATAAGTAATGAGTTGGAAAGTTGAAAAGTATCTCTTCAAATTTAAATGTTAATTAATTAAATGAAGGATTAGTTATATTAAATATGTCACACCCCAACCTTGGGGTGTGGCCTGTCACGACCCAACCCCGTAGGCCACGTGACTAGTGCTCGATCTGGGCACTCAAACGCATTCTAGTATATGGCAGAAGCCGACAAGGCTTTATTTCAAATTTAGATAATTTCCAGAAAAATTTCGGCAGAGTTTCCTTTGTTTTACTGACTATTCCATATACCCTGCGCGCAGAAAATACCAACAAAGGCCACACAGGGCCAACAAAGCAACATTTAAATATATGCGGACCGGCCGCCGCGGCGAATGGGATCGCCCAAACACAACATAAGCACACATCTGTACAGAAAGACCCCAACCCATACACATGTCCACAGACCTCTAAACAGACTGACAGAATCATATGACGGGACAGGGCCCCGCCGTACCCATGAACGAGAATATACATATATAGAAGTGGCAGACTGTACCAAAAGATGGCTCTGAATAAAAGAGCGCTCCAAATGGCAGAAAAGATATCCTAGACGGACGGATCCGCAAACCTGTCGTCGGTACCAGCGCGGCATGAAAACGCAGCCCCCGAAGAAAGGGGGTCAGTACGAAATATGTACTGAATATGTAAAGCCTGAATTACAGAAACAGAGTCATAACTGGTACAGAACGTACAGAAAGCGAGCAGAAAATCCAAAGTATCAAATACATATTTTCAAAACATGCAGAGTGTATACAGAAACATATGTCATATCAAATCCGGCCCCTGCCAAGGGACTCGGCAGATAGAACGTGGCCACCCTCCCGACGCTGGTGCCACAACACAGAAGAATCAGAATGGGGCATAACCCCGTCACATAATATATCATATCAGATGGCCATAGCAAATCATATCAGAACAAGCGTACATGGCACAACATACTCCACAAACCCATGTACGCGTATACCTGCCCCCTCACATCGAGGCACGGCGAACAATGCAAAGGATCACGCTTGACAACATATCCTGGCCCGGGCTCAGTGTGGGAAACATTGGGGCATCCACGAGTGGAGTAGTGAGAGACTAATGCAGTTAAAATATCATAAATGTTTCCATAGACTCGATGAGGCATATCAAAAACAAACCAATCCAATGAAGTCGGAAGGGATCTTAATAAATGAGTTTCGGATATCATAGTGAATTACAGAGTATAACCTTTTTGAAGTCGTTCCGAGTGTCAAAACAATTTATCAGACTTAATGGAATATTTAAAACATTGTTTGTTAAGTAATTAGAATGGTAGTCCAAAACATTTCTTTCAAAAATCACTCGAAAGTAAGACTAGAGTACAATAAGGGCAAAACCGGGAATAGCGGGCCCACCTCAGGACAAGCAAGGCGGTGGGCTCAAATTACATATTTTAAGCTTATGGGGTCACCTACAAAGGTTCCACGGACGTTCTATAGCTTTCCAAGTAGTTTAGGGAAAGTTTGCATGATTATCAAGAATACAAACCAAAAGGGCTCAATCTTACTGAAGGAAAAAGCGAGATTTTCAATTGCGAATTCCGATGGGCAGAAAATCTTTCGAGGCCCGAATCCGATTCTAATACACTTAGGCATGCCAAAAGAAGGATCGGGGCAGCTTTACATACCTTTTGAGCTTTTTAAGCCTATCCAAGCTCACTTCCCGTTTCGTCAAAAATCTGCAAATGGTCACATTTACCAATTATGAGTTATGGATGCCATAAATTCAACTTAATGCATACTTGCCTACCGAAATTTCGGCAGCACTTCCCCTATACATATAGCACCCCCGAGAATTCAACTCGGCTCAAAACCATCACAACAACCCAAACAACAACATCAACATCAACAACAAACATTAGAGACACAATATCCTTCAACTAGCCATCATTCTAACAAAGTGACATAACCTTCACTCCAACCTAAATCTTTAAACTAATATCAATGATTTCACATTCATTATCAATCAAGATCATCACAATATAGTTTTAGAAACATTTCATATCGTTTCCTCAAGTTATACTCACGATATACATAATATACAACTTTCCGCCAAAGTCATAACTTATTCAAAACATCTAATCTTTGGCACACATATTCACAACATGTTTCCAACTTCCAAACTCATCAATGATCATCACAATTAACAACCAAATAACTTCATTTTCCTAATGTCGGAAAATCATACTAAAACGACATAAGCTTCTACATTCCATTTCAATACAAACTTATATCATTTTATCTTCATTTACATTGCAAGCATCACAATAACACAACTAACACATTAAACAAAATTAATTCATTAGCATCCTACCAACACCATACCACACGGCCAAACCCCTATATTTCAACTTCAACCAAATTTATTCAACTCTCATTCTCCATATGAATTCCATCATACACACAACTAGAATACAACATAAATTTCAACTCATTTCACTTACACATTAACACACACACACGGCCACATTCTATATTCCATACCAACTTTGCAAACTTCCATTTTTCCATACAATCAACTCATTTCTACATACTACAACACAAACAATACTTCATAACACAATAATAAGGGATAAATTCTTACCTTTTCACTCAATCTTCTTCACTTGAATATAGGGTCAACTTGAAGAAACAAGACTTCTTCCTTCCAAACCAACTACACCAAGTTGCAAAGGGACTTTGAATTAGTGAAAATCCAACAAGGGAAAAAATTTTAGAGCAAGATTTTTGGTGGCTAATTTTTGCCCTCAAACCCGAGAGCTCCTCTTTTTTTTTTTTTTTTTTTTTTTTTGGCTTGTTGTTCTATGCTTCTTGAATTGTCTTAGTGCCTATCCAATTATATACTAGTTGATCACATGACTAGCACATGATCAACTAGGTGGACTTGGGCTAAGACCAAGAGCTTGGCCGGCCACCCCTAGTACATTGGGCCTCATTTTTCATTTCAATTGTTTTGAGCCCAATTACTTATGAATCATATTTTGTAATTCCCGAAACTAATTTCCAAAATTCCAAATTTACCCTTAGCCTTATCCCGCACTTTCACAACAATGCTCTTTCATGCACAACTCCTATGTCAAATAAAAATCAACTATGACCTTATTTCTTACAAGTCAAGATTGTTTTCAAAATTTTCCAACGTGTGAAAACACGGGATATAACATCCTCCCCCCCCCCCCCCTTTAGAACATTCGTCCTCGAATGTTAAATTAATCTTATAGGGTCTGAAAATACTTCGGGGGAGTTTCTGTTTATAGACAGCACATTCGTTATTGAAATGGAATTAAACAAAGATTCGAGATTACCTGTGGGCATAGGGAACAAATGAGGATATTTCTTCTTCATCTCCTCTTCGGCCTCCCAGGTCATTTCTTCCCTATTGTTGTTCCGCCACAGCACCTTAACAGAGGCTACATATTTGTTCTGGAGCTTCCTTACCTGGCGGTCCAAGATAGCTACGGGCTGCTCCTCATAAGATAACTGCTCCGTCACCTGAATATCATTCGCAGGGAATATTCTGGAGGGATCACCAATGCATTTGCGGAGCATAGATACATGGAATACCGGATGTACCGCTTCCAAATCTGATGGCAGATCTAACTCATAGGCGACATTTCCAATTTTTCTAATAATCTGATAAGGCCCAATATAACGCGGACTGAGCTTACCCTTCCTGCCGAACCGCATCATGCCTTTCATAGGCGATACCTTCAGGAATACCCAATCGCCTACCTGGAATTCCAACGGTCGACGCTGTTTATCGGCGTATGACTTCTGTCGGCTCTGGGCTGCTAACAGTCGCTCTCGGATAAGTTTCACCTTATCAACGGCCTGCTGGATCATATCTGGGCCAATTAACTCTGTCTCGCCAATATCAAACCAGCCGATAGGTGACCTGCATTTCCTGCCATACAAGGCCTCGTACGGAGCCATCTGGATGCTGGAATGGTAACTGTTATTATAAGCAAATTCAATCAATGGCATGTGATCATCCCAGCTACCTCTGAAATCAATAACACATGCCCGCAACATATCTTCAAGCGTCTGGATGGTGCGCTCGACCTGTCCGTCACTCTGAGGATGAAAAGCTGTGCTCAGGCTCAGCTGAGTCCCTAATCCTTCCTGAAAAGATCTCCAGAAGTTCGTTGTGAACTGAGCACCTCTGTCAGTGATAATAGATATAGGAACTCCATGAAGTCGCACAATTTCTTTAATATAAAGCCTGGCATAATCCTTAGCGGAATAAGTAGTTCTGACGGGGAGAAAATGGGCTGATTTTGTCAGCCTATCAACAATAACCCAGATGGAATCATACTTCCGTGGAGTGCGAGGCAAACCTGTAATGAAGTCCATATTAATGATCTCCCACTTCCACGTCGGAATTTCCATTTCCTGCAACAGTCCACCCGGTTTCTGATGTTCAATTTTGACCTGCTGACAATTTGGACACTGGGCGACGAACTCTGCGATATCCCGTTTCATACCATCCCACCAGTATAGGCATCTAAGATCATGGTACATCTTCGTAGACCCAGGATGAACAGAATAGCGAGCATAGTGTGCCTCGCCCATAACCTGCTGCCGTAGCCCCGCAATATCAGGTACACACAACCTGCCTCTGTATAGTAAGGTTCCGTCTGGTGTAAACTCGAACGGAGTATTCTCCTTATCATAGGCTGTGTCTCTGTACCGAGCTAAAACAGGATCTTCATATTGATGCCGCCTGATATCTTCCTTAATAGATGATTCAGAAATCCCTCGAACAGAAATCTGTGTACCGCCAGAATTGGCCAGACGAACCCCAAGATTAGCCAACTGATGAATGTCACATACTATCTCTCTCCTGTCTGGCTGTAAATCTGCCAAGCTGCCCATAGATTTCCGGCTGAGTGCATCTGCAACAACATTATCCTTGCCCGGATGATACAAAATATCCACATCATAGTCTTTCAGGAGCTCTAGCCACCTCCGCTGCCGCAAATTAAGCTCCTTCTGCTTAAAAATATACTGGAGACTCTTATGATCTGTATAGATATCAACATGAACGCCATATAGATAATGTCTCCATATCTTCAGGGCATGAATCACCGCTGCAAGCTCCAGATCGTGAGTAGGATAATTTTTTTCATGCTTTTTGAGTTGTCGGGAGGCATAAGCTATAACTCGGCCGTGCTGCATCAATACACAGCCTAACCCCACACCAGAAGCATCACAATAAATAACATACCCGTCTGGTCCCTCGGGAAGAGTCAGAACTGGAGCTGTAGTCAGCTTCTCTTTCAGCAACTGGAAGTTTCGTTCACAAGCATCAGTCCACTGGAACTTGGCTCCCTTCTGGGTTAGCCTTGTCAAAGGCACTGAAATCGAAGCAAACTTTTCCACAAATCTTCTGTAATAGCCTGCTAACCCCAGAAAACTACGTACCTCTGTGGGCGTCGTGGGTCTGGGCCAATTCTTCACGGCCTCAATCTTCTGTGTATCCACCCGGACACCATCAGCTGCAATAATATGCCCCAGAAATGCCACTGAAGCCAGCCAGAATTCACATTTAGAAAATTTTGCATATAATTTCTGATGCCGAAGTACCCCTAATACCGCTCTCAGATGATCTGCGTGCTCTGCCTCGGACCGAGAATAAACCATAATATCATCGATAAATACAATTACGAACATATCCAAGAACGGCCAGAATACCCGATTCATTAGATCCATGAATACCGTAGGAGCATTAGTTAACCCAAATGACATAACTCTGAATTCATAATGCCCATATCTGGTCCGGAATGCTGTCTTAGGAATATCGGCCTCTCGTACCCGTACCTTGTGATAGCCTGACCGAAGGTCTATCTTCGAAAAATATTTGGCGCCCTGCAACTGATCAAACAAATCGTCAATTCTGGGGAGGGGGTATTTATTCTTTATAGTTACCTTATTCAGCTGCCGATAATCAATACACATACGCAGCGACCCGTCTTTCTTACGCACAAATAATACCGGGGCTCCCCAAGGCGAAGTACTGGGTCTAATGAAGCCTTTTTCTAACAGATCCTTCAACTGCTCTTTCAGTTCTTTCAATTCTGCCGGTGCCATTCTGTACGGGGGGATAGATATAGGTTGAGTATCTGGAAGCAAACCAATAGTAAAATCTATCTCCCGCTCTGGAGGAAGGCCTGGAAGCTCATCTGGGAACACATCTGGAAATTCATTAACCACGGGAACTGACTGAAGAGTCGGCGTTTCTGCTATCAAGTCTTGTACCCGAACCAGATGATAAATATAACCCTTTCTGATCATTTTCTTCGCCTTAAGGTATGAAATAAACTTACCTTTCGGCGATGCTGTATTACCGACCCACTCTATAACTGGCTCCCCAGGAAACTGGAAACGAACTACCTTATTTTGGCAGTCAACATTAGCATAACAGGAAGCTAGCCAGTCCATACCCATAATAACATCGAACTCGATCATATCTAACTCCACCAGATCTGCCTTAGTATCTCGGCCGCATATAATTACAGAACAGTCTTTATATACCTGTTTCGCTACAATAAAGTCCCCAATCGGTGTGGCTACCTCAAATGGCTCTATAGGTTCAAATGTTATACCAATTTTACCAGCAACAAGAGGCGAAATATATGACAGGGTCGAACCTGGATCAATTAATGCATACACAGACCGTGAGAAAACCAATAATGTACCTGTAACGACATTAGGCGATGCCTCCTGATCCTGGCGGCTGGCCAAAGCGTAAATGCGGTTCGAAGGACCGCTAGTACTAGAAGCTCCACCACGACCTCTGCCGCGACCCGCCGGTGCTGATGTACCCGGCCCTGCAGGGCGCATAGCCACTGATGAAGATGACGACCCGGCGGCGGATCCGGTAGGCTGCGCTGCACCACCTGAACTACCCTTATACGGGCAATCTCTCACAGAATGGCCCTGACGGCCACAAGAAAAACATGCACCGGTTGCTCTGTAGCACTCTCCCGGATGGTATCTGCCACAATAAGAACACTGAGGCCTAGGTGGCCTCGTCTGACCAGAACCCCTATCTGTCCGCGAACCTGAAGCCCTGGAGCTCTGGCCTGCTCCTGAATAACCTGGGCCATCAAATCTGCGACCTGTAGGCTGTGGAGGTGCGCTCTGTGCCGGCTGGGATGGATATCTGCTAGGCTGCTGCGGCTGCTGAGGCTGTCTGCCCCGGAAATCTCCAGAATACCCGGATGATCTGGCCCTCTTGGGCTGTCTCCGATCCTGACTCCTATCAGGCTGATGACCCCTGTGCCGGTCCTCCATGCCCTGGGCGTGCGCCTGAATCCGGGCAATATCCATATCGGGCTGAGCGGCCAATACCAAGCAACTGTCGACAAAATACCGGTCCAGCCCCATAATATACCTGTGCATCCTGTCAGCCATAGTAGATACCACAGCAGGTGCGTATCGGGCCAATGAGTCGACTGTACTCTCGGACGCTGCGGCCCCTCTGTCTCAGCAATAAGAATCTGTCAGCTCTGGCCCGCCGTAACTCTGGAGGCAGAAAATGGCTAAGAAAAGCCTCAAAAAACTCATCCCAGACTGCTGGCGGAGCGCCGTCGCCTCTGGCCAACTCCCAAGACTCGTACCAATTAGCTGCTACATCATACAACCGGTACGAAGCCAACTCGACTGACTCTGTCGCAGAAGCCTTAATCAAATGTAAGGTGCGCCGCATCTTCCTGATAAACTCCTCAGGATCCTCCTCGGGCTTTGTCCCGAAGAACTCTGGAGGGCCACAAGTCAAGAACTCACGAGCTCTCGAACTGTCACGCCTATATGCTCGGTCACCTCCCAATCCGTGCCCCTGAACCTGTCCCGCCACAAGTCTGGTCAATAGCTGGACTGCCTCTCTCATAGTCTGATCCTCAGTCCCTGGCCGTGGAGCTGGAGGCTCAGGTACTGGAATCTCGGGAGCTGGCGGTGGAGCCGCCCCTCGACCTGCAGCTGCTGCTGCTCCAATCTCCTCTACGTGTGGCGGTGTGGAAGAGCCCTCTGCCGGGGGCAAAATATCAGGAGCAATATTTGCATGGGCCCTGGTAACTCTCTGGGCCCGACTAGTCTCTCCCACAGCTGCTGCATTGGCCTTTTGGGCCGCTGTCGCCTTTTTTGGAGGCATAACTGCAAAGGTAACAATTCGTTAGGGAGGAGTCATCCTGATAACACAGGTCTATCGCACGATCTAAGACAGAAAGAAGGGTAGTATCCTAAATGCCCTGTAGCCTCCTGTTTATAGGTGTGGTGCACAACACACCGATAAACAAGACTCTACTAGACACGGTCTGTAGACATTCCGAGGACGAACCGCTCTGATACCACTTTTGTCACGACCCAACCCCGTAGGCCATGACTAGTGCCCGATCTGGGCACTCAAACGCATTCTAGTATATGGCAGAAGCCGACAAGGCTTTATTTCAAATTTAGATAATTTCCAGAAAAATTTCGGCAGAGTTTCCTTTGTTTTACTGACTATTCCATATACCCTGCGCGCAGAAAATACCAACAAAGGCCACACAGGGCCAACAAAGCAACATTTAAATATATGCGGACCGGCCGCCGCGGCGAATGGGATCGCCCAAACACAACATAAGCACACATCTGTACAGAAAGACCCCAACCCATACACATGTCCACAGACCTCTAAACAGACCGACAGAATCATATGACGGGACAGGGCCCCGCCGTACCCATGAACGAGAATATACATATATAGAAGTGGCAGACTGTACCAAAAGATGGCTCTGAATAAAAGAGCGCTCCAAATGGCAGAAAAGATATCCTAGACGGACGGATCCGCAAACCTGTCGTCGGTACCAGCGCGGCATGAAAACGCAGCCCCCGAAGAAAGGGGGTCAGTACGAAATATGTACTGAATATGTAAAGCCTGAATTACAGAAACAGAGTCATAACTGGTACAGAACGTACAGAAAGCGAGCAGAAAATCCAAAGTATCAAATACATATTTTCAAAACATGCAGAGTGTATACAGAAACATATGTCATATCAAATCCGGCCCCTGCCAAGGGACTCGGCAGATAGAACGTGGCCACCCTCCCGACGCTGGTGCCACAACACAGAAGAATCAGAATGGGGCATAACCCCGTCACATAATATATCATATCAGATGGCCATAGCAAATCATATCAGAACAAGCGTACATGGCACAACATACTCCACAAACCCATGTACGCGTATACCTGCCCCCTCACATCGAGGCACGGCGAACAATGCAAAGGATCACGCTTGACAACATATCCTGGCCCGGGCTCAGTGTGGGAAACATTGGGGCATCCACGAGTGGAGTAGTGAGAGACTAATGCAGTTAAAATATCATAAATGTTTCCATAGACTCGATGAGGCATATCAAAAACAAACCAATCCAATGAAGTCGGAAGGGATCTTAATAAATGAGTTTCGGATATCATAGTGAATTACAGAGTATAACCTTTTTGAAGTCGTTCCGAGTGTCAAAACAATTTATCAGACTTAATGGAATATTTAAAACATTGTTTGTTAAGTAATTAGAATGGTAGTCCAAAACATTTCTTTCAAAAATCACTCGAAAGTAAGACTAGAGTACAATAAGGGCAAAACCGGGAATAGCGGGCCCACCTCAGGACAAGCAAGGCGGTGGGCTCAAATTACATATTTTAAGCTTATGGGGTCACCTACAAAGGTTCCACGGACGTTCTATAGCTTTCCAAGTAGTTTAGGGAAAGTTTGCATGATTATCAAGAATACAAACCAAAAGGGCTCAATCTTACTGAAGGAAAAAGCGAGATTTTCAATTGCGAATTCCGATGGGCAGAAAATCTTTCGAGGCCCGAATCCGATTCTAATACACTTAGGCATGCCAAAAGAAGGATCGGGGCAGCTTTACATACCTTTTGAGCTTTTTAAGCCTATCCAAGCTCACTTCCCGTTTCGTCAAAAATCTGCAAATGGTCACATTTACCAATTATGAGTTATGGATGCCATAAATTCAACTTAATGCATACTTGCCTACCGAAATTTCGGCAGCACTTCCCCTATACATATAGCACCCCCGAGAATTCAACTCGGCTCAAAACCATCACAACAACCCAAACAACAACATCAACATCAACAACAAACATTAGAGACACAATATCCTTCAACTAGCCATCATTCTAACAAAGTGACATAACCTTCACTCCAACCTAAATCTTTAAACTAATATCAATGATTTCACATTCATTATCAATCAAGATCATCACAATATAGTTTTAGAAACATTTCATATCGTTTCCTCAAGTTATACTCACGATATACATAATATACAACTTTCCGCCAAAGTCATAACTTATTCAAAACATCTAATCTTTGGCACACATATTCACAACATGTTTCCAACTTCCAAACTCATCAATGATCATCACAATTAACAACCAAATAACTTCATTTTCCTAATGTCGGAAAATCATACTAAAACGACATAAGCTTCTACATTCCATTTCAATACAAACTTATATCATTTTATCTTCATTTACATTGCAAGCATCACAATAACACAACTAACACATTAAACAAAATTAATTCATTAGCATCCTACCAACACCATACCACACGGCCAAACCCCTATATTTCAACTTCAACCAAATTTATTCAACTCTCATTCTCCATATGAATTCCATCATACACACAACTAGAATACAACATAAATTTCAACTCATTTCACTTACACATTAACACACACACACGGCCACATTCTATATTCCATACCAACTTTGCAAACTTCCATTTTTCCATACAATCAACTCATTTCTACATACTACAACACAAACAATACTTCATAACACAATAATAAGGGATAAATTCTTACCTTTTCACTCAATCTTCTTCACTTGAATATAGAGTCAACTTGAAGAAACAAGACTTCTTCCTTCCAAACCAACTACACCAAGTTGCAAAGGGACTTTGAATTAGTGAAAATCCAACAAGGGAAAAAATTTTAGAGCAAGATTTTTGGTGGCTAATTTTTGCCCTCAAACCCGAGAGCTCCTCTTTTTTTTTTTTTTTTTTTTTTTGGCTTGTTGTTCTATGCTTCTTGAATTGTCTTAGTGCCTATCCAATTATATACTAGTTGATCACATGACTAGCACATGATCAACTAGGTGGACTTGGGCCAAGACCAAGAGCTTGGCCGGCCACCCCTAGTACATTGGGCCTCATTTTTCATTTCAATTGTTTTGAGCCCAATTACTTATGAATCATATTTTGTAATTCCCGAAACTAATTTCCAAAATTCCAAATTTACCCTTAGCCTTATCCCGCACTTTCACAACAATGCTCTTTCATGCACAACTCCTATGTCAAATAAAAATCAACTATGACCTTATTTCTTACAAGTCAAGATTGTTTTCAAATTTTTCCAACGTGTGAAAACACGGGATATAACATGGCCGGCACCCGACACTCGAAGGACCGAGCGAACCAACTGTGATATCTGAACTCTGTAACATAAATCAAAGGCCGACTAGGCCGCTGAATAGTAATTGTAAGAAGTATATCATGACAACATGTAAGCAGAAAAGGCCCATCAACACATATATGCATAACTAGGGCCGGCAAGGCCACAACCAAGAAAGATGACTATCCAAAAGGCCGGCAAGGCCAAACAAAACACCTGTCCACTGACTAATAGTCTGTAAGCCTCTAAGAGTATTAATATACATCAACTGGTCGGGACAACGCCCCGACGTACCCATAGCCATACTCATAATATATATACATACATGTATTCCTACTTAAGACTCTGACCAACAACTCCGAAGAAATGGAGTGCAACAACCAACCGCTGAACATCTGGTCCCCTACCGGGGTGGCACACTAATCTGTCTATCTGTACCTGTAGGCATGATTACAGCGCACAAAAGGGGCGTCAGTACGAAAGATGTACCATGTATATAAGGCGGTAAGCATAAACATAACATACACTTAAGAGATATAGATGACATAAGAAGAGGTACAGAGAGACAACCTGAAACTTAGAACAAAGCCACTGTGGGCACCCATAACTGTGATATGAATGTAAATACTTGCTCGTAAAATCATTCCTCACTGTGGAGGCATCTATCATAGCATATAATAATAAATCCCTCTGTGGGGTGAGCTCATTATCATCTCCGCCCAACTGATCAGTTGTATAAACAGCTACGTGCCTACCCGGTCGTCTATGACACGGCGCGGTAATGAAAGAAATACATCTAGGTGCACATGCCTGCCCGACCAACTATGGCGCGGCTCGATAATGAAAATAAATACACACACACACACACACACACACACACACACACACACACACACATATATATATATATATATATATATATATATATATATATATATATATATATATATATATATATATATATACAGAGAGAGAGAGAGAGAGAGAGAGAGAGAGTTATGTGAGGCCCGTGCTAAGCCCGAGCCCAAACTCAAGATATAAAAGTAGATATTTTAATTAAAGAAATATAATTTGTGTTAGTACAAGTGTACAACAACAACAACAACAACGATATACCCATTGTAGTCCCACAAGTGGGTAATTACGTTAGTAATAATTAAATTTCATATAAGTATATTATCAATATATGAAAGAAAAACTTTCATTCCACTCCTTTAATATTTTAACTTCCATTTTGATGAAATTATTTACTTCAAATTAAATGCGGAGCCAGAATTTGACATTTATAAGTAAGTTATGCATCCTAATTTTCTGAAGTTATTTAGTTCTAAATAAATAATCTATACATAGTTAATTAACTTTTAAGACAAATACATAATTTAACTAGTGCAGCGGATGGAGCTGCTCCTCCCTTAATTAGGGATTATGGGTTCGAACATGGATATGGAAAAAATATTTGGAGGGAGCGCTTCCCCCGAATGGGCGTGATACATTGCGAATTATCTGGATTAATTGGGCTCAAATGCGGACATCGAGCACCAAACAGAAAACCAAAGAACATGAAAAATGAGGTAGGAGGTTCGATAGCTTTTGAAAAGTAGACCTTAAAAACAAAAAAAAAAAATTTGAATTAAATAAATAAGATTAGGACCTAAAAGTAATTAATTAAAAAGTTTTAATTTTTTTTTGAAATTCTTGTGAGGACTACAAAAGTCCCTAAGTTTTCCCTTATATATAGTAGTAATATATATATATATATATATATATATATATATATATATATATATATATGTATGTATATGAGAAAATAGTTAGATGCCCCCTCCACGTTTGGTCGGTTTAATTATGACGCACCCAACCTTTGCGGGCGTCCTATTCCCCCCGGAGCATTTTAAAAGTGGAATAATTTGCCCCTGAATGCTGAGGTGGCAAAGAGAGTGCATTTCACTCTCTCAAAGAGAGTGAGACACAAAAATAGTTTATAAAAACTGTATTTTTATTTATTTTCTGATTTGTTTATATCTTTCTCTTCTTTCTTCTTCTCTTCAACAGGTCACTGGATTTTGGTTGCCGGAACAATTTCCACCGGCAAACTCCATTTTTTCTCATAACAACAAATAAGATCAAAACGACCCATCAATCTAAATGCCAACATTAAATAAAATAAAAATCAAATCAAGAATTTAGCTAGATAAGAAAACTTCATATCATGAACACCCATAACAAACCTGCAAATTTGAGTAAAACTAGACGAATCTCTACACTAATTGCTATAAAACAGATCAGATCTTGAAGTAAGGAAGGAAATTGTGACATGAAAAAAAAATTAAAAAAAAATGGAATAATCCGGCGACCTCCGTCATCTCCCTCTTCAACTCCGACGACTTTCATTTTTTAATTTAAGCTAGTGCAAAGTTTTCTCAATGAACCAATACTTTGTCTATTGATTTTTGGTAGCCTTTGAATAATGAGTTTCTATTTTTCTTCAATTTGGAGCTCTAAAATTGTTTAATGGTGGAAGTATGTTAGAAATAAGAACAATTAGGGACAATGGGTTTCTAATTTTCTTCAATTTGGAGCTCTAAAATTGTTTAATGCTGGAAAAATGGTGGAAGTATGTTAGAAAGAAGAACAATTAGGGAAAATGGATTTCTATTTTTCTTCAATTTGGAGTTCTAAAATTGTTTAATGGTGGAAGTATGTTAGAAAGAAGAACAATTAAGGAAAATTAGTAAAAAAAATGGATTTAAATGAAAAATACACGTGTTAAATGCTGGTTGGCGCGTGTATTTCACTGCATACTTCAAATTTGGGTATATCGTTTCAGGGGGCAAATTCTTTCACTTTTAAAATGATCAGGAAGGTAATAGGATGCTCGCAAAGGTTGGGTGTGTCATAATTAAACCAGTCAAACGTTCAGGGGGCATCTGACTATTTTCTCTCTATATATAAGTACAATGCAAAACTGACCTCAGAAGGAACATCATAGGAAGAGTCGGGGTGACCTATCGTCGTTATCCTCCGACTATCGTTATTGTCGCTACGTTCCGTATTCTTTAGAATCAGAAAGCACAAATACAGAGAACATGAGAGCTAGGTGGTATGATTAACATTCGATATAGATTACATCCGAAGTAGGACTCAATTCAAATAGAATGCAGTATCTTTGGCTCAATTCAACAATCAATATGCTATAACGAACATCTTTCTTCAATCAACAAATCAATGGAGTAAAGAATATAAGGTACACTTGGTACGGATTACACTTGTAGACAATAAAATTCGCGTCGAGAAAATAATAATCAAGACAGGAAAATATCGCAACAATCTTTGTATTTGATTTCAGAATATGAGTGTTATAATCTCTATGATTCCTCTGATTCGTCTTTTCAACAATAAATTCAAGGGCTTTTGAGCTTGATCTTGAACTTGATGGATTTAATTTTGACTTGGACTTGAATTCAAGGGCTTTTGAGCTTGATCTTGAATCTGCATCTTGATCTCTAGAACTTCTAGAGAAATACTTGAATGCTTGAATGCTTTTATCTTGTAGAGAAATCTGCAGCGTTTGATCCACGAGCTCTCTCTTGCTTCTTGTTAGAACTTCTGTCCCCTCTTCTGAATTATGAGACCCCTATTTATAGTTGTAGGATGGAGGAGTTGTGATAAGGATAGGCTTCTTTCGACCAATCAGATTTAAGCTGACATGTCGATATTTGATTGGCCGGAACATATCATTTGTACATGTGACACATCTTTATTGGCCTTTGATTTGACTAGGCATGCTGTATCATTTTGACACGTGTCATGACCCTATAGGCTTCTTTGTTTGACTTGGCGTGCCACGTCATTTGACACGTGGCACTAAAGTGGGCTTCTAGGAAGATGGCATCTTGGGCTCATTATTTATAGCTCAAATTAATGGATTCGCCCAATAGAAATCGGACCTTTAATTAAATCCATATTTATTGGACTTAAATAATTAACCCAATTATATTAATCCGTAATATTTATTTGGACTAATATATCTTGAATTTACTATAATCCGAATTTCTTACGGATTTAAATTCAATAAAATTTTGTTATCTACAAATGCCCCCTACTTCAAGACTGGTCAGAGTATAAAATCATTAGATTTTTCGGAGACTAGTTTTGAAGTATCTGTGGAGTATTGAATTGACAACTTCGAATACCCCTATGTGAACAATTGTATCTGAGTTTAATTGCATGCATTTTCCCTTTTTGTCCTTTTGCAAATAATTTTCCAGTGAATTGCATGCATTTCAACTTTTTGTATTTTAATTGCATGCATTTTATTTTTGGGCCTATACTCACGTAAGGCATCTTCACCAAGCAAAAAAAAAAAAAAAAAAACGCATGCAATTTTGGTTGGTCCCATGTGTTCCTTTTTGACTCAAATTGAAAGACCCATTTTTTCTTCCACACATTTGCATTGGACAGGGATTTAGTCATTCACACCTTCTGAGACTCTATATCCGAATTGTCCTTGGATTAGGAGTATTCAGGTCATTCCCCATCTATAAATTGGAGCACTTTTCTTCATTATTTTGACATTCAGCATTCTTGATTCACGGTGGGTATAATTTCTTCTCTCTCTCTTTTTTTTTTTTTTTTTTTTTACGTGTTTTCTTTTGTGTCTTTCTTTCCTTTTTTTTTTTTTTTTGTCCAAACGACAATGATGAGTTCTTGTTCAAGAGAATGACCCATGCATGAAGAAGGTAATATTGAGGCGCAAAGAGATGGATTCTCGTCCCCGCCCTAAGAACGGTAAGGTAATCTTACGGCGCAAAGGGATGGTTACTCGTCCCCGCCCTAAGAACGGTAAGGTAATCTTACGGCGCAAAGGTATGGTTACTCGTCCCCGCCCTAAGAACGGTCAGGTAGTCTTACAGCGCACAGGGATGGATACTCGTCCCCGCCCTAAGAGCGGTAAGGTAGTCTTACGGCGCAAAGGGATGGTTACTCGTCCCCGCCCTAAGAACGGTAAGGTAGTCTTACGACGCAAAGGGATGGTTACTCGTCTCTGCCCTAAGAACGGTAAGGTAATCTTACGGCGCACAGGGATGGACACTCATCCCCGCCCTAAGAACGGTAAGGTAATCTTACGGCGCAAAGGGATGGATACTCGTCGCCGCCTTAAGAATTTAGGGAGTTCATTTGTCAAGGTCTTTGTACCTATGGATATACGTCCAAGTCTGCTACTAATAACTTCTCTTGTCCTTTGCAGCTTGAAGAGATGGTTTACTTCATGCAGTACACTTCCCCATCCACCAAACAAAGGTATATTGTAGTTGAGACTGAAGATGGCGCGGACCAAACTAGATTCTTGATTCATACCGTACTAGCTAGGCGATATGCTAGTTCGTGGCCTTCTTTGAGGAATCCGCTTCATATGGCAAATTGGACGTCGGAGAAAACCTAAAATTCTAATTGATCATCCAAGATGTGGTCACTCCAAGCACCAAACCATCATCATGCCAACATTGCGTCCGCGCTACCATGCTTAGCTCGTCGTATAATTCAAGGAGAGATACGCTGGGGAGACACCGTAACGATTTAGGGAGAGTATCGTCGCATTCCAGGGTATTGGGAATGGGCTAAAGATATACTTCTGAGGAGTCAAGAATCTTGGGTACGGCTCAGATTTATGATGCGGTTTACGCTTCACTTTTTACTTACGATCGCAATTCAGATATTCTGCAAGCATTTTGTGAAGCTTGGTGCCCCAAGACGAATACACTGCTTACATCTGTTGGCGAATTATCCATTTCCCTTTGGGACTTACATGTTCTTGGAGGCTTACCTATTTGGGGTTCTCTTTATGAAGAAGTGGTTCCTGAGGCCAAGGAACTTACAGGATTAGACCAAAGAAGAACAAGATATGTTTCTCGAGCTTGTGAATATTTGTTCGCAGCCTTCCATCATCTCCGGGGTGTCGACCAAGAAGTCTCATTGAGCAAGTGGATAAAATTTTGGTGCAAGAAACCTTTAAGGTATGAACCTGCTCCACCAAGGAAGGAAAAGAAATCTGCTCGTCTCAAATCGACACATAATCCTACTGGGACTTTACCCGATATGACAACATGGTCAAACACGGAAGACGCAGTATTTTCCAAGCTTAGGGTGACGTATGACAAAAGAGACGATACATATTTGACAGCTTTCTTGTCCTGTTGGTTGTGCTCTTTCGTCTTCCCAAATAAGAAAGGTGATTTCATTCGTCTAGGGACTTTCAAGATGGCAAGCATGATGGCAAAATCGCGATTTGACAAAAGTGACGCGAGAAGACGCATTCATATTGGGGAAAGCGCGATTTGGACATCAACCATGCTAAATAATTCTCACCTTTACTATTATGTAGATGGTGGTAGAGCGCCAGAGCTGGAGTCAAGTTATTTTATGAATATCCGTTTTAACTATCTCCCTCTGAGGTGCGATAATTCATTCATCATTGAGCCATATAGTCCACATCGCTTCAGTCGTCAATTTGGGTTTTATCAAAACAAGCCTGGTATTTTGGGGAATGATGTCCGCGATGTATTTTTAGACGAAGGGCTCATGTTTTGGAGGATTTGCATGATGGATCGATCTATGTCACAAGCAGTTTTTCCTTCAATCACTTCCAGTGTAAAGAAACTCTCTTCAGCTGACTACCAGACCTGGTGGAAGAAGATGCACGGGGATTTCCTTGACAAACACCTGCAGACTTTAATGAATATTGTTGGGCCAATTGCTACCGCACTCTTGGAAGAATCAGATGAAGTATGTGCAAATGAAGTCCCCAATACTAACATCCTGATAACAACGAGGTTAGGAAGATCCCAAATTTATAATTAAAATATAAGAAGTGTGGAAGCAAATATAGAAAAGAATCTAAAAACTAGAAAATAAAAGATATGGGAAATTCGAAGGAACAATCCACGAATTTCCAAGAACGTTAGTTCTAAAGTCTTGACAAGATCCAAGTAACAACGTATAGATTTATAGGAAGAAATCTAACGCCTTTACTTGAGATAACAAATCAAAAACAGTAGATTAGGATCCTGACCGCTTTGTGAGTAACTTAAGATAACAATTAGTATTTAGAACTAACCGCCTTCGAAAGAATACCAAAAAGAAATCAAAGATATCAAGGAAGAAATTATCTTACTACCTTGAACTAGGAACTAGTTAGGTTGAAAGATAAATCCTAAAGTAATGCCACAAAGGTTCAAAAGAACTCTCAATAAAATATATTCTTCAAAATCTGATTTACAATGGATGACAATCACCCCTATATATAGTTGTAAAGGAAGGAACTAGTCAAATTAGAAATAAATGGGAATTATCTTCCCTAGAAACATAGAAGACTTCCCACACTAGGACCAATGTAGTCAAGATAGATTAAAACAACCTAGAAGACTACCCACACTTGGACCAATGCAAGTCAACATAGATTAAAACAACAATTAATTATTTATTCTAGAAACTAATTTGGGCCAATTTGGGCTGCTGGAAACTTCTTCTTTTGGGGCTGATTTGGGCCTCATTTCATCTCACTTTGGACTTTAATTTGGGCCTCCAAATGCCATCACAAGACAATTTTTTTAATTGCTAATTGAAGCCCGTTGATCTTGACATAACATTTCATTGTCCTTCAATGGAGTTGAGCTTCCATGGCTGCTATCATTCTCCCCCTCTTAAAGAAGATTCGTCTCGAATCTTGGTGGTGACCTTATTTTCTATTTAGTGCATTTGAGCCTTCATGGTTGCTATCATTCTTCCTCTCTTAAAGATTATTCTCGTCCTTGAATCTTGATATTTTCCTGCAACCAACATGATAATCACAATAAGTAGAAAAACACAACAACCACTTGGTATGAGTAACACAAGGTAGTGACCATGAAACCATTTAATCCACTTATTATTTTTATGCACAAACACTCCTTTTAAAAGTCCAAGTATAACATCAGCTAACAGGAAAATGTAATCACCAACACAAGCACTAAAAACACAATTCATAAGCTCTTTAAATTGCAGAGGGTCATTAGCTAGACCAAAAGCGTATGAATACAAGGAAAACATACCATATTTGCTCTTGCTAAATAATTTAACCTCACCATTAGATATACCATAATCAAGATATGGACCAAAAGTAATTTCCTCAAGAAGTGGCTTGGAATAAACCTGCAAAAAAGGATTGACGAAACAAGATAAAGATATTGTGAAATTAGCAATGTGTGAGCACTTATCCTTTTCCACAATTGAGTGACTATATCCTGCATTTAGCTCAACTTCCTTAATATCTAAGACACCAAAAGCTTCATGTGTCTCATTATCTTCATTGGGAATTTCACCATCTTTTCTTCCTTCATTGGTATCCCAAAGTGGACAAAAATAAACTGCAAACTCATCTTTATTATCATCCCACAATGGGTTATCACACAATTTAAAACCTTGACTAATGAGATTAGTCATATCCCCTTCCATTGCTACAACTAAAAGATTACTAGCATAGTGCACATTAGACATGAATGAGTTCTCATCAACAACTGCATCACTAGAGTCAAATAAAGAATGACCTAAACAAGGAGAATAACTCTCATCCATAGGTGATGAAACAACAGATTCAAAAATTGAATTATCACAACTCTTACCTACAATTCCTTCACATTCAATGGCTTTTAAAGCACATAAAGTATTAGGTTTAGCCATTTTACCACAAGTTGCTTTCTTAAAGGATCCTCTACCTTGGTCTACACGTGATGTAGCACTTGAAAATTTTGCAGAATCGTCTTGGCAACATAAGGTCTTTATCTCTTTTCTTTGCTGTTCTAAAGACCGCATGGGCGCTTGTTCCGAAACCTGCAATGTAGATTCAAAAACACTAGAAAGACAAAGAGTAAGGAAGTTAGAAGATAAACAAGAACCATTCTCACTTAAGCTCTCTTTTGATTCTCTCAATTCTTGTAACAAAACACTTTTTGTTCTAACATCTCTGCCTTCACTCTCATTATTTTCACTCTTGCTTTTGTTTTTATCTCCATTCTTTTCTTGTGACAACTCACTCTCTTTTCTCAACTGAAACTTTCCTTTTTCCTCTCTTGAGTTACCATTTTGCACTCCCTTACTCCACCCAATTTTGTATCTCTCTTCCTTATAATTTTCTTTTTCACTCAGTTCTTTTATTCTCTCATCTTCTCTTTTTTCTGGAGGTTTAGGAACTTCTGTTAGTGTAAGAGAAGTTACACATGATGAAGAGTCACTCTTTTGTTCACAACTCGACTCCTCCTCTTGGAAGATTACATACTTAACCATCTTATTGGAACGAATAGGACTTTTGGAGTTAGCTTCATCTTGGGACAGTGTTATAGAATGAATGCGCCTCAATTCCTCCTTTAAATCACTCCACGTCAAAAGTAGCCGATTAAATTTCACCCAATGAGGGTTACGATAATCATCGACTATCTTCCGTAATTTCAAGGACAATGCCCTTGTGGAAAACTCTAATTTTTCCATCTCCCAAAAATTGTTACAAGAAAATATATGCTCCATATAGTATTCCCATTGTAGGTAAGTTTCTTTACTAGCACACATGCACAATCTTGGTAGTACCACATGATTACTGCCGCACTTGGCTAATCCTTCATAATCATAGATTCTTGCAATTGTGAAAGACATAGTTATTTTAAAGAAAATGTATCACTCAGTTTTTTTTTTTTTTGGCTTTTTTCCTCAATTATTCTCACCCACTCTTGCCTTTTTCCCCTCAAATAACCTTTGGGAAAACACTTTGTGGATTTATAATTAAACCCACTAGAATCAAGCCCTTAGTAGTAAAATAAAGAATTTTAGGGCACTAAAAAAAATGAAGAACCAATCCTAGAAAGAATTAGAATTTAGTTGAAACAAGACTCGAACAAAAAGGACTTTTATTTTTTTAACAAGATAAAAGGATCAAGAAAAAAATTGATTGCTTCTTAGCTTTAAAGATCTAGGATCCCCTCTTCTTATTTTCTATCTTAATCTTTAGAAAACAAATAGATGGAAGAAATTTCTTGGAGAGCAAACACAAAACTTTTTTTTTCGTCACTGTTCACTGCTACAGTACTTTTTAATTTTTTTTTGGCTTTTTTTTTTTTGCTCTTTTTTTTTCTTCAAGAAATCCCCAAGATTATCAAGAACAGAATCTTGATAGAACCGCTCTGATACCACTTGATAACAACGAGGTTAGGGAGATCCCAAATTTATAATTAAAATATAAGAAGTGCGGAAGCAAATATAGAAAAGAATCTAAAAACTAGAAAATAAAAGATATGGGAAATTCGAAGGAACAATCCACGAATTTCCAAGAACGTTAGTTCTAAAGTCTTGACAAGATCCAAGTAACAACGTATAGATTTATAGGAAGAAATCTAACGCCTTTACTTGAGATAACAAATCAAAAACAGTAGATTAGGATCCTGACCGCTTTGTGAGTAACTTAAGATAACAATTAGTATTTAGAACTAACCGCCTTCGAAAGAATACCAAAAAGAAATCAAAGATATCAAGGAAGAAATTATCTTACTACCTTGAACTAGGACTAGTTAGGTTGAAAGATAAATCCTAAAGTAATGCCACAAAGGTTCAAAAGAACTCTCAATAAAATATATTCTTCAAAATCTTATTTACAATGGATGACAATCACCCCTATATATAGTTGTAAAGGAAGGAACTAGTCAAAATAGAAATAAATGGGAATTATCTTCCCTAGAAACATAGAAGACTTCCCACACTAGGACCAATGTAGTCAAGATAGATTAAAACAACCTAGAAGACTACCCACACTTGGACCAATGCAAGTCAACATAGATTAAAACAACAATTAATTATTTATTCTAGAAACTAATTTGGGCCAATTTGGGCTGCTGGAAACTTCTTCTTTTGGGGCTGATTTGGGCCTCATTTCATCTCACTTTGGACTTTAATTTGGGCCTCCAAATGCCATCATAAGACAATTTTTTTAATTGCTAATTGAAGCCCGTTGATCTTGACATAACATTTCCTTGAAGCCCGTTGAAGGACAAGGAAATGTTATGTCAAGATCAACGGGCTTCAATTAGCAATTAAAAAAATTGTCTTGTGATGGCATTTGGAGGCCCAAATTAAAGTCCAAAGTGAGATGAAATGAGGCCCAAATCAGCCCCAAAAGAAGAAGTTTCCAGCAGCCCAAATTGGCCCAAATTAGTTTCTAGAATAAATAATTAATTGTTGTTTTAATCTATGTTGACTTGCATTGGTCCAAGTGTGGGTAGTCTTCTAGGTTGTTTTAATCTATGTTGACTACATTGGTCCTAGTGTGGGAAGTCTGCTATGTTTCTAGGGAAGATAATTCTCATTTATTTCTATTTTGACTAGTTCCTTCCTTTACAACTATATATAGGGGTGATTGTCATCCATTGTAAATAAGATTTTGAAGAATATATTTTATTGAGAGTTCTTTTGAACCTTTGTAGCATTACTTTAGGATTTATCTTTCAACCTAACTAGTTCCTAGTTCAAGGTAGTAAGATAATTTCTTCCTTGATATCTTTGATTTCTTTTTGGTATTCTTTCGAAGGCGGTTAGTTCTAAATACTAATTGTTATCTTAAGTTACTCACAAAGCGGTCAGGATCCTAATCTACTGTTTTTGATTTGTTATCTCAAGTAAAGGCGTTAGATTTCTTCCTATAAATCTATACGTTGTTACTTGGATCTTGTCAAGACTTTAGAACTAACGTTCTTGGAAATTCGTGGATTGTTCCTTCGAATTTCCCATATCTTTTATTTTCTAGTTTTTAGATTCTTTTTTATATTTGCTTCCGCACTTCTTATATTTTAATTATCAATTTGGGATCTCCCTAACCTCGTTGTTATCAAGTGGTATCAGAGCTTTGGATGGTTGAGTATTCCTATACTCACCCGATCTATTGATTTGAATTCTAAATACCAAAAAAAAAAAAAAACTGAAAAAACTGTAGCACGTGAACAGTAGCAAAAAAATTGAAAAAGTACTGTAGCGTGAACAGTATCAAAATTATTAAAGAAATTTGTTCGAGTGAACAGTGACGTGAACAATACTTCTTGTTATCTTCACTTGTTCTTGGTTTGTTCAAAGCTTTATCTTGTGATTTGGTGACTTTAAATTATTGGGAAATCCATTGTGGTTGTTATCTCTTGAAAATTCCATTAGTTTTAAAGATTCTTTTACTTTTGTTCATCAAGGAACTCAAGAGTCACTTTGAGGAATGCAAAAGTCATTGCAATACATTTGTATCCAAACTCATTGATATGTTCTAAATCTTTTCTTGAAAGTGTTTATTTCTTGCATTTAGTTTTCTTCTCTTACTAGATACTTGAAGTATTTGTCCATACTTAGAGTTGTCTAGTAATTTTGTGTCTATTTCTTTGTTTTGTGCCAATTTGTTCCGTGTTTTTTCTCTCTCTCTATTTTCATTGTGTATTTCTTATTTCCTGTCTGTTTAAGTTTTTTGTTGTCCTTTCTTTGTTTGTCATAAACTCCATTCTTGAATCAAGCTTTGCAACTTACTTTGAAGTGTTTGAGTTGTTGGTTTATTGAAGAACTTCGAGACGCAACCCTTGAGTGGTAAAAGGCAAGAGTGGTGAGATTATTTGAGGGTAAAAGCCTAATAGTGTGAAATACGAGTGTTGAGAGCCACAATTTGAGTGATACACGTAAGGGAGTGTATGTGAGATCATTTTACTACTAACTGTTTTCTCTTTTTTTTAAAGCATGTTTTCTACAGATTCTGAAAGCATTTGGAGTGAAGGGATGGATTATTCTAGTGAAGAAGAGTGGGAATCAGATGCAGAAGATGATATAAGGGCATACAATGATTCTTGTGAAAAGTATGGTGGCTACGATGAGTCAAATAGCCAAACCTATGATGAGTCACATCAGATTTGTGATTCGAGTGAAGGTAATAACATTTGTGAGGATTATAGTAGTGATGAATCTTTTGATTATGATGACATTGGTTATGGTGATGAATGTGCTGATTATGTTGAAGTTGGGAGTTTGAATCCTATTAAACCTACTCCGGTAAGATCTAGTTTGGGAAAGAGTCTTAGAAGAGGCCATGAGCTTACTAGAGTTAACAAAGTTTTTCAAACTAGAATGGAGGTACTGTCTAAGGTGTGTGCTACTAAGATTGACAAGAATGTTTGTCATAACTTAGTTAGTGCTTACTTTGTTGAAAAAGTAGGTTTATCTTGTGTTAAGCATGCTTCACCCTACACCTTAAAAGGAGTGAAGGTAGAGAAGAGGGTGTTGGTGTCATTAACTCTTGGGAGATACAAGGATGAGGTTTGGTGTGACGTAATTCCCTTATTCACATGTCATGTCTTATTGGGAAGGCCATGGTATCTCTATAAGAAAGTTTCATATGATCTAGAAAAGAATAGGTATTCCTTGGTGAAAGATGATGGAAAAAGAACTACCCTTGTATCTTTGTCACCTACAGAGATTCAAGAAGATCAATTAAAGGTAAGGAGATCAATAGAGGTGTTTGAAAAGGAAAAGGTCTGCAAGAGGGGAAACAATAGTGGGATTGGGAAGCCTAAAATTAGAGTTGATGTTAGAAGTCCTCCAAGGGATAAAAGAGGGATTCTAGGCAAGTATATGGGAACTTGTGATACTTATTGCAGCATAATTTGCCCGGGGATAGAAAGGGATGATGCCGCATGGACAACCTTCTCTACACCAAACAAAAGTGAGGATGAGAGACAAAAGAAAGAGAGAAGTGAGGGTGAGCAACTTGACAACTCGAGAGAGGAAGTGATGAGTGAAAAGAGTGAGTTGTTAAGAAGCAAAAATAAGTGGAAAGAATTGAGTGAAGTGAGCTCAAGAGGTAAAATAGAGAGTGAACAAGTGTACTTGAGAGATGAGGAAAAAGAAGAGATTAAAAGAAAAGAGTGCATAAGTGTGAAAGGATCTTGTTCAAGCTCTAACCTTTTAACTCATTCTTTTTCTAGTATTTGTGCTCCAAATGTGCAGGTTGTTGAAGAAGAACCTATTGAAGTGTTGGATCAACAATTGAAGGAAGAATCTAGCTTCAAATGGGATTTGAAAGTAGCAAAGGCTGATGATTTGTGGAAACAATTGCAAGTAGAAGACAAAGTTGAGCTTGATGATCTCATGTGGTATGACCTTATCGATGATCTATTTGTAGATGCAAACAAAACTGAACTTGTACCACAATTTGTTGAATCAAGGGTTTTAGGTGAAGATAACTCAAATTGAGAGTGAACATAACTTTTTTTGTTGTTCTTCTCACGTGAGCAGTCTGCCACAATGTGGTGAAAGTGGGAAACGAGATAAGTTGAGTGAACAAATCCAAGAGAATTTGAGAAAGGATGAATCTTGTTCATATGCTAATAAACTAACTCTTTCTTGTTTTAGTCTTTTATCTCCTTTCATGCAGAACATTGAGGATGAACTTTGTGTAAAGGATGATGACAGCTCACTTGAAGAAGACAATCTCATGGGTCAAGGTTTTAAAGTGTGGGATAACCCATTATGGGATGATACTAAACATGAGTTTACTGTACATTTTTGTCCACTTTGGGATTCCAATGAAGGAAGCAAAGGTGATGAAGTTTCCAATGAAGACATTGAGACACATGAAGCTTTTGGTGTCGTAGATATTGAGAAAGTTGAGCTAGGTGCAGAATGTAGTAGCTCAAGTGTGGAAAAGGACAAGTGCTCACATGTTTTCAACTTCACAATATCTTTATCTTGTTTTCTAGATCCTTATTTGCAGGTTCATTCCAAGCCACTTCACAAGAAAATAACTTTTGATCCATATCATGACCATGGTATATTGAATGGTGAGGTTAAGTTGTTTAGAAAGAGCAAATATGGTATGTTTTCTTGGTATTCATATGCTTTTGGTCTGGCTAATGATCCTCTACTGTTTAAAGAGCTAATGAATTGTGTTTTTAGTTCTTGTGTTGGAAATTACATTGTTCTATTAGATGATGTAATGCTTGGATATTTAAAAGGGGTGTTTGTGCATAAAAGAACTAAGTGGGTTAAGTGGTTGCATGGTCACTACCTTGTGTTGTTTTTACCAAATGCTTGTTTTATTTCCTTTGTTTGCTCCCTACTTATTGTGATTATCATGTTGGTTGCAGGTCAATGTCAAGATTCGAGGACGAATCTTGTTTAAGAGGGGGAGAATGATAGCAACCATGGAGGCTCAAATGCATTAAGGAGCAAAAAAGGTCACCACCAAGATTCGGGACGAATCTTCTATAAGAGGGGGAGAATGATAGCAACCAAGGAAGCTTAATTTTCGTTGAAGACTAAAAAATATCAAGATGCTTTAATGGGCTTCATTTGATAATGACATGTCATGTAATGGAGGAATAGCTCCAGCCCAAAGGAGATCTTTAGGGCTTTATACTAATTGGAGGCCCCAATTGAAAACCAAGATGAGTTGCATTATGGCCCAAAACATGCCCAAAGAAGGAACAAGTTCAGCAGCCCATACTTGTGTTTCTAGAAGATCATTTAATGCTACGTTGACTACATTTAATGTTTTTATTGAACAAAGTGTTGGTGGTCATCTATGCACATTGGAACAAATGTTTGGTGGTCTTCTATGCACATTGGAACAAATGTTGGTGGTCTTCTATGCACTTTGGAACAAAGAATTGGTGGTCTTCTATGCAGCTTGGAAATTGCACCTTAATTAATTTGGTTTGACCAACTTTAATGTCTAGAATGTTCTTTATTTTATTTAGGGTGGCAACCACCATTTCTCCTATATAAAGGGGTGTTTTATTTTTCATTGTAACTAAGTTTGAATAGTAATAATATTAGCCTTGTGCTTGTGGAGACCTTTGAGGTTCTCTTTTGGGTTATGCCCTTTTTGTTCTACTTTGAACCGCAACTCGAATTCTTCGATGGTAAGATTCCTTGTTTGAGTTCCCTCCCTCCATTTCTTCTTCTTCTTAATTGATTCAACTCCTTCTTTCACTATTAAACAACGTTTTAAGTATCAAATACTTGAACTTGTGAACTTCTTTCTCAAGAATCAATCCTTCCCCCTTTCTAATTTTCAATTCTAAAGTCTTCCGCTAACCGTGTTGTTATCACATCCCTTGTGCTTCAAATGCTAAGTTGTCTGGGCAGCACCAAGGAAAGGAAGCTCAATTGCCTTCAAATGTTTTAGGAGAAGAGTGCCCTGCTCAAGTCGTCTATTCTTCCAAAAGACTATCCCAAGAAAGGAGCGAGAGTAGCAATGGAGATCATAACTTTAAGAGAGTGAAAGCACGTCCAAGCAACTTGGAAGATACTAAAACTCCTGTGGTTGAAATCTCTGACAGCATTGGTAGCCCTTCGAAGACTATGACAGCTCCTATTAAAGAGGTATGATAAAATAAACTTTTAGTTTACCAAGTATACCTCAGTGACCTTTACTAATTATTCGTCTTTCTTGTGCAGTCAAGTGTTCTCAGAGTATTGCAACGAGAAGGGTCACAAGATAGTACTGAGTCTATATCTGGTCCGAACTTAATGCAACCACCTTTTACAGCCAGAGTAGGAAAAGATTCAACTTCCCTTCCTCGTGATAAAGTTAGAGAAAGATTGAGTTCTGATAGACACAAGCATCCAACAGCTTCGGTGTCCGTGTTCGATGGAAAGAAGGTTGTCCTAGACCATCGAAAGAAGTTTATCTCTACTCTTTGGGGTGTGATTCAAGGTAAGCTCTCGAGTAGTGATGTAGACTGCGCTTCGTCCGTTGAAGATGAGATCCGAGTGATCCTCGAAGAGATGGATGGCAAGGATGTGGATGTTTCACCTTTGACAAAATTATTGAACTCCTTCTTTGAGTTTGCTGCTTCATATGACCAGGCACGATAAAATCTACATGATAAGGATGTGGAAGCTGCAAGAAAAGAGTCGTTTATAGCAGCTGGAGAGCATCTTTCGAATGCCATGCTCGAAGAATACGAAAAGGTTGAAGAAGTATCCTCTATCCATCAATCCCTAGATAAGGTGAAGGAGAAGATAGAGAAGCTGCGAAAAAAAAAGAGGGATTTAGAAGCCCTCTTAGAAGTCACCGAAAAAGAAGTTGAAGAAGCCAAATTAGGAACCTCGACTGCTAGCAATGAGTTCGATGCATACTTTGACGTAGACTTATCGAATGCTGACGACTTGATTGATTTGGAGCAGAAGAAGGAGCGTCTAGAAGCGATGCGCCAAGACTTAATCAATTATAAATTGTGTTTAGATTAGTCTATAGGGACATTTTTTTCTTTTTTTGCTCTCCTTTTATTTTCCTGCCTTTGATTAGTTGATGTTCTAGATAGTAATAAAAGCTTCTTGCGTTTTGGTTTATACTGCAGTTCTCATTGATATCTCTTTTGTGCTTAAACATCAAGGACCATTTACTTCTTTCGTTGCACCTTGCTATTGTATTGGGCTTTGCTTTATCTTAAATGTTGTTGTTCATATCTCGAAGTTCTTGCGGGCGGCTTTACATGCTGAAATGCCAATATTTCTCAGATTCGAGCAGTCTGGCCAAAAAATTCATCTCTCGACGTAGAGGCGTTGAAATCACGAGCCACAAAATTCCCAAGAAACTAGACTCATAAATATAGCATGTGTCCAAAAATCAATGTTAACAAACATATAGATCATCACGGATAAATCCAAGAATTTGGCTCTACATGCTGAAAATATTTCTCAGATTCGAGCAGTCTCGCCAAAAAAATTCATATCTAGACTTAGGGGCATTGAAATAACGAGCCACAAAATTCCCAAGAAACTATACTCATAAATATATCACGTATCCAAAAATAAATGTCAAAAAACATCTAGATCATCCCAGATAAATCCAAGAATTTGGCTCTACATGCCGAAACGCCAATATTTCTCAGATTCGAGCAGTCTCGCCAAAAATTTCATATCTCGACGTAGGGGCGTTGAAATCATGAACCGTAAAATTCTCAAGAAACTACACTCATAAATCTAGCATGTATCCAAAAATAAAAGTCAACAAACATATATATCATCTCAGATAAATCCAAGAATTTGGCTCTACATGCTGAAACGTCAATATTTCTCTAATTCGAGCAGTCTCGCCAAAGAAGTAGGGGCGTTGAAATCATGAGCCGCAAAATTCCCAAGAAAATAAACTCATAAATATAGAATGTATCCAAAAATTAATTTCAACAAACATATAGATCATCCCAGATAAATCCAAGAATTTGGCTCTACATGCTGAAACGCCAATATTTCTCAGATTCGAGCAGTCTCGCCAAAAAATTCATATCTCGCCGTAGGGGCGTTGAAATCACGAGTCGCAAAATTCACAAGAAAATAGACTCATAAATCTAGCGTGTGTCCAAAATCAAAGCCAACAACAATCTGAATAGTTCCAGATAAATTCAAGAAGTTGACAATACATGCTAAAACGTCGATAGTTTCAGATTCGCGCAGTTTCGTCGAGAAAATTCATATCTCGAAGTAGGAACATCAAAATCATGAGCCTCTAAATTCTCAGGAAACTAGACTTACTAATCTAATATGTATCCAAAAATCAATGTTGGAAACCCTCTGGATCATCCCAGATAAATTCGGGAAATCCACCTTATATTTTTTATTCCAACTTGAAAACTTGACGGATTTGAAGGATTGAATTTGAAGGCTTGCTGGATTCTACGACTTCAACTTGCAGATATGATGAATTTAAAACTTTAGCTTGAAGACTAACATATTTGAAGGCTTCGCCTTGCAGTTGCGATGGCTTTGGACTTCAACTCAAAGAGTTGCCGGATTTGAGGCCTTCAATTTGGAGACCAATGATTTTGCAGACTTTAACTCCTTGATTTAACCACTTGCTAAGAGATTACAGTCATTCCATTGGAGAAACCCATTTGTCATGGAGATTTACCTTCGTTGGACTACTGATATTTAGTGAAAGTCCAAATTGAAGCAAAAGGATACTTGTTTGTATGATCTCCATGCGCCTGGTCAGGCGAACTTCATTTTGAACAACGTATAGGGGGATGCGTTTTTGTTTTACTCACGCGACTGAACTTAGAATAAAACTCTAAGCGCCTACGTACCTCGGTGAAGAGGGTCAAGTCATACCGTAGTTCAGAAAAATGAGTTTTTTTTTCTTTTTTTTTTGTGTCCTAACTTTTTCCTAGGCTGCCCTTTGCGGGGTTTTCAATCTACCGGACATTTGTTTTTTGTGTCCTAACTTTTGGCTAGGCCGCCTCTTGCGAGATTTTCAACCTAGTGGACATTTTTTTTTGTGTGTCCTAACTTTTGCCTAGGCCGCCTCTTGCAAGATTTTCAACCTAGTGGACATTTTTTTGGGGGCCGTGCACAGTTTATACTCTTGCGGGCTAGGAGTTACATGAAGTTTATGCTCGTGCCTTAAGGAGCGTCATCTTATTTTAAGGATAGTACTTCTTCAAGAACTTTGCATTGATAGGACCGATCCTCAGGCCATCCGTATCAACAAGCTTGTAAGCGCCACTTGAATATGCTTCTTGTACGACATATGGTCCATCCCATTTTAAGGTGAATTTGCCCCCAGACTTATGGGAAACGATGATGGGTCTTCTTACCGCAAGGACTTGATCTCCCACTTGGAAGGACCTCAAGTGAACCTTTTTGTTGAAGGCACGAGATAGACGGGCTTGATAACATTCAAGATTTTGTTGAGCCTCCAACCTTTTCTCATCAAGTGCTTCTAACTCTGCAAGACGCAACCGAGCATTTTCCTCTTCGGTGAGCCCTTCTTAAATAGAAAGTCGTAAAGAAGGTATTTGGCGCTCAAGTGGTAGGACTGCTTCAACTCCATAAGCAAGCGAATATGGGGTTGCTTGCGTTGGTGTGCGGTAAGTCGTCCTATATGCCTACAAAGCTTCTTCCATTCGTTCATGCCAATCTCGTTTGGACTTGGAGACAACCTTCTTCAATAAGTTACACAAAGTCTTATTGAACGCTTCAGCTAGACCGTTGGCAGCAGCATGATACATAGAAGATTTACGCTGCTTGAAGCCGAAGAGATCACAAATCTTTTTCATCAATTTGTTATCAAATGGCTTGCCATTGTCCGTTATTATGTAACGAGGAATGCCGAAGCGGTAGATGATGTTTACGCAGATGAAGTTCGCAACATTCTCCTTCTTCACTTCTTTAAGAGCAACAGCTTCGGCCCATTTTGAGAAGTAATCAGTTGCAGCCAAGATGTACAAGTGTCCACCAGAAGATTTCGGCAACGGACCAACGACATCCAACCCCCAAGGGTCAAATGGCCAAGATGCGACGGTCGGGTGTAATACTTCGGGCGGCTGATGCATAAAATTCGCATGAAACTGACAAGCCTTGCATCTTCGAGCATAGTCCAAGCAATATTTCACCATCGTTGGCCAATAATATCCCATCCTTTTTATGTGGAAGTGGAGCTTTAGTCCAGATTGATGTGATCCACATGCTCCTGAATGTGCTTCTTGCAAAGCTTGGACTGCTTCATCCTCCCCCAAACATCGCAAGAGTAGCCCCTCAAAAGATCTTCTATGTAAGGTATCCTTGTAGTAAAGGAATCGAGGTGCACGACGACGAATCTCAGTTCTTCTTGTTGAGTCTTCTGGCAGTATCCCATAACTTAAGTAGTCAATGATGGGTTGTCGCCAGTCTTCCTTTGCAGCTTCAGAAACAGCTACGAGATGCTCAAGCTCACTTTTCGCGCCTTCATCCTCATTTGACGGAGGTACTACCCATTTTTGACAGATAGTCACTTGTGTTTGATCTGGCAGAGTAAGCACTGAAGCTAGAGCAGCTAAAGCATCGGCTTTCTTATTTTCCCTCCTAGGAACATGCTGAAGAGTCACATCACCAAGCCATCCTATCAATTTCTGAGCATAACCATGATAGGGGAGTAATTCAGGCTTCTTGACTTCGTAGCTTCCCAAGAGTTGATTGATCACCAACTGAGAGTCACCAAAGACTTGCAACTACAACTGTTTCATGTCGACAGCCATTTCAAGTCCAAGTATTAGTGCTGGATATTCAGCGACATTGTTGGAGCAACGTTGTGTCAAAGTAAAGGAGTATGGTAGAACTTCTCCCTGCGGAGTAACAAACACCACACCATCACCAGCTCCATCACGTTGTGCAGCACCATCAAAGTACATTTTCCACGGAGATTGAATTTCAACGACCATTGCATCTTCATCGGGAAGTTCATCAGTTAACTCCCAGTCATCAGGTATTGGGTGATCTGCTAGGAAGTCTGCCAATGCCTGTCCTTTTATAGACTTTTGAGGGATGTATGTAATCTCAAATTGTTGAAACTGGAGGTACCACCTTGCTAGTCGATCACTGAGGACTGGTTTTGACATCACAAACTTGATGGGATTTGCTCTGGAAATGAGGTTAACACTATGAGCTTGAAAGTAGTGCTTCAGCTTTTGAATCGAGAAGACTAGCGCCAAACACAACTTTTCCATTGGCGTGTAATTCAGCTCATTAGGTGTCATTATCCTGCTCAAGTAGTAAAGAGAATTTTCTTTCCCTTCGCTATTCTCTTGGGCCAACAACGCTCCAACCGACCTTTCTTGTGCTGAAATGTATAGTATCAATGGTTTTCCAGGTACAGGGGCTACTAGAACTGGAGGCTTCATTAAATATGACTTGATATTCTCGAAGGCATTAGTACATGCTTCGTCCCACTTGAAAGGGACGCCCTTCTTCATGAGACGACTGAATGGTTGGCACCTCCCAGCTAAATTCGAAATGGATCTCCTAATATAAGCTAGCTTCCCTTGCAGACTTTTTAACTCATGAATATTTCGAGGCTCAGGCATTTTCAAAATCGCATCAACTTTGGCTTGATCAATTTCGATTACTCGATGTCGAACAATGAAACCAAGGAATTTTCCAGAAGTAACTCCAAAGGCACATTTCAATGGATTCATTCAAAGTTGATATCTCCGAAGTTGCTCGAACACCATTCTCAGGTCTTGCAAGTGGTCGCTCCTCTTTCTTGATTTTACCACCAAGTCATCCACATAACATTCAACATTTTTGGGGAGAAAATCATCAAAGATATTCTGCATAGCCCTTTGATATGTGGCACCAGCATATTTCAAACCGAAAGGCATCACTTTGTAACAATAAATACCCTTGGGTGTACGAAATGCAGTAAGCTCTTCATCTTTTGGTGCCATGCGAATTTGGTTATAGCCGGATGAACCATCCATGAAAGACATCGCCTCGTAACCAGTGGTAGCATCAATCATCAATTCTGGGATGGGAAGCGGGAAATCATCTTTAGGGCATGCGTTGTTAAGATCCCTGAAGTCAACACAAACTCGAATTTGGCCAGTCTTCTTTTTTACGGGAACGATACTCGAAATCCATGTAGGATATTTAACTTCACGAATAAAGCCAGCTTCAATGAGTTTGTTGACTTCATTTTCGATTGAAGGAACCAAATTTGGTCTGAAATGCCTTTGGGCCTGCTTAACAGGACGAGCACCATTCTTGACCGCCAGATGATGGACTGCTACTTTGGGATCTAATCCAGGTATCTCTTTATAACTCCAAGCAAAAATATCCCTATATTCTTTGAGTATTTCCATGTAAATGTCTTCTTCATCACCTGTTAGGAAAGCACTTAGGTCGGTGGGCCTTGGGTCTTCATCAGTACCAAGATTAACTTCTTTCAAAGAGTCTACTGTGGTCTTCACCCCTTCTTCAAGTACTGGAGGAGCATCTCTGGCATCTTCATCCTCTCGAGGATCGCCATCATTGAAAGATATGTGTTAACACGAGGAGATGTCCTCCAACTTGTCGGCAACCTCTATCTGAAATGAAGTATCTTGATCACTTTGTGCAGTAATATGATATGAAGAACCTACACTCTCCTCATCTTCGTCACGCTCCTTGGTATACACTACAGTGTGAGACTTTGCTTTTAGCACCTCCCCACATGAAACCACAAGCTTTGTTTGTCGTCTCATTCTAGAAGGAATCAAACTTTGTATATCCCTCTGGGTTCCAGGCAAAGCAAGCGTTTTCACGCTTTGATAATCTCTGTGGAACTTGTTCTTCCTTTTCTTCTTCAGTTTTAACGGCCCTAATCTCTCAAATACAGAAGCTTTTGTGGCCGACTTTCCAAGACGATCAAACACTGAAGGCCTTTTATTGGAAGAAACAGACTCATCTTCCACAGTGATGTAGTTGATACTTGCCCTTCTTATGGATATGCGAACTGGCGGAGGTTGTTTGTATCCCAAACCTTCACGTGATTGCATCATGCTAGCTCCTAATGGAAGTTTCCCTAACTTTGACGGCTCGTTGGGGTTGTACCCAGCCTTGACAAATAACTTGTAAGCATTTGGATCAAAGCCTTCATTTGTACGTTTTGTAGGGAGTGCCATATTTTGTGGCGGATTCAGAGCCACGAAGTCTCCAAGTAACTTTGAGGACAAATTTATCGCATCAATTCGTCTGATGGGAAGAGTTAGCCCCCCTAGCATGTTTTCTTGAGCTTTAGATGGTTGACCTTTCTTTTTCTTCAACTTTGGAACATAGCAGAGCACAGGAGTTATCTTCTTCTTCAAAGACACGGTGTTCCCTTTATTGGGACTAGAGTGCGACACCTCAGCACCAACTTCAACTTTTCCAATAGTCTCATTAGCTCTTTCAGTTGCGATCTTATCACTCTTGGTCATTGCGATGTCATCGACTTTTACTTCTCTCACCATGTAGTTCTTCAAGTAGAAATTCGCATCCACGAAGTGTGACTCTGCTTCAGTAAATGGCTTATCATCAGCAACTATCTTCTTTTCGACACTGCCTTCGAGATACTTCAAACACTGATAGTAGGAGGATGGGACAACTTTGTTCTCGTGTATCCATGGCCTGCCAAGCAACATATTATACGAAGTTTTTGCGTCGATCATATGCATCCATGCACTTGATCGCAAATCTTCGATGGTGATATCTACTTTGACAGCACATATGGCTCGTTGCCCCCCTTGATTGAATCCTTGTATCATCAAGCGTCTTTCAGAAAGTTCTTCAGTTGTGATGCCAAGTTCCTTCATTGTACGAATAGGAAGAATGTTAACTCCAAATCCATCATCTATCAATATTCTGTTTATCCTCTTCTCAAGGGCATAACCCACCATGTACAATGGATGATTATATAGTGTTTCACCAAGTAGAAGATCGTCATATGTGAATGTGACTCTTGTATCACATGTGTGTACCTCTTTCGAAGAAGATTCAATAGGCTTTTCAGATGATGACAGAGACAATGTTGATAGGTTTTCATCATTTGCTTCCTATTTATCAGTATTGAAGCATGATGCCTCAATGTTGTCTCGAGCAGTCTTATTGTGGAACCAACTTGGTAGGAATTCCCCCAAAGTCACAGGACATCGTGGTTCTTGGTGGTAGTTCTCCTCCACTTTTGCTTTCCTCGGACGCTCAACTGATTTCTGCTTCCTTGGTCTTTTAACCATCATTTTCCTTATTGGTTGTTTAGATGATTCCTTTCGTGGACTTGTTTTACAGCGTCTCCGCCTAGTCACCAGAATCTAACCTTCATCATTGGCTTCATCAACTTGGGTTATATCTTCCTCTAATGTTCCTCCCTCATGTTCTTCAAAGCTGTATATTTGGACCGGATCGAAAGAGCCAAAGGTGATCGAGACTTGATTCGAACTTGTCTTCTTATCATCAAGCAGAATCTTGTTTTCATTAGCCAACTGCATAACTTTGTCCTTGAAGACAAAGCACTTCTCAAGAGGGTGACCCACAAGTCGATGATACTTGCAATAGTTCGGGTCGTTTGTTCTTCCAGCTTCATTGGGCCGCTTCGTCTCTGGTAACTCAATGAGCTTCAGCTCAAGTAGTTCATCAAAAATTTCAGGGACATCAGAATCCAGGAAGGGGTATTCTCTTTCTTGCATCTCCTTCAAGGTAGACTTTCGGCTTTTGTTGTCTTGGAAGGAAGCTGCTTTCATACTCTGCTTCTTGCTCACCTTTATAGTAAAATTTACAGGCGAGGCGTTGACGTTCATGGATTCTTTATTATCACTCTTGGGGACGAACTTGCTCCATTTCTTGGGTTCCTGCTTGTCCTTTCCTTTGCGAGGGTCGTAGACAGGCATTACTTCATTCCCAGTGGAAGACATGCTCAACTCCATGTCATGAGCACGAGTAGCTAGTTCTTCAAATGACCTTGGCTTAATTACTTGCAATATGTAGTGAAGCCCCCAATGCATTCCTTGGATACACATCTCTATCGTAGAAGCTTCGCTGAGCCTATCTTTGCAGTTTAGACTCGCATTTCTCTATCGGTTGATGAAATCGATAACTGGTTCGCCCTTCGTCTGGCGAGTGCTTGTAAGCTCGACCATGCTCACGGTACGCCTTGTGCTATAAAAGCGATTGAGGAACTCCTACTCTAGTTGCTCCCAACTACTGATAGAATTAGGCTCGAGATCAGTGTACCAGTCAAAGGCATTCCCCTTGAGAGAGCGGGCGAACTGCTTGACAAGATAGTCTCCATAAGTCCCAGCGTTGTTACATGTTTCAACAAAATGTGAAACATGTTGCTTTGGATTTCCCTTGCCTTCAAATTGTTGAAATTTGGGAGGTTGATAACTGGCGGGCATCTTGAAGCTATCAATTCTTGTAGTGTACGACTTTCCGTAAGTAAACGAAAACTTGCAGCAACTTCATACTTATCCTTGATAGTCCCTTCGATGAACTCCTTTAGTCGGTCAAGCGGAATCATCCCTTCAGAAGAAACAGGAATTTCCTTAGTAGGTGGTACTTGCTTTGCACGAGGTTCAGTCTCTTGTACTTCTGGACCCTTCCCAGGTGCGTGGCTGGATTCTCCTTCCATTAATCCATCCATCTTGTCCATCAACTTCTCAATCCGAGCGTCTTGATTTTGCACATGATTGGCCAAGCCATCAATCACCTTTGCCAAATTTGCCAGTGTCTCCTCCATTGACGAAGCGTTAGTTACCATTGCTTACATGATTGTTGGGGATGTTGGATAATAGCATGGATTATCGCATAAGTTGATCTTTGACTGGCCTACTTCATGTGGTGTGAGTGGAGAGGATCCGTCACTTGAAGTATCATCATCTTCCTTCATAGCAGAGTTCTTGGATCCAGAGAGATCAAGTAGAGCTAGAGTCTTATTAATCTTTTCAGCAATGCTGCTTCCTTCCTCCGATGCATCAATAGAGGATCTCGCTCCTTTTGGAGATGAAGATCCAAAAACATGAGTTGTTACGGATGAGACTTGGAGTGCTTGTTGTCCCAACATGCTTGCTTTGCTCCTCGTAACTGGTCCAATGCTACCAAAGGTAATGTCGAGGATGCTTTCCACATCAGCAGAGAACTTGGAGCTAGCAACTTTGGAGGAAATTGATTTGGAGTTGATCTTCTCTGAAGTCATCTCGATGTTGTTAAACTTTGATGATTGAAAAGTTGAGATGAGAGGTAGAGATTGTCCCACTAGGCGTGCCAGAATTTGTAGACAATAAAATTCGCGTCGAGAAAATAATAATCAAGACAGGAAAATATCGTAACAATCTTTGTATTTGATTTCAGAATATGAGTGTTACAATCTCTATGATTCCTCTGATTCGTCTTTTCAACAATAAATTCAAGGGCTTTTGAGCTTGATCTTGAACTTGATGGATTTAATTTTGACTTGGACTTGAATTCAAGGGCTTTTGAGCTTGATCTTGAATTTGCGTCTTGATCTCTAGAACTTCTAGAGAAATACTTGAATGCTTGAATGCTTTTAGCTTGTAGAGAAATCTGCAACGTTTGATCCACGAGCTCTCTCTTGCTTCTTGTTAGAACTTCTGTCCCCTCTTCTGAATTATGAGACCCATATTTATAGTTGTAGGATGGAGGAGTTGTGATAAGGACAGGCTTCTTTCGACCAATCAGATTTAAGCTGACATGTCGATATTTGATTGGCTGGAACATATCATTTGTACATGTGGCACATCTTTATTGGCCTTTGATTTGACTAGGCATGCTGCATCATTTTGAGACGTGTCATGACCCTATAGGCTTCTTTGTTTGACTTGGCGTGCCACGTCATTTGACACGTGGCACTAAAGTGGGCCTCTAGGAAGATGGCATCTTGGGCTTAGCAAAGTGGGCTCATTATTTATAGCTCAAATTAATGGATTAGCCCAATAGAAATCGGACCTTTAATTAAATCCATATTTATTGGACTTAAATAATTAACCCAATTATATTAATCCGTAATATTTATTTGGACTAATATATCTTGAATTTACTATAATCCGAATTTCTTACGGATTTAAATTCAATAAAATTTCGTTATCTACAACTTGCTATAAAGATTAACTCAATCGGATGGAATATCCTTGATTCACTTCAACATGAAGGTTCTATAACAAACAAATTTCTCGATCAATAAATGAGGATACAAAATGCCGGGAAGTATTGCAATATGAGCTGCTCATGAGAAGAAATAAAGTTAACTACTTTGAAATTCGATCGGCACATGTTTAAAGGAGAACCTTTCAAATGATAACCAACAGAACATAGAAACATGAAAAGCGTTCTTCGATACAAATCATATAGGAAGTAGAGATTAGCTCATTCATTATTGTATGTGATCCGACACAAGTTATCGGGATAACGTTTCAACAAAACGCATTTGAAATCTTGTCATGCCAAGAAATGAAGAGAAAAGCCCTACATGCCTCAACGATGAAGTTTTCCACGTTCCACGAGTCCTTGAATATATTATGAACGATCACCTACAACATATGATCAATTCTAAGTCCATAGCTTATAGGAATACTCATTGAAGCATTTCGTTGAACAACTTGCAGGCGCAAGTTCGTAGGATCTTTTGTAGCTCAATTTCCCCGCAACCCGCTATCAAATTCTACTTTTGTACCCCTCCTCGCTAATAAGATTCCATCCATATCCTCACAGCTCCAAACAACACACCAAAACCATACAAAACAGTCCAACAACTAAGCTATATCCATAAGAGTTTCTTAAAGAATTATAATAACTTATTCTATGGGGGTTTTCAACCAATTCTTAGGATTTATTACTTGTAGAAATTCAAAGAGATCAAATGGAAGTTAAATATACCTTAGATGATCAAAATCACTCCAAAATCCAAGTTACTTCAAGGTGAAGTTCTTATCCGAGAAGCAAATTAGCAAAGAAATCACAATTCCGTAATTGTCATGTTGTTCTCCATGTTGAAATTGTTTGATTTGCTCTTAGATGTGTTTGTGATTGATGAGAGAAGGTTTGAGAATATCACTTAGGGTTTTATGGTCTTTTATGGTGAAGAAATGAAGGAAATTTCGTCCAAGGCTATGCGTTTATACAGGGGCAAAATAAAGCCACAGACTATGGTCGTTGTTCCCGCGCTAGTTTGCATCCTTGGACAGAAATGCGAATATCTCTCTACTCCGACGGTGTACCGACGAACGGTTAAATGCGCTGGAAACTAGACTCGTAGAACTTCGATTTGGTGAGTGGATCACCCTGTAACTCCAATTATATTGAGAGAAAAGCTCCGCAACATCTACCCAAATTTCAGTGAAATTTACAAACTCAACTTGCGACGCCCTTTGTCGACTTTCGTATTACAATTCGTTTGACTTCCAAACTTAACAAGGGACCATTATATGATTCAAATATTTCATATCATTACTTGCTTATCATGTGAAGCACTCCTAATCTCACCCAAAAGTACAAGTTATCGTATTCCCAACTTGCCGACTTTTGACGAAACTCATCCTTCTTTGATTCATTCACCCTCCAAACCTTCCGCCACTTACTAATCTTATTTATAGACTCTTATAACCATTTATATTAATAAGCTCAATCCCTTTTAACCTCAAGATAATTTCTTTGAACTTGCGTCGACTAACTCATGAAGCAACTTTAACGTGCGAAAATCCGGGGTGTGATAAAATATTCCTATAATATATATGACTTTGTTTCAGATACATCTCTTCTATTTTAAAATCAAATACTTAAATCTCTTATACGATGAAAATCCTACACTTACACATGAGATATAGTTGCAACTACGGATATTAAAATAATTTTTTTACGTATTTATTACTATGTATTGAAAAAAAAAGATTAAAAAAAAACGAATTGAAAAATGTTGTTCACTCTTTTGATTAAAAAGGAGAAAAGATAATTTTGAAACATGTATCTTTCAAAACTCATAAATAAGAAACGAACGCAAATTATTTAATAAGATATACCAATTTTTAATAATAATATTTTACACTTTAAACATCCAAGTTATTTATATTTCTCTTAATTATAATATTTTATATATAGAAATTTCTCATTTAAACTTAGTTTGTTTGTTATTTTCCGCTTCAAAAATTATTTCAAACTTGTTCAATGGAGTTTCATGTATCTAAGATTTTCATCATATAAGAGCTTTAAATGTTTTTTAAAACAGGGATAACATCATTATATTTAAGAGTTTTGAAAGATAGAATACAACAACAACGTACCCAGTGAGTCCCTCAAAATAGAATATTTTGAAAGATAGAATATTTTGCCGAATATATAAAAGTTCTATCCGTCTTATTATGTATTGTTTTTTTCCATTTCCTATTTAAGAGTTTCAATATATTTTCTCTTTTTTAATCAGATTTTCGATAAATAAGTTTGTCTTCTTTTTAAAATTTATAATAAATTAAATATAAAAAATAATTCTTATAATTTTCATTTTTATTTAATATACTTACTAACAGATATATAACTCATAGGTGCCGTCGGTGTAGAATTTTCATAGTATGAGGATGTCCATGTATGATTGTAAATACAAGGAATATATTTGAATTGAGTCATATTACAGAGTTATTTAGTATAATTAACACTTAAATGGATTTGAGTAATTTTCTTAAATTTATATCTAATCACAATCCCTACAGTATTAATTTTTATATTACAATATCCACTAATACCAAATCCTATCTAACTTGTCTTTTTACCAAACAACCACTTAAGTAATAGTAATGAAATGTGAATATACTGAATTTTATTAGTTAATTGTATTCTGCATGAAATAAATAATTTTTTGCTATCAAACATAGAACTAAAGAAACTAAAAAATAGGGAAAAGGGTTCAAAACTCACTCCAACTTTGGCTGAAATTGCTACAACACACTCCAACTTTGCGGCGGTCCTATGACCCCCCTAAACTACTTTAAAGTGGAATTATTAGCTCCCTATGTGATGAGGTGGCAAAGAGATTATATGTCAAAGAGAGTGACAGAAGAAACGAAAATGTTTAAAATTTATTTTATAAGCAGTTTTTAGAAAATCTATTTTTCTTTTTTTCATTTTCCTTTTCATATGTTTCTCTTCATCCCTTTGTTGGGTTTCTCAACCACCATTAACAAATGAAGCATTGATGCTCTTCAACAAGTTTGCTTTCAAGGAACTCAACCTATGAGTTTTCAACAGATTAATCACCATTGGATAATCGAAAATTCGTCGAGCACCGCCATCTCTCTCTTCAACTTCAGCGACCCCTTTGTTTCTTTGATTTCATCTCCTCTTTGTCCCTCAAAACCCAAAAGATAAAATCAAATAAAATTCGGAGTCCCAAATTTTCAGATCAATCGGGATGATGGCCGAAAATGTGAATTTGGTTTTTCAGATGATTTGGGTTTTCTATTGATTTGAATTTCTCAACGGAGTTTCTGCTAATTTAGTCTAAAAGAGAATTTTTAAGATGTTTTTGTTGGATTTTAATGTGAGATCCTCTATGTAGTAAAGGTCTAAATTGAGAAGTTGGGTGTTAATGGTGGAATAAGGTATAGAAAGAGTAGAGAAATAAAGAAGTAGGGAAAATTCTGAAGGAAAAAAAAAAAGGTTAATACAGTGTCAGGCGCGTGTATTTCACCCTTGGACATAAATTTGATTTCGACTTTTTAAGGAGGTAATAATTTCACTTTAAAACAGTCCGGGGGGTCATAGGACCCCGCAAAGTTAAAGTTTGTTATAGCAATTTCAGCCAAAGTTGAAGTGTGTTTTAAACCCTTTTCCCTAAAAAATAACTATGCGTGTTCAAAACTAAAATGAAACGTGCAAATGTTGTTGTTTTTTTCTCCGGTAAACAACTGCATTTATTATTTCATAATGTGCTTCAACTATTCGTAAGACATCATTCCATCATTTACAACCCAACCTGAGAATGCAAAATTCCAAAAAATCCTATATAAAAAGGAAATAGAAAATTTAGCTATATTATGAGCTAGCGCATTTCATATTCGGGGAATACACTAGGGGTGGGCGTTCGTTTTTTCGGTTCGATTTTATCAAACTTCGGTTTGGCTATTTCGGGTTCGGTTTTTTGAAGGTGGACACCAAACACCGAACCCAACTAGTTCAGTTCGGTTCTTTCGGTTTCGGTTTTTTAAAGTTCGGTTCGGTTTGGTTCGGTTTCGGTTTTTTCAATTCGTTTTTTTTTAATATAATATTATAAGAGATTCCATTGACACTAATTCATATTCTCAAAAGCAATAAAATAACATAAAACTGATAAATTGAAATCAAAATCAAACAAACAGAATACACAAGAACAGAAAACTATAATCATGACATAGGATTACTAGGTGTTATATACATACCGTAAGAATAATTAAGAAAACACATAAAAGACATACATTAATCCTAAAGAGACATCCTAGTTACCTTTCTTTGTTAAGGATATTTGATTTTTTCAATTGAAGTGGAAAATTAGGGATACAAATGCAAAAGAGGACTTATTACAATTGGATTTTTTTTTGCTTTAAACTTAATGGGCCTGGACTATTTTAATTTTTTTGACTACATATACAAAATAGACATGATACTATGCACATTCATTTGCAGAACAACTGAAAGGGATAGTGAGCGCGGGCCAAAAATTCCCGCTTAAATGTACTTTTATGTAAACAATATCACTTCACAATCCAACGGGCCCGTCATAATTAATTTGTATCTGTGTTTTAGACCAAGTAAGAAGTAGACTATGTACAATAAAACAGGCCTTACTGAGAAATTCTTCAGTCGTGAATACCCTTGTAACGTGCAAGGTTCTGTTCTCATTTGGTGTTTCCCCTTTTGCTCTATGATGCCATACCCAAGACAGAGAAAAAAGGATGGGAGGCAAAAAAAAAAAAAAAAACAGTTAATTTATAAAACTTGATCTCATATAAGACTTAAGATAGGATATGCACCAAAAGAATATATTCAATTATGGACAGAATTAATGAGATTTCTTTGGTATGAATAGATAAACAACAATGATGAGAGTTGCCAAATTAACAACATTAACGACAAACGTTTAAAGAGGACGAACGTGTAATTTCTCACAAGTCCCTGGCATTTTGATAACCTATAGGTGACATTAATCAATGAGAATACTTAATGTTTCCTGCAACATTTAGATATGATCACAGAATAAAGCAGCAAACACCAACGTTTAATAGCATCTAAGTTACTTGAGCACAAGATTACTGCAATACATGCTTAATAGAATACTACTATATATATTCACAATACGTACAACAAACACAAGTACTGTTTAGTTAAACCATTTGCAAGCATTGTTATTGTAGACGTAATACACCAAAAATATAACTACTACTTATTATTATAGACATAATACACCAAATGTATCTATAAGATACATCATGAGGAAATCCTAATTTAACAGTTGTAGTGTGGTGGATGAAGTTCCAATCTCAGTAGCCAATCTTCTGCATTACAAAAAACCATAGCATTGGGACATGTCGACGAACCTGAGAAACACATGTAAATATCAGTGAAGTCAGGATTGAGAAATCTACAAATGAAGTAGTGCAACAACTAAAAAATACTAGAATAGAATATTAAACTATTTGTCCAACAAATACTTGCTTGAGTAATCAATCTGGAGGTGTCTATTATGTGCTAACATATGTATTCAAAACATTGTCCATGGCAGATCCATTTTTGTACTCCATTATAGCTTTAAAAAAGTGGTAGACTCAGACTTAGCATGCTCCAAAAGACTCCGGGCCATTAAAAGAGTTGTGTGAACACACAGATATTCCATTTAGCCACTTCCTTGAAGGAGCTGTGTGTTCTGGAGCTAAATGATGCAGAATCAATTTCTTATGCACATAACAGTACTTGAATATGCATGCTACCCAAACGGAAAGGAGTACCCTACCACACGTTCACCGAAAAATCAGAGTGAGGCCAGCCCTATGTCAATATCACAAATAGTTAGCCACAAACCAATTAAATAATATGCAAAGCATCAGTAAGGTGAAGGTGATGTGAGGTGCTAAAGGACTATAGTAGTAATACCATTTCAACGAAAAGATCTAATTTGTGCGCCATTTCCTTTTTGAAATACAGGATATAACCCAAGCAAATGTAACTTAATTATTTGTGTTACATTTATATAATCAGTTATACATACAATACTAAACATAAAGAACAAATTGAAAAATTAATCATAAATTTATGATGTACGTACAGTGAACCCCTCTTCCCCTTACAATTTCCCCCGTACGTTATATCTTATTCAACAATTCCTTGAAGCTATATTCCTCAGGTAAAATATGTTTTTTTTTCCTTAATCTTAACCTGATAAAGATAAGTTACGAAATAACGCCAATTGTTTGCGTCAAATAGAACTGTATGGCAGTTGCAACTTGCAACATCTTATGAATCTCTTGAGACTTGCAACATCTTATGCATCTCTCAAGCTCTCCCATTTTCATTTTACTTCTAATGAACTTACTAAAAGCCTCTCACAGAAAACATTGCTAAGTAGAAAACAAAAGACAAAAGCAGGTTATACTGTTACACATTCCAGAACTGCATGCTTTTTTCACATTTAAATAGTTTTCTATATAAAAAATTGTGGTACAAATGGCAAATATTCTGCAACAAATACGAAATACTACGCACAAATTTCAGTGCTGTGGGTTCTTTAATGGCATATGTAACTTTACCCACACCAGGAATACATAAAAATCAAAAGTGTATATTATCTATCCTACATAAAATATTATATCAAAATTAATTTGCAACTAATTCTTTCAATGGAAATGAAGCCAAAAGTTTTTATCTCATTAACTATGTATATGAGAGGGACAGTGGGCATGCATCACATGGTATTACACAGGGACAAAAATGTGAATTCAATTCCCAAAATAGGAAATCTGAGTTGTTTAAGGCACATCACTGATAAGCATTAACTTGACACGTGAATTAAAATAAAAATAACAAAAAAGGTATGTACCTATCATTTGGTGTTACCAGTCCTATTCTGTTTCTTTCTGGAGGGATATGAGAGAATTGGCCAAAGATTTTGCCTTTGGCTTATCACGTGTGTTATGTAATTGGACAAAGTCGATTCCATTATCATTAACAAAATTCGCACGTATAAGAATATGCGTTTCAAAATTTTCTTCCCAGAATCAAATCAATTCATATCCAAGTTCTTCAAATAACATAGTAGTTTATGAAGCAACCACTCTATCACTATTGCATTCAAACTTCAATACACTCAAACAGTACTATACTGGAACTGAGGTAACCAAACTATGTTTTGATATAGCACAAAGTATCATTCATGAACGAACTTAATAACATAGTACTGGACAATTAGTAATAATCGAGCAAAACGACTTCAAATCAATTCACTAAGATCGGAAGGGATTACATATTCTGTAAAAAGGGAATGCAACATGACTTATCTAGATCAGCTCCTCAACTCCATTTGAATGCAAATAAATGGACAAACTACATAGCGTCAAATGCATGCTTTATTATCTCCGGTCTTCCATCCTGGAAAACTAAGCCCCCCCTCCCCACACATACACACACAGAACAAAGCAAAGGTCAGGAAATAATTGCGAACCTGTTCTTACATATGAGGATTAGTGATGCAATTCAATTCCCTAATATCAAGCAAACTCCATTTGTGAATATCTCCATCCTCTATATATTTTAGAACATTTTCAACTCGATCTTGAAAATTATAGTTTAGCAAGCTGATAGCATCGCCCGGTGCATTAAACAAAACATATATCACCACTTTAGGGTTCAGTCACTTTGAAAAGCAATCTATCGAAAAATAAGTATCGCCAATGACAACGCAATAGAATGCACCTTATGGATCCAACCTCTGAAAGCCTAAAAGAGAAATGTTCATAAACAGCAACAGAACTACTTTTCTCAAAGTTGACATCAAATGTTATAAGTCATCTTCTTCTGCTCAAATAATTAATCCCTTGGCATTAGCTTGTCCAAAATGGGAAATGCTCCACTGAATGCGACCCGCAGAATGGCTCTACTCAAATAGAAACGCTAACGTAAAACGAATTCTGGTAATTTCTTAAGTGTCCTCTTGATGCTACTTTACTTTACATATTACATTTCCTATAAGAGGAAGTGAAGAACAACTCTACTCCTATACTTAAGTGGTAGCAGTAGTATTGATTCCCTTTTAGCAGTGTAATATACCTCGTATTCCCTTTAATTTCCACAAGTGTATCAACTCTAGCCAACAATTCACTATAATACACTGTTCTCTGTTTTCTCCCTCTATTCTATTGTCATCTTTTCTCAAATGACTCTTCTTGCATAAGGTGGTTATGGATTAGAGGGTCAAGTACACTGAGGAAAGGAAGCTTGTCGGAAAATAAGGGCGAATATAATTTGATCATTATAAAGAAATCTAAAATCTTCTTAGATAGAGCCGTTCATTAGTTTCCAACCGCAGGTAAATGAAATCCGATACATATGAGCTACTAAAAGAATCTACTGATATGTACCCTCATCGCCAAAATATTGACCAAAACACTTCTTGACAATTCGGGCAAATTTTCTTTCAAGACTGTTCTCCCAGATAAACAGTGGACATTATCTCTCTGAAAAATTGTTTTCGCAGTGTTGCTACATCTGCAGTTCAAGTATAAATTTTGTTCTAGAAAATTGCAAAAATCACGTATATGAGACCAAAATTTGGTCAGTCTGACCACCATGAACTGAACCAGGTCAAGTTTGATGCTAGAGTAAATGATTGGCACGAATATATATAGTTATAAAGTGCTTTAAGGTCAAACTTACCAAGAAGGTTGTTGTCATCGGTCATTATCCTTTCTCTTCATACACCTGAATGAGCACACCTGGAAATTTGCTCATTACTGATAAAAGTTCTATTCAAAATGTGTCAACTTCATGCGATATGCAGTGGTTATTTCTAACATCTTCAGTTCTTACAATCTTAAAATCCTACCGATTTGACAAAATTTCTCTTTTGTTACTTCAGCATAAGGAAACGATAGCAATTATGCATTAAAAAATTGAAATGAGACACAAGCAGATAAACAAATGTCTACCTTAAGTATAGCAGTATACAAGCCATAAAAAACTTGCTTTTCCGGTAAATATTTTTACAAACAATACAGTACGTCATAGAATGTTGGAAGGAAAAAAGAAAGTGACAGCCATTTCAACCTAACGTCTACCTTAAGTGCAGCAGTATACAGGCCATAAAAATTAAGTGGGCGTTTGGCCATAAAAATTATTCACTTTTTTTCCGGAATTTTTTTTCACTTTTTTTACTTTTAGCATTTGGCCACAAAAAGTATTCACTTTTTTCTGGAGTTGTACTCCGGAATACTAAAAACAAGAAAAACTTGTTTTTCAAAAATTTTCAACTTTTTTTCACTTTTTTACACTACATTTCACCAAAAATTACAATTTCAAAAACTATGGCCAAACACAACTCCAACTCCAACTCCAACTTCAAAAATTCCAAAAAAAGTGAAAAAGTTTTTGGTATTTATTGCCAAACGGGCCCTAAAAGTGAGCTGCCATAGGGACTTGATTTCCCAGTAAATATTTTTAAAAACAATACAGTACGTCACAGAATGTTGGATCCAAAAAAAAAAGTGACAGCCATTTGAATAATATTAATTGAAGATTCACGCCTCAGTCATAATATCGCATAACAGAGTTATTGAGGATAAGCTGTAATATATATTTATAGAAAGAATAAAAAAGAGCAAGTTATTGCTGACCATTTCATTTCCAATGGAGTAGTTAACTCCGATTTTGTTTCATCTTTAACAATTTACCTTGTCCAGTTGGTAATACTTTTTCTTTATCAGAGCAAAAGAAGGATTTTCTTCATCATTGCAACAAAAAGATTCTTTCTTTTGCTGCATTCGATAATGTCAGTTGAGATTGGCATGAGAGAGAATGAAAAATGTTTCTTTTTCAACGCATTACAGAATATGAATTAATTTCACTGAGTATGTTGCTGTTGTTGTTCGGCAAATGATTTTTTTGCTTGGTATCTGAACAGTTTGTGAGTAAGCCGACTTTGAATATCTGGCAATGGCAGGGACTCCTTGGGAAAAACTATTGAGCTTTTTGCAAGTTCAACTGTGTAGTACAACAACAACATGCCCAGTGTAAATGTGTAATCCCACAAGTGGGGTCAAGTTCAACCGTGTAGTAGACATGTATAAATTGTTTAACTTTAATGATAGTAGAACCATTAGATGCTGTTAGATGAAATTTTATTTATAGCCAGAATTTATACCTTTTATGAAGCAAAATATATCCAGAATTGGAACCTTAATTGGAGTTACATGATAAATATCATCTGCAGCAAGGGATAATATCCAACTTGTAACAGTATTTGATTAACACTATTTTGATAGGAAGATAAAGATCCTTGTACTAAATTAGTATTAATATGACTATAAAATTAGATCAAAACATAACCTGGATTCAACACCTTTGGTTGATTGCATTTTCACATAATAATTTACTCTTCCAATTGGAATTCTTTTTTTTGTTTGTAGTTACATATTAAAACGTAAATATACTGGAGCTCATCTGCAATTGAAATTTTAACCTCAATGGAGAAGGTATATCCATGTGTTAGGAACATGAAACTAAGGATTATCATAATAAAAACTTAAACGCCAGATTATAAAATATGTTATACACATTGTACTTACGTCCGACTGTGATTGAACATTTGAATCTTCATCTACTGGAAACAAGGATGAGAGGTCCGAATTCCGATGTACCCCTAGTGGGTGAAAGAGATAAGCATTTCTTTATTTTTCATGACCCTGTCCATGGCAAAAACACAACTTTTGAAATTAATGATAAGAAAGAAACAAACACAATAAACGAAAGAGTAATGTATATCATGCATATAGTTGCAGACATTGTGAATCAGTACCTCCTATAGCCATCATATATTCTTGTTTTTTATTTCATGAAGATAAAAGAATGGTCATTTATATCTTTCATTCAATTTAATGCAATAAATTAGTTTTCAATTAAGAAACACAAGCACATGTAAAAAGCGTTTTAGTGTAGATTATCAGAACTCTTGGAAGTTCTGCTATTTATTGGTTGATGCTCACAAGAATAGGTCAATTTCGTAACGAAATTGACAAAATTTAGTCATTGAGTAAAAACATGCATGTGTAAAATGGGCTCAGCCAATCTACTCAATAAATCCAAAAACAAAAAAATGATAGTATGAAATTAGCAGTTAGTATTCGTTCACATCAAGAAAAGGTAATAAAGGAAAAATAATGTAGCTGAAAAAAGAAAAAGATTTTTATAACAATCCATTGAAAGCTATCCACTAGGACCACTATAACCCAAAATATGTAAGACAAAAAAGTTGAAAAATTAGCATTCATTCACCCAAATCAATCAAAAACCCATAAAAGTAAAGAGATTTACCGAAGCTGAAACCAGCTGAAAGCTAATCTACTCTTCCTGCTATTATCTAAAACATGCAATTTATTCCCAAATGCCAAAAGAAAAAAAAAAAGAAGGAATTCCATAATAAAAAATGCTTGGAAGAGCCATGGAAGTCGAAGAGTAAAGATACATTTTTGTTGTTACGTTCTGAAGAATAGATAGAGCAAGGTTGCAGTACCAAGGTTCAGATAATGAACGCCCACCGTCCGTTGGTCCGTCGATAATAATAGAGACCCATAGCTTCACATAAATCTGATGTTTTTGGCCTCTCCATTGCTGTTATCAGATAGAACTTGGGTTCGAGACATGAAATTTCGGTGTGTTTGGAGATGGAGACCCAGAGCTCACAAGCCTCCATTTGTTGTTTGATCGGGAGATGGCACAAGAAAGTTTCGGAAGAAACGGGCATGAAATGTGAAATGGAATGAGAAAGTGGAAGCCAGTTGTCAGCGTCAAATGACGATTTTACCCTTCGTCGTACCCAAACTCTCACTTAATAGTTTAATAGATAGAGCAAGGTTGCAGTACCAAGGTTCAGATGATGAACGCCCACCGTCTGTTCGTCCGTCGATAATAATAGAGACCCATAGCTTCACATAAATCTGATGTTTTTGGCCTCTCCATTGCTGTTATCAAATAGAACTTGGGTTCGAGACATAAAATTTTGGTGCGTTTGGAGATGGAGACCCAGAGCTCACAAGCCTCCATTTGTTGTTTGATCGGGAGATGGCACAAGAAAGTTTCGGAAGAAACGGGCATGAAATGTGAAATGGAATGAGAAAGTGGAAGCCAGTTGTCAGCGTCAAATGACGATTTTACCCTTCGTCGTATCCAAACTCTCACTTATTAATAGTTTAAATTAAATAAATAAATATCAAAGTGCACGTTCATTTATTAGAGTCCGCAACTTAAATGACCTAAAAAGTAACATTTGAGGCCAAAAAAATCCATTAAAAAAAATAACATAAATATTTTTTGCGCATTAATTTAGTACGCAATACGGATTTAATAAAATGGGCCCTTCTTCTTCTCCACTGATCCCCCCCCCCCCCCCTTCTCATCTTTTTTTAAATATCAAAACGCCATTATCAAGCAAAAACAATGTAGTCCACATCCAAAAACGTCTTTTTCGTGATTTTTTTAACCCGAAAGTCAATATTCTTGGTATATTCAAGGCAAGGAATAAGTTTCAAAGCTTTGATTTTAGAATAAAGCGGCGTAGAACTCGATTTTAAAAACTCAAAACAACCTTCAATCTAGATATTTCACTACTAATTTTCTATTACATTATTAAATATATTATTATCCTAAGCATGATTATTGTATAATAGTTGCGGATTTCGAAAAAAAAATACGCACTTTTTTCTTGCGCAAATGGGGGCTATCCACTGCCCCTTTTTTCCATTTATTTTTTATTAATTAATTATTAATTATTTGTTAGGTAATTGTTTATTTGTTAATTTTTTATTAATTAATTTTTAATTGTTCGTTAGCTAATTGTTTATTTTTTGATTATTTATTTAGTATTTGTTAATTATCAGATTATCTAATTGTTTATTTGTAAATTATTTGCTAATTGTTTGCTAGCTAATTGTTAATTATTTGATAATGAATTGTTAATCTTTATATTTTTATTTGTGAAAGATTTGTTAATTGTTTGATTAGCTAATTGTTTATTGTTTGATAATGAATTGTTATCTTTATATCTTTATTTGTTAATTTATTTATTTGTTAATTGTTTGATTAGTGTTAATTATAAATTGAAAATCCTTAGTTTAGGATTGAACATCCTTAGTTTAGGTTTGGACATCCTTAGTTTAGGATTGAACATCCTTAGTATAATTTTTCGATAAAAGATTACATAATTAATAGTACATGTTAATGATTAATTAAAATGCGTAAAACAGATACGACACCTTCATGGATCCGACTCCCTTCATCGTGGGCCCTTCGAGCCAGAGGTACTTCATCTACAGCAGCATCATAGGTCCCATCTAGTATGAGATGAGGATGTAGCTGCCAGCCGCTTGTTCTGTTCCCTGTTGATGGAATAAGCATGGGATATTTTAGGCGCTCAGCACCCATCGTCGTGTCTTAGATATACTATATCAGGGTGGTATCTATCATTGCATCGCTGCTGGTCGGGTATAGCATGATAGGGCTCTTGTAACGGCCATGATTGAGCGATGGCGACCGGAGACCTATACATTTCATCTCCGCACTGGTGAGGCTACCATTACCCTTCAGGATGTGAAGGTCATTTATGGTCTACAGGTAGATGGACACGCGTTGTATATTGAGGAGCCTCAGCAGATGCTGGCATATCGGGAGGTGTTGACTAGGCTCACTAGTTTCGCACCTCCGAATGTTGCTTTCTGGGGACAGAGTCGGGTGTCGATGCATTCCCTCTCTACTCACTTGCGCCTCATAGACATGGAGCATCCGATTACAAAGGACACACCTCAGGTGGATGTTGACCGACGTACTCATTTGTACCTTCTTATCATATTCGAGGGCATCTTGTTCCCGAACACATCGGGTTCCCATGTGAGCTTGAGGTATCTGCCGTTTCTGGAGAATCTAGGCGATTTGGGATGTTACAGTTGGGCGCTGCTGTTCTGGCTTACATGTATCGAGGATTCTGTTGAGCGTCTATGGGCTCGAGGATCGATGTCGCTGCATTTTGCCCGCTCCTCCAGGTAATATATTTATGTGTGTGTAATTTTATTCTAAATATAGCTTTTTGAAATGATGACTAATAAAACATTTTTTTAATGACCCTTTCAGATATGGATGTGGACTAGAATGAGACATTTTCAGCCCATAGCTGCTCACCCTCTGCTTGACTATATTGTTGATATGGTGCCATACGCGCGGAGGTGGACGGGAGGCATAATCCGAGATGTGGATACGCACCACAAAGTTCTCCCATTCAGGGATCAGCTAGATCGTATGATGGCGGACACGGTAAATGTTTTTGATTTAACATTAGTATGTTGTTTTGTTTTTACTATTTTAGTCTTTTATTGTTAACTAATTCAATTCTTTTTATAGGCTTTTATATGGACGCCGTATGATCAGATTTTGGATCAGCTGCCGACGCTTTGTAGGGCTGGTGAACCCATGTGGAGGTCGCGGTATCCGTTGATACATATGGATATCGTTGAGGATCACGCACCCAACCGCGTCTTACGATAGTTCAGCCATGTACAGAATATATACTTGAGCCGATTACTTGGCCGAGGTGGTACGGACAGAGGGGCTGGCCACAGAGGGGTGGGGCTAGAGGGACTGGTGGTCTAGTAGATGAGCCTGACGAGCATGCTCCAGTTCTAGCTCCAGCCCAGCAGCCTCCGTCGACTTTAGAGATCCCGTCGATTTCTTACTGATCGTCGACTTCAGAGCATCCGTCGACTTCAGGACGACCGTCAACACCTCTCTATATGCCGGATTTATTTTTATATCACATGTTCTGGCCATCGTCTGCACAGCCACCAGTCGTCATCCACGGGGTGAACGACCAGTTTGTGATCTACAGGGAGGCACGGAGCTGGACTTTGAGTCCTTATTCGAGGACTTCGATATGTTTCCGAGCCAAGATGTAAGTGCTTAAAATAATTATTTTAACAAATTAAAATATTTATACTAATTATTATATAATTTTTCATTTCTTAGCTTCTAGCTCCAGCTCTGGCACCATCTACAGTTCCTGCTCCAGGGCCCGCTCAGGAGACCGCTGAGGAGCCCTCTCACTAGCCATCTTAGGAGCCCGTCGACATATATGTTTGATTTTTTACAATAAAATAATATATTAATTAATTATTTATATGTTATTTCATGTTTAGTTTTAGAATAAATCTACACTAAATTGTTTATATGTTATTTCAAGTTCATTCTTCTGCGCCGTGGACCCGTCTCCTGCTGAGATTGATCATCTCTAGAAGCTGAAGACATTTTGGCCACCGTCGTCTCCCATAGGAAGCATATTTTCAACAAGCCCCTAAGAAAGGGAAGGCATGAAGATCATGCCATAGAGCATGTACGGATTAAGAGGAAGAAGGGGGGTGGAGATGATGGTGAAGGTGGTGGAGGTGGTGGGGTTCGCCTTAGGCCTAGGTTTAGTCTAAAGGCTCCCACATGTGGGACCTAAGGGGATGGAGATTGTGTATTTGTAAATAAAATGTACATTTTATGTTAATATTATATTTTTTTTTGTTATTATTTTCTTAATGATAATTAGTTATCTTAGTTTTTATTGCCGTTTAATAATAACTCGTGCAACGTCCTAAATTAATCAAAACCCTATAAAATAAAACATTTAAACCTAGAGATAATAAGTTTCCAAACAAACAAAACTTACTTCGGGGCACTTTACAACCCCTAAAACGACGATCCAAATGTATAGGTATACTTGATGTGTTGAGCCTATATTATTGTTCGCAGAAAAAGATATCAAGTTTTATATAAAATATTGATACTCCGGCGTTTTGAAACATGACTAATCTTTGGTCAAAGTACGGAAAAACGTGAATTTCAAAACTTTTGGTCAATGAATAAAAGGTTGGGGCTATTTTATTAAACCCCTATTGCGCACTAAAGTAGTGCGCAAAAGGTACTTATGTCATTTTTTTAATGGATTATTTCGGTCTCAAATGTCACTTTTGAGTCATTTAATTTGCGGACTCTCATCTATTAGGAGGGTAACAAAGGGTTGCAACTCAATGCATTTTCAGTACAAGGACATGAGGTGAATTAGATAAAAAAATCTTGAAGTACACAAACAAAAGCATGGTAAAAAGAACAGTAAGACAGTAAATGACCATATGGCCTTCATCATGGAGTAGACATATTGACAAGACCTTCTTCGTAGCCTCTTATATAAAGTAGTAACATTATTGATGGAATAATATTGAGCCCGTTTGGATTGACTTATAAGTTGCTTATAAGCTGTTTTCAGTTTTTTTTGAGTGTTTGGCTGGTCAGCTTAAAGTCATTTTGTGCTTAAAATAAGCTCAAAAAAATAATTGGGTCCATTTGACTTAGCTTATCTAAAGCAGCTTATAAGCTGAAAATAACTTATAAGCCAAAAAAAATAAGTTAGACTACCCCAACTTATTTTTTTTTAGACAGCTTATAGGCATAAGCCCATCCAAACAGGCTCATTATGTCTCGTCAGCTCTCCCACACATTTGACACCTTTTTTCATTTTTGTAACATCTTTGAAAATTATGATAAGTCTACATGAGGAGTTGTGATTATGTGCCATTACTAGAATTATTCAAGTATGAATTCCATACAATACCTTAAAATGTGATCCTAATTTTGACTCTAATCTTTTTAAGTAAGTGGAGTTTTCTTTCGTTGTTACGCCAGGCTGAGAGCAGTGCTCGCTCCTTTGTATTTGGGGAAGTTGGACGGCTGTTCCGCTCTTCGGGACAAAGCACTTCATTAGATTATAGATTTAAACCTTATTTTTTATGTTAAACTTATAAGTTAAAATATAATTATTTCATATATTTATAATTATAATATGCATAGTATTTAACATATGATTTTCAACAATTTCATGTTGAATGGTTTCTTCCCGTATCTTCTGGGCCCATTAATACAACCCAATGTGAGCGAAAGATTTGCATAAAGGGTCATTTGCACTTTTGACCCTATTTTGTGCTGGTTTAAAAGTTTTATCCCTCAACGCAAACAACTATTTCGCGAGGCATAAATTTGTATTTTTGCATCATAATATTCTACAAGTTATGCTCCGCGTTCTTAAAGAATTTATTCCCGGCTAGGCATAAGTTCGATTTTATAGGACAAAAATTAAAGAGCCCATTTCAAGGCCAAATCGTGCAATTTCTTCTTGCATAAGTGGCCTATTTGCAAAATGCTATTTAAGGCGCAGTCTTAAATTTTTTATATCCGTAGCCAGTTGATAGTTTTTAGCATTAAAATCACCATGGCTGCAAGCTTGAACAAGTGAATCTTGAATTTAGAAGTATGAGAATTGAGTTTAAATCACACGAGTGTTGTTGGAAAAGCTTGAAAACGTTGGCAGAAATAAAAATTGGTAGTTCAAACTTAAAATAATAAAATAAAAAAAACTACTATCAGTTTCAAATTTATATGTCTATTCAAACATACATGTTTGAAGTTTGTCCTTGGCAAACCAAATTTCAGGTACGAAAGTCGAAAGTTTGATCTTGGCAAGCCAAACTTCAGGCAAAACTGTCATAAATTTGGCCTTGGCATACCAAATTTTAGATAAAAAATGATGGAAGTTTGTTGCTAAACTTCAAAGCAAGTTTTTGCAATTTTAATCACGTGTATGTCTGAAGTTTATTTCAAAGTGGTCAAATTTATAAGTTATTATATATTGCGATTATGGCTTAATATTGGTCTCAAATCTGCTATATATGCAGTTGCCCGAATATGGGCTAGAGATCCCTGTCCATTGATTGGAAAAAGGCATGATTGGCTCACTGATGATTTAGAGCAGAATTGTCTTTTTTATTAAAAAAAAAAAAAAAAAACACATTTTGTAAAAACTATCTGTTTAACTTTTACTTTTTATGACGATCCTGACGAATTAATGTTTTTATGAAAAAATATCAAATGTGAATAGATATTTTTCTATCTTTCTGCTATCCTATTCCTTTCCAAGCCCCTCACGAGCAAAGGAGTGAAGATAACATTAACATGTCCAGTTTAAAAGCATCATAGCAAAATTAAGATCAAGTCTCTTCTTCGTCATTTGAACGACTAGAGATGTTCTTATAATTTTTTTTATAGAAATAGTAGGTGAAAGTTAAAATCGTATTTGGATAATTTTGTTTTCATTTAATGTTTGTGAGTAGAAGCGGTAAATTAGCTCCTTCGATACTTCATCAACTTCAGGAAAAAGTTATACTCTCGTAAACAAAAATGACATTACATTTTGAAATAAACACCGATATTTAAAAAAAAAAAAAAACTTCATTTTTTGAATTAATTTGCACAAACAACTTCTTGCTTATGGCATGATTATATGTCTTCCCTTTCTTGGATAAGTAATCCTTGACATTAGGACTTAAAATAGAACATTAGTATTTAGTTACGTCAATGAATACCACGAAGGCTTTTATAAGTGCGAGCGTAACTTTGAATCTATTTTTTTGCATGGATTGCCCTTTATCTGGGTGGTCTTTAATTTTTGTCCTTCAAATTGGTGGTCTTTAAATTTTACCCCTCGCCTAACACCCCAAGGTTGTGGGTTCGAACACCAACTCAGTTAAAAAAAAAAATCGCAAGGCAGAATTTCGTAAGGCAGAATTTGCAAAATTTTGCCTGAAGGGCAGAATTTAAAGACCACCATTTTGAGGGGTAAAAATTAAAGACCACCCCCAGCGAAGGGCAATCCTGCAAATTGCCCACTTTGAATATTTTCTTCCTTTTTCCTTCCATTGTATTAAAATATAAAAAGAGTTTGATGAATTATCACAATAAGCTCTCTGTCTCAATTATCTGTTTTGCTTTTTAAAAATAGACATTTCAATTAATTATTTATCATTTTAGAAGTTCAAAATAAATTTAATTATTCTTTTCCTATTTTACTCTTAGTACAAGGAATCCAAAAAAGTGAAAAATTGGATCTATGTCCAATGGATTACACCTAGTAAGAAAAGGTTTTTTGTTTTAGTTTGACCTGTCGTCACATATGAAATAACGGACGTTAGTTTACTTGTTTTCAATTTAGATTTATTGAGCTATGATGAAATCATCAAGTAAATATTTTAAACTAGTGAGAAAAGAAAACCAAAGCAGGGGAGAAAGCAGCCATTTTAATTTATAAATTAAAGAAGAACTCTACAAGTTATGAGTATAAGTAAGTGCTTGAGTAAAACATCACTATTTACTAAGTTGTATATATAGATTTGTGATCAATTGGAAAACTATTTTTTTTTCAATTAATTTGAGACGAGAGACTTGTGCCTCAAATAATCTTTTTCATTCTAGAATGTTGATTCAACTATTTCATAATGACTCCATTCCACCTAAGTGAGCTATTTCAAATTCAGGTCTCAAACTCGGACGAAGGAGAGAAGTGTTGACAAAGAGACAACTACTTTAAAAATAATTAATTTATGATAAAATTCCTTAAAATACAAAGTGTCTAATTCAGAAAAAAAAAAATATAGTGCAAATTCGTAACGCCGATCCTAACTACATTAGGATTGAGTGTTTATTGTTGTTTCTTTGGCAATCATACTTGGTTGGGATTGGTAATGGGCCTGTTCTCCAATCCATGATACATATCATTTTTTTTGCGCGGATTGTCCTCCTTTTGGGGTGGTCGCGGATTGTCCTTCTTTTGGGGTGGCCTTTAAATTTTGTCCCTTATATTTGTGATCTTTAAATTTAGGTCTTCATATTTGTGGTCTCTAAGTTTTACCCTTCACTTGAAAAGGTGGGTAAATACCTGAGGTTCTGGATTCGAACCCCCCGCTCCGACATCAAATAAAAGAATAATTTCGCAAGGTAAGGTTGGGAGGCGTGTATGCCGGATCCGGCATAACGAAAAGTCTGCCCCATAAGACAGAACTTTTTCTTAAGGCATTGTTTAGTTATGCCTTATAGGGTAGACTTTTAATTAAGGCATAACCAAAAGTATACCCCATAAGGCAGAACTTTTCCTTAAAGCATTGCTTAGTTATGCCTTATAGGGCAGACTTTTAGTTAAGGTATAACCAAAAGTATGTCCCATAAGACAGAATTTTTCCTTAAGGCATAGACTTTGCCTTATAAGGCAAACTTTTAGTTATGCCTTAAGAAAAAGTTCCGCTTTATGGGGCATACTTTTAGTTATGTCTTATGGGGCACGCTTTTAGTTAGGACATAACTAAAAGTATGCCCCATAAGGCAAAACTTTTCCTTAAGGCATAACTAAAAGTTTGCCTTAACGCTTAACTTTTGCCCGAATAGGCCTAACTTTGCTACAAACTTCTGCCTTGCGATTTTTTTTATTGAGCTTGGGTTAGAACCCAGAACCTTGGGGGATTAGGCGAAGGGAAAAAAATTAAAGACCACCTATTTGAAGGGCAAAAATTAAAAACCAGTGCCTTTGAAGAGCAATCCGCACAAAAAAAAATGATTATAATCTGCCTTCTAACTCTAAAATGGTGAGTTTTTAGCATGGAGGTCCTTTTTGCTACTACAAAAGGGTGTGTGTGTTGGGTGGGGGGGGGGGGGGGATTAAAGCATTAAAACTAACGTATCGTGTGACAAAAAAGCAATACTCCCTCTATTTTAGTTTGTACTATTTTTTTATTAGTTCGTTTTAAAAAAATATCACCTTTTTATATTAAAAAATAATTTAACTTTAAACATTTCATTTTATCCTTTATGAAAAGCTCTTATAACCATACAAATATTATGACATATTTCAAAAGTTTTATTATAGTTTACTTTCTCTCTACTTTCTCTCTCTAGCTCTAGCAGTGCACTACAGACAAAACTTGGGCGTCCGTTTATGGTGCAACAGCGTGCACCGTCACCGACATGGTGAAGGGTCGATCAGGAAAGACACAGAATCAACTCCAAGCTGATGTTCAGCTTGCGAAAGGGAATCATAGCAATAATGTTAAAGCAGAAGATATATCGAAAACCAAAGAGCTCACTAAAGCAAAGAAAACTTGCGTTGATGTCGTTTCTGTTGGGCCACTCCATAGATTGTGTCAAAGCCACAAAATTGATGGGCCAATCATAGGTGGAAATTGTTCAAACCTTCGCTGGTGGGCTTAGTAAACCCACCAACCCACTTTTTTTTTTTTTTATATATATATATATATATATATATATATATATATATATATATATATATATATATATATATATATATAAATTGTATTGTATGTAAATACTTGTACAAAAATATTGAAACTTTGTTAGAACCTAACTGAACTAGGATTAGGCAAAGGATGCTAATATCGTTAGAACGAATAGGATACCCGAGGTTTATTAACTTGGACCCAACAAAAAAAATAAAGGAGCATTTACTTTATAAATCTTTAATGTTGAAGCGTTTTCTGTTTGTAAAATGAAAAAAATGAGATAGTTTTCTTTTCCTTTTAACAAAACCAATTTTCAACATAAGTTTTTGACATAAGAGAATTTGAAAAAGTTTCATTCAAAGGAAAGATTTTTATTTGAAAGAAAGATGTAAAATGGTTCAAGTTGCTTCAAAAAGTAATTTTGGGTCTTGGCCCACCTAAGCTTAAACCAACAAGAGGAGATTCGCCTTAACTTAGAGTGTGGAAAGGGATTTTGGACAAGAATTAAGGTTTAGCTACATTTTCTAAAAGAGAAAAATTACGCGATTTTACTTTAAAGCTTTATTACAAAAAGAGTATAAATTTTATCTCAATTTTGTTGAACTCATTGCTAATCATACATACATTTTTCTAAATCTAGATAAATGGAATTATCACTTTGGACTAAACAAAAAGTCTGTCTTATGAAATCATTTTTTTGATATGCCATGATAATATAAAAGTGAGATTTTTATACATACACTTTTAAACACACTTTATCCAAGTATTTACTTAAGCCACATTTTTAAAACTCGTAGGTCAACCGCATTCTGTGGATTCTTAGTACTGGGGTGCCTTACACCTTTTCTGGGGAATTATCTGAACTCTTATCCGAACTCTAATACTAAAAAGGTTTTCACAAATAAGTTTCCTAATTTTCAATTATTAATTAGGTGACGACTCTAAAAATTAAATCCAAAATAGAGGTCAAATTATAAAGTAATTTTTATACATCGTGTAAAAGTGAACCGTAACTAGAAGAACATGATGTGGTGAGTTTTAAATAATTTGTGATATTTTTTAAATAATTATTGACACATGGCAAAAGTGGCCAAGTGTCTTAAACGTTTAAAGTGCTGGCAATAGAAGAATCTTTGGTAGACAAGTGTCATGGACACTTGTCATGTGCAAATTGTAGTCCTATGCCTATAAATAGCTATACTCCCTCCTTCAGAATGTGCATCAAATAAAAGTGTTAATACTCCCTCTCCTAGTTACACGGATTCCCTCTCTCATTTGTTTTCTATTAACTAGATAGCCTATGTTTTCTATTAACTAGATAGCTCGTGTGCTGCGCCACTTTGAATTATAGTGTATCTCTGTGTATGTAGTTGTGTTTAGATGAACTCAGCACTTTAAATTATAGTGTATCTCTGTGTATGTAGTTGCGCACGGACCCAAGCTTTCCTTTGTTATAGAATTTCACAGACAACATTCTACTTTAAATTATAGTGTATCTCTGTGTATGTAGTTGTGTTTGGATAATGATAATACATACATACATATATATATATATACTATGTTTAAAACACGATTAATATAACATTATAGTTTGTGCTCCGTATCTAAAACTTTATTATATTCGTGTTTGCTACGAATACAAAGTCGTCAAAAATTTATTTTTAAAAGAGAAGACTTGTTTAAAGGAAACTATTTTCCTCTCTTTGAAATAAAATAATAGCAATATTTAAGCATCAGTTGATACTTTGAATTTTAATTCGATTAATTTAAAGGTGTAAAATATTATATTGTTAATGTATGTAGATTGAGCCTAAACAATACTTATTATTTTTTATCAAATTTTAATTTGGATAATTCTAATTCAAATTATTATATTAATTTTACATGTTTAAAATGAAATAAAGTAGAAATTTGATTTTCTATTTAAATGAAGAACTACTATTTTTTAGTTTTTGGTTTAGCTTTTTTTTTTTTTAGTGGGAGGACCCACCAACTATTTTATTAATTTATGATTAAACAAAAAAACAGATAGTCTCAAACGAAAGCAAAAAGACAATAAAATGGAAAGAAAAGTAAAGTGCAAATGGAAAGCCTAGACGGTGTGAGGCCTTCAGATTTCAGATGCTTTCCCCAATCAATCTTGAAATGTCCTCCTCTGGAGATCTCTAAGGTCTGTCTGCTTCAACATTTTTTTTTTGTAGCACAATCACAGCATCATAAAAGTAAAAAAGCGACATCATTCATTCCCATGTTGTCAACTTTAGTGACAGGCAGCAGCTTCCTTTTCTTCTTCAGTCCTAGTGTGGTATTCTCCTCGGATTCCTCATATTTCTCAACAGGAACTGACGTGTCCTCAACCTTCTCCGTTTTCTCTTCTTTTTTGAAATGAAAGCTTAACCAAAACATCATAGCAGCACAATCATAGCATCATAAAAGTAAAAAAGCGACATTATTCATTCCCATGTTGTCAACTTTAGTGAGAGGCAGCGGCTTCCTTTTCTTCTTCAGTCCTAGTGTGGTATTCTCCTCGGATTCCTCATATTTCTCAACAGGAACTGACGTGTCCTCAACATTTCCTGATCCTTAGGTAAGGCAATTGCAACTTGTCACTGTTCACTATTCTTTTGCATTGACACCCCATCTCTTGAAAAGAGTTGAAAAGTACATCTCCATTATCCAGAGCTAAATTAGCTAAATGATCTGCTAATTTATTACCCTCTCTATATATATGCTCAATCACCACAGTTTTATCCTCCATAAGCTTCCATATTTCTTCTACCAAGGTAACAATTTGCCAAGGTACCTCTCAAGTCATCTGAATGATGTTTCTTAGCAATAAAGAATCAGCTTCAATCATGATTTTATCCAATTGATTGTCCTTCAAATATCTAAGAGCTTGCAGAATAGCCAGTGCTTCTGCCTCTGTATTAGTACTCATAGGATCATTCATTTCTTTAGCCTGAGCTTGCATCACATTACCCATCTCATTCCTTACACAAAAGGCCCATGCACTTCTCCCAGGATTTCCTCTTGAAGCTCCATCAGTGTTAACCTTAGTCCAACCCATTTCTGGAAATTTCCACTGAACTTGAATAACTTTAACATGTGAAGAGTATCTCTGTAGAGCTTCCACAACAACACTCTATCTATAAGGTGCATATTTGAAGTTCCTTCTTTTCACTTTCATAAACTGAATCAAAGTATGCATCACTTGATAGATGAGTTTAGTGATTGATACTTTCCTATCATGTCTCATGGTATTTCTTCTTTTCCAAAGTTCCCAAGTAATAATAGCAGGGACAACTTGATAAATACATTTGACATGAGGCTTTCCAGGCATATCCCACCAACTATTGATTATTTGAGTAACCTGTAGATTATCAATATTTATCCCAACTGGATTACAAAAATGCTTCCAAATAGCCTGAGCAGTTGGTGATTTTATGAACACATGAGAGAAATCTTCCACTTCAGGGTGTTGGAAAAAGTAACATCTAGAAGGGAATTGATGACCCCATTTCTTCAATTATCATCCAAAGGCAATTTAAATTTCCAAAACTTCCACATAAAAAAAGAAATCTTTATAGGTAGTCCTTCCAACCACATGTGCTTATAAAGAATGCTAGATTCCCTTCTTTGTCTTAGAAGTTGAAAAGCAGAACTTACTGTAAACCTGCCTCTAGTGTCCAACTTCCAGTATGCCTTGTCTTCCTGCATATTCTCATCTGGAGGTTTAATATTCTGCACAATATGATCAGCCAGTTCTGCAGGAAGAGCTCTTCTAAGCATCTCCTCATCCCAAAGCCCTTCATTTGCTGCTTCTTTTACAAGAATAATGGTTGGATCACATACAAAATTTGGTGGAGTAATATAATAAAGAGCTCCCAAACTGACCAATTATCAAACCAGAAATAGGAATTGCCTTGTTGAACCTTCCACCAAATTTAATGTTCAATCTCATCTCTATGCTTAATCATTTTCTTCCACACATAAGTACTTGACTTAATAGGAGCAATCACTGCATGAAACTTCTTCAAATATTTATTACTCATAAAAGTCCTCCAAAGGGATTGCTTTGTCCTCATGTTCCACCACAGTTTTGCAAACAAGGATTTAGACATATCTTGTAAACTTCTGAATCCCATACCCCCTTCCTCTGTTGGATGACATAAAGTTGTCCAGGTTGCCCAGTGCTTGCTTGAATTACCAACTGAGTTACTCCAAAAAAACTTTGCAAACAACCTGTGTATTTGTGCAAGTACTCCATCAGGAGGGTTACAGGCTGATAACAAGTGGATGGACATACTTTGTAAGACATGCTTGATTAGTGTTGTTCTCCCCCCAATAGATAACAACTTTCCAGTCCAAGAGCTAAGCCTATTTTGAATCTTTTCAATCAGCTCTTTATAATGAATATTCATTCTCCTCCCATAATACACTAGCACACCCAAATAAGTAAAAGGAAATTCTTTTTCTGGAATTTGAATAACATTATGCACCACCTCCTTGATGTTCTGTGAGGTCAAGTGATGCATATACACTGCACTTTTATGTTTGTTAATCCTCTGGCCACTCACCTTTTCATAGTTTGTTAGAGTCTTCATAACCAGCCTTAAAGATTCCTCATTAGCAGAAGTAAAAATAATAGTGTCATCAGCATATGCCAAATGATTGACATATGGATTCCATACTCCTTGTAGCTAGCTTCATTAAACAATGCATTCAGGGCTCTAGACAAACATTCAGCAGCAAGTATAAAAAGAGTAGGAGATAATGGGTCCCCTTGCTTTACCCCCCTTGAAGATCTGAAGAAACCATGTGGTTGCCCATTGATCAAAATAGAATACCAATTGTTAGAAATGATTCTGAACACTAGATTAATGGTGAATTCACCAAATCCTATTTTCCTTAACACTTTAGTCAAGAATAACCATGATACCCTATCATAAGCCTTAGCCATGTCCAACTTGATGACCACATTAGCAGACTTTCCTCTAATTCGAATATCATGTACAATTTCTTGAACCAGTACAATGTTCTCTACAATACTTCTACCTTTAACAAAGCCAGATTGTTGAGGTGAAATAATATTAGGTAGAAACTGTACCAACCTTTCATGCAGAATTCTTGAGAACACTTTACTTGTGAAATTACTCAAACTAATTGGCCTCATATCAGAAAAAGTGTTGATTTCTTTCTTCTTAGGTAATAGAACTAAGTTGGTACAAGTGATATACCTAGGTAGTTCATGTCCACAGAAGAAAAATTTCACCATTTTCACCATGTCTTTGGATATAGTGTCCCAACAAGCTTGGAAGAATTTTCCTGTAAATCCATCTGGACCCCCTGCACTATCCCCATTTAATCCAAATACTGCCCTTTTAATTTCTTTTTCTTCTGGAATTTCATAAAGCTTCTGATTCTGATCTTCTGTAACCATTCTAGGAATCTTATCCAACATAGAAAAGTCAGTAGGATTATTCTCTTCTCTAAATTGATCAGAGAAGAATCTGATTGCTTCCTGAGCTATCTCCTCTTCAGACTCTAACCATGTACCTGTTTGATCTTGAATTCTTTGCAATTTTAATTTCCTCCTTTTTCCATTAACATGAGCATGAAAGAATTTTGTGTTTCTGTCCCCATCTTGAAACCACTGCATACCAGCTTTTTGCTTCCAAAATTTCTCTTCAATAGCATAAAATCTAATCAAATCAGCTTGTACCCTCTGCAACCTCTCTCTATTCAGCCCTGTAGGATTCTGTTCAAATTCCCTCTCATGAACTTGCACCACTTCCTCAAGAGAAGCTATTTGTGTAAATATCTCACCATATGAATCCCTGCTCCACTTAGAAAGGGCTCTTCCCACCTTTTTTAACTTATTATGAAAGTTAGAGAACAGATCTGAGCCATAAGATTCCTCTCAGTTTTCTTTGACCACATTTTGAAATGACTCATGTTCAACCCAGAAGTTAAGAAATCTGAAAGACTTCTTAATAACTCTACTATCAGCCTTCATGTTCACCAACAATGGAGAGTGATCAGACCCTTGTTTAATAAGATGCTTAATGCCCAGATTAGGAAATTTATTTTGAAGAGCCTGATTTCCCAAACATCTATCCAACCTTTTAAAAATACAGGCCTCATCTGATCTCCCATTCCACCATGTAAATATACTTCCAGTAAACCCCAAATCCACCAATAAGCATGTGTCAATACAATGCCTAAAGTCCTCAGTTTCAGCAAACTGCACTGGTAATCCTCCAAACTTCTCAATAGCATCAGTAATTACATTAAAGTCTCCCCCCACAAGCCATTGAATATTGACATGAGATGAAATATTGTAAAAATCTGCCCATAAAGCAATTCTGCCACTTCTTTCAGTACTTGCATACACAAATGTAACCAACATTTCATGTCCATTCACCAGATGTGTAAATTTGCAAGATAACATTTGTTCAGTGTCTTCTTGAATTTCAACGTGTATGTCAGGTTCTATAAACAGCCAGATTTTCCCATTTATATTTTGCCAAGTTGTTCCCGTATTAAGCCATAACCTGTACATATTTATATGCCTCACATGTTGGATAGGCTCCATTAATGCAACATAATTGAAATGTTTCTGTCTATGTAGTAATATCACCCTCTCAAAGGCTTGTTGAGTGTTTACAGACCTTATGTTCCAAATAAGTGAGCTATTCATTGCGAAACTCCTTTTGCATAGGCTGTCCTTGTTTGTACTCCCCCCAATGTCTTGGGTGGAACACTTCTATCCCTTATTTTGTGGCCCCTTTCAGCTTTTGATAAATGTTTAAGAGAGATATCCCCACTATTTTTATCCTCCATAAAAGCTGATGTAAGAGTGTCTCCTTCTTCCTCTTCTCCAATGTCTATTTCCATGAGCTTTTCTTCATTATGTGCAGTATTCTTAAATTCATGATCTTTAGCTACCAGTTGGGAATTATTTTTTCCTAAACTTGCTTGTTCCTTTTCTACTGTATCATTACTGTTTAGGCTTCCTTGATCCCCTGTTGGTATTGCCATTTCTTTTTTATCGCCCACCTCTTTTCTGCATTCTAATTGACGTTTCCTTAAACCCATGCTTCTATATAGTTAAAATTCTTTTTAGTGTCCTTTTGTGGTCATTTGTTTTTCATCTAAAACTTGCTGGTATTATAATTTAATTTTGCTGATTCCTGTATCCTCTAATTTATTTAGAGAAAGACTTGTTTAATCCTGAGGAAACATTTCACATGCTGAAATAGTTTCTTAGGACAGTGCCTAGCACGACTCAAGTCATATTTGCTAAATAAATAAATTATCGTAGTAGTATTTATTTTTCAAGTGTTGTTATATTACTTTGATAAATAAATAAATATTTATTATTATTATTATTATTATTATTATTATTATTATGATTATTATTATTATTATACTGTTTTATTTTGTGATTTTCCCCAACAATCTAAGAAACTATGGCAAATAATATCACTTGTGAAATTATCGATAACGCTGACGTTAGTGTTGTTATGGTTGCTGCTGTTCCCATAATCTTGCCAGATGTCCATGGTGTTGAAGATGCATTAACATGTCCACAATTTAGCCAAACAATGATGTCAAAATTTAGGTATGTAAATAGACATGGTTACAAGCCTAAAGCTAATAATAAAACCTTCGTGAAAAATACACCTCAATGTAAGAGAATTTTTGCGAGAAATGATAATCCTGTTAAGTCAAAAATAATTTTGACTGAAGCGGATGATATAATTATTGCGGTCATTTCAGAAATAAACATTGAGGCCAATGTGAGAAACTGGGTGATAGACTCTGGTGCTACTAGGCACATTTATGTAAATAAAAATGATTTTGTGTCATACACCCAAGTTAAGGAAGGAGAAGAAATTGTTTATCTTGGTGAGTCAAGGACAACTCAAGTTCTTGGGAAAGGAAGAGTTCTTCTCAAACTCACATCGGGTAAAATTCTAGCATTGAGTGATGTGTTGCATGTTCCTAATATCTGAACTAATTTGATTTCTATGGGATTATTAGGAAAATTTGGGGGTGAAGGTATCTTTTGAAGAAAATGAGGTTGTGTTGACCAAAAATAATATTTTGGTGGGCGAATGATCTTGTAACCGTGGTCTAATCGTGCTTAATGTTTCTAATGATATCTGTGAACATGCATTTACTTCTGCTTATATGGTTGAGTCTATTTCTTTGTGGCATGCTAGATTAGGACATGTTAATACCGCATATATAAAGAAAATGCAATCGCTTCGTTTAATATCTGCTTTAGATTCAAATAATTTTGACAAATGTGAAATATGTGCTGATGCTAAAACTACTAAAAAGTCTTGTTTTTCAGTAAATAGAGAAACTGAATTATTATCTTTGATTCACACTGATTCAGGTGATTTAAAGCAGATTATGACTAGAGGTGGTAAAAGATATTATGTGACTTTCATTGATGATATTTCTAAATTTACTAAGTTGTACTTGCTTAGAAATAAAGATGATGCTTTTAATGCCTTTATTTCTTATAAAATGGAGGTTGCAAATCAGCTTAGTAGAAAAATCAAGAGAATTAGATCTGATAGAGGTGGAGAATATTTGTCCTTAAACGCTTTTTGTGAAAAAGAAGGTATTATTCATGAAATAACTCCGCCTTATTCACTTGAGTCTAATGGAGTAGCTGAAAGGAAAAATAGAACATTGAAGAAATGATGAACTCCTTGTTAGTTAGTTCTAATGTTCCTAATAATTTGTGGGGTGAAGCTATATTATCTGCATGTCACTTACAAAATAGGATTCCTCATAAAAGAACTGGAAAAACTCTTTATGAATTATGGAAAGGTTATAGACCTAATTTGAAATATTTAAAAGTGTGGGGGTGTCTTCCTAAAGTTCTCTTGCTTGAACCTAAAAAGAGAAAAATAGGTTCTAAAACTGCTGACTGTATGCTTATTGGATATGCTGAACATAGTGCTGCATACAGATTTCTCGTGTTGAAAAGTAATGTGCTTGACTGTAATACTATAATTGAGACAAAGAATGCTGAATTTTTTGAACATATTTTTCCATTATCTGATAAAATTTCTCATGCACCTGTTGAAATAAATACTGAGATTACCTCTAATGAGGAAGTGAGCAGGAGCAAAAGGCCTAAGAAAGAATATTTTTCTTATGGAAATGATTTTCAAACTTTTCTTATCGATAATGAACCATCAAGTTATTTTGAAGCTATATCTTATTCTGATGCTAAATTTTGGAAAGAGGCAATAAAAGTTGAAATTGATTCTATCATGAAAAATAGTACATGAGTTTTAACTGATTTACCTCCTGGTGCAAAACCTATTTGTCACGACCCAACCCCGTGGGCCGCGACTGGTACCCTAACTGGGTACCCGTACATACCTACTTGACCGAATTCCGTGCCACTCAGATTTTTTTTTTTTAAATCGATGTTTACAGAATCAGGCTGATACAGATACGGCACGCGCGCGAACATATATATATGTATATACCTGAACATGCAGACATTTACAGATAAGCCGATAAGGCTAACATACAGACGAAACCCGTAACCCACACATCTATCTACAGGCCTCTACAGACATACAAAATCATATGACGGGACAGGGCCCCGCCGTACCCCAAAATACCATACATACAGAGTCTACAGATAACAGAAGATATATACCAAAAGTATTTGCTCCGGATCAAAGGAGCTCTTTAGAATAGCAGAATCCGAGCCCTAGACTGGCGGCGTATCACCAAGTGCGCCTGTACCTGCGGGCATGTAACGCAGCCCCCGAAGAACCGGGGGTCAGTACGAAAAATGTACCGAGTATGTAAAGCAGAAATATATCAAACATAATCATGATCTGGATCGGAAGCACAAAAATATAATAGACAGGCTCGTAAGCCGGACGGACATAGTCATAGTCCCGACAAACGGACAAAATCATGGTCCAGACAGACAGAATCAGAATTCATACGGACATACAGAATCGGAACCCGTCGGCCAGATAATCCAGACGGACAGACGGAATCATAACCGGTTGGACAGATAATCCGGACGGATATACAGAAACATAACCAGTCGGACAGATAATCCGGACGGACATACGGAATCATAACCAGTCGGACAGATAATCCGGACGGACATACAGAATCATAACCAGTCGGACAGATAATCCGGACGGACATACAGAAGCATAACCCGTCGGTCAGATAATCCAGACGGACATACAGAAGCATAAGTCATACAGACGGAAAGAATCACACATAGGGTGCAGGAACGTGGTCGCCACTCCTGCCATTGGCACCACAACACGTCAGATATCAGAAATTCTTCTCCGATCTCCGTCACACATCATAACATAACCACGGTACCCGGGGGCGGACAGATAACACAGCACCCCGAGCCCGGACACATCATACTTCGTAATATATCATCGGTAACCGGGGACGGACATATAACACAGTACCCCGGAACCGGACACATCATACTTCAGAATTCACATATGGGGCTCGGTGGCCCACCGCACGATATACGTACCGGCCCGGGATCCGGTGAAAGGAATCATAGCATGTGCACGAACTGATTAATGAGGAACCACATACATACAGACTCAACAGAACAGAAGTAGGCCAACTGGCCGATCGAACCAAGTATTCAGATAGGTTTCAAGGTACGTGCCTACACGTCACTTGGGGAGGCACGACGGATTATAACCAGAACCAGATTTCCAAATGTCAAGAGTTATTTTATAAGATTTGTATAAAAACAGTCATAATGTGATCAAAATAGTAGTCCAGATGTTTTCTGAGAAAATCGGGCAAAACTAAAGTAATTAAGATCATACAGAAGGTATCGGGCCTCGTGGGCCCGCCGCGGATAAACTCGAGGCGACATAGGTAAATTACCGATAGTAGACCTTGTAAGGTCATCCAAAATCATCTGGAAGTGTTCCGACTCTGTTTAGGGAAGTTTTGTACAAAAATTCACTTTAAAGGCAATTTGTAAGAAAATAGCTTCAATTGGATTGAAGGAATTGGAGCGGTTTTCCGTCTCGAATTCCGGGGGACGGAGTCGTACTTAAGGCTCGCGGCCGAGCCTATCACATCTGGAACATGTCTAGGAACAAAGGGAAATGCTTCACATACCTCGATAGCGCCTTACACTCGCTTGGCGTCGACTTCAATTTCGTCCAAAATCTGGAAATGGTCAAGTTTACCATTTGTTAGTTTCAAACTTTCAATATTCCAACTTAACACATGCTTGCCTACCGAAATTTCGGCAGCATTTCCTCTGTATACACGACATCCCCGAGACTTAGCTCGGCTCAACTCATCAACACAACAACCCAGAAATGACATTAAAACAACAATAAACATTGAGACATACACTATGGCATCACTAGCCATCTTTCGACATAACGAAACATCTTTCGTTTCAAACTTACATTTCCAAACCAAACTTATTATTTTCATATTCATTATCCATTAAAATCATTACGACATACATCGGAGGCATCCATACCATTTTCACACGATATACACAAGATATACGCAATATACAAGTTTCCTACTAAGGGCAGATTTCGCCCACAACTTCCAATCTTTTAGCATAAACATCCATAACATATTCTTACCTTCCAACTCCATCAATGATAACCATAATTTGCATCTTCCTACTTTCATTTCCACATTTACATAAACCATAATAAAGTTGCATGTTTTCCTACAACAACTTAATAATCATTTTTCCATAACAACAAAAACCACTACTCTTTCATTCACTTCACAATTAACACAATTAACATACTAACAAAATTTAGTTCACCTTCCAACATCAACACACACCACACGGCCACATACTATATTCTCCAACTTCCATTAATTCATTCAACTTTCATTTCTAATACAATTCCCACCATAACTACAACTAGATTATCACATAAAATTCAATTCATATTTCCTACACCTTAATACACACTCACGACCAACTTCCAAACAACACACCCACTTTACAAACCTCCTTACTTTCATAAGTTCTACTCAATTCTACATACTACAGCATGAACCAAACTTCATAACATAAGAAAATGAATTGATTCTTACCTTTCCTCTTCACTTTCCACTTGCCACTAAAGTTGTCCTCTTGCCAAGATAATGGTATCACTTTGTAGAGAATCTTGCACTTAGTAATAATCCCACAAGAAATGGATTTTTTGAACCAAGCATTGAGCTCCAAAAATTTTTCTTTTCTTTTTCTCTTTCTCTTTCTCTCTAGCCGTGACCTTCTTTCTTTTTTTGTTCTTGTTTTTACTTTGCTTTTTCTTGAAGCTTCTTTGGATAAAGATGAACATATAATGTCCCATGGAAATTAATTAATTTCCATGGACTTGGGCCATAAGTGGCCGGTTGGGCCTCCCTTTTTGGGCCTCACTTCTCTTATTTGTTTTTAAGCCCAATTGTTGGCTAACTAATTGTATTTCATGGAACAAGTTTCCAAAATTCCCATTTTGCCCTTGGCCTCCTTTCGTAACTCCACACCAATGTATTCTTAGCCGACATATTCATACCAAGTAAGGTCCAAATATGGCCTCATTCATTACAAGCCAAGTTATCTCGAATTTTTCGAATAGGCAAAAATGCCGGATGTAACACTATTGGTTGTAAATGGATTGTCAAAAAGAAGCTTAATCCTGACGGCTCTATAGATAAATATAAATCTCGTTTAGTAGCAAAAGAATTTTCTCAAAAACAAAAAATTGATTATTTTGATACATTTGCACCGGTGACTGAATTGCTTCCATTCGAGTGTTAATTGCCTTAGCATCAATTCACAAGCTTTTTATCCATCAAATGGATGTAAAAATAACTTTCTTAAATGGGGATTTAGAAGAAGAAATTTATATGGTTCAACCTGAGGGATGTATTGTTACTGGACAAGAAAATAAAGTTTGTAAATTAATGAAATCACTTTATGGCCTTAAGCAAGCTCCTAAACAGTGGCATGCGAAATTTGATCAAGTCTTAATTAAAGACATGTTTTCTTCTGTTGAAATGGATAAATATGTTTATACTAAAGTGGTAGACAATGATTATGTGATAATATGCTTATATGTTGATGACATGCTATTATTTGGTACAAGTTTAAATATTATGGAAAATACCAAATTATTTTTGTCTACTAATTTTGATATGAAAGATCTGGGTGAAGTAAATATGATATTGGGAATTAAAGTTATAAGGAGTAATGATAATATATTGCTGTCACAAGAACATTATGTGGAGAGACTTCTTAAGAAGTTTGATTGTTTTGAGGTGACACTTGTGGCCACTCCTTATGATGCTAACTCTCAATTGAAAAAGAATAATGGTGACCTAGTTGCTCAGTCTAAATATGCTCAGATATTGGGAGTCTGATGCATTTAATGAATTTTACTAGGCCTGATATAACTTATGCTGTGTGTAGACTGAGTAGATATACTCATAATCCCAATCATGAGCATTGGTCTGCATTAATTAGGCTAATGAAATATTTGAGAGGAACCATGAATTATGGTATCATGTATAGTGGATTTCCTTCTACCTTAGAAGGGTATTGTGATGCAACCTGGATCTCTGATTCAGATGAGATAAAATCCACTAGTGGCTAGGTGCTCACCCTTGGTGGGGGTGCAATATCGTGGAAATCAGCTAAGGAGACGATCATTGCTAGATCGACTATGGAGTCAGAGTTTATAGCTCTGGAGTTAGCTAGTTCTCAGGCTGAGTGGCTAAGAAATTTCTTAGCAAATATCCCTTCAACGAAGGATGAGTTGCCTCCTATGTTTATGCATTGTGATTGTCAAGCGGCAATAGCTATTGCAAAGAATAAATCTTATAATTATAAGAGCAGACATATGAAATTGAGACATGATGTCATTAAGCAGCTGCTGAGAGATGGAATAATTTCCATTGATTATGTGAAGTCAGAAATGAATTTAGCCGATTCACTGACTAAACCCGTGGGTAGAAAATTAATTCTTCAAACTTTAAGAGAGATCGGGTTAAGGCCATATGATTGTCAATAGAGATGATAAACCAACCTATATGAGAGTAGAGTGGGGCCGCTCCTATGAGACGTTGGCCTAGTCTCTAGAGCTCTCATGAATAACTAGGCACGCGCATGGCCTAGGGCCCAAAATCGCGTTGAACAGCAAAATTACGGAGTCGAAATGTGATTGATAAAGTCTCTGATTTACAACAAGAATTATTGGTTCATAAATTTTTTTTATTTCCCCAGTAATTCTGTAAGTTAAATTTTATCGATTTAAGTTTGGTTCATAGCCCAAAAGGCACCAAACCTACTGTATTTCAGACATGCAAATCCAACCAGTTTTATTTTCTTTCTAAAAATTCTTTAAAATAGTGGGGGATTGTAGTGATATTTTAAAGAATTTGTGATATTTTTTAAATAATTATTGACACATGGCAAAAGTGGCCAAGTGTCTTAAACGGTTAAAGCGGTGGCAATAGAAGAATTTTTGGTAGACAAGTGTCATGGACACTTGTCATGTGCAAATTGTACTTTTATGCCTATAAATAGCTATACTCCCTCCTTCAGAATGTGCATAAAAAAAAAGTGTTAATACTCCCTCTCCTAGTTATACGGATTCCCTCTCATTTGTTTTCTATTATTTCTTTTTAATGTCCTTTTGTGGTCTTTTATTTTTCTATCTCCTAACATTTGCTGGTATTATAATTTAATTTTCCTGCTTTCTTAGGATAGTGCCTAGCACGACTCAAGTCATATTTGCTAAATAAATATATTATCGTAGTAGTATTTATTTTTCAAGTGCTTTTATATTACTTTGCTAAATAAATAATATTTATTATTATTATTATTATTATTATACCGTTTTATTTTGTGATTTTCCCCAACACATGAATCTCTTGGAAGATATACCAAAACAAGCTTCATGGATAATGCAAAAGATAATAAAGGCCGGGAAGTATTTCCTGGAAGCTGGTTATGTATTGACTGATATTCATCGGATGAACTGTTTCCCTACAAAACAGTTCTACTTTAGAATCAGAGGTGAGTTCCCAAAAGTAATGTGGAGGAGAATGGTCTGTAACAACATGAGGTTGCCTAAATGGATTTTCATTTTCAGAATAGCTACTCATGGCAAATTATACACCTAAGACAGATTCAGTAGTTGCGGTGTTACTACTACACTGACACGTCCTATGTGTGATCAAGCTCCTGAAAGCCATTCACACTTATTATTTGCTTGTTCTACTGGTGGAAAACAGTGGACGAAGCTACTGAGATGGGAAGGTATCAATAGAAGTAACTGGAACTGTGTATCTGAAAATATTTGGGATGTCAATAATGATAAAGGAAGAGGTGCCAGAGATGAAGCATACATGATGACATCTGCTGCTGCTGTTTATAATATATGGAGGGAACGAAACTGAGAGTGTTCCAGAACAAAAAATAATCAGTGGACAGCTTACTTAAGCAAATTATCCAGGAGGTGCACTTTTGAGGACACAGGAAGCCACAAGTTGCAGATTGGTTGATATCTTTTTTTTATTTTTTATCCTAGATAGTTGCCATATTTAGGGGATATTAATTTTTAAACTTGGGTGTCTTGTTTTATTTTAATACTGTTAGTTGTTGATGCTAGCTGAAGTTATGGGACTTATGTCCATATCTCAGTTTTTCCTGCTTTGTAACGGACATCCAATTTTGGTAATAAATTATTATTTACCAATTTTTTATTTATTATAAGCCTCACATGTGTTCTGCCATGTTTAAGATCATAAGTTTAGAAAATCTTTATGTTTTCCCTTAAACTTTGTGTTAGAATCAAATTATACCGTGCAAGTTAGAACCAGAGAAAGTATACAGTAATACAATTTAATATTTTTATATCATGTATATAACTACGTGACATCCAGAAAGTATAATCACTTACGCCATAAATCTGGGTCGCTTTTTGTTATGTTATTTGCATCCTTCAAAAATATCGGTGTGTATAAATAAAATATATATTTTTAAATGATTCAAAATAAGTGCGGCGATATTTTTAGAGGATCCATGATCCAAGCATGGATCCGGGCAAGTTCTTGGTTACCCATGTGACCAAATACATGGGTATGGTGTCAACTGAAATACCTGCCATTCACTTTCTGTCCCACGTGTAAGCAACTCACTCGTCCGATCTTTTCACCTACTAACACGGCCTTCAAAAGCTCAAACCTGGGATCGCCACTCCCCTCTATTTCCATATTCCGTACATGTTAATTAACTAACCACCTTCCTTAATTTTCCTATTATTACACATTCCTAATTAACCTCTTATTTTCTTCCTTCTCGTTTTCTTCTTGTTCTAATCATTCTTTGCAGCTAAATATATCTTATTATTAATCACGATCTCATTTTTCTCTGAATTTTGGTATATAGTTGGAATCTTGATCCTATGTGTGACTGTGGTTATTGATAAAATTTGAAGGAAGGTCAACTGTATTCATAGTCATATTCATATTCTTCTATAAAATGTCTATTTTTGGGACAGTTTAACAGCTGTCCATGTGCTTGTAGTAATAATGCCTCAAAGACCAATAAATAATAAGGAGTGCCTTTAAACAAGGCCATTTATTGTATTTTTGATGGAGTGAAATTGGTGGGTGGTAGAAAGAAATGATGGCTACAAGCACAAACATGTCACCCTGTAATGGTGAAATGGAAAATGGATTCTGCAAGGAAAATTTATCAGACATTGAAGAAAATCAAGAAGAGTCGGATCAGTCGAGCCAGTTAAATATAGGGAAGCCACCAAGAAACATTACAGGGATGCGACATTGTATTAGCCAGGCAACATTGGCAGGTACTTCGGTATTGGTGAGTGAATCACAATCACTACAAAAAAAAAAAAAATGAAATTAGCTATGAACTTCGTCGCTAATTTGCAGTAAATTGCTCATAGCTAACTATAATTCGTTGCTAATCCATAGCTAAATAGATATGTGAAAGCGCGAGCTCAATTGAGCCCACAGAGCTTGTCCTAGTTCCGCCTCCAAATTAATTTCACTTGGTTCTTGCTTGCTTTTGTAGAGTGCGAATCATATGCATGTAGGTGTCTATTGTAAAATTGCTTGCTTAACATAATTTGTTTTATACATTTTATGTCCTAAGCTTAGGAGGTAGAGCAAGATAACAGATTGTGTATATGATTGTCTTTGGTGAATCCTAGGACTTATGTAGGATATAAAAGGAGATATGTGAGAAAAAAGCAAAAGACATACAGGGAGCGGTTTTTCTATCATTAGTAGCAGGGGCGGATTTAAAGGTTGGCAGTGTGGTCACCCGAACACTCTCGGCAAAAAATTTCTCTGTATATATAGGGTAAATTTTCTGAGTTTACGTAGATATATACGTTTTGAACACCCTCAAAACATGGAAAAGCCTAGCTCAGCTGTTTCCGAACACTCTGGATGAAAATCCTGGATCCGCCACTGATTAATAGTATTGTAGTACACCTAATTACTTGGTAAGAGCAACGTCTAGGGTTCAAATCCAACTCCGGGAAACTAAGGAGCCATTTGGCTATGAGAATTATTCACTTTTTTTGCGGAAGAATTTCATTTCAAAATCAGTGTTTGTGATTTTGGGTATAAAATTTTCAAATCCAACTTGGATTTGGGTTCCGAATTTAGAAAGGTGAATTTGTTTTCCTACTCCATCTTTATAAATTCCAAATAAAGTGTTCTCTTCTCTCCGTTGCTAAAAATATAACCAAACATGACTCCATCTTCAATTCCAACTTCATAAATTCCAAATAAAGTGAAAAATATTTGGAATCTATGGCCAAATGCCTACTAATATTCTAGTTTCTTAATAGTACGAAGTAGGTATAAAAAATTAATCTGAAAAAAACAATAACAAAGCCTCAATCCCAAGCAAGTCAATTTAAGGCCGTTTTATACCAAGCTAGCACTAGAAGTTCTTTGCATCTTTTACTAAGTCTCTAGTTATTAGGTGTGCGAACAAAATACCACATTGATAGCTGAAAAGAAAAGAGAGCTATTTATAAGGAGTTGAATACTCTTAATGATGTGAGGCCTTTTGGGAAAAACCGTGCGGGCTTGGCCCAAAGCGGACAATATCACATCATGTTAAGAGTATCTTTGGACCGTTTTAGCCCAACAACTGGTATCAGAGCCAATGGTTTGGCGGGACGAGTATGAAGATGACGGAGTGTGGCGTGGGGCGCGGCTTAGTGCCTTTGCCCGTCTATGGGTCGATTTACGACCTTTACCCGTAGTTTTGAAGACGCATTCACAGCCTTTGGTCTTCGGTGGCCGTAAATACTTTGACAGCGTGGTTGACACACAGACATGTTGAATCTCTGACCCGTGGTATGATAATGAGCCACGTGGTACTTAGTTCGAGGGGGAGATTGTTAGATGTGAGGCCTTTTGGGAAAAACCGTGCGGGCTTGGCCCAAAGCGGACAATATCACATCATGTTAAGAGTATCTTTGGACCGTTTTAGCCCAACACTAGTCTCTGGCAAGAAAGACCAAAAGACTCCTAGCAAACATTGGACCTAAATAAGCTGTCAAAATGAGATCTCAATCTTATAAAATGTTCTTTGTCTTGAGATTGAATAGCTTGATTGCTGCAGCAAGCTAATAAAAAAAGTCTGTAACTTCTTGCAACTGTTCACCTTCCACATTTTTATGCTATGATTATATATGCAAATGATGGCTTTGTAGGTCGTATGATGAATTATAAGTTGTTGCTAAATTGTGATTTGTTTGTATTAAATATATTCCTACTTTTTCTTCAGCTGTCAATTCATAAACACCGCAAGTTCTGCAAGCTTGTAGTCTTGTAGATTGTTTAGCTGGAGAAGCTTCTTATATGTGTTCATGCGTTTATGCAATTTCCTAATTGAACTTTTTCTTTGTTTTATGAAATATCTAGGAGTCTACTACACAAATTGTTCCTCTTAAGTCATCATCACGCGATGATTCTGGATATGTTCCCATCTTTCGCTCAGGAAGCTATTCTGAGATTGGACCAAAACCAAACATGGAAGATGAGCATATCTGTATCGATGATCTTTGCAAACACATTGGCGCGTCCAAGGGGCTTCCTTCTCCAGGGGCATTTTATGGGGTCAGTAACTTCTAATTTGGTTCCAAATTGTACTTTCTGAGAAAAGACTAAAGTGGCACATGTATCTTTCTTGAAATTATTCCTACAATATGTGAAAATACACTTTTTGGAAAATGAAATATCCTTTTTGATCAATATCGCCCCTAGCACTTGTAATGAGTAAAATGCAATATCACTTTGTAATAGAGTAAAATGTGATGTCACTTGACTGTTTCCGCTCTTGTATCAGATCCAAGCATAGATAATTTTGAAATTCAATAGAAAGATGCTCACTTGGAGAATTTGAAGTTCCTGGTACTTGTTAACCCTTTTGGTTTATTTAAGTTGCTTGATAAATTTTTATTTGTGTACTTTCAGGTGTTTGATGGTCATGGTGGTGTTGATGCTGCATCATTCACTCAAAAGAATCTCCTAAGCTTTATTGTAGAGGATTCGCATTTTCCATCGATGGTCAAAAGAGCTATAAGGAATGCTTTTGTTAAAGCCGATAATGCACTGGCTGATACTAAATCACTTGATAGTACCTCTGGAACAACTGCTCTGACTGCACTTATTTTAGGACGGTAAGTCATATATTTCTAAATTTTTCATCTCTGGTAGGAGCTAGATGCATTCATGCAGTGGCTCCCCAATAAATTGTTTATATTGTTTATACAAGCTTTGAATCTGCTAAAATATGTCAATATTTAGGTTAGGCACAACACGTGATGTGTGGATTAGGCACATGTCACGGGTTTGAATCCTGTCGTAGACAAAAGCCTGGTATTTAAGTGGAGAAGGGTAGACGGACGGATTCATAATCCATCGAGTTTCGAACTGTGTGCTATTGACCCTCGGGGATTTCTCGGTTATCAAAAAAACCATTTATGCGATGTTTAGGTCAGATATCAAAGTGATTTGGTACAAAAGGGAGAAACATTGTTGGAAACTTAAAACAAAAAGTTCATTAAACTGGTGAGTATTGATAATTAGATTTGACAAACCTGCCAAAAATATGGAAGAGTCATTGATGATAAAATCGTCGTTTCTACTGCATGTTCAAAGCATTTACTATCCTTACTTTGCAGCTTTGCAAAGCCAATACACATTCAAAACAAATGGGTATATATCAATCCACTTTCCTATTCCCATGTGGATAACCTAGTTCTATAAAGATTTAAGATTCTACTCTTCCTGGCTTCTTTATTTCTGATTTTGGATGAATATATTGTCCAACTGTAAACAGGACAACAATACGTTGTCAAATCTAACCAATCGGATTTCATTACTGCCTAAAAGTGCCTTTGGTCCTTTGTGGTAGGAGAGGTTTTCTTACTTGATTTAGCCTTGAGATTATATCGAATAATGGTAAAGATATGTTTCATGCTTGAAATCTAGAATTTAGTTCTAATATCTACTTACAAAGCCAGATAGGATGCGTCGAAGGATTGTTTATCTGGCCCCCCTTATCCTTTTTCATTTGTCACAATAGGTAACTTACATTGGCTTCTTTATTTATATTGTGGCAATCCACAGGACCATGCTAATTGCTAATGCTGGGGACTCTCGAGCTGTACTAGGAAAACGAGGAAGAGCGATTGAATTATCAAAAGACCACAAACCAAACACAACTTCTGAAAAATTAAGAATTGAGAAACTAGGGGGAGTCATCTATGACGGTTATCTCAATGGACAACTCTCGGTTGCACGAGCTCTTGGTGACTGGCACATAAAGGGTCCCAAAGGTTCAAAAGGACCCTTAAGCTCGGAGCCAGAGTTGGAAGAAGTGGTCCTGTCTGAAGAGGATGAGTTCTTGATAATGGCCTGTGATGGCTTATGGGATGTCATGAGTAGCCAGTACGCGGTAACTATTGTGAGGAAGGAGCTCATGCTGCATAATGATCCCGAGAGATGCTCGAGGGAGCTTGTTAGAGAGGCTCTAAAGCGTAACACTTGTGATAATCTAACGGTGCTTGTAGTATGCTTCTCTAGCGATCCACCCCCGCGAATTGAAATACCAAGAACTCAGAGAAGGAGGAGCATATCAGCTGAAGGATTAGATCTTCTAAAGGGTGTCTTGAGTGACATATAAAGCAGACTTTGGTCAACTGCTTGTACAAATGAATTAACTTACTACACTACACACCATTGTCAGGGATTTTTCTGAGTTTTCTGCTGTCCATGGCAATGGTATATTGTTGCTGATTTAAAAAAAGAAAATCTTCTGTAAGGATCTTCTACCAGCTCAATTTTGATTTATTCAGTTGTCACTGTTACTATTCCTTGAATGTGGCTGCTCTCATAATAAGATTCATATGTACACCAATTCAATCTCACACTAATCTAGTGGATGGCCATAATCTATGAAATGATTGGATTATGTTAAGTTTGGAGTTTAAGTTTTGTGCACTTACAGGGTATTTGTTTTTTATGAAATTTGGTTATGATGATATGCAACAATAGATAACTCTTCGTAGCAAACTTGATATTTGGTAACTTGAAAAATAAAGTAATAACCTTCTATATATAGTGAGTTCAATTACATTCGTAGGGTAAATCCTTGTGTTAAACACTATTCCTTCCCCAACAAAGGTTATGACGTCAAAAAGGGAAGGAGTTTAAGTTTCTATTCTTCACAATTGATAGTAAATTTGGAATATTGGTCATGCAAACAAGGGGAATATCTTGGAATGTCACAGATCCAATGCAGTGCACGAGCCAAAATACGAGTCATGATGGCACCGACGCTATCCCCTGGTAGGCGAACCATTCCCAAAATATTTACCTCTTTAAGGAAATATATGCGGAAATTAAATACACCGACGCATTAATGAACACCGTAATAATATAAACAAGTGCGGAAAGAAAACTTTTATGATAAAACTTCCCAAAACCTAGTCTTAACTTGTTGTCACGACCCAACCCACCATGACTGGCACTGATAACGTCCAAATACACTCCTAAAAAAGAAAGTGTACACGGTCGTTTGCAATATATTTACCCAACTATGAGTCGGGGTCGATCCCACAGGGAACAATGTGCTAGGCGATTAAGAAAGTAAGGAACTTTCACCAACTACGCTAAAGCCAAACGATAGATAATATTTTGATTTTTTGTTTGAGAAAATTATAACTAATGCGGAAATGTAAACTAACCTAGAAAGCGAGTAAAATGATCAATGGCCACAAGCATGGATAATAGGAGATTACACTCAAGTAACGATCCAACGTATTTTACGATTTTACAACTAAGAGCGGATTTGTGTTGATAGATAATGATATCTAAAATCTCATTGAAAGTCTTCCAACCAAATCAATGAATTTCACTCTATGCTTTTCCAAGCCTTAGAGTGTGATATTAGGTACAATCAATTTAACCTCAAGTAACTATCCTCTTCCGAGCTCAAGTTATTAGATGAGTTTAATGACCCAAATTCTTGTTAATTAATCTTTCCCAACCTAGATTTCCTCTTCCAAGCTCAATCTAAGTAAATGGGTGAGTCCTAGGGTTAGCTACTCCCTTTGGAAACATTCAAGAATGAGATTAATTAAATCAACAAAGACCCACTTCAATAGCAATAAAAATCATTCAATACATAAGCAAAACAAGAGTTTCAATCCAAACTTTAATCAAGAATAGTTTCATAAACAAGATTCAAGTATAGAAATGAAATACTACACACTTAAATATTCAATACAAAACAAGGAATTGAAGAAAGGTTTAAGAATTATCTCATTAAAGAACTCCAATCTTCTCCTCCAATGGTGTAGGTGAAAGAAATCCTAGCCTCCAAGCTTGCAAAATGGCAAAAGATGGAAAATGTTTTGCCCTTGCCTCTCTTTTGTAGCTCCCCCCAATTTTTCCAAGTCCAAAAAATGTCAAAATCTGCCCCCATATTTCTGTTTTTGCAATTCTGCCCGTTTTTGCAAAACTGTCCACTTTTGACAGTTTTGCAAATCTGTCCCGTTTTTGCAAAACTATCCAGTTTTGACAGTTTTGCAAAAATGTCCAGTTTGACCTCTTTTTGACTTTCTTTTCACTTGGCATCTTCCGATCACTCATTTCAGCTACTTGGCTTGTTTTGCTCTATTTTGTTCCATTTTGGTCCATTTTGATCCATTTTGCTCTTTTATGCTCTCCGGGTATCTTTTCCTACAAAACAACATAAAAACATAAAAAGTAACAACAAAAGTGCTTAAAGAGTCACAAAAACTTAAGGAATTAGCATCGAATATCGCGTAATTTCACGACTCATCAACTACCCCCAACTTAAAGTCTTTGCTTGTCCTCAAGCAAATCAAAACAAAAATCTCAATGAGGAACCACTTTAAGCACAAAAACATGACTTTGGTTGGTACCAACAATTAGGTTACAAGCATGTGAAGCTTCAACCAAAACACTCCCTCATTCAAAATACAATTTCAAGAATGCAATAGAGATATAAAACTATCAAGCAACAACACTCAAGTCTCAATAAGTGACTCAAAACCACTAGTTTACTAGATATGCTCACTTGACTCAACTTGGAATTTTTGAACATCACCACTCTATCATAATTCATATGCCCTCACAAGAAAGAAAGTCCCAAAATCACTATATTCACAACAACGACACAAGAGACAAATACACAAAGTCACTCACACTCAACAAAGAAATTCTAGTGCTAACAAATATCACACCATAAGCTTGCCCTTATTTTCAATCATCGCTAACTCAAGAACCTTCAGTTGGAGATCACATAGGGACTTTTTAAGCTTGTAATGTAGGCTTAGGGAAGGGTAGGATAAGTATTTGGGATACAAGTGACTACGCCCTCCTTGAACACCACACAAAACCTTTCGTCCACTTTCCTCTTCATTTCAAAACAACACTCCTTCCTTTGCATACTAGTTTCTCCAATTATTCCAACTTCCTTTATAAATTTCCAAAATATAATGTGCTAGCACATGCCACCCCCAACTATAAATGTTGCAGTGTCCTCGCTGCACATAATCAAAACAAAAGGAGAAAAAAAAACTTTTTTTTTTTTTTTTACTGGCACGACCTGCGACCCCACATGCGAATCGCAGGTCTGACCTGCGAGTCGCAGGTGATGTCACCTGCCAATTTTTTTTTTTTTTTTTTTTTTTACAAAGATACATTTTTTTGCACAAAAAGTTTGCAACCTTTTTGTATTTTTCAAATTTTCTTCCTTTCTTTTGACTTTTTCACAGCACCAACCTTCACCACTCTCAAGCAACACTAACACCCTCAACTTAGGCTTTTGGCCTCAAATTCACAATTTCATGTTCAAGGAGCGAAACGTTCAAAAGAGAGACTTTTCATCAAACATGGTAAAGGCTTGTAATGTGGCAATCAAAGAAAAGGTCATAAGCTCAAATGGGGTTACTAGTGATATTATTTATGCAATGGTAGGCTAGAAAGGCTAAAGAGGTTTTTTCCACAAAGATAGCCCAAGGTCATCCCTCCAACCAACATAATCAAAATTAGCATTGAACGACTAACCGGGCAAGTTCTAGATGATAAAAGTAAACACAAGATTTATTCAACAAACACTCACACACATGGCATATGAACTAGTCAAGATGGATCAATTTCACTTCCCAAGCAAGAACAACTAGTTCAATATCTCATAATCCAAAGTCAATACACTAGTAGGTAGAGAGTCACAAAATGAGCCAAAAAGTTGTCACAAAGATCATTCTTTCCTATGCACCTTGCTTTTTAACTTTCACAACAATTTGGAGAGGTATTCACATTTCAATTTCACATGCAAGAGACTAACTCTATTAGTACCAAACAAGCCAAGAGTTTTCACATTTTTCCTCAAAGGAGAACCTACACCTAAACTTACAAGACTAATGAAAGAAAATAAAATAATAAAAGTGACTAATCCACAACATGTCAAAAGAACAAAATTTTCAGAAATTTTGAACAAGTTTCAAAATATAATGCGCTACCACGTGCCACCCCCAACTATAAACATTGCAGTGTCCTCGCTGCACATAATCAAAACAAAACATAAAAAAATTGAAAAAAAAGTTTTTTTTTTTTTTTTTTTTTTAGTCTCTGTCACCATGTGCGACGTGACCTGCGATTCGCAGGTATGACCTGCGAATCGGAGGTTATGACACCAGAAAAAAAAAATTTCGCAGCTTTTACTGGTTTTGGGGGCTGTCCGGATATCCGACATGCTCAAAACAACTCCAAAAATTCTGAAACTTTGCAGATTAGTCAAAAACCATAAACTAAACTATTCTAAAAAATAAAATTTCAAAAACAATTTAAAACTTTTAAAACGATGGGTTACCTCCCACCAAGCGCTTGATTTAACGTCGCGGCACGACGGTTACCTTTACCACTTTTCCTTCCATTTGGAAGATATGAATTTGCGCCCCAGCTTTGAATCAAGGTCATGATGACGCTCATGGGGCGGTGGTAGAAAAACAAGGAGGCCAACTCTCGGGTGTCGCATTTTGCACTTCTTGGCCCTTAAGTGAGGCATGCCATTTTGTCTTCTTGGCATAGCAAACTTCAAAATGAAAACGCTTTCTTCTTCATTTCCACAATTCTCCATAGGCTCGGTTAGTTCAACTTCCATATCATCAACCAAGCACAATGTTGAAAAATGGTTGGAATGTGGTCTAAGGCGCTCCATTTTCAAATTCACTTCATTTTTGACATCCTCATCCAAAAATGAACTAGAGTCTTCAAAAACCATTGCATGAACTTTTTTATGCAACTCTAGTATCATTTCTTCAATCTCGGCATCTTGCATTATATTTGGATTGGTCGGTTGGCAATTCATCATTAGCTCTTGAAAATCAAATTTGACCACTTTTTCATTGGAAACTAACTTAAAACTACTATCCATGACTATTTGATGTTGAGTATTGCATACCTCAACTTTTGCATTCAATTCGGCTTTCAAGTCACGGATAGCAATTTCAAGTTCCTTCAACTCTTGCCTTTGCTCAACATGGATTTTTACAAATTCTTCCACCATCCTCGAAATGTCTTCTCGATGATCCCCATAGACTCTAAGTTGTTGAGCTTGAGACATAAGCCAATCTTGGCTCACTATTTCCACTTTGTCAAGGCTTTCTTCAAGTTGAGAGTCATTCAAAGCTTGCAAAAATCCACCCTTGGAGAAATTCATGTTTTGGCCACTTTCTTGTCTACTTTCAACACCCTCAAGTTGTTGAGAATTATAAGTATGAACCAATGATTTCATTTGATCCTCCAAGATGTGAATAGCTTTGTCATTGCAATTAATTGCTTGCCTCAAGTCATCAAGTGGTTGTCTCAAGTCTTTAACCGCTAAGTCCTGTTTTTCAACTTTTTCAAGAATGGTCTCTAACATGAGCATTATCCTCTCATTTTGAGCATTTGAGGCTTCTTCCATTTCCATATCCCTACTATCATCAAAATCAAAACTAGAATAGTCATAGTGGGGGTTCGGGGAAGGGAAGGACAAATAATCACAATTATCCCAATGACCATTTTGACCACCACATCTATCACATATACTCCACTCATAGGTTTGGGATTGTGCGCACAACCCGCCCCCGGAAGAATTCAAACAATTTTGCCATGAGTGTGGTCCTCCGCAATAAAGACAAGGGTCATCAAAGTATGCATAACTACCATCCGACCAATTATCATTATATGATGCCATTTTTTATTTTTTTTTAAAACTGAACAGTTTTGCAGAAGCAAAAACTGGACAGTTTTTTTTTTTTTTTTTAGAACTGGACAGTTTATGCAAAAATAAAAAACTGGACAGTTTTTTCAGAACTGGACAGTTTTGCAATTCTGCAAAACTGGTCAGTTTTTTTTTTTTTTTTTTTTAGATAAAATAAAGCAATGAAATTTTGAACCAAAGCAAGTTAGCTTAAATCCCAAACTAACTCAAATACGCCAAATTGTTCCCCGGCAACGGCGCCATTTTTGATAACGTCCAAATACACTCCTCAAAAAGAAAGTGTACACGGTCGTTTGCAATATATTTACCCAACTATGAGTCGGGGTCGATCCCACAGGGAACAATGTGCTAGGCGATTAAGAAAGTAAGGAACTTTCACCAACTACGCTAAAGCCAAATGATAGATAATATTTTGGTTTTTTGTTTGAGAAAATTATAACTAATGCGGAAATGTAAACTAACCTAGAAAGCGAGTAAAATGATCAATGGCCACAAGCATGGATAATAGGAGATTACACTCAAGTAACGATCCAACGTATTTTACGATTTTACAACTAAGAGCGGATTTGTGTTGATAGATAATGATATCTAAAATCTCATTGAAAGTCTTCCAACCAAATCAATGAATTTCACTCTATGCTTTTCCAAGCCTTAGAGTGTGATATTAGGTACAATCAATTTAACCTCAAGTAACTATCCTCTTCCGAGCTCAAGTTATTAGATGAGTTTAATGACCCAAATTCTTGTTAATTAATCTTTCCCAACCTAGATTTCCTCTTCCAAGCTCAATCTAAGTAAATGGGTGAGTCCTAGGGTTAGCTACTCCCTTTGGAAACATTCAAGAATGAGATTAATTAAATCAACAAAGACCCACTTCAATAGCAATAAAAATCATTCAATACATAAGCAAAACAAGAGTTTCAATCCAAACTTTAATCAAAAATAGTTTCATAAACAAGATTCAAGTATAGAAATGAAATACTACACACTTAAATATTCAATATAAAATAAGGAATTGAAGAAAGGTTTAAGAATTATCTCATTAAAGAACTCCAATCTTCTCCTCCAATGGTGTAGGTGAAAGAAATCCTAGCCTCCAAGCTTGCAAAATGGCAAAAGATGGAAAATGTTTTGCCCTAGCCTCTCTTTTGTAGCTCCCCCCAATTTTTCCAAGTCCAAAAAATGTCAAAATCTGCCCCCATATTTCTGTTTTTGCAATTCTGCCCGTTTTTGCAAAACTGTCCACTTTTGACAGTTTTGCAAATCTGTCCCGTTTTTGCAAAACTGTCCAGTTTTGACAGTTTTGCAAAAATGTCCAGTTTGACCTCTTTTTGACTTTCTTTTCACTTGGCATCTTCCGATCACTCATTTCAGCTACTTGGCTTGTTTTGCTCTATTTTGTTCCATTTTGGTCCATTTTGATCCATTTTGCTCTTTTATGCTCTCCGGGTATCTTTTCCTACAAAACAACATAAAAACATAAAAAATAACAACAAAAGTGCTTAAAGAGTCACAAAAACTTAAGGAATTAGCATCGAATATCGCGTAATTTCACGACTCATCAGGCACCCACACTAACTCCTAGTGGGCGAACCAACACACAAGTCATCTATTCATTCAAGTTCGAACTTATATTAACCAAGTTAGTCAGTTATTACTCATTTAAGCATCAAATAAACAAAATAAGTCATGCCATAAAATACTAGAATAAGTGCGGAAGTTCTAACTATTACAAAATCCCAAAATCCGAAAGTCACCGTACAAGGACTTTAATCTAAAACATGTCTAAGGAATGAAATCTGTCTGAGCAATAGCACAATGTCTGGAGTAGGAAATAGACATCATAAAAGGAAGATCTTCGGGCGGCCTGACATGGATAGAAACTCACCCTAAATATGTCAGCAACGGCCTCAACGCTAGATATGAGGGCGAGTAGCAGTCTCTCTATCACAATCTACACTCAAAAGAATGCAGCAAGGTAGTATCAGTACAAACACTATGTACCGGTAGATATCATAGGCCGATTAAGATTAGTATCATGCATATCTTATAAAATCAATAGAATAAACAAGCCAGCCAACAAACATGAAACAAATAAGTCATAACAAGTCAACCAAGGGATATCACCAATCAATCACTCAGGTAGCAAGAATCAATCAACGGAAAACCACAACACGAGCATAAGTCTACCACAATTACAGTAATCACTGTACACACATGCTAACTGATGTCATTGCTTAGTAGTCATGACATGTAGGGGACCCATGGTGTCCATGTACTACTCGTTTCGGATACTCATCGGACCCGAGCATAAACCTCCGCTCTAGAAATAACCTCGGACGCGGGCCATATCAATATAACCCTCATTTTCGGAATGAACCTCGAACCACGAGCCAATAATCCAGGTCACACATGTGCCTTTCCATATATCTGTATGTAACGATGTTTCCTGCCCTTTTATTATCAATGCTCACCTCATCATTTTGTATCACAATATCGCCGAGAAGATTATATTAACTTCTCATCACAAACACATCCACTGCAGATTCAACACACAGGAATAGTGGCACGAAGCCTAAACAATCACTCAATCACATTCACATAGGAGTTCAACCACACAATATCATGCATAAAGACTAGACATGCTTTCTCCTAAAGAATTCACAAAACATACAATCAACTAACAAAAGTCTAACTCAAGTAGACCGTAACCTACCTCAAACGTAGAGCTGGAACAACGCAAGTCACTCCACTACATATTTTCCCTTCCTTAAAGCCACAGAATGCTCAAAGTCTAGAAATAGAAGGCTCAATGAGTCACAATTACTCAAATCACAAGTACCAATTCAAGAATACCCTTCCCTTTATCCCATTCTATTGGGTGGATGATTTTGTAGGTGTAAAGCAACCTAGCAAAGGCCTTAGTCATCACTAATCATCCAATTATAACGATATTATATCAACATTCCAATTATAAGCAGTTTTCATGGTCAAGATACCATTTTTTATAGAACCCTAGGTCTCAGTTCACTTAGTTTATGGCTCTAAGGATTCAATTCATGATTAAGAGGAGTTAACCCAAGCCTTAAGATGATAAATAAGTGACAATAATCATAACCCATCAAGTTTAGAAGGCTTATTAATTTCTAGGGTTTCTATTACAATTCCACCACTGAAGACCCATAAAAGTGATGATAATCATGAAGATGATATGGAATGGTTGGAAAGAATAAATGAAACTTACCTCTTAAGAGTTTTCTTGCCCTAGCTTGACATTTCACCTTAGGTGCTTGTGGGAAACGGTGTTGGAGTTTTATGAATAAAGAATGTGAGACTAAGTCTTTAAAACATGGCTACTGTTTTCTATCGACCGCTGCAACGGTCTTGCTATAGCGGTCAAGGTACCGCTATAGCGGACCAATAAAAGTTCTACCGCCGCTATGGCGGCCCATGTTTCGTTATAGCGATACTGCCATAGCGGCACATGGCCCGCCACAGCGGACACAAAGATTATGGCTGACCGCTGGCGGTGATGAACCCGCTGCTATAGCGGTACCACCATAGCGGTGCACCCACCGCCTCAGCGGTGCCATTTGGGAAGTGAGCTCGACTTTTTCCCAGTTTTTCCCCCTATCACCCAACATTTCATCCGAGGCCTCATAAACACAAACCAAACATGCACATCTACATAAATACGTCATATGAATCCACCCGTGGCCTCGGAATTCCCAACGGAGTTCTAATTTTCTACCCCCCCCCCCGACGGACTCAATATAATAAAACAACAACCATAAACAAGTCAAGTTTTCAGTTGTTAGACTTATAAAATCGAGTTTCTATTAGCTTGTACTACCCTTGGAAAGGTTCTATTTGGTGGGGTGACCTTACATTTTCCTTAACGACCGGAAGGGTCATTACACTTGTACAGGAGTTTCTTCAAGGAGTTACAAATTTGAAATGAAATACAGACTCTGAATGAAATAAACACTGTCCATAGGAATAGAGTGGACATAATACATATGAAGAGACTCCAGGTGGTTCGACAAGTAGCTCACCCAAACATCTCTGATGACACCCTTGATATCTATCACGAGGTCTCAATTACGAACCTGGAATCAAACTCTACTCTCCACAAAGAGTGTAGCAAGAGTGGTATGAGCACAACACTAGTACTCGTAGTTATCATAGGCCGACTACGATTAGCTAACGCATATAAATTAGCAGAAATTAATAGATAGAGTAGATAGGCAATCAAGTATAGACACTAGGCACGTTTTAGTAACAGTTCACAACACATAAATGCACAAAAACCTTACACACATGCTAAGGATAATGTATCATAGCCATAACCCATGGGGGACCCGCGAAGTCTATGTACCAGTCTCGCTCCGAAAAATACCTCAGATTACGAGCACTATCCCGCTTCGGTAAAACCTCGGATCACGGGCACCTAACATTTCCCACCTTGGTCGGAGAACCCTTTTCCAAATTATTCATTCAACCACAATAAAGTAATCAAGACAACCAAAATATAAGTCTCAAACGTAGATAATCATAAGGATAAATGAATAAGTGTGGAAAATAATACAACAATCCCAAGGAATTTGGTCTAAGGCTGTACAACAGCCAGTACTACCACTGCTACAAGTCCGAATATGAATACAAGTCTGAAAATGGAATACTGTCTCAGAATATCAAATAAGACAAGTAGCTAAGAAGAGGCATCCGGGTTGCGGATTCGTCCATGTGCTCACCCTGGATGCTCGTTAGCAAAGCCTCAGTAAATCAACCACGAGGAGAGGAAGTCGACCCTGTCACATACTCAGCACTCATAAAGAATGCAGTAAGGTAGTATCAGTACAAACACTATGTACTGGTAGGTATCATAGACCGACAACAGTTGGCTAATATATATAAAGAAAGAGACTGAAAGATAATCACGCTCACAATCAAGTATCAATCAACACAGTCCAAAATAGTGTCACAAGTCAAAAAATATCAACAACCAGATCATAGCCTATGGTGAAACATCTAAACACAAGTCTGCCAAGTTTCCCACAATTTCTCAAGTAATCACAACAACAAATACAATTCACGAATCCGATCAATAAGTGCAAATGAGATGATAATGATGAATGTATATGCAATGCAATGATACACACACGCTCAGAGCAGAATACCTCCACGCCTCGATAGTCATGACCCATGGGGGACTCGTGAAGTCCATGTACCTGCTGCGGCGCACAACCCGATCCATATATATATATATATATATATATATAGCACAAGCTTGGGCTAGGCCTACCTCCATCCCCCTTTCCCCAAATTCCGACTAGCGCGGTTCTTTTTCTCGACCAATTTGAATTCCATTTCATTTTTGATTTGTTGTTAAGTAGAGTAGTAAGTAGCTAGGCAGATTTTAGCGCATGCTGCATTGAGAATCCGTTTTTAGGGAGGATCTGGTCGAAAAATCGACCGACGCCCACCCGACTAGAGGGACTGAGAAATTAATGGAGTACAACACTTATCTTCAAGCTTTACCTTATTCTGATCGTTCAGAGGGCGATTGCGGGGTCACTGAATGAAGTCCTCCGTTTCTTTCGGAGGTGCTGACCCGCTGCGAGGCAGAGATGACTAAGTGACATATGGAATATGGCGACGACAACAACATGTCGTAGAAGGAGATAACAGGTGGAGTCAACGACCCACTAAGACTAACCTATCTACAACTACATCCCCGAGTGGTAGTCAAACGGGGGCATGAATGCGAGATGCCAACGGAATGATCGGCCGGACAGAGGCTAGGGCTGCTTCCTTCCTACCGCGTCCTTCCTTGTGTGTCGGAGATATAAAGCGAGTGCACCGAAAAAGAACGGGAACTGGATTGATCTATTCTATGGTGAAGCATCCGAAGCATAACTGCACACTCATACGATCTTTGCCGAGAGATAGGAGCATTCGGTGGAACCGGTGAACTACACTTGCTTCCGGATAGATGTGTCAGATTGAGGGCTCGTGGTACCTGCTGCCCACCCTTCCTCCTCTGCTTTGAGAACTGTGTGAACGGAGAGTGGGCAGAAGAGAAGGAGGCCCCCATAAGAAGTCGCACACTTACTTGAGCAGTGCGGGAAACTGGGTATGTTATAGAAAGGGAAGGTAGAAACATCGAATGGCGAAGAGCGGTGGCTCGATAGGGAAGAAATGGGAAATAGTCAAGGATGACTTCTTTGTTGGCGGAACGAAGGGCTAAATAGCGAGAGTGATTCTCTGAGCCGGTCTGGATTTCCAACGCCTCGGGAAACTGGTCGAGATAGATGACGCACGCAACCCGATCCAAATGTATGAGTATGAATGCTTGAATTATATAAATACCAAGAGAATCTATCAATATCAACGGTGCCACACATGAACATATATCACAAGAATCTATTAATATCAAGGTGCCATACATAGACACATAACACAATAATCTATTAATATCAACGGTGCCACACATGGACACATATCACAAAAATCTATCAATATCAACGACACCACACATGGACTCATATCACAAGAATCTATCAATATCAACGGTGCCACTCATGGACACATATCACGAGAATCTATCAATATCAAGTTTAGAATCACAAACGTGGCAATAAGCCACAATCAAACAATAGTACCAACCTAAGTAATCCATCCCCACTTCATACCCTAAGGAGTAACATGCTTTCTCCAATAATCACTAACTCTATATGTTACACCTCGGAAATTTGAGTTGTCGTACTGTGAGTAGACTAGAATAAGCATAAGGTGAGCATTGAGATTTTATGAACATAATAGGGATATTTGATAGCTTTCAAGTGTATGCGATAAGAATTTGGAGTTATGTGAATTGATGAGATTAAGTTCGTCAAAGGAAAGTGAAGTATAAGTTGTGTTTGGGAAAGGTTCTGTAATTATCGAGCTAATGATTATTTAGTAAGGTCTTGAGGATGAGTTATAGGGTTACTTGAATCGTTAATGAAGTGTTAAACAAGTGTTAAGAAGGTTCCATAAGGATCGGAGATCAAACGAATCGACGAGAATATTTTTGGAAAAGGGTGAGTTATACGACCAACTGTACGGTCCGTATAACTTTATACGGTCCATCTAATGGTTCGTATAACAGTCACAGAATGAACCAGTCTCTGATGGACTTATACGGTCACTTATACGGACCATATAAAATTATACGGACCGTATATGCGTTCGTATAAAAGCATTACGGGTCAGATTTTTGCAACTATAAATATAAGTCCCAAGTTCTTATTTGTCATTTTTCTCACTTTCTCCACACCTCTTGAAGCCTCTAGAATATTCTATACACCGTAACCACACAAATTGAAGAGAGATCAAAGATCAAACACCAATAATCAAGGGAAATCAAGTGCATGAATGTTTACTAGGGTTGATAGAAGCCAAAAATCTCTTTGAAGTTGAAGTTGGGTTTTCCTCCAGGTGAAGTATTGTCACCCAAAGTCCATTTCTACATCATCAAGGTGAGTGTTATATTCATTTCATGTTATTAAGAATATTGAGTGGTGGAAAGACTTGGATTATGGAAGAAAGTGGAGTATGAAGTTCAAATATGGAAATAGTGGTGTTCTTGAATAGTAACTTGACTTGAATCATAGTTCTTAAAATGTAATGAGTATAATCTTGTTATGAGTGATATTAAAGATGTTGTAGAAGCGTTATATGTGAATGAATATGATGTTGTGTCATAATTATGGTTATGGATGACTTTGAAAGGAGATTTTGAGAATTGAGTCATGTCTAGCTTGATGAAGTTTATTAATTATGATATTATGGGCATTGTTATTAGTGTTTGGGAGTTGTTTATTTTATGGAGGAAGTTGTAGAAACAAAGAAAGTGCTGCCCAATTTTCGTTAGCCCTTAGTCGTCCTAGTTTAGACTTAAGTAAGTTTCCGGATATCTAACCTTGTATGAATTCTCTTGAATGTAGAATTGTGAGCTTGGAAGGAAAGCATTTAGTCGATATAGTTAAGGGGACGTGAAGGTATGTAAGGCTAGTCCCTTTATTTCAAGGCATGATTCCTATACTATGATTTCTTATATATTCCCATGACTTTCTTATATTCCCAAGTTGAGAGCTAAAGATTTCTAAGAGCTTATTATGAGGAAGAGATAAGATGTGTTCCATGATGATCATGATGATGATTATGCTATGTCTAGAGATTCTAAAGCTTATGATATGATGCTATTGTAATGTTAATGATCTTTACATGATTCCTTGATGTTGTTCATTGTTGGTAGCCTCACCTTACAATGCTAGTTCCTTCAAGGTGAGACATGATGATCGTGATGTTCCATAATATAATCGGAGGTTACCGACCTTACGTCACTCCGATAGAGTTACAGCTTTTACTTGAGCTCTTATGCATGCTTCATGTTAAGTATATGATGAAGATTACACCATGCCTAGATGGCCGGGCAGCACCGCTAAGGCGAGCGGCTTACAGATAATAATGATTACACCGTGCCTAGATGGCCAGGCAGCACCGCTAAGGTGGGCGACTTATGATAACTGTAACACCTCGTGCATTCGGGCTAAGATTTGACTCGTAAGACGGGGGTAAAATGAACCCAATTTGAGTAGTGTATAAAAGGTACCCAATCAAGACATGAGAAGAGTCCTTGAGCAAAGGAAAGTCGGAAGCTACCCTACGGAGCGTGTTTTCAAGTGAGTTTGCACCATATATCAATTAAAATGATTATCTGGAAAAATATGTAAATCATTTGGGAAAATTTACTCTTGAAAGTTGTAGATCTTTGAAATACCTTTCCAACGGTATATTATGGAGGTCAAACAGACATCTGTACAAAGAGCTATGCCTGTTTTACTAAAACAGTGGTTTGCCGATTTACGGTGGAATCTACGGGTCGTAAAATTTATACGGGCCTTAGATTTGGGCCGTAAAACTGGTTCAGAAAGCCCAAATCACTATAATTGATTTACGGTGGGATCTAAGGTCCGTAAAACTTTTGCAGGCCGTAAAATGGGGCGTAAAACAGGTCCGACAGCAGTTTTAAAACTTCGTTTTAAGGCTTTTTCACTTCATTCTTCACACCCCCAAGCCCTAGAACAACCTTCTATTCTCTCCATCATCAAGAACACCAAGGTAAGCCTATTCTAATCATTCCAAGTCAATTCTATTATATATCCTTTTAATCTAAACAAGAAATCATCATTCCTAACCTAGGGTTTTCAAGAAAACCCATCTCAAGGTTCAAGATTCAAGATTTTGGAAATCTTCTTCAAAGTTGAAGTCTTTAATTCAAGTTTTGGAGCATTACCAGGTATGTAGAGTTACTATCTATGTGTGGGAACATCATTTTTCTTCCCCACGCCTCATACTCCATAGATTATGATTCTTTACAAAAACTAGGGTTTCTATACCATGCTCATGATAACCCTAGGTCCATGCCCATGATTATATTATGTATGAATTGTTATAATTCCATCATTGAGTTCTTAATATTTCTTTATGATTATTGAGAATCCGTCCGTAATCCATGAACACCCATATCTCGTATTCTATGGGTTCTTGCATGCATGTTTTTAAATAAAAATGCTTATTTCATGAATATCCTACATGTCTACAAGTTTTCATGCAATTGTACTATATAATTATATTCATGCCATGATTCAAGATACATACATGCTGAATACAAGTTATTTCATGAAACTATGTTTACAAGTTATTTCGTGAAATCATGATTACAAGTTATTTACAAGTTATGTCACGAAAGTCACGGGCTTCTTAGCCAACTATATCATGTTCATGTTTTTCGGAGTTGCACAAGTTATCGAGAAGGCTCAGATAGCCTGAAACTACGTAGCCACCGTAGGACAAGGATTGCTCCGCCCAGTTAGGACGATTCCTTAATTTACACTGAATGGATCCATCAGGCATGTTATTACCTTATACCCTGGCAAGGTATAGGGGCTCTGCTAGTCCGGCGAGATACCAGACTCCACGTACCCACGTAGTGATATCCTATTGTCGGTTTATGAAATGCTCTCCCTACTTACCATGTTTTAGTTATGTTATATATGTATTCATGCTCACGTTTATGTACAGGGTTTCAGTTTCAGTTCCTATCATGTTATTTCATGTCCCATGTTATTTCATTCAGTTGCTTTATATACCAGTACATTCAATGTGCTGACGTCCCCTTTTATTTCCCGGGGGCCTGCATTTTACAATGCAGGTATTGATTTACAGGACGACGCATCTACTCAGTAGGACATCATTCGTATCAGCTTATTAGTGAGCCCCATCTCATTCGGGGTTTAGTCAACTCTTTATTTTATGAATAGCTATGCATCTAAGGTATGCTAGGGGCCTTGTCCCAGCGAGTATGTTTTCCATGTTCAGACTTATGTTATAGGTTTCATAGACTAGACAAGTCAGTTATGTCATGTCACACTTTCGGAGTCATATAGCCATTTTGGCTTATTCATGTTATTTCCGCACTCATGTTTAAACAAGTATTTTGATTATGTATTATGACTTATTGCATTTTATAAAGGCTCATCATGCATTCACGTTATATTCCGCTTATGTTATGCTCATGATGATTCAACAAGCCATGTGGTTCGCTCGGTCACATGCAGTAAGGCACCGAGTGCCGTGTTACGCCCAGGACATGGTTCGGGGCGTGACAATAACACCATGTCTATATGGAACGGGCAGCACCGCTAAGGCGGGCGCCTTATGGATGATGATGACAGTACCACTAGTGGGCGACTTGCGATGGTTACCTGAACGCGGGCTAACGATGATGTTATATTTGATATGCATAAAATGTGTTTTTGTTTAAAAAGTGAGCATGCATGTTTCTGCCTCAGGAGGCGAGCAATACAGTTATCCTTTCCTTTCATGTTTTCTGTCTTTTCTTATTACGTTATCATATGTGCCTTACATACTCAGTATATTGCTCGTACTGACGTCCTTTATTTTTATGGATGCTGTGTTTATGCCCACAGGTAGATAGGGAGATGGACCAAATTCTTTGGAGTCTTATCAGCGGCTCACAGGAGCACCCCATTATTCAGGAAGTGCCACTGATTGTTACATTCTTTTGTGTACATATTTGGGTATGACGGGGTCCTGTTCCGTCCTTATGTCTCAGTACTCTAACAGAGGCTCGTAGATACGTACATGTGGGTAGTAGATGTCTCATAATTATTACAGAGTATATGGGTATATATCATTTTTGGTAGCCTCGTGGGCTTATGTATATATATAAATATGTTTTGGAAATGATAACGATTATCTTATGACAAGTTTCGCTTTGGGAATAATATATATTCAAGATGATGTTGAGGGCAAGTATGATAGGTGGTGCTCGGTAGGGTAGCTCCGGGTACCTGTCATGGCCCCTAGCTGGGTCGTGACACTACATATGCTTCGCTAACCGAATTCTAACCATAAGGTAAACCGTAACCTACCTGGTAGCCGAGCAGGAGCCACAAACAATCACACATTTTCCTTACCCTATTGTAGCGCCTCCAAATACTCAAAGTCTATTCATAATTGAGTTCTAGATTAGAAATAAAGAAGAACAACACCCATATTTCTATACTTATATTTCGAATCAAATTCAACTATGGAGAAAAGGGGAAACGGGCCCACAAGGGTAAAATGGGTATTTTGAAAGTGAAATATGCAATTCAACATTCTAGGAGTTCAATCCTACTAATCAATTGCTAAAATAACTCAAGAATGGGTCAATTTCGTTATTCAAGTGAAAAACTCCAATTTGGGTATAAACCCTAACTTTCCAACATTCAATTTCATCAACACAAATGGAAGATTCAAGCCTATTAGCTATGAAATCATCAAATTCTATGATTAAATTAATCAAATCCACCAATAATTCCCATTTAGAAGGACTAGAACTCATTTTATGAATTAATCAACAAAACTCGTCTTTCCTCTTAGATTTAATGGATTTCTAGCATGGATTCAAGCTTACGAAAGATAAGGTAATGAATTCTAGGTTAAGAGACTTACCACAAGAGAGAATCAGCCAAGAACTCTTCAATTCTCCTAAAAAATGCTTTGGAAGTAATAAATGAAGTGATAGAGAGTGAAGGGTTTTATCCTAGCATTTAATAGATTTTGGAACCCGTCACCTCGCTGCAGCGGTCACGAGTCCGCTACAGCGGACTCGATCCAGCGAGACTAGTCTCGCTATCGCGCATCTGACACAGTAGATTCTTGTCCACTGTGGCACCTCTCTCGAAAGTCATCATCCTGTTATAGCGGTCTAAGACCACGTTGTGGCGGATCTGGTGCCGCTACAGCGGACACCAGACACCAGAATTTTCTGTTTTTTCGCCAACACAGTCCCAAAATCCGACAATCACCGGAGACTTCCTAGATACAAACCAAATAAGCATTCACACATAAAAACACGCTACGAACTCACTCGCGGTCTCAGAATTCCTAACGGAGATTTGTTTGACCGGGTCAACACCCAATGGCCAAATATTAACTTTCCAACCGATAACCCGAAACGCTCCCAAGTGCCTTTGGAACGAAACCGAACATCCCACCAAGTTACAAACAACCATTCGGACCTCTAGTAAATGACAGATTTTCAAAAAAGGTCCATTACCCAAAACTCAACTATTGGTTAAACGTTTTTCACTTTAAGGCTAAATTACACAATCCTTATCATAAATCTCACCCAATCAGCTCAGAAACTGTGCCGCCCATCCCCGCAGGTCAAAATCGTACTAATAGGGCTCGGGAAAAGGTCAACGGGAGTAAATGGGTCAAAAGGTGTTACACTTTGGAAATTTCGTGTCGTTTGCATTATGAGTAAACTAATGCAAGAGTGAAGGGGACTTGAAGCCTTTTCAAGGTTAAGGAGGGTATTTGATAATTTTAAGTATGTACCTTAAGGTTTTGGAGTCAAATGAATCGGCGGAAGTAAGTTCATTGAAGAAATTGGAATTGGAGTATTGTTTTAGGAAGATTTCATACCGTTTGAGTTATACAATTCTTAGCATCACCTTGCGAGGGAGATATAGATCCCCTTAGATTGTTAATGAAGTTTTATACAAGTGTCAAGAAGGTTCCTTAAGGATTGGAGGTCAAACAATCGAAAAAGAACGCATTTTTGTGAAATTGGGGATAATGGTGCAATATGCGGTCGCATACTCAGTATGTTGAGCCGCATATTGTCCTCAAACTAGTAATTTTGGCTGATATTACTGCCCGATTCCACCCCCATGTTGTTGAGGGAGTATGCGGCCGCATACTGAGTATGTGGTGCCGCATACTCACTGCAACACAGAGTGGTGGGGCGATTTTCAGCCCTTTTTAAACCCCAAAGGATCCCATTTTTCACATTAACTTTCCACACTTATTTCCCCACATTTCCAGATAGTTATTGAGAGTTATCCAACATTCCAAAACCTTCCACACCATTAAAAGAGAAGATCAAACATGAAAACTCTAAGATAATCCTTGGAAGATGATGGTTCTTGTTTCTCTCCAAAGTTGTGATGAACTTAGTCTTGGAAGGAGTTGAGTGAGGTGAATTTATTCTATTATAAGTATTTTGTCCATCCTATTATTATGATTGAGTTGGTTTAAAGGTTTAGTAACTCTTGGAAAGGAAAAGAATTAAAGTGGAGAAGTATAAAAATGTTGAATTGAAGTTGATGACTATGAGGTGAACTTGAAGGGGGATTTTGGATTAATTGAAATTAAATTGAATATAATTCCTTGATTATGATATTGTTGATGTTATTATTGAATTTTGGGAGTTGTTTTGGAGTTTGGTCGAAGTCGATAAAATAGAGGAAGTGTTGCCCAAATTCCGCTAGCTCATTAGTTACTCTAGTTTAAATTTATGAACGATTTCAAGACTTAACCTTAGTATGAATTCTGTTGAATGTAAACTTGCAAGCTCGGGAGGAGAATGTTCAGTAATTAAAGAGACGTGAAGGTATGCAAGGATAACCCTTTCTTTCTAAAGGCATGATTTCCTTATTATGTACCCATACATGATATCCATAATTTTCTACTTTCTAGAAACGCTAGAAGCTCACAATTCTCAAGGTTCTTATGATATAATTGACAAATATTCTCTATATGATGATGATGATAATGATGATGATGCTGATTCCATTTCTAGAGATACCAAAGCTTATAGTTCTTGATGTTCTCATGAAATTATTGAGCTTGTTCCATGATTATTGGTTTTATTCATTGTTGTTGATCTCATCTTATGGTAGTTATTCTTTCAAGGTGAGATATAGAGATGATGATGATTCCATAATAGAAATCGGAGGTTTACCGACCTTACGTCACTCTGATAGAGTTGTAACATTTTATTTGGGCTCTCATGCAGGCTTTATATATATGTATGTATTTTCTCACAACGCGCTATACTATAGTCAGCCGGGAAAACACGTAGATGTGCACACCACTGTAGTGGGCAGATATGATGTTACGCCGGATGCGGGATGCCCCGGACATGGGATGTCCCTGATGCAGGATGATATGATATATGGATCGGGCTACACGTTCCGCAGCAATATATATATGAAAAATATTTTTTTTAAAAGCTATGCATGTATGGCATCCGCCTTAAGAGGCATCCAGATGTACATGTTATCTCTCCTATCTTATGTTGCTTTTCATATACCTATTATGTTATTATTCATGCCTTACATACTCAGTACATTATTCGTACTGCCGTCCTTTTGTGTGGACGCTGCGTTTATGCCCGCAGGTAGGCGGGGAGACGGATCAGATCCCTAGGTGTCTCTTCAGCGGATACACAGGAGGACTCCAATTGCTTCGGAGCTGTATTCTAATGGTATTATTCTTTTGTGTACATATTTAGGCACGACGGGGTCCTGTCCCGTCTCTATGATGTTATGCTCTCCTTGTAGAGGCTCGTAGACAGTTGTATATAGTTAGATGTTTCATGACCTTAGCGGTTCATATTTTCGTACATCATTTATGGTAAGCCTTGTCGGCTTGTATATATATAGGCATAGTTGATGATGATCATATAGATGAGTTATTATTTTTATGGATTCATGCCCTTATAGAGTATAATTTTCATAAGTTATCTTTCGTGGTTCACCTAGAATGATAATGAGAAGCATGTTAAAAGGTGCTCAGTAGGTTAGCTCCAGGTGCCCGTCATGCCCTCCGGTTGGGTCGTGACAGAATTGGTATCAGAGAAGTTCGTCCTAGGGTGTGTCTACGAGTCGTGTCCAGTAGAGTCTTGTTTATGGGTGTGAAGCGCGCCACCCTGATAAACAGGAGGCTGCTGGGCATTTTGGAATGATTGACCTTTCTTTCTTATCTTAGATCGTGCGATAGAGCTACGATATAAGGATTTCCTTATTCCTGATCGTGTGTTATGATTTCAGCGGTGCCTGTGAAGAGAAAAGAAACAGCCGCCCAGAAGGGCAACACAGTAGCAGGTAGGACGACTGAGTGGGTACTGCCGCCAAAGATAGATGAGGGTGAGTCCCCGAATGAGGTTCCATCTCAGACCTCTCATACTCCGCCCGCTCCAGAGGAGCATGGAGGAGTCTCAGCTCCAGCTCCAGCACCCCCAGTAGCTTCACCAGATGCCTCAGGTCAGGAGATAAGGGAGGCTATTCAGCGGCTGACCCAGATAGTAGCCGCTCAGGCTCAGTGGCAAGGTACAAGTCATGGAGATAGAGTTGTCAGTGCCAGAGTCCGTGATTTCATTAGTTTGGACCCTTTAGAATTCTTTGGGTCAAAATCGAATGAGGACTCGTAAAACTTTAAAGAAGAAATGTTGAGAACATTGCGGGTAATGCATGCTTCTGATGTTGAATCGGTAGAGTTGGCTTCTTATAGATTGCGGGATGTGTTTGTTCATTGGTATGGTACCTGGGTATCTTCTGGAGGGGAAAATGCATCCCCACCGGTATGGCAGGAGTTTGTAGATGCCTTTTTCCGAAACTATTTGTCGCCACAGGTTCGACGGGCCAGAGCTGATAGGTTGTTGAACCTCAGACAGGGGAACCTGAATGCCTGAGAGTATAACTTTCGTTTTAATTCTTTGGCTAGGTATGCTCCCGCTATGGTAGCTGATATGTGAGATAGAGTTCACTAATTTGTGAATGGATTGGGAACCCATTTGATTGATGACTTTTTGACTGCCTCATTTCAAGAGGGTATGGATATTTATCATATTTAGGTCCATGCCCAGAATCTGGAAGAACAACAGCAACAATGGATGAGTGAGCGTGATTATGATAGGGGTTATAGTAAGAGGGCCAGATCCTCCGGTGCTATTAGTGACTTTAAAGAGGGTCGGAGGCAGCAGTATTCTGGGCACTTGGGCCAGTCAGCAGTTAGTGTACCTCCTCGATTTGTAGGAAAGAGATTTGATCGTCCTATTTATTTTAGACCAGTCCAGAGTTCCCAAGCTTCGAGTTCTCAGTCTAGGGGTGATTCCGGCTAAGTGGGACCACTTTTACCGCGATGTACACAGTTTGGTAAGCTACATTTAGGGCAGTGCCATTTGGGATCAGATGCTTGCTATGCTTGCGGCTAGACAAGCCATATGATGTGTGATTGCCCATCGAGAGGTGGTAGAGGTATGGTTCAGCCCACGGGATCAGCAACTGGTTCTTCATCATCGGTGCGCCCCTTGGGGCAGAGTTCACAGGTACCAGCAGGTTGTGGTAGAGGTAGAGGAGGAACAACTAGTTTGAGCGGTCCTCAGAACCGCATCTATGCATTAGCTGGGCGACAGGATCTCGAGTCTTCCCCTGATGTTGTCACAGGTATATTATCAGTATCTTCTCACGATGTATATGCTTTGATTGATCCTGGTTCTATATTATCGTATGTTACTTCTTATATTGCTGGTCAGTTTGGGGGGATACCTGAGTCGATAAAACCTTTTGAAGTCTCTACACATGTTGGTGATCAGTGATAGCTAGACGGGTGTACACAAATTGTGTGGTTGTAGTTTGCAACCGCCATACCATGGCTGATTGATTAAGCTGAATATGGTAGATTTTTATGTTATTATAGGTATGAATTGGTTTGTTTCTTGCTATGCCAATGTTGATTGTATAACGAAAATGGTTTATTTCTAATTTCCAGGAGAACTGGTTCTAGGATGGAAAGGTGATACAGTATCTCTGAGAGGTAGGTTTATTTCCTATCTCAAGGCAAGAAAGATGATTGCTAAGGGTTGCATTTATCATCTAGTCCGGGTTCAAGCTATAGAAGCAAATTCGCCGACTATTCAGTCTGCTCCAATAGTGAATGAGTTTCCGAATGTATTCCTGGACGAGCTTCCAGGTCTTCCACCAAAATGAGAGATTGATCTTGCTATTGATGTGCTACCGGATACTAAACCAATATCTATTCCTCCTTATAGAATGGCTCCTGCAGAATTAAAAGAATTGAAGGAGCAACTAAAGGATTTGCTCGAGAAAGGCTTTGTTAGTCCTAGCTCGTCACCGTAGTGAGCACCAATGTTATTTATGAGGAAGAAATATGGCTCCTTACGAATGTGTATCGATTATAGACAGCTGAATAAGGTGACATTCAAGAACAAGTATCCGCTTCCAAGAATTGATGATTTATTTGATCAGTTACAAGGTGTCAAGTGGTTCTAAAAAATAGATTTAAGATCCGGGTATCACTAGGTGAGAGTTAGAGAGAAGGACATTCCAAAGACAGTCTTTAAGACTAGATATGGTCATTTTGAATATTGAGTAATGTCATTTGGGTTGACTAATGCACCGGTGGTATTTGGGGATTTGATGAATAGGTTATTAAGGCCTTTCCTAGATTCGTTTGTGATTATATTTATCGATGATGTCCTGGTAGATTCTCGATCCGAGACAGAGCATGCAGATCATTTACGTGCTGTCCTTAGAATTCTTTAGGCCCGGGGGTTATATGCAAAGTTCTCAAAATGTGAGTTCTGGTTGAATTCTGTGACTTTTCTAGGGCACGGCGGGGTCCTGTCTCGTCTTAATGATGTTATGCTCTCTTTGTAGAGGCTCGTAGACAGTTGTATATAGTTAGATGTTCCATGACCTTACCGGTTCATATTTTTGGTAAGCCTTGTCGGCTTGTATATATATGGGCATAGTTGATGATGATCATACAGATGAGTTATTATTTTTGTGGATTCATGCCCTTATAGAGTATAATTTTCATAAGTTATCTTTTGTGGTTCACCTAGAATGATAATGAGAAGTATGTTAAACGGTGCTCGGTAGGTTAGCTCCGGCTGCCCGTCATGGCCATCCGATTAGGTCGTGACAAAAGGGCTATAACGACCAAACGGGTCGTTACATCAGATACAAATTAAAAAATTGCTCGTCCTCGAGCGACAAGGAAAGAAATGGGGAGAAAGGTACCTGAGTCAGCAAACAACTGGGGATATCAGGAATGCATATCAGACTCAGTCTCCTATGTGGCCTCTTCAATAGGACGATACTTCCATTGAACTTTAACAGAAGCTATCTTCTTAGACCTCAACTTTCTAACCTGCCTATCTAAGTCGCAATAGGTTCATCTTTGTAGGACAGATTCTTATCAAGCAACACAGAATCCCAACGAATGATATAAAACCTATTTGAATGATACCTCTTCAACATAGAAACATGGAAAATCAGATGAATACCTGATAGGCCAGGGTGCAAGGCTAACTCATAAGTAGCATCATCCACACGACGGAGAATCTCAAACAGAACCAATGTACCTCGGGCTCAACTTGCCCCTCTTTCCAAACCTCATAACACCCTTCATGGGTGAAATCTTCAAAATAACCTACTCGTCCTCCATAAACTCTAAATCGCAGACCGGACATCTTTTGCCGACTTTGAGCTGCCAGAAGCTTCTCCTGAATAGGCTTCACCTTGTCCAAAGACTCTCTAAGAAAATCTGTACCCCAAGGCCGAACCTTAGAAGCATCAAACCACTCACTAGGAGAACGACACCTCCTACTACATATAGCCTCGAACAGTGCCATATCAATACTCGAATAGTAGCTATTGTTGTACACAAACTCTGCTAAGGGTAGGAACTAGTCCCAATAACCACCAAATTTAATAACACATTATCAACATATCGAGCACCTAGATAGTCCGTTCGGACTGACCATCAGTCCGAGGATGAAATGCGATGCTAAGATCTAACTAAGTACCCAACTCTGCCTGCAATATCCTCCAAAACATGTAGGTAAACTTAGTTCCTTGGTTCGAAATGATGGAAATAGGAACCCCGTGCAACCGCACTATCTCTCGGATGTAAATCCTGGCCAACTTCTCTGCACTATAAGTAATCTGAACTGGGATGAAATGAGCAGATTTAGTCGACCGATCAATAATAACCCAAATTGAATCGAACTTGCCCAGGGTCTTCGGAAGACCCACAACAAAATTCATGGCAATATGCTCCCACTTGCACTAGGGAATGGGCATCCACTGAAGCACCCCACCAGGTCTCTAGTGCTCGTACTTCACTTGATGGCAATTCCCATACCGAGCAACGAAATCTGCAATATCTCTCTTCATTCGACCCAACCACTAGTGCTGCCTCAAATCACGAAACATCTTAGTCGCCCCTGGATGAATAGAATACCTGGAGCTATGAGCCTCCTCCAATATCAGTCGAAACATACCACCCACATCAGGAACGTACACGCATCCCTTGATCCTCCGAATCCCTCATCATCAAGTACGACCTCCTTGGGCTCACTTCACAAAACCTTATCCCGAATTTTTCATAACTTAGCATCCTCAAACTGCTGAGCCCTAATATGCTCCAATAGAGACGACCTCACGTCAACATATGCTAAAACTCTACCCGAATCTGAAATATCAAGTCGCACAAGATTATTTGCCAGAGTTTGAACCTCTATGGCTAAAGGATGCTCAGAAGCAACCAATCGAGCTAAAATGCCCATACTCACTGCCTTGTAACTCAAGGCATCAACTACCACATTAACTTTACCCGGATGGTAAAGTATAGTGATATCATAATCCTTTAGAAGCTCCATCCTTCTATATTTTATAGAATTGAGTTCTTTCTGACTGAACACGTGTTGAAGGCTGCGATGATCGGTATACATCTCACAATGGATCCCATATAGATATTGCCTCCAAATCTTCAACGTGAAGACTACCGCTGCCAACTCCAAATCATGAGTATGGTAGTTCTTCTCATGGATCTTCAATTGCCTAGAAGCATAGGCAATGACTTTGCGCTTTTGCATCAATACGACACCCAAACCAACACTGGATGCATCACAATAGACTGAGAAATCCTTACCCTCCACGGGTAATGCTAAAATTGGAGTTGTAGTGAACCGTGTCTTGAGCTTTTGAAAGCTCTCTTCTCAAGCATCAGACCGCTAGAAAGGAACCTGTTTCTAAGTCAATCTGGTCAAGTGAGAAGCAATAGAAGCAAACCCTTTCACAAATCGATGGTAGTAACTAGCTAAACCTACGAAGCTACGAATCTCGATCACAGTAGTGGGCCTCGCCCAATCCCTAGAAACCTCAATCTTTTTGGGATCAACCATGATCCCGTCCTTTGACACCAAGTGGCCCAAGAATGCCACAGAATCAAGCTAGAACTCATATTTTAAAAAATTGGCATAAAGCTCTTTCTCTCTCAATAACCCAAGGGCAATCCTGAAATGACACTCATGGCCTTCTCTACTCTTCGAATACACCAAGATATCATCGATGAATACTATGATGAAGGTGTAATGACCCCACCTGGTCGTTATAGTGATTTTGACCTAGTTACCCTTGTTGAAACTTCCCCATGTCGTGTTAGTATGATATATGACTTAACAAAGTCATTGGGTTGGGTTCCCTAAGGTTCGAGTATAAATTGAGTCATTCATGGAGAAACTTGTTATGCTGACGAGTTAGAGTTGACCATGGTCAACGTCAGGTTAGGATGACCCCGTGTCTATATTTTGGAAGTTCCAATATGTTATTATGATAATTTTGAACTTTTCCACAAGTTTTGGTGAGGTTCCAAAGAGTTTAAGATGGGTTTGGGGTTTTGTCGCGTTCGTATTCGGTGTTTTCGCCGGAGGTATGTGGATAGAAATGGATCCAAAATGATCATCCGACCTTTTTTTTAAGTAAGGTTTGAACCATTAGATCCGTATCGAAATTATGAAGCTGTAGGAAAAGAATCGTCGCGTTTCGCCTCCGGATGAAGGAGTTATGCCCGTTTGCGTTCAGGCTGTTCCAGCTGGCCGCTGGCAGCGAGCAGAGGACCGCTATAGCGGTCTGGGAGATCGCCACAGCGGTCTGGTGACCGCCGTAGCGACCCAACTGGGCAGTAGGTCATTTTTTAATGTCTGTTTTTCATGTTTTTCCCATAGTCATCCTATACACTAATTGTGAAGAACTAGTGGGTTAAGAACCCTAGGGCTAAAAATAGGAAAGATGAATTGAAATATCTTGTGATGAATAGAATTTCAAGAAATTAAGATTGAAGGTTAACCAGATGATGGGTAACATAGTTATACACTAAATTTCTCGTTTTACCCTCATGAACCCGGTTTCACATTGTAGGGGTATTTTGGACATGTTTCTAAATGTATAGCAATATGGGTATCGTTGGACTCGTTTAGACCTGTAGAGTACTATTTTGACTATATCGTATCTGAATTTTTAATAAAATTACAGTTTTGCCCTTGTGGCTCGGGTTTAGCTATTTTGGGTCCATTTTTGGGTTTTGGGTAAAACTATGGTAATATGGGTATCCTTAGATTCGTATTCTAATATATAATTCGTCTTTGATAGATATTAATCATTTTGAGGTTCTCCAAAGAGAAGGAAAGGCTAAGGTTTGGCGATTTGAGACTATTGCTCGGCATTCCAGGTAGGTTACAACTTACTTTAGTTAGACTTTGATTAGCGAAATGTATGTATTGTGCAGAATTGATGGGAGAAAGAATAATTAGGTGTTCAGACATGGTGTTTGGTTTGGATATTATCTAGGTTGGTATGACTTCTAATTTTGTGGGCTCGTTGCTATTACTTTATGTACTAAAATTTGAGGTGTAGTTGTATTCATACCGTGGCAATTCGTGATGGATTTCTATTAGGTTGATTGATTGTTGATGGTGGATCATGGCCCCATTATTGTGATTATACTTATTACCTGAGTTGTCGTGTTGTACTTAATTCTCTCTTATTGTGACACATATCATCGGAGAAAGGAAGGAATACTAAGCTTAGACCTGAATTGTGATTTATATATTTATGATAATACGTAGATGAACACTTGATGTATGATTTACTGTAGATTATAATATATAGAAAAGTGGAGCTTCTTAGTGATACAAGACTTAGTTGTGAGGCGTACTTGCTACATGTGGAAGTAAAAAGGGACATAGACTATTATGTTGGTTGAGACGATTGTATGATTCATTTCATGGCTGAGTTGATCCAAGTCTTAATATGACTTGTGACTTTGTGACTTGTACCTTCACTGTTGCTTTATTGGCTTGCATTGATTTACCACGTTTACACTCATTTATCATTCATACACTCATGCATTATGGAAATGGTTTGGAAGACTTGTGGCATGATGCCTGGTGTTTGACATTGATATTGCTAATTGTTCATAGTCCATGCATACTGATGAACTGGAATACGTTGAGACATACATTGTGATGTGAAATTAGTGAAGAAGTTAATATAATCTTCCTGTTGCACTTGTGATACTATTTGATACATGGTACTTGATGAATTGATCATTGGGAGTGATGTGACAATATTATGGAAAGGCACGTATGTGACCTAGATTATGGGCTCGTGGTCCGAGGTTCTTTCCGGAGATGAGAGGTATATTGATATGGCCATGACCGAGGTTCTTTCTCGGGGGAAGTTTATGGTTCGGGTCCGAGGAGTGAGTCCGGAACGAGGGTACATGGACATCATGGGTCCCCTGCAGGTCATGACTACTGAACTGTGACATCAGTAGCATGTGTGTACAATATGTATTTGGCCAGTGCATTGCATTACACATCGTCATATTTTGCATTGCACATCATCGCATTTTGTTCTACATTATTATATGCTGGTTTGTTTCTGATTTTGGTATGGATGTTAAATGCCTATTGTAATATAATGATGGCCATTGACTGAGTAAAATTGTGGATTAGTAACCCTACCTAGGGAAGGAACTTGGGCTTGTGATTATGAGGTGAGATTATTGAAACTTGACAGACTTGTGGGTTAGAAGCTTCATCTTAGGTTGTGACTCTGTTATGGGATATTCTGTGACTTGGATTTGAGTATTAAGTGCATATCTGTCTATCTTGTTGATTTTATACTTATATGCGTGAACTAATCTTAGTCGGCCTATGATGCTTACCAGTACATAGTGTTTGTACTGATACTACCTTGCTGCACCCTTTTTGAGTGCAGATTGTGTTCCAGAGATTTCATCCAGATTACATCTCTAGCTTGAAGCTAGTTTGCTCGATCAGATCCGAGGGTGAGCTTCTGTCCATGCCATGCCACTTGAAGATATCTCTTTCTAGATGTCTATTTTTATTCCAGACATCATTTGTTATTATAGTTGAGATATACTTCATTCTTTAGACATTGTTAGTTAGAGTCCTTGTACAATGACTTTCAGATTTTTGGGGTGTAATAGTTGGACTTCCGCACTTATATTATCTATTAATTATGAATTGTTTATTTATTTATTCATTCATTCATTCAAATGATCATTGATTGTTTAAGTATAAATGATTAAAGAAGTTATAAAATTGGCTAATGATTAATGGGTTAACGGATAAGGGTTCGCCTACTGGTGATAATAAGGTAGGTGCCCGCACGATCGGTAATTAGGGTCGTGACAGAAGGAATCCAAGTATGGCTTAAAAATTCCATTAATCAAGTCCATGAACGCTGTTGGGGCATTTGTAAGCCCAAATGACATAACAAGGAACTCTTAATGACCATAATGAGACCTAAAGGGTGTCTTTGAAACATCTTCGGCCCGAATATTCAGCTGGTGATAGCTGTTGACACCTAATTTTTGATCTCTCATAACTTGTTTTGATTACCCAGAGTCCTTGAATATTAAACAGAGTGAAATATGTGTTTTTAGAAGTCAAAGTAATTTTATAAAATTACTTAGATAATATTTTACCAATTATTTGCTTGACAAGGTAATTTCTATAATATTATAAATTAATCTAAGTATTTTACAATTATAATGTTTTTGCTAAAATTAACCAAGAGAAAATAATTTACAACAATTATTTATTAGTTGCTTAAATTGTCAAATTGTCAATTGTTAAGTATTTCACCCTATTTTCAAGGAAATTGATTAATTAAAATAAATAATATTTTTTCCCCTCAAATTTTAATTTATGCATAATAATTTCATATTGATAATTTTTAAATTAATAATAATAATTGATTTAGTTAACTAATTATGGTTATATTTGTAAATTGCTTATGATGTGTTAATTACGGCTACAATTGAAATAATTAACTGATTAGTCAATAAAAGGTCATATTTGAAATAATCAAGTTCATGAAATCATCCATGTTTTAAATTAATTAATTATTTAGTTTAAATTAAAATGCTTTAGTAATCAACCCTTTTGATTTTGCCTACTCATTAATTTGCACATTTTTTCCCTTTATACATATAGATACGCTAATATATATATATATATATATAGACTTTGTCATAGGATTAAATTTTATGTTACCTAATAATGGTAGTTGTATGAATACAAGAGATGGAGTGATTATCTTTAAAGATAAAGATCCTTAGAAATTTTAAATAAATATTTTCAAATTGTTGTGGTTTGTATCAAATTTTTAAAAAATCCTACTCGGTACTTCGTCACTCCTGAATGTTTTCTTATCATGTAGTTATATCTCTAAGTTTATGTTTATCTCCTTTTTTTGTCATGAATCTTGGTATAATGTTCATTTCTTTCTCTTAACCTCTGTTCTTAATAATCCTCTTCTTTAACCACAACCCAGCCATGGCCAACAATTCGTCCTTTATCATTTTTTGACATTTTAATGGTTCTTGAACATCTAGAAATTTACAGGTTAATCCATCGAGCTTGTTAAGAAATTAAGAGAATAACCATATACTAAGAGTAACAGATTCATAATAACAAGAAATTACTTAAACATAAATTTATATAACATAGATTTACAATAATCATTGTAATAATGTACATAACTGGGAGATTAATACATAAACATAGTTATAAAAACTTACATGGCTTAAAGACGGAGAGAGATTTCCCTTTCGGGGAACCCCAAAGACTACTTCTCACACTTAGAGGATTATTGAAAAACTAGTACTATTTTACAAGAGAAGTTTATATTACAAAGGTTTGGATTGGGAAAAGGATTTGAGGCATTTGATGAAAGGGAAGGGGAATATGGATTTCTTGGTGTTTGGTGCTTGCATGTGTTGTTGATGATGTCTTTTGTCTTCACAAATGGACTCTATTTATAGGAGATTTCGGACTTTAACTTCGGATTTCAAATTGTTAAAGAATCTTACTGAATTCAGCCGGGTGCTCATTGGGCCCCATCGTCACGTGAAAATTTCAGAAGAATCTTTATATTATTGTCCTTGTTGGTCTTGTAGCTGCTTTATTAAAGCTACTTTATAAAAGTTGTCTTCATTAGTCTTTGTTGCTTTCTTCAATCAAATCTGTTTTTTCTTTGTCTTGGTTGTAGTGATTATATGTCTCTCATCCTTTTCTCATTTTTTTATGTGTCTAGATTGTGTAGTGCAACAGAATCAAAACTCATCCCCGAGTCGACATCGTTTGGATCTTGTGAATCTTGGAATGCATTATTATGAAAATCCACCATATCTCTTTCAAGTTCTGAACTATGTATTGGAGAAATTTCTAGACTTGGAGATAGTTTTGGACTAGGATTTTTAATTATGTGCTTGTCTTGATCCTCTTTTTCTTGAAAAAACTTTTCTAATGTCTGTTTTACCATATTCTCTATTTTCTAACTTTTTTCTTTTTTGACAATAAATTTTTCTTTTTTGAATTGTCTCCTAGTGTTAATGTTTTTGGGAGTCTTTGCCTTGTCTGGAGTGATTAACAGCCTTCATCTTTTCTTTTTGGCATAGTGACAACCATTAACGGATTTGTTAAGTCTTTACCGGTTACCGTTTGAACCGGACTAGCTGTATCGTTGTCCGATACAGTGGATTTTAGTGCATTCATTGGGGAATGCACATCTGGCTCATCCATTTTGTCTTGAGATGGAAAACTCTGTGATTGAACCAATTCGAATTTGACCGCTTGGAGTTTATGTTCTAGTATTCTCACTTGCTCCGTGAGTCTTGCTTTTTCTTGGATCAATGTCTCATTTTTCTGGTTTAGTCTTTTCAATGCCTCAGTTATGGAAGAACAATGGTCACAAAAAATCACTTTGTCTTTGTCCGTTTGGATATTGTATTGGGAATTTGTCTGGATTTTTGTCTAAGTGCTGGAGAAATATAATAATTTGGATCCATTATCCCTCTTGCATAGTCTAAAGCTTCAGTAAAATCATTAAATCCTTTAAACAAAGGTCTCTCGATGTCTTTAATTGAATCTATAACCCCTGGCCAAGTTTGAAAAATGCCGTTTGCTTTGCCATGTATTACAACATAAAATTTAAACTTTTGGTCTTGATTTTTGTCTGTAAAATATTGGCAAAGAGCATTTAAAGTTGCTATAAAATGTTTTGTGTCTCTTTCATTGTATGATATCCATAGATTGTCTAATAAAAATGTTTGTGGTCTATCTATTACACTTATGGTAATTTTCTAAATGTCATGTTTGACGGTGGGAAAAATATTAAATTATACTTTGGACCGAACTGTATTCTTTCTAAAACATTACTTCCTAATGAAGCTTGTGGTCTGAAATGACGATTACCTAAAACTGTCTGTCTATAAATGTCTTGGGGTGAGGCTTGAATGCCCTTTCCCTTGTCTGCAGTCTTTGGGATTGTTGGTCTCATGCTGTCAATAATGAAATAAAGTTTTTAGTTGATAGTAATTTTTAACCTACTTGATTGGTCTGCTAAGTTGTTATCTTTACCCTTAATATGTTCAAAAATTAAATTGTATATTGAGATGGTATCTATAACATTTAACCAACTTCTCTGACTACTATTTTTATCATTTATCTTCTGGTGAAATTTAACTATGGCTTCACAATCTGTTCTAATTAATATTTTTGGTTTATTTAAAATATATAACCTGAAACTATTTAGTTCGTATATTACAGCTAAGATTTCAACATCAATACTACTCATGTTGCCTTTTTCTTTGTACTTACCGCTTTGATAAGCACATATTTTTTCTTCACTTTTATTACTATATTTATTTGGTCTTTCTTTTAATACTGCTCTCCATCCTTCAAAGCTACCATCTGTTTCTATAATTAAATAGTCTGTTTCTAATGGCATATTTAGGTGAGGGATATTTTTTTTTCTTTAATTTTTTATACTAATTTAATATCTTATGTATTAAAATGTTTCTTACCATTAGATCCTATCTTAGAATATAAGGGTCCCACTATTTTTCCTAAGTCTTTTATAAAATTTCTAGCATAATTTACTATTCTTAATAACTTTTGTAATTCTTTAGTATTAACTAGTTTGTCTGATATTTCTAGGGCCTTTTTAGCTATATGGAGTTGTAATTTTATTTTACTATCTCGTAGTACTACTCCTAAGAAATTGATATAATTTTTACATAATTTCATCTTTTTCTTACTAATTATTATTCCATTTTCTACAAATAGTCTGAATACTGTTTGTAAATGTCCTAGATGTTCTTTAATATCTTTACGAAATACGAATATGTCATCTACATATACTAATACAAACCTTTTGTATTCTCCAAATATACTATCCATTTTTCATTGAAAAATTGGTGGAGCTGTCTTTAATCCAAATGGCATTACTAACCATTCGAAATGTCCCTCAGGACAGGTGATCTCTTACCCATATTTTATCTATTTTGTAGCTAGGTTTGTAGAATTTTGAACATGTATTTACAAAGCTAATGTATGCTTTATGAACATAATGTCTATATATATTATGTGGTCCATCCATTTGCATGGCTGCAACTGGTTTTTCTAGGATTTTTATTAAGTTTGGTGGAACTATTCTTTTATTTATTATACACTTTGTGCATCCTGAATCTACCAATGCTAGTGTCTCTATTTCATAGTCATATATTTTGATTCTTGCAAGTATCTTTATTGTTCCTAATTTTTTATCTTCGTTACATACCAGTGCCTCATGGTCTTCTATGCTCATTAATTCTTCTTGATACTCTTCTGGTATCGGTTTTGGTGGCTTATTATTTGTCTTGTGTTGGATGAAGTTATTTCTTCAGTTTCCCTACCTTCTTCTCTTTGTTTTCCTTTCTCTAATTTATGTATTCTTGTTTCTATTCATTTACTCTTGCCTCTAATGTCATTATTCTTAGGTTGATAGTAGGATCCTCTATTTTTTTTTATGTTTTTCTTCTTTGTTTATTTTTGTATCTAATTTTTTTTCTATGCACATGATTCATCCTTCTACATAACATTTCTTACATTTAGCCCTTTTTTCTTTACTAGGGTACCATTTACAAAAGAAGCATGCATTACTATCTAATCTGTCGGATAGGTTCTGCTATAGGTATTTTTTTTCTGATGGTTTTATATTTTCTATGGGTACTTCTCCTACTCTAAAAACTCTTCTCCTCGGCACATTTTCTGTACTAGTATCTATTGTGAATAGTTGTTCAGTTGTTTTTTTGGAATGGGCTAGAACTAGTTGATTCCATTAATTCTTTTTGGCTTATTATTGATTCTGCTTCTATTTTGTCATCACTTTCTTGTATTTCAGCTAAAATTTTATCCAAATTGTCTAATTTCTTTTGTGAAATACTTTCTACTCTGTATCTCCAATTATCTGTTCTAAATTCACATGTTTTATAGTTTCTTATAATATTAAATTTCCTAATTTACAGCCTTTACATTTGAAATTCTTATTTTTGTCTTTTTTATAAATCTGTTTTGCTTTTTCTATGGATATATCTACTTCAAAATCTTCTTGTTATTTCTATGTTCAAACCTGTAAAATTATTATCTTTATCATCTTCTGTCACCACCCAGCTAGGGGCCGTGACGGGTACCCGATCTTCTTGTTATTTCTATGTTCAAACCTGTAAAATTATTATCTTTATCATCTTCTGTCACGACCCAGCTAGGGGCCGTGACGGGTACCCGGGTACCCGTCACGGCCCCTAGCTGGGTCGTGACACTTCTAGTGTACTTTCTTCATCTAAAGCTCGATGAGTAGTATAGTTATAGTCTGTGAATCTTATAGAAGTCTCTCCTCTAGAATTGGTATACATTAAATGAGATTCTGGTTTTAATTTCTTTTTCTTATTGAAATCTTCTAAATTCCATTCTAATCCTGGATACCAAGTAATAAGGAGATCTACTTCTAAACATAGATCTGCAGCATTTATGGTAAGAAATCATAGTGAGATAGTAAGAGAGAACAATGGTCACAAAAAATCACTTTGTTTTTGTCCTTTTGGATATTGTATTGGGGAATTTTGTCTAAGCGCTGGAGAAATATAAGAATTTGGACCTAGTATCCCTTTTGCATAGTCTAAAGCATCAGTAAAATCATTAATTCCTTTAAACAAAGGTTTCTTTATGTCTTTAATTGAATCTATAACCTCTGGCCAAGTTTGAAAAATGCCGTTTGTTTTGCCATGTATTACAACATAAAATTTAAAATTTTTGTCTGTAAAATATTGGCAATGAGCATTTAAAGTTGCTATAAATGTTTTGTGTCAGGTTAATCCATCGAGCTTATTAAGAAATAAAGATAATAACCATATACTAAGAGTAACAGATTCATAATGACAAGAAATTACTTAAACATAGATTTATATAACATAGATTTACAATAAACATTGTAATAATGTACATAACTGGGAGAGTAATACAGAAACATAATTATAAAAACTTACATGACTTAAAGACGGAGAGAGGTTTCCCTTTCGGGGAACCCCAAAAACTTTTTCTCGCACTTAGAGGATTATTGAAAAACTAGTACTATTTTGCAGTAGAAGTTTCTATTACAAAGGTTTGGAAAGGGAAAAGGATTTGAGGCATTTGATGAAAGGGAAGGGGAATATGGATTTCTTGGTGTTTGGTGCTTGCATGTGTTGTTGATGATGTCTTTTGTCTTCACAAATGGACTCTATTTATAGGAGATTTCGGACTTTAACTTCGGATTTCAAATTGTTAAAGAATCTTACTGAATTCAGCCGGGTGCTCATTGGGCCCCATCGTCACGTGAAAATTTCAGAAGAGTCTTTATATTATTGTCCTTATTGGTCCTGTAGCTTCTTTATTAAAGCTACTTTATAAAAGTTTTCTTCATCCGTCTTTGTTGCTTTCTTCAGCCGAATCTGCTTTTTCTTTGTCTTGGCTGTAGTGATTATATGTCTATCAGCCTTTTCTCATTTGTTTTATGTGTCTAGATTGTGTAGTGCAACAGAATCAAAACTCATCCCCGAGTCGACGTCTTTTGGATCTTGTGAATGGAATGCATTATTCTGAAAATCTACCATATCTCTTTCAAGGTCTAAAAATGGAATGCATTATTCTGAAAATCTACCATATCTGTTTCAAGGTCTAAACTTCCTCTCTCTGTCTTTAAGTCATGTAAGTTTTTATAACTATATTTTTGTATTACTCTCCCAGTTATGTACATTATTACAATGCTTATTATAAATCTATGTTTAAGTAATTTCTTGTTATTAAGAATAAGTTTCTCTTATTATATGGTTATTCTCTTAATTTCTTAATAAGCTCGATGGATTAACCTGTAAATTCGTAGGTGTTAAAGAGCTATTAAAATGTCCAAAAATGATAAAGGACGAATTGTTGGCCATGGTCCGGGTGTGGTTAAAGAAGTGGATTATTAAGGACAGAGGTTAAGAGAAAGAGATAAACAGTGTAACAAGATTCATAATTGGACAGAGTCCACATTAAAAAAAAAGGGAGATAAACAGAAACTTAGAGATATAACTACATGATAAGAAGACATTCAGGAGTGAGGAAGTACCGAGTAGGATTGTTTAAAAGTTTGATACGAACCACAGGTAAATGTAGGTGACATATTAATATTTAGTAAAGATATTAAAGAACATGTAGGGCATTTACAAACAGTATTCAGACTATTTGTAGAAAATGAAATAATAATTAGTAAGAAAAAGATGGAATTATGTAAAAATTATATCAATTTCTTAGGAGTAGTACTAGGAGATAGTAAAATAAAATTACAACCCCATATAGCTAAAAGGGCCATAGAAATGCCAGACAAACTAGATAATACTGATGAATTACAAAAATTCTTAGGAATAGTAAATTATGCTAGAAATTTTATAAACGACTTAGGAAAAATAGTGGGACCCTTATATTCTAAGATAGGATCTAATGGTAAGAAACATTTTAATACATAAGATATTAAATTAGTATAAAAAATTAAAGAAAAAAAAATCCCTGACCTAAATATGCCATTAGAAACAGACTATTTAATTATAGAAACAGATGGTAGCTTTGAAGGATGGAGAGCAGTATTAAAAGCAAGACCAAATAAATATAGTAATAAAGGTGAAGAAAAAATATGTGCTTATCAAAGCGGTAAGTACGAATCAGAATCAATAATAAGCCAAAAAGAAATAATAGAATCAACTAGTTCTAGCCCATTCCATTATGAGAAAATAGTCAAATGCCCCCTCAACGAATACTCGGATTAATTATGATGCACCCAACCTTTGCGGACGACCTATTACGCCCCTGGCCTTATTTTTTCTGTATTTTTGTACCCTTTTTCAGCTGACGTGGCGAAAGAAAAATTAGATGCCCAGTTGCACAGTGGAGAGTGTTGCACACTCTCCGCCACATCGGCACCATGTCAGTGCCACATCGGCGCCACATTGGAACTTTCTAAATTTTAATTTTATATTATTTTCCTTTCCATTTTTCATTTGATTTTTCTTTTATTAATTATATTTACACTAATTAACCTCTAATTAACCATTAAACCCTCCATTAATTTTATTTTCTTCATCACTAAACCCTTCTTCTTCTTCTTCATTTCAAGAATTCAACCAACCCATTTTCTTCCTCCATTAACACACACGTTCAATTTCATCATCAATCATAAAAAGCTTATTTTCTAGAAATCAACCAACCCATATTCTTCCTCCATTAACACATACACATTCAACCCATTTTCTTCCTCCATTACACACATTCAATTTCATCATCAACCAACCCATATTCTTCCTCAATTAACACACAAGAAATCAATCAACCAATTTTCTTCCTCCATTAACACACACACATTCAATTTTATCATTAATCATACATATCTTTTCAAGAAATCAACCAACCCATTTTCTTCCTCCATTAACAAACACACATTCAACCCATTTTCTTCCTCCATTAACAAACACACATTCAACCCATTTTCTTCCTCCATTAAAACATACACATTTTTTGTTTTCTGCAAATTCTGGGTAGCAACCATGTTCATAACGTTCTTCATATAGTTGCTCTGGTAATCCACCCCAAATACACTTCAATCTCAACCAAACAGCCAAAAATTTCAGTTTTTGAACTCCGCTGGTCGAGGCGGTTCTTTTGAGATATTACCCACTCAAAATGGAGCTCGTTCGCGACAACCCAAAAATTCGAACATGAAGCATTGACCTTCAACAATGGCGGACAGCTGTGTTCTTCATGTTTCCAGACTTTATTTCGATGATCAAATACGTTTCCAGCAGCAAGGTTTGTGTTACACCCCGTACTTTCGGAGAAGCACTTGTTAAATTTGAACGTAAGTATGTAAAACTATGGCTAGGTAAAACAATTTTGGATTGTGAGGAACAAAGCATTATTAAGTATGTTGTTTAAGTAAGGGATGAATTATGATCTTGTAAGTCGTAACCGTGAAGGAAAACCTTGGAACCAACGGATATGACCATTATCAAGTATGATTAATGATAAATATTATGTATGGAGAGTTTCGGAAGATTCCGGGACCAAGCAAATCGAAGAAAATAAGTTTGTCGAAAAATTGAAAAAAGTTGGCAGAATTCTGGATAGAATTTTGGGTCAACATTGGAGGGGTATATCTCCGGGTATATTAGGAGTTTTAAGGTGTTTCAAAAGCCTAAAATGAAGTTCGTCGAGTCTAGTTTCCAACGCCATAAACCGATCGTCGATATGATATCAAAGTAGAGAATTATGGACGTTACAAGTTAGGCTGACAGAGCAGAAACGTGTGCTACAGTAGCTGCTACAGTACGAACCAAATTTGGGACCTTATAAAAGGGGTTCTACCCCTCAGTTTTCATCCAAAAACACTTCTCGAATTATCCAAAATTCTCCTAGCCTTTTTTCCACAAAAGTTTATCGCAAATTAAGTATAATCTCCGGATTTAAGTTCGGACAGCGAGGAGTTGCGATTATACTATCGTATTGCAGTGAATCTTGGCTGGAATTCAAGGAAAATATTGGAAATATATCTGCCACGACCCAACCCGCCATGACCGACACCCATCTAAATCCTAACGGGCGAACCAACATACATACCGCCTAATCCCTTCAATACGGTTTTTAGATAAATCAGGCTAAATAATTATTACTTATTTAGCAACAAAAGAACAAGTAAATCATGCCATAAATACTGTAGTAAGTGCGGAAGTTCTAGGTATTACAATCCCCAAAATTCGAAAGTCATCGTACAGGACTCTAAGCCAAAAACATGTCTAAGAACTGAAATCTGCCAAATAAATATCCATAATGTCTAGAATTAAAAAAGAAATCATAAGTAGAAGATCTTCGGGCGGCCTGGCATGAGAAGAAGCTCACCCCAAAATCTGTCAGCAATTATCCTCCACGCTAGATGTCAGGACGAGTAGCGGTCTCTATATCAAAATCTGCACTCAAAGAATGCAGCAAGGTAGTATCTGTACAAACATTATGTACTGGTAAGCATCATAGGCCGACTAAGATTAGTATCATGCATATCTTATGAAATCAATAAAATAAACAAGCCAGTCAATCATACACGAATATCAATACATCACACCAAGTCAACCACAGACAATCACAACAAATCACCAAATTGCCAAGAATCACAAACACGTCAACCACAATGGAGATAAATTTACCACTATACCCCCACTCGTTGTACACACATGCTATCTGATGTCATAGCTCAGTAGTCATGATCTGCAGCGGACCCATGGAGTCCATGTACCACTCGTTCCGGAACACTCCTCGGACCCGAGCACAACTTTCTCTCTGAAACGAACCTCGAACGCGGGATACAACAATAAACCTCTCGTTTCGGAAACTATCCTCGAACTACGAGCCCATAATCTAGGCCACATGTGTGCCTTGTCATACCTTTTACAGAGCAGTGTTTCTTACCTTCTCAATATCCATATTCACATCATCATTTCATGTCACAATATCCTCGAGAAGACTATATTAACTTCTCATCACAATACATCCACTGCAGATTAAATCACTCAGGAATAATGGCATGAAGGCTACACAACATTCAATCACAAGCACATAGGAGCTTAACCACATAATATCATGTAATGAATACTAGACATGCTTTCTCCTAATGAAATCACAAACATACATTCAACTAACCAAAGTCTAACTCAAGTAAACCGTATCCTACCTCAGAGTAGAGCAGGAACAATGCCTGTCACTCTACCACAACCTTTCCTTTCCTCAAAGCCTCAATACGTTTACAGTCTAGAAATAGAAGATTCAATGAGTCACATTGCTCAATTTGCAAATACCAAGGCAAGAAATACCCTTCCCTCTCCCCATTCTAAGGGTGAATGATTTTCTAGGTGATAGACAACCTATCAAAAGCCCCTAATATTCATAAACCCTCAATTTCTACCACATTCTATCAAACATTCCCATGACAACAGTTTTCTATGGAAAAGACACCATTTGTATGGAACCCTAGGTCTCCAATCACTTAGTTTATGTATCTAACTGTTCAATTTATGATCAAGAGTAACTAACCAATGCATTTAGATGATAACTAAGCGATAATAACCATAACCCATCAAGTTTAGAAGGTTTATTAACATTCTAGGGTTTCTATTTCAATTTCACCATTAAAGACCCGTGGAGATGATTACAACAATGAAGGGGAAAGGAATTGTCACGACCCAGCCCCGTGGGCCGCGACTGGTGCCCTACTTGGGCACCCAAACGGACAAACATACCAAATCGTCATATAATAGCTTAGGTCAATTTTCAAATTCATCATTATAAACAGATCTGAAAATCATTATCATCTGAAGCGGTCACGTGTACAAAGATATCATATCAGAACAAAAAGGGGCGGCAGAATACACATCGCCGAATATATACACACATATACGAACACACAGGCCATTTAGGCCGCATCAAAATCTGATAGATTGGCGGAATGTACATCGCCGGGCACAAATATCACACGCTGCCTCAAATTGTATCAAACTGTCTCAGACACATTTCAAACACAACCATATATATACATATATATCAGAAGCCGACAAGGCTATCAAATGGCGCAACGGCCCAAAATATATACAAATGCGCACCGACAAGGCGGCCATGGCGAGTGGGATCATACAAACACACCTGTACAGAAGTAGGCACAACCCACATATACGTCTACAGACCTCTAAACAGACCAACCGAATCATATGGCGGGACAGGGCCCCGCCGTACCCCTGAACAAATACATACATATGTAGCGAACGAAGATATATACCAAAATGTAGGCTCCGGAAAAAGAGGAGCACTCCAAATAGCAAAAGAGGGTGTCCTAAACTGGTGGATCACCAAACTGTGCGTCTGTACCTGCGGGCATGAAACACAGCCCCCCCGAAGAAAGGGGGTCAGTACGAAATATGTACTGAGTATGCAAAGCAGAAGATACAGAAAACAAACCTGAGGCATAAACGAAATAGAAGTACAGAACATAAGTGCAAACCCAAAATATCAAAATGTTTACTCTCAAAATATAAGTCATGCATAGGGCACAGAGAATATGGTCGCCCGCCCGTCGATGGCGCCATAACACAGCATAACACCAGAAGGTTTCAAATCTCTGTATCCCCGTCACACATCATCACAACATATCATAAGCCATATCACAACATAAATCCATAAACGGAACCCGACCCTATGGCGAGGTCTCGGGAACCGTAACACAGCATACTGCCGAATATATCATAGTGCGCACGATCACAAAACCGGCCCGGGAATCGGCGAACGATATCATAATAATGGGCACGAGCAGAGTAGTGCGGAAACTAATGCAATTTACATATCAAAACATTTATGAAACTGGACATAATCATATGACAACCCGTTAGGCAAACTAGTCCGGACAACTGATCAATACGGAGTTTATCTCACAAAAGTACTTCTGAAATCGTATTCATAGTTCAAAATGTAAATCAGAATATCATGGAGTAATCAAAACATTATTCTTTAATAGCTAAAGTCATAAGCAAAAGTCTCTTTTCGATATCGAACAAAGTTAAGTCAATTAGGGCAACGAAGGAGACTCGGGGCTAGAGGGCCCACCTTGGTCCAAGTCGAGGCGGCGTACAAATTTTACAGACATTTGACCTTATGGAATCAACCACGAAAGCTTAGGGGTGATTCGATCATGTTTACGAAAGTTACGAATGTTTGAACGTTTCTTTTCAACAAAGCATAAGTTTCTAATTCAATTTCACTGAATGGAATAGTGCTAAAAGCAAGCTCGGATTTCTATGAATAGAATGATCCCCGAGGTTCAAACTCAAACCTAGTACATCTAGGACATGCCAAGAGAAGAAAAGGGATAGCTTTACATACCTCACTTGCGCCTTACGCTCGTCCAAACTCAATCCCCGTTTCGTCCAAAATCTACAATTGGTCATAGTTGCCAAATATAAGTTCCAAGCTTTTATGAACTCAAACTTAAATTCATATTGTCTACCGAAATTTTGGCAGCATTTCCCCTATACATATAGCATCCCCGAGACTTAGCTCGGTTCAATATATCAACAACAACAACCCAACAATCCAACAACACCAACAATTACCACAAAACGCACTATAACATAAATAGTCCTCTTTTCTTCATAGTTCAACAACTTCCATTCCAACTTCACACTATCAAACTAATATCAAGATTTTCCATATCCATTAACTAATTCAAGATTATTCAAACATATTTCCATAGCATTCCAAACAATATTCATGAATTCAAGTGTTTCCGCCAATTCCATATTCCATCCGAAACTCCTACAAATGCGACAAAACCATCACAACACATATTTGTACTTACTAATTCATAACCAACAACAAGAATCCACACTTAGAATCTTACTTCCATAATTATATAAAAATTATATAAAAATAACATAATTTCCCATAACAACCCACAACCATTTTCAATACCAACTTGATTCATTAAACCCTTATTTACATCAAAACAACACAACTAACAAACTAAATGAAACTTAATTCATCTCCTCCCTTCATCACCATGGCACACGGCCATGCACTACTTCACACATACACACGGCTAGACACATACACATCACAACTCCATAATTCTCATCCAATTCTCATCATCATAACATATATACTTATTCCATAACACCAAATAATAGAAATCTTACCTTTTTCTTCAAACTTCCACTTGCCAACACAAGCACTTTCTTGCCTTAAAAATTATACCATGTTGAAGAGCATCCTTGAGTTAGTAGAAATGCATGAAGAAACAAATTTTCGGATCAAGATTGAAGAGCTTGGAATTTTTTTCTCTTTTTCTTGAAGGGGCCGAAACCCCCTCCCTATGTTCTTGCTCTTCTTTATTTTGTTTTCAAGAATAGTCTAGAATGAACAATGGTCCCTTTATTTATTTAATCATCACATGACTTGAACTAAAACATGGGCTTGGGCTCCTCTTAATGGGCTATGGCCGGCCACCCCCTCACTTTGGGCCTCATTTTTCTCTTATTAGTTTTGAGCCCAATTCATTAGAAATCTTATTTTGTAATTCCCGAACTAATTTCCAAAATTCCAAATTTTGCCCTTGGCCTTCCTCCGTATTTCTGCAACAATATTTCTCATAAATATCACACACATATGTTAGATAAAATAAACATAGCCTTATTTCTTTCTAGTCAAACTGATTTCTAATTTTCCGAATGCACAAAACACGGGATATAACAGGAATGATAGAATGAAAAGCAATGGAACTTACGTCACAAGGTTGTCTTGCCCTAGTTTGAAAATTCTCTCTAAGTTTTTGTTGGGAAGTGTGTTGGGGTGTTATGAATGAGAAAATAAAACTAAGGCATTAAAAACACGGCTACTGCTTCCCGTCGACCACTGCGGCGGTCGCTCCGCCGCTGTAGCAGTATGGCGGTCGGTTCACCGCTATAGCGGTACCACCATAGCGGACCACCGTTCGCCACAGCGGCCACCAAAGAAATGGATGGCTGCTTACAGCGGTCGAGGCACCGCTATAGCGGTACCGCTGCAGCGGTAGTCCCAACGCTGCAGTGGTCCATTTTGGGAAGTTAGGTAGGCTTTCTGTCCAATTTTCCCACTATCACCCCATATATCATCCAAGGCCTCAAAACACAACATAAAACATGCATACATACAAAAAGACGCCCTACGAATCCACCCGTGGCTTCGGAATTCCCAATGGAGTCCTAAATTCCCATAACGACCGGAAGGGTCGTTACACCAGATACCAATTAAGACACCGTTCGGCCCCGAACGGACAAGGATGAGAATCTAGGGAGGAGTTACTAGACTTGGCGAAAAGCTGAGGGTATTTGCTACGCATATCTGACTCTGTCTCCCAAGTAGCTTCTTTCACTGGTCGATTCTTACACTGAACTTTCACAGAAGCTATTTCCTTAGACCTCAACTAGCGAACATCCCTGTCTAAGATAGCAATGGGCTCTTCCTGGCACGACAAATTTTCATCTAGCAAAACCAAATCCCAACGGATGATATAGGAACCATCACCGTGGTCCCTCTTCAGCATCGACACATGGAACACTGGATGAACGCCTAATAAACCCGGAGGTAAAGCCAACTTTTAAGCCACCTCCCAACACGTTTGAGAATCGCAAACGGACCAATGAACCTCGGGCTAAGCTTTCCCTTTTTCCCAAACCGCATCACCCCCTTGATGGGTGAGACCTTCAATAGTACTTGCACTCCTTCCTCAAACTCGAGATCTAGGACCTTGCGGTCCGCATACTCCTTCTGTCTATTCTGCGCTGCCAAAAGATTGGCTTGAATCACCTTCACCTTCTCTAGGGTCTCTCTCAGAAGATCAGTACCCCACGGCCTCACCTCGAATGTATCAAACCATCCAATAGGAGACCTACACTTCCTTCCATACAATTCCTCAAATGGGTCCATATCAATACTCGAGTGATAGCTATTATTGTAAGCAAATTCGGCTAAGGGCAAGAACTGATCCCAATGCCCACTGAAATCTATCACGCATGCACAAAGCATATCCTCCAGAACCTGAATAGTCTGCTCAGACTGCCCGTCAGTCTGAGGATGAAAGGCTGTGCTAATATTTAACCTCGTACCTAACTCTTCATGCAAACACTTCCAAAACCTGGATGTGAACGTGGTACCCCTGTCGGACATGATGGAGATAGGAACCCCGTGGAGTCTAAGTACTTCTCGAATGTAAACTTTAGCCAACTTCTCTGCATCATAAGTTATCTTCACTGGAATAAAGTGAGCAGACTTAGTCAACCTATCAACAATAACCCAGATAGAGTCAAACTTCCCTAGTGTCTTCGGAAGACCCACTACGAAATCCATGGCTATTCTTTCCCACTTCCATTCAGGAATGGGCATTCTCTGCAATGTACCCCCAGGTTTCTGATGTTCATACTTCACCCGTTGGCAATTTAGGCACTGCGCAACGAACTCTGCAATATCCTGCTTCATCCTGGTCCACCAGTAATGTTGCCTCAAATGACGATACATCTTAGTGACACCAGGGTGGATAGAATACCTCAAACTATGAGCCTCTGTCAGAATGGTCTTAATCAAGTCGCCCACACGTGGCACACACACCCTCCCTTTGATTCGCAGCATGCCCTCCTCATCAATCACGGCTTCCTTAGCCTCACCACACAACACCTTATCTCATATTTTACATAGCTTAACATCTTTGAATTGCTTAGCCTTAATCTGCTCTAGAAATGATGACCTAGCCTCAACACAGGCCAACACCTTGCCTGTGTTACAGATATCCAGTCTCCTAAAACTGTTAGCCAGAGTCTGCACCTCTCTAGCCTACGGACGCTCAGAAGAAATTAAATGAGCCAGACTCCCCATACTAGCCGACTTCCGGCTCAATGCATCAGCTATCACATTAGCCTTACCAAGGTGATATAAAATGATGATGTCATAGTCCTTTAGCAGTTCCATCCACCTCTACTGTCCAGAGTTCAGATCTTTCTGAGTGAACACATGTTGTAAACTGCGATGGTTTGTGTACACTACACAATGGACACCATACAAGTAGTGCCTCCAGATTTTCAATGCAAACACCACCGCTGCCAACTCTAGATCATGAGTAGGATAGTTATTCTCATGCACCTTCAACTTCCCCCACCTTCTTTGCCTGCATCAAAACAGCACCCAAACCAGAACGTGAAGCATCACAATAAACAACAAAATTCTTGCCTTCAACGGGCAATGCCAGAATCGGTGCTGTAGACAACAACGTTTTGAGCTTTTGAAAGCTCTCTTCATAGTCATCGGACCACTGAAACGATACCTCCTTCTGAGACAAACAAGTCATCTGAGAAGCAATAGAAGCAAACCCTTTTACAAACCGACGATAGTAGCTAGCCAGACCCACGAAACTACAGATCTCGGTCACTGATGTGGGCCTAGCCCATTCCTTGATTGCCTGAATTATCTGAGGATCCACCATAATATCCTCTTTCGAAATAACATGCCCCAAGAAAAACACAGAAGATAACCAGAATTCACACTTGGAGAATTTAGCATACAATTCCTTCTCCCGCGATACTCCATGAGCAATTCTAAAATAGTTCTCATGCTCTTCCTTACTCCTAGAGTACACCAAGATATCATCAATGAACACTATAGCGAGTGAGTCTAAGTAGGGCTTGAACACACTGTTCATAAAATCCATGAACGCAGCTGGAGCATTTGTAAGCCCAAAAGACATAACTAAGAACTCATAGTGCCCATACCTGGTCCGAAAAGCAGTTTTAGGAATATCCTCCACCCGAATCTTCAACTGATGGTACCCTAACCTTAGGTCAATTTTCGAAGACACCAAAGCACATAGGAGCTTAACCACACAATATCATGTAATGAATACTAGACATGCTTTCTCCTAATGAAATCACAAACATACATTCAACTAACTAAAGTTTAACTCAAGTAAACCATATCCTACCTCAGAGTAGAGTTGGAACAATGCCTATCACTCTACAACAACCTTTCCTTTCCTAAAAGCCTCAATACATTTACGGTCTAGAAATAGAAGACTCAATGAGTCACATTGCTCAATTTGCAAATACCAAGGCAAGAAATACCCTTCTCTCTCCCCATTCTAAGGGTGGATGATTTTCTAGGTGATAGACAACCTATCAAAAGCCCCTAATATTCATAAACCATCAATTTCTACCACATTCTATTAAAAATTCCTATTATAACAATTTTCTATGGCAAAGACAACATTTTATAGAACCCTAAGTCTCCAATCACTTAGTTTATGTCTCTAACTGTTCAATTTATGATCAAGAGCAACTAACCAATGCATTTAGATGATAACTAAGAGATAATAACCATAACACATCAAGTTTAGAAGGTTTATTAACATTCTAGGGTTTCTATTTCAATTTCACCATTAAATACGCATGGAGATGATTACAACAATGAAGGGGAAAGGAATGGTAGAATGAAAAGAAATGGAACTTACCTCACAAGGTTGTCTTGACCTAGCTTAAAAAGTCTCTCTAAGTGTTTGTTGGGAAGCGTATTGGGGTGTTATGAATGAGAAAATAAAACTAAGGCATTAAAAACCCAGCTACTGCTTCCCGTTGACCGCTGCGGCGGTCGCTCCGCTGCTGTAACGGTCTCGCTATAGCGGTCAAATGGCCGCTATGGCAGTCCCCAAATATCCCGTCTGACTGCTATGGCGGTTGGTTCACCGCTTTAGCGGTCCATCGTCCGCCACAGCGGCCACCAAAGAAATGGATGGCTGCTTGCAGCGGTCGAGGCACCGCTATAGCGGTACCGCCGCAGCAGTAATCACACCGCTGTAGCGGTCCATTTGGGGCAGTGAGGTTGACTTTTGTCCAGTTATCCCCCTATCACCCCACATTTCATCCAAGGCCTCAAAACACAACACAAAACATGCATACATACAAAAAGACGCCCTACGAATCCATCTGCGGCCTCAGAATTTCCAATGGAGGCCTAAATTACCATAACGACCGAAAGGGTCGTTACAATATCACAGTACTATTAAGAATAAGGTATGAATCTCTCGTTATTGATATGAATATAAGTTTATTTACAGAAGTAGAGTTTTTGAATAATTGTATAATGGATTTGTTGGTGGAAAATTTGGACAGATGTCGTGTGGGATATTTTATGGAATATATTAGTATTGATAATATTTTTGTTGATGTTGGTATTGTTGTTGCTGTTGTTGGTTGCTGGATTGTGGTTTCGGTCTAGGCTTATAAACAGGGGAGATGCTGCTTGAATTTTGGCAGATTCTAAAAGGATTTTAATTAAGGGCTTGAGACAAGCATGTGAAGATAATCCTAACAATAGTATGAATGGTTTTATATGTAGATTACAGGACCACAAATAATCTTACGTAGATTGCAAGACGAAAAGTAAGGCTGAAAGTCGAGAAATAAGCTTCCAGGTATGTTAAGGCTGTCCTTTCCTTCTTTTTGGCATGTTCTATGACAATTCGAAGTGTAATGATATCCATAATGAATCCACTCCTAGATGTAGGATATCCTGAGTTCCTTGACTTCTTAAGTCCTGAAGGGGCATCAATAAGTTGTACGATTTCATAACGATGTCAAATACCCGAAGGGGACATTCATAAGGCTTCCTTATTCCTATGCATTTCACATTTGATTTTTGAGTCTCGAAGGAGACAAAGGAAAAGGGGAAGAAGTTCTCATTTTTGAAAAAGGGGAAGAAATTCCTATTTTGAACTGAAAGTTGCTCTGAAGGGAGTCTTTTGATGGTATCCGAATATTTTCATGCATTTGCATATTTACATACATGCACGACATCATTTCATGGGGATGGGAAAGGGCAAAGGCGTTATATATGCAAACCACCTGATCAACTGGTATACGATGATTATGATGCCTGAAGGGGCCATTATGCTATTACCCCCGAAGGGGCTGCGAGCAAGGAAAAGGCATGCATTATATGTATATATGTATATATATACTCACAGAGTTCATATGCACGTACGTGATTCACAGAGTTGGTTACAGGTACAGATTGAATCTGTTACTCTTTTATTATTTGAGTCGAGATATATTGTTTCAGTTCTGCCTTACATACTCGGTACATTATTCGTACTGACGTTCCTTTGCCTGGGGGGGCTGTGTTTCAATCCACATAGGTGCAAGCATATGAGTCGAAGACATTGGCTATAGGTTGTTCCCAGGCCATCAGCTGGATTGGTGAGCTCCATCTCAGTTCGGAGCGTTGCCGAGTCAATGTAGTTATGTCATGGTATCTCATATATGTTAGAGACTTTCCAGAAAGTTTCCTGTGGATAGTGCGTCGAGATGTTGACAGTTGTGTAAAGCGGCCATGTAGGTCGACGTGTTCATATGCATTGTTTTCAAGATTTTATTGTGACCCAAAGTTTTCTTTGAATTAACTATAAGGGAGAAGTCCCTGGCTTGGTGAAAGAGTTTTATGAAGAGGTTTTTCATGTTTTACTTGATGGAAGCGCCATTTCATATTTTAAAGGTTCACATAAGATTGTGACTTATGAATAGAATGGTAGTATGACACTCAGCCGAGTAGGGTCTTGGGTGTCAGTCGCGACCCTCCATTTTGGGTCGTGACAGAAGTGGTATCAAAGCAGTTCGTCCCAGGGGTTTTCTGCAAAGTCGTGTCCAGTAGAGTCTTGTTTATGGTGTGAAGCGCGTCACATTTATAAACAGGAGGCTACAGGACATCTAGGATGGTCATATTTCTTTCTTATCTTAGATCGTGCCGTAGAGCTATGTCACAGGTTATGAAATCCCTAGTCCTAACCCCAGATGTCTTGATTATTGATAAGTGATTGCTTGCTTGGTTTTAAGGTGACTAGTAAGGATTGATGTTCGGATTAGAAAGGTATGTTTTCCGTCTATTTGTGTTGATATATGAGAAGAATTTGGTAGCTGAACTATGGATCATTTGTATTTCTGTGGTTGCCCTGTGAGGCATAGGACTTGCTTTTTGAGATGTGTGCAGGTTTGGGATAGTAAGAATTACAGGGGAAGCTCTGTTAAAAATCTCTCAAAGCTAAATCATGTAAGTATGTGTACATTGCAGAAGTAAGGAAAATGGGAAACCTAGCGACAGGATGGTAAGTGAAATATGTTGAATTAATACTTGTGAACTGCTCTAGAAGGAATTCTTAGATGGCTTAGCTGAGATTAAAGGAATTCGGATGGGTTATATTAAAGGCTTTATAGGAATGAGACTTATTGGGATTATTAAGAAAATTGATAAACAAGTAAGATATCCTGAATGATCTGCAAGGAATGTGATCAATAGTACAATTTGAGGTTTCATAGAAACAAGTGAGTAAATTATCGTGAGTCATATGAAGACAAGTTAAAGAGTATTACTGCACATAGATACAGACTGATTTTGAGATTTATGGTCGAAGCTATTGAGGTAATTGCATATGAGTGGGATTAAAGGGAATAGTAGGGTTTTGATAATGAGGTAATACAATATGGTGGAAAGGACTAAGTGAAGAGTCGAGGCCAAAGGTGGGATAACAAGCGGAGGATATACGCCTACGATATTACAGATGAATTGAGGGAAAGTACAAGGCAACACAAGTTAGAGTGTTAAGGTAAAACTGCGGTCAAGAGGTAGCTATTTCGATACTAATGGAAGGATAAGAGTGAAGGGACATAAGGTGAGCTACAAAAGTATTGTTGAGTTAAACTAAGTAGAATAAATTGAAGTGAGATCCGAAGAAGATCAAGGACAGAAATGGACTGCAAAAGATGACCAGGGGCGGAAAGAAGCAAGGAAGTAGAGATAATCACATGGGATAGTATTTATGGAAAAAGGAAATACAATAAGAAGAAATAAGGAAATGGTTGCTCAAGAAACTGGAACAATTACTGACAAATAAAAGGAAGATGACAAATGAAAGACGCAAATGAGTTCAGGAAAGGACATGAGATTTAGAGTTCCGAAGGGTACCATAGGACAATACTTTTTAGGAAATAAAAGCGGGTGTGTGGAGGCAAAAAGGAAGGATGTTAAGGATCATGATGAAACGACTACGACTAAGGATTCGAATGGAATACTCTAGATACAGTGATACCATAAGATAGAACCCTTAAGAGAAGGGTGGTAGATGGAGATAAGATCGCAAGAAAAATATCTAAGGATATATATAAGGAAGATGGGTATTTAATGGATTAAGGGACCCGCTTAATTGATAAATGGGAATAGGACGATAATTGGATATCAGTTGATCACTGATTACATACATAAGAAAATGAGGACATAAAACTAATGGATGAGTTCGACAAAGAATTAAGTGAATACTGATAAGCCCATGATTAAAAAAGTATGGAGATCAGGAACTAAAGGAGGACAACCATTTCAAGAAATAAATGATAGCGTCGTAAGCTAGCAAGTTACAACATTCGAGGATGAATGTTTCTAAAGGGGGGGGGGGGGGGAGGATGTTACACCCCGTACTTTCGGAGAAGAAATTGTTAAATTTGAACATAAGTATGTCAAGCTATGGCTAGGTAAAGCAATTTTGAATTGTGAGGAACGAAGCATTATTAAGTATATTGTTTAAGTGAGGGATGAATTATGGTCTTGTAAGTCGTACCCGGGAAGGACAACCTTGGAACCAAAGGATATGACCATTATCAAGTATGATTAATGATAAATATTATGTATGGAGAGTTTCGGAAGATTCCGGGACCAAGCAAATCGAAGAAAATAAGTTTGTCGAAAAATTGGAAAAAGTTGGTAGAATTCTGGATAGAATTGTGGGTAAACTTTAGAGGGGTATATTAGGAGTTTTAAAGTATTTCAAAAACCTAAAATTAAGTTCGTCGAGTCTAGTTTCCAACGCAACAAACCGCTCATCGATACGATATCGGAGCAGAGAATTATGGACGTTACTAGTTAGGCTGATAGAGCAGAAACGCGCGCTACAGTAACTGCTAATGTAACCGACGTGCTACAGTAACTGCTACAGTACCGAACTGACTTTGGGACCTTATAAAAGGGGTTCTACCCCTCATTTTTCATCCAAAAATAACTCTCAAATTATCCAAAATTCTCCTAACCTTTCCTGCACAGAATTTTAATGCGAATTAAGTATAATCTCTGAATTTAAGTTCGGACAGCGCGTAGTTGCGATTATACTATCGTGTGGCGGTGAATCTTGGTTGGAATTCAAGGCAAATATTGGAGATATCGCGGTACTAGCGAGAATAAGGTATGAATCTCTCCTTATTGATATGAATATAAGTTTATTTACGGAGGTAGAGTTGTTGAATAATTGTATAGTGGATTTGTTGGTGGAAAAATTGGACAAATGCCGTGTGGGATATTTTATGGAATATATTGGTATTGATAATATTGTGGTTGATGTTGGTATTGTTTTTGTTGTTGTTGGTTGCTGGATTGTGATTTCGGGCTAAGCATACAAACAGGGGAGATGATGCCCGAATTTTGGCAGATTCTAAAAGGATTTTAACTGAGGGCTTGAGACAAGCATGTGACGATAAGACAAACAATAGTATGAATGGTTTTATATGTATATTACGAGACCACGAATAATCTTATGTAGATTGTAAGACGGAAAGTAAGTTGGAAAGTCGAGAAATAAGCTTCCCGGTATGTTAAGGCTATCCTTTCCTTCTTTTTGGCATGATCTATGACAATTGCGAAGCATAATGATATCCATAATGAATCCACTCCTAGATATAGGATATCCTGATTTCCTTGACTTCTTAAGTCCCGAAGGGGCATCCATACGTTGTACGATTTCATAACGATGTTTAATACCCGAAAGGGACATTCATAAGGCTTCCTTATTCCTATGCATTTCACATTTGATTTTTGAGTCTCGAAGGAGACAAAGGAAAAGGGGAAGAAGTTCCCATTTTTGAAAAAGGGGAAGAAGTTCCCGTTTTGAATTGAAAGTTGCTCCGAAGGAAGTCTTTCGATGGTATACAAATATTTTCATGCATTTGTATATTTACATACATGCACGACATCATTTCATGGGGAAGGGAAAAGGCAAAGGCGTTATATACGCAAACCACCTGATCAGCTGGTATACAACGATTATGATGCCCGAAGGGGCCATTATGCTATTATGCCTGAAGGGGCCATTATGCTATTATGCCCAAAGGGGCTGCGAGCAGGGAAAAAGCATGCATTACACACACACACACACACACACACACACACACACACACACACACAGAGTCTCATGATGCATTAAAAGTTCATATGCACGTACATGATTCACAGAGTTGGTTACAGGTATAGATTGAGTCTGTTACTCTTTTATCATTGGAGTCGAGATATATTGTTTCATTTCTACCTTACGTACTTGGTACATTATTCGTACTGGCGTTCCTTTGCCTGGGGGCGCTATGTTTCATGCCACACAGGTGCAAACAGATGAGTAGAAGACATTGGCTATAGGATGTTCCCAGGCCATCAGCTGGATTGGTGAGCTCCATATCAGTTCGGAGTGTTGCCGAGTCAAAGTACTTATGTCATGGTATCTCATATATGTTAGAGACTTTGCAGACAGTTTCCTGTGGATAGTGCGTCAAGATGTTGACAGTTGTGTAAAGCGGCCATGTAGGTCGTCGTGTTCATATGCATTGTTTTAAAGATTTTATTGTGACCAAAAGTTTTCTTTGAATTAACGATGAGGGATAAGTCCCTGACTTGGTGAAAGAGTTTTGTTAAGAGGTTTTTCATGTTTTACTTGACGGAAGCGTCATTTCATAATTTAAAGGTTCACATAAGATTGTGACTTATAAATAGAATGGTAGTATGACACTCAGCCGAGTAGGGTCTTGTGTGTTAGTCGCGGCCCTCCGGTTTGGGTCGTGACAGTTTGAAACCTCAAACACCCGCCAATGGAGACCGTTGTTCACAATAGATTCAAATGGGTTGAATGTGTGTGTGTTAATGGAGGAAGAAAATGGGTTGGTTCATTTCTTGAAAAGATATTTATGATTGATGATGAAATTGAATGTGTGTGTGTTAATGGAGGAAGAAAATGGGTTGATTGATTTCTTGAAATGAAGAAGCAGATAATGGATTGAATGAAGAAGAAGATAATGGATATTTATGATTGATTTCTTGAAATTGAATGGGTTGTGTTAATGGATTGATTTCTTTAAATTTAGAAAGTTCCAACGTGGCGCCGATGTGGCGGAGAGTGTGCAACACTCTCCACTATACAACTGGGCATCTATTTTTTTTTTGTGCCACGTCAGCCGAAAAAGGGTACAAAAATACAGAAATAATAAGGCCAGGGGGTAATAGGTCGCCCGCAAAGGTTAGGTGCGTCATAATTAATCTGAGTATATGTTGAGGGGGCATTTGACTATTTTCTCTTCCAAAAAATAACTAAACAACCATTCACAGTAGGTACTAGTAGAGGAAATGTGCCGAGGAGAAGAGTTTTTAGAGTAGGAGAAGTACCCATAGATAATGACTAGAAGAAAACCAACAATTGGATGATGTAATAGACATAGATAAAGACATACAAATTTTTCAGCAAAATCAATTAAGACTACTTAATCCAAATATTTGATCTAATGGTCAGAAATATTTTAATACAGAAGCTATTAAATTAGTACAAAAAATTAAAGAAAAAATAAAAAATATCCCTGACCGGCTTATTATTGATTATGATTCTATTTCGTCATCACTTTCTTGTATTTCAGCTAAAATTTTATTAAAATTGTCTGATTTCTTTTGTGAAATACTTTCTACTCTGTATCCCCAATTATCTATTCTAAATTCACATGTTTTAAAATGTTCTAATGTTAAATTTCCTAATTTACAGCCTTTACATATGAAATTCTTATTTTTGTCTTTTTTATGAATTTCTTTTTCTTTTTCTATGGCTATATCTACTTCAAAATCTTCTCGTATTATTTCGATGTCCATACCTGTAAAATTATTATCTTTATCATCTTCTAGTGTAATTTCTTCATCTAAATCTCGATGAGTAGTATAGTTATAGTCTGTGAATCTTATAGAAGTCTCTCCTTTTGTAGTCTATTTTTATAATTTCTTTCTGTTCTATATTTTTACATATGTCTATTTCTATCTAAATAAAGCTCCTGGTAGCTTATTAAATAATGTTTTACCAGGTTTTAATAACTTTTTCTTATTGAAATCTTCTAAATTCCATTCTAATCATGCATATTCTTCAGGATTTATCTTTATGGGTTTATTAATTTTATTCCTCTATTTCCCATAACTTCTACTACATCGTCTATTTTAATCTTGAATTTAGTATTACTATTATTTTCCATCTTTCCTAAATATCCTACACACATTAATAAATTATTTCCATTACTCATTTCTTCATATCCTTTAGTATGTATCCCTATCTTAATATGTTTTCCGAATTCTGCTAAGTTTATCATAAAGTTTGGGCTAATGTAAAAAATTCCTCCATTATTTGTCATATCTACTTCTGTTAATCCTATTATTGACTTCTTTAGATCTGACCGCCTATCATCATAAATTACTACTAATAGTTTGGTTCCTAGATTCTTTCTAGTTAATCCTTTGAGGCCTATTACAATTAATCCCATATGCATTAAACTTCGTCTAGTATTTTTTTATTTGTCTTACATATTCTGAATTAATTAGGTTTATAGTTGGGACGTTGTTTCCTATGGATGATAATTGTTCTTCTCTATAATGTCTATATAATTGCGCTGTGCTTAGAGTTTGTGTTCTAGTCTTATACGTTTTTATAACTATGTTTCTGTATTACTCTCCCAGTTATGTACATTATTACAATGTTTATTGTAAATCTATGTTATATAAATCTATGTCTAAGTAATTTCTTGTTATTATGAATCTGTTACTCTTAGTATATGGTTATTCTCTTAATTTCTTAATAAGATCGATGGATTAACCAGTAAATTCCTAGGTGTTGAAGAGCCATTAAAATGTCCAAAAATGATAAAGGATGAATTGTTGGCCATGGCCGGGGTGTGGTTAAAGAAGAGGATTATTAAGAACAGAGGTTAAGAGAAAGAAATGAACAGTGTAACAAGATTCATGACTGGACAGAGTCCAGATTAAAAAAAAAAGGGATATAAACAGAAACTTAGAGATATAACTACATGATAAGAAGACATTCGGGAGTGAGGAAGTACCGAGTAGGATTGTTTAAATATTTGATACAAACCACAGCATTTTGAAAGTATTTATTTAGAATTTCTAAGTATCTTTATCTTTAAAGATATTCTGTACCCTCTCTCTTTGGTACCAGAAAGACTAATGCAACGGTTCACTTTTTCACGCGGGTTTTGAGCGTAAAAAGGCTACTAGGAACTCGTTAGTGCTCTTTCGGATTTTGTTTTTCAAAAGAGTCGCCACCTAATTTTTAGAAAATTAGGAAAACCAGTTTTGAATGGTTTATTCAAATACAGTGAAAAACCTTCGTAATCCAGATTCTAGGTAAGGATTTTGATGATCCCCTGTGGAAGGTGTTAGGCATCCCAGTATTAATGATCCATACTATACGGTTGACCTTCGAATTCCAGTATATGAGTATTTGTTTAAACTGCTTATTTTGTGTTTATTTTCCTGTAATAGAACTGTCATAGATAGTTTTTTGTATATCATATTTTGGAAGAATTTGAATATATCTCCTTTTCTTATAGGGTATCGTAGTTTCGGATTTATATCATCTGAGTATAAGTAATTTCCTTTTATATATAAGGGATAAGTATAAATTGTAGAAAAAGTGTAAAAGAAATATTATTTATAAGTTATTTATTTTATACTCATACATCGGGGCTCGGGTTGACTCGTGTTTGTACATTTCAGTCTTATCCGAAACTTTATATTACGCGTAGATTCTTTAAATGTTTATAAAGACATTTTATATTTGAACGTGTATAACCCGTCTGAAAATGTAAACTAATTTGGGCCAACTTTGGCCCAAAACAGTGTTTTGTGCTAAAAAAAAAACCTCCATTTGTTTCTATTTTCCATAAATGAGATTCATAACTTGGTAAAAGTCTGATTTTTGTTTAAGTTATTTGAAAACTGGTCCAATATTGTGCCAAAGATTGGCCATTTATGAAGTTGTATAGATTAAACCCAATTGTTAAATTTGTCCATTTAAAGCTGATTTTGGAAATTCAGTTTGGAGTAGGAATTGAGTTAATTAACTCATTTTCATGAAATAAATAGCTTTATTATATAAAACGTGATTTGCTATTTAAACTCAGAAAATCAATAGTGATTTATTTTGAAAAGGTCTCATTTTCGATACTTAGTTGTAAGAAAAGAAAGAAAAGAAAAAGAAATTATGTTTGAGTCCGTTGTTTTTTTTTTTAAAAAAACAATCGCATACGGGGACCTAAAGTCGACTAAACGACATAAGAACCGTTGTCCTAAGACGTCTAATTCCAATCATAATGATTTTCCACCATAATATGAGGTTGAATACACATTTTTTACAAGTACATCAAGTTAGAAATAAGAGAACAAATAAATATAACGAGGCAGAATTAGGCTAAAGGCGTACCAAGCCCCTAGTTGGCCATTTTCACCCATGGCTGGGCCTTCTGCACGCCTCGCTATCTTCTTTGTCTTCCGGACAATATTTTTGAAGTAGTATTCCCACTTGGGCCTTAGGCCCAAGGGGTGGTTTTATACATTTGTGACCCGAGCGGCTGCGTGGTACGAAGAGGAGGAGAGAAAAGAAAATACCGGTTATTTTATAATCGCTGAACTTATCACTAAGGTAAATGACTAAAGTTATAAATACACACGCATGTATATAAGATAAAGCGCACACACACACACACACACACACACACACACACACATACATATAAGGCAATCCACACTTGATCCATACTTACCCTTCACCTACTCGAATGACGCTCAAATTATCCTAAGACATAGAATGGCATGGGGACTAGGTCTTAGTCCTGTATTTCTGATGTCGCACAAGTTCCAGGGGATTTAGAAGAACCCCAGGAATAGCTAACACTGGGAGATTAAGACAACCCCGAATTACCACACTTAGCCTTAGATTTATTTGGGTCTTATTGAGAGAGGACAGAGAGGGCACAAAACTAGAAATGCTATGGACATACAAGTAACATGCTAGGAGTTGGTGCAATTCCAATAAGCAGCCATGGAGCAATATATAATTATATACACTGAAGCAGACATTATAGAGAACCTTGATGTCATGAAATGACACTTGACAAATCAAACACAATTTCTTTAAAAGGGGCAAAGGCAAGCAGCACCAACAATTGCATACAAAGGCAAAAGGGAAGAAAACAGGCAGTTGCTAAGTAAAAGCAAAACAAAACAAACAAAGACCATCTCATGAGTGGACCTAGAGTCTCAGCAAGAGCAGGTAACATTGAATAGTAAAAGAAGTATAAGCAGTAGGTACATGTGATCAGAGGACAAACATGATGGGTAAAGGTGCACCTTAAAATTCAATGACAAACTTAATGTAGAGAGAAGCATCTCATATCTAGCAAAGGGTAGCCAACCTCAACCAGTTAAGCCAAATATGACTAGACTTAGACAGGTAAGTATACACACTAAAATGAAAAGAGGTATAGTTAAACTTATCCAGAGGAGTATGAACATTAACCAGGATCACAGACTCAAACAGATTGAAGAGACTCAAATGAGTACTACAAAGTGATATCTATGTCATGGTATCTCAGGGATAGGCAAAGGTAAATCAGGTTGACAACCAACTCAAGACATCAATGCAGAGCTAAGTGGAGTGTGATTTCACACAGTAAGAACGCGGAGGTGAATACTCTGAAGTATGAGGAGGCATAGCAGCAGACTCTTCATGGGTTAAGAGTCAACAATGGCACTGCAGCTTGGCTAAGAGCTCAACACACTTATGCAGACAATACAGGGATTAAGTTTCTAGTCACAGGGTGCATGACCAAGTGTAGGTAACAATACTAAGCAAGATGAAGTGCCTTGGGGGAACATGTGATTACACAAAACAAGCATACAGAGTGTTTCAACTAGAATAAGAAGTAGGAAAGGAGAAAGCACACAAGAAAAAAAGTCAAAAGGAGCAGGAGTGTCATGTAAAAGTCAGGAAGAAACAGTAGCACAGAGTAGCATGGGCATTCAGCTCATGTCCATGGGGGTAAAAGAACACAAAGGCAAGCATACAAGTGAAGCTAGCAGACAGAAAACAGATGCAGGACCTGGAGGAAGGGTCTGGAGTTCATGAATCACACACACAGATACAACAACTAAGACAAGGTCAAAGCATGATCATAAAAAAAAGGTTTCACTCCACAAGTGCAAATAAGGACAGGGTCAATGGAAATGTCACATAGGAATAGGGTGAGTAAAACACAAGCCTGGGAACTTCAAATGACTCACAACAGTTTGGTCCTAGCTCTATGCCATGGAAGGGAGACAAGGAAAAGTATAAGCAAAGAAACAACACACAAAATCATGGACAAATGGGGTTCAAACAATATTTCAGACAACAAAATAAAACAAAGCAAATGTGTGCCATCTAGTCCTAGTGTGATCTAGAGAAATGCAGGAGTAATACTAAGTCAAGGTCCTAAGAATGGCCAAAGATGAGAGCTACATTAGGTCACAGACTGGGCTAGCCACTTCATCATTTTGCTCTAGCTGGAATTTGCAGCTTAGGAAGCAGCTTATAGTAAAAAAAATCAAGTAAACTTGTCACCCAGTTACAAATAAGCGAACAAAATCTGAGGAATGCTAAGGATGGAGTTAGGACAAACAAGAAGGACCACAAAAAAATAAAAAAAAAACCCTGACAAAGAAGGAAAGAAAGAACAACATCCAAAAGTTAAGTGGTCTAAGCGCCCCCCCCCCACAACTTGATGCCCCTCCAAAAAATGAGTGACTTTAGGTACACAACTTGTGGAAATTCAGACAATAATGCCAAGAACAGGAATAGCAGGAAAGACAGAACCAGCAGGGGTAACAAAGGCCATAGCATCACATAGACATGAAGAAGATCAACTGAAAGCACAGGACACTCACCAAAGCATTTCTTTAGTGATTAAACACATAGGTGTAAGGTAGAAAAAGAAAATAAACTCCACTCAGACCTAGGTAGGGAAATATGTGAACTTGGTTTAGTATTTTGAGTAAAATAAATGCCAGGCTTCACATTTAAAATATCATTTTTTTGCAACCATGACACCATACTAGTGTTATAAAAATTACAAGCCATAGTCTACTGTCTAGAAAAGAAAAAGTACAAAGGACCGAGTGATACAAAGATTAGCATATAGACTGACCCTTTTCCATTTTTTTAGTTAGCCAATGTTAACCCAAAATAGCTTCATCATAAAACAGGTTTTTGGAGAAAAGAAGAAATGACATAGGACTCACAATTTTTATGTCTTAGTTCTTGATTAATCAAGCAAACACTCAAAAGCACATTAGTAGAAGGTAGTAAAATGGCACACACTTATTTTGACATTTACATTGACTCCATTAAGCGACTTATAATAACTATGTGAATAGATTGGGCTAGCAAACTAGACACACTACAAATCCTTTTAGTAAGGCAACTATAGTAAGTGAACCAACAACAAAATATTCTTGACTTAAACCTTCCCACAATCACTCTGCCCAGTTTTCATACCTATGTGATCTGTGAGCCGACCCCAAAAACCACTCATCATTCTTTTTAACTGAATAACTAACTATACTTGTTTTCAATGGACAACAAATTGACAGCTTAATACTTATCATGTTTTGACTAAACACTCTTGGGCAATAATTCAAATTAGTAAGTAACTAGCAAACTTGAACTCTAGGTGATATCTAGACTAAGTGATTCACAACAACTAGTTTGAATCAGTAGAGACCTAGTGAGACTAACCTATATCACCCTTCATTTTAAACTCATACTTCATCATCTAAGTAAGCAATGAAATCACAATTGACACTTATCACAAAAGCTCCTCACCAGAACTACTTAAAAGACCAACAAGTCAACAAAAATGAGACTAAGAGGTTCATTGGTAACTTACTATAATTATTGGAGTGAAATAGCAAGATACATGGACAAGATCAGTATACAAGATAACATTCGATTAAGTTACTTACCACACACACAAAATAGACAGTAGGTTTTAACAAGAGTTAACAAGGTTGTTTCCTAACTAAGTAACTATCAAAATAAGTAAGAACTTATAGATATTAATAAGTCAAAATTTCACTAAACGACCACCGCAAAAGTAGACAAGAATCACTAAGTTAAGCAAATGACTACCATGAAAATAATCAAGAAACCAACAGCAATTACCAAATTAACATTTAACTAAGTAACCATTATAAAAATAAATGAGAAATTAACAAAAATCACAAATAAGATAGAGAGGTACCTTTTTTAGACGCAGCCAAGACCAATGATGGATTTGAAGGCAAAATCATCCTCAAACTCGAACCACAATTCCAGAAAAACAAAGCAAGAAAATAAATTTTAGCAACTGAAGGGTTTCAAATCTAAGTTCAAAACCCTCAAAATTATACTAGGCAGTTTATGGTTTCGAAATTAGATCTTAATTTCAAAAATCTATTTTTGCCTCTCTTTTTTCTAACCTCTTCCTCGTGAATTGGAGGGGGGGGGGGGGGGGGGGAGTTTCTATTTATAGAAACCCCAGAATATAAACAACCAACACAAACACTGATGTGGAACAAATGAACGACGGTCAAGATCGCCCCAAACAATAGCAGATTGACGGTGGAGTATATAGTACAACTTGACAGAGTAAATACTTACATTAAGGGCTTGTTTGGATGATTTCTGGTGAGAGAAGAACGAAGGTTTTAATGCTCTGTCCTCTCCTCCACGTTTTGCGCCTCCAACCGATAGGACATGACTAGAACAGTGGCGAGTAGGTGGTGGAACAGGGGCGGCGGCTAGGGATAACCTTAGCCCCTTACAGAAAAGAAAATAACAACTGAGGCCCCTCGAGTCTGTCGTGTATACTGAGGGAGTATTATAACGCTTCATGGGTCGGGTCAGCCCCTTTGTGGGATGGACCTGGTCCATGTATTTTTTTTATTTTTTTGAAAGCATTTTGTCATTACATAAGCATATACGTGTATATCACGCGTATATACATCCGTAGGGGCAAAAGGGTTATTTTATTAAAATAGGCTACCATCTAAGGTAATTAGTCGTAGTGAAAAATAATTAAAACAAGGTCAAATAAAAAGGCGTAATTAATTTAACAGGCGATTTAAAAACTCATTTTGCAGGAATAGCCCCCTTAATTGACCCTTAATTGACGGAGGGTTGCAATTATGGCCAATCTTTGTAATTAATTGCAGAAATACCTTTACAATTAACTATTTGAAAATTTAGCCTTATTTTGGTATTTAACTTAACCAATTAAGACTGCTTTGCATTAACGTCCTTAATTAATCTGCCCATGGCTTAGACATTACAATGAAGGCCGTTCGGAATTCAAAATTTGCAAAATTGACCCCATCTGTATTGAACCATGAGTTGGTTAATTGTGAGGTGGTCATTTATGCAAAGTAACAATAACTAGGCTAGAAAAATCATAATTTTAAACAATTTTCCAAAACCGACACAAACATGCATATATAGTAATGATTCAAAGCTTGAGGGGTAAAAGTGGTAAATTCTTTAAATTACTCAAATTCCTTGGATATAAAATAAATAAATCCCCTTTTCTCTAATTTTCTTGATTTGGCTGAATTAAATGAACAATTGTTTGAAATTGTTTTGCTGCTGGTGAATTATAGAAAATACTGTAAAATGCTTATAAATTTCTAAATAATTAATAAAGCCTTGAAGGTTCCCTTATTAATTTATAGAAGTAAAGCATTGGCCTGAATAATTATGCAAAAAACATCCAGGTCCTCTGTGAGCGTGCAAATTATTTTATTTATTATCTGAGGACTCTGAGTAGTCAAAACAAATTACGGGAGGTCAAAAATCAAGTGTTAACAACTAAACCAAAATAAAATGAGACATTGATCCAAGAAAAATATGTTTCTGTTAATTGTAAGGCTTCTATATGTACTAAGCTTGATTTACTCATGAAAGAGAAATTTTCTTTAATTCTTCTATTCTCTTTTTAAGTTCGCCAATATCACTAGTTAAAACTTCTACTTGTTGTGTTATCTGAGCTACTAATTGAGTTGTCTTTATTTCTAATTCTTTTGGTTTTTCTACAATAGTTCCAACTAGTCTCTCTATTTCGTTTTTGGTAGGTATTTTTTCTAAGTTAAACTTATTACTCAAAAACTGAATTTTTCTATCTATCTCTAATTCTTGTGATTTTAAGAAATCAAAGTTATGTTCTAGATTTTGAATTAATTAGGTTTATAGTTGTGACGTTGTTTCCTATGGCTGATAATTGTTCTTCTCTATAATGTCTATATAATTGCGTTATGCTTGAGAAATGTGCTATGTTATATAAAATCTTTGGATTAAGTAGTCGTAATTGATTTTGCTGAAAAATTTGTATGTCTCTATCTATGTCAATTACATCATCTAATTGTTGGTTTTCTTGTACTCTTTTTCTATTGAGAATTCGTGACAAAAGGTTATTACCTATTCTATTGTCTGAGAAACTTACGCTTGGTCTTTCCGATCCTTCTCTTTCACTTCATGATCTAATTGGAAGAAGGTCCAATATGTATGTATGTATGAAAAGTGGGCCTTTTTTTTTAAAAAAAAAAAATTTGGCCTGTAACGACCCGTTTGGCCGTTATAGTCTTTCCTTTATTTTCACCCTTTTTATTGATTAGCTCACTTTTGACCTGTGAAAATTGTTGACACGCTTCCCGAGCTGTCTAGATCCGATTCGGGAAACGTTTTGTGAAATATGGGCTTAAAGCAAAAAATAGTTGACCCAAAGTTGACTTTTTGGTAAACGGACTTTTTTTGAAAATCCGTTAATTTCGAGAGGTCCGGATGGTTGTTTAGAACTGGTATGTATATATGGTTCGGTTCCCAATGCCCTTGGATGCATTTTAGGACTTGGGTTGGGAAACTGAAATTAAGCTATCAGGGGTTGACCCGGTCAACGGGACCTCCGTTGGGAATTCTAAGGCCACGAGCGCGTTCGTAGCGTGTTTTTATGTGTGTCTATGTATATGGTATGTGAGCAGATGGCCTCAGAAATTATGTATGTCTATGTGTATGGTGTACCCAAATGGGTACTTGTGATACTGATATATTATTGGCGTACCCATGTTGGTACTTATGACATTCATATGTTGTTGGCGTACCCATGTTGGCACTTGTGATATTGATCAAATTATTGATGCTGACACATGCATTGCACACACTCTCATTCTTTATGATATATTGTTGAGATACTGATGATATTTGATGAAACACAGTGATAAGCTGGGCTCGATTTTTACTTGAGTAACATGAGAGTCCAATATTCGATGTTCATTCTGGGATCATGAATTGAGTAAGTGCATGGACTCCGCGGGTCCCCCAGGGTGGTGCCGGTGTGAACCCCTTGTGGGAAAAGATCTAGGGTCCCATCTGTCCGTTGGGCAAAGATCCGGGATGGGTGGCACTTAGACTTCTCGAGTCACCTTGGGTTGTGCTACCGAGATGTCGATATTTTCAGTCGGAGTACATGTGTACACAGCATTTGCATGACATTGCATTGCATCCATACATTATTGCATTGCGTTGCATTCATAGCTTATATTGAGATGATTTGGTGTTTTACTTATGATGTTAGTTTCGGATTGGACATATTGAGACTTGGCACATTTGGGTTTAGATGCTCTACTTAGGCGATGACATGTACTTGGCTTTGATTAAGTTTGACTTATACTTGTTGATTTATCTGTTTATCTTTCTTTATTGTCTGAATTATGTTAGCTATACTTAGTCCACCTATGATACCTACCAGTACTGTTGTTTTGTACCGACCTACGCTTGCTGCATTCTTTTATGGATGCAGCGTATTAGACAGGCTCCACACTTTTCCCTAGTGGTTGATTGGCGAGGCTGTTGTAGAGTCATTCCAGGGTGAACACAATGACGGCTGCTGCCCGGATGTTTTTTCCTTTACTTACTTGTCTTACTCTTATTTCGAGACAGTTGTATTATGAGACTTTATCATCTTTCAGACTTGTAGTATTTAGTTAGTGTTCTTGTATGAATTAGACTAGATCTGTGGGGTTGTATTTAGTATTTTTGCACTTTATCTTATATGGATGATTTGAGACTTATTCTATATTTATTTCTTCCACCTTTACTTAAATTGGTTATATGGGGATAAGGGTTCGCCTATCGCGGTGGGGATGATAGGTGCCCGCATGTCCTAGTAAAATGGGTTGTGACATGGCCGAGTCCAGCCTAGCAAGGGCCAGACCTGGCCCAATGATCAATTAAAGAGGGGAAAATGCCCCTTTCTTTTATTTTTCTCAGCCAAACGACCCCCGCCCCTTTCTTTTCCCCTTTCCCTCTTTCTCTGGGAAACCCTAGCACTGCCATGGGGCGGTGGACCCACTACTATGTCATTCTTGCCATTTGTGGAAAGTTTGCAGGTGTACCATGCTTTATCAGGTCTGGTGTGACCATATAAAGCAACGCATTTAATGTTTTGCATTTTTCTTATCAAATATTGTCCAAACACAGTATATTTCGCTACTTTTCCTTGCTTTTTAGTCGATTCAACGGTAATACTTTGTGAATCCTTAATTATTTTTGGATGTTTGTGAATTTGAATCCTTGGTTGTTATTCGGTCATGAAGAACCGAGAAGATCGACTCATTTTTGGGTTAAATCTAACCCTTTATTTGTTCATTTGCTTTTTCTTAGTCGTTGATGTTGTTTAGAATAGCATGCAGTTGAGAAATTACAGAAGTCCCACATCGTTTGGACTTAGGGTTTTATGATTTAGGGGTTCTATAAATAGAACCCAACTTTGCAAAAAAGAGAGGACTTTGGGGGAGAATATACAGATATTCACTAAAAAAGGAACTCGATTCTCTAGTTTTGGCAATTTTGCTTTGAAACTTTGATTTCGAGTCCTAAGTTAAAATGTTAAGTCTCTTTTTTCTTTATTCTGTGGCTGAGTGTGAGGTGAAAGGAGTATAAGCACATCCAAATTCAATACTCGATCAAGGCTGCGCATTAAAGAGGTGATCTTCTTTCCTTAGTTATTTCTTTTAAGTTCATTTCAGTCATTTATGTATTGTAATGCTTTTATGGCTTGATGTTTGGGTTATTTGTGATGTTTTTAGTCTTACAATGCTAGTTTTGTTTTAGATTAATCTTGTTTACTTAAATTCTGTGATGGTTTAGTCTTATGTGTATTTAGAAGATTAGTTATGTAGATTTCAAGAACTCATTTGTATGTCCTCTGATTAAGTTACGAATTAGTTTAGCTGGGTAACCTATTAATCATGTAAATATGTGTGTAATCTCTTCATGATCAGTGATTTGAGCTTTCTTGTTAAGCCATGCTCTTTCTGGTTTATGATAGTTTGAGGTCAGGCCTATGTGTTCAAGAATTAATTAATCATGAGTCCTTTTAATTTGGAAACCCTTAGCTTAGTTATATTACTCTAACTTTGATTAGTCATATGTGTTAAAGCTTGTGGTCTATTTAACCATGTCTTCACTTACCTTGGTTCCTGTTCATATATTGTTATAAGTTCATTAGGTATGTGTGTTTGGATAATGACCATGCTAGCTAATTAGTATGCCCCTATATTAAAAAGACAATGACTTGGTTTATAGCTTTCTAGTCTGTTTTATGGGAATAGGTCTAGTCTAGGTGTGAACCATTTATGAAATCTGGGGTATTTGACTAAGTTTAAGTCATCCACATTTTGGATAAAGTAGTGTAACATGATTATTCTGCTAGTATCTTGATTTGTGAGTCTTTTCTGCTTTAATATAACTGTTGAGTTTGTTTGAGAATGTTTTTAGTAATATTGGACCCTGTCACTCATTAACTTAGGAACCTGAAAAAGGCATGTTAATCTGAATCTAGGAAAATCTAAGGAGTATCATTAGCCCCTCTTAGTCTATACATATTGTTTCCTTTTGTGGTTGAGTGGCATGATGGGTGTTTGTGACTCTGGAGTACATTTGATTTCAAATCATTCACTTAAAGGAGGGAGTTTGATACTGTCACATGATATTTAAAGTTGTTTGGTCACAACATGCTTGCAAAGTTCATCATCCTTACTTGGTTTTTAATGAGTCTCAGTAAATGTTTGGAGTCTTTTGTCACGTTTAAAACCAGTTCTGTTTGGTATTTGATTCAGCTTGGCTCATGAACAGCCATTATTTTCCCTGTTTGAGTCCAGCTTTATGCTCTTGCATGATCCACTCAACAATTTGAAGCTAAATGAATATGCAATACTTCCTGCTTTTCTGGTTGAGTTCTGTTTTCAAAAGGGTTTTCAAAGACTAGTAAATAACCATGCTTAAAACTAAGTCCATTTTATGCTTTCTTTTATTTGAGACACTGTTTAAAAGTGAAACACTTAAGCTTAACCTATTTGATCATTTTTCTTTGTTTGGATCTTGCCTGGTTGCACTTTTCTTATTAAAAGAGTTAAACACTTTTTGGCTGAAAGATGATCTGTTTGGATTTTAAATTTGCTTTGGGATTCCTAGTTGATCTCTTGTGTTAGAAGTCTTTGTTTGGCAGAAAATGCCCAATTTGTAGTTGGCCTATGGGGCTTTTAAAACTGGAACATTCTAAGTTGTTGGAGAACTAACTTTTGGCAAAATTCATCTGCTGTGTTGATTTTAAGATAGACTAACTTAAGTAATTGATAACTTGCTAGATGGCCTGTTTAGTCACTTTGTTTTGGTTTAAATAGTTTCACCTATTCACTAAGGTAAAAATAAATACTTGTCTTTCATGAAATATTAGTTTGAGCTATATTGTGTTGTTTCACCTCAAAGATAACTAAAGAAGAGTTCTAGGCAGCTCACTTGAGTATACTACAGTCTGTTAAATGAGTATAGCAGTCCTATTATTTTCTCATATTGACAAGTGATAGTGGATTTAAAACTTGGCTTCTTTGGGAGTTGGACAAGTTCTGGAAACTACTGCTTACTTGACAACTTGTGTGTGACACTTAATGTCTGTTAACTATTTCTCTTTGGGAGGTTAGTCACTCATTATTCAAATTCATGTCTTGGTGAATGCCTTCTTGAATTGACTAAGTGTTGATGCCATTAGATATACTGGTTCTATATTCATATAACTGTGACTTATATCTTGCTTTCTCTTGACTGTATAAATAAATTACTTAAGCACTTCTTTAGTCATGATTGAATTTGGTAGGATATTGATGTTAATGTTAAGGTGGCCAAATCTGTTAAATATATGCCTAGATATATTAATTAGGAGGTTGTGTTGACACCACTGTATGTACACTTCATCTCCCATAGTACTATGAGCCTAACACATAAGTGGAGAGGCAAAATAGCACCTAGGGATGAAGCTCAAACCTTCCCTCGTGTCTACCATTCCTGGGGTTCCTGGAAACCCCTTAGATCTTGTGTGGCATCAGGAACAAGAGGGTAAGAGCTTTCCTTTTTAGGTTGTTTTGATCTCTCCATGGGTGTGTAAATCCATGGTATGTTGGCTGGTGGTGGTGTATGTTTGTTTGATTAAACATTATTCATTTTTTGTTTAGAGAAGTAGCCTTATGTGTCTGTTTATTTACCCTTCGGTTCTGGGATCTGAATTAGCTACTGATTGGCTTATATGAGTCTAAAAAGACCTTGAATAGTGTATTTTTTTCTCATCTCCTCTCAATGCATTAGCTTTCTTCCCTATATACTAGGTGATATACCAAATTATACAAGGTATATTCACCTCTATACCCTCACAGGTGTATAGAAGTGGACATATCCAATATACTTAAGGTATATCACTCGTGCCACTTATGAATATGAGCCCATATTTGTGTCAGCTTAGTCTTTTGGGCTGACTGTTTAAATTAATGTTTGGGCCTCCTATAGTATTTTAAATAAATTCTATGCTTGGTTTGAATGTTTTTTTTTTCTTTTCTTCCTAAACCTAAGTAAATAGTCCATATGGGCTTTGGGATTTTCTTTAACATTATGGCCTTACACTGTTTCTGCCAAAAAAGTTATATTGCCATTATATGACCTACTTGTTTAGCTTATGCACTGGTTTGGCTGGAATGTAGTTGTTTTGTGATTTAGTATTCTACTTGGACAAGTACTAATCCTAGTCTTCTTGTATGTTTCATGGGAAGCAATCTTGGCCCCTTCTAGCCGTTTCTTGCACCAATACTTGTTGGGCCTAAGGCCCAACCTCCATCTCTTTGATCGAGTCCACTAAAGAAATGGAAAGGGAAGCAAATATCCATATTGGAAGGCCCAGCCAATGGGTGAAAATGACACTGATGGGCTTGGATAGGCCCATCAGTTTGAAAGTTTACTCTCCTTCTCCTCTATATGTTGTGACATGTATATATGTTGTATATGTACCAAACATGTGAATAATGAAACCCTATGCATGTGGAGAACTTAGGAAATCGGCGTTTAGTATTTTAGGAAGTCGCGCAAAACATTTTCAAACTCAGTTAATTCTAAATTTTGCATGACTAATACTGCACTTAATTTGATTTTGCTAAGTTTAATAATCAACTCACATTTTTTTTGGATAAAGTAAATGGTTTTTTCTCAAATGGCTAATTGGCAAGTTTTGGAGTTTTGGCAACAAAAATCTGGAAACAATTTACTTTAAAAAGGGTAAAAACGATTTTGGGCCTTCAGCCTGTTGGCTTGGTTTATTTGTGAGTTTATATTAAACTAAGGAATGGATTTGGATGAAAAATGGGAAATGAGGTTCATTCCGATGGCAATAGGTTTTGAGATATCTTAACATATTTGAGCAAATTCTGGAAATGGTTAGAAAACTAGAAATTTGAGGCTTGGCAAAATTGGTGAATATGGGTTGTTTTGAACTCAAGCATTTTCGGCTGTTGGGCTAAAAGCCCAAAACGTTATTGGACTAAAATGCATTTTGGACCAAGTATGAGGATAAGATGGATTTGGACTTAGGTGCTATTGACCTATGGCTTCAAATAAAAATGAAACGAAACTGATTTTTCATAAATAACTTATATTTTTCATATATAGATATGTATATATATAAGTACAAAAACAGAGATATACTCCATATTTTCATATATACGTATAAAAATCCATAGGTACTAAACCCATTTTGTTAGGACTAGAATATTAGTGACTCTACTCAGGAGAAATCCCGAGTGTGTCTTAGTCCGGCAACAAAGTGAGTTGAACACTTACGCGAATTTTTAAAACCCAAAAACCCCTTTTTATAAGGGGACTTTTTCGCCAAATATTTCCTTGAAATTATGATATGATATAAAAATGACATTTTTGCGGAAAACTAAACATTTGTAAACAACTAAGTACATTAATCACACATTGAAGCTTGTAGGTCAACCGTATTCTACGGATATTTAATACTAGGGTGCGTAAAACCTACCCTAGGGGAATACCAAAACCCTTACCTTGAACTTTGATCCAAAAGATTTTTACTCATTTGAAAAAAAAAAATCTTTAAACCCGATTTTCCTAGTTTTTCATAATACATTAGGTGGCGAATCTAAAAATACTAAAATCTAATTAGAGCACCAACAACCATGTAGTAACTTTTATGCCTTAACTCGCGTAAAAGCGAACCGTAATAATAGCCTTACCTCAAATCAACCTTCGAAAATACAGAAGCTCCCTGGAACTGGTCGAACAAGTCATCAATGCGGGGAATAGGATATTTATTACGAATGGTGACCTTGTTTAACTGACGGTAATCTGTGGACATCCTTATCGTCCCATCCTTCTTATTCACAAATAACACGGGAGCGCCCCAAGGGGTGACACTCAGTGTTATGAATCCCTTACTCAAAAGATCCTGCAACTGCTCCTTTAACTCTCTAAACTCGGCAGGTGCCATCCTATATGGCGAAATGGAAATAGGGCGACCTCCAAGTTCTAGCTCGATGCAGAAGTCAATATCGTGATCGAGTGGCATACCCGATAAATCATAAGGGAATACCTCCGCGAACTCACATAAAATAAGCACAGACTCAAGGGGCGGAGAATCAACACTAGTATCACGAACATGGGCTAAGTAGGCCAAGCACCTCTTGTCAACTAATTTCTTTGCACGGAAATAAAAAATGATCTTCTTCAGAGCAGGGCTCGGAGTACCCTTTAACTTAAGTGTATGAATCCCAGGCATAGCTAAAGTGAATGTCTTGACGTGACAATCCAAGATCGGGTGGTACGGGGACAACCAACTCATACCCAAAATAATCTCAAAATCTACCATATCCAAAATCATCAAGTCTACCCACGTGTCATACCCCATAAAAGTAACTAAGCAAGACCGATAGACTCGATCAACTACAACAGAATCTCAAACCGGAGTAGACACATGAATAGGTACACCAAGACGGTCACAACTCAAATCCCGCCAACAGAATGATAAGTAAACACATAATAATAAGTAGAACCGGGATCAAATAAGACTGAAGCTGCCCGGTGACAAACAGAAATGTTACCTGAGATCATAGCATCAGAAGCCTCAGCCTCAGCCCTACCCATGAAAATCATATCAATGCGTACCACCACGACCCCTTTGGCCAGACTGCGCTCGTCCCTTGGAGATGTGGGAACCACCCCTACTTAACTGATGTCCACCCCTGGATGAATGCGAACCACCGTGACCCGAATGAGCACCGCCCCTCGCTGAAGAACCACCCCGACTAACAGAAGGTGCGAAGTCCTCAGGGTATGGAATTGGGAACCCTACTGAGTGCCACTCTGAATAGATCGGGTGCAATCTGTCATGAAGTGAGCGAGGTCACCACAAACATAACAAGATCTGGGTGCTGGAGGCTGATGTACAGAAGCGGAAAAACTAGATGGACCACCTCGATTGGCTCGTCAGGAGAATAAACCTCCATGAGACTGCTCGGCCCCATAGCCACTCTATCTAGACGGGCCACCAGAAGATTCCTGCAATGCAAATTAAATGGGACGGACTGACTGATAGGTCCTGGATAGCTGACCCCCGCCTCTATAGCTGGAACCACTATAACCGCCATGCTGACGAGGCCTCTTCACACTAAACCCTCCAATTGATCGAGCCTTGGCAGACTAGACACTCAAGGCATGATCCACAACTGCCTGGAAAGAAGACCCCATGTCCACAAGCTGGAGGCAAGTAATATGAAGTGGAAGCACAAGTCCACCAAAAAACCTACAAACTCTCTCTGCCACTGTCGGAATCAACTGGGTCGCCTATCGAGCCAAAAACAGAAATCTGGCCTCATACTCTGCCACAAACAGGCCTCTCTACTGCAAATAGGCGAACTCACCCCTGAGCTGATCCCTCAAAGTACGCAACACGAACTTCCCCAAAAAGGCCTGGTGGATCTTTTCCCAAGTAAGTGGAGGTACACTAAAAGGCCTGTCCTCAATAAAATACCTCCACCATGTCTTTGCGTCTCTGCCAAATCGAAAGGACACATAATCCATGTCGTGAGACTCCACGGCGTTCATATTGTAAAGCATCTCATGCATATCCGTAATAAACTCATATGCATCCTCGCTAGGTGTGCCGAAAAACTTCGGTCACTCTATTTTTAAAAATCAGGTGATGAGATCCTGATCTCCAACTGTGAAAACCTGGGCCACTTCTAGCCTGGGAATACCCTCAGTGGCGGGTATACCATCAATACAAGGGGACATGGCAGCAGCGGGCTGCATCTCCATAGTCTACCCCTGCTTAGGAGTTTGTACTCCTGCTCTAGTCTGGGAACTACCACCAGGAGTAGTGGCACTATCCACATCATGCTGGCCATTGAGGTGTAGAAGGATACGGGTCATGGTGTCCTGGAAGACTGGGTAGGACATGACCTCTGGGTGGGTATGGGCTAGCTCCATACCTTTCCCGGCTACCTACCCTCTCGCTGGTTGTTGCTCTGGCACATGCTCTAGAGAATCTGATCGTACTCGCCTCTTTCCTGCTGCAGGGGATCTGCCCCTGGCCGGTGTAGCTTCACGGCCTCTGGCCTAGCCACAGCCTCTCTCCTGGCCTCGTTTTCTTATGCCGACCCTAGTAGTGGACTCAGACACATCGTCCTTTGCAATCGTAGTTCTCACCATCTATGAGAGAATAGAAATGAAACAGATACCAATTCGAAAATTCCAAACATAAAGTAGCACAAAATAATGAAGAAATTTAAAGTTTCCTAACTGTCCCATAGTCTCTCGTAGATAAGTGCGGAGCTCATCTTACCCATCCATAAGACTCTACTAGACATGCTCTTGTACTTATAGGCTGGGTAACCTAGAGCTCTGATACCAACTTATCAAGTCCCAAATCAGGCAACATGCGGGCACCTACCATTTCTCACCTCGGTAAGCGAACCCTTTCCCAAATCATTAGCGAACCCTTTCCTAAATAATTCATTCAACCATAATAAAGTAATCAAGACAACAAAAATATAAGTCTCAAATGTAGATAATCATAAGAATAAATGCGAAAAATAATACAACAATCCCAAGAAATCTGGTTTAAGGCCATACAAGAGCCACTACTACCACTACCACAAGTCTGAATATGAATACAAGCCAAAAAAAATGGAATACTGTCTCAGAATATCAAAATAAGACAAGTAGCTAAGAAGAGGCATACGGGTTGCGGATCCGTCCATGTGATCACCCTAGATGTTCGTCAGCAAAGCCTCGGGAAATCAGCCACGAGGAGAGGAATTCGACCCTGTCACGTACTCTGCACTCATAAAGAATGCAACAAGGTAGTTTCAGTACAAACACTATGTACTGGTAGGTATGTAATGCAGTCCAAACTGATCAAAACATGTTCCTGTCATCCTGGCCATTCACTAGGAGTCAGGCTATGGTCCTTCATGATGTTCACCTAGCTTTGGAGAAGGAGTTTGTGTTTCAGGAGCCGTGGACACTATCTAGCCCGGGGAAGTAGCCTATGGACTTATTTGTGCTAGCCCATGGACCCACTTTGGAGTCACATGCGTGTGGCTAATGATTTGGAGCCCTGTGAGGCCATATTTTAAAATTTGACTTGTGGCTATTATTTTAAAGACCAGGTGTAGACTTTACCTATATAAGCTACACTTATAACTATTTCTCATTTAACCTATCTTGAAATATATTAATATTGAACTTTTCTCTCTAGTTGAGACTTGTTGTGATTTGGTGGACTCCAAATTGTACAACCTTGTTTTGATCATTCAATTTGCAAGAGATTTCTATTCCCTTGAGGATTGTTGCATAAGATAGGTGCCTTTGATCTTTTTGGAAAGTAACTTAGACTAGTTCTTCTAGTTATTATCCAATTGTTTATCAATGGTGTCTTCTTTTCTATCTTGTTTTATTTACTTGCATCATTTGGTATCAGAAGCCGGTCATAGATTTGTCCCTACAAATCTAGTCCTTGTTTTGTATCAAACTTTATAAAATAAAAAAATAAAATTCTATTTTGGACAAACTTCCTAGTGTTTTTAGGGTTTAAACTTCTTGATCATTGTTGTTTTGGATGAAATTTGTGTTACTTGGAGTATTTGGGTGTTCTTGATCCATTGGTGAATCTGATTTTTATGTTTTAAGACTTGTTTTCTTGGATGTTCATAAGTTCAAGAAGAAGTTTATGAACTATTATTTTTAAAGTCTCCAATCGTGCCATTAGTTTAGGTGTCTTGGGTGATCCATGGTGATATTTGAAAACTAGACATCAAGATGGTCATTTTGGTATATCATTTACAGTGTTTTGAATACTTGTGTTCTTGAGTGTTCATAAAGATTTTATGAATTTTCATGTGTGTTCTTGATAATTTCAGCTTTAGAAAGGAAAACTTGAGCACCGAAATGTTTTTTGTGGTGCGGAGAAACTTGAGCACCATAAGCTTGGAGAATGAAGAAGATGTACAAAGGGAGAATCTTTTTCAATGCTAGATGTAGGGTAAAGAGGAAGGTTTGTTCATTGATTTTGGATGGAGGAAGTTGTGCTACTGTTGCTAGCCAAACTTTGGTTCAGCAATTGAAACTGCCTACATTGAAATATCCCCGACCCTACCGGTTGTAATGGCTCAATGAATGTGGTGAATTGCGGGTTACAAAGTAGGCTTTGGTTAAGTTCAATATAGGGGCTTACCAAGATAAGGTACAATGTGATGTGGTACCAATGCAGGCATGCCATTTACTTTTGGGAAGGCCATGGCAATATGACAGAGGTGCGATTCATGATGGCCAAGCCAACACATATGCGGTTCAAAGTGAAGGTAAGAGCCTCATACTCAAGCCTTTGTCACCAAAACAAGTGATAGAAGATTATCATCGGATGAAAGAGTTGATTATCCTAGTGTTGTGGCTGATCCTAAGTCCACATCACCACAGCTGGGTAATGAAAAGGTATGTGCAATCATGCAACCGGAAGAGTACTTCAAAGGTAACGATGAAAACGTAATGATGATTTGCTTAGTGCATAAAGGTATTCTTTTGAGTGATAGTGATGATTTGTCTAATGCTAATCAATTTCCAAGTTTTGTTGAGAATCTTTTACAGGATTTTGTGGAAATATTTCCCGAGAACATGCCAAACGGACTGCCTCCCTTGAGAGGAATTGAGCATCAAATAGATTTTGTACCCGGATCCCAAATTCCGAACAAACCAGCCTATAGGTGTAATCCGAAAGATACCAAGGAACTCCAAAGTCAAGTTGATGAGCTTTTAAGCAAGGGGTTAGTGCGGGAAAGTTTGAGTCTGTGCACCGATCCGATCATACTTGTGCCAAAGAAAGACGGAACCTGGAGAATGTGTGCCGATTGTATAGCCGTCAACAAAATCACAGTAAAGTATCGTTATCCTATTCCTAGGTTAGACGACATGTTAGATAACTTAAGTGGTTCTTGTTGGTTTTCTAAAATTGATCTTAGGTCCAGCTACCATCAAATCCGGATGAAAATGGGTGATGAATGGAAGACCGCATTCAAGACCAAGTTTGGTCTCTATGAATGGTTAGTGATTCCATTTAGCCTCTCTAACGCGCCGAGTACTTTCATGAGATTGATGAATCATGTGCTTAAACCGTTCATAAATAGGTTTGTTGTGGTTTATTTTGATGACATTCTTGTATATAGTAAATCTGTGGATGAACATGTTGATCACTAAAGGCAAGTCTTTGATGTTTTAAGAAAAGAGAAATTGTATGCTAATCTGAAAAAGTGTGCCTTTTGTGTTGAACGTGTTGTTTTTCTTGGTTTTGCTGTGAGTGCTAGTGGAGTTGAAGTCGATGAGTCAAAAGTACAAGCTAATAGGGATTCGCCTACCCCATATAGTGTTACTCAAGTGAGAAGTTTTCATGGGCTAGCTAGTTTTTATAGGAGGTTTGTGAAAGACTTTACCACCATAGCAGCGCCATCGATTGAGTTGATAAAAAAACAATAACCATTTGTTTGGGAAGAGTCCCAAGAGAGAGCATTTAAGGAGTTGAAACATAGGATTAGTTCTGCCCCATTGTTACAACTACCCGACTTTAGTAAGACCTTTGAGATTGAGTGTGATGCTTCAGGGGTCGGGATAGGTGGAGTACTAATGCAAGAGGGGAAACCTATAGCTTATTTCAGTGAGAAACTTAAGGGGGCAACTTTGAACTATTCTACATATGATAAAGAGTTGTTCTCCTTAGTGAGAGCTTTAGCCCATTGGCAGCATTACTTGTGGCTGAGAGAGTTTGTGTTTAGAAGTTACCATGAGTCTTTGAAACATCTTAGAAGCCAAGAGAAGTTGAATAAGAGACATGCTAAGTGGGTTGAGTTCATTGAGTGTTTTCCCTATGTGATTCATTACAAGAGAATGTAGTGGTCCATGCCTTATCTAGAAAGTTTTCCCTAGCTACCACTTCGACTTCTAGACTTTTAGGATTTGAGAGCATAAAGTCTATGTATGAGCACGATCCTAAGTTTAAGAGCATTCGTGAGGATCTAGTGAGTGGGAAGCGGGTAAAGAAGTATCAGTGGCATGATGGCTATCTTTTTAAGAAGGAAAGAGTGTGCATACCTATGTCTTCGTAGAGGGAGTTACCGATTCGTAAGGCACATTGTGGAGGTTCGATGGGTCATTTTGGGGTGAATAAGACCTTAGGTATTCTTGAGGAACAGTTTTTTTTTTGCCTAAGATGAGGCGGGATGTGATACAATTTTGTGGTGCTTGTTTGGAATGTAAGCGAGCAAAGTCTAGGTCCAGTCCCCATGGTTTGTATACCCCTTTACCAGTCCCGACTAGCCCATGGATTAATAAATCTATGGATTTTTTATGGGTTTACCTCGTTCTAGGGCTGGTCATGATAGTATCTATCTTGTTGTGAATAGATTTTCTAAGATGGCTCATTTCATTCGTGTAAAAAGTGTGATGATGCGCAGCATGTTACTTCTTTGTTTATTGCTAATGTGTTGAAATTGCATGGCGTGCCATGTACCATTGTTAGTGATAGGGACACGAAATTCTTGAGTCATTTCTGGCGATATTTGTGGGGTGCAATTGGCACCAAGTCGTTGTTTTCGACTTCTTGTCATCCTCAAACGAATGGACAAACTGAAGTTGTGAATCGTACTTTGGGAGCTCTACTTAGGGCTATGACCAAAGGAAAATCTAGAAGTTTGGTTGATCAATTGCCCATCATTGAGTTTGCTTATAACCGTACGGTGCATAGAATGATAGGGAAATCTCCATTTGAGTGTGTGTATGGTTTTAACCCCTTGATTCCATTAGATTTAATCACTTTGTCTCGAGATGCTGTTTTGAATGTTGAAGGTACAAGCAGGGCAGATTCGTTGCTTAAACTTCATGCTAAGGTGAGACAAAGTCTGGAAAAGGCATATATGCTAAGTTGGCATCTAAGGCAAACAAGGGACGAAAGAAGTTGGAGTTGCAAAAGGGCAATTGGGTTTGCATGCATTTCAGGAAAGATCAGTTCTCGAACCAAAGAAAAGAAAAGTTGTTCGCGCGAGGAGATGGACCATTTAAAGTGTTGGAAAAGATTAACGATAATGCTTGCGTTATTGATCTTCCGAGTGAGTATAATGTTTCAAACACTTTCAATGTTTCTGACCTGGTTCCTTGTGTTTCAGGTGATGCAGTCGAAGGTGCAGACACAACAATTTTGAGGACAAAATCTTTCCAAGAAGGGGAGGATGATCCAGTCCAAACTGATCAAAACATGTTCCAGCCATCCCGGCCATTCACTAGGAGTTAGGCTATGGTCCTTCATGATGTTCACCTAGCTTTGGAGAACGAGTTTGCGTTTCAGGAGCCGTGGACACTGCCTAGCCCGGGGAAGCAGCCTATGGACTTATTTGTGCTAGCCTATGGACCCACTTTGGAGTCCCATGCGTGTGGCTAATGATTTGAAGGCCTGCTAGGCCATATTTTTAAAGTCAACTTGTGGCTATTATTTTAAAGACCAGGTGTAGACTTTACCTATATAAGCTACACTTAGAACTATTTCGCATTTAACTATCTTGAAATATATGAATATTGAACTTTTCTCTCTAGTTGAGACTTGTAGTAATTTGGTGGACTCCAAATTGTACAACCTTGTTTTGATCATTCAATTTGCAAGAGATTGCTATTATCCTGAGGATTGTTGCATAAGATAGGTGCCTTTGATCCTTTTGGAAGGTAACTAGGACTAGTTCTTCTAGTTATTGTCCAATTGTTTATCGTGTCTTCGTTTCTATCTTGTCTTTATTTACTTGCATCAGTATCATAGGCCGAACAGTTAGCTAGCATATATAAAGAAAGAGACTGAAAAATAATCATGCTCACAATCAAGTATCAATCAACATAGTCCAAAATAGTGTCAGAGGTCCAAAAATATCAACAACCAGATTATAGCCTATGGTGAAGCATCTAAACACAGGTTGGCCAAGTTTCCCACAATTTCTCAAGTAATCACAACCACAAGTACAATCCACAAATCCGATCGGTGCAAATGAGATGATAATGATGAATGCATATGCAATGCAATGATACACATACGCTCCGAGCAGAATACCTCCATGCCTCGATAGTTATGCCCATGGGGGACCCGCGAAGTCCATGTACCTGCTGCGGTGCACATCCCTATCCAATATATATATATATATATATATATATATATATATATATATATATATATATATATATGGAACGTGCAACCCGGTCCAAAATAGATTTAATATATGTCGTGGCACGCAACCCGATCCAATATATGTGTAAAATATATTGCGGCGCACAACCCGATCCAATATAAGTATAATATATGTTGTGGTGCGCAACCCGATCCAAATGTATGAGTATGAATGCGTGAATGATATCAATACCAAGAGAATCTATCAATATCAATGGTGCCACACATGGACACATATCAGAAGAATCTATCAATATCAACGATGCCACGCATGGACACATATCACAAGAATCTATCAGTATCAACGGTGCCACACATGGACACATATTCCAAAAATCTATCAATATCAACACATGGACACATATCAATAATCTATCAATATCAACGGTGCCACTCGTGGATACATATCACGAGAATCTATCAATATCAAGTTTAGAATCACAAACGTGGCAACAAGCCAATAGATCACAACAAGCCACAGTCAAACTACAGTACCAACCTAAGTAATCCATCCCCACTTCATACCCGAAGGCATAACATGCTCTCTCCAACAATCATTAACTCTATATATGCTTCGATAACTGAAGTCTAACCATAAGGTAAGCCGTAAACTACCTGGCAGCCGAGAGGAGCCACGAACAATCACACCTTCGCCTTGCCCTTTTGTAGCCCCTCCAAATGCTCAAAGTCTATTCATAATCGAGTTCTAGATTAGAAATAAGGAATAACAACACCCATATTGCTATACTTATCTTTTGAATCAAATTAAATTATGGAGAAAAGGGTAAACGGGCCCACAAGGGTAAAACGGGTATTTCGAAAGTGAAATATGCAATTCAACATTCTAGGAGTTCAATCCTACTAATCAATTGCTAAAATTACTCAAGAATGGGTCAATTTAGTTATTCAATTGAAAACCCCCAATTTGGGTTTAAACTCTAATTGTCCAACATTCAATTTCATTAACACAAATGGAAGATTCAAGCCTATTAGCTATGAAATCATCAAATTCTATGATTAGATTAGTCAAATCCACCAATAATTCCCATTTAGAAAGACTAGAACTCATTTTATGAATTAATCAACAAAACCCATCTTTTCTCTTAGATTTTAATGGATTTCTAGCATGGATTCTAGCTTAGGGAAGATAAGGTAATGAATTCTAGATTAGGAGACTTACCACAAGAGAGAATCAGCCAAGAACTCTTCAATTTGCCTCAAAAATGCTTTGGAAGTAATAAATGAAATGATAGAGAGTGAAGGGTTTATCCTAGCATTTAATGCGTTCACGGGTACGCTACAGCGGGCTCGCTACACAGCAGATTCCTGTCTGTTGTGGCGCCCCTCTCGAAAGTCATCATGCCGCTATAGCGGTCCAAGACTACTCTATACCAGACACTAGAATTTTCTGGTTTTTCACCAACACAATCTCAAAATCTGACAATTACCCGAGACTTCCTAGATACAAACCAGACATGCATTCACACATAAAAATAAGTTACGGACTCACTCACGGTCTCGAAATTCCCAACGAAGGTCTGTTTGACCGGGTCAACACCTAATGGCCAAATACTAACTTTCCAACCAATAACCCAAAATGCTCCCAAGTGCCTTGGGAACCGAATTGAACATCCCACCAAGTCACAAACGACCATCCAGACCTCTGGGACTCAACAGATTTCCGAAAAAGGTCAGTTTCCCAAAAGTCAACTGTTGGTCAAACATTTTTCATTTTAAGGCTCAATTACACAAAAGTTATCATAAATCTCGCCCGGTCACCTCGGGAACTGTACCACCCATCCCCGTGGATCAAAATCGTATTAATAGGGCTCGGGGAAAGGTCAACGGGGTAAATGGATCAAAATTGTTATAACGACCAAACGGATCGTTACAAGGCTACACTTTCTCACTTTTATCATCATTTCCATCACATTAGTAGCAAGTCACATATGGAGTGTGGGATGCAATGCCATGCATGAAATCAACCTCAAGACATAACATTTTCTTAAAATTAGAAAACAAATGCCAATGTCCGGAAACCAATACAACAATGAATTAACTCACAATAACTCAAGTTATGAACTTAATAATGCGTGTCATGAATGTCGAACTCAACTAGACATCATTAAATACAATCCTTCTCTATTCATAAGGTAAGTGAGAAATCACAGACAAGCGACTAAATCAGTACCTGCAACATATCAACTAAGTTCCTTCCTAATTCATAAAGCACAACGTAGTGTCATGAAACACTCCACACTAGTCCTAGTCACAACATAAGCAAATATGACGACAAGCCCACGTAACAGCTGACAATACAAACCTAATTGGAATTCACCTCCACACCATGCCCGAAGTCCCAATTATGCTTTCCCCGTCAATAACTACTATCTACATATGTGTCCCTAATCAAAGTCTAAATATAAGTAAGCTGTAACCTGCCTCGAAGCCGAACAGGAGCCACGAACCATCCATCTTGAGCTTTTTTCCCTTATTGGAATGCATCCGGAAGAGCAAGGTCTAATCAAATAAGTATTCTATATTAGCAAACGAATCTCTGAACACTCAAATTACCTTATTCCTAAAAGGACTAGAAAACGACCTTAGGAAACGACCCGAGCCCACAAAGGCAAAATCAGAACTTTTTAGTTAGACTCATCCCACTATAGTTTCGTTTGGCCAAAACTAAGTTATTACCCTTTCTAACCTTGATTGAACCTTAACATCACTATTTTCCCAAAAGCCCCAGATTTACTAAAACCCTAAGTCAAATTATTTGAAACCCAGATTGAATGATAAATTAGTGTTGGAATTAGTTTACCCAGGTTAAAACAAGTTAAACAACATAACCCACTCAAAACCCGACAGATTCGGCCTCTAGAATCAAGATAAGTTCAATCCTTAAGTTAGGGTTAAAATTTTCTAAACCCCAAGCATTAACTATTCACTAAATTAATGGAAAAAAAACTAAAGGAAATAATGAAAGAAGATTTAGAACTCATCCTCATCAAGGAGACAAGTGATACCCCTCTGGAATTTCTCCAAAGCAGCTCTAAAATTTTGGGTGGGTGATAATGAGATCTTATCGCGAAATGGGAAAATAAATATCTGATCAGCCCAGCGATTTGCACAGATGCGAGACATTGCTCGCAGACTCGACAACTCACTTGCAAAAAATACTCCGCAGATGCAACCTCATTTAGTTATCAGAATTCCGCAAAGGCGAAGGAAACCACGCAGATGCGGCCCATTGATCACAGGTGCGGTGCACCTGTAGCAAAAGTACGAATTTTCACTAACTTCTAGGCATCGACTATTGGTCAACCCTTACCTGCTAATTTCAAGCGAAAGATTCTTCAATCCTCGGAACACATCAAGATTCACCCGATTACCTCAGGAGCCACATTACCAGTGGCGGATCCAGGATTTCCACTCAAGGTGTTCGGAAAAATAACTGGACTACTTGACCTAACCTTTTGCATTTGTTCAGGGTGTTCAAAAGTTAATATATGTACATGAACACAAAAATTTTACCCAAAATATACACTGTAAGTTTTGCTCAGGGTGTTCAGGTAAACACCCTGGGCCATGACTAAATCCGCCCCTGCACATTACCCATCCCCACGAATAAAATAATATCGAAGAGAGCCTATAAGAAGGGTAATTTCAGGGAAAAAAGAATAACGTCTATAATGACCAAGCAGGTCGTTAAATGGAGAAAAGGTGATATAGCATTTGATTACCAACAAGTGCTTCTTACTTTTGTTATATAGCTTTTTATGTTTGTTAATAGATTAGAATAGAGGTTATTTGCCAAAAGGGAAGCAAATTATTTTATTTTAAATATGAGTTATAAGCTACAAGACATATCTTTGATCCTTAGCTGAAATAAAAAGGAGCTTGTAGATACTAACTAAAGCAAAACCATAATCCATATTACTGATGAAGTATCACCATTTTAGAGCAGTAATTTTTGTTTTCTTGTCCAATTTACTCCAAATAGCATCTTACGTAAATCATTGTGTACTCACCCGTTCAATTTTACTTGTCCACCATACTAAAAATAGATTTTCACTTTTACTTGTCACTTTTAGCATATTAAGAGAAGACAAGTTCTTTTTTTTTCTTTCTGTTTTACCCATAGTATTAATTACTCATTTTAAATCATTGTTCAAGTTCATTAAAACTATGCACCAATTAATGTGGGTATTATGGTAAATTGTGCACTTCATTTATTATTTTTTAAGGGGTGTGCAGAGTTCATAGTGGACAAGTAAAAGTGGACGGAGAGAGTACTATTTTTAGCCTTACTCGAGCCTTTATAGAGTACTGAAAATTGTGCTTGTACAATTATGATCCACTTGGCTACATAGAAGTTACATTTTTTCAAGTTTATTTCTGATAACTAGAAGATATTTGTGTACCAAAATTGCAATCAATAATTAAGTTGTCAATAAATTTAAACTATGTTGTAATTAGTGCAAAATAGAAAACTAATTCAAAGAGTTGCCATTTCTGAATGAGAAAAGGGTGTGTGGCAAAGATCATTCGAAAGGAATCAATAGTTTTGTGTCCACACAAGGAAATAAATGATAGATTGAAGACGACAAACACAAATAAAAAAGAGCAAACCATTCTGAAGATGACAATTTGCATTATCTAAATGGTGAAAATGATTGATCTGACAAGACATGAGTAGCTTCGACAGCTTGTTTAAACAACGTGAAAATGAGGGGGAAAAAAACTTTTGAGAAAATGTTCTAGACACTTCTAGTGAGGAACTTTTTTGGTATGTTTTTTTTTATTATTAATTATGCCCGTTTGGGCTTTTTATTAATGTTGAAATCAAAAAAACATCCAAGTCTTTACAATAAAAGGCCCAACCCGGCGCGGATCAGGCCCAAAATTAAAACAAACAAAAGGAAGAAAGATGCACAAATTTCGTCCGTGAAAATAGGGTTTCTTCACTCTTCTTCTCTCTCTATGTCCGCTTGTTCGCTCTCTACCTGAAAGTTTCTGGTGCCTCCAATGATGGAATGAGAAGGCCATTTTCGACTGATTTTTGAGCTGTTCTGAGCTGAAATTAAGGATCTCCTTCAGTGTGACCATCAAGAAAAGATACTCCTTCATCCTCCTACTCTTCTTCTCGATCCTTTCTATGTTGTGAAGCTTGATTATTGATGTTTTCATATTATACCTATGCTCACTCGTATCTCTGTGTCTCTTGCATGTTCTTTGAGTTTCATCTGGACTTTTAGCTGCAGTTCTCTCATTGTTGAGTTCAAATACCCAGGTAAAGATCCATTACCTCCTCTGCTTAATTGTACCTCCATTTGTGTTGTTTCTATGCTTAAAAGTTTTTTTTACCTTTTCCCAATAGCCTTTGATTTTTGTTTCCAACTTCCTTGGTGCCTGATGCCTTAGACATACCATATGTTTGTGTATATAGCCCCTAACCTGTTTTGTGTTATTCTTGACCTGAACTGTATGAATACTAGTACCCCTTGACATTGATACAAATAGATTTAGTGTGTATCCCTTTGAATGAGTACCTTCTGGTACTAATACCACAAAGTAGACCCACACCCTCTCTACTTGATCCCTATCATTGGTGTACCTTCTGTGCTTGTACTGTCCCTCCCAGGTCATCGCCAACTTGTTATCCTTGTCCCTCCCAGGTCATCGCTTCACATCGATGATTCATATAATTCCATAGCGTATACCCTCGTGCTCCGTATAATTAATGGTCCATGAACTATTTTCTAATATCCGATGAACTCCTTTATTTTATTCATAGGCACTGCGTCCTTTCTTTCTTTCAAAAATTTCAGACTACCAATTGTTGATACTCTCGTTATAATAATCGTTGTCATCCAAAATATCCTTTGAGTCTTATCGTTCTCTCCATTATCCTTTGCGAACTTAGCTTATAGCCATTTTCTTGCTCTTTTTATTACTCTTTAAAACATGTCGCTGCGTACTTAGGTACGGCGCAAATTTGCCCGATGTGAGGGATTCAAATCATGTTCTGAACATATCATAATTCATGTTGGCATGAAGCATTCTCTTAGGGCGTCTTCCATCCTTTCCCTTCATGCCGGCCTCATGGTACCCTCATTGTCAATTCGTTTTCTACTTCTTTCATGTATTCTCTTGGTATGCTGATATGTTTTGAATTTTAGCCCCGAGCTAATAAATTTCCTTTTCTGGCGCTTGAAATTGTTGTGATTCCTTTTAAGCCTAATATAACATGGTCTCCCCCCTTTAAGGGGGCTCTTTATATGCCACAGTCCTTTTGTGAAGTCTTCGTTTATACCTTACTCCTTATCTTTCTTTCCAACTTTGCGCACAATCTATCGAAACTTCTTACGATAAGTTTTGTCTACACCATCATTCTTGTCAACATTCCCATACCTTTCCATCCACCATTAATCCTTTCACCCATTTATCTTACTTACATCGTAAGTCTTCTTAACTATGCGCTTGTATTGCAGTTGTGCATCCATATTGTCTCGAGCGTCCCGCTACTTTTGTTCTTAGCACCGAATCCTTACAGTTTGCACCTTTTCCATCCTCGCTCATCGAGCCTTTAACTATATTTATGATGCTATGATTGTCCACGCACGTTTCTTGTATTTCATTCCATTTCCTCTGAGATCAAATCTCCCAGACCTCACATAAATCCTCATTCCATACCATTAATTTCCCAATCAACAGTGTCGACCCATTATCCTTATTCTTTCCTTGGTGCATAATTGGGTTCCTATCGCTAACTCGTTAAGGTATCCTCCTTACTCTATGGTCAGAGATTTCCAATTGCCCTACGCCTAAATGCTCTCCTCTTCCTTTGACCAACCCATTAGTATACTGTTCTTTCTTTCATCCTTAACCTTCCTTAGGTTTCTTCCTCCTTGAGCACCTTTCTTTTCTTGTTATATGCAGCATCAATTTTGGAGTTCGTGAAATATTCCTTCTAACGCACGAATCCGTCCTATTCTTAAGTCATCCTTTCAGGAAAGCATTTCCATGTCCGAGGCAACCACATTAATATCGCTGCACATTTTATTCCTTTATATACCTTTCAAGGGCCGGAATCTTCTAACATCGTCACAAGGCTTAATCATTATTTCTCTTACTTCACATTCCTTGTCGTGGTCACTATTCCTTTAGCCCTACTTGTTGGAATCGGTTCTCGAACTCCACACATTCCTCTTTTGTTCCATATGACCGCACTTTATCCTTTTCTCAAGCCTATCTTTGAAGTTTTACCTAAATCGTCTCGTGCTTTGCCTGTAGTTTCTTTAAGGGACTTCGCTCACTGAGGTTTCTTACCTTTCACCTTTTTCCGACACTTTGATCTCTTTATCTTCCATCTACACTCTTTCCTTCTTTTCCAAATATCGTTGTGTTAAGACTTTTCCATTCTTAACCTGTAGCGAAAATAACATCAGTTTATCTTGTAACACTTGTACCATTTATTTTTGCTGCCACTCGAACTTCGGTACCCTTACTTGATTAATGCCTTCTTTACCGTAGCTCCGGTTGCTGGGGCACACATGCCCACCGATACGATCATATGTGGGATATCCTACGCATTCATATATATATGTATAATTGCTACTACCTTGCCCACAAAATATCTCCAACCGCTATTCAAGCCTATCCTAATTCCAAAGCTGTGATGCACTTTCTTTCTCTTCACCGATCTAGTCTGTCTCTTCCTACGCGTCCTCTTATGGTCTCCAACCATCCCATATACCCCAATTTCCCTTAGGCTACTCTAACTTTTCATTTGTCTCTTATGTCTAAATCTATAGGATTTCTAGTACATTTCCCGGGGGTCACCAATCTTAATATTTCTCCCACCTTAGCACGCTTAACCTCGAAACTTCGATGGAATCCGGTGCCTTAATGCTGATAGAATCGCGTGACCTTCATTACATGATCTGGAGCAAGTCAAGGTCTTACAGATTCCGAGACATTTCCGTAACACGTCTTTCTCCTTTATAATTACTATTTTACCCTTTTCAATTCTTAATATTCACCTTTCACTTATGTGTATAACTACCCTTCGTCCCAGATTCCTAGATTCCCGATAGTAGCGAACATACCTTCATTGCCGTTACTTGTAAGTACTCGGGTATCAGTCTGTTCGGATTCCCACTCACCATTCTTGTATAATAATCTATAGCAAAACTGATTGTCGACTTTCTCTGAATCATTCAACAGACCTTGCTCCTACTAAACTGTTAGACCTCGTATTTTATACGTCGAATTATTCGCGAAGGAATCGACGCGAGTTAAAGACGGAACCCTTCCCGGACCCGAAATAGGAACCCTTAATCCTAAATTTCGAAATTAGGACTAGGTGTTTATATATTTTTTACTTAGTACAAAAATATTAGTGGAAGCCTTATTACACGTTTTAATATTGGCAAAGCATGCTAGTGGTATACATTTTAATATTGGCAACTCATTATTATAAGAAGGCATGCTATTACATGTTGGAAGACTCATTACACACACTTAAATATTAATTCATCTAATGCACATGCAATTGTAAAATAGACAATTAAAAATTGAGAAGTGAGGAAGTGAGTCTCGACTATGTAGCCGAGACTAGTGGGGAATATTTCTTGAAATTTTGCTCAAGACCATGTGATTGGCTCAAAGCCATGAGGGGGACATGTGGCCAACACATGTGCATCATATTTAAACCCATTTATTGACCAAAAATCAGATTTACCCTCACTCCATCTTCAACGCAACAAACTAGAGAGAGAGAGAGAAAGCACAAGCCATGGCATTCGACCATGGCTAAGGAAAAATAGAAGCTTGAGTTGTTGATCCAAAAATCAGATTTTCAAGGTAATTCAACCCTTTAGAAGTCCCTAACAACGTGAAGGTGATCATTAGATAGCAAGAGCAAGAATTAAGTTCAAGACTCAAACCCTAGCCAAGTTGAGAAGTCAAAGTGCCAAGGTAAGGTTTAGCTTCTTTTGCATGTGTTGAGGGTGGTGTAAAACGTGTGTTTGAGGTGTAAATATAAGTTGCATGCGTGAAACTATGTGTGTTGATATTGAAGTATGGTTGTAACTTGGTAAACATGAATTGCATGCATGAGATTTCGAATGTTGGTGTTGGAATGTTGTTGAACCGTGTGGACTGTTTTAGGATGAATTTTGAGGTGTTGTGAATATGTAAATGTACATTGCATTTATGAAATTATGAATGTTGGTGTTGAAATATGGTTATAGCCGAAGGGGCTATTTTAGAAGTGATTTGGATATGTTGTGCATGTGTAAATGTTACACCTCGAAAAATTTTCCATTGGCACGCAAGAGAATGAACTAGTGATGAATATGAGTGCATGATGTCCATGAGCAAGAAACGACGTTTGATGACCTTAGGCGAGATTTCGAAAGTATCCGATGTGAGACGAGGAAGTTGGCTAAGTTAAGATGAGATACAAGGTGAGCGTGCATGTGCATGGACGGGGGTGATTAAAATGAGAAGTCTAAGAAATATGGGAAGTTGCAGAATTGCAACTGGCCAGTGGTCGTAAATTGCAAAATACAGACCGTAAATTGCTATACGGTTCGTAAACTGGCAGTCGTAAACTACCATGCAAAAGCTTCAGCTTTCTGCCCAGCCGAGAAATGGGAAAATACGACCAGGTTTACGGACCGTAAAGTGATTTACGGCCCGTAAACCATGGTCGTAAATCACCATGCATGCATCCTTAAGTTTCTGGTTCTGCTTAAGCTTAAAGACGACCACGAGGGACGGTCCGTAAACTGAAATACGGACCGTAAACCTCCATGGACGACCACTGTTCACCCAGCACAGATTTTTCAATTCATTAAATGAGGATCAAGACTTGTTTTATTTCATTTTCCACATTACACCACTTCTCTCTAGAATCATCTCTCTACATTTATTTCATATGTTTTCAAGGATTATAAGTCCCCAACAACATAAACAAGTGAATCAAGTGTAAGCAAGCCATTAAATACCATTCAAGTCAAGAAATGCAAATGGAGAAAAACTAGGGTTTGGCTCAAAGTGGGGTATTATCAACCAAATCTTGTTCCTACAACTTCTAAGGTAAGATTCATGATTTTTAAAAGATGTTTAAGGTATTGGAGAATTAAAATACATGGATTGTAGAAAATGTGGTCAACTAGGTCATGAATGGTGAATAGTGACATTTTGAGGAATAGTTTGAATTGAATTATGAATGTTGTTGTGTTACGATATGAATGTGTTATAAATGTTACTAAGATCATGAACTCGACAATTTAGATGAATGGACGAAGTTGGAGGTCATGACCATAAATATGGGAGAATTAGAAGAAAATTGAGAAATCTAGATAATGTGGATGATGTGAATGACTAATGGCCGTTGTTTTGATATTAATGAAGGTATAGACGCTAGCATTGGAAGGAAACGTGCAAGTGTAGAATAGTCCGACGAAGAGGTATGTAAGGCTAACCCTTCCTTCATAAGGCATGGTTCTTGGCCAAATTTCTAATTCCTCTATATGAGTATGTTGCATTCAAGTGATTGACACTCCGTGCTCATAAGCTCACGATCCTTAACATGTACTACGATTGTACTACGCCCCTCATATGACGAGTAAGCCTAAGATATGGATGTAGCAATAATGATGATGATAGTGATGACGATAATAATAATAATGATGCCAAAGATGCCTATGGGCTGTTATACTTATATGTGCCTATGAAGGGCTATAATGATACCCCGAGCTTATAACGCCGGGTAGGATATATGTATATGATTATGTATAAAGTATGTATATGATTACGTAACGCGCGCACACCTCTGCAAATGGTACGGATAACCCTGAAGCCTTGGTAGGGTCAGGTAGAAATAACATTGAGCCTTGGTTGGCTAAGTACGTATGAAACACCGAACCTTATGGTCGGGCACGATATGTATGTATATAAGTGTATGGATATGTATACGATATGAATATGAATGTGAAAAGACTATGTATATGAATGCGAATAGGGGCATATATACGAATACGAGCACTATTATGAAATACGCATGAGAAATGGAAAGTCCCTATGAAAGGCAGGTAAGTGCCATGATGATGATATTATTGTCTTCCCTCCTGTGCCACTTCATATATTGTCTATGATGCTTCTATATTGATGTTAATCATGCTTTACATACTCAGTACATGCTTCGTACTGACGTCCTTTTGTTTGTGGACGCTGCGTCATGCCCGCAGGTGCACAGGGAGACAGACTTGATCCATAGCTGCTTATCCAGAGATTGCATAGCAGAGCTCCATTTCTTTCGGAGCCGTAGCTTTTGGGTACTCATTCTTTTGTGTATATAATTATGGGCATAATGGGGTCCTGTCCCGCTAATGTGATATGTACTCTTAGAGGCTCGTAGTCATGTGTTTGTGGGTAGAGATGTCCGGCCATGTCGGCCCGTGTTTTGTATATATTTTGTTGGCCTCGTCGGCCTTGTACTTATGATGTGGCATAGATTCCTATGATATGTTAAATGATGATGGTCGTCTAATGGGATCAATATGATTAACGATAAGAAAAGCACGAATTGACTTATGGTTCACCTAGATGTTATGTTATGTACGGTAAGGGGGTGCCCGGGTGGGGTAGCACCGGGTGCTCGTCGCGGCCACATAGCCGGGTCGTGACCAAAAGTGATATCAGAGCAGTTCAGTCCTAGGATGTGTCTACGAGCCGTGTCTAGTAGAGTCTTGGTTATGGGTGTGTTGCGCGCCACACTTATGAACAAGAAGCTGCAGATATTTTTAGGAATAAATGACCTTCTTTCTTCATAAGAATCGTGCGGTAGAGCTATGATGTAAGAAATTCTAGTTCCTAAATCGTGTATTGTGTATTTCAGAGATGCCTAAAAAGGAAAGGCTACGGCAGCCCAAAAGGGCAAGACGGTGGCAGAGAAGCGGGCTAAGAAAGCACCGCCACCGGTAGTAGAGGAAAGTGAGTCCCGGGGTGCAGCTCAATCTCAGTCCTCCCAGACAGTGCCCGTCTCTGAGGAGCGTGAGGGAGCCTCAGCCCCAGCTCCAGCACCTCCAGCTCCTCCACCAAATGCTTCGGGCCAATATGTAAAAGAGGCCATTACTTTATTGACTCAATTGGTTGCGGCCCAGGCTCAGAGGCACAGTTCAGGGTATGGTGATAGGGCTGTTAGTGCAAGAGCCTGTGATTTCATTACTTTGAACCCTCCGGAATTCTTTGGGTCAAAACCGGAGGAGGATCCCCAGGACTTTATTGATGGTATGCTAAGGACGCTCCGGTTGATACATGCTTCAGACACCGAGTCGGTAGAGCTAGCGTCATATAGATTGAGAGATGTCTCGATCCAGTGGTATACGATGTGGATGGCTTCACGGGGGGCCAATGCACCTCCCCCGGTATGGCAAGAGTTTGTTGATGCTTTTCTCCGTCATTATATGCTCCCAGAAGTTCGGCGAGCTAGGGCCGATAAATTCTTAAATTTTAGGCAAGGCAGTATGAGTGCCCTAGAGTATAGCCTCCGTTTTAACTCCTTGGCCAGGTATGCTTCGGCCATGGTAGCAGAAATGGGCGACAGGGTACACCGATTTGTAAAGGGCCTAGGGCCCCATCTGATGGACAAATGCTTGACTGCGTCCCTTCAGGACGGTATGGATATTGCGTGCATTCAGGCACATGCTCAGAACTTAGAGGAAAAGCCTACAGCAGCGGAGAAGTGAACGTGAACAAGATAGGGGACATAGCAAGAGGGCCAGACCTTCGGGCCCAATAAGTGAGTCCAAAGGCGGACACAGGCAACAGTTCCCTAGACATTCGGGTTATTCTATGACCAGTGCACCTCCACGGTTTTCAGGCCAGAGCCTTGATAGATCTACTCATCCCGGGCCGAATCAGAGTTATTCGGGGTCCCAGTTTAGAGGTGATTCAGGCCAGTCAAAGCCGCCTGTGCCACGATGTTCCCAGTGTTGGAAGTCGCATTGGGGTCAGTGCCGATTGGGTTCAGATGTTTGCTATTCATGTGGTCGACCGGGCCATATTATACGTGATTGCCCCTCAGTGCATGGTAGAGGTATGACCCAGCCATCAGGGTCGGTAGTCGGATCTTTGGCATCTGTACGCCCTACGGGGCCAGGTTCATATGTGCCAGTCGGCCATGGTAGAGGTAGAGGCAGAGCTCCCAGTACTAGCGGTTCTCAGCACCGTATTTATGCTTTGGCTGGACGCCAAGATCTTGAGTCTTATCCTGATGTGGTCACAGGTATATTATCGGTATTCTCTCATGATGTATATGCTTTGATTGATCCGGGCTCCACATTATCATATGTTACTCCATATATTGCGGGTCGATTTATAATTGAGCCGGAGTCTATCAAACCTTTTGAGGTGTCTACACCCGTGGGTGAATCGGTAGTAGCTAGCCGAGTATATAGGAATTGTGTGATTGTGATTTGTGATCGTCGTACCATGATTGATTTGCATAAGCTAGAGATGGTAGATTTTGATGTCATTATGGGCATGTATTGGTTGGCTTCTTGTTATGCCAATGTTGATTGTAGAATGAAGATGGTTCGTTTCCAATTTCCGGGAGAACCAGTCTTAGAATGGAAAGGAAATACGGCATCACCAAAAGGTAAGTTTATTTCCTATCTAAAGGTAAGGAAGATGATCACAAAAGGGTGCATTTATCACCTAGTGCGAGTTTAAGATGTAGAAGTTGAGTCGCCGACTCTTCAGTCAGTTCCGGTAGTGAACGAATTTCCGGATGTGTTCCCGGAAGAGCTTCCAGGCCTTCCTCCCGAGCGAGAGATTGATTTTGCAATTGATGTGTTTCCAGACACTAAACCCATATCTATTCCTCCCTATAGAATGGCACCCGCAGAGTTGAAAGTGTTGAAGGAGCAATTGAAAGACTTGCTTGAAAAAGGCTTCATTAGGCCTAGTTCGTCCCCGTGGGGAGCGCCCGTACTGTTTGTCCGAAAGAAAGATGGCTCCTTAAGAATGTGCATCGATTATCGGCAATTGAATAAAGTGACAATTAAGAACAAGTATCCTCTCCCGAGGATCGATGACTTATTTGATCAATTGCAAGGTGCCAAATGGTTTTCCAAGATTGATTTGAGGTCTGGGTATCATCAAGTGAGAGTTAGGGAGAAAGATATCCCTAAGACAGCTTTCAGAACGAGATATGGTCATTTTGAATTCTGGGTGATGTTATGTGGGCTAACTAATGCGCCGGTAGTGTTTATGGATTTGATGAATAATGTGTTCAGGCCCTTCCTGGATCTATTTGTGATTGTATTTATTGACAATATCTTGGTGTATTCTAGATCCGAGGCGGAACATGCGGACCATTTGCGTATTGTCCTTGGAGTTCTTCGAGCTCGAGAGTTGTTTGCAAAATTCTCCAAGTGTGAGTTTTGGCTGAACTCGGTATCATTTCTGGGCCATATCGTTGCAGCCGATGGTATTCGAGTGGATAGTCAAAAGATTGAGGCTGTGAAGACTTGGCCAAGACCCACAACTCCTACCGAGGTTCGTAGCTTTCTGGGCTTAGCAGGCTATTACAGAAGACTTGTTGAGGGTTTTTCTTCTATTTCTGCGCCACTCACCAAGTTGACTCAGAAGTCAGCTAAGTTTCAATGGACAGATGCTTGCGAGCGTAGTTTCCAAGAGTTGAAGGACCGATTGACTTCAGCCCCAGTCTTGACACTTCCAGAGGGATTAGATGGATATGTTATTTATTGTGATGCTTCAGCTGTCGGGCTAGGCTGTGTATTGATGCAAAATGGTAAGGTGATTGCGTATGCCTCTAGACAATTACGGAAGCATGAACAAAACTATCCAACCCACGATTTAGAATTAGCCGCAGTGGTCCATGCATTAAAGATATGGTGACATTATTTATATGGTGTCCATGTGGATGTTTATACAGATCATAAGAGCCTTCAGTATATCTTCAAGCAGAAAGAGTTGAATTTGCGACAACGACGATGGTTGGAGTTACTAAAGAATTACGATGTTGATATCTTGTATCACCCCGGAAAGGATAACGTTGTGGCTGATGCTCTTAGCCGCAGATCCATCCATGGGAAGTCTAAGTGATGTACGACCAGAAAAGAAAGAGATGGCCCGTGAGCTTCAACAGTTAGCGAGCCTAGGAGTCCGAGTAGTGGACTCAGGTAGCAGCGGAGCTACTATTCAGCATTCAGCAGTTTCATCGCTAGTAGCGGAAGTAAAAGAGCGACAATACAAGGATCCCATGCTAATGCAGTACAGAGATACACTCCCTCAGAAGGAGGAGTCATCATTCGATATTTCGGAAGACGGAGTTCTCCGATGTCGAGGCAGGTTATGTGTTCCCGATGTGGTAGGTCTACGTCACCAAATATTGAGAGAAGCTCATTGTTCCCGTTACTCCGTACACCCCGGAGTGACGAAAATGTATCATGATCTTAAGTCCATATACTGGTGGAATGGAATGAAGAAAGATATAGCGGAATTCGTAGCTCAGTGTCCTAATTGCCAACAAGTGAAGATTGAACACCAAAAGCCGGGTGGATTATTGCAAGCTATAGAAATCCCAACTTGGAAGTGGGAAGTGATTAATATGGATTTCATTACAGGGTTACCCCGTTCTCGACGTAAGTATGATTCCATATGGGTGATTGTGGATAGACTCACAAAGTCAGCTCATTTCTTACCGGTCAGGACGACCTATGTGGCAGAAGATTATGCGAAGCTTTATCTTAAAGAGATAGTGAAACTCCACGGCGTTCCAGTATCTATTATCTCCTATAGAGGGACTCAGTTTACAGCTAAGTTTTGGGAGTCGTTCCAAGAGGGTTTAGGGACCCAAGTGCGCCTTAGCACGGCGTTTCACCCACAGACCGATGGGCAGGCCGAACGTACCATTCAGACTCTTGAAGATATGTTGCGAGCATGTATGTTAGATTTTGGAGGAAATTGTGATGATCATTTGCCACTCATTGAATTTGTTTACAATAATAGTTACCATTCCAGCATTCAAATGGCACTGTATGAAGCTCTATATGGGCGAAAGTGTAGATCCCCAATTAGGTGGTTTGAAACCGGAGAAACTAAGTTGATAAGGCCAGACTTGGTCCAGCAAGCAATAGAGAAATTTAAGCTCATACAAGATCGGTTGCTAGCGGCTCAAAGTCGTCAAAAGTCCTATGCGGATAATCGTCGAAGAGACTTAGAGTTCGAAGTGAAAGATTGGGTATTCTTGAAAGTGTCGCCGATAAAGGGCGTAATGATATTTGGCAAAAAGGGGAAGCTCAGTCCCCGGTATATTGGGCCATACAAAATTGTACGCAAGATAGGCAAAGTGGCCTATGAGTTAAATCTACCTCTAGACTTGGAGTCAGTTCATCCAGTATTTCATGTTTCGATGCTTCGGAAATGTGTTGGAGATCCTACTAGGATCGTCCCAGTGAATGATGTGCAAGTAACAGACAAATTGACTTACGAAGAGATACCCATTGCCATACTAGATAGGCAAGTACGGAGACTTAGAAACAAAGAAGTGGCCTCAGTTAAGGTCTTATGGAGGAACAACATTCGAGAGGAAATGACGTAGGAAGCAGAAGAGAGTATGTGATCCAAATACCCACATCTATTTCACCCCTTGGAAGAAGTACAAAATGAGACGTCGAGATCATAAGGTATGCATGTTTTTCTTTTATGCTTTTGGGTCGTGTGTGGCCAATTTTTATGTTATTATGTAGTGGCCCTGTGTGGCATCGATATTATGGGCTGTTGTGGCAGGATGGCAGTGCCATAATGTAGGGGAAACTCTGGGGAAATTTTTATAGAATCCCCGAAGACTTTAACATTCGAGGACGAATGTTCTTAAGGGGGGGAGAATGTTACACCTCGGAAAATTTTCCGTTGGCACGCAAGAGAATGAACTAGTGATGAATATGAGTGCATGATGTCCATGAGCAAGAAACGACGTTTGATGACCTTAGGCGAGATTTCGAAAGTATCCGATGTGAGACGAGAAAGTTGGCTAAGTTAAGATGAGATACAAGGTGAGCAATGCATGTGCATGGACGGGGGTGATTAAAATGAGAAGTCTAAGAAATATGGGAAGTTGCAGAATTGCAACTGCCCAGTGGTCGTAAATTGCAAAATACGGACCGTAAATTGCTATACGGTCCGTAAACTGGCAGTCGTAAACTGCCATGCAAAAGCTTCAGCTTTCTGCCCAGCCGAGAAATGGTAAAATACGACCAGGTTTACGGACCGTAAAGTGATTTACGGCCCATAAACCATGGTCGTAAATCACCATGCATGCAGCCTTAAGTTTCTGGTTCTGCTTAAGCTTAAAGACGACCACGAGGGACGGTCCGTAAACTGCAATACGGACCGTAAACCTCCATGGGCGACCACTGTTCACCCAGCACAGATTTTTCAATTCATTAAATATGAGGATCAAGACTTGTTTTATTTCATTTTCCACATTACACCACTTCTCTCTAGAATCATCTCTCTACATTTATTTCATAAGTTTTCAAGGATTATAAGTCCCCAACAACATAAACAAGTGAATCAAGTGTAAGCAAGCCATTAAATACCATTCAAGTCAAGAAATGTAAATGGAGAAAAATTAGGGTTTGGCTCAAAGTGGGGTATTATCAACCAAAGCTTGTTCCTACAACTTCTAAGGTAAGATTCATGATTTTTACAAGATGTTTAAGGTATTGGAGAATTAAAATACATGGATTGTAGAAAATGTGGTCAACTAGGTCATGAATGGTGAATAGTGACATTTTGAGGAATAGTTTGAATTGAATTATGAATGTTGTTGTGTTACGATATGAATGTATTATAAATGTTACTAAGATCATGAACTCGACAATTTAGATGAATGGACGAAGTTGGAGGTCATGACCACAAATATGGGAGAATTAGAAGAAAATTGAGAAATCTAGATAATGTGGATGATGTGAATGACTAATGGCCATTGTTATGATATTAATGAAGGTATAGACGCTAGCATTGGAAGGAAACGTGCAAGTGTAGAATAGTCCGACGAAGAGGTATGTAAGGCTAACCCTTCCTTCATAAGGCATGGTTCTTGGCCAAATTTCTAATTCCTCTATATGAGTATGTTGTATTCAAGTGATTGACACTCCAAGCTCATAAGCTCACGATCCTTAACATGTACTACGATTGTACTACGCCCCTCATATGACGAGTAAGCCTAAGATATGGATGTAGCAATAATGATGATGATAGTGATGACGATAATAATAATAATGATGCCAAAGGTGCCTACGGGCTATTATACTTATATGTGCCTATGAAGGGCTATAATGATACCCCGAGCTTATAACGCTGGGTAGGATATATGTATATGATTATGTATAAAGCATGTATATGATTACGTAATGCGCGCACACCTCTGCAGATGGTACGGATAACCCTGAAGCCTTGGTAGGGTCAGGTAGAAATAACATTGAGCCTTGGTTGGCTAAGTACGTATGAAACACCGAACCTTATGGTCGGGCACGCTATGTATGTATATAAGTGTATGGCTATGTATACGATGTGAATATGAATGTGAAAAGACTATGTATATGAATGCGAATAGGGGCATATATACGAATACGAGCACTATTATGAAATACGCATGAGAAATGGAAAGTCCCTGTGAAAGGCAGGTAAGTGCCATGATGATGATATTATTGTCTTCCCTCCTGTGCCACTTCATATATTGTCTATGATGTTTCTATATTGATGTTAATCATGCTTTACATACTCAGTACATTCTTCGTACTGACGTCCTTTTGTTTGTGGACGCTGCGTCATGCCCGGAGGTGCACTGGGAGACAGGCTTGATCCATAGCTGCTTATCCAGAGATTGCATAGCAGAGCTCCATTTCTTTCGGAGCCGCAGCTTTTGGGTACTCATTCTTTTGTGTATATAATTATGGTCATAGCGGGGTCCTGTCCCGCTAATGTGATATGTCATACTCTTAGAGGCTCGTAGTCATGTGTATGTGGGTAGAGATGTTCGGACATGTCGGCCCATGTTTTGTATATCTTTTGTTGGCCTCGTCGGCCTTGTACTTATGATGTGGCATAGATGCCTATGATATGTTAAATGATGATGGTCGTCTAATGGGATCAATATGATTAACGATAAGAAAAGCACGAATTGACTTATGGTTCACCTAGATGTTATGTTATGTACGTCAAGGGGGTACCCGGGTGGGGTAGCATCGGGTGCTCGTCGCGGCCCCCTAGCCGGGTCGTGACAGTAAATGTGAATTGCATGTATGAAATTGTGTGTGTGTTGATGTTGAGGCCTTGTAGAAGCCGTAGGGGACTGTTTGGTGTGGGATAATGGACTGATTTTATTTAGTAATTATGGTTGTGTCTATCCTAGATTGCATGGCAAAAAGAATGAAAATAATTGGAAGGTTAAAGGTGAAGTTGTATTGATATGAACATGTTGTTGTTTTGTTGAATTATGGCCGTGTAGTGGACTGTTTTTGTGAAAGATAGTGAACTGATTTTAATTGGTATTTTAATGGTTGTTTTCATGAATTTTATGATGGGAATGAAAGTATTTAATGGTTAGAGTTGGAACTAAAATTGTTTATAGGTTGTTGTAAGGTTATAGTGTCAACAATGTAACTATTTGCGTACGAATTTGGTGATATATTTATCGTGTGACTACTGGTCGTATTTTACTGAAATTATATGAAAAGAATACATGAAATAATGTGTAAGAATCATATGTGGTTTGCTTGGTATGTTTGTAAACGTTTGCAAGAATTCCGGGCACCTTTATGTTGTTGGTTAGGGACTGTTTTGGGCGTGTTGTTGATTAGGGACTGTTTTGGACGTGTTGTGGTTAGGAACTGTTTTGGACATGTTGTCTTCTTTAAATTGGAAAGACTAATGATAGTTAAGAATATATATTGTATTTACGTTGTTTGGGTTGTTGTAAAGTTGTTACACGAAAACGTTAAGGCTACGGATTATTAGGAGTAACTTGAGAATGTAGTAGCCGTATGTGAATCGTTATGGAATGTTGTGAATGTGGGATATTTGGAATGTTATGTGAGCTGTCCGGGTTGGTATTGAACATATGATTATTGATGTTGGATTGGTTGTATGTAGTTGGTTTGCATATAAAGAAAACGTCGTCAAACATCTAGAAAGGAGTTACTAACGTTAGAATACGTTTTAATCCCCCTCCCCCCCGTAGCTTAACCATAATTCTTGACGTCTTAATATAGGTTGAAACTTTGGGCAGCGTATACGTGTTGTGTTACGAATAAACGCCAAAGGTATGTAAAGCTGTCCCTTCCTTCTTTTGGCATGTCTTAGAGATAAGTGACATATGATATGAGCTTTGGGGTAATTCTATTCATAAGTTTCGAGTGTGATTCAAGATTCTGATTCACTTTTCGATGTTAGAATTCTTAAGGTAATTGAGCTATTGCCTCTCAAGTCTTTTGTACGTTGGATAATAGTCGATATATATCAGCTTCTATTTTTAGGAACTCTATGATGACTCATGTCTTGACTTCTATAAAATGTTTCATACTATATTGACAAGCAACGTTTTGTGACTTCACTACATATTCATACTGTATATCATATATATTGTTATTGTTCCACCTGATCAGCTGGATTATGATATTCTTAAACCGGAAGCGGCTGCCCGAAGGGGCCATTATTATTAAGCCGGAAGCGGCTGCCCGAAGGGGCCATCATTATTATGCCGGAAGCGGCCGTCCGAAGGGACTATTGTATTATTAGCTGGAAGCGTCCGTCCGAAGGGACTATTGTATTATTAGCCGGAAGCGGCTACGAGTAGGATATTCTATATTTATATTGTGTATGCTAGAATTTGTGTAAGGGACCATATGGCATGGTTCAAAATATTGTTCCAGGTTACTCCCGGGTTGTTTTCTAAACTTGTTTACTGTTACGATTTTCCTTGTTTATGATTCAGTAATGCTTTACATATTCAGTACATATTTCATACTGACCCACTTTCTTCGGGGGCTGCGTTTCATGCCCGCGGGTTCAGGGACGCGATTCGACAATCCAGCCACCTAGGAGGAGTCAGCACTGAGAGTCAGACAAGTCCACTTGCTTCGGAGACTGTTCCTGTCTTGGTATAATTTTGTGTATATATTGCGGGCACGACGGGGCCCTGTCCCGTCAATTATGCATGGTCATACTCTTCTAGTAGTCTGCGAACAGCGTGGGTGTCATGGTTACTATTTGGCCTTGTCGGCCATTGTTTTGTTGTACAGAAGTATTGGTAGCCTCGTTGGTTTGCCTTGTCATACGTTACGTATATGTATCGATATGTTTTGGGATGTTTTAAGTTACAGGTCGACTTTGTTATTCTATTTACAGCTTTCAAACTTAGTTAAATAAACCCTATTGAATTCCATGAGTGAGTACAGGTAACATAAGTTGGGTTATCGGGCAGGTTAAGCTCGGTCACTCGTCATGGCCCTAGGTTGGGTCGTGACAAAAACCTCGGATGTTATCCATTTTGATCCTCTGGACTGCTAATCGTCTTTCTCGCTATTATTTTTTTCATGTCGTACCAAATCCATAACCTTTCTGAAACAACTCATCCCATTTATTTTCTGGTTACGATATTTCCTTTCCACGCTTCCTCCTGTTAGGCGTACCTAGTTAAATGACATGATTTTGAAAAATTCTAACAGAATATCCTTTACAATCCTTACTCTTCAAAATCTGTACGCAGCAAACATCGACAATACCTCACAGGGCATACAGTCATACAACATATTCCATCCACCTAGAGCTTCCAATTCCAAGTAACAGAACAATTATATCAAGGATTACTTCTATAACCTTCTATATCATCACTTACCTTCTTCCGTCGTATGTAAGGCTTATATAAGAAATTTCATTTTCCTATGACTTGGCTCTATCGCACGATCTAAGACAGAAAGAAGGTCAACAATCCCTAAATGCCCCGTAGCCTCCTGTTTATAAATGTGGTCGGCTTCACACCATAAACAGGACTCTACTGGACACGACTTTGCAGACAACCCCTAGGACAACCTGCTCTGATACCACTTTGTCACACCCTAATCTCCCTAGGGTGTGATGGGCACCCGACCCTTACTTAGGACCGAGCGAACCCTCAGACCCTTAGTGCACACATAATCTTTTTGGACTTTTAAATCAAATAAAGATGAAATACATAGGAAAGCTTTCAGAAATATTCTTTCTCGTTGTTCTCAAATCAAACAGAATCTGTAGCCATATAGAATTTATCACATAACACAAAATGACATATCGGCTGGTGGAGCCGCTTAAAAAACTGACATTCTATACCCACAACTCTGTCTGCAAAGTCTCTAACAGCAATCAGAAATCATTGCACATATACTCTGACACGACAACACTCCAGGAGCAAATGGAGCTTGCCATCTCCGCTAGAACATCTTCTATAATAGCTTCTACTCATCTGGGTGTACCTGCGTGGCATGAAACGCAGCCCCCGAAGAAAGCGGGTCAGTACGGAATATGTACTGAGCATGTAAGGCAAGAATCACAGTAAAAGAATCATAACTGATATAAGGGGTGCAGAAACATATACAATGTCCAGAAAACCAAAACTCTTGCCTTTAAAGCATTGATCATACATATCATTATCACATAGCGTACCCGGCCCGTCATGGGACTCGGTGGATAAAATTGTGTCATCATACTTTCATATCATCATGCATGCATATACATATACATATACATATACATATACATACATATATATATATATATATATATATATATATATATATATATATATATATATATATACCGTACCCGGCCTTCTAGTGAGGGACTCGGTGAACAATGCAGTGGAGTGCGCACGATAACATACCCGGCCCGGGACTCGGTGAAAGACATATTGAGGCGTGCACGAGCAGAGTAGTGAGAAACTATATGCATATAAATCAAGACTCGATAGATAGGTGCGCAAATTGACACTTGAGGATCATAAACACGTTTTGAGTCAATCCGAGTTAGTATGAAAAAGTTATGGACGTTTTGGTATAGAACCTTCTACAAACGTTTCAGAAGCCATTTTTGGAAATCAAAGCAACAATCATGTCAAGCACCTTTCGGATATCGTATGGATCAAATCAAATATAGCTTTTGGAACCATATGTACATATCAAAATATATCAAAGACTCAATGGAATAATCGAACGTGCTAGCATTTGAATATCAAAACTTTAGTCATATCAATTATCTTTCGAATGCCATTCGGAAACATATCACATAGATCTTCGGACATCATAGATACGCATCAAAACCATATGAAACAGCTTATGGAAATCAAGAACGTTAGCCATCCTAGTGGCTCTAAGAATGGGAGTTTCTTTGGAATCATATACATATGCTTTGTCTGTTTGTTTCACAAAAACCATGCCAAAAGAAAGAAAGGGTAAGTCTTACATACCTGTGCCACGCCTTATTAGCTACGCTTATTTATCCAAGCTTGCTATTCTACATTCAAGAAGATTTTACATAATCATTAGATTTGTCGTCATATACTTGTCTTAATCCTTCAAATGAATTCATTTATAATCTGCCGAAATTTCGGCAGCATTTCCCCTGTAAATACAACATCCCCGAGAATCTAACTCGGCCAAATCATCAATCAACAATCCGAGAATTCAACTCGGCCAAATTATCAACAACAATACCAACAATCATGCCAACAACATCAACAATCAATTCAAGACGCATTCTAACATTAACAACCCTTGTCATACAATTCAACGACGTTTCATTTATATTCAATTCACATAATATTCAAACAACCCAATCAACATACTACTTTACCCGAAACCTTCCAAATTCAACAAGAACAATAATGACACATTTCCTTCCTTCAATTCATGAACTATATCAATAATTCACACACTAACAACATTATTCTCATAATTACAAGAAACCATATTAGAATCACATTAATTCCTCCAATAATTTCTCAACGATTACGACTTCATTTCAATTCATCCAACCTTCATTTTCATCATGGAATCCACATCTATAACAATCAAAATACTAAATAAAAGTGATTCATTCTCTTCTACACCACAATAACCACACGGCCACAACACCCCATATACACGGCCATCACTTGCACACACATATTTAATGGTTTTCATCCATTTCCACACACTAAAACATGTACAAAACATTCATGACATATGAGAGGGAAGATCAAACCTTACCTTTATTCTTTGATTCTTCTATTCAGCTAGAGCTTCCATCTTGCACCATGAATACTTTGCTTGTTCCAACAACCACTCCATGTTAATTAGGGCCTTCAAATTAGTTGGAATACTAGAAGAAAATAATTTTTCTTGATAAATTTCCATGGCACCAATTTTGGAACCTTGGCCGAATGGCCCTAGTCTTTCTCTCCAAGTTTTCTTCTTGAAATTTCATGAGTAATTTGTCTTGCTTGGTCATCTCTCTACATATATATATATATATATATATATATATACATATGCCACACGGCCAAAGTGGCCTTCTTCAACAATTTTCTTGAACATTTTGTGAAATTCCCGTTTTGCCCCTAGTCTTTCACAATATTACCATGGACCACCTTGTGAATTTCCCTTTTTACCCTTAGCCTTTCTCAATATTTCCATACCAATAATATTCATAAACAACTTGTACATTAAAATAATTTTGGAAAATGGTCTTGCCCTTGACTTACCACGACTACCTCGAAATATCCGAGCGTACAAAATACGGGCTATAACATATATTCCTCCACTTCTTCCACCCAACCTGCAATATTCCATGGAGGTTTCCAGTCTTCAGACAATATTTTCTAAATAGTTTCAGAATCTATCTGAAAAATGATGTTGTGAAGCCCATGTTGCTTGCAGTACTTCAAAGCCTAAAAAATAGCCACAATTTCTGCTTCTATATTTGTGGTATAACCAATCTCTGCAGCTTGTGCATATAGTAAATTCCCTTCAAAATCTCTCAAATATAAACCATAGGCACTCCTCCATGGGTTACCTCTAGAAGCACCATCTATGTTGCAAGCACACCACCCCAATAGAGGTAAACTCCATTTAACTTGTGTTACCTTCACTCTTGCCTTGCCTCCCTCCAACATTTGAATCAATTCCTTCCAGCCAGCAGGAATATTTCTAATTGAGGGATTCCTGGATAATACTAGTCTTTGAATAGAGAGTAAGACTAGATAGATAACTGAACTATTAACCTTCATGTGCCCATGTTTAATACCATTTCTTTTCTTCCAAAGTTCACAAATTATAATTGATGGCACTGCAGCATATATCTGTTTCAATCTGCCAGTTACTGGTGCCTTCCACCACTTCACAATCAATTGTTGCAGTTGCACTCCTTCCATGCTTATTCCTGCAGCATTGCAGAAAAATAACCATGTCCTTTTAGCTGTATCTAATGTTAGAAACAAATGGTGCATAGTCTCCTCCCTAGGAGTTATACAACACTAACACCTAGACACCAAATTGATATTCATCCTTTTTAGCACATCATCTATAGGAATTTTGTTTTTCCAGCATCTCCAAAGAAAAAAGGAAATCTTAAAAGGCAACCCCTTTATCCACATGAACCTGTAACTATCCACTTATGGTCCCCTCAGCCTAATAAAATCCCAAGTTGATTTAATTAAAAATTCCCCTCTTGTGTCTAGTATCCACCATGGTCTATCAGTTTCTCTTTCCTCTCTGGGTTATATTCTCTACCATATGATCAACAATATCCTCAGTGAGTACTTCTATCATTTTTTCTCTATTCCACCTCCCCTCCACTACCACTTCTTTCACATTCTGAATTGTCTCATCATAAGTATCCCCTGGATTTACATAGTATAAATCTCCCAATCTAGCCCAATTGTCAAACCAGAACTGTGAGTCCCCTTTCCTAACTTGCCACCAAATTTTATGTTCTATTAAGTCCCTGGCTTCTAAGATTCATTTCCAGGTCTGTGACCCCTGCTTCCACTGTACCACTATAGCATGTTCTTTCCTACAATATTTGTTGGTCATATAAGCACTCCACAAAGTAGGTTTTGTCCTGAAATTCCACCAGAGCTTACAAAAAAATTGCCAAAGACACATCATGAAGAGATCTAAAACCTAGGCCCCCATCTGGAGTTGGGACACACAATTTATTCCAAGCCACCCAATGTCTGCTCTTGCCTCCAATAGTATTGCTCCAAAAAACTAAGCAAATATCTTGTGAATTTTCCTAATGATCCCAATAGGAGGGTTAACAGCTGACAACATGTGTATTGGCATACTTTGAAGCACATGTTTAACAAGAATTGGCCTTCCACCAAAAGATAACATTTTACCCTTCCAGCCTTGTAATCTATTCATGATTTTGAGGATCAAAGCATTAAAGAATTCCTTTTTCCTCCTACAATGATAAATAGGGAAACCCAAATACATAAAAGGAAATTCTTTTCTATTAATGCCAGTTACAATCTCAACTGTGATACTAGTGTCCCCTATGACATTATTATCCATATAAACAACACTTTTGTCCATATTAATCTTTTGACCAGAAGTCTGCTTATAATTCTTCAAAATCTCCATTATCTTTTGCAAAGATACCACATCTGTTGATGTAAAGATGATCATGTCATCAGCATAGGCAAGATGATTTACTTTTGCACTCCATTTAGGCATACCAAAACCTTTAAACTGTGATTTCTGATGAAGTACATTCAAACTCCTAGATAAGACCTCAGCTGCTAGAATAAATAAAGTAGGGGAAAGAGGGTCCCCTTGTTTTACTCCTCTTGTAGATTGGAAGAAACCTTGCTGCTGCCTATTTACCAACACAAAGTACCAGTTATTGTTAACAATCCTATAAACCATGTCTATAATCTTTTCTGAGAATTCCATCTACCTAAATACCTTGGTTAAGAACAACTAAGATACCATGTCATAGGCCTTTGCCATATCCAGCTTAATTACCACATTTGCATCTTTTGTCCTTAACCTTATATGAGACATAATTTCTTGAGTCAACAGTATATTCTCCACAATACTTCTATCTTTAACAAATCCAGACTGATTGACTGATATAATATCAGATGATTTTGACACCAATCTCCCATGAATCAGTCTAGAAAAGATTTTGTTCACAAAATTGCTCAAACTAATTGGTCTCATATCAAAGAAGGTGTTAACCACCTCCTTCTTTGGTAATAAGACCAGGTTAGTATGAGTAACAAACTTGGGTAGTTCTGCTCCATAAAAGAAAGCTTTTATCATATTGGTAACATCCTCTCCAATAATTTCATCAGTAAAACCATCAGGTCCTCCTGCACTCTCTCCATTTAGCTGAAAAACCACTGCCTTCACCTCTTCTTTAGTTGGTTTTGCTTCAAACCACAAATTATCATCCTCAAAAATAATTCTGGGCAAGTGATTTAGAATTTCAAAATCTTTTGGATCTTCTTCCTTTATAAATTGAGCAGTGTAGAATCTAACAGCTTCAGCAATTATTTCCTCTTCTTCTTCTATCCAATTCCCATCCGCCCCTTGAATTCTTCTTATCTGCATCCTTTTCTTTCTCTCCTGAACATAAGCATGAAATTTGTTTGTATTTCTATCCCCATCCTGAAACCACTGCATACCAGCTTTTTGTTTCCAAAATTCTTGCTCTAGATGTAAATATCTGTTTAATTCTGCCTGCACTTTATGCAATTCCTGTCTATTTGTTGGAGTTGGTAGACTCTGAAATTGTGCTTATTTCACCTTAATGACCTCTTCAAGAGCCTCAATTTCTTGGAATATGTTCCTAAAAGTTGCTTTACTCCATTGTACCAAAGCTGCTTTCACCTTTTTCAGCTTATGATAAAAAAGTATGAAAGGATTTGCCATAAAATCAGTTGTCCAATGTTGTTTAATCAACTCTATGAAACCCTTATTATTTACCCGAAAGTTCAAAAACTTAAAAGGTTTTTTGATACTTCTATTGTCTCCTGTATAGGAAATTAACATAGGAGCATGATCTGACCGATTCCTGATCAGATGAGTAATACCTACACTAGAATAATTTGCTTGTAGCAATTGATTACCCAGGCATCTATCCAACCTCTTAAAAATACAATCATCACCACTTTGGCCATTCCACCAAGTAAATTTACTGCCACTAAATCCCAAATCTGACATTCCATAGTTCTGAATGCAACCTCTAAAATCCTGTATTCATTGATGGTTACTGGAAGACCACCAAATTTCTCATCATCTGAAGTTATTGCATTAAAATAACCCCCAATCATCCAAGGCCCACCAACTGAAGTATACAAATCCTCCAGAGAGTCCCATAACTCCAATCTTCCATCTTGAGTACACTTTGCATACACTAGTGACAAAAGCATATCCTCCTGAGTTCCTCTGACCCTTAATTTAATAGTTAAGTGCTGCTGATGATCCACAATTATGTGATAGTCAAATATATCTTCCACAAAATCCAAAATCTTACCAGATATATTAACTATTGCATGCTCCATTCCAATTCTTCTTCTATATTCCTCTATCTTGTCTGGATCTTGAAAAGGTTCCATTAAGCCTATAAAACCAAAATGGTATCTTTGATTCATTTTTATCAACCTTGTAAAAGTTTCCATGGTATTAACAGACCTAATATTCCATATAAGAGCATTCATCATGGTTTATTAAGTTTATTAATCTGCCTTCTAGTATGAACTCCACTCCCAGGTGGAACACTTGTCTCCCTTGATACCCTTTTCTTTGCTTTAGCTCCTTCTCTTTTGAAGAAACTTTGGTGAAATATCTCCTGCTCTAATAGCGGCTTCCATACTGTGCTCTATGGTATGTACATCAAGATCTCTGCTTCCCCCTTTCATATTAAATTTTGATTTTGGTATCTCCTCTCACACTGTTATCTGCCCTGATACTGCTAATTTACCTTCTTCATGCTGCACCCTGCTGAGATCATGATTTTCCTTATCCTTTTGTTTCCCTGCTACATTCCCTTGATTGATTGCTTCCTTCTCCATATTGTTAGTACTACTGTCCCCCCATTTAGTAAAGTTTAAGTATATTGGAAGGTATTGCTAAGAAAACGTAGCTATTAAAAGAGAATATTGCATTAAATAGGATCATTATCTCTACCTGCCAATGTTGACTCAATTCATTCACTTCTTAAAAACATTACTAACTTTATGGGGTTGTTTGGTAGGTAGCCAAAATTATTCCAGGATTATAATTTTGGGACTAATTTATCCCACCTTTTGGGATTATTTTATCCCATCTTCTAGATGGGATAAAATAATCCCAACCTTAGTGGGATAAGGTGGGATATCCCACCCTTGGGATTATGCTTCATTTTATACCTGGTTTGGTAGGAGGTATAAATTTATCCGATAAATTTATACCTCCTACCAAACACGGTACAAAAAATTAGTGTTGGGATATCCCAGCCTATACCATGCACCAAATGACCCCATATGTGAATAGTTGCTTTACTAGGCATCTATGAGCATGGAACTGAGATGATTAATGAGATATGCGTGTTTAGATTATAATAAACTAATATTGATATGGAAGATGAGCATACTTGTATCGATCGATGATCTTTGCGAGAGTCCGCGACTTTTTAGTATAGGAAAAAAAACCCCAAACTAACACAAAAAAAAATACATAACTAGGTTTCACGTTTGGCCTTTCACGCACAGATTCTATGCATGAAAGGCTATTTTTTTTTAAACCTACCGAAATCACATTTTTTCCATACCTTTGGCAAAGATTAGTCATGTTTCAAAACCCCGAAATATCAATATTTTATATAGGACTTAATATCTCTTTTTGCGTACAATAATGTCGGCTCATTACATCAACTATAACTAAATGTTTGGATCATCGTTTTAGGGGTTCTAAAGGGCCCCGAAGTAAGTTTTTTTATTTGGAAACTTGTCTTCTTTAAGTTTAAGTGTCATATCTTATAGAGTTTTGATCTAAGTGTTTTATTATTTAGTCAAATTGAATGTACAAATAAAAAAATTTATTTAATAACAATTCATCCAATACGAAATGCTTATACTTATTCAAAAATAATTCATTCCATTAAATTACAATACTAATTCAAAGCAATACAATCTTTAAGTTCTAGAGGCTCTATTATTTCGAGAAGTGCTTGTACCACCACGGCCTTGTTGCCCACACGAACGCTTGTCATGTCCATATTGCTTACATGTAGAGCACTTGCAAGAGTAAGTTCTTTCACTAACATCCATTTGATTGGGTCTACGACTCCGTGAGTTAATGCCCAATTTCCTGATGCAATCCTTGTTAGCAACCATCGAAAACGGCTCGTTTGGCCAATAAGCTTCATTACCAAGTGGGTGGAATTGGCCGGAATATGCCCTAAGGTAACTGTGGACCTTGTATTCCCATGCCACATAATTTGTTACCAATTTTTTCATTCTCTCAAAGCACTTTACACCATAAGAACACGGCATGTGGTACGTTTGCCACTTATCACAAGTGTATGTTCTTGTTGCCTCATAAACGGTATGCACGTTTCCATCCTTACCGTTTTATAACTCGTCCTAACTTCGTACACACGTTGAATGGGGTCATACTCGGTCATTTGGTGAAGCTCGCATTTGTTTTCTATAATGCTCCGTCTTAGTGTAGGTCTTTGGCATCCATGTCCCGTCTTCGGTTAATATCGCTCCGGCCTGCCGTGTCCTAACCACAAATCGCTCCACAACCTGCTTGAAAGTCATTCTCACCATTGCGGTGACAGGTAGTCCCCGAGCAGATTTCAGCAAGCCACTGAAAGACTCTGAGTTGTTTGTTGTGAGCATGCGCCATCTTTTGCCACCATCAGTATGAAGCGTCCATTTTTCAATTTCGAGCTTCATCAACCAAATATATGTGGGTTCACTAACTTCCCAGATCAGATCCATTTTTGCAGCCTATTTTCTTTGTTGATGCTCCATCGCAGCCCCCCACATCAATTTATTTAGAGTGCCATTGTGAAACATTGATTGCAAATTTGCCTTCAAATGCCTTAAGAAATAGCGATGGTAAACAAAGAGGCTGCCACCCCAGAAAATTATTCATACAGTGTAATATGCCTTTATGACGATCAGACAGCACGCATATGCCCGTACGATCCTTAATAACATGAGTCTTCAAATAGGTCAAAAAGACCCCCCCCCCCCCCCCCCCCATGTGTCGTTGCTCTCGTTAGCGGCAATTGCGAAAGCAAGATGGAATATTGACCCATTGGGATCCATTCCTACTGCAATTAGGAGCTTGATGTCGTATGCACCATATACATGCATGCCGTCTATGGATATCACTGGCCGGCAATGAGCATACCTATCAATACATGGTTTGAATGTCCAGAATACGGAGTTGCAAATTTTACCCTCTATAAGCCGCCACACTACAATACCAGTATTAAAATTTTGTAGAGCAGCCATATACCTTGGCAGCGATTGAAAAGAGGTATGCCAATTTCCAAAGATCGTCTCAAAAGCGCGTTTGCGCCCGAGAAATCCCTTTCTGTTGCTTATAGTTTTAGCATATGCGGTTTGAACATTTCCAATACAATCTTTGATGGGGATCCTGTAAAAGTTTAAGCAAATAGCATTTAGTAATGATCTTTTAATTGATATAAGACACATAATGTATTAGGTAGGATATGTTACCTTGGCGTTGCGGCAACGTCTTTAAGTAACACTTGAGCAATCATGTTTGTATCTAAATTATAATGATCTGCTCGATTGTCTTCCATATCACAAGTATGTTTTTGGCGAAATTTTGTGATAGCCCACGTACCATCAGGCTTAACAATTCCCCGAAGCAACCACTCACATCCTTGATACTGTGGTCTATAAACTAGCCTTCATATCTTTGTGTTTGACTGATCAACCTTAAACTCCCTCATGTCCTTAAAATAATAAATTTTAACAGCCCGTTGCAACACCTTTTTGGATGCGAACAACATTCCTTTTGAAAGGTAGCATCGATCTATGTTGAGATCCTTTGGTTCAATCCAGGTTTTTAGGCGACTGTGATCATCTTCTCTTGTGAAGAAAAATGCATCATCACAACCTTGCAGGCTGTCAAGATAAGGAATATTGTTAGAATTCCACTGAATTGGGCTTTCAGAAGTTTGGTTTTCCGCCATTTGGTGGTCATACATGGTGGTGCATTGGTTCTTGTTGGTTTTGGCTTTGATGAATATTGTTGGCCATACCAACTTGAATATAATCATCATCTTCATCATCGGGTACCTCTGCATTATTAGCTATTTCATTGTCATCACTTGATGATGACTCATTATAATTTGGAAAATCTTCATTACCAAGTGCATTCCTCCTCCTACACGAAAAGTAACATATTTTAAATACCAACAATATATATATATATATATATATATATATATATATATATATATAGGTAATGAACTTACTGTTGTTCATAAGCACTATCATGGTGTGGAGAATGATCAACTCCACCGAACTGAGAGGATTCAACAACATTCATATTTGGTACCACTGGTGAATTTTGAGAATAGTTCCTATAAAGATTTTAAAAATGGTTACTTACCAATTCATACAACAAACACGTGCCACTACAGACAATAATAATATAAAATGCATATTTACCAATTTTCATTGTAATCTTGATTAAATTGCTGGCTTAGATTTTCCAGCGACACTTGACCACTCAAAATGACTCCATAAGAACTAAAGTCCCCATAAGTGTTACCATGAATAGGCTGGACTTGAGGGAGTTCTTCTCGAGGTATCTTTTCAACATACATCTCAAGAACTTTAATGGATACTAAATCACTATGTTCTTCCAGTGATCCAAAATGATCACTCAAAGATTCATCATCGTTGATATTGTGCATGCCATAACGCACTACACCGTTTGATATTGTTTGTAGATATCTACGTGTTACTGAGATTCCAAACTCAGTGGGTGTAGTTTTCATTCTTTGGTGCGTGTAACTGACTAGTGTTTCATAATTTAAACTTGTTGGAAATTTAACACGGGCTTTTGGTTTGATAGTATAACGAACGGAGTAATTATCCTCAACGATATCTCCATCCTAAAATAGTGAAACCCTAACAGTTGAAGCATTTTGAGACATTTTTTCTATGAACTTTGATTTTTTTTTTCCAATGACTTGTAAGACTTAGACTTGTGAAATTAATGAGTTTTTCACTCGTCCAACATTCATATTAAATAGATTGCTGAAATTGTCATGCGTGGTGTGTTGTCAAATCAACACTTATATTGCGCATTAAAATGGTGCGCAATACAAGTGAGAGTCATATTAAAACAGTCAAATAATGCGTGGTGTATTGTCAAATCAAGTCTATATGTGTCATAGATTGCTGAAATTGTCATGCGTGTTGTGTTGTCAAATCAACACTTACATTGCGCATTAAAATGGTGCAAAATACAAGTGAGAGTCATATTAAAACGGTCAAATAATGCGTGGTGTATTGTCAAATCAAGTCTATATGTGGCATAGATTGCTGAAATTGTTATGCGTGGTGTGTTGTCAAATCAAACACTTACATTGCGCATTAAAAATGGTGCGCAATACAAATGAGAGTCATATTAAAACGGTCAAATAATGCGTGGTGTATTGTCAAATCAAGTTTATATGTGTCATATATTGCTGAAATTGTCATGTGTGGTGTGTTGTCAAATCAACACTTACATTGCGCATTAAAATGGTGCACAATACAAGTGAGAGTCATATTAAATCGGTCAAATAATGCAGCATTGTATTGTCAAATCAAGTCCTTATGTGTCATAGATTGCTGAAATTGTCATGCGTGGTGTGTTGTCAAATCAACACTTACATTGCGCATTAAAATGGTGTGCAATACAAGTGAGAGTCATATTAAAACGGTCAAATAATGAAGCTTTGTATTGTCAAATCAAGTCATTATGTGTCATAGATTGCTGAAATTGTCATGCGTGGTATGTTGTCAAATCAACACTTACATTGCGCATTAAAATGGTGCGCAATACAAGTGAGAGTCATATTAAAACGGTCAAATAATGTAGTACTATATATAACATGATTGATAATTTCTAGAAGCATTCACATTAAAACGAGTTATCATGTCATTTTACACCCCGTTTGGTAATCTTGATTCTATTACATGTTTTACCACAAACATATTCAAAGCAATGGGTAGGACATGGGAACTAGATGATGATTTTTAATACTCAAATAACCCTAACAACAGATTCAATCGAGAATACAATAATAAAATAAGAGTGGAGTGGGATTGGCGTGTTAGGGAGGTTGCAGCACTGGAGCAAAAGTTAGCGTCAGTAGGGCTTAAACGCCCAAAAAAACGTGATATGTCAATGCCTCGTGGAACTCCACAAGAGTTTAATTTTGCTCTTAACCATTTTCGCGAAGAGAACAATCGGATGCAAATACGTTACCTTAGGGTAGAATATGGTGTACATGGTAGCACAAGATTTAGATCCAAGTGGGATTCGAACTGTGAGATGTCCGATGAAGATTAATATTTTTTTATATATATAAAGTAAGTAGGTAGGGTCATAAAGACCACCCCCTCCCAAGGGGTACATAGGGGTTTGCAGCTATATAAGTAGCCCTTCCTTTTGTTATTAGATTACAACGTATTCAATGTCGAGTAGTAGAAACGCAGCTTGGTCTTTACTCCTACCAAAAGAACCAAATAGCAGTGATGACGAGAGTTCAAATCATAGCAGTTTTTCGAGTGATAACAGTGATTTCAAACTAGACGAGCTAAATCCCCGCCTTCTTATAGAGCGTAATGATGATTTCTGCAGTGTGAAATATTCAGATCCGCGAGAATATTATTGTGGTTTACGCCGAGAATGGTCACATCGGCTTGCCGAATTAGAACATCTTGTTCGTGACTTGGAAAATCTCAACGCTCCAATCCCAATAAGGTACTCAATAACCATGCCTCGAGTAGGTCCAGAAACTTGCGAGCTGGCAGTATAAAGGATTAGAAAAGAAAACAACAGAATGCTGGCAAGACATTGTAGATTTTACATGCTAAAGTTGGCCGAAGAACAAGCGTCATCAACCGGTAGAGAACTAACATCTACTGAAAAAGATGTGTCTTAAGAAACCGCAAATATTTTTCTGACGACGATATTGAGGACTTCTATTCTGATGAAGATTAGGGGATATTTAAATTCTTTTAAATTTCTGACTCATGCGGTTAATTTGTGTTGTTAGTTTATGATGAAGTCATCAATAAGAAAAAAAATTAGTAAGTTTTTAATTTGCTTTGATTGTTTAAGGCTATTATTAATTTCTAGTAAAGTGTGTTGAATAAGTATAAACCTATCGTATTAGATGAATTATTATTAAATAAAATATTTTTATTTTTACATTCGGTTTGACTAAATAATAAAACAATTAGATCAAATCCCTATAAATATATGACACTTAAACTTAAAGAAGACAAGTTTCCAAACAAAATAACTTACTTCGGGACTCTTTAGAACCCCTAAAACGACGATCCAAACATTTAGTTATACTTGATCTAATGAGCCGACATTATTGTACGCAAAAAAAAGATATTAAGTCTTATATAAAATATTGATATTTCGGGGTTTTAAAACATGAATAATCATTGCCCAAAGTATGGATAAAACGTGATTTCGATGGTTTTAAAAAAAAATAGCCTTTAACGCACAGAATCTGTGCGTGAGAGGACCAAACTATAAAAGTTACAGTTTGGTCCTTTCACAGACAGATTTTGTGCGTGAAACCTAGTTATGTATTTTTTTTAATTTTTTTTTTTTTTTTGTGTTAGTTTTTTTTTTTTCATACTAAAAAAGTCGCGGACACTCTTTGCGAACACATTGGTGCATCCAAGGGGATTCCTTCTATAGCGGCATTTTATGGGGTCAGTAACTTCTAATTTGGTTCCAAATTGTACTTTCTGCCAAAAGACCAAAGTGGCACATATATTTTTCTTGAAATTATTCATACAATATGTGAAAATACATTTTTTGGAAAATGAAATATCTTTTTTGATTCATATGGCCCCTAGGACCTACAACGAGTAAAATGGAATATCATTTTGTAATAGAGTAAAATGTGACGTCACTTGACTGTCTAAGATGCTCACTTGTGTTAGTGTCAAGTTTTTCTGATGACAATTTTATTTGTGCAGCTAAAACAATTGAATCACGCATGGAATAAGAGAGCCCACAAGGCAGCCCAAACGAGATGGGCTTACACAAGTGAAATCTTTCCAGCCTACAAGGCAGCCCCAACGAGATGGGCTTACACAAGTTTAACTCGGTGAAATCTTCCCTGCCCTACAAATGGACACTGCGAATATTGAGGTAGCTGACTAGATATTCTCCAGCAGTACAAAATCAGTTCAAGGAAGGAAAGGATATCTGCGCCATTAAAGAAGGAATATTCTACGGGGTGTAACAATCCTGTCAATTGTTAAGCAACCTCATCGCACAAGGAAAGAAGCAACAGCCCCAGCCTTATTCTTGGAAATAGGATCACTAATTCCTTTTTCCAAGGATCAAATCCCTTGGGTTGATTACTCTGCGTGAAGAGCCTAAACAGCCATAAAAGGGTTGCTTCGCAAAACAGCCGAACTATGCTTTGTCTCATTCTCTCAGTGCTCTACTTTACTTTTCATAAACATTGTTTATCTGAGTGATTTATAGTGTAACAAAAAAGAAAGGAGAGTGACAATATAGCGTGTGAGGCTTTGTATCAAAAAGACTAAGAGTGATTTGAGTGTAGACGTAGGAACTCCATTCAAAACCTCCATTGTACCAAACCTTTATAAAAGAACTGCAGAGAACACCCTTGCAACCCAAGGGGACTGGACTAGGATTCACATTGAATCTGAACCAGTATAAAATACTTTGTATCATTTATTTTCTGCACCTTACTTTAGCATTCACTAGTAAGCAGTCGACTATTGGTTTAACCTAGTCGACTAACAGATCGAAAATTTTTACAATTCACCCCCCCCCCCCCCCCTTGCACTTTCAATTGGTATCAGAGCAAGGTCTCAATTTCAGTTTCTTAACCGCACGTGAGAAAAGATCAAATGGCTGGATATCAAATTCTTGGAGAAATATTGTAAGATGGACACTCCACAACAAGACCACCATATTTTAATGGTGAACACTACTGCCATTGGAAGGAAAGGTTTAAAATCTTTGTGCAGTCAACTGATTATCAAGCCTGGGTTGTGATTAAGAAAGGACCTAAACCTATTCCAAGAGCCGGCACTGAAAACAAGGAAGACGCAGATACTTCAACAATTGATCTAGAGTCACATGACATTACCAAAGAACAACAAGAGACACTGCAAATAAATGTCAGGGCAATAGCTTTGCTCTACTGTGCAGTAAGTAGAGAAGAGTATGCAAAAAAATTCAAATTTTGACACTGCCAAAGAAATGTGGGATAAACCTGAGGTCACTTATGAAGGAACATCAAAAGTAAGAGAAACAAAAATTGATGCTCTAAGACATGATTATGAAGCATTTATGATGAAGGACGATGAGAACATCGAATCAATGTTCACAAGATTCAGCAAGATCATTGGAGAACTCAAATCCCTTGGAGTAACTTATACCAACTCTCAACAAGTTAGAAAGCTTGTTAGAAGTCTGCCAAAGACTTGGGAAACCAAAGCAATTGTTCTTGAAGATGGAAATCTGGATAAGTTCACCTATGATGAATTAAGAGGAAATCTTATAGCGTTTGAAAAGAATCACATACAAAGATACCAGAAGGATGAAAAGAAGAAAGTGGTTGCCTTCAAGGCTCAAGTTGAAGAATCTAATGATGACTTTAAAGAAGAAGAAGTGGCTATGATTTCTAGGCATGTGATAGAAACCATGAGAAGATCAAGAAATAACAGAAAAGGAAGCTCAAACTTTAGAAAAAGTAAGACTTCCACTGGACAGCAAAAGAATCATGAAAAGTGTTATGGATGTGTAAAATATGGCCATATTGCATCTGAATGTCCTGAGATAAGAAAGAAACCAACTAGAAGTTATCAAAAACAAAGGGCCTTCAGCAGTTGGAGTGAAGAAATATCAGATGAAGAATCTGAAGAAATTGAAAATGTGTGTTTCATGGCACTCGAAGGAGGCAGTAAGGTAAGTTCCCATCCCTGCTCTAAATGTGAAGAAACTCAAGAATTATTAGATCAAACTCTTATAGACCTGAGTAATGTCTTTGATGAATATAGAAAACTGAAGAGAGAGAAAAAGGAATGGGAATCAAGATTAGAAATTTGCGAAAAATAAAAAAAATCGATTCAAAAAAAGTTTACAATTTACAATCTAAAATAGATATTTTACTGAAACCTTCCAACCATAACTATGCTAAGTCAAACCAGTCAACTTACACAAATAAGTCCACTGGGAAAAAGGTCTTACTAATGACTAATAATTTTGAAGGAAAGAAAACTGTTTCTTTAAACACTGATAAGTCAACTAGAACTTCTAAGTCGACTGAAAGGAAGTCTAGAATACATAGATCAACCGATCCCTGTAAAATGGAAGGAAAACCTTTTCAAACATGTTTTTGTTGTGGAAAACTCGGCCATAACTATCATAACTATAGATTTCATTTTTCAACTGCACCTGGTTGGGTATGGAAACCCAAGAAAAATAAGTGTTTTGAAACTAATTATCAAGGACCCAAGAACTCTTGGGTACCTAAACAAAAGAAAAAATTCTGTTTTGCAGGAACACCACAAGAAAATAAAAAAGGGAAAATGGTATCTAGACAGTGCGTGTTGAAGACATATGACAGGCGACAAAAGTCTATTCAAATCAGTCGCTGACTTTGATGGAGGATTGGTAACTTTTGGAGACAACTAACTGGAACGGTAATTGGTATTGGTACTATTACTTTTGATAATTCTTGTGACATTTCAAATGTTTGGATGGTAAAAGGACTTAAGTATAACCTGTTAAGTGTAAGTCAGTTATGTGATTATGATCTTGAGATAAGATTTAGTAAATCAGGTTGTGTCATAGAAAACTCATCTGGGATAAAGATTCTTCCTAGAAGCAGAAACAAAAATGTGTACACTTTGGACTCTGTCGAAAATCCTAAAGGTCATATATGCCTGGCATCAATGGGAGAAGATCCATGGATGTGGCACAAGAAGCTTGGGCATGCCAGTATGCGCTTAATAGAAAAACTAGCAAGACATGATCTTGTAATAGGATTGTCAAAACTCAACTACACAAAAGAGCATTTATGTGATTTGTGTCATAAAGGTAAACCAACTAGAAACTCTTTTAGTTCAAAAGATATTGTGTCTACATCCAAGCCCTTGCAACTACTTCATATGGATCTAGTAAGTCCTACTAGAACTGCTAGCATTGGAGGAAAAAGGTACGCATTTGTTATAATAGATGACTTCTCTCGCTTTACCTGGGTAATATTTCTTGCTCATAAAGATGATACTCTAAAGAATTTTAAGTTTTTTTGTGAGAAAATTCAGCGTGAGAAAGGATATTACATCACTTCCATTAGAAGTGATCATGGAGGAGAATTCAAAAATAAAGCCTTTGAAGAATTCTGCAATGATCAAGGGTACACACACAATTTCTCCTCACCTCGATCTCCGCAACAAAATGGTGTAGTTGAACGAAAGAACAGAACCCTTCAAGATATGGCAAGAACAATGATCATAGAAACAAACTTACCACATCACTTTTGGGCCGAAGCGATAAGTACAACTTGTCATATTTTGAACAGATGTCTAATCAGACCAATTCTCAAGAAAACTCCTTATGAGCTATGGACGGGTAAGAAACCAAATATTAGCTACTTTCATCCTTTTGGATGTAAGTGCTTTGTTCACAATAATGGGAAGGAAAATCTTGGTAAGTTTGATCCTCGAAGTGATGAAGGTATATTTCTTGGTTATTCTCCTACTAGTAGATCCTATAGAATTTTTAACAAACGTACTTTATCTATTGAAGAGTCTATTCATGTTGTATTTGATGATACTAATCACCTGGCTGAGAAAAGGAAAATTGCAGATGAAGAAGATAGTCAAATACTTACTGCAGTGGTTACAAGACCCACTGAAGAAAAGGTATCCTGTGAGTCGACTACTGATGCACCTCAGTCGATTGATGTTCCTATTAGAACAGTTCCAGATGAATGGAGAAGCAAACCTGACTATCCAAAGAAATTTTTTATTGGAGACATCCATGAAGGGAGGAAAACTAGAGCATCTAGTAAAAATAATGTAAATCTGGCTCTTATTTCTCAATATGAACCAAAGAAAGTTGGTGATTCCTTAAAAGATGAATACTGGGTAAAGTCTATGGAAGAGGAACTTGATCAATTTGAAAAAAACAAGGTGTGGAATCTAGTTCCCAAACTTGAGAATGCTTCAATCATTGGCACAAAATGGGTATACATGAACAAGCTAAACGAGGCCGGAGAAGTAGTTAGAAACAAAGCCAGACTTGTTGCTCAAGGATACTCACAACAGGAAGGAGTTGACTATGATGAAACTTTTGCTCCTGTTGCCAGGTTGGAATCCATTAGAATTTTGCTCGCATATGCTTTTTTTTAAAAATTCAAACTTTTTCAAATGGATGTCAAAAGTGCTTTTCTAAATGGGTTCATTGAAGAAGAAGTGTACGTCAAACAGCCGCCAGGTTTTGAAAATTTAAAATTTCCCTATCACGTTTTTAAATTAAGTAAAGCTTTATATGGTCTTAAACAAGCCCCTAGGGTATGGTATGATCACTTAAGCTCTTTCTTAGTAAGTCACGGCTTTTTTCGAGGAAAGATCGATACAACTCTTTTCATTAAACGATCCTCCCTAGGAAATCTCATTATACAAATATATGTTGATGATATTATTTTTGGAAGCTCTAACCCTTCTATGTGCAAGGAATTCTCTGATCTTATGCAAAGAGAGTTCGAAATGAGTATGATGGGAGAATTAAAATTCTTCTTGGGATTACAAATTCATCAAACTGACAGTGGAATATTTATATGTCAAGCAAAGTATGCTAAAGAACTCGTTCAAAAATTTGGGATGTCTGACTCAAAAGCTATGGGAACTCCAATGAGTCCTATTTGTTCTCTTGATAAGGATGAGACAGGAAAACCTGTTGATGAAACTAAATATCGCGGTATGATTGGATCGCTGCTTTACCTAACTGCTAGTCGACTAGATATTATGTTTAGTATGTGCAGGTGTACTAGATTCCAAGCTGCTCCAAAGGAATCTCATCTTACTGTTGTTAAGCGTATCATTAGATACCTTCATGGAACAACTAACTATAGTTTATGGTATCCTAACACCAACGATTTTACACTTGAAGGTTTTTCAGATGCAGACTTTGCAGGTGATAAAGATGATAGAAAAAGTACCAGTGGTACTTGCCAACTTCTAGGAAAATCTCTTATTTCCTGGAATAGCAAAAAATAGGGATCAATCTCTCTCTCTACCACTGAGGCTGCATACATTGTTGTTGGTCAATGTTGCACACAGTTAATTTGGATGTCTTATCAACTAAGTGATTATGACTTGTTTTTTAAACCTATAAAAATCTTCTGTGATAATTCGAGTGCTATCTGTCTGTCCAAAAATCTTGTGCATCATTCTAGGGCCAAGCATATAGATATTAAGCATCATTTTATCAGAAATCATGTTGTTCAGGGAGATTTTGAAATAGTTTTTGTTAACACTGAAAACCAATTTGCTGATATTTTTACTAAACCTCTTCTTGAATAACGTTTTTACAAGCTAAGAAGATCTTTGGGGATTATTGACAAATCTGTCTAATTTCTTTTGGTAATTCGTGCCATAATTTTCGGCTACTCTAAATCCTTGCCATAAATTGTTTTGCATTCCCATTATGACCGTCCCATCTTTCCATGTTTTACTTTTTTACCTTCTCCATAAAATCTTTTCCACTCTTTTACATATCCCCATAAAACCTTTTTTTCCCTTCTCTTCTCTTCTTCATCTTCACCATTCCCCGCCAAATCCCTCCTATCTGCGTCTCATCTCTTCAATGGCGAAAACTCAGAAAACTAACCTTCTCTCCACCCGCCAAAGCTCCAGGCTAAAGGAAATTGGTAAGAGTCTCTCTCCTGCTCCTCATGACTCGAACTCCGGCGATTCCTCTTCCTCTGACGCCTCCAACTCCGTTCCAATTTTCAATCTTAGTAAGCGCGCTTTCGGTGATGCTGCATGTTCAACCTCTTCAAAGAAACTCAAAACCATTATCGAAAAACCCCTTGATCTTTGCAAAAAAATTTGGGATGACCACCATCAGGAACTCTTCTCGTCTCTTGAAGACAAAACCATTGTATCTAGTAAGATTTTTTATCTTGACCATATGCTCTCTCTGTGTTGTAAGATAAAACATTTATTTGTCTATCAAGGTTGGGAAAAAAATTTCGCAACCCCTCCTCATGTGTATGAAACCCCTGTTCGTATGTTTTATGCAAATCTCCGGTCCTCTAAGCCTAATGAACTCGAAAGCATGGTCCTTGGTACCCACATTGTATTAAATTGCTCTGTCCTTGACTCTATTCTTGGTTGCACCTGTTCTGGGTTTTCCGAAATTCCAAAAAAATTCTGGCCTGAATCTCTTGAGGTCTCCTTTGATGAGGTTAAGAAAGCCCTTTCAAATTCCACCTCTGTCCCTGCTCAAATTGGTCCGTCTAACATCTCTTTTGAGACCCGTGTGTTGGCTCATATGGTTGCGACTACTATTGTCCCTCGTGCTGGGTCCTACTCAACTATTTCCCAACGTGATGCTATCTTTGCGTTTTGCCTTCTCTCCAAGAAGAAAATAAATTTGTCCTCCATAGTCATCAACTACATGATTGAGTGTGCGTCAAATCCCTCTAGTCTCCCATATCGTATGCTCATCTCTCGCATACTTGAAGTCCACAAAATTGACTTAGTCGACTATCCCATTACTCTTGTTAAGCAATGTTACAACTCTAGGGAATTCGGTAGTATGGGGTATGTCTTGAGCAATGAATCTTGGGTGCTAAAAGAGGTCTATGATGCATCTCAACCTGGTCCCTCCACCAAAATAAAAATTCAGACCCTTCTGTCGTCTCTGTTGAATGTTATGCAGACCTTCTCTCCAAACTTTCCTCTATGGATGAGAAGATTGAGTCCATCAAAGACTTAATGGCATCCACCTTGTTTCAAGTGGAGAAAATTCATGATACGACAAAGGAAACGGGTACTGATGTCTCTAAGTTGCGGGTCAAACTGGATGTTGTGATAAAGGAAGCAGTCAAATTGTCCGCCAAGCTTCAAGCCAGTGTTGGTACTGCCTGAACGTCTCACTACTCCGTTGACTGAAATGAAGGATGCTATTGTGAATACCTTGGCTTACTTCCTTCGTCGTCCTGTATTCCGACGCCAGGAGTAGTTTTTTTTTAATCTGGTTATTTTTGGTCTGTTTAAACAATGTTTTTTTGTGGACCCTAAGGTCGTTGTTTTTGTGTTTGAACTGTGGTTTACTCTTTTTGTGCTGATTAGTACTGATGTTCTAAGCCTATATATCATCTGTGTATCTATCTATCCCATTGTTTTATGTGTCTGTTGTTTTAAATGATGCCAAAAGGGGAGAAAATAGACAGTCAACTGTTCAGGGGGAGCTTGCCAAGACAAGTCAGCTGATCAGGCTAATCAGGGGGAGCATCCACCACAGGGAAGTTTACTACATCTCATTTAAAATTGTCATCCTTAAAAAGGGAGAGATTGTTAGTGCCAAGTTTTTCTGATGACAATTTTATTTGTGCAGCTAAAAAAATTGAATCACGCATGGAATAAGAGAGCCCACAAGGCAGCCCAAACGAGATGGGCTTACACAAGTGAAATCTTTCCAGCCTACAAGGTAGCCCCAACGAGATGGGCTTACACAAGTTTAACTCGGTGAAATCTTCCCTGCCCTACAAATGGACACTGCGAATATTGTGGTAGCTGACTAGATATTCTCCAGCAGTACAAAATCAGTTCAAGGAAGGAAAGGATATCTGCGCCATTAAAGAAGGAATATTCTACGGGGTGTAACAATCCTGTCAACTGTTAAGCAACCTCATCGCACAAGGAAAGAAGCAACAGCCCCAGCCTTATTCTTGGAAATAGGATCACTAATTCCTTTTTCCAAGGATCAAATCCCTTGGGTTGATTACTCTGCGTGAAGAGCCTAAACAACCATAAAAGGGCTGCTTCGCAAAACAGCCGAACTATGCTTTGTCTCATTCTCTCAGTGCTCTACTTTACTTTTCATAAACATTGTTTGTCTGAGTGATTTATAGTGTAACAAAAAAAAAAGGAGAGTGACAATATAGCGTGTGAGGCTTTGTATCAAAAAGACTAAGAGTGATTTGAGTGTAGACGTAGGAACTCCATTCAAAACCTCCATTGTACCAAACCTTTATAAAAGAGCTGCAGAGAACACCCTTGCAACCCAAGGGGACTGGACTAGGATTCACATTGAATCTGAACCAGTATAAAATACTTTGTTTCATTTATTTTTTGTACCTTACTTTAGCATTCACTGAGTAAGCAGTCGACTACTGGTTTAACCTAGTCGACTAACAGATCGGAAAATTTTACAATTCACCCCCCCCCCCCCCCCCCCTCTTGCACTTTCAACTTGGAGTATTTTAAGTTCCTGGTACTTGTTCACCCTTTTGGTTTATTTAAGTTGCTTGATTAATTTTTATTAGTGTACCTTCAGGTATTTGATGGTCATGGTGGTGTTGATGCTGCATCATTTACTCTAGGGGTGGCAAATGGGTAGGTTTGCTTGGATTTAGTTTGGTTGAAAATGGTTTGAACAAAAACGGGTTGGGTTTCAAACCGCCCATATTTCATGTGAGTAAATATGGGTTGGGTGATAAATGGGTGAGTTGGTTATGGGTTAGCCCATATTATACAAATGTAATATTATTTCAAGTGTAATGTCTACAATTTTTTTTCTTTTGTCAAGTTAAATTAATTTTTTCATATATTCATAATTGATATTATGAAATAGAAATTTCAGGGGGTGGGTAGGGGGCAAATTTTTTTTTCCATTTTTTATAAAAGTAAAATATATGAAATTGATTTTTTTTTTTGGGGGGGGGGGGGGGGAGGGGGATAAGAATTTGTTTCCATTTTTTTATAAAAGTAAAATATGTGAAATTGAAATTTAGCGGGGAAGAGAGAGGAGGGGGTGGGGTGGGGTAAGAATTTTTTTTTCCATTTTTTATAAAAAAATTATAACAGTAAAATATATGAAATTGAAATTTTGGGGTGGGGGGTAACACATTTTTTTTCCATTTTTTATAAAAGTAAAATAAATGAAATTGAAATTTGAGGGGGAGGAGGTGGGGTGGGCAGTAAGAATTTTTTTTTTCACTTTTTATAAAAGATGAAATGTATGGAATAAAAAATGTGGTTGTTGGGGGGACGAGAGGGGGGGACGGTGGTGGTAGGGTTAGGGGTCGGAGTGGGAGGAAGAAAAAAAATTCTCATTTTTAAAATTTTTATAACAATAAAATAAAGTATGTGAAATTTTAAAAAAAAAATGTGCGGGTGGAGGGGATGGTTAAGAAAACATTTCTCACTTTTTATATTTTTTAAAGAAGTAAAATAAATTAATAGAAAATATTGTGGGTGGTGGGATAAGGGTTGGGGTGATAGGTAAGAAAGAAATTTCTCATTTTCAAAATGTGTTGTTATTGGGTGTAGTGTGTTCTTATATGAATACCCATATTTGCCCATATTTTTATGAGTTAAAAAGATCCCTTTAGCCCATATTCCCACCTGAAATATGAGTGCCCCAACTCACTAAAATGTGAGTTAAATGAGCTAATTTTCTAAATATGGGCTCAAATTGCCGGGGTCCGGAACTTTTGGAACCAAAATAACCCATTAAAAAAAACTAAAATAGGCTTCACGCACATAATCTGTGCGTAAAAGGATCAAAGTGTACATTTACACTTAACTCCTTTTACGCACAGATTCTGTGCATAAAAGTACTGAAATAACTAATCCCTTCCTTCTTCCAGCCTTTATTCTTTGAAAATCACTCAAAATTAAGTTTTTTTTATACTTTGACCGAAGATTAGTCACATTTCTAAACTCCAGAATATAAATATTTTATATAGAACTTAATATTTTTTTTAGCGTACAATAATGTCGGCTCATTATATCAGGTATACATATATGTTTGGATTGTCGTTTTAGGGGTTATAAAGTGCTCCGAAGTAAGTTTGGAAACTTGTTATCTTTAAGTTTTTTTTCGTACTTTGACTGAAGATTAGCCACGTTTCAAAACGGCGGAATATAAATATTTTATATAGAACTTAATATATTTTTTTAGCGTACAATAATGTCGTCTCATTACATCAAGTATACATATATGTTTGGATCGTCGTTTTAGGGGTTGTAAAGTGCTCCAAAGTAAGTTTGAAAACTTGTTATCTTTAAGTTTAATTGTCATATTTTATAGGGTTTTAATTAATCTAGGACGTCGCACCAGTTAGTTTTAATCGACAATAAATACTAAAATAACTAATTATCATTAAAAAAATAATACCCAACTATATATCTAATATTAACATAAAATGTATATTTTATTTACAAATACACAATCTCCTAAGGCCTAAGGCCAACCCCACCACCCTCACTATCATCAGGATTCTCTCTCCTCCTCTTAATGACAGGATGATTTATGCCATGATCACCCTTTCTTCCCTTCTTCAGGCCCTGGTGAAAATATGCTTCCTGTGGGAGATGGCGGCGGTCGAAACCTTAGTAGCCTCATTAGATGCCTCAGGAGATGATTCAATCGAAGGAGACTGGACCATAGGAGAAGAAGAATGAACCTGAAATAACATATGAACAATTTAATTTAGATTTATCATAAACTAAACATGAAATAACATATAAACAATTATTTAATAAATTATTTCATTGTAAAAAAAAACCTGTGTGTCGACGGCCTCCTGAGATGGCTGGTCAGAGGGCTCCTTAGCTAGCTCCTCAACGGTCTCCTGAGCGCTACCCGGAGCTTTAGTTGGAGGTGGAGACGGGTCAATCTGAACAAGAGGAGACGGGTCCACAGGCGCAGAAGAATGAACCTATAATAAATGTAAATAACTTAGTTTAGATTAATAAAATAATTAATTAATACATTATTTTATTGTACAAAAACAAACCTGTGTATCGACGGGCTCCTGAGATGTCATGTGAGAGGCTCCTGAGCGACCCGCGGAGCCGAAGATGCAGATGGTGTCGTAGGCCTGGCTGTAGGACGAAGAAAGTACTCATCGAAAATAATCCCCAAGTCTAAGTCCTCATGTCCGTCTCCTACATGTAGATCACTAACTGGCACCTGTGGAAATGATGACCAAGGATCATAATGTGCGAACATCTCTGGCGTATATCCAGGTCTCAGTGAAGTCGACGGCCTGGAAGAATAAGTCGACGGGATATCTGTAGCCGACAGAGCCTGACGAGCTATATCGTCAGGCTCATTTACTAGACCTCTGCCAGCCCAACCACCTCTGCCAGCCCAACTGTTACACCTCGGAAAAAATTTCTGTTGATACGTAAGTGAACGAACTAGTGATAAGTATGGGTGTATGATGTCCATGAGCAAGAAACGACGTTTGATGGCCTTAGGCGAGATTTCAAAGGAATCCGACGTAAGATGAGAAAGTTGGCTAAGATAAGGCAAGGTGAGGTGAGCAATGCATGTGCATGGATATGGGTGATTAAAATGAGAAGTCTAAGAAATATGGAAAGTTGCAGAATTGCAATCTGCCCAGTGGTCGTAAAGTACAAATACGGACCGTAAACTGGTATACGGTTAAACTGGCATGCAAGCCTTCAACTTTCTGCCAGTTGAGGAAATGGTAAAATGCGATCTGATTTACGGACCGTAAAGTGATTTACGGCCCGTAAACCATGGTCGTAAATCACCATGCAAGCAGCCAAAGTTTCTGGTTTTTGAAAAGGTTAAAGACGACCGCAAGGGACGAACCGTAAAATGGAATATGTGGTCGTAAATCACCGCAGCACAGATTTTGCAATTCATTAAATAAAGGGACCAACACTTGTTTTATTTCATTTCCACATTACACACCTTCTCTCTAAAACCTCTATCTACATTTATTATCCAAGCTTTCAAGGATCATAAGTCATCAACAACATAAAACAAAGTGAATCAAGAGTAAGAACATCATCAAAGGTCATCCAAGTCAAGAAATCCAAATGGAGAAAAACTAGGGGTTTGCTCAAAGTGGAGTATTATCAACTAAAGCTTGTTCCTACAACTTCTAAGGTAAGATTCATGATATTTATATGATGTTTAAGATATTGGAGAGTTGAAATGCATGGATTGTAGAAAATATGGTCAACTAGGTTATGAATGATGAATAGTGACATTTTGAGGAATAGTTTGAATTGAATCACGAATGTTGTTGTGTTGTGATATGAATGTGTTATAAATGGTATTAAGATCATGAACTAGACACTTTAGACAGATGGACGAAGTTGGGTGTTATGACCTTGAATATGGATTAATTAGAAGCAAGTTGAGAAATCTAGATAATGTGGATAATGTGAATGACTAATGGCCATTGTTATGATATTAATGAAGGTAGAAACGCTAACATTGGAAGGGGACGTGCAAGTGTAGAATAGTCCGACAAAAAGGTATGTAAGGCTAACCCTTCTTTCATAAGGCATGGTTCTTTGGCCAAATTCCTAAATCCTCTATACGAGTATGTTGTCTCCAAATGATTGATCTCCGAGCTCATAAGCTCACAATTCTCGATATGTACTACGTTTGTACTACGCTCCTCATATAACGAGTAAGCCTATGATATAGATGTAACGATAATGATGATGATAGTCATGATAATGATAATAATAATCATAATAATAATGCTAAAGGTGCCTACGGGCTATTAGATGTATGTGTTCCTATAAAGGGCTATAATGAAACCCCGAGCCTATGGTGCCGGGTAGAGTATATGTTTATATATATGTATGTATATGATTACGTAATGCGCGCATAGATCTGCAGATGGTACGGATAACCCTGAAGCCTTGGTAGGGCCAGGTAGATATAACATTGAGCCTTGGTTGGCCAAGTATGTATGAAACACCGAACCTTATGGTCGGGTACGCTACGTATGTAAGTATATAAGTGTATGGCTATGTATATAATATGAATATGAATATGAATGTGAAAAGACTATGTATATGAATGCGAACATGGGCATGTATACTAATACGAGCACTATTATTAAATACGCATGAGAAATGGGAATTTCCTATGAAAGGTAGGTAAGTGCCATGATGATGACATTATTGTCTTCCCCTCCTATGCTACTTCACATGTTGTTTACTATGCTTATATATCGATGTTGATCATGCTTTACATACTCAGTACATTCTTCGTACTGACGTCCTTTTGTTTGTGGATGTTGCGTCATGCCCGCAGGTGCACAGGGAGATAGACTTGATCCATAGCTGCTTATTCAGAGATTGCATAGCAGAGCTCCTTTTCTTCCGGAGCCATAGCTTTTGGGTACTTATTCTTTTGTGTATATAATTATGGGCATAGCGGGGTCCTGTCCCGCTCATATGTTCTGTTATACTCTTACAGGCTCGTAGTCACGTGTATACGGTTAGATATGTCTGGCCTTGTCGGCCTATATTTTGTACACCTTATGGTAGCCTTGTCGGCTCATGTACATCTGATGTGGCATAAATGCCAATGATGATTTAAAGATGTGATTGTCCGATGGGACTAGTTTGATGAATGAAAGAAAATGCATGTCTAATTATGTGGCTCACCTAGATGTAAGCATAAGTATGAGTCAAGGGGTGCCGGGGTGGGCTAGCACCGGGTGCTCGTCGCGGCCCCCTAGGCGGGTCGTGACAAAAGTGGTATCAGAGCAGTTCAATCCTAGGGTGTGTCTACGAGCCGTGTCTAGTAGAGTCTTGGTTATGGGTGTGTTGCGCGCCACACTTATAAACAAGAGGCTGCGGACATTTTAGGAATAAATGACTTTCTTCTTCATAAGAATCGTGCGATAGAGCTATGATGTAAGCAATTCTTGCTCCTTAATCGTATGTTGTGCATTTCAGAGATGCCTAAGAAGAAAAAGGCTACAGCAGCCCAAAAGGGCAAGACGGTGGCAGAAAAGCGAGCTAAAAGAGCACCGCCACCGGTAGTAGAGGAAAGTGAGTCCCAGAGTGCGGCTCAATCTCAGTCCTCCCGGACAGTGCCTGTTTCTGAGGAGCGTGAGGGGGCCTCAGCCCCAGCTCCAGCACCTCCAGCTCCTCCGCCGGATGCTTTTGGCCAAGATGTAAAAGAGGCCATTAATTTGTTGACTCAATTGGTTGCGGCCCAGACTCAGAGGCAAAGTTCAGGGCATGGTGATAGGGCTGTTAGTGCAAGGGCCCGTGATTTTATTACTTTAAACCCTCCGGAATTCTTTGGGTCAAAGTCGGAGGAGGATCCTCAGGATTTCATCGATGGTATGCTAAGGACGCTTCGGTTGATACATGTTTCGGACACCGAGTCGGTGGAACTAGCGTCATATAGATTGAGAGATGTCTCGATCCAGTGGTATACGGTATGGATGGCTTCACGGGGGGCCAATGCACCTCCCCCGGTATGGCAAGAGTTTGTCGATGCTTTTCTCCGTCATTATATGCCCCCAGAAGTTCGACGATCCAGGGCCGATAAATTCTTGAATTTAAGGCAAGATAGTATGAGTGCCCTAGAGTATAGCCTCCGCTTTAACTCCTTAGCTAGGTATGCTTCGGCCATGGTAGCGGATATGGGCGACCGGGTACACCGATTTGTAAAGGGCCTAGGGCCACACTTGATGGATAAATGCTTGACTGCGTCCCTTCAGGACGGTATGGATATTGCACGCATTCAGGCACATGCTCAGAACTTAGAAGAAAGCCTACAGCAGCGGAGGAGTGAGCGTGAGCAAGATCAGAGACATAGCAAGAGGGACAGATCCTCAAGCCCGATGAGTGAGTCCAAAGACGGACACAGGCAGCAGCTTTCCAGGCATTCAGGCTATTCCATGACCAGTGCCCCTCCACGGTTTCCAGGCCAGAGCCTCGATAGATCTTCTCGTTCAGGGCCGAGTCCGAGCTATTCAGGACCTCAGTTCAGAGATGATTCAGGCCAGTCAAGGCCACCTGCACCACGATGTTCCCAGTGTGGGAAGTCTCATTGGGGTCAATGCCGATTGGGTTCAGATGGTTGCTATTCATGTGGTCGACCAGGCCAGATTATGCGTGAGTGCCCCTCAGTACATGGTGGAGGTAGGACCCAGCCATCAGGGTCGGTAGCCGGATCTTTGGCATCTATACGCCCTACGGGGCCAGGTTCACATGCGTCAGTTGGCCCTGGTAGGGGTAGAGGCAGAGCTCCCAGTTCTAGCGGTCCTCAGCACCGTATCTATGCTTTGGCTGGACGCCAAGAACTTGAGTCTTCTCCTGACGTGGTCACAGGTATATTATCGGTATTCTCTCATGATGTATATGCTTTGATTGATCTGGGCTCCACATTATCATATGTTACTCCTTATATTGCGGGTCAATTTATAGTCGAGCCGGAGTCGATCAAACCTTTTGAGGTGTCTACACCCGTGGGTGAATCGGTAATAGCTAGCCGAGTATATAGAGATTGTGTAGTTATGATTTGTGACCGTCTTACCATGATTGATTTGCATGAGCTAGAAATGGTAGATTTTGACGTCATTATGGGCATGGATTTGTTGGCTTCTTGTTATGCCAATGTTGATTGTAGAATGAAGATGATTCGTTTCCAATTCCCGGGAGAACCAGTCTTAGAATGGAAAGGGAATACGGCGTCACCAAAAGGTAGGTTTATTTCCTATCTAAAGGCAAGGAAGATGATCACGAAAGGATGTATTTATCATCTAGTGCGAGTTCAAGATATAGAAGTTGAATCGCCGACTCTTCAGTCAGTTCCCGTAGTGAATGAATTTCCGGATGTGTTCCCGGAAGAGCTTCCTGGTCTTCCTCCCGAGCGGGAGATTGACTTTGCTATTGATGTGTTGCCAGACACTAAACCTATATCTATTCCTCCATATAGAATGGCACCCGCCGAACTAAAAGAATTGAAAGAGCAATTGAAAGACTTGCTTGAGAAAGGATTTATTAGGCCTAGTTCATCCCCGTGGGGAGCGCCCGTATTGTTTGTCCGAAAGAAAAATGGCTCTTTGAGAATGTGCATTGATTATAAGCAATTGAATAAGGTGACGATTAAGAATAAATATCCCCTCCCGAGGATTGATGACTTGTTTGATCAATTGCAAGGTGCCAAATGGTTTTCAAAGATTGATTTGAGGTCCGGGTATCATCAAGTGAGAGTTAGGGAAAAAGATATCCCTAGGACAGCTTTTAGAACAAGATATGGTCATTTTGAATTCCGGGTAATGTCATTTGGGCTAACTAATGCGCCAACGGTATTATGGATTTGATGAATAATGTGTTCAGACCCTTCCTGGATTTATTTGTGATAATATTTATCGATGACATCTTGGTGTATTCTAGATCCGAGGCGGAGCATGCGGATCATTTGCGTACTGTCCTTGGAGTTCTTCGAACTCGAGAGTTATTTTCAAAGTTTTCCAAATGCGAGTTTTGGTTGAACTCGGTAGCATTTTTAGGGCATATCGTTGCAGCCAATGGCATTCGAGTGGATAGCCAAAAGATTAAGGCCGTGAAGACTTGGTCAAGGCCCACAACTCCTACGGAGGTTCGTAGCTTTCTGGGCTTAGCAGGTTATTACAGAAGATTTGTTGAAGGTTTTTCTTCTATTTTTGCACCACTCACAAAGTTGACCCAGAAATCGGCAAAGTTTCAATGGATAGATGTTTGTGAACGTAGTTTCCAAGAGTTAAAGGGTAGATTGACTTCTGCCTCGGTTCTGACACTTCCAGAGGGATTGGAAGGATATGTCGTTTATTGTGATGCTTCAGGCGTTGGGCTAGGCTGTGTATTGATGCAGCATGGCAAAGTGATTGCGTATGCTTCAAGGCAATTGCAGGAACATGAGCAGAATTATCCTACCCATGATCTAGAATTGGCCGCGGTGGTTCATGCATTAAAGATATGGAGACATTACTTATATGGTGTCCACGTGGATATTTATACAGATCATAAGAGTCTTCAATACATCTTCAAGCAGAAAGAGTTGAATTTGCGGCAACGACGATGGTTAGAATTGCTGAAAGACTATGATGTGGATATCTTGTATCACCCCGGAAAGGCAAATGTTGTGGCTGATGCTCTTAGCCGTAGATCGATGGGAAGTCTAAGTGATGTATGACCAGAAAAGAGAGAAATGGCCCGTGAGCTCCAACAGTTAGCTAGCCTAGGAGTCCGAGTAATGGACTCAAGTAGCAGCGGAGCTACTATCCAAAATACAGCAGTCTCGTCGCTAGTAGTAGAAGTGAAAGAGCGACAATATGAGGATCCCATGCTAATACAATACAGAGACACACTCCCTAAAAAGGAGGAGTCATCATTTGACGTTTCGGGAGACGGAGTTCTCCGATGCCGAGGCAGACTATGTGTCCCTGATGTGGCAGACCTACGCCACCAGATCTTGAGAGAAGCTCATCGCTCCCGTTATTTTGTGCACCCTGGAGCGACGAAAATGTATCATGACCTTAAGACTACATATTGGTGGAATGGGATGAAGAAAGATATAGCGGGATTCGTAGCTCAATGTCCTAATTGTCAACAAGTGAAAATCGAGCACCAAAAGTCGGGTGGATTATTGCAAGCTATAGAAATCCCAACGTGGAAGTGGGAAGTGATTAATATGGACTTCATTACGGGGTTACCTCATTCTCGACGTAAGTATGACTCTATATGGGTGATTGTGGATAGACTCACAAAGTCATCCCATTTCTTACCGGTCAGAACGACCTATGCGGCAGAAGATTATGCAAGGCTTTACCTTAAAGAGATAGTGAGACTCCACGGCGTTTCAGTATCTATTATCTCTGATAGAGGTACTCAGTTTACAACAAAATTTTGGGAGTCTTTCCAAGAGGGTTTAGGGACCCGAGTTAGCCTTAGTACGGCATTTCACCCACAGACTGATGGGCAAGCCGAACATACTATTCAGACTCTTGAAGATATGTTACGGGCATGTATGATAGATTTTGGAGGAAATTGGGATGATCATTTTCCACTCATTGAATTTGCTTACAACAACAGTTATCATTCCAGTATTCAGATGGCACCGTATGAAGCTTTATATGGGCGAAAGTGTAGATCCCCAATCGGGTGGTTTGAAACCGGAGAAACTAAGTTAATAGGGCCAGACTTGGTCCGGCAAGCTATAGAGAAAGTTAAGCTCATACAAGATCGGTTGTTAGCAGCCCAAAGTCGTCAAAAGTCTTATGCAGATAATCGTCGAAGGGACTTAGAGTTCAAAGTGAAAAATCGCGTGTTCTTGAAAGTGTCACCAATGAAGGGCATTATGAGATTTGGCAAAAAGGGGAAACTTAGTCCCCGGTATATTGGGCCATATGAGATTGTGCGCAAAATAGGCAAGGTGGCCTATGAATTAGAACTACCTCCGGAATTGGAGTCAGTCCATCTAGTGTTTCACGTCTCGATGCTCCGAAAATGCATTGGAGATCCTACTAGGATCGTCCTAGTAAATGATGTACAAGTGACAGAGAAATTGACTTATGATGAAATACCCATTTCCATATTAGATAGGCAAGTACGGAGGCTTAGAAATAAAGAAGTGGCCTCAGTTAAAGTTTTGTGGAGAAATAACCATCGAGAGGAAATGACGTGGGAAGCGGAAGAAAGTATGCGATCCAAATACCCACATTTATTTCAGCCCTTGGAAGAAGCCCAAGATGAGACGTCAAGATCATAAGGTATGTATGTTTTCCTTTTATGCTTTTGGGTCATGTGTGGCCAAAATTTTATGTTATTATGTTGTGGCCCTATGTGGCATCTATATTATAGGTTGTTGTGGCAGGATGGTAGTGCCATGTTATAGGGGAAACTCTGGCGAAATTTTTGTAGAATTCCCGAGCACCTTAACATTCGGGGACGAATGTTCTTAAGAGGGGAAGAATGTTACACCTCGGAAAAACTTTCCGTTGGTACGTAAGTGAACGAACTAGTGATAAGTATGGGTGTATGATGTCCATGAGCAAGAAACGACGTTTGATGACCTTAGGCGAGATTTCAAAGGAATCTGACGTAAGACGAGAAAGTTGGCTAAGATAAGGCAAGGTGAGGTGAGCAATGCATGTGCATGGATATGGATATGGGTGATTAAAATGAGAAGTCTAAGAAATATGGAAAGTTGCAGAATTGCAATCTGCCCAGTGGTCGTAAAGTGCAAATACAGACCGTAAACTGGTATACGGTCCGTAAACTGCCAGGTCGTAAACTGGCATGCAAGCCTTCAACTTTCTGCCAGTTGAGGAAATGGTAAAATACGATCTGATTTACGGACCGTAAAGTGATTTACGGCCCGTAAACCATGGTCGTAAATCACCAAGCAAGCAGCTAAAGTTTCTGGTTTTTGAAAAGGTTAAAGACGACCGCAAGGGACGAACCGTAAAATGGAATACGTGGTCGTAAACTCAGTTTACGACCACTGTTCACCGCAGCACAGATTTTGCAATTCATTAAATAAAGGGACCAACACTTGTTTTATTTCATTTCCACATTACACACCTTCTCTCTAAAACCTCTCTCTACATTTATTATCCAAGCTTTCAAGGATCATAAGTCATCAACAACATAAAACAAAGTGAATCAAGAGTAAGAACATCATCAAAGGTCATCCAAGTCAAGAAATCCAAATGGAGAAAAACTAGGGGTTTGCTCAAAGTGGAGTATTATCAACTAAAGCTTGTTCCTACAACTTCTAAGGTAAGATTCATGATATTTATATGATGTTTAAGATATTGGAGAGTTGAAATGCATGGATTGTAGAGAATATGGTCAACTAGGTTATGAATGATGAATAGTGACATTTTGAGGAATAGTTTGAATTGAATCACGAATGTTGTTGTGTTATGATATGAATGTGTTATAAATGGTATTAAGATCATGAACTAGACACTTTAGACGGATGGACGAAGTTGGGTGTTATGACCTTGAATATGGATTAATTAGAAGCAAGTTGAGAAATCTAGATAATGTGGATAATGTGAATGACTAATGGCCATTGTTATGATATTAATGAAGGTAGAAACGCTAACATTGGAAGGGGACGTGCAAGTGTAGAATAGTCCGACAAAAAGGTATGTAAGGCTAACCCTTCTTTCATAAGGCATGGTTCTTTGGCCAAATTCCTAAATCCTCTATACGAGTATGTTGTCTCCAAATGATTGATCTCCGAGCTCATAAGCTCACAATCCTCGATATGTACTACGTTTGTACTACGCTCCTCATATAACGAGTAAGCCTATGATATAGATGTAACGATAATGATGATGATAGTCATGATAATGATAATAATAATAATAATAATAATAATAATAATAATAATAATAATAATAATAATAATAATAATAATAATAATAATAATAATAATAATAATAATAATAATAATAATAATAATAATAATAATGCTAAAGGTGCCTACGGGCTATTAGATGTATGTGTGCCTATAAAGGGCTATAATGAAACCCCGAGCCTATGGTGTCGGGTAGAGTATATGTTTATATATATGTATGTATATGATTAAGTAATGCGCGCACACATCTGCAGATGGTACGGATAACCCTGAAGCCTTGGTAGGGCCAGGTAGATATAACATTGAGCCTTGGTTGGCCAAGTATGTATGAAACACCGAACCTTATGGTCGGGTACGCTACGTATGTAAGTATATAAGTGTATGGCTATGTATATAATATGAATATGAATATGAATGTGAAAAGACTATGTATATGAATGCGAACATGGGCATGTATACTAATACGAGCACTATTATTAAATACGCATGAGAAATGGGAATTTCCTATGAAAGGTAGGTAAGTGCCATGATGATGACATTATTGTCTTCCCCTCCTATGCTACTTCACATGTTGTTTACTATGCTTATATATCGATGTTGATCATGCTTTACATACTCAGTACATTCTTCGTATTGACGTCCTTTTGTTTGTGGATGTTGCGTCATGCCCGCAGGTGCACAGGGAGATAGACTTGATCCATAGCTGCTTATTCAGAGATTGCATAGCAGAGCTCCTTTTCTTCCGGAGCCATAGCTTTTGGGTACTTATTCTTTTGTGTATATAATTATGGGCATAGCGGGGTCCTGTCCCGCTCATATGTTCTGTTATACTCTTACAGGCTCGTAGTCACGTGTATACTGTTAGATATGTCTGGCCTTGTCGGCCTATATTTTGTACACCTTATGGTAGCCTTGTCGGCTCATGTACATCTGATGTGGCATAAATGCCAATGATGATTTAAAGATGTGATTGTCCGATGGGACTAGTTTGATGAATAAAAGAAAATGCATGTCTAATTATGTGGCTCACCTAGATGTAAGCATAACTATGAGTCAAGGGGTGCCTGGGTGGGCTAGCACTGGGTGCTCGTCGCGGCCCCCTAGGCGGGTCGTGACACCAACCATCTCAGCTAGCCCGACCACCTCTATCAGCCCTACCATCCTCTGGAACACCCTCTGGTACAGGCTTTGGAGCAGGCTCTGGAACATCCTCATCGATACTCTACCACTCATGTGCTCGTGTCATACCAGTGTCGGTAAGCTGAATTATCCGTACTGCATATGCCGCTATTCCGGGCTCGGAGGACTCCGTAAGGGGAATGCTCTCATGGCGTATCATCAGAGTCATCCATAGCTGCATATATTTGCAAATTTTAAGAATTGAATAAATTCGTAAAGCAATACATAATAAGACGATAGATTAAGTTTAAGACTAACAAAACTTACTGGCACCTCATACGCTCCTGAGAGTGATGCAAATCCTCGGCCATCGGGACGAGGTGTCGAGGGGTTGGCAATCAAGGTGCGAGTTATCTGCATGTACCACATCATGTACTCATGGACCGAAGTGTCATGTCAGACCGCCGCTAGAGTCGTCATCCTCGCGTTCCATGCATCAACTTCCTGATGCATACGCTCCCGCCATGCCGCATTGCCGAACGAACGCCCGTCCCTGGTATAGTGGACATGCTCCCAACGCGTAGCCGCAGGTATGTTCTGTACATGCCCAAACTGTCGTAACACGCGGTCGGGCGTGTGATGCTCAACGATGTCCATATAGATCAATGGACACCGTGCCATCCACATGTGCTCACCAGCCCTACAAAACGCCGACAGCTGACACAAAATCTGATCATACAGCGTCCATATGAAAGCTTATAAAAAGAATTCAACTAGTTAACAATAAAAAACTAACAAAAATAACAAACTAATGTTAAATCAAAAAAACTTACCTCGGGCGCCCTCATGCAGTCTAACTGATCCCTAAACGGGAGAATCACATGGTGCGTCTTCACACCTCGGAATAAGCCTCGCGACCATCTCTGCGCATATGGCATATCCTCATCAACATAGTCATCGGGAGGGTGAGCAGCTATGGGCTGAAAAGGTCTCAACGTAGTCCACACCCATATCTATCATAGTCATCAAAAAAATTATTTATCAGTCGTCGTTTCGAAAAAATATATTTAGTGTTTTATTGCACACACTTAAATATATTACCTAAAGAAGAGGGCTAAATGCAGCGACCTCAAGCCTCTCGCCCATAGAGGCTCGATCAAATCCTCTGTACATGTAAGCCAGGACAGCGGCGCCCCAACTGTAACATCCCAGCTGGTCTAGATCCTCAATATATAGCAGATACCTCATGCTCATATCCCCACCCGACGTGTTCAGGAACATGATGCCCCTGAATATGATGAGAAGATATAAGCGAGCACGTCGGTCAACATCAGCCTGAAGCGTCGCCTCGTCAATCGGATCCTGTAGATCTACGAGGCGCAAGTGAGCATGGAGGGAGGACCGCAACAACCAACTCTGTCCACGTATATCTCTCTGGTGAGGCACGAAACCAGTGAGCCTAGTCAACTCCTGGCGATACGGCAGCATCTGTGGAGGCTCTACTCTCTACAATGCCTGTCCATTAATCTGTAGACCATAAATCATCTCGACATCCTGCAGGGTGATGGTAGCCTCGCCAGTGCGGAGATGAAATGTATGGGTCTCCAGTCGCCAGCGCTTAATCATGGCCGTCACTAGAGCCCTATTGTGCACAAGCCGACCAACCTCGATGCACCGGTAGATACCGCCCCGACGTAGTATATCTATGACACGAGAATGTGCGGGAATAGCCTCTAGAACATCCTATGCTGACTCCCCCGAACGGGTACGGACCACTCTACTATAGGATACCGGTGCATCCCATACATACTGGACCTATGCTCATGCTGTAGATAAAGTACCTCTCTGTTGTCGAAGGGCCCCGACTCCATGGAGGTGTCCTATCTGTTTTAGGCATTTTAAATTAATCATTAATACATGAAGTAACGATTAAAGTGGTATATTTTTTTACGCATTTTAAATTAATCATTATTTTTTTAATTAATATTTAATACGTAGTATTAAATATGTAATCTTTCAATTTCTAAGGATTGAATCCTATACTAAGGATTTTCAATTTCTAATTAGCAAATAAATAAATTAACAATTAAAGATATAAAGATTAATAATTAACAAATCAAAAAATTAACAATTAGCTAGCAAACAATTAGCATATAATTAATAAATAAACAATTAACTAACTAATCAAACAATTAACAAATTATTAGCATATAATTAATAAATAAATAAATAATTAACTAACTAATCAAACAATTAACAAATTATTAACAAATAAACAATTGGCTTAACAAAAACTAAATAAATAATTAGCTAGTCTAACGATTGAAATAACTAATCTAACAATTAACAAATACTTAACTCGTCAATCTAACAATTAACAAATTAACAACAAATAAACAAATAAAAAAATGAAAAAACGGGTTGTCCATGGCAGTGGAAACAGCCCCCATTTTGCACGCAAAAAAAGTGCGTAAAAGTTTTTTTTTGTCAATATCCGCAAATAATACACAATAATAATGCTTAGGTTAATAATGTAATAGAAAAATCATAGTAAGTTTTGATTTTGAGTTATTGAATTGAATTATACGCCGCTTTATTGCGAAGAAACTTGTTCCTAAACTTCAATATACCAAAAATATTGACTTTCGGGTTGGAAATTAACAAGAAAATGATGTTTTTTATCATATAGGACCTCGGAACGTGACCTTTAATGGCTGATTTTCTTTTTCTTTTTTGAATTGGGGAACCAGTGGTGGGGAAGAAGGGGATGTTTTATTTGAGGGCTTTTACGCACAGAATCTGTGCGTAAAAGAACTTAAGTATAATTTTACACTTAGGTCTTTTTACTCACAGATTTTGCGCATGAAACCTATTTTGGTTTCTTTTTTTTTAATGGGTCATTTTGTTCCAAAATTTTATTTTTGGGTTACAAAAGTTCCGGACTCAAATTGTCACCCCTAATTCACTCAAAAGAATCTCCTAAGCTTTATGGTAGAGGATTCGCATTTTCCATCGATGGTCAAAAGAGCTATAAAGAATGCTTTTGTTAAAGCCGATAATGCACTGGCTGATACCAAATCACTTGATAGTGAACAACTGCGCTTATTTTTGGACGGTAAGTGTTTGACCTTCTTTTGTGTGGCAGAGTCATGTATTTCTAATTTTTTCGTCTCTGGTAAGTAGGAGCTAGAGGAATTCATCCCGTGTCTGTCCCAATAAAATGTTTATACAAATTTTTAATCTGCTAAAAATATGTCAATGTTTAGATTCGTAGGGCTTTGATCTAGTGATGCAAGCACACCGTGTGATGTGTGGATTAGGCACGTGTCATGAGTTCGAACCTTGTCGCAGGAGAATTGTGGGGGCCTCATTATCCCTTAAGTTTCAAACTGTGTGCTATTGGCCCTCATGAATTTCTCGGTTATCAAAGAAACGTATACGCGATGTTTAGTCTGATACCAGAGTGCTTTAGTCAACATCGTTGGAAACTTAAAACACAAAGCTCATCGAATTGGGGAGTATTGATAATTAAATAATGCAAACTTGGGAAATAACTGGAAGAGTCGATGATGATAGAAATCGCTGTTTCACGCTGTTTCTATCCACTTTCTTATTCCCATGTGGATAACCTAGTTCTGAAAGATTCAAGATTTTACTCTTCCTGACTTCTTTATTTCCGATTCGGATGAATGTATTGTCCAAGCGTGAACAGGACAACAAAACGTTGTTAAATCTTAACTAATTGGATTCCTTTACTGCCTAAAAGTGCCTTTGGTCCTTTGTGGTAGGAGAGGTTTTCTTACTGGCTTTATCAAATATGGTAAAGATATCTTTCATGATTGAAATCTAGCATTTACTTTTAATATCTATTTATAAAGCCATTATCTTTGATACTTCGATTATCATATTAGTTTACTGCATTTACTGGTACTTTTCTTCATGGTGCTTATCTATACTATTTTTTCATGGCTTCTTTATTTTATTCAATCCTTGTCTAACTTTTTTGTCATGCTTTCTTTTGAGCCGAGGGTCTTTCAGAAACAAGCTCCCTACCTTCCAAGGTAGGGGTAAGGTCTGCGTACACTCTACCCTCTCCAGACCCCACTTGTAGGATTACACTAATATGTTGTTGTTGTATCTATTTACAAAGCCAGATAGGAACATACATAACTTAGTTATGCGTTGATGAATTGTTTATCTATCCCCCTTATCCTTTTTCATTTGTCACAATAGGTAACTTACATTCATTTCTTTGTTTATGTTGTGGCGATCCACAGGACCATGCTTATTGCTAATGCTGGGGACTCTCGAACTATGCTAGGAAAATGAGGAAGAGTGATTGAATTATCAAAAGATCACAAACCAAACACAACTTCTGAAAAATTAAGAATTGAGAAACTAGGGGAGTCATCTATGACGGTTATCTCAATGGCCAACTCTCGGTTGCACGAGCTCTTGGTGACTGGCACATAAAGGGTCCCAAAAGTTCAAAGGGACCCTTAAGCTCGGAGCCAGAGTTGGAAGAAGTGGTCCTGACCGAAGAGGATGAGTTCTTGATAATGGGTTGCGATGGCTTATGGGATGTCATGAGTAGCTAGTACGCGGTAACTATCGTGAGGAAAGAGCTCATGCTGCATAATGATCCCGAGAGATGCTCGAGGGAGCTTGTTAGAGAGGCTCTAAAGAGTAACACTTGTGATAATCTAACCTTTCTTGTAGTTTGCATCTCTCGTGATCCAGCCCCGCGAATTGAAATACCAAGAACCCAGAGGAGGAGGAGCATCTCAGCTGAAGGATTGGATATTCTAAGGGGTGTTTTGAGTGACATACAAAACAGACATGATCATCTACTTGTACAGATGAACTAACCTATTACACACCATCGCCAGGGATTTTTTTCTTGTCCATGGAAATGGTATATTGTTGCTGATTAACAAAAAGAAAATCTTCTGAACTAACCTATTACACACCATCGCCAGGGATTTTTTTGTTGTCCATGGAAATGGTATATTGTTGCTGATTAACAAAAAGAAAATCTTCTATAAGGATCCTGCTACGACTCAATTTAGATTTATTCAGTTGTCACTGTTACTATTCCTTGATGTGGCTGCTCTTCATAATAAGGTTCATATGTACACCAACCGGTTCAATCTCACACTTATAATCCAGTGGCCGACCATAATCTACGAAATGACTGGATTATGTTAAGTTTGTAGTTTAGGTTTTGTACACTTGTAGTGTATACATTTTTTGTGAAATTAGGTTATGATGATATGCAACAATAGATAATTCTTTGTAGCAAACTTGATATCTGGTAACCTGAAAAATGAAGTAATGACTTGCTATATAGTCAGTTCGATTACATTCGTAGTGTAAATCCTTGTGTTAAACTCAATTCCTTCCCCGGCAAAAGTTGACACCAAAAAGGGAAGGAGTTAAGTTTCTTTTCTTCACAATTAATGTTAAATTTGGAATATTGGTCATTCAAACAAGGGGGATATCTTGGAATGTCACAGATCCAATGCAGAAAAAGGTGCCATTTGAATAGCAACAAGTGCTTTTCACTTCTGTTATATACTGTAGCTTTTTATGTTTGTTAATAGATTAGAATAAAGGTCATTTGCCAAAAGGGAAGTAGATTATTTGATTTTAAACATGAGTTATAAGCTACAAGACATATCTCTGATCCTTAAGCTAAAAGAGAAAAGGAGCTTGTAGATATATACTAAAGCAAAACCATAATCCATATTACTGATGAAGTAATAAAATAAATTATGGTGGGTAAGGCATAAGTATTGCTTGGCATGTGAGGGTGATATTTTATTAAAAAAAAGTGTATGGTCCCACTTATATGACCCCTCTCATCCCTAGTGTTATTTCTCTCTCCAATCTCTGCTTTCACTTATCTGCCCTCCTTTCTTTATTTACTAGATGGCCTATGCCCGCGCACGGGCCTAACACTTCGGATTATAATGTATCTATGTATATGTAGTTGTGTTTAGATAATGATAATATATATATATATATATATATATATATACTATGTTCAAAATACGATTAATATAACATTGTAGTTTGTGCTCCATATCTAGAACTTTATTTTATTCGTGTTTGCTACGAAAATTTATTAATACTTTTTAAAAGAGAAGACTTGTTTAAAAAGAAACTATTTTCCTCTCTTTGAGATAAAACAATAGCAATATTTAAGCATCAGTTGATACTTTCAATTTTAATTCGATTAATTTAACGGTGTAAAATACTTATTATTTTTTATCAAATTTTGATTTAGATAATTCAAATTCAAATTATTAAATTAATTTTACATGTTTAAAACGAAACAAAGTAGAAATTGATTTTTTCCTTATTCTAAAGAGTCCATCATTATTGATTTAATTGTTTGATTTTCTAAGCATTTGTTTTTTAACATTGTTTGTTTTATTAATATGGGATTCACATTTTTTTTTAAATATTGCTTGATTCTGTTAATACGGGGTCCACTTTTTTTTCCCGTGAGTTTGGATGTGGTCAGTTTTACTTTTTTTTTCTTCCTTTTTTTTTTAAAGGGACAACGGACGATGAAGCATGGGTCTAAACCCATGCTTTATATAGTTTCTTCTTTTTTTATTTTTATTTTTTATATTGCTTGGTGTCGTTTAATATGGGGCCCACCCTTTTGGACATTATTAGTTTGCATTATTTTTATGTATATAATATATATATATATATATATATATATATATATACTATGTTCAAAACACGATTGATATAACATTGTAATTTGTGCTCCGTATCTAAAACTTTATTATATTAGTGTTTGCTAAGAATACAAAGTCTGCACTTTTTTTTTTTGACATTGTTTATTTTTTTAATATGGGATTCACTTTTATATATATATATATATATATATATATATATATATATATATATATATATATATATATATATATATATTGCTTGATTTTGTCAATATGGGATAGTATGTTCAAAACACGATTAATATAACATTGTAGTTTGTGCTCCGTATTTAAAACTTTTATTATATTAGTGTTTGCTACAAATTCGCATGGTGTTTAATATGGGGCCCATAATTATTTTCACATTTATTAGAGTAAGGAAAAAATGAAAAAGTAATTAAATTTATCTTATTTTAATATATAAGTATTTTAAGTATGTTACTGTATAATAATTTCATTTGCTCCCACTAATGGATTGATACGCACGCGGTAATGAATCCATCATTATTGACTTAATGAGATACTTTGGAAATTACATGAATATTGTTTGATTTTTTAATATGGGGTGCACTTTTTTTTTTTGGACATTATTAATTTGCATTATTTGCATATATATATATATATATATATATATACTATGTTCAAAACACGATTAATATAACATTGTAGTTTGTACTCCGTATCTAAAACTTTATTATATTAGTGTTTACTACGAATACAAAGTCTTTTTTGACATTATATTTTTTGAATATGGGGTTCAATTTTTATTTTTTTTGATATTGTTTGATTTTGTTAATATGGGGTCCACTTTTTTTACCGTGAGTTTGGAGATGGTGGGTTCCACTTTTTTTTTTATATATATATTGCTTGATGTTGTTTAGTATGGGGTCAATATATATGGGGCCCACAATTTTTTTTTTATAATTTTTTTTTTATGGGCCTGTTTAATATGAGGCCCAATTTTTTATTTTTTTTATATATACTATGTTCAAAACATGATTGATATAATATTATAATTTGTGCTCCGTATCTAAAACTTTATTATATTAGTGTTTGCTAAGAATACAAAGTCTGCACTTTTTTTTTACATTGTTTATTTTTTTAATATGGGATTCATTTTTTTTTATATATATATTGCTTGATTTTGTCAATATGGGATACTATGTTAAAAACACGATTAATATAACATTATAGTTTGTGCTCCGTATTTAAAACTTTATTATATTAGTGTTTGCTATGAATACGCATCGTGTTTAATATGGGGCCCACATTTTTTTTAACATTATTTATTTTTTAAATATGGGATTCACTTTTTTTTTCAATATTGCTTGATTTTGTTAATATGGGGTCCACTTTTTTTTCCCGTGTGTTTGGATGTGGTGGGTTCCACCTTTTTTTTTAATACTGGATGTTGTTGAATATGGGGCCCACAATTTTTATTTTTATTTTACATTTTTTTTAGGACCTGTTTAATATGGGGCCCAAATTTTATTTTATTTTTATGTTTGGGGGGGGGGGGGGTTCACAACGGACGACGAAAGAAGCACCAACCGGTGCTTCTAATATAGTAGAAATTTCACTCTCAATATTTTATCCTTGTTTTCAAAGTCAGTTTTTTTGTCATAATTGTTTTTCACCCAATTCTTTTTATATTCATGCATATTTTTATATTCTTCATTTGATGCTTGGTACCTGTAAATAGATCTAATTGATACGGGTTCTTTTATTTATTAAATCAAATCAATTTTGTCGGTTTTTAATATCTATAAATAAAATAAAATTTATAAAATCTAGTTTTTTTTTTCAATTTTTTTGGTTTTTTCTTGGTTTGATGTGAAACATTTTATAACAAAATTAATTTGCTTTTGTGAAATATGATGCAAATATCATACTACTTCATACAATCATATCTACTCCAGTTCATGTTAATTAATTAGACACATAACTAAAATTACAACGCCCTAGGAAACTTGATTAAAAATAAATAAATTGTTGTCAAGGACAACAAAAACATCATAGGTATAACGGATTCACTTAAATTAATATATATGAACATTGGGATAAAATTACAAGGCAAAATATGGTATTAAAATGTTAAGAAACAAAAGCTATGACAAAGTTAAAAAAATAATTACAAAGTGGATTGTAATAAATATTTTTATATATAAATAACTTTTAAAAATTGAATATATATAACGTTGGGTTGGTTTGTCTTAGTTTCACCTTGTTTTTAGTTAAAATTGAATCAAATCAATTACGATCGATTTGTTTTCTCATTATCAAACCATTAAATTATTATTTTTTTCAATTAACTCAATTAATCAATTTGGTCTAGATTTATCGATTTGCTTTATATACCCCTACTTGGTATAATGGTATTTTGTGCACCGTGTTAGTGAAATAACGGAAAAGTTACTTTAATGGATGTTTACTGTTGCTCAGATGTGACTTAAAAGTTAAAATTTAATATTCTTATTTTTATCATTATCTTCTTCTTTATGAATGACTTTAATTAATTACGAAAATGCTAATTTCGGGACATTAACTAGTCTTTTCACTATGTCTTGTTGTGCTATTTAAATTAATACAATTAAATGGCTTGTGTAAACTAGCTAAAAAATAAATATTATTTTTGGCAAGCTTAGCTAAAGAGAGATTAGTTAATGAGTGGAGTGAAAAGTCATGGCCGGAGAGTATGACGGTGAATTGAAGAAAATGTGGTGGGTGAAGAGAGGGGGAAGTTAAAATAGAGTGGGACCCATAAATATGCACTTGTCAATTAATAGAGACCTTCACACAAATATGACATGGCATATCTCCTCACACACCATATAAATTTTTTCTAAAGTGATGTTAGAGCAGTGAAACTTGTCCAATTTACTCTCAATCTTCTTGGTAGCATGAAGTCGCAGCATCTTACGTAAGTTATTCTACTATTTTTAGCCATACTCGAGCCTATATAGAGTACTGAAGATCAGGAGGAGACGGAAAATTGTGCTTATACAATTACAGTACAGTACTTCAATGGCGAATTCAGAATTCAAAAAATAAAAATGTAAATGTGCGAATGAGCCGGAAAAATAAAGTAGTGTAATTTTGTGTGTATTTTGAACACCCTGGACCGCTTGAGTTAACCTTTTGTATCTATTCAGGGTATTCACAACTTATATATGTACATAAATACAGACAATCTACTCAATATATACTGTATAATTGTTTGCCAAAAGTGTTCGAATGAATACCGTCCCGCCCCCTTAAATACGCCCCTGGTCCACTTGGCTATGTAGAAGTTACGTTTTTTCAAGTTTATTTCTTATCACTAGAAGATATTTATGTACCATAATTGCAATCAATAATTAAATTGTCAATAAACTTAAACTGTATTTGTAATTAGTGCAAAATAGAAAACTAATTCAAAGAGTTGCCATTTCTCTACTTTTAATTTAAACTAAACTCATGCTTCGTCGTCCGTTTTTCACTAAAAAAAAGGGTGTGGGCCCCAACTAAACATCAACCAATATTAAAAAAAAAGTGTGGGCCCCAACTAAACACCAACCAATATTAAAAAAAAAAAAAAAACAAAGTGGAACCCACCATCTCCAAACTCACGGGAAAAAAAAGTGGACCCCATATTAACAAAATCAAGCAATATAAAAAAATGATTCCCATATTAAAAAACAAACAATGTCAAAAAAAAAAAAAAAAGTGCATCCCATATTAAAAAATCAAACAATATTTATGTAATTTCCAAAGTATCTCATTAAATCAATAATAATGGATTCATTGCCACATGCGTATCAATCCATTAGTGGGAACAAATGAAATTATTGTACAGCAACATACTTAAAATACTTATATATTAAAATAAGATAGAATTTAATTACTTTTTCATTTTTTCCTTAATCTAATAAATGTGAAAAGAGATTAATGTCATAAAAAAAACATATTAAATGGAGATCAAATAATTAATAAGGTAAATTAGTGAAATTATAATTCTAATTGACGTTTCCTTAAAAAACCATACAAAAGAAAACATGACAAGTAAAATGAGTTAAACCAAAAATATTTACCAAAAATTAAAAAATAGTAGTTCTTCATTTAAATAGAAAATCAAATTTCTACTTTGTTTCATTTTAAACATATAAAATTAATATAATAATTTGAATTAGAATTATCCAAATCAAAATTTGATAAAAGAATAATAGGTATTGTTTAGGCCCAATGTACATACATTAACAATAAAATATTTTACACCTTTAAATTAATCGAATTAAAATTCAAAGTATCAACTGATGCTTAAATATTGCTATTGTTTTATCTCAAAGAGAGGAAAATGATTTCCTTTTAAATAAGTCTATTAATAAATTTTTGCCAACTTTGTATTCGTAGCAAACACTAATATAATAAAGTTTTGGATACGGAGCACAAACTACAATGTTATATTAATCGTGTTTTGAACAATATATATATTACTTTACTACTATATAGAGGAGCCGGTTTATAAGCAAGATCGTCGTCCGTCCTTTGGTCCCACTTTTTTATTTAAGGGCAAAAAAATCATTTGTGGTCCCACCCATTTTTTTATTTAAGGACAAAAAAATGACATTTTATACTTTATATTACCAACTCTTTTAAAAAGTAGATAGAAATACTTTATTATATTTCTATTTTTCTACTATATAGAAGCATCGGTTTACCCATGCTTCGTCGTCAGTCACTCTTAAAAAAAATGCTTCTATATGGTTAAAAAAAAAAAAAAAAAAAAAAAAGTGGACCCACCCTCTCCAAACTCATAAAAAAAAGTGGATCCCATATTAAAAAAAAACAATGTCAAAAAAAAATGTGCACCCCATATATTAAAAAAAATAATAATATTCATGTAATTCGCAAAGTATCCCCATCAAGTCAATAATAGTGGATTCATTACTACATGCGTATTAACCCATTAGTGGGAGCAAATGAAATTATTACACAGCAAAAAATATGGATCTCATATTATTGTTTTTCTTCAAAAGGTTTAGTAGGCAAATACATACAATTTCCTTTCTTTTCTTATATTAGCCTGAAGTCTAATCTAAATATTTAATTGCTGTATTTGCTATTCTACCATGTCATTTATTTATTATGATTACTAAAATAAATATACTTAAAATATTTATATTTTAAAATAAGATAGAATTTAACTACTTTTTCATTTTTATTCTTACTCTAATAAATGTGAAAAGAGATTAATATCAAATAGAGATCAAATAATGAATAAGGTAAATTAGTCAAACTATAATTCTAATTCACGTTTCCTTAAAAACCATGCAAAAGATAACATGACAAGTAAAATGAACTAAACCGAGAATATTTACCAAAAATTAAAAAATAGCATTTCTTCGTTTAAATAGAAAATTAATTTCTACTTTGTTTCGTTTTAAACATGTAAAATTAATTTAATAATTTGAATTAGAATTATCCAAATCAAAATTTGATAAAAATAATAATAAGTATTTTACACCTTTAAACCAATCGAATTAAAATTGAAAGTATCAACTGATATTTAAATATTGCTATTGTTTTATCTCAAAGAGAGGAAAATAGTTTTCTTTTAAACAAGTCTTCTCTTTTAAAAAATATTAATAAATTTTCGTAGCAAACACGAATATAATAAAATTTTAGATACTGAGCACAAAACCCATGTTTATCACTATCCAAATACAACTACATATACATAGATACACTATAATCTAAAGTATTGAGCCCGTGCGCATAGACCATCTAGTGTACTATATAGAAATGACAGTTTGTGTGGGCAAACATGGACTAACACTGCTGTTATAATTGCATCAAAAGTAATGTTAATTGTACACTTGGGCTGGCCAACTTTTCTTTTTGTCCTCCCACTTGGGCTCATGCAATTGGTTCTCTCATGTATACACGTGTATATAAATTTGTACCACAAGCCAAAAGTAATGTTAATTGTACACTTGGGCTGGCCAACTATTCCTTTTATCCTCCACTTGGGCCCATGCAATTGGTAATATTTTCTCTCATATATATACGTGTACACAAATTTGTACCACAAGCCAAAAGTAATGTTAATTGTACACTTGGGCTGACCAACTTTTCTTTTTATCCTCCCACTTGGGCCATGCAATTGGTAATATTTTCTCTCATGTATACACGTGTATACAAATTTGTACCACAAGCTATATAAATTATACAGTTTAATTAATTGTTTTTTTATCTCACGTGAACATATATCATAATACTGAATATTTATTTTTCTTCTCATGTATACACGTATGCACTTCAATTTTAATTTTCCGATACATTTATTTCCTCTGTGCACTTATACTTGTTGATTTTTGACTTTTCAAGTTCTTTAAGAATTAATAAATGAAGTACTCCCTCCGTCTCATATTACTTGGCCACATTACTAAACTACTTTTTTATCCCACGTGGACATATGTCATAGTACTGAATATTTATTCTCTCCTCATGTATACACGTATGCACTTCAATTTTAATTCTCCGACACATATTTATTTCCTCCGTGCATTTTTACTTGTTCACTTTTGACTTTTCACATTCTTTAAAAATTAATAAATAAAGTACTCAACATTATTAAAATTACTTGTTCATTTACAAAACCAAGATAAAATTAATTAAATATTTCCCATCTTACCCTCTCCGGCCCATATTACTTGGTCACATTACTAAAAATATATGTCCAACTTACTTGCTCATTTACAAAACCAAGATAAAATTAATTAAATATTTCTCATCTTACCCTTAGTAATAGTCAATTTTGATTAGAATGTATTTATTAGAGAGAGATGGAGGTAAGATAGTAAAATACATCTTTTATTTATAATTTCTCAAGGGGCGTGCAAAAGGGAAAGTGGTAAGTAATATGGACGGGGGGAGTATATATTTTATCATAATATTTATATTTATTGGTGTAAGTCTCAATAGCCTTGGAAAATGATATGAAAATGAGTAATTAATGTGAAGGGCAAAATTAATAATAGGAATAAAAATTTCTTTCTCTTGATATATTAACGTGGACAAGTAAAAGTAAATGAAAGGAGTGACTTTTATCCTCATTTTCCTTCTTTGTCAATATTTTAAACGTAAAGAGAGAACGAACAATAACAATGCAAATTTGTACTAAAAGTTATATAAATTGTACACTTTAACCAACTACTTTTTTATCTCACTTGGACATATATCATAATACTGAGTATTTATTCTCTTCTCATGTATACACGTATGCACTTCAATTTTAATTCTCCTACACATATTTATTCCCTCCGTGCACTTTTACTTATCCACTTTTGACTTTTCACGTTCTTTAAAAATTAATAAATGAAGTATATATTTTATCATAATATTCATATTTATTGATGTATAATCTCAATAGCCTCAGAAAATGATTTGAAAATGAGTAATTAATATAAAGGGTAAAATAAGAAGAAGAATTGTTTTTATCTATAATTGTTAATATAAAAAATTATAATATATTTTTTAATTTGTTTAAGAAAAATATTTTATTAGTTTTGCTATTAAAAATTCAATATATACAATAATGGTTCTTATGTTTGAATTTGAACAGTTAATTAATTGAAATAGATATCAACATGTCGGTATACATAAAAGATATTAAAAAATTTAAAAGAAAAAATCTAGAATTAAAATATTAATTTTCCCTCATATTCTTACTAATTTTCTTTTCACATCGATGAACAACTTTCATTGTCATGACAATGAGAAAAAGGTCCGACTCTTTTCATATCAAAGACTTAATTCCATCATATCTTTTTAATTTTTAAACTTTATTTTTTAATTATAACTAAAGTGATAGTACATAAAATACACTTTGTATATATTGTTATATATAATAACAATTAGAATACTTTTAAAAATTATTTTTAAAATACATAAAATATATATCTAGCTAATCAAAGTGAATAGACATGTGATGCACGGGCATGTATTGCTGGTCTGAATGAGAAAGGGGAGTGTGTCAGGATCATTCAAAAGGAATAAGTAGTTTTGTCCACACAAGGAAATAAATGGTAGATTGAGGAGGATGACAAAAACAAATAAAAAAGGGCAAACCATTCTGAAGATGACAATTTGCATTATCTAAATGGTGCAAATGATTGATCTGGCAAGACATGACGTGGAATGAAAAAAAGTTACCTTTTGAGAAAACGTTCTAGACACTTCTAGTGAGGAGCTATTTTGCTCGATCTGTGTGTGTGTATTTTTTTTTTTTTTTTTTTTTGTAAAATTTACTTTTCATTTCAGAAAGATCTTTTGAAAGAATTACGTATGAATCACATACTTACAATTTTTTAAATTTCTGTAATATTTTCTCAAAATTGAAATACTAATCCAAATGAGAAAGCTTATGGATCATCACAATGAGACGTTATCTGACTAAATAATACCTAAGGTTGTTTAGCGAAAAAATGGAAATACATAAGGTTCATTGTTCCTTTTTTCAACTTTTGCTGCTTTAATTCCACCAGAGCAATGATGATATTTATAACAAAGGGAAGGCGACACTTGGATATATATTTCTAGTAAAATCTTAACTATCTGTTTGTATTTCCCATTGCTAGATTTTGTTTCACCCCATAAGGTTCCAGAATAATTAAGCACCAAAGGTTGTGTGACCTGTGTCTAGTGATTAATGAAATTCGAAGAGATTAGAGTCTAACAACAACAACAACAACAACAACCCAGTGAAATCCCACATCGTGAGGTCTGGGGAGAGTAGAGTGTACGCAGACCTGACTCCTACTAAGGTACGACGGCTGTTTCCGAAAGACTCTCGACTCAATAGAAAGCATAAAAGAGATCAGATAAGGCCAAGAATATTCAAAGCGATATGGAAATGAAAATAACGAAAACGACTAAATCATGATGAAACAGTTTGCAAAGGGGCAGTGGCTATCACAGATAAAAGAAAACGTAGAAAAGATTTGATATTTTCTTTCCATATACTAAATTTTATGTATAGTGGAAAGTATTGTTAAGAAAACGTAGATATTAAAAAAGAATATTGCATTAAATAGGATCATTATCGCTACCTGCCAACGATTGTCTCAATTCATTCACTTCTTAAATTGTGAATAGTTGCTTTACTAGGCATCTGTGAGCATGGAACTGAGAAGATTAATGAGATGTGTGTTTAGATTAGAATAAACTCTAAATTTGCTTCTTAAAAGATTTTGGATTTCAGTTCCAGAAATGAAATCATTTTTAATAAATAACATCTCTAAAGCAAGTTTTTCAGCATAAATTTGAATTAGTTTCCTTTTTTTCGGATTTTTTTCACTTTATTTTAAAAATAAATGTTTGACCATGAATATTCCAAATACAACTTGAAGTTATCTTTAAAATTTGTAAAACACCTCAAAACCTGTTTTAACTTTTCTTTTTCATCTCACTTTTGATTTTTTTTTCTTCAAATTTTCCCTAAAGTTTTATTTTTATAAAAATGACCCCACTTCAATTTAGATACTATCCAAAACTAATCTAGAACAATATAATTACTGATTTATCAATAAAATGACAAGGTTAAGTAATATAAGATGAAGGGAGTAAGCATCTAGCTAAGTCATGAAACAGATAAATTATTTGGATTAACAGAAAGTCATATAATAAAGTGAAAAAAAGGCATTTGGTAAATTCTGAACAACAGAATAACCAACCATACATGCAGAAACTAATAGCTGATATTGAAAAGACGAATTTTTTTTACTACTATTAAGAAGCACCGGTTGGTGCTTCTTCTTCGTCGTCCGTTGTGCCCCCCCCCCCCCCCCCCCCCCCCAATTTTTTATGGGCCCCATATTAAACAGGCTCATAAAAAAAAATTGTAAAAAAAAAAATTATGGGCTCCATATATATTAAACAACAACTAATATTTAAAAAAAAATGTGGGCCCCATATTAAACATCATCCAGTATTAAAAAAAAAGTGGAACCCACCACATCCAAACTCACGGAAAAAAAAGTGGACCCCATATTAACAAAATTAAGCAATATTGGAAAAACAAAGTGAATCTCATATTTAAAAAACAAACAATGTTAAAAAAAAAATGTGGCCCCATATTAAACACCATGCGTATTCGTAGCAAACACTAATATAATAAAATTTTAAATACGGAGCACAAACTATAATGTTATATTAATTGTGTTTTGAACATAGTATCCCATATTGACAAAATCAAGCAATATATATATAAAAAAAAAAGTGCAGACTTTGTATTCTTAGCAAACACTAATATAATAAAGTTTTAGATACGGAGCACAAATTACAATGTTATATCAATCGTGTATTGAACATAATATATAATAATAAAAAAAAAAAACTGGGCCCCATATTAAACAGGCCCATAAAAAAACAAAATTGTAAAAAAAAAAATTGTGGGCCCCATATATATTAAACAACAACTAATATTAAAAAAAAATGTGGGCCCCATATTAAACACCATCCAGTATTAAAAAAAAAAAAAAGGAACCCACCACATCCAAACTCACGGGAAAAAAAAAGTTAACCCCATATTACCAAAATCAAGTAATATTTTTAAAAAAAAAGTGAATCTCATATTAAAAAAACAAACAATGTTAAAAACAATTGTGGGCCCCATATTAAACAATGTGCATATTCGTAGCAAATACTAATATAATAAAGTTTTAAATACTGAGCACAAACTACAATGTTATATTAATCGTGTTTTGAACATAGTATCTCATATTGACAAAATCAAACAATATATATATAAAAAAAAAAAATGAATCCCAAATTGTGGGCCCCATATTAAACACCATCCAGTATTAAAAAAGAAAAAAAGAAAAAAAGTGGAACTCACCACATCCAAACTCACGGGAAAAAAAAAGTGGACCCCATATTAACAAAATCAAGCAATATTGAAAAACAAAGTGAATCCCATATTTAAAAAATAAACAATGTTAAAAAAAAAAAAGGTGAGCCCCATATTAAACACCATGCGTATTCGTAGCAAACATTAATATAATAAAGTTTTAAATACGGAGCACAAACTACAATGTTATATTAATCGTGTTTTGAACATTACTATCTCATATTGACAAAATCAAGCAATATATAAAAAAAATAATGAATCCCATATTAAAAAAATAAACAACGTCAAAAAAAAATGCAGACTTTGTATTCTTAGCAAACACTAATATAATAAAGTTTTAGATACAGAGCACAAATTACAATGTTATATCAATCGTGTTTTCAATATACTATGTATATATAAAAAACAAAATTGGGCCCCATATTAAACAGGCCCATTAAAAAAAAATTGTGGGCCCCATATATATTAAATAACAACTAATATTTAAAAAAATGTGGACCCCATATTAAACACCATCCAGTATTAGAAAAAAAAAAGTGGAACCCACCACATCCAAACTCACGGGAAAAAAAAAGTGAACCCCATATTAACAAAATCAAGCAATATTAAAAAAAAATAAAAAATGTGGGCCCCATATTAAATACCGTGCGTATTCGTAGCAAACACTAATATAATAAAGTTTTAAATACGGAGCACAAACTAAAATGTTATATTAATCGTGTTTTGAACATAGTATCCCATATTGACAAAATCAAGCAATATATATAAAAAAAATGAATCCCAAATTGTGGGCCCCATATTAAACACCATCCAGTATTAAAAAAAAAAGGGCAAAGGGCATATATATACATCTTTAAAGTAAATATTTACAAAACGCGACGACAGTTTTCAGTTTACAAGATATAACAGTACAATACTTACAAACCTATACAAAACCCAATTAGAGGCCAACCCCACGGAATCACGCACGCAAATACCGTTGCTTCCTACTCTTCCCATAATATCTCCCTCGATTTTTCTCCCCCAATTTTGCTCAATGTTTTCGCCCTATCTCTTCAGTTTTCATTGAGGATTCGAATGTGATTGAAGAAACAACTGCAACGTTGATAAACAATCAATTCCTCAATAAAAAACCATTGAAGTATCAGAAGTAATACAAATTTCGAGTTCCAAAAAAAAAAAAAAAAGAGCAGGTATTTTCCTTTTTTTGTTGTTGATATTTTGTGGAAGAATACAATCTGATTTAATAGAAGTCGATTGATGCATCAATTACCTAAACAAATTATCAATTATACGCGATTGAAATTTCAGAAGAACCATTCAAAATCGTACGGATCAAAACTTTATTAGTGTAACAATGGCGGATAGCACAATGCAGTCAATAATGATACAACACAGTGGAAGATGGGACGCATCAGGTGAATATATTTGAACTCCAAATACATTATGTTTTGAAGGCAATTAAAAGCATGTAATCTCGTGCATGAAATAATTTGTATGAAAAGTTGTATGAACTTCATATAATAAGTAGATTCTGTAGTAATACATCGTTTTTGTTCAGGAAAAAATTGTCTATTGGAGTATGTATGGATTTTGGTTGAAAGTTGTATGAACTCTGTATACTAGGTAGAGTCTGTAGTGTGGAACTGATTTGGTTCAGAAAAATTTGTCTATTTTAGTATGTATGAATTTTGGTTTAAAGTTGTATGAACTTCGTGTAACAGGTCGATATGTAGAATTCAAAATTGAAGGAATCCAGTACGATTCAAATTCGAACTATAATGGATTGATTTCTACAATTGCTGCTCAACTAGGGATAGATACCACAGTCCAAACCATAATGATTAAATACATTGCTAGTGACCGATGCCCACCAATGATCATACACAACGACATGGGTGTTTGTGTCACGACCCAACCCCGTGGGCCGCGACCAGTGCCCTAGCTGGGCACCTATACGTACCCGATACCCAAATTAGCATATTATCAGAATAATAATATAATAATATTAGTGGATGCTACAGAATTTATCAGAAAAAGCAGACTTGACACACATAGGCCGATAAGGCCATCATAGAACAAAGTATCTCAAACATATGTACAGAACCCACACAGATGTATCCACAGACCTCTACAGAACATATCATAATCATAAGAAGGGACAGGGCCCCGTCATACCCAGAACAAAGTACATATCCAGATAGCAGTGACAGACTGTACCAAAAGATGGGCTCTGTAGAAGAGAGCGCCCCAAAATAGCAGAAGTGGGATCCTAAACAGATGGATCAGCAAACCTGTCGTCCGTACCTGCGCGGCATGAAAACGCAGCCCCCGAAGAAAGGGGGTCAGTACGAAATATGTACTGAATATGTAAAGCGGAATCACAGAAGTCAAATCATAATGGTTACAGAAAATGAGTACAGAATCCAGAGTGTCAAATGCATATTTCCAAAACAGATAGAATGCGTACAGAAACATATGTCATATCATATCATATCCGGTCCCTGCCACGGGACTCGGCAGACAGAATGTGGCCACCCTCCCGACGCTGGTGCCACTATACAGAGGAATCAGAAAAAGGGGCGTGGCCCCGTATCATATAATGTCATATCAAAATGGCCATAACAGATCAGATCAGAATAGGCGGACATGGCAAATCATACTCCACAGACCCATGTACGCGTATACCTGCCCCCTCACATCGGGACGCGGCGAACAATGCAGAGAATTACGCTTGACAACATATCCTGGCCCGGCTCAGTGTGGGAAACATTGGGACATCCACGAATGGAGTAGTGAGAGACTAATGCAATTTAAAAATATCATAAGTGTTTTCAAAGACTCGATGAAGCGTAGCAAAGACAAACAAATCAAATGGAGTCGGACGAAATCATAATAAATGTATTTCGGATATCATAATAAATTATAGAAGTATAACTTTCCCGAAGTCATTCCGAGTGTCAAAATAATTTATAATATTTAACAGAATATTTAAAATAATATTCGTTAAGCGATTAGTAGGGTAATTAAAACATTTCTTTCAAAAATCGCTTAAAAAGGAAGCTTTAGCATATTAGGGGCAAAACCGTAAATAGCGGGCCCGCCTTGGGACAAACAAGACGGCGGGTTCAAATTGTGCCCTCTAAGCATATAGTATCACCTAAAAAGGTTATACCGACATTCTATGACTTTCTGAATCATTTAGAGCAAAATTGCATAATTTCAGAAAAAGCGTATCAAAATGGTTCAATTCTACTGAAGGAAAAACTGAAATTTTGTCTTGCGGATTCCGAGGGCCAAGAGGTCCTTCGAGGCCCGGATCCGACCCTAACACACTAGGGGCATGCCAAGGGAAGAATATGGGTTGCTTTACATACCTTTCACGCTCCTTAAGCCTTTCCAAACTCACTTCCCGTTTCGTCGAAAAACTGCAATTGGTCAAGTTTACCAATTGTGAGTTATGAATACCATTATTCCAACTTAAAGCATATTTGTCTACCGAAATTTCGGCAGCACTTCCCCTATACATATAGCACCCCGAGAATTCAACTCGGCTAGAAATCATCAACAACAACCCAAACGACAACATCAATATCAACAATGAACATTAAAAACACAAATATCCTTCAACTAGTCATTTTTCTCACAAGTTGACATAATCTTCAATTCAACCCAAACTTTCGACTAACATCATGATTTCACATCCATTATCACTCAAGATCATCACAATATAGATTTAGAGACATTTCATATCATTTTCCTTAAGATATACACTCGATATACATAATATAGAACTTTCCGCCAAAATCATAACTTATGCAAAACACCAAATCTTTGGCATACAACTTCATGACAAGTTTCCAACTTCCAAATTCATCAATGATCATCTTAATTCACAACCAAACAACTTCATTTCCTTAATGTCGGAAAATCATACTAAAACGACATAAGTGTTTACATTCCGATTCAATACAAACTTATATCATTCTAACTTCATTTCCATGCCAAGCATTACAACAACACTCCAATACACTAAACAAACTTGATCCATTTCATTCCCAAGCCACATATACCACACGGCCATATGCTTATTTTTCCATATCAACTAAATTCATCCAACTTTCAATTCCCATATGCATTTCATCACAATTACAACTAGAATATAACATAAATTCAACACAACTTGGCTATGCAACATATATATACACACGGCTACAAGCCATATACCAAACCCACATTGCAAACTTCCATTTTTCCATACAATCAACACATTTCTATATACTACAACACAATCAAAACTTCATAACACAATAAAAAGGTAGAAATTCTTACCTTTTCTTCAAGTCTTCTTCACTTGAACTTGTGTTCACTTTGAGGAATCTAATGCTTCCCACTCCAAACCAACTATACCAAGATGCAAAGGAACCTTGACTTAGTAGGAAAACCACAAGACATGAATTTTTGGAACAAGATTTTTGGTACCTATTTTCCCTAGCCAAACCCGAAACCCTCTTGGTTTTTGCTCTTGTTCTTGACTTCTTTCTTACTTAGTTTTCTTGAATGTTCTAATGCATATAATGAAGACTTTAGGCATCTTATATTAATTGTCACATGACCATGCACATGACTAATTAATTGGGCTTGGATCAAGGCCTCAAGTTAATTAATCCCATGAAAATTTAATACACATTTTGGGCTTGGGCCATACCATGGCCGGCCACTCCAAGTGCATTGGGCCTTAAATTCTATTCCATTATTTTTGGCCCAATGACTTATAGTCCACGTTTTGTAATTCCCGAAACTAATTTCCAAAATTCCAAAATTACCCTTAACCTTGTCCCACACTTTCATGACTCTATTCTTTCATGCATAACTCCTACGTTCAACAAAATATCAAATTTGACCTCGTATTTCTAGCATCCATTATTTATCGAATTTTTCCAAACGTGTGAAAACACGAGATATAACAGTTTGGGTATATTTAGATAAAAAAAAAGAGTACAAAGATTTCTTCAGTAGGTTTCCTTTATGTATCACATTGGAATATAGTGAAATGGAGGGAATTGAATTCCATCATGATGGTGAAAGTAGTTCCAGTTCAATAAACAGGGGTCGAGAAATTCAATCTTCATACATGGGAAATATTATTGAACAGATTGATATGGCTTCAAGTGAACATAATGAGTTGTTGGATAGTTGTGAAACTGAAATAATAAGCGACCCTCGACATGAATTTGTTGTGGAAAAACAGATTTACAAGGATAAAGAAACACTCAATGCAGTTATGAGGCACTATGCCTTTATGAAGCAGTTTCAATTTCGGGTGAAAAGGTCTGGTACAAAAAGGTACGAACAAATATTATTGTTTATTGTAGATAAATAAAAAATGTATGAAGCATGTATGTATGTAAATCACATATATAATATATGTGGGTGTATGAATATTGTATGATGTATGTATAAAAATGTATATTTTTCAATGTTTCTGATGTGTACTTCTTCATCAATAGCTATCATCTCGTATGCCCTGGTGACAATTGTTCATGGTGTTTAAAGGCCTCAAGTCTAAATGAGTCAAGGCTTTTCAAGATTAGGAATTTCTGTGATGTGCACACATGCTTGTTAAAGGATAGAATTTATGAACAACGTCAAGCAACTTCCAATGTCGTCAGCATTATTATAATGGATAAGTATGAAGATCCAAAAACAATATACACACCCAAGGATATATCTAGGGCCATGAGGAAACAACATGGTGTAACATTGACCTACATGCAAGCTTATAGAGCGAAGCAAAAGGCAATGATTATGTTACGAGGGGATCCCACCGACTCGTACAGTAAAATTCCAGCCTACTTATATATTTTACAGAAGACATATCCGGGATCGGTTGTAAGATTGGAAAAAACAGAGGAAGACCGTCTTGTATACCTTTATAGCACTGGAAGCTTGTATTAGAGGATGGGAGTATTGCAAACCTATAGTGGTGGTTGATGGAACCCATCTTAAATCAACTTACAATGGGACTATGCTAATTGCTTGTACATTGGATCCAGGAGGTTTGTTTGTTTGTTTTTTTTTTTTTTTTTTTTTTTTTAAAGTTTATAACTGATTGTATTATTTGTGTATGGAAACAGGTAGTCTACTGCCGCTTGCATATGGTATAGTTGATTCCGAAAATGATTCATCTTGGATATGGTCCTTTGAGCGGTTCAGGGATGCTTTTGGTGAGAGGGAGAACATGTGCTTTGTGTCGGATAGGCATGAAAGTATATGGAATGCGAGTGCAGCAGTGTACCCTGGGCTGCCTCATTATGCCTGTATTTGGCATTTGTGGAACAATTTAATTAAGAAATGCCACAGAAACAAAGAGCAGATGAGGAAATTATACTATGCAATGGCTAAGGCATACACCCTCCAAGAGTTTAACGAATGCATGGGAAGGGTGACCAAAATAGATAGGAAGCTGAGGAGATACTTGTTTGAGATTGGTTATCATAAATGGACACGGATACATGCAACAGTAAAAAGAACACGGACACAGACTTCAAACATAGCTGAATCTATAAACAATGCTACAGTGAATGCTAGGGAATTGCCGGTGGCAAAATTATTGGATTTCATGAGGGAATTGGTTGAAAGATGGAATGCGACGCACAATGAAGAAGCAAAGAATACATTCACAGATCTTACTAAAAAGTATCAAGAAATTATCAACAAGAATGGGGTATTATCACACCGTATGACTGTAAGATAATCCTTCTGTTAACTTATATCCTTTTTTTTTTCTGTCATATGTATGAAAACTCTATAATATGTGTATATATGTTGTATGTTTAGTGTATAATTTCTGAATTACTTGTACAAATGTAATTTTGATTGCAGGTACGAGCTTCCACTGAATTTCTACATACAGTGATTGATGGTGTTAGGAGGTTCACAGTGTGTCTTCGAGCTAGGACGTGTACTTGTGGAAGATTTCAACTGGATGAGATACCTTGCGGGCATGCTATGGCTGCTATAGTGTATAGGCACCAACATGGAGCGGAATATACCTCTGCCTACTACAACAATAAGAATTTCCTAGATACATATGCAATACCAGTTGTGCCTCTTCCATGTGAAAGTACATGGGATATACCGAGGCATGTAAAGGAAGAGATTGTGTTGCCACCAGATGGTAAAAGACCACCAGGAAGACCAGCTACCAAACGAATGAAACCATTCCACGAGGGGAAATTTAAGAAATCAACAGTGACATGCAGCAGATGTGGTACAGAAGGCCACAATAAGAAGACCTGTAGCAATATTCCAAAGGGAAATTAAATAGTCGACAATGTTATGGCGGTGATATTTTTTTTAATGACAGTAGAAACTCTGTTTTTTTTCTTTTTTAGTAACAGTAGAAACTGACTCTGTTTTTTTTTTTTAGTAACAGTAGAAACTGAGTACAATTTTAATAATAATAATGTTGAAAAGTTGATATGAATTTGGTTATCAACATTACGTGTTTGGTTTTGGTTGGCTATAATAAAATCTTATAGTTTGTCTGCAATATGTATGGTTACTGTATGAATAATGTATTTAACAGGCTGATGTATTGTGGTAAATATGTCAGAGCTCACATTACCTGTGGTTTGCTGGTGGACTCACTGGCTTTCACTTGTATCTAATAAGCACCAATCAGGTCAGTTGCTTTACCTTGTATTCATGTTGATAGAATTGGGTTTTACCACAGAAAGGCCTTTTGTGTTTTGCCTTTTGGCTGCTTTTATACCTTTGTTGGACCCATGAATATGCTACTGTTCCTTTAGCAGAATATGATTGGGACCTTTTGATTCCTTTTTAGTGACCTTATGATGCAAGGAAAAGAGGAGGAGCCTAATGTACTACTTTCTCTGTTCCCATAATTGCTTCTGCATTTTAGTATACTGTTGGATGGGAGGGTAGGGTCAGGTTGGTGTTTTATGTCTTCTTTTTTATTTCAAGTTGTTCCTTCGCATTTATCTATAATAGATGCAGGCAGTTCTGGTGAAGGTTTTGGGCTGTTCTGATTTAGGATAAACTGCACTCTGGTTTTCTTGCTTTTCTTTCCTTCTAATCATTTAAACCAAATAATCTGTTTTGGTTGGGTGGTCATGCATCAAGTTTCTTTTAGTCAAACTACTGTCTATATAAGTTAAAGTAAAATAACTTTTAGACAAGGTGTCTTGCTGTGAGATCCCACGCAAAGCTTGACACCTAAATATGTCAGAGCTCACATTACATTATTTTCAATTTGGCATTTCTTACAATCTGCAGAACCTGAAGCAAGAGCAGCTACACGATTCAAAACACCTCTCAAACCAAATTGTATGAAAGACGTATCAAATATGATTAATAAACTCAAAGATTCATAACAAGATGAGTTACAATATTTGCATAACAAAATAGGCAAAAACTTAAGATGGATCCCAACAAAATGTATCATAACCACTGAAAGATTCATAGCAAGATGAGTTACAATATTTGCATAACAAAACAAGCAAAAACTTAAGATAGATCCCGACAAAATGTATCATACCAAGTCACCAACAAACTATGTTTTTACATCAAACGCTACAAACTAGTAACTCTAAAAACTAATTTTTCACTTTTCGTTTAGGTCTCGGTAATTTTCCCACTGGGGGACAGGTTCCTTGCGAATTCTTGGCCCACCTAATTTACCGGTAACCAATCCAGTGGCTTCACACTCACTAATAGCTCCAGCATCCTGCTTTTGCCTTGCATAATCCCACAGTAGGGCACCATACCTACTACGGTGAAGATGATGATCGAACTCGTCCTTTGGGATTTCCAAGATGCCTTGGCTGATATATTCAGCAAATGCACATACATAGACTCCACAATCACTGAAAAGAAAATGATAATGGAATGTATGAGAAAAGAATTTTTTATGTATGAAAACTATCAACAGATGTTAAAAATTGCAAAAGACCATATTTCATAGAATAAATATACGTACTTTGATTCCGGATCTTGTTCTGGCAAATTCTCCACGAAGACATAATCCAAAGGATCAGAAACACCCTTCTCAATGTATTCTATGTTATTCTTCCAGTCTACGTCATCCCTTTTGCCATAAAATCCAGTACTATTAAAGAAGAGTGGTATCATTTTTGCCAGTTTTTGAACAATTTCTCTAACCGCACGAGTGTGCGCTGCACCTCCTGGGAGTGAATCATAGACATAAAGACACCTGCTTTGTATAGATAAAACAGCCAGCACCCAATGATGTTTCTGGCCTACATTAATCGGTATGAGCACATAGTCGACTTTATCCCAAGCGATATTTGCAAGCAACTTATACCCACGGATAACTTGCGCGACATCATGTTCTGGAGTGATCAGACTATGATCATTATGGTTATCCTTGAACTGATTGTAAATTAACTCAACCCACGACTTGAAAAAAACATCAGTCGTTACGTATCTGACTGGATTATTTGGCCCATACTTGGCCTTTTTCCTCAGGTAATACATAATCACATCAACTTGCTGAAAACATGTCAATTAAACTATGAATCAGATTTTAGGATACCACATTTCATACACATTCCATACATATGTCTGTCTACTGTCTTAGACGACATAAAAGAAAAAATCACATTCCATACATATTACATACACATTCCATACATATGTCTGTCTACTGTCTTAGACGACATAAAAGACAAAACCACATTCCATACATATGTTTGTCTACTGTCTTGGATGACATAAAAGTAAAAACCACATTCCATACATATGTTTGTCTACTGTCTTGGATGACATAAAAGTAAAAACCACATTCCATACATATTACATACATATCCCATACATATGTTTGTCTACACACATAATAAGAAGAAACCAATCTTTAACAAAGAGCAATCAACTATGAGACCCGAATCACATTTTTAAATTATTCAAACAGTGTCAGCCCACACATAAGAGACGAACCACAATACAAAGCTCGTAGGACCAACAAAATATACACATGAATGACCTAAAGCAAAATATATTCAGACTAGTTTCAATACATATTTCATACACTGTGGAAGTCAAAAATCATAGTCAGACAATTTATAGGTTCAAGACAACGTACGGAGTCTTGCCAACACTTTCCAGTAGTCAGTATAGTGTGGAACCACTCCATTTTGTCGACTGTATCAATTCCCATATTAAAAGGATTCACAATCTTATTGGCCTTTTTAGAGAACACTGATTCCCTGCAAAATAACAGATGTTTTAAAATTGTAGAATAACATGTGTTAAATAAATAATTCTCTGCAAAATAGCTGATGTGTTCAATACAGACCTCCCATGTCTTGTAGAAATTTTCGATTTCACCCAATCCTTAAATTCGGTGATCAGATCATTGTCAACATCAAAGCCAATTGATTGTGCTGCTGCCGCCTGAACTAAAATCAGTGTATGGTGATTTACCATACGGTCCAGGATTTCTATTTCTTGCTTGTTGTTCAGGTGTAACGATGTCACCACCTTTGGTTTCAATCGCTACTATTTGAGACTCGGTAAATGGAGGCATTTCAAAATCATCAAGGGTAGGGGTCTTAGTGGCAGAATTGCCCAAAGCACCCAACTTATCAATGCCAGCAACCACATCATCTAGATTATGTTCTGTAAAATGTGAACATTTAAATTTCATATCAAAATCTTAACCAAATCATTTAAGATGTTATCATGTAAAATGTATATTTGTTTAATGCATATAGTAAAAATGAAAACTGAGTGGTCTCATTACCTGAAATCAGAGTATCAATAGGATGACTCTTCAATTCGTCTGGGTCAACTATATATTTATCACATGCTTCACCATCTCCAACTTGCTCACCAACTTCATGTTTCACATAAAGGCGTAAGTTTTCTTATTTTTCTACATTTTGCATACATTCACATGGGTCTGAAAATGTGTAAAATATAGAGGAAACTATACCTGGAATAGAAGCATTAATCCCATTCTTCAAAGCAGATGCATCTACTACAATGTGATTGGATATTTGCTCACTTACATCCTGCCCACCAATGTCAAAATCACCTATCGGTTCATCAAAATGAAAATATAGGTTGTGCTGAAGTCCATCATTCTTGTTGCTTGTCTTTGGTTCTTTTGTAACATCCTTAACACTGCCAGACATCTGTTTATTAAGATATGTATAAACACATTTAGATAGAAAGGGATAATACAAAAGACATTAACTCAAATTTTGATAAATAACCTTAGCTTCAGGAGTTTCAGTTTGCCTGCCAAACATGGACTTTAGATCTTTAAGTAAATTCATAATTGACTTGTCCATGTAGTCTTTCATGTCAACAAACTGTTCACCGACCTGGGATAAAAAGGAAAATATGACAAGAAACCTAAGCTAATCTATATACTACAATGAGAATAAAATTATGAACTTTGAAAATTATATTAAACTTGTCAACCTTTTTCTCAAATGATTTAAGATCTTTGCGGACCTGAAAGATGTAGAATAACATTAATGAATGTCTTAACCACAAATACAACTATTTCATAAAAAAAATATGAATGCAATTAGTGAAAACACATGCTTACATTTGCAACTTCCTTCTTCAACGCATCAAATTCAGAACCACGTACAGAGGGACTCGACTGTGTGGGATCCTGTGGTTCTAACACATCTTTGACCGCTGTCTCTTCTAGAAACTCCATAAAGTTGATAGCTACCTTCTCCTCATCTGTTGGGAGAATGTTGGTAAAAACCAGCTACCAACATTTTAAAAAATGTATAAGCTGACCAGTTAGCATGTATAAAAAAAAGAATGAATGAAATGTGTATGATTAATGTATGACAATCAGTTAGCTTGTATTGTTACCTGATTGCTGTACTTTTTGAACATCCCCTTCTTCAGATGGGAAAAGTAGACTCTTTGCGAAGTTGTTCGCCAATTAAAAATACGAGGGAAGTGGTTTCCAATACGGGTCGCAACCGTAGGATCTACCTTCGAGCAGCATTCATAAAACCATACTTGAATGGCCAAGGGAAAACCCTCAAACCTATAGTAGGTTGGATCATTCGCCAACTTGTGACTGATTGAAGACAACAGCGCTTTGAAGCAATCATTTCCCCATGGATAATCCGCTTTCAACCAAGTCAAAGTGTAACTTGGGAACAAATGCTCTATTACTCTCAGTTGAGAATAAGAATGTGTTGATAAAATAAAGTATTGCTATCTTAAAAGCATCAGCATCCCCAATTTCCTTTTTTTTTTTGTGATGAAAAAGCTCAATCAAATCATTTTCGGCACTTTGGTTAGTCCGTTAAAGTACATATCCATCAGTCTGTTGGGGGAATCGGGGTCCGAGACAAATTCGCTGTCCATGCCACATTTTAAACCAGTCACAATGGCAAACTCTCTAATGCCGAAATGAAGCTCTTTCCCATTCAAATTGATGATAAACATATCATCCCTATCATGCTCTGTCTCAGCATACATCAGGCATCGAATTAGCTGTGGCTGAACATTCAGCTTTGGCAAATCCAGAAATAACCCAAAAGGGGACTCCCTAAACAGCTTCAATTGCGCGTCGTTAAGGCGGTCCTTAACTTCAAGTGCGGCTTCCACGTTGGTGTAAGAACACCAATGAGTCTGTGTCTGAATATATTAAATAAGAGATAGTTACAAAAATGAAAGCATACATAACTATAAAGCGAGTCAAATCATCTAAATATGAGATATACCAAAGTCCATACATATTTTATACACCAAACTCAAGAATCCAATGACATATCTAGACTTTCTTCTTCTTTACTGCACCACCTTTCTCAACCTTACTTTTTTTGGCTTCAGGATGCTCAGTTTCTTCTTCGAAATCAGAGTCGTCAGTGACTTTTTTTGACTTACTAGTTGACGTTTCTTTTCGCTTCCTTTTGGAATCATTCCGGGGGGTTGATTTGATTTCAACAATAGTGGGACCAACATTACATGGATCGTTTAGAACTTTCGTCCTAACTTCATTTTGAACAAACAATCCTTCATCATCAGAATCTTGCTTTTCCCTTCCTCCTTTTTTTACCGGGGTTTGAGTGAGTAAATTGAAGTTTGGAATTGGCCCTACTTTCGGGCTTGTTGGGGGCCCCAAAAATCTAGGGCTTTTGCGCATAGGAGAATTTATCGAATTGTTTTTACTCATTTTCACAAAAAAAGGGACTGGAATCACAACAATTTAAGTTGGTACAGAATGATGCGCACTCAAAACACCTGGAAAATACGAAGTAGAAATCCTAAATAAACCGTTCAAATTGACTGAACAAGATGAAATTGATTGAAATGAAGATAGAAACACATCAATATATATTCGAAACTAACACAACAATAGATGATTGAAACTATATGATTGAAATTAACACAACAATATATGATCAAAACTAAAGGAATTGTGAACCCTAGATTACCTTTACTAATCATGAAATGGAACGAAATAGAGGAAAATGGAATGGAGAATCACACACATGCGCACACAAAAAAACTGGAAATACAAAGTAGAAACCCTAAATAAACCGTCCAAATTGACTGAACAAGATGAAATTGATTGAAATGAAGATAGAAACACATCAATAGATATTCGAAACTAACACAACAATATATGATTGAAAATATAATTGAAAGTACCACAACAATATATGATCAAAACTAAAGGAATTGTAAACCCTAGATTACCTTTACTAATGGTGAAATGGAACGAAACAGAGGAAAAATGGAATGGAGAATCACACACTTTACATGTACATTGCAAACACAGTAGAGAGAGAGAGAGAGAAAAAATTTGTATGAGATGGTGGGTTAAGAGTAGAGAGGGAATATTGCAGAGGAGGAAGAGAAGCATTCGCAGTTGGGCTAAGATGAAATGCCAAAGCCCAAAATCGCCCAAAATCGTGGTGCGGTACTAAAGCCCAAAACGTGGTACAGTACTAAAGCCCAAATCCGTCATGTTTCGTAAATTGTCGTTATGTTCCGTAAATAAGGAAAAGTATCGTTATATTTTGTGATAAAGAGTCTTAAGTTGGTAGTCTATGTTATTTTCCCCAAAAAAAAATGGAACCCACCACATCCAAACTCACGGGAAAAAAAAAGTGGACCCCATATTAACAAAATCAAGCAATATTGAAAAAAAAAGTGAATCCCATATTTAAAAAACAAACAATGTTAAACAAAATGTGGGCCCCATATTAAACACCATGCGTATTCGTAACAAACACTAATATAATAAAGTTTTAAATACGGAGTACAAACTACAATGTTATATTAATCGTGTTTTGAACATAGTATCCCATATTGACAAAATCAAGTTGTTATGTTCACTAAAATAAATATACTTAAAATATTTATATTTTAAAATAAGATAGAATTTAATACAAAAGACAACATGACAAGTAAAATGAGCTAAACCGAGAATATTTACCAAAAATTAAAAAATAGTATTTCTTCGTTTAAATATAAAATCAATTTCTACTTTGTTTCGTTTTAAACATGTAAAATTAATTTAATAATTTGAATTAGAATTATCCAAATCAAAATTTGATAAAAAATAATAAGTATTTTACACCTTTAAATTAATCGAATTAAAATTGAAAGTATGCTTAAATATTGCTATTGTTTTATCTCAAAGAGAGGAAAATAGTTTTCTTTTAAACAAGTCTTCTCTTTTAAAAAATATTAATAAATTTGCCGATTTTGTATTCATAGCAAACATTAATATAATAAAATTTTAGATGCGGAGCACAAACTACAATGTTATATTAATCATGTTTTAAACATAATATATACTCTCTCTCTCTATATATAAATATATATAATCACTATTCAAAGACAACTACATACACATAGATGCATTATAATCCAAAGTGTTGGGCCCGTGCGCAGCACGAGCATAGGCCGTCTAGTTATATTAGAAGCACCGGTTGGGTGCTTTTCGTCGTCCGTTGTGGGGCCCCCCGTGAAAAAAAAATATTTTGGGCTCCATATTAAACAGGCACATAATAATAATAAAAAAAATTGTGGGCCCCCATATATATTAAACAACAATTAATATTAAAAAAAATTGTGAGCCCCATATTAAACACCAACCAGTATTAAAAAAAAAAACTGGAACCCACCACATCCAAACTCACGGGAAAAAAAAATGGACCCCATATTAACAAAATTAAGCAATATTAAAAAAAAAAATGAATCCCATATTAAAAAAATAAACAATGTTAAAATAAAAATTGTGGGCCCCATATTAAACACCATGCGTATTCGTAGCAAACACTAATATAATAAAGTTTTAAATACGGAGCACAAACTACAATGTAATATTAATCGTGTTTTGAACATAGTTTCCCATATTGACAAAATCAAGCAATATATATAAAACAAAAAAAAAAGTGAATCGCATATTAAAAAAATAAACAATGTCAAAAAAAAAAAGTGCAGACTTTGTATTCTTAGCAAACACTAATATAATAAAGTTTTAGATACGGAGCACAAATTACAATGTTATATCAATCGTGTTTTGAACATAGTATATATATATATGCATAAATATAGTGCAAACTAATAATGTCCAAAAGGGTGGGCCCCAGACTAAACAACACCAAGCAATATAAAAAATAAAAATAAAAATAAAAGAAGAAACTATATAAAGCATGGGTTTACACCCATGTTTCATCGTCCGTTGTCTCTTAAAAAAAAAGGGTGGGCCCCATACTAAATAACACCGAGCAATAAAAAAAAGGAAGAAAACAAAATGGAACTCACCACATCCAAACTCACGAGAAAAAAAAAGTGGACCCCATATTAACAGAATCAAGCAATATTAAAAAAAAAAAGTGAATCCCATATTAATAAAACAAACAATGTTAAAAAAACAAATGGTTAGAAAATCAAACAATTAAATCAATAATGATGGACTCATTGCCACATGCGTATCAACCCATTAGTGGGAGCAAATGAAATTATTGTACAACAACATACTTAAAATACTTATATATTAAAATAAGATAGAATTTAATTACTTTTTCATTTTTTCCTTACTCTAATAAATGTGAAAAGAGATTAATGTCATAAAAGAAAAAATAATATTAAATGGAGATCAAAAAATTAATAAGGTAAATTAGTGAAATTATAATTCTAATTGACGTTTCCTTAAAAAACCGTGTAAAAAACAACATGACAAGTAAAATGAGTTAAACAAAAAATATTTACTAAAAATTTTAAAATAGAAGTTCTTCATGGCCCCATATTAAACACCAACCAGTATTAAAAAAAAGGGGGGAAGAAAAAAGTGGAACCCACCACATTCAAACTCACGGGAAACAAAAGTGGACCCAATATTAATAAAATCAAGCAATATTAAAAAAATCCATATTAAAAAAATCCATATTAAAAAAAACAAACAATGTTAAAAAAAAATGCTTAGAAAATCAAACAATTAAATCAATAATGATGGATTCATTGCCACATGCGTATCAACCCATTAGTGGGAGCAAATGAAATTATTGTATAACAACATACTTAAAATACTTATATATTAAAATAAGATAGAATTTAATTACTTTTTTATTTTTTCCTTACTCTAATAAATGTGAAAAGAGATTAATATCATAAAAGAAAAAATAATATTAAATGGAGATCAAATAATTAATAAGGTAAATTAGTGAAATTATAATTCTAATTGACGTTTCTTTAAAAAAATCGTGTAAAAAAACCATGACAAGTAAAATGAGTTAAACAAAAAATATTTACTAAAAATTAAAAAATAGAAGTTCTTTATTTAAATAGAAAATCAAATTTCTACTTCGTTTCATCTTAAACATGTAAAATTAATATAATAATTTGAATTGGAATTATCCAAATCAAAATTTGATAAAAAAAATTATATGTATTACTTTACTATTACTACTATATAGAAGAGTCGGTTTACAGAGGCAAGATCGTCGTCCGTGTTCGGTCCTACTTTTTTATTGCTATTCCGCCATGTCATTTATTTATTATTTTTACTAAAATAAATATACTTAAAATATATATATATTTAAAAAATAAGATACAATTTAATTACTTTTTTATTTTTATTCTTACTCTAATAAATGTGAAAAGAGATTAATATCAAATGATGATCAAATAATGAATAAGATAAATTAGTCAAATTATAATTCTAATTCACGTTTCCTTAAAAAATCATGCAAAAGACAACATGACAAGTAAAATGAGTTAAACCGAAAATATTTACTAAAAATTAAAAAATAGCATTTCTTCGTTTAAATAGAAAATTAATTTCTACTTTGTTTCGTTTCAAACATGTACAATTAATTTAATAATGTGAATTAGAATTATCCAAATCAAAATTTGATAACAAATAATAAGTATTTTACACTTTTAAATTAATCGAATTAAAATTGAAAATATCAACTGATGCTTAAATATTGCTATTATTTTATCTCAAAGAGAGGAAAATAGTTTTCTTTTAAACAAGTCTTCTCTTTTAAAAAGTATTAATAAATTTTCGTAGCAAACACAAATAAAATAAAATTTTAGATACGGAGCACAAACTATAATATATATATATATATATATATTATTTAAACACAACTACATATACATAGATACACTATAATCCGAAGTGTTGGGCCCGTGCGCAGCACGGGCATAGGCCATCTAGTAACTTTAAAATTATCCGAAGTTCCAAAGGGTATATAAGAGATTAGATTATACAACAAGTTGTGACATATCTATCCAAGTGCCATGAAAAATGTTGAATTAGTGAATTATTTTTTTTGTACTTAAAAAAATGTATGGGACTAAATTTTTATGATATTACGTGACTATCCATTATGAGATATTACTCTTTTAGAGCAAATTTGGTTGTATGTTTCAGGTAAATTAATCAAGTTTAGTGGTTTTACTAGTGTTTAGAAATTGGGTATATAAATCATATTTTATAATTTTATAGAAAAAGTACATTGGAACAACCAAATATTATTTGCAAAAAAGTATAACCAAACACAACCTCATCTTCAACTCTAATTCAAAAATTCTAAATAAAATAAAAAATATTTAGTTTTTATGGCCAAAGGCCTACTCAATTGCACCTCAAAACAAGTACAGTCAAACCTCTCTATAATGACAGCATTTGTCCGAAAATTTCATGACTGCTATAGTGAGGTGCTGCTATGTATGTATATTGGCATTTGATGTTTAGATTTCATTTAACTGTTATAAAAAAATACGAAAGTTTTTTTTTTTATCAAGAATTCTCATCATTTCTTAGATTCATGGAACCAATTTAATTCAGTGGGATCCTTCATTCACATTTTTTTTTACACTTTTTATGCTAGTATAAACGAAACCAAAAATACTTGTTAATTTTAAAATCCCAATTGAATTTCATATTTCATTAATTAAAAATTAAAAAGACTAATAAATTACTAAGAAATCCATAACTAGTTATACTATCCCGATAAAGAATTAAAATCTAAGGAACATATGCATTTAAATTTTCAAGTTTGATGTAAGAATTCTAAAATTGTAGATTGTTTCATAAATTTCAGTCTCTTAGTAATAATAAAATGTTTGAACTGACGAAGATTTCAAACTTTTAGTAAAAAGGAATTCAATAGCTTTCCTTGAAGTTATCTAAGAGCTTAATAATATAATTGAAGATTTTTAGATATTCGTACTTGAAATTTACTATGTACATGACATAAATGATGATTATCATAGATATTTTAATATTTTATTTTATAGATAATACATTTCTTATAAATATCATTACACAATATTTAAGTGTGACTGTTATAGAGAGGTAATTTTATAAAGAGTGTATCGCTATAATGAATGTCATTGCTGTTATAGACAGAATGTTATTATAGAAAAGTAAAATATAACATAAAAAATTGATTTTGAAAAAAATCAGACCGCTATAGTGAAATGTTGTTATAACGAATGACAATTATAAAGGGGTTTAAATATACCAATCGCCAAATGAGGAACCAATCACTTCCTTTACCTTATAAACAATGCATGCATCATAATTTTTCGCATATCTAATCTGTGAGCTAACTTTCAATGGACAGGTAGAGTCGTAGAGATATTTTATGAATTAGGTAATAGGTGGAAGAATTTTGTGGTAGGAAGTGGGTCAGACTTGTTTGTTTCTGCAATCTCCTACACCATTTTTATTTTTTATTTTATAAAACTTCATCTCCTACACCATTTGTATTGTATATTGCATGTTGATGCCAATGCTAATGTTACGTATAATTTCATTAAAGGAAACTTGTTAAACAAAGGTCTTTTTCAATTAAGAAATGGCAGACAACTAAGCCTGTCAACCGGTTTTGGTTAACCGGTTCAAACCGATAACCGGACCGGTAAAATCGGAACTGGAACCGGTAAACCGGTTCTCGGTTCCGGTCAACCATTTAATATATACCGGTCCGGTTTCGATTTTTTTGGAATCGGAACCGGACCGGTTAAACCGGTCAGAATTATTTTTTTTTTCTTTTAAAATGAAGCCGTTGGGACATTGGGCTAGACCGTTGGCCAACAGTCCATTTGCAAAAATGGTCGTTGCCAAACGATTCCAAACTCCCCTTTTGGCCCCCCCAAGCCCCCCAAACTTTTTTTTGGTACTTTAACCCATCCCCCACCCCTATATAAACCCCTCTCCATTTTCATTTTAATCCACACCAATTCACTCTTCTCTTTCTCTCAATCTCTCAATTATAATTACTTTGCAACAATTAGCCACTTTAAATTTCTCTCAATTAAATATTATAAAATCTTATTCTAGTTTCAATTATTAATTTTGCAATTATAATATTGTTGGTGGAGTTGGTGATTTTGCAACAATCCGAAGTAGCTTTGGTGGATTTGCAATTCTAGCCGCCTTCACTTTGTTGGAAATTAGTCCGGCAATTTGGTACCTTCGTTCCAACTCTATCTTTATTTTTCGCTATTTAATTTACACAATTTAATTCTAGCAATTTAATTTGTTGCAATTTATTTTCTTGTGATTTATTTGAGTGTGATTTAAATTAATTCTATTTAATAATGGCGAAGAGATTTAGACGTGGTGCCGGTAGTAGTGGTATTATTAGGAGTGGGTTTAATGAGGAAACATTTGTGAACGAAGCACCTAATTTAGGTATTGATGTTAGTGGAAATAATCCACTTTTAGATCATGCGGCAATGCAACAACATTATACCGACACTTTTAATGAAATTGATGATGATGATGATGATGATGAAACACAAGTCTCCGAAAATCACATAGGAGATACAGGTCATGCACAATCACATACTCGTAAGCCAACCGCCTAGAACTCGTAAGCCAACCGCTAAAATTTGAAAATTTATGACTAAAAATAAGAAAAGCCAAACAGCTAAATGTACCATATGTGGACAAGTATTTGCTTTTAGGCAACAAACTGATAAGGATGGTGGAACGAGCACACTAAATAATCATATGAGAGTTAAACATATGGATGTTTGGGGAGAGCAAACGGGTTCAAATGTGGGGGGTATTTAAATGACGATAGACTCACGAACCGGTAAATATTTTAAGTATGACAAGAAAAAAGAGCGTGTAGAAATAGCTAAAATGGTAGCTTATGATTGTTTACCATTTTCCTTTCCTTGGGTTTTGGGGTTTGTTACTTATATTCAACGTTGTTATAATCTGTTATTTAAGGGTATTCCTATTACACCTCGGAAAATTTTCCGTTCATGCACAGTGAATAGACTGACGAAGGGCGCGATGTATGTGATGTTTTAATGAGTAAGAAATAACATTCAATGATTCTAAATGAGATTTCAAAGATGTTCGAAGTAAGAGAAGAAAGTTGCCAAGAGGAGGCAAGACATACGAGATGTATCGGAAAGGATTTATGAATAACGAATTAACGATGACTTAATGATGCTTTGGAGAAGAGTTATAACGACCCCTAGATTGTTAATGAAGTGATAAACAAGTGTCAAGAAGGTTCCATACGGGTTGGAGATCAAACGAGTCGACGAAAATGATTTTCGGAAAAACTGTGGATTGTACGGTCCATTATATGGACTGTACAAAAGATACGGACCGTAGGTATGGCCGTATATTTAGCCAAGATGGGCAGTGTTCACTGGAACCATTATACGGTCACACATACAGACCGTATAAATTGTACGGACCGTATGTGTGTCCGTATAAATGGGTCGGGACAGAATTGTGTGTATTTAATAAGGGACCAAGTTCATTTCATTTCATTTCATTTCATTTCCCTTCACACCCATTCTCTCTAAAACATCTCTCTACACTTCTCCCACAAGAATTCAAGGGGTATTTGTGATCAATTACATCAAACCAAGTGAATCAAGTGTAAGAAACTTATTAAAGTTCATCCAAGACAAGAAATCCAAGGGAAGGTGAAACTAGGGTTTTGCTCAAGTGAGGAGTTTCCACCCAAGGTTCATTCCTACACCATTTAAGATAAGTTTTATGGTATTTACATGATGTTTAATTAAGGTATTTGAAAGTTGAAACACTTGGATTGTAAAAGGATATGGAAAATGGGTCATGAAAGAGTGAATAGTGTCATTTTGAGTGATAACTTGAATTGAGTCATGATTATTGATGTGTTGTAATATGGTTATGCTATAAATGATATTAAGGACATGGGATAAGCATTATATGTGAGAAAACGTACTAGTATACTATGACCATGATTATGGATGAATTGAAGTGGAATTGTGAAATGAGGGTAATGTAGATGAATGACGATTGATGGTTATGATATTGTGAACGTTATTATGAATGTTTGGGAGTTGATATACAATATGGGAAAGGTTGTATAAACAAAGGAAATTCTGCCCAATTTTCTCTAGCTTTAGTAAGCACGTTCATGTAATCGATTAGCTAATGTGAATGCGAATTCTCTTGAAGGTAGAAATGTGAGCATTGAAGGAGAACAACCAAGCGATGGAAATTGTTAAACGAAAGAGGTATGTAAGGCTAGTCCTTTCTTTCTAAGGCATGAATCTTATGGTATGAATCCTCCTATCTCTCTATGATTTTCCTACACATTGGGAACTAAGAATCTACGAATATAAAGAACTTCATATGAGATAAAGAAAAGAGATTCGTTACGAATACGACGATACCGATGATGAATCTAAGTCTAGAAGTCATAAAGCTCATGATATGATATTCCTAAGAAGCTGATGATCCTTATATGATTCCTATGATAGTATTTTCCTTACCTCTCCATGAATTTCCTACCTTCCGGAAAACTAAGAGCCTATGTTTATGAATAGCCATATGGGATAAGATAAGAGGTATGTTACGAATACGATAATGATGAGGATGAGTCTAAGTCTAAAGATTCTAAGGCCTATAATATTATGGTTCTATAAGGCTAATGATCCATATTACGATCCATTGATGTTGTTCATTGACTACACTCACCTCATATGCTAATTCCTTCAAGGTGAGGCATAATGCTTATGAATGCTCCATAATGGAATCGGGGGCTCTCGACCTTATGTCACCCCGACATTGTTATAGGTTGTCTATAAGCTCTAATACGTGTCCTATGACCAATGTTTCGAAAAGCTACAAGTCTATGTTCATAAGGGGTTCCATATGAGATTAAGGAAAGAGATGTGCCATAGATACGATGGTAACGATGAGCCTACGTTAGAGATTATAAAGGCTATTATGCGATATTATTACGAAGTTCGTGCTACGAATACGATGCGACTCTCATAGATTGTCTTTAAATCCAAATGTATGCTCTATGAAAGACTATGATAAGTTATGAGATATATGTGATGATGTTGATGACGATGTTGATAGTGATGATGATAATGATGACGATGATAATAGTGATGACGCTAAAGATATTTATGGGCTTCTATGTATATATCTATGTGCTTATGTATGACTATTATGAAACCCCGAGCTTATAAGGCCGGGTAGAATATATGTATATTGATGTAAAGCGCGCACACCTCTGCAGTTGGGTACGAATAATCCTGAAGCCTTGGTAGGGCCAGGTAGCAATAACCCTGAAGCCTTGGTAGGGCCAGGTAGAAATAACCCTGAAGCCTTGGTAGGGCCAGGTAGCAATAACCCTGAAGCCTTGGTAGGGCCAGGTAGTAATAACCCTGAAGCCTTGGTTGGCCAGGTAGTATATGATATAAATACGTATATGCTATGATTATATATATGATGTATGTATGAAAAGCCCGGAAAATATGTAGGTGATACTGTCGAGCCACTACGTGACAGAATGCGGATAACGTTAATATGTATGAGCGGATGCGGTGTTATGATGATATATATATATATATGTGTGTGTGTGTGTGATACGACGATGTATGAGCTATGATGATACATGTACCGTGGTAGTATATGATATAGGCATGAAAGGTATCCTCTCTTAAAAGTTAAGCGGGTTATGTCTTCATCTTAAGTCCTATGATTTCTCTAATATGTTTATTTTATTCATGCCTTACATACTCAGTACAATATTCGTACTGACATCCGTTTTCTTTGGACACTGTGTTCATGCCCACAGGTAAGCACGGAGGAGACCCAGATTTGTAGAAGTCGATAAGCAGAGTGTCGAAAGCACTCCATTATTCCGGAGGTGCTATTGATTTATCATTTTATGTATATGTATTTTGGGCACAACGGGGTCTTGTCCGGTCCCTATGTCTAGCACTCCAGTAGAGGCTTGTAGATACGTATGTGTGGGTAGTATGGTCTCACGATTTTGATAAGCGTATATATGTATATATGTATGTGTGTATTATTTTGATAGCTGAAGGGCTTATGTATATAAAGGTAATTATGTTTCCAAATGAAAAACGATTTTCCTATGATTCGAGTATGAATTTGATGAATGAACGTTTAACCAGTATGATAAGTAGCAGAATGAGTGGTGCTCGGTGGATAGCCCCGGGTACCCGTCATGGCCCCTAGTCGGGTCGTGACAATTCCTAGAAGTACTTGTAAAGCGGATGTTATAGATTTGTATAAAAAATATAGATTTTATTTGCACCATGTATTTAATTCTTTAAATTGTAATGTTTCTCTTATCGCCGATTTGGATTTTAGTCTTAACAAGTTAGATTTTTTTGCTATTACATGTCATTGGGTTGATGATAATTGGGTTATGCAAAAAAGAATTATAGTTTTTTTATATGACGAAGGGAAAAGTCGTCACGATAGAAGTTTTTTAGCGGATTCAATGTCTACTATTATGAGATTTTTTAACATTTATAGAAAAACACATTGTATTGCTTTAGATAATGCTTCTAATAATACAAAGGCGGTTGGTCTTTTAAAAAGGGAATTAAACCCTCCGCTAAAAAATATTTTTCATGTGAGATGTAGTTGTCACAATTAAACTTAATTGTTAAAGATGGTCTTGAGTGTTTTGAAGATTCTATTCAAAAAGTTAGAAATGCGGTTGTGTTTCTTTTTTGTAATGCTAATAGGGCAAAACTGAGAGATTTTAAGAATTCTTGTGTGGAAAAGGTGGAACTACACTTACATTATGCTACAACAAGCATATGAGTATAGGGTTCCCATACAACAAGTTCACAACCATTTTAATATTAATAATGATGATTGGTTAAATATTACGGATTGGGAAGATGTTAAAGAATGTGTTGAACTCTTACAAATTTTTTATAATGCAACTCTTGCTTTTTCTAGACAATTCTATCCCACGGTAATCGGAATTTTAGCCTACTTAGCGGAAATAGCTAGAGGAATTGAGAGAAGATATTTCGCTTTTACTCAGGTTTTACAAGAGTATAAATATAAATCCGGTTATCAAGCGGCTATTTTTAATATGACAACAAAATTTAGGAAGTATTTTTTCCCATCCAACTTTATTTATATTGGGTTCTCTTTTAAATCCTTGTTTAAAAATGTCTTATATTAGAGTATTGGTTAATCAAATTTATACATTTTTAGAAATTGAAGAGGAAGTTGAACCATCTTTAGCTGAAGCCGAGTTCGCTATTGATGCCGAGTTTAGAAAAGTTTTTAGTCATTATTCTAATTTGGAAGAAAATGCTACACCCGTTGCTCCACGCCCCACTACTTCTCAAAGTAGCAAAAAGGGTTTGTCGGGTTTGTCGCATTTAAAAGTTTTACATTCACATCCAACTCCTTCTTCTAATGCGAACTTTGATGAATATCACCTTTATTTGATGCAACAAAATGTGGATATCGACCAACTAGATGATTTGGATGTCTTAGCATGGTGGAAGAAATACAAGGCGAGTCATCCGATACTTGCAAGAATGACTCGAGATATCCTTATATATATATATAAGTATATATATATATATATATATCTTAGTATATTTTAGGTTTATGTAGTATAACTTAAACATATAACTTAATATATATATACATATATGCTGTTAGTCAGTAAATATATAAACTTACTTATAAATTTATATAACATATGTAAATATACCTACAATATATTAATAAATACTATAATATATATATATATATATATATATATATATATATATATATATATATATATATACTATATAAAAAAAAAGATTTTGGACAGTTTCAAACCTGACCGGTCCGATTTCTAATTTAAAACCAGTAAACCGAAATCGCTTCTGATTTTTAGATCGAAAATCGACCGATTTTCTAATCGATTACCTGTCCGGTCCTGAACCGGTCTACGGGCTTACGAGACAACTCAGGTATAATGGCAATCATGTTTAATAAGTACACAATGTTTGTCAGTGATTGAAACAACTTACTACGACCGACCATCTGTCCTTTTTCAACAGGAAAATCAAACAAAAAAATGACGACTTCTTTTGGACAAAATAAATAAATAAATAAATGAAGCCGTGTCTAGATTTTTCAGTTCAAAAAATATCGATTGTCACTTTCAAGTCCTGTTTTCTTGAGTGGCCCCTTCAATTTTTTCTCGCTTTATAAGAACGTCTACATCTTTACTTGGTATTTTGAAACCGTGGAACAAACTCAAGATTTTCTCTCTCTGATCAGCAATACTACTATTTCCTCACATTAAAATCAATAAAGTCTTCATCTTTTCTGTGTGTTTGCCACTAGGATTAGATTCTTGATTTAAATTTCCCTATGGGGTTTGATAAAGACAAAGCAAGTTCATCATCCCATGTTCTACAAATCCCAAGAGAAGATACACCACTTTTAACAGACACCCAACACCTTTCTTCATCCTCCAAAACTTTTGCTAATGTTTTCATAGCAGTAGTTGGAGCTGGAGTTCTTGGCCTTCCTTATAGTTTCAAGAAAACAGGATGGGTTATGGGTACTCTCATGCTTTTCTTAGTAGCCTCACTTACTTACTATTGTATGATGCTTTTGGTCTATTCAAGAAGAAAGCTTGAATCCCATTACAAAGTTGCCAAGATTTCATCTTTTGGTGACTTGGGATATGCTGTGTGTGGATCCATAGGTAGATGTACTGTAGATGCTATGATTGTTCTTTCCCAAGCTGGTTTTTGCATCAGTTACCTGATTTTCATAGCCAATACTTTAGCATACATATTTAACTATTCTGTGACAAATCATGAACCCAAAATCATGGGGTTGTCACCTAAGAAGGTGTATATTTGGAGTTGTTTGCCGTTTCAGTTGGGGTTAAATTCAATTCCTACACTTACCCATTTAGCCCCTTTGAGTGTATTTGCTGATGTTGTTGATTTAGGTGCTATGGGGGTAGTTATGGTTGAGGATGTGTTGATCTTTCTCAAGAACAGACCAGTTCTTGAAGCATTTGGTGGGTTCAGTGTTTTCTTCTATGGTCTTGGTGTATCTGTTTATGCTTTTGAAGGTGTTGGAATGGTTTTACCTTTGGAAGCAGAAATGAAAGACAAGGACAAATTTGGGAAAATTTTGGGCTTGTCAATGACTTTCATTTCTTTGATGTATGGTTCTTTTGGAGTATTAGGTTATTTTGCCTTTGGTGAAGAGACTAAAGATATAATCACTAGCAATCTTGGGAGGGGATTGCTTAGCACCTTAGTGCAGATTGGACTCTGCATAAATCTGTTTTTTACTTTCCCACTGATGATGAACCCAGTTTATGAAGTGATGGAAAGGAGATTTTGTGAAGGCAGATACTGTTTTTGGCTAAGATGGATTGTGGTTTTGGCAGTCACTTTAGTGGCATTGATGGTGCCAAATTTTGCTGATTTTTTGTCACTAGTTGGGAGCAGTGTGTGCATTGTTCTTGGGTTTGTGTTGCCTGCTATGTTTCACCTAATTGTGTTCAAGAACGAACTTGGCTGGCATTGTTTGGCTTTTGATGCTGCACTTGTTTTAATGGGTGCATTTCTTGCAGTCTATGGAACCTATTCTTCCATGCTGGAGATCTTTGGAGTCAAAGATTGAAGTTGGCTACTTGCTTCATATTACTACAATTTAAGTGAATCATGAAAGATATTTCATGTACTCTCTGGTTTAGGTTGAGTTCAAATTACTCCCAAGTACATTTTATTTTATCTTGTCGCAGAGTCAGATTGTGGATTCAATAGAACTCATTGCATATGCCAAAAACAAAATGTGTACATATAATAAGATCAAACTCGTTGTGAACTGGATTCTCCTATGAGAATAAGTTTTCCTTTTAGTTCCTACCTACTTGTAGTAAATTTTCTTCCACCAAAGGCCATTGATATGTAATCTTTTCCTACGTACTATTTTGGCAAGGCCAAATTGGTTTTCTCTTCTTAAATAATACTGGAACTTGAAATAATAAGTTTCACTTTAGTTTTATCATCTTATTGTAAGGATAGGTAGAGGTTAATTTGAAAGACTAACATTTGTTTTATTTTCCCTTTAAGCTAATGCATTCATCGAAAATGGTAATGTGGATTTGCTCTTTTTCATTCGTCTCTCTTGGGGTTGAACTTGCCATTTCCGACCAAATTTCATTGATGTTTGGTAAGAGGGTTAGTTGTCAATGTAAGTTTCATAACGCGTAACAGTTCCAGTTTCGAACTAAAGGTTGTGATAGGCAATCAACGTAGACGTATTAGAACTGTCATAAATCATTCGAATTATATTATGCGAAATGGATACATATGATTTATATAATCTAACCACAATCCTCCATCACCTATTATCATAATAACTGGCACTATGGCAGTCAAGTGGGAAAAAATCACTTCGACTAGATTAACTCTCAAATAGCAGCTGACAAAAAATGAAGAGACCATTTTACAAGTTTTATACATTGAAATTTGAATATGGGGGAACACAAATCTGTTCACCTTGAATAAGTAATGCGACAAAGGAAAAGGTCAAAAATATAAATGCCACCCCCCCCCTGCCCGAGAAAAAAAAAAGAGAACAAAGAACAGACCAGCTAATGAATAATACGAGAGATACAACTTATCCTAACACTACCTCATGCCACATAGAGAGACTATCTAATCACAACCAATTCACTATCCCTAAAACCGAAAAACCTGGCCAAAACAGTTTAAAATGGAGGGGAAAAAGAAAAGAGAAAGAGACCGCATGCGGAGTAAGGAAATCCATTACCATATTAGAATGCTTTCCAATTATCAGAATCTCTCTTTGGTGTCTTACTCTCCACTGATGTCTTAAATCGTTCATGGGACCCAAATGGATCTGCATCATCGAAAGATGGGGAACCATGACCATAATCTGTGTCCCTGGTGCTACGGAAGGAATCGAACCTTGATAGTGACTCGGTAGGGGGAAAGGCTCCAAAATTATAATCAGAGTCTGCTGTGCTGCGGAATGAATCAAACCTAGTGAAGGAATCACGCTGTTGGAATGAACCATTATCGTACTCAGAATCTCTGGTGCTGCGCATGGAATCAAATCTTGAAAACTCACGACTGCCAAAGAGTCCACCATCATGCATGTTGAAGGAATCATATCTGGAAAAGCTATTCAAGTGATCTTCAGACATAGGTGTGCCTGGAACCGAGTCCGCAAAGAGACTCCTTTTCTGGAACATGTTATCAGCAACTGGGGAGCCACCTGCGTTATAGGCTGGTGTGCTGGGAACAGAATCAAAGAAGGGACTTTGCCTAGAGAACAAGTTGTCTCCCTGTGGGAATCCAGAGTTGTAACTTGGTGTGCTTGGAACAGAATCAAAGAATGGGCTTTGCTTCGGGAACTGGTTCTCTGAGTAACTGAACCCAGTATTGTGATTAGGGGTGCGAGGAACAGAATCGAAAAACGGGGTTTGCTTCGGGAGTGAGTTGCTGGAATTTGTGGAGCCTGTTTTTATAGGCTTTAGGCCCCAGTCATCATCGTCAAATAGAGAAGTTTCCTTGTGCTTCTCATCACGAGAATCCTGCAAAACCGCGGAAAAGAAGCAATATGATACGCCCCTTCAACTGAGCCAATGAGAAACGAATTATTCCAATAACCACAGATGAGTAGAAAATTGCCTAGACCAAGATGCTCCAGAAGATGCAGTGACAAAAAGAAAAAGGTCAGGCAAAGATTTCAGAAAAGGTGATAGGCCGAAGAGACATAGATGACCCCTGAAGATTCTTTTCCTATAGTGTAGTAATTGAAAAACTGAATAAATGAACATGTAAATTTATCCATGCGCTTTTTTTGTATAACTAAAATGAGTAAATGTATCCATTTACCTTAGCGCCAGAATTGAAGTCCCATGCAGCATCTGCATCACGGTCTGTATCAAATGTACCCCAACCAGATTCATCAAAACTTTTGTCCCCAGAGAACACAGATTCAGCTCCCCAGTGTTCACTGCACTAGTAATACAGAAGTTCAGATTTCTAGAAAAGATAACAGTTTCAGAGAAGCTGAATCCATCAAAGAATACGATTGAATAATAGAAAAGGTCGTCATTATTTGGAGAGTATAACACCACTGTAGATTAAATCACCAAAAAGGAAGGACGAAAACAACCACAATTACCTTTGGGCAGCATGGGGAGAACCATCAAAAGTACTGTCCTTCCTATTTGGTGATTCTTCAAATTCTTTTGACGGGCTCTTAACTGCATTACTCCTTGTTGGACTATCAGTTGGACTTCTTGCTGCATGGGAAGTCTCCACATCAGTCATCTCTCTGGCTTTTACAGGGTTTGGCAACTTCTCTGCCTTTGCATCAGTGTCAGCATCAGCAGATGATTTTCCAGTATCATGGTCATTCAAAGAAGATGCTTTCTCCCGAACCAGTGAAGATTTTGGTTTAGGAGGGGCAACGACATTTTGTACGTCAAGGGTGAGCTCTTTCACAAATGTGAATTCTGCGGAGGACGATTATTCAACAATGCAATGAGTTCAAAATTTTGACAACTTAAAAAAGATAATGATAAAACAGCACAAAGGAAAGGGAGGAAAAGAAGTTGATCCAGTGGTCTCTGAAGGCACTATGAAAGTCAAATCTTTTGATCTAAAAATGACAGAAGCTGATCAGGCGGTCTCTGGAGGCGCTTTGAATATCCGTCTTTTGATTTAACTATGACATCTTACAACGTACCTTCATCGTCAAGCTTATCCCACTCTCCATCCCAGTCTGCTGCCCCCTCTTGGATGCCAGGTTGCCAACCTTTAAAATTATTACTAATATATCAGAAACATTAAAAAACTAAAGCAATTGAAAATCAGAGAGCTTAGGTTAAAAAAATACAAGAGACATCAAAAAGGCATGCTATCCCATTTTTCTCACCAAGGTGCTGACCATTAGATGAACACACACAGTACTTCAACATCAGAATTAGTCCCAATTCATGATCTAGATGTGCAAGATGTAAATATAAAGGAATAGGTCTCATTAGAGGACTAGAAATATATAAAAATACTCATTTTTAGTATACATGCCATATATTACATCCTCATATGATCAATAGGTGCTTTTTTACTTTTATAATCAACAGGATCAGAAAACTTCTAAACTGGAACAAATCCTAATGCAGCCAGCAAGAAGTTAGTAATGATACCCCTAATTAAGTACTATACTGAACTGGGGTGCCAAAAGGAAGGCCAACAAAAATAAAACATAAATGGCACTTTAAAGAGCAAATAAACAGCCCGGTAGAACCAAAATTTGTCGCAAATAACAATAACTCAAATGGGGTCAACTCAGAACCAAAAATAACAGGAAATGCAGGAAATAAATTTTCAACAATGTTTTTAATCTGGATTTTATGTTATCAAGAATAACGAACATATAGAATAACTAAATTAAAGCATATATAATTGCAAAGCTACAAAAATACTAGTGCAGGTACCAAATGGAAGCTCAAGTAGAGTAGTTGGTTTGGCCCGTAGCCCATAAGTTTTGCAGCGTTCATTCAAAGCTTTTACTAGCCCCTCGAGGTCTGCCTGAATCTGATTAGCACGGTCCTACAAAAACCAGAGATTGAATTTAGATAAGTGCTCGAGATCTCCAGAAAATCTATTAGTGGTAAGATATAGCTACCTGGATACCATCGGTTTTGCCATCTTGATCCATTTTGACAATTGTTTTATACAGCTCCATTTTTTTCTCCTGCAAATTTTCAGCAAAACACTATATCACAACAAAACCTCTGCTAGATTTGCACAATTTACTATACAATAGCAGAACATAAGAGTTAGTATAAGTGCATAGGGCTAGAAAGAGTCGCAGAAGCACTTGAATATCCCGAAATGTGGCCTCCTCAATGGTCAATTTGGAAGCAACATCTCCAGTCTGCTTGTATTTCTCTTCATACTTTTTAGCCAGTAATTCGACCTGTAAAATTGTCAATCTTAATACAGAACAAATCATTGGACGTGTTCAAAATTGTTGTATTCAAATAAGTTTTACCTCTCTTTTGTCAGCAGAAGTTCTTTCGGTGATCTCATTTAGTCTATTGTCGCATCGGATTTTGTATAGAATCTGGTGAAAAAGGACAAGCAAAATGACAGTATTAGTGATGTGCTTCAACTTCAGATATCAATTGCTGAACACACCAGCGAGGAAACCCACCAATCAGTTACCGAATAAAAATTCACAGCTTCAGGAAGAACAACTCTAAACCAAGGCCATGAACAAATGTATGACATGATACCCTAGCACATATACAGATATAATCACTAATTACTCAGAACTCAGCAAGCCATAGGACAAAATCTGCTGAACCACATTGCCTGAATGAAATGGAACAACTTTAAGCTGTTGTATGAAATATGAATAATAAAAAATCCAAATGGCCAGTGAATATCAGACTCAAACGTTAAGGAGACAAGTAGAAATAGTGGTGTTAGAGTCCCACGTAGGTGTAGGATGTGGCAATTTGTTTGCCTATATGGTCTTGGTCAATCCAATCTCATGAGCTAGCACTGGGGGTCGAGATAAGCCCTAAGTCCATTTCTTATCATGGTATCGGAGCCATGTCCATCCTAATTCTTGGTTTACCCAATGTTAGGGACCCATGCTATATTGTCCACGCTTCATATGTTCAGACTTGCGTGTGAGGGGGGTGTTAAAGTCCCATATCCGCATTGGATGTAGTAATGTTTCCTCATAAGGTCTTGGCAATCCTCACCTCATGAACTAGCTTTTGGGATTGAGTTACGTCCTAGGTCCATTTCTTATCAAACTGTGACCTGCACTCCTGATCTCAGCTGGATCTTACAATCCAAGATCTCGCTGCATCTTATGGGTCATAATTCTACATTCGGCCCCATTAGCAATAATGTGGGTCATTTGGAAAGAGAGAAATAGAAGGGCTTTCGAAGGGTGGAACAAGATTTTGTAAAGATGCATAGTAGTGTCTTGTCTCTAGTTCCATTTTGATGTACTCTTGTCTCTAGTTTCATTTTGGTGTACTTTCGAGGTCCCTATTTGTATAGAGGATTGGATCTCTTTTGTTGAGAGCCATATTTGATGTAGGTTCTCTTCTTTTAGTATACGGATTGTATACAGGGTTTCCCCAATTGTTAATAAAATTATTTACCTTATCAACAAAAAAATCTATGTTCGGCCAGATCTAGTCTAGAGACGTTTGACCCAGCTTCTCTTGACTCTTGCAATTTCCATTTTTCTTTGCAAAAGTTATCTCAATCTAGCACTAGACAACAGAAAGGGCCTGCTTATCCTTGAAAAAAGGACATCTAACACTATTTAGTATTGAAAGGTTCCTGTTGTAGAACAGCATACAAAAATAGCGCAACAGTGAAAAATTCAAAGGAAAAAAAGGAACAGATGCTGCCTGTCCATCCAGTGTTCTGCTGTGTCGTCCACTAGTCTGATGCTATGCTTCTGAGTTATGTGCCAAATGACTTCTTATTTGCATAGTTTTTCTCTGCTTCTCCCCCTCTTCTAAGATTTTTCATCTTCTAAATTTTTACTTTATTTTCGTTTAAAGTCTTTTATATTGTATTCTTTCATATGGTGTTTGAACTTCGTTATCCTTTACTTGGGTTCACCATGAATTAGTTACGGTAATTCATTTGCATAAAAAGGTATTGTATTACTTTCCATGCACTTTCAAATTTATTTCCTAATCTTAAATTCTGTTACATGTTCGACAGCTACACCGATTGAGCGTTTCGACTCGCATATCTCAACTTGAGAAGTATGAAAGTTCTAACTCATCTCAAAAGTGAAGCAATTTTGATGAAAATATGAGGGAGCATTACAATCACTACAGTTTCATTGGTTAGCGACATTATACACCCAGTAAACACAACCATCTCCATCTGTTGGGTGATATTACTCTCCTAGCAAAAAAGAGGAAAATGCAAACCCAGAACGTGCAATCCCCGCTTTAAATTACTATAAATGCGAGGCGCTTAAGCACTACAATTCACATACCACATAGAAATGTGTTAAGTACTAGTTTCCTGCATCTTGCAGCCCAAACATTTACAACGTTGACCATAATATACCCCAAAAAATTGGTTATACAGACAGTTGAAATAGTTTATCACATTAGTAGACCAGATCAAACCACATATCGGATCTGATACATGATGATCCTTTCAGCCATTGAAATTTCGGTCCATTTCTCTGCTTTCCATCCTTTTTCTTCTACTTCTCCCCCTCCCTAGTAATTCTTTTTTTTTTTTTCCTTTTTGCACAGAACAAGTATCAAGAACCTTATTCAAAAGCATAGTTAAATTTGTCAAAAAAATATGCAAGAGCAATGCAAAAACAAGTTTATGATAATAAAATTGCTGCTGGTTCTGAATCAGGTATAGATGCCACTTTCAATCAATATAGCAAAAACTTCGCCTTAAAATTTTCACAAACAACTATCCCAGTAAACATGTACATAAATTGTGTGGATGATGCCATAACACAAAGTGCGGAAACATATATTGACATGACAAATAGAACGGTGAAAAGTTCCAACTCTCAGATCGTGCCCTATTCATGTCCTCAGAACATTACACAAGAGAGGCACCAAGCACTATTCTGTGTTTGTGCTAATTTTAGTGCAAACTTTACCAAGAACCCAAGCTGACATGTAAAGCCATCAAAAGATAGAAACTGAATTATTTAGGACAGACGAAATTGGTTGCTATTAGCTTCTTGTCTGGCACTTGTTTGGTCAGCAATGAGATAACAAATCATACAAACGAAACACAATCTGTAGTAGACATAACCAGGAAATTCACCATAAGAATAAGGATCTATCCCCCAAGGGGCATGGAGGGCCCAATTTCAGGATTTATATCCCTGCTTGGAGACATTGAGAGATATCTGAATAAAACCGAGAAAACAGTAGATACGTAATGATCGGAATACTCACTATTTCTTGCATCTTTGCATGGTAGAACTGAATTTTTTCTTTGGCATCTAAAATTTCCTTCTCCAGTTCCATGACCTGTGATTGACATTATAGCATAAGAGAAAAAGGAATATACGTCAATTACATTGGCTTTTAGGAATACTCACCAATAAATCAAGCTTTAACTGACAAAATGAAATTGGATTCTTATGCTATTAAGCATCAAGTTAAATCAATTTTTTTAAGTCAAATATGAAGACCAGCATTGATCCTTAATAGCAGCAGATAATAACTGGTAAAGAAGGGAATATTATTACCAATGTCTTCATAGCATCAGAGTAGCATTTGCAGTTCCACAAATTCCAGATATCATAAGCATGTGAGAAATATCTAAAAAGTTACTGCTTATGAAATTATGATAGACCAGACACCATGCCAGTAGCATATATTTTTCACAATCTGAAGCAAAGTAAAAATGCCTTGCTCCGCAAAGTCTCAGTGGTGCTTCACCACAAACAAATCTTTCTATTCTTCATTTCCTAAACAGAATTACTCGATGGCCTTTCGATACAGCAGAAAAAAAAAAAGTAAATACAAACAAATGCCGAAACAAGAGAACACGGAAGACACCAGACAATCTCTTGGAAGATTTCCCCAAGTATGATGTTCATATATATGAATCATGTCTGCTATTAATTCATTCAAAAGGAAAAAACTAAATCATACCACATCTCTGTACATTACAGATTACACACGTCAATAAGTAGACATTTGATACGAGATTCAACAAAATGACGGCTACTCTATTACCTAGTGAAAACGATCCATCCTAAGTACCATTGTATCTCTGACTGGTTCTGTTCATAAGTCAGGCAGTTATCATGGGAAGAAAAGAGGAAAGGGGATTTGAGACAAACAAAGGCGAGCGGAAAAAACATTTGATAGAACATTTATAGTTGACCTTCTTCTCTGCATCAGTTGCTTCCTGGAACTTCGTGTTCAATGAACCCTGTTCCTCTGTGCTAAGTTGGTCAATCAGATGCTTCTCTAATACTGGAACTTTGGGCTTCTGTTTACTAGGCTGCACATCTTCATCAGGCTGGGGAATGGGTACTGGACGTGGAGGCTTCCTTGGAGCACCAGAAGCCGCTTGTTGTGCACCACTTGGCCCTTGTGTTTGCTGGAAACCTGAGGGAGGATGAAATGACGAGACTAACTGAATGGTTGGAAGTCACAAGTGAGATTCTCACTATAGAAACTTCATAAGAAATACCAAAGGCCTTGATGGATGACATATTAGTTAGCTCACTCTTGTCATGCCTTTAAATTGTATTATCAATTTTTCACCATACAAAAAGAGTTGATTAAGGTTTAGCTTCCTTCTCAAACTCAATAACATATAGATTGATCTGAAATTCTTACCTCCCATAAAGAATATCACCAGTTTCTATAAAAAATAAATAAATAAATTTAAAAAAAAAAAAGAAAAAAGGAATCCAACTACGACATTCATCTACCACATTCTCTTTAGACGTTCATCTACTACGTTCTCTTTAAAAAAAAAATGACAGAGCATTGCTCCAGTACAAATAAAATTTTGTCAACGTTAATTTTCTGCTTGATTCCATCCACATGATATAGTACATTAACAGCAAATAGAAATACAATTGTGCTTATCATGTACTTGAATAAGTCGATATGAACAACAAATGTAAGGAATATAAAATCTTCAAAATTTCGTACTTGCTCAATGGAAGGTTTTATATTAACAAAATCTAAAATTCAAAACCATAATAAAGATATTAACCATCATTAGATCAAAGAAGAGAGTTTATGACAAGCTCCAGCAAAACTATTTATCATCCCATCCCAGTAACTTGAACCTTTTTAGTATCAATATTGTTAATAAAAATCAAAACAAAACATCGAGTAAATCCCAAATAAATGAAAACACATTGTTATCTTGCTCCTACAAACTCTAAGATTATGACAGCTACTCCAAGCACATCAGCGCCCCTTCAAATCCTCCTTTCTTTCTTTTTTAAACATCTATATTTTATCCGTGTTGATTAATTAGCATGATTTTAGGAGACTAATTTTTCCTTTCCCTACTGTAATTATAGGAATATAATATTTCGTTTTATTGTAACTAATTGTCATTTCTTAATTACTTAAGATTCACTTGTATAAATACCTCATCTCATGGGATGTAAAGATGTACTAAAATACAAAAGAATCCTTTTCTTCTACATGGTATCAGAACCATTGTTGCCATTTAAGGTGAGCTTTTCCCTTGCAGCATCAGGGTTCCTCTTTTTTTTTTTTTTTTTCAAAAAGAGGTAGAGTTTTCTCCCTCCTTGAAGTTGTCCGCAACTAAAAATTTATTTCTGTCAGCATTTTAAAAATCTAATACCACCACAAGTTCCAGCTGACAACAGCGACCAAACCTCGTTGTCTGCAGCCAAAAACGACGACAAACATGCCGTCATGCTCCACCAGCAGGTTTGGCTCCGGCGACGCGTAACCATCACACGCCAATCCGTGAGACTACTTCCCGACGGAATATTTTTTCAAGATTCTTGCTTGCTTGGGTTTGCCTGTCAATTCTGAGCCTACCCACCAAGTTTCAAATTTTTCCGGTCATCGAAGCTAGGGTTCCATCGAGGAAGACCAGGTTTTCTGGCGAGACAGATCTGTCCAACAATTTTTTCCAGTTTTTTCTTTTTCTCTGAGGGACTGGTTTGAAGATAAGTTCTAGGGATGTCTTTACTGATTTAGAGTCTTATTTAAACTATTGGGACATGAAGGTGGTAGATAATAACTGTCTCGACAATAAATTGGGATTCTTTTCCCCTCATCGCTAGCCAGTCGGGATGCTATCTCTCTTCAATGTTGTAAAAAGATGCCGCTCATATGTACCATGCATGGTTAAAATCTTGTTTGCTTTTCATTAAATCTAAAAAACTACTTGGTTAAATTTCTGGAGAAAAGAAAACACCTGTTGTGACTGATGCCAATGTTGTCAAAGGAGCGCTTAAAGTACGCTTAAGCCCTGAAGCGAGGCTCAAAACATGTTGAGCGCTTCGCCTCACTTTATGTGCGCTACAGTGTCATCAAGGCTCTCGGACATACTTTTTCTTGCCAATGAGCCTCTCTTGATGAGGTGACACTAGATAATTGATATTTCACTTTATCGTAATGTTTTTACAATTTCTTTGTCCATATATTTGTTATCCATGCTTATTGTTATTAGTCTTGGACTAAACATATATATGTTTGTATTTTCGCACCATTGCGCCTTTTTTCATTAAAGCTCATGCTTTATTTGCGCTTTATGCTTAAAGCCCTAGCTGATCTTAGAGCTTTTTTGCACTTTTCGCTTTTGATAACACTGAATGATGCTAACTGTGGTCAATGGGATTTTAATAATTTCCTAGCTATGACATGGTTTTTGAATACTATGCATCCCCGATTCTCTAAGCAATAAATATTGCTGGATACTGCTGAAAAGATATGAAATTCAACTAAGTGAACTTACTCATCCCGTAATGATGCCAAGGTCTTTGAGATTCGAAATAAAATTCATGTCACTAAGCAAGGTGAGTTGACAATTAGGGATAACTATTCCAAGTTAAGTGGGTAACGGCAGGAGATTGACTATTACCAGGATCTCCAAGTGAAGTGCACAGTGATGAAGCTTTGTTCCAACAATTGGTTGAAAAGGAAAGAATCTATAATTTTTTGGCCTGGTTTGAACCAAAGGTATGATGAGATCAGGGTTCAAGTTCTTGGCAAAGTTCATTTTCCTTCTCTTGAGGAAAGCAGTATTTATTGCTTGATAATGCTGAAAAGATCTTGAATACAACTAGAAACTTACTCATGCAAGGTAATGATGCCCAGATCTTCGAGATCCGAAATAAAATTCATGCTATTAAGCAAATGAGTTGACTATCACTGATTATTATTCTGAGTTAAGTGGGTTATGGTAGGAGATTGACTATTATCAGGATATCCATGCGAATTATAATGATGATGCAGTTCAACAATTGGTTGAAAAGGAAAGGATCTATGATTTTCTGCCCGGTTTGAACCAAGAGTATGATCAGACCAAGGAAAAGTTCTTTTCCTTTTCTCGAGGATTCAACAACATACCCAGTGTAATCGCACAAGTGGGGGTGGGGAGGGTGATGTTACGAAGACCTTACCCCTACCTTGTGAAGGTAGAGGATGCATAAACCTATATTCTATGCCTATGTTCAACAGGAAGAGAGCCGACAAGATGTCATGTTGTATCAGGTTCCAATTAAGAAGTCAGGGTTAACCGTCTCTCATGAACAACCAAAGGCAATCACTGTCGTGCTAAATTGTAGTAGCATCCCCACATATTTTATGTCTATGATGCATGCTCAAGTTAGTAGCATCCCTAATACTACAACAATTTTCTAAGAAAAGCGATCCGTAATTCATTTGCATTCCTAAATTCATGAGAACTACAAGGATCATCAATTTACATTGCTGTTATCCATTTCTGACTTGTGGTTTATCCATTTTCTTAGGGTGTTATAAGGATATGGATCCATATTTGATCCATTTTCTTATAAGGATATGATCCATATTTGATCCATTTTCATAAATCAATTATCCAACCCGGTTTTAATTGGGTGAATTGGACGGATACTTGCATTTTTTATCCATTTTTCCAGCACTAGACGAGGCCTAAAATTTATGGTATAAAAAAAGATAAATACCAACTTAACTACCATAAAACTGAGAACACGCTATTCAGGATGAATACCAACTAGTTGATATTCAAGATAATAGGGAGCTTAATGAAGAGGAAATGATGATCAGGGCAACTGTCACGGTTGAACTGGAAGATCTAGCCAAAAATGAAGAAGCAAGTTGAAGGCAAAAATCCAGGGTCTTATGGTTAAAACAAGGTGACAGAAATACTAGATTCTTCCAAAGAATGGCAACATCAAACAAAAGATACGACACAATTGATAGATTAATGGTTGGAGGTGAAGAAATGGTACATGAGGCTGATATCAAGGAAGCTATGGTTGATTTTTATGAGAAGTTGTATACAGAAACTGAATCATGGAAGCCTTCTTTTTGAGAATGGTAACATTTATATTAATATCCACGGGTATACTACACAAACAAAGTTTATCCCCCCCAACAAAAGACTTCACTTACAAAAAGGGCTCCTATATCTATTGCTAGTTACAAACTGTTTAGAACATTGAAAATATCTTCAGTTTGTGTTGCTAACTCCTGTTAACACCAAAAATAGAAAAGGCCTAAGCAGTTTATCTTGGGCTTCTGCATATTGCAGCTTTTGTTCTCAAAACATCTCTGATTCCCTTCTGCCCAAATAGACCACCAAATACATGCAAGGACAATCTTCCATCTTTCCTCCTTTTTGGATACATTTCCATGCCTTCTCTAAATTATGCTACCTGTCCCAAGATAACTGAGGAGGAAAGCCAATGGTTGCAAAGACCTTTTTCTGAAGAAGAAGTGCTAAATACCATCAATTTATGTGCAATCGACAAGGCTCCGGGCCCTGATGGCTTTACAATGGGTTTCTTTAAAGAATGCTGGGAGATTCTCAAGGAAGACCTAATGCAAACCATTCTTAATTTTCACCACAATGAATTTTTTGAGAGGTCCTTCAATGCTACTTTCACTGCATTGATACCAAAGAAGAATGGGGCAGAAGAACTTAAAGATTTAAGACCTATAAGCCTTATCGGAGGAGTTTACAAGATCATCTCTAAAATCATCACAGAAAGACGGAAGACAGTCATGGGGGAGTTGACCGATGAACACCAAACAACCTTCTTGAAAGGGAGACAGATTATGGATGCAGCCTTACTAGCTAATGAGCTAGTGGACTCCAGATTCAAACAAGGCCAGGAATTCTATGTAAATTGGATATCAAAAAAGCTTTTGACCATGTCCATTGGAGCTATTTGCTGAAGATCCTGGAAGACATGGGTTTTGGGCACAAGTGGATCAACTGGATCAAATTTTGCATCTCTAGTGTCACATTTTCTGTTCTGATAAATGGTTGTCCAGTCCAGCAAGTCTCTTCCAATCTCAAAGGGGTCTCAGACAGGGTAACCTATTGCCACCTTTCTTATTTTTGATTGCTATGAAAGGTCTTAATCACATGGTTAGGACAGCTAAATCTAATGGTTGGATCAGGGGCTTCGACTCTCAGTCCATCATTAGCAACCATCTGGAGATCACTCGTTTACTATATGCTGATGATTCACTAGTTTTTTGTGATGCTGAAGTGGAGCAGATCAGACATCTCAGAGCAATCCTGACCATTTTTGAAGCCTTGTCTGGCCTTCATGTCAACTAGAGCAAAAGTTCACTCTATCCAGTTAATCAAGTCGATGATCTTCAGAATCTAGCATGGAACCTAGGTTGTCAAGTGGGCTCCCTCCCCACTAAGTACCTAGGGATGCCTCTAGGTGCCAAAACAACAACGTACCCAGTGAAATCCCACAATGTGGGGTCTGGGGAGGGTAAAGTGTACGCAGACCTTACCCCTACAATGTAGGGAGGCTGTTTCCGAAAGAACCACGACTCAAGAGAAAGCATGGCAAAAAAGATCAGATAAGGACAAGCAATTCAAAGCAGTATGAAAATGAAATAGTGCAAGATCAAAGACCATAATAAACAATCTGGAAAAAGGAATAGATAAATAAAATACTCAAAGTACAAGAAATAACAGATAGTAGCAGAAAATCAGGGACAAGAACTATAGGGAAAAACTGAGAATACTAGGTAGAATGACGAAAATAATACTTATCCTACTGGGAAGGAAAATAATACTAATCCTACCACTAACCTTCTATCCTGATCCTCGATCTCCACACCCTCCTATCTAGGTGCCAAAACAAATCCAAAGAAATCTGGGATGCAGTTTTAGAGAGATGTAACAAGCAGCTGGCAAGGTGGAAAACTCTCTCTTTGGGTGCCCGAGTTACTCTCATCAATTCTGTCTTGGATGCCCTCCCCACATACATGATGTTTCTCTTCCCAATTCCCAGAGGAGTAGAGAAAAAGATTGACAAACTGAGACGAGATTTTCTTTGACAAGGTAATAAAGGTGCTGATGAAAGGAGATGCAAGAACCTGGTCAAATGGGACTCAATCATTTTGAAGAAGAAGGAGAGTGGGCTGGGCATTAAGAACTTGAGATTGCACAACAAAAGTTTGTTGCGGAAATGGCTATGGAGATTCAATTCAGAGGACAATTCTTTATGGAAAAGATTCATTTCCTAGAAATTTGGGATGCTAGACCAATGGATTACTAAAGAAGTTAATGGCCCTTATGGTGCCAGTGTATGGACATCAATTAGGCTCCAGCGGAATGAATTCTGGGCTATGTAGATATCATAGTTGGCGATGGCAGAAAGACTACTTTTTGGGCAGACCACTGTATTGGCCAAAACAACCTTCAATCGACTTTCCCTGACTTAGACTCTATAAGCCTCCAAGCTCAAGCACAAATCAGTCAAGTTTGGAGCCCTCAAGGGCGGGATCTTATTTTTAGAAGAGCTCTCAATGATTGGGAAATTGAAAGCTTAACCAATATGCTCCAACTCTTAGCTTCCTTTGGAGGAACTTCAGCTTATCCTGACAGACTAAAATGGAGATTGAACAACAAAGGAACTTTCTCTGTTAAGTCTGTTTACTGGAACCTCAACCATAGAACAACCTTGATTGAGATTTGGCCCTGGAAGCTCATTTGGAAAGTAAAAATCCCTTTCAAGGTCTCTTGTTTTGTTTGGTTGGTTGAAAGGAGGGCATGCTTGACCCACTAGAAGTTACAAAGAAGAGGTTTTTGGATTTGTTCAAGATGTTCCTTATGTGGTCAAGATGGTGAAACCAATAAGCACCTTTTCTTACACTGCAAGACAGCTACAAATTTGTGGAACATGTTTATACTTGGTATTAATTGGACTATGCCTAATACTACTGTGGAGCTTCTCAGATGCTGGATGAGTGTAGGGAAGAGAGGTGGAGAAGGAGACTGGTGGCAGATCATCCCAGCTTGTGTTTGGTGGACAAACTGGAAGGAAAGGAACTCTAGAAATTTTGGAGGACACTAGCAACTCTATCCAAAAAATTAGGATGAATTGTCTAATCTCTTCTATTTTTGGTGTAAACAAAATTTGTGGGGGGAGATAGGACACCTGGTAGATTTAATAGGAAAAGTGTAAGTGTAAGTTTTTGTTGGGTGCTCCTTATACTTTTGCTGTAAAGATTACAATTCAGCTTCAATAGAAGCTGAATTTTACTGTGAATACAAGTCGTTGCTAATTTCCAAAAAAAAAAAAAAAAAACTGAGAACATGCTCTCATCCATTCTAACAAGGAATTTTAGCCCCAAATTAGTTTGTCTCCTAGTAATACTGATAAAGACCACTGTATATTTAGTTATTTAGTTATTCAAATTTTAGTAAATTAATAATAATCTAAACGAATATGAATATCTCATCTGTAACTGTTTATAAAGTGAGAAGGCCAAAGTAATTTTTTTTTTTTGGACAATTTGGCCAAAGTAATATGTTAGCTGACGAATAAATTTTCCATATGCATGTGTACACAATTGGCTCACGAGCCATGTCCAAGGGATGTATATGCATAGTGTAAAAAGGCTGAAATAATACCTGGTGTGTCTCTCCAAGCTGTCACACCATGTGATCCTGTAGGCTGACCAGAAGCAGGCAATGGTGACGCGTCCAAGATCAGATTAGTTGGAAGGATTGATGGAAGAGGGCGACCTTCCCTGTGTCGCTCCATCAGGTAGAGTGCAATGCAGAATTCCCTCAAAGAAAGCATGCTGTCATTATCTTGATCTGATAAATCCCACACCTGTTTTAAGACCTCTGGAAAACCAAAAACAAACTGCATTGATGTCTCAAAGGACCAAGTAAACACCAGCTTGGCCTTAAGATAGAAAACAAGATATTCTAAGGGGTCATTTGGTTTGAAGACAAGTTATGTTGGGATTAGTTATACTAGGATTAGTTATCCTGGCATTATTTCTTATTGATTGTTTGGTTTGTTGTATTAAAAGTAACACGCATTGCATAATTTTTAAGAAATAGTTGTTCGTTTACAAAAACACCCTCCACCTTATTTAGTAGAAAAAGAGTATGAGGGACCTCAGGGCTATTTTTGTCATTTTCATTCTTGTATCCTGGGATAACTATTCCTGGGATTGTTATTCCACCCCCTGCCAAGGATAACTTATCCTAGTACATTTTTGTTATATCCCGTATTTTGTACATTCGGATATGTCAATGTTACACCCCCGAAAAATTTCGCGCTACAAAATCATAGACGGCGTGGTACGAGCTCGAAAAGGTGTTAAGTCAAACAAGGATTAAGGATGAATATTGGGTGATCTAAGTCTAAGAATATATACACATACGACATTTGGAGACAATATGGTGTGAATTGGTTCATAAGTTATTTAACGAAAAACCCTCGTTACAGTAAGTTAAGGTGGGGCCCACACGTCGGGACCTTATAAAAGACATATGAATAGATATATCAGTAGTACATTTGAAGTTGAGCATGTCATAAGAAGGATCCATAAGCCAAAAATGAGTGTAAGCCCTCCAAAAGGACAATTTAAGAAAACGTTTTCGGATGACCTGACTTGTAGGGGCAAAAACGGTATTATAAGTTTGGAATTTGGGAAAACGCCCAGAAATAAAAGTTGTAGATAATTGAAATAGCTTTCCAACGATAGGTCGTGGGCCTATAGGTGACATCGGGATAAGGAGATATGAACATTTTAAGGCAGGAGGGTCGAGTTGAACAGTAAATCCGGCCCAACCCGAATCCAATTCGGGTCAGGCCCATTACCCACGCTTTTTAATAGAAAAATTCGGTTTCTCTCCCTCATTTCAGACCAAGAGGACCTGGAAAACTCTAGAGAAAAAGAGAGAGGAGAGCCTAGAGAGAAAACCAGTTTTTGACCAAAATCGGAGCCCCGAATCCCGAAGCCCATGAAGAGAAAAGTGTTCTACGTCGCGTTGCCTTCGATTTGAGCTAAAAATAAGAGGGTGGACGTGGTGGCTGTGCACTTAAGGTATGAATAAGGCACTTTTTCATTGTTAACAAGTTTATTTAGAGTTTTAACGGATTAGAACGAAGAAACTAGCGTGATAAATTCGTTTGTTGGTATGGTTGAATTGTAGAATGGGGTTTGAAGAAAATTTTGGATGAAAACAAATGTATTTAACTTGTAGAATGTGGAGGATGTTGTTATTGATGTTGTTAGTGTTAATTTTGACCTCTTTGCGGAAATAAAATTATTAAATAGTTATATCGCGAATTGGTTGGTTGGGAAAATTTGGAAAATAATGTGCAGGCTGTTTTACGGCATATGTTGGTGTTTGAAATGATGTTAATATATTTGGTATTGTTGTTGATGTGTTGGTTGCTGAATTGTAATTCTGGGCTAGGCATATAAACAGGGGAGGTGCTGCCGAAATTTCTGCAGGCAAATGTTAATTCAAGATTGAACTCCTAAGGGCTTATGGTTAATGTTTGGTATTTGTGATCAATTGTAGATTTTGGAGAATTTGGAACTTGAATTTGGAGTAGCATAAAAAGCGGAAAAGGTATGTAAAGCTACCCTTTTTCTTCTCTTGGCATGTCCTAGGTGTACTAGATTCGGATTTGAGCCTCGTGGGTTATTTTTTGAAACTGGTAACTGGATTGTATTCCATATGAACAAAACAGTACATAGGTTGTACTGAAACCATATCTACAAAAGTACTCCAAGACTCTACTATTCTAATCCTATATTGAATCTAATACATCAATAATGGAAATAGTATCATCTGAGTAGGCCTGATTACACCAAAAACAAAGCAATAAAATACAATTCAACTTGACCTTCTGCACTCCATTCTCTATACTCTCAAAACATCTGGAGTTTCTCTCCCTCCATATTGCCCACCATATGCTGGCAGGGACCATTCTCCATCTATTTCTGTTCTTTGCCTGCAATCCTGCCTCTTCCCAACTCTTTAGAGCCTCTGAAACCTTGCTAGGCATAGTCCAGGCTATACCTTTGAGATTTAAAAATATTCTCCAAAGCTGTTGTGTAAACTTACAGTGTAAAAACAGATGGTTAACTGTCTCTGCTGTTTCTCCACATAGGAAACATCTAGAGCATAAAATTATCCCCCTTTTCATCAAATTATCCTGTGTAAGAACTGATTCTTTAGCTAAAAGCCACACAAAGCAGCTAACTTTATGTGGGATTTTGGATCTCCAAATGTGTTTCCAAGGCCAGTTGGTAATCTGTTGAATTGATTGATTCATCATCCTGTAGGCTGAACTAACTTTGAACAATCCTTTTTTATTCCCCACCCACCAAAAAACATCCTCTCCTAGCTGAAGTCCCTTAAATTGTTGCAATATGTTAAGAAAATCAGCCACTCTTTGTATCTCCCAATCATTGATTTGCCTTCTGAAAGTGAAATTCCATCCTTGAGGTGTCCACAAATCAGCCACAGTCCTTTGATGATCTAAGACAATGTTGTATATATCTGGAAATAGTGTTTCCAGATGACCAGCCTCAAGCCAATTATCCTTCCAGAATCTGGTTTTGACCCCATTCACTACTTTGATCTTGGAGTTGCACTTAACTTCATTCCATAAGGCTCTTATGGATCTCCACAGACTAACCCCATATGGTGTGGTAACCTCCTTTGTCATCCAGCTATCTTCCTCTTCATATTTTGCATTGATAACTTTCCTCCATAAAAGTTGATTTTCATTGGCATACTTCCATAGCCACTTCATTCTAAGTGCTTTGCTCTGCATTTTCATATCTTTTATTCCCAGTCCCCCACTCTTCTTGCCGGTGATCACTACTTTCCACTTCACCAAGTGAAATCCTTTTTTTTCTTTATTTCCTTGCCACAGGAATTTCCTCCTGATGCTATCCAACCTCTTGATAATCCCTGTTGGAATTGGAAACAGGGACATCATATATGTTGGTAGGGCATCAAGGACTGAGTTGATGAGTGTCACTCTACCCCCCAAGGACAAATATTGGCTTTTCCATCTGGCTAGTTTCCTCTCACATTTTTCAATCACATTGTTCCAAATCTCTGTTGAATTAGATTTGGCTCCCAGAGGCATTCCCAGATAGATAGTTGGCAGAGTACCTACTTCACCACCTAGATTTGCAGCCAACAAGTTCATGTTTGGGACTTCATTGATAGGATACAAAAAACTCTTCCTCCAATTAATGTGCAGCCCAGAGATTCCTTCAAATAGGACTAGTATCATCCTTAAAAACCTTAGTTGCTCCTCTTCAGCATCACAAAAGATCAATGTGTCATCTGCATATTGGAGATGTGTCACCTCCAGACTTTCATTACCAGCTCTAGCCACCTCAAAACCATTTATCCACCCATTCACCTTTGCTGTCTTGATCATATTGTTTGGACCTTCCATTGCAATCAAAAATAGGAAAGGTGACAAAGGGTCACCTTGCCTGAGACCTCTTTGTGCTTTAAAAAAACCTGCTGGGGAACCATTAATCAGAACTGAGAAACTAGTAGTTGATATGCAGAATTTGATCCATTGGATCCATTTCTGTCCAAAACCCATCATCTCCAAAACCTGGAGTAAGTACCTCCAGTTTACATGATCATATGCTTTTTCAATATCTAACTTGCAAAGGATTCCAGGTTTCTTCTGCTTAAACCTGGAATCTACTGCTTCATTAGCTATTAGCACAGCATCCATAATTTGTCTGCCCTTAATGAAGGCCATCTGCTGGGAGTCCACTAGTTTTGCAATGACCTCTTTCATTCTTTCAGTCAACACTTTGGAAAAGATTTTATAAATACTACCTATCAAACTGATAGGCCTGAAGTCCCTTAGTTCCTTAGCACCTTTCTTCTTAGGAATGAGAGTAATGAAAGTTGCATTAAAACTTTCCTCAAAAACTCCTTGCTCATGGAAGTTGTGAAAAGTGTTCATTATGTCATGCTTCACTACTTCCCAACATTTGATGAAGAAACTCATGGTGAATCCATCAGGGCCTGGAGCTTTGTCAACTGCACACAATTTTAGACATCTCAATACTTCATTTTCTTCAAAACTGCCTTGTAAAGACTCCTTTTCCTCCTCTGATATAGTAGGGCAATTTGTGAAGTTACAGGCTGGCCTCCATTGTGTAGTCTCAGAATACAGCTTTTGATAGTAATCAATTATCTCTTCTTCAATTCTAGCTGGCTCCTCAATTGTTTCTCCCTGAATCACAAGCTGATCAATATTGTTATATCTTCTGTGAGCATTTGCCATTTTGTGAAAGAACTTAGTGTTCTTGTCCCCTTCTTTTAACCAGAGTGATCTTGATTTCTGTCTCCAAGATATTTCTTCATTCTTGACCAACTCCTCATACTCCATAAGCAAATTTGCCTTCTTGATTGATTCCTCTTCTGTTAGGGCTCTTTCTTCCAGCACTACGTCCATTTCAGCCATCTGTCCTAGCAAACTTCTTCTTTTAGAGCCCAAGTTTCCATCCTCACTTCTGCTCCAAGTCTTGAGATTAGACTTTAGAGCTTTTAATTTACAAGCAAGTATGTAGTCTGGTTTGCCTGTGAAGTTGAAAGAATTCCACCAACCCCTAACTCTATCCACAAAACCCTCGGAGCCTAGCCACCAGTTTTCAAATTTAAAATAACTTTTACTCCTATTCCATGAACCACCTTGTAAAGCAACAGGAATATGGTCTGAAACCAGTCTTTGAAGAGGAATCTGTTTCAAATTGTTGAAACTATCATCAAACTCTTTTGAGATTAATATCCTGTCAATTCTAGAAGCTATCTCTAAATTGTCACCTTTGAACCAAGTATAAGTAGCATCCTCAAGCTGTAGGTCAATTAGGTTCATGTCTTCAATGAAATCAGAAAATTCCTTCATCCCCCTGGTTCTTTGAGTACAGTTTTTCTTCTCTGAGATAAACCTAGTGACATTATAATCTCCACAAACAGCCCATGGCCCTTCCATTAAGCCCCTCACAGAACCGAATTCTTCCCACACCAGTCTCCTTTCTTTATAAGAGTTTGGAGCATACACTCCTGTGATATGGCATGAGAAGTTTTGTAATTGTGCTTCAAACTTGCAGGTTAGAGTGTAAGCACCTATTTCAAGAACATCCCCCCTCCATACTCTTTTATCCCACATCAACAGAATCCCCTCTCTTGTTCCACTAGCTTCCAAACAAGCAAAATTAATCCATCTTCCCCCCGATTTGTTTCACCAGTTCTGTAATGTCACCCTCAATTTTAGTTTCCTGAAAACAGATGATATCTGCTCTCCAGTCAAAAACTAAACTGCTCACCAGTCTCCTTTTGTCCCTATTGTTTAATCCCCTAACATTCCATGTTACTAGTTTGAACTGCATTAAGAAACAGGGATGATACTTCTCCCCTTGTACCTATTCCCATTGCTCTTGTATTTAACATCAAAAGAAACAAGACCTTTCAGCTCTTGTGCACCCTTAAACCTTGTTTTTCTGCATTCAGAATCCTGCACCATTCTTCTTGCTTGTCTACTGCTGTCAATTTGCAGTAATAGTTCCATAGCCTCTTCCTCGTGCCCCTGGAAATCTACCCCAAAAATTTTGTTGAATTTGCTCATATTTTGTTGTACCCATACCGAAGCTTCTTGCTCTTTATCCATGATTGTTTGCTGTTGCTGAATTTGGATAGGCTCTGCCTCCTCAACTTCCCAGTTTTCAATAGCATTGAAAGGATTCAGATCTGCTATCTCAGATAGGTCCTCTGCCACCCTCTTTCCACCACTTTCCCCAGCCACCATCTGCCAATCATCTTTTCCCACCCCTTTTGAAGTTTCCCCAATCACCTCCCTAGACAAGTTCATCACCACTTCTGCAAAAGTGTTCACATCCTTTGCAGTTTGTGTGCATGCATGCTTTTCTTTTTGTTTTGAGAGCTCAGCCATGGTCATGCAGTGCCAATTGTTGTTGTACAATGTTGAGGGAAAGTAATAATCACAAGTTAAGTCATTAAAGATAACTTGTCTAGCAAAATCAGGCCCATTTATCACTTTCAGAGGTTTCTGAGGTGTGGGCTCACATACCCGGCCCAATCCTGAAATTTCATTTAAACTGTTCACTTGCCCATCACATGATACCTCTGATGGGAAGTCAACTACTGTATCTGACAGTCCCATGTGATGCATATCTCTAGAATCCCTAGGAGGATGGGATTCTTGTACTTCTTTGCAGAGGTCATCTCCTTTTACCCAGCATGCAATAGCTTTACCTGGATCTTTCACAGCATCATCTACAGCAGCATCTCTGATGGTTCTTCCTTCCTTTTCCGGTGTGATTTCGAATCTCGTTTTACTTTCCACCCAGATTGGGAAGTAATACGTGATTCCATTACGATTGATCGACACCTCCCTTGGAATAAATCTACCATCATTGGACACCAAGATTCTTGCCCATTTCATATGGTTCTTGAGTTCTGTCTCCTCCTCTGTAGCCACCCATCCCCCACAGATTTCACCTATTTCTTGGAAAATTTTCTGTGACCACAAATGCAGTGGAATGCCCACTGCTCTGATCCAAGTCTCCTTTACTTCAATGGAGTTTGAGACACTTCCTGATAATGGGCTCCACCATTCGAGGTTAAAACAGATGTTCTTCCACCTCCATTGTCCTTGGAGAGTTTGTTCAGCCATATGTCTATTTGGGAATTCAAATAGGAACATATCATTGTAAAGCTCATAGATGTTTAACCCAATAGCTTTTTCCAGTTGGATGAAGACCATCTCCTTATATCTGCTAGGGTAGGTTTTTCCTTTGACTTTTCTCCACAACATCCAACCAAACATCTCTTCAAGAGCCCATTTTCCTGATTTGCAGATGATTCTGATATTTCAATGCTTCCCTTCTTGCTTTTAACCTCTGCTGTACGGAGATTTCTCGACTGCCATTTACTCTCTTGTACTACCTTTGAGAAAGGGTAGTTGGTTTCATTAATTCTAGGAGGGGCTGCTTGTTTCTGCTTTGAGTGGCACTTAATGAATCTTTCAATCTTAAATGCTAAGTCAACCCATCCAGCATTCAATACAGGCTCCGGAATAATGAGGACTGATCTGCCACTACCATTTAAAGATAGGATGCTCATATATCTCCCATGCTCATTGTGTTTCCTGGTGCAAAAGTGCTCTGCTTCTTGTTCAGAAGTTTTCCATCTCCTCACCACCTTCTTCTGATCTGTTGAGGCTTCTTTCAAAGTGAAAATGATCCACTCCATGATTTTTCTACTTATGGATGTCCTCCTCATCATCTTTCTACTTCTTTCTACCCATTCATACCAGTCAGAGTTTCCAGAAGACCATCTAGTAATGTCAAAGGATTTAAACCCTGCATTGAAGTAAATTCTATTGTCACCCATGTTTGAGAAGAGAATCTAAGTTGTCGAACTGAAAGAGAAGGATAAGATATCACAGAAGGTAATAACTTGAGAATAGATGGGAGAGATAGAAAGAAATTCCGGAAGAAAGTCACCGGAAAAGGGTTAGTTCCCCTCCTAAGAAGTAGGAGAGAGAACTTTCTTGGGGAGAGTGCCTGGGAGCATTTCTATATTTTAAATATTTTTTTCAGTTCTATCCATCACAGCCCATTTTTTTTTAGCCTCGTGGGTTATTCTGCTCATAGAAATGCGAGTCTGAATTTTGGTACTATTCATTCAGCACAATTGAATTATAGCCCTTAAGTTTTGTTGGAAAACTGTTCAAACATCCATAACCCGTACAGACGTGATAGGCTCGCTCTGAAACCTTCATGGATGACTCCATAGAGTCCAATGTTTGTAATTTATATCCGCCACCTCGACTTGACCCGAGGTGGGCCCACAAGTTCCGAAACTTCCTTCGTTTGTCTCACTTGAGCTATTTTTGTATGATATAAAAGTAAGACTTTCGTCTATGAATCTAAGACTCCGTTTGATTCGTTCCATAAGTCACTGGAAAGCTCCTTAATGTGAATATCCTGATGTGAGCATGTAATTCGATATAAGGAGTCTGCTATGAGTAATCTGATATAAGTATGTTGATAGAAATATCCTGACACAAGTAATCTGATATAAGTATCCGAAATAAGTATTCGGTTATAAATAATCCGTTACGAATATCCTGATAATACATTCGATTCTTTCATCGGGTTTTAATTTATGTGCACCTAGTTTCTTACTAATCCGCTCGTATATATGCTATGATCCCTTTCACCGAGTTCCGGGCCGGTATGTATCGTGCGTATGGTTCGCCGAGTCCCTTGTCCAGGGGTCGGGTTCCATGTATGTAATTTCGAAGTATGATGTGTCCGGCTCTGGGGTACTGTGGTATATGTCCGTCCCCGGTTGCCGTGTATATGGAGTATGATGTGTTCGGTTCCGGAGTACTGTGGTATATGTCCGTCTCAGGTTACCGTGTACGGTTCTGGGGTACTGTGGTATATGTCCATCCCCAGTTACTGTGTATATGGATTATGATGTGACTGGTCCCCGGGTTCTCGTGGTATATGTCCGGTTCCCGAGATACCGTGTACATGTTATGAAATCTTCTGGAGTATGGTGTGTTATGGCGCCAGAGACGGGAGTGGCGACCATGTTCCTGTGCCCTTTGCATGACTTTGATATGCATCATTTGTGATTGTAAAGTAAGTATTCTGATATTCTGGATAAGCTACTTACCTTCTGTATTTTTCTGATATACGATTTTGGCATACATGAATCTTGTGTGATGCATGATCCTGGCATGTGTGATTTATGTTTGGAAAGTAATAAATTTGGCATTCTGTTATTACCTCTTTCGCCAAGTCCCGGGCCGGTTATATTATTGTGCGCACTATGTGATATTGACCGCTGGACCCCTGACCGCGGTGTGTGCGACATTGACCGCTGGACCCCTCACCGCGGTATGCCGCACTATGTGATATTGACCGCTGGACCTCTGACCGCGGTATGTGCGACATTGACCGCTGGACTCCTGACCGCGGTATGCCGCATTTGTGATGTTGACCGCTGGACCCCTGACCGCGGTATGTCGGGTTTGGGATGCTAACCGCTGGACACTTGGTCGCGGTATGTGTGATAGTGACCGCTGGACTTTTGGCTGCGGTAATTGTGTGTTTGATTGTCTGTGTGTATGAGACGGAAATGTTTTTCAAAAGAAAGCAAAGCATTTCGGCATTTTGATTGCCGTATTTGCCTTCCGGAACCTTTTATGTATGATTTGTACGTCAGATGCAACACTTTGGTATTCTGGTTATTGTGCTCACCTTCTGTACATCTTACTTCGGTTGTGACTTCGTTTTCTGTGTTTCATGCCTTACATGCTCAGTACATATTCCGTACTGACCCCCTTTCTTCGGGGGCTGCGTTTCATGCCGCGCAGGTACTCCCAGATGAGTTGAAGATATTATGGAAGATGTTCCAGCGAGGAGGGCAAGCTCCATTTGCTCCCGGAGAACTGCCGAGTCAGAATATATGTGTTAAAGGTTCTATTAATGTTAGAGACTTTGCAGACAGAGTCGTGGGTATGGTGTGTCGGTTTAGTAAGCGGCTCCATCAGCCGATATGTCGTTTCGTATCACGTTATAAAGTCCGTATGATTACAGATTTGTTTGACTTGAAAGCTACAAAATATATATATGTTTCAGCAAGTTTTACTATGTATCACATTCTATTTGATTAAAAGTCCGGAAAGATTATGTACGAAATGAAAGTCTGTGGGTTCGCTCGGCTCCGGATATGGGGTCGAGTGCCCATCACACCCTAGTGAGATTAGGGTGTGACAATTTTAATCCTAGGGTAACTTATCCCAGGATTAGTAACTAAACAAGGAATAAGGCGGTACTAATATTTTATCCCAGGACTATTTTTCCTTATCCATCATACCAAACGACCCCTAAGATAATTATAGGAAAGATTCTCAAAAGAGTAAGAAGATGTGCTATCACACTCTAAGTAGGTTGTACAAAAATGTCTCAAGGCGCCAAGTGACCAACAACTTAGCATTGTGATATAACACATACAATGCCTCAAAACATTTTTTTTTTTTTGAAACTGGTAACTTTACAATGCATCAAAAACAATTGTAGCCACAATTCTCAAAGAAGTGAGAATGATATTCCCTACCACTACTTTTTCTTTTTTTCTTTTTGGATACTGTGTGCTCTACCACTACTATTTACTATCATTGTCAGTATTTGTTGCAAAAGCTACTAGCTGTTGAATGGAAACTGAAAAGTCTTTGGAAGCCTAAAGTAATAACTCCAAGCATGAAACTTCTTTGTTCGAGGAAAAAATGTAATTGGTGAATTCCATTTTGTGCCCGTTTAAGCACTATAAGACAACTCTCTCATTGTCATAATAAATTATACTCCCTCCGTTTCAATTTATATGAACCCATTTGACTGGGCACGACATTTAAGAAAGAGGGAAGACTTTTGAAACTTGTGGTTCAAAATAAGCCTTGAAAATTTGTGTGGCTGTAAATCATTCATAAAGTGAATTTATTTCCAAATTAGGAAAGAGGTCATTCATTTTGGCACGGACTAAAAAGGAAATAGGCTCAAACAAATTGAAACAGAGGGAGTATTTCATATTTGTTTTTGATGGTAGTAGAAGTAATTATGGTAGTTGCAGTAAGTTTCAGATTGTTAGCCACTTCTATAGCTACAAGGTCCAAATCTGTCTTTACTCTTTAGTAACTTAAGATCAAGGTTCAATATCAAGGTTGTTATCCTCAAGCCCCACTTTTTTTTGCAATCAACTTGCAGCTTATTTCCAAATTCACCCACTGTAAGTTGCTCAACAGTGTGAATTACACCAGGTTGTCTGTAATACAAATCCTCGACAAGCCAATAACTTTACTTGTTAAATGCTTCAAACTCATAACAAGTAATAATGCAGTGTCTACAGAATCAACTCTATAGAAAAAGTAAAAAAATTGTTTTCTTTTATCTCTAGAAATATGATTGGAACTCTTCCCCGCGTCCAATATGTAAAATTTGCTCATTGGATGGAAGGAGCACTACTTTTATGACATTAAGATTCTTTACAGCAAGGCAACTTCTAGCAATAATAACTAATCTGTAGATGACAACAGGCTCAATCCATTGGTGAGTTCAGCAGGTAGAATGTCATTTTACTGAACTCTTTATATGTAATGGGGAATCTCTGTACTGAAGTAGTACATAAAATGTAGGAATTCTAGACAAAGACATGATTCTCTACAAGTAATATCTAATCATTCATGCTACCTCACATCCCATTGGTGGTTCTCTCGTATATACAAAAGTGCTTTCAACCCCTTAAAAAGTGTTCCTAGACTCTTCAAGTACGTAAACCTTTTTTCTATCAGAACTATTCAAGTACGTAAAGTCAACTACTCCCTCGTTCACTTTTACTTGTCCACTATACTAAAAATAAATTTTCATTTTTACTTGTCTACTTTAGCATATCAAGGGAAAGACAACTTTTTTTTCTTGTTTTACCCTTAACATTAATTACTCATTTCCAAATCATTTTCCAAGTCTATTGAGATTATACACCAATTAATATGGGTATTATGGTAAAATATATACTTCATTAATTAATTCTTAAGGGGCGTGCAAAGTCAAAAGTGGACAAGTAAAAGAGAACGGAGGAAGTAATAAAGTATTAAGTATACATTATTTCGATCTTACCATACGTATAAAAGTGAATTATCTTCTTCATTGCGATTTATGAATTATGAGTATCAAGACTTGTTGATGTCTCGTTGTGTGAAGTGTTTATCACTGGTTGTAAAAAGTTTCAGGTATATTCGAATATCGCCATTCATAGAGCCAACTATGGTCAGCTATATATCCTAATTTGGCGCATAGGGAGTGTCAATATTTTTGGGATAATAAGATCATTTCTAATAGAAGTAAGGCGCCGGTGTTAGAATTTTTGAATTAGAATACTAAAAAAGTTAGGGGTGTCCAATAATTTCTATCTTAAAATAAAAAATTACAATCAACTAATAACCTAGTTTGTATAAGTTATTTGATATAGACAATTAAACGTTCACAGGCCGTGTCCAGTATTTTTGGAGATAACTATGGGGGCGTCGAACTATAGTAAAAATTGTAACGATCAGTAATTTACCGTTTCTATTAGAAGTAAGGTGCCAGTGTATTAGGATTAGAATACTTAGAAAAGCTAGGTTTTTAAGTTAAATATTATCCCACAATTGAAAAAACCATATGTATCGTATTTGACACTTATAAATAAATGAGTCTTGAATTCATCAAGTAATATACATACATGTGTGTGTGTGGGTGTCGGTGTGTATAAATATAAATCTTATCTTTCTCACATATTAATACCTCTACAATTTTGGCAGACTTAAGTGACTTGCACGAACAAGCGTGGGAACCTTGTGTCGCGGCTCCTGCCAAAATTTTCTCTTTTGTACAATCTGTTTCTCTTTTTGATGACCATTCTAATGGCACCAAGCTTACATTCAATGGTCGTCCACGTGACAATAAGCCTAATTGTAGTAATTGTTGAGGCTGCAACACGCCTATTTTGGTGATTGTCCAACACATCCACAAGACAAGTCGTAGAGATGCGGATGCTAAAATGGATGTGCGATCATACAAGATTGGATAAGATCAAAAGTGTATTTTCTATAAGGTCCAAGTAGCACACATTGAGGACAAAAAGAGAGAAGGCCGCCTCAGATGATTTGGTCATATCCTGCATCGACCTCCAGCTATAACGGTCAGTAGGTGTGAGACTATGGTAAGAGAAGGTGCTAAAAAGAGGATAAGGTAGACCTAAAATCACATGGAAAAAAATTGTCTCGAAAAACCTACATTTTCTAAGAATCTGAGTAGACTTAGCGAAAGATAGGGCACAATGAAAAAAAAAAAAAAAAAAAAAAAAAAGAAGAAGACCTATATAGGCGATATTGAGTTGGGAATATGCTTTAGCCATGTTAGTATGTTTACTTTAGGTCCTCCACTTTCTAGAACTCTTATAGCCCTATCAGAGATTATTATGCCTCTGTACAATATAGAGAACTTTTCCTGTTAAAAAAAAATAAAATCCTGTTCAAAAACATATAGAGAACTTTTGGGGGTGAAAAATCAAACACTCAACTATGAACAATAGACATACCCCCCCCCCCCCCTCTTGTCCTATGCAATGTCTATTTTACCCTTCAAATTTTCAATCCTCCATCTATGTAGTACCTTTTTATATTATATAAATTTATTTTTTTAACCTAAGTATGTATGGATTTTATTTAAATTCATATTATAACTAGAATAACTTTTTATGAATTTATCACAAAATCTAATGTTACCTTTTATGGTTGATATTTTAATAATACATGGATACATGAATGTGTGTGTGTGTGTGTATGTATATTTAAGTTCCACTTCTCTCTTATTCTATATTGTCAATATATAACCGAGTTTTGGTTGTCATTAATGGAATATTTAAATTATAATTTAATATTTATTTAATATAAATAGATAATCTTTTAGGAATTTGTTATAGGATATACCTCTATTTTTATTAATTATTGTATTACTTGCATTGAAATATATTTATAAAGTTATTATTACATGTTATGTTTTACTTGTATAAATTGATATCAGAGTTTTGATTATTATTTAAAAAAAAAAACTTATTCTTCTCATTTATTTTATTATAGAACGGCACTAAGTTATATACATAACTAGTATTTCTCACTTCTTTTTCCGTCTCGAAAATAATATCTACTTTTTATAGGAAATTTGTTACACAGATTAAAGAGATAAAAAAAATCATGATTTTAAAGAAGTAAAAGAAAAGGAGACAAGTTGATAATGTTAGGGTAAAATAGAGATTTTAAAAAGTCAATTATGATAAAGGGGGGAGAATGACTATTGTTCAAAATTGAGGGGGAAGTTTGATTTTTAAAGCAAAGTTGGGGGGTGAAAATGATTTTCACCCGAAATTTTGGTGCTTTTTATTTTTAATTTTAATTTGTTGTTCTTGTTGTTCCAAGAGTGCCACGCCTATTTCTCAATGATAATTCCAACGACACCAACTTCATCCTACTAATACGCCGACCAATTATCCGGCAGCAAAAGTTTCATCAAGGTTCTAGAAATTTTAATTTCTTCCGCGAGATTCCGGCGATCCAAACTTTTCCGACAACTTTTTGACTCTGAATGTTTATTATTCTATATAAGCAAACTCAAGTTCATTTCCCTAACCTTGAGCTTGAGGGGTGTGTTAGAGGGTTATTGTTAGAAATAGAAAATAGACAAATAAACATTTTCTTTAGAAAAAGAATATTAGAATAGTAAGTTCATAAATTAGATATTCTTTCAACTTAAACAAGTATTGTGTAATATATTTGACACTAATAGGTGTATCTTGTATTCATCAAGTTACTGTACATATTCCCTTCACATTTTTCAACGGACATCTATAGGCATTTCAATTGGAATTTACTCCATCAACTGAGCTCTAAAGTCTATCACTTCTTATACGTAAGTTTATCCTATGACAAAGGTTATCAACCACCGCCAACACAATATATTACAGCTATCACTAACCCACGCTAAATGCTCCAGACATAATTTAACTCTCCCCTGAGCCAACCTCAACTTTAGAGTTGTACCTAAGACAAATGTAAATATCAAGAAAAGGGGAAAAACTAATAAGATAAATAAACTTAAAGTTTATAGAAGGATAGAATTAATCCATTTGCTGAAGTTTGAGATGGCATTTTGAATTCAAGGAAAAGTTCAAGAGGCATATAGCAAACCTATGTGCTTACTCTTAGTAGAAGGAAGGATCTAACAGAAGGTACATGGAATCTCAAAGCTAAATCAGAGACAGAAATCACACCTCGGGGCAGCTTCCAACTGAGAAACAAGCTCCGTGCCTCTGCGCCAGTAATTTTTCCATCTCTGTCTGTGTCCACTGCCATAAATACTTTGCTATACTTCTGATAGTCGGACTGCGTAATCCTTGGCCACGGAAGCTGAGACTGGCCGGGAAGAGAATTTCTAGCTGCACTAGGATTTGCAGCAGAGCTCTGCACTGGGACCTGTTGGTTTGGTCTCACAGTCAAAGGAGCTTGCTGATGCTGGTGCACCGGCTGTTGAGGAAGTGTAGTCTGTGAATCAACTGAGTTAGCCTTTACAGGAGTTTGGGACCCTGTAGATGCTCGGTATGTGGCTGATGGAACTGCTAAGCTGCTACCTGAAGATAGAGTGGGTGCAGAGCTTTGCTTTGGTTGAAGTGATGCAACTGAAAAAACATCTCCAAATAGTGAATCCGATGGCAATCCATTTCCAGCGACTGGAATGGCTTTAGGAACTTTGGCATCAGGCAGGTTACCATGCGACAAAGTTGCATCATTTGATTTTGATAGATCTGGTTGCACTGATGGCGTGGTTGCTAGTTGGGTTTGTTGTGCAGAAGGTGTCAATACAGCAAGACTGAATGCATCCTCACTTCTAGAACTGACACTTGTATTATAAGCTTGGGAACTGGCACCTGCTTGTGAACCACCATTCTGTCCAGCAAGCAAATCAGTGGAACTGGGAGGGCGAGAAGCTGCAATAGTACTTCCAGCCAGCATTCCTTGACCAGAAACATTCGGTTGAGATTGAAAACCAGGGCTAGGATTTGAGGGCCTAGGAGGCCTAACATAATGACTCTGCTGAGCTGGTAAGCCTTGTTGACCCCTAATGCCAAAAGTTTGAGGTGCTGTTGGAGTAGCACCACTAACTAGAGGAACTGCAGCAACCTTATTAGTTGGTTGAGGACCTGGTATGGCTGCAAGGTTTATTTGGGGAGGAGGAATTTTGGCTGAAGCTGGAGTGAATAGCGCAGCCTTCACAATTTCTGGAGTCAACTCTCGTTTTTGTGCCACCGTAACAAGCTTTAGAGCATTATAAAATTCTTGGCGACTGAGAAAGCCGGTACGACTTTGATCAGCATATGTCCATATCTACATAAAACAAAAGAAAGTATGAAATTTAGTATTAACTATTAAGAAAAAAAATAGGAGATCGATAGCTCCAGATATCTAACCCAACTAGACTATGTTGAACTTGATATCTATACCTGACTTTTCGCAAGCAGCATATTTAATAAAGAGCTAACTAATACAACACCAGCTGGAATATGGAGATGTGGTTCATTAAGCACAGGCGGAACCATAAAGCTATTTGCTACTCCTTTTCCTCTTCTCAAGTAGCTCTAATATATTTTACTAACTAGTTCTTGGGCTCAATACTTCAGTAATCTCTTTCTTCTTTTATCAGTTTGTGGACCACTATTCCTTTGCATGTAAATTTTTACAAGGTAACAAACTGTATATCAATCAGTGAATCCACAACCAAAAGAGTAAAAACAGTAGACTATCACTAAGTCCTATCTCATCTTATAAGGATCCTACAAACATGGACCTGTCAGCTGCTGTTCTGGGTAGTGAAGTAGGGGCTTTACCAGCAATATATCTTGGAATGCCTTTGGGAGCTAAATCTGAGTCAGTAGAAATTTGGAACAATGTCATTGAGAAATGTGAAAAGAAATTCGCCAGGTGGAAGACCCAGTATCTGTCTATAGGTGGCAGATTGACTCTTATCAACTTAGTACTTGATGCACTTCCAACCTACATGATGTCCCTCTTCCCCATCCCAACAGGGGTCATCAATAGGTTGGATAGCATCAGGAGGAATTTTTATGGCACGGAAACAAAGAAAAGAAAGGTTAGTACTTGGTTAAGTGGAAAGCACTCACTTTTGGCAAGAATCTTGAAGGGTTAGGGATCAAGAACTTGAAGATCCAGAGTAAAGCTCTTAGAATGAAATGGTGGTGGTTTTTTACTTTATTTAATAATATGAAGATTGTCAAAGGGTTCGAATCTCTTTGGTGTCACCATGCAGGTCTTTATTTAGTCCTGATTTTAAAAAAAAAAAGAATGAAATGGTTGTGGAAGCTCATCAATGAGAATCAACAACTTTGGGGGAATATTATTAAAGCAAAGTATGAACAAGAAGACAAATGGATGACTAAGGAGGTCAGTACACCATACGGGGTTAGCCTATGGAGATCCATTAGAACATTGTGGAGTGAGTTGAGGAATAATTCCAAGATCAAAGTGTTTGATGGGAGTAAAACTAGCTTTTGGAAGGATAATTGGCATGAAGTCGGCTGATTGGATGTGGTTTTCCCAGATATCTTCAATATAGTTCTAAACTAGCAAAGGACAATATCAAAGATGTGGACACCTCAAGGATGGAACATCATTTTTAGAAGACATATCAATGACTGGGAAGTACAAAGAGTGGTTGAATTCTTTAGTACACTAGAGCGGTTTAATGGACTACAGACAGGTGAAGATTTATTATGGTGCCAAGGCAGCAGTAAGGGTTTATCCAAAGTTAATGCAGCTTACAAGATGATGAATTATTCCAACCAGCAGATAGCCAACTGACCTTGGAAACACATCTGGAAAACAAAAATTCCTCACAAAGTAGCCTATTTTGTGTGGCTACTGGCTAAAGAAGCAGCCCTTACACAGGAAAATTTGATGAAAAGGTTTCATTTTATGTTCCAGATGCTTTTTGGATGGGGAAACAGCAGAGACAGTTCCAGATGGAGAATTATTCTTAATCTCAAAGGCATATCCTGGACCATGCCTGGTAAGGTTACAGATGCTCTTAAAAGCTGGGAAGGAAAGTAATCATGCTTACAGGCAAAGGACAGGACTAGATGGAGAATTATCCCAGCTTGCATTCGGTGGACAATTTGGAAGGAGAGAAACTCCAGATGTTTTGAGAATGTGGAGAATGGGGTACAAAAGATCAAGTTAAGCTTTATTTTGCTGTTGTGTTTTTGGTGAAATCAGATCTACTCAAATGATACTGTCACTCTTATTGATGTTTTAGATTCAATCGAGAGAGAGGACAGTAAAAGTCAGAGTTTCTTGTAAATATGGTTTCAGTACTACCTAAGTACTGTTTTGCCACATATGAAATATAGAAAAAGTTACCAGTTTAAAAAAAAAAAAAAAAAAAAAACTGAAACTGGATCATCTATATACTCTGAGTTGCATCAATAACAAAAACTTAGGATGCAATTCATTTTAATCGTTTGCATGTATGGCTGTGTCAGTTCATGTAAACATTTTCAGTTTTCACTCACCACTTTAAGAAACTTCCAGTATCTATTATCCACATTCATAATGTTATTGCTCAAGCTCCTGAAAATTGGTTCAGTATAATAACTGCCAAAAACATATGTTTTCCCAAATAATCATGTATTCCATCTCAGGACACCCCTACATACTATAGTGCGCCAAAATTTGCAACTACAATGATCTTAAAAAATTACACTGTTATTGCCACGACAAAATGAAGCAACCAATATCGTATACAAGGAACCAACATGCGAAACACAAATCTCAAGAGATTGAATCAGGTTATTCAATTCCTATATAGGTGTCGCGTGATGATGACCATGGCGAACAACAACTGTAGAACCAAGGCATGCAGTTGCAACCAGGAAGGAGGAACACATGGTAAAGAGAGAGAAAGACAGCAAATAGGCTCCTCTCTGAAAGATAGAGAGGGAAACAAGATTTGGAAGATATGATATGGGAGATCTGCGACTGGTCGAAATTGAATCCATCACTTGGTTTAAGTGAAAACAGTATTTTGGGTGATTTCATAAATTTCAACTGAGACTGAACTGTGCCTGAATATAACGGAATTGAGACAGGACATGGCAACGCTTCAGCTTACTGAGGACATGTATCTAGGAAGGTATGGAGGTCGAAAATTAGGGTAGAAGGTTAGTAGGTAGCAGAGTGTTGTCGCACTTCATGCAGGAGAGGCAGGGGGCTAGCCTCCTATCCGCGTCTCCTTATTAGTAGTATTACTTAGTAATCGCATAGTTTCTTTTTCTTCACTGTTTAGTACTATTTGTTGCTTCATTTGCTCTGTATCCCATTATTTTGTTGTCTTATTTTCTTGCAATCTTGCTTCGATTCCTTCTTTTCTTTTGAGCTGAGGGTCTTTGTAAATAGCCTCTCTACCTCTCAAGATAGGGGTAAGGTCCCTCCCCGGACCCACTTGTGGGATTACACTGGGTATGTTGTTGTTGTTGACGCCAGTAGTTTGGGATTGAGGTTTAGAAAATCAAATGACACGGAATATTCCAAATCGTCATAGTTCCTACTCAGCCTATGTAATTCTAATTCCTAATCCAACCAATACAATTCAAAAAATAGAACAAGCGATCACGTGATTAGTAGCATGACAAGATTTCTTGTCATTGGTAATAAATAAAATAGAAATGGGGAAATGGGGAAACCTGAGCAAGGACAGGTTGGGGCAAATTGGAGCCTTTGAGAAAAGCAACGGCCTCAGGGCCACTGATCCGACCATCCTGATCCAAATCAGCTCGCCTGAAATACACCTCGAATTGATCCATAGACATTACTTAATTCGATTAATCCAACTAGATCTGTGTGTCAGTAAACCTATCCTTATCGGATCATTTGTTTATAGCATAGTTTGTTTGAAATAAAAACTCGGAAGGGTTTTAGAATGTCCGGTGGGTACAGAGAGGGTAAAGTGAAAAAAACACAGTGCATGCGCCGTGCTAGTTTTTCAAACCTTGGTTTTCATTTCAAATGAATGCTGTTGTTCTTCATCAATTAAATTATGATGATGACTGCTGAAATTTATTCATTTCCTCCTCCTTGCCATATATGTTGAATTTTTTGAAATTTAATAAATGATTTGTTAGAGCCCGTTTGGCTTAGCTTATAAGTTGCTCTTTTCAAATTTTTTTTTTAGTGTTTAGCTGATAGCTTATAAGCCATTTTATGCTTAAAATATAACAATAACGACCCAGTGAAATCTCATAACGTGGAGTCTGGAGAGGATATAGTGTACGCAGACCTTACTCCTACCAAGATAGGACGACTGTTTTCGAAAGACCCTCGGCTTATGCTTAAAATAAGCCCAAAAAATATAAGCTCTGTATCCCATTATAAGCTGAAAACAGCTTATAAGCCCTAACATTTCATGTATAGAAATTCGATATCTAAGGTTTAAGCCCATATTTTTTAGTTAAGTCATTGGATAGATCAATGAACACCGCCTTCTTCAATTGAAAATTTTCATAACAACGAGTCTCGTTTCCTCGTAATATCACTTGAATAAATTCATTTCCAGAGAGCTTTGATCAATGACAAGGTTCTTTGCATATGTATTTTTTATAATGCATCAAAATGTAGTTACCTGTTATTTGACACAAAGCTATCTGTTCCTTCTCATCTTGCTCCCTCCGAATTTCTTCTAGTTCTTGATCTTCGTCATCTAACAAATCACTTAAATGAGAAGATACCACGTTGCTAATATCCTAACTCTCCATTTAACTGAAAACAGAAATGACTCAAATCAGTAAAGAATGGAAGTTCTAAACAATAAAATTCATGCGAAATCTGTAGTTTCTAACTTCCAAGACAGTTTTGAACCCAACTCGAATAAAGTAGCCCTTTTACAAGATCGGTTGTAAGACCAGTTAACATAATACAGCGCTAGAGATGAACATATCACAAGCAGTAGCTACAACCATATGCTAGTTTGAAGCTCCAGCAGCTTTACTTTAGAACCTAATTTCTAAGAATTATTAGAAACTCCATTGTTTCAATAGTTTACAACTCTAAAATCAGTAAAGAATGCGACACTCATCTCTTTCTTCGCAAAATCACATTGTGCATCTCAAATTACTATTCTATCAGTAAACAATACGACACCCATACTTCCCACATGACTAATTCATTAAGGTCAACACAACAACACCAAAAATACATAAAGTTTACACGTACAACCATAAGGTTTAGGTATACAACCACAACGTCTAAACAAGAAGCAATAAATAAAGTTTACATGTACAACCATAATGTTCGAACATGAAACAATAAAAATATTTTACCACAACAACACATTCTTCACATTTTCTTAAGGTGTAACTGATAGTTATACTCCAACCAAGACTTCCGAACTTCGCCAGTAGTCATCTTAAGAAATAGTTGACGTACGTCTTTCTTAAGAAACATGTTGCAAGTATAGTTTTACATTTCACTCCCTTCAGGAATATCAAGAAAATTTGCCAACACGTTCATACACTTATCGATGACGGGATCATCTACTGAAGGAGATGTAAACAGTGCTTTTGTTAGACATAAACTCCATTAGTGAGTGTGTATCCTCTCTCATTAATGTTGCACCCGATTTTGTCTTACTTTTTTTTTACTTGAGTGCTAGTACCAATACCATCAATTGACTTTCGTCTTTTAAGTGATGGCTTAGGAAACATAAAAGATTCCACATTCTGTAAAACATCACTTTTATCACTCCTTTCATTATTAGGATTAATAAAGTGTTCTCTTTCATAGACATCAATATCATTTATTCCTTCTTCGTCGAGATCTACTCCAATTCTAGACAGTTGTTCTTTATTCGCTGCATGTGCTCTTTCTCCTATATCAAAAATATCATAAAACAACGCGTCATAATGAAACCATATGAGCGAAAGATCTATTTTCCTAAACTTTTTGTATCGATCATCCTCCTGTAACAAAAAGTTCAAAACTACTTTAAGCAAACCAAGAAATTTAGCAAAGAAAGAAACAAGAAAGGCATATAGAACAATGTGAGAGATGTAACTTAATTTTTCACTCTCAGCAATTATCATTTGCCATAATTATATTTTTCGTGGCATCCCATCCTAAACCTATCTCCCCTCTCATCAACTTCTTAAAAGGAGTCCAATTTCTTTTCATGCTATTCCAATGATTTTCATTTGTTTTTTATCATAGTGTCCTCCCTTCTCTGTCACGACCCAAATTCAAGGATCATGATGGCACCTGCACCCTCCTACCGATAGGCGTACCATTCTAGAGTAATAATTCATTTAGAAAGAAAAGTAAGAAAATCATTCACATCATTGAAATTATCCAAGCAGTCTTATCATAAATGTAGTAAGTACGGAGCAATGCTTAGTCAAATAAAACCTCAAAATTTGGTTGAACTCGTACAAAAGCTTCTACAGAAATTACAAGTCTTAGTCAATCCAGAAATACAAACTGTCTCAGAATGAAGGAACAAGATAATATAAAGTAGAGAGAGTCCAAAGTTGCAGATCCAGCTGTCGCTCACCCTAGAATCTTGGAATGATAGCCTTGGAATCAACCATGTGGAATAGTACTGGAGCACGGGTATGTATCTGTACCAGAAAATAGTGCAGCAGGTGTAGATGAGACAAAACCACTGGTACTCGATAGGTAACACATACAACATATAAAGGTTGAAACAGAACATCACACATCCAACATCTATATGCCTTTTTATAACCTTAATCATGTTCAACCCCAACAGACGGTAGCCAATAATCATGTGAGAATGCAATAAGTCAAATGAACGTAGCACTGGCCAAAACTCATACCCGGTACACACACGCTAGTGTTCATTCCATCTAGTCGTGACCCATGGGGGACTCACGAGGTCTACATACTTCTCAACACCATCCAACATGTACCCTCGGACTGGGTGAGAATCATATGAATCATATCATATCATGTTATATCATCTCCAGGCAACCCAAGCCATCATACCCATAATCATTTCCCTTCGGGCTTAAACACATCAATCTTACCTTTTTACCGGTCTCGACGGACCATCTCATATGTCATAAATGCCTCATCACAATGAATGTATAAATGTATGCATGCTTGGATAAGTACAAGATGCACGGTAACAAGTGTCATCAAAGGCATGAAGTAAGGAATGAATATGTACACATCATGAATCTCATATCACCTCAAGGTCAAGATTGATGCCACTTTCATACTATAAATGAGGTATGGTGTGATGAATGCAAAATAAGTCAATAATTTTCCACAAATCAGTCAAACATGGCTATCATAGACCAAATAAGAAACAACCATATCAACCTAAGTGGATTTATCACCACAACTAATGCCCGTAGGCCTATCATGTATTCCCCGACACAACATCCTAATCATGCAACAATTTCCCAAAACAGATACAGTGGTACCCACCTAAGTGTTCATCACAACCACTAAAGTGGGACCCCCTTCACCCACCCAATACCCCATCAACATTTATAGGTAATAGACGCCCTCCAATCGGAGTCTAAAAGAAGTAAACCATAACCTACCTCAAGGCTGAGCTGATGCTACGAACACTATACTTGAGCCTTCCCTTTTTGAAGTGCCTCCAAATGAGCAAAGTCTAACAAGATACTAATTTAATATTAAAAAACGATTCTAAAGACACCCATACTGTCATAGAAGAAATTTGGGTGGTGAAGTCAATTCAAAATCTCATTCCTAAACTCTAAGGGTCAAAACGGTAATTTATCTAGAATCTGAGTTCAACTATATGAAATTAGTATTCTAAAAGGTTACACGATTCTAACAACACCCATAATACTATGGTTTAACCCGGAACTTAAAATACACCCAAAACAACCACACCCGATCCCCAAGGGCAAAACCGGAAATTTAGTTTAAAAATAGTTTACCCAAAGCCCAAATAGCCTAATCCCAGAAAATCATGCAAATAATCATGGGTTGTTCTTCAATTTATCAAAACCCCCAATTTCAACCTAGGGCTAAAACCCCCAATTTTGTACTTAGGAGTCATGATTAGAATCATAAATAAATAGGAGAAATCATTAGTAATCACTTAGATAAAGGTCTAGGACTTACCCCAATGAAGAAACTTGCAAATAGCACTTGATTTCACCTTAAATCGAGCTCTATAGCTTCTAAAATGGTGTATGAAGAATGAAACTCGCATTTGGGGTTTAAATCTGCCTAGCTACTAAATGGCCTTCACGATCGTGAGGCCCTTCATTGCGATCACGAGGCATTCCCAGGCTGACTCATCGGGATCGCAAGGCTATGGCTCGCAATCGTAATGAACTGCAACTCCCCCCTGCCCCACATGTATTCCCTCGCGATTGCGAGCCACCTGGCGCCATCGCGAGTAAGGACACTAGAAAATTTTGGTTTTCACTAAGTCCCGATCCAACCCTCGAAACTCATTCGGAAACCCACAGACACAAACCAAACATGCATTTCAATCATAAAACAGGCTACCACACTCGCATTTCCACAAAAAGGTCATCTTGACCTGGGGTTGACTATGATCAACTTCAAAATACCAAAACTCAACTTTCCAACCCGAGATCTAAATCATACCTGAACGCCTCGAGACCTGAACCAGCTATACTACCAAGTCAAAAATCACGTTCTGGACCTGATAGAACTATTATAATTCGATTCCGGACGCGTTTACCCAAAGTTAACTATTCATCAACGTTTTTACTCAAAATCAAACTTAAGGATTTTAAACTTAGATTTCTCATCCCAATTCTAATCTGGTTACCTCGATAATCGTGCTGCCCATCCCAATAAGTCAAAAATACTAAACTAAGACTTAAGGAAGGGTTGTTTAGGAAAAATTGGGTGAAATCACTAAAACGACATGGCAGGTTGTTACGTCATCCCTCACTTAAACACACGTTCTACCTTGAATGTAAAGAGAAAGAAAGTACCTGAATCAACAAAAAGCTAGGGATATCTACTCCGCATATCCGACTCGATCTCCCAAGTAACCTCCTCGACCGGACGATGCTTCCATTGGACCTTCACCAAAGTTATCTTTTTGGACCTCAACTTCCGAATTTGCCTGTCTAGAATGGTAACTGGCTCTTCCTTAAAAGTCAAACTCTGATCAAGCAACACTGAATTCCACTGAATTAGATGAGAACCAATCCGAATAGTATTTCTTAAGCATCGAAACATGAAATACGAGATGAAAACCTGATAGACCGGGTGGAAAAGCCAACTCATAGGCCACTTCACCAACACGGTGAACAATCTCAAATGACCCAATGTACCTCGGACTAAACTTGCCTTTCTTCCCAAACCTCATCACACCCTTCATAGGTGAAACCTTCAATAGAACTCGCTCACCAACCATGAACTCCAAATCATGAACCTTTCTATCCGCATAACTCTTCTATCTACTCTGAGCAGTGAGGAGCCTCTCCTGGACCTACTTGACTTTATCCAAGGAATTTCGTAGCAAATTCGCACCCTAAGGCCTAACCTCAAACGCATCAAACCATCCAACAGGCGAACGACACCTCCTACTATATAATGTCTCAAATGGGGCCATCCCAATACTGGAATGGTAACTGTTGTTGTAAGCAAACTCCGCCAAAGTTAGAACTGGTCCCAATGGCTACCAAAGTCAATCATACAAGCTCGTAAGGTAAAAACCTAAGACTGACTATTGGTCTGAGGGTGAAATGTAATACTAAGCCTAACTCGGGTACCCAGCTCCTTCTGCATGGACCGCCAAATGTGAGATGTGAACTGAGTCCCTCGATCGAAAATGATAGAAATGGGAACCCATGCAAATAAACTACCTCCCTGATATAGATCTTGGTCAAATTATTTGAAAGTAGTCTGAATCAGTATGAAGTGAGCTGATTTGGTCAATAGTCCACAATGACATCAAATATCCCCAAAGTCTGTGGTCTCCCTACTACAGAGTCCATAGCAATCTGTTCCCACTTTCACTCGGGAATGAGCATCCTCTGAGTAATCTCACCGGGGTTTTGGTGCTCGTACTTCACTTGTTGGCAATTCAAATACCTAGGCACAAACTCTGCTACGTTCCTCTTCATACTACACCACCAATAATGTTGTTTCAAATCTCGATACATCTTTGCAGCCCCTAGATGAATAGAGTACCTCGAACCATGAGCCTCCTCCATGATCAATTTAGTCAAATCCCCCACTTGGGGAACACATACGCGACCCTTGATCCTCAAAACACCCTTATAATCTAGAATCTCCTCCTTGGACTAACCTTGCAACATCTTGTCCCGAATCTTACACAACTTCACATCATCGAAATGTCAGGCCCTAATCTGCTCCAATAAAGAAAAGCGTGCCTCCACACAAGCTAGAACCTTGCCAGGTTCTGAAATATCAAGTCTCACCACGTTATTTGCCAAAGACTGAGCGTCCATAGCCAACGGACGTGCAGTAACTTGTAACCAAGCTAGGCTACCCATACTCATTGACTTCTGACTTAGGGCTTCCGCCACTATATTGGCCTTGCCCTGATGATAAAGAATGGTCATATCATAGTCCTTGAGTAACTCCAATCATGTCCGCTACCTCAAATTGAGATCCTTCTGATTGGATATATGTTGAAGACTCCGGTGATCGGTAAACACCTCACAATACACACCATATAGATAATGTCTCCAAATGTTCGAAGTAAAGACCATCACAGCCAACTCCAAGTCATGAGTGGGATAGTTCTTATCGTGCACCTTTAACTGCCTCGAAGCATAGGCTATGAACTTTCCTTTTTTCATAAACACACACCCGAATCTGATCCAAGAAGCATCACAGTATATATTAAACCCCTCTTCCTCAACAGGTAAAGTCAAAATCGGAGCTGAAGATAATAAAGTCTTGAACTTTTGGAAGCTCGCCTCACACTCATCCGACCATTGGAACACCACATTCTTTTGAGTCAGTCCAGTCAAAGGTAATGAAATAGATGAGAATCCCTCCACAAAACGACAATAATAACTAGTCAGGCCAATGAAACTCCGAATCTCGATGATCAAAGTAGGTCTAACTTAGTCACTAACCGCTTCGATATTCTTAGGATCCACCATGATACCATCCTTGGACACCACAAGTCCCAAAAATGCCATAGAACTAAGCCAGAACTCACACTTAGAAAGCTTAGCGTAGAGTTGCTTTTCTTTCAAAATCCTAAGCACAATTCGCAAATACTGCTCATGCTCCTCTCTAATCCGGGAGTAAATCAAAATATCATTGATGAAAATGATCACAAAAGAATCCAAGTATGGCCAGAAGACACCGTTCATCATATCCATAAAGGCTGCTGGGGGCATTGGTCAGTCCAAAGGACATAACCAAAAACTCATAATGACCATAACGAGTCCTGAAAGCCGTCTTAGGGATATCTTCTGCCCTAATCTTCAATTGCTGATAGCCGAACCTCAAATCAATCTTAGAAAAGACTGAAGCACCTTAAAGTTGATCAAACAAATCATCAATGCAAGAAATGGGGTACTTGTTCTTAATGGTAACCTTGTTCAACTACTATAATCGATACACATACGCATGCCCCCATTATTCTTCTTTACAAATAATACCAGAGCCCCCATGGTGAAACACTAGGCCTGATGAATCCTTTACGCAGTATGTCTTGCAATTACTCCTTCAATTCCTTTAACTCTGAGGGAACCATCCGATATGGAGGAATAGAAATAGGATTGGTGCTCGACTCCAAGTTAATACAGAAATCAAGATCACGATCAGGCGGAACACTTGGTAAATCTGTCGGAAAAACATTAGGAAATTCCCTCACTACTAGCACCGACTTAAGGGGAGAAGTGTCTGCACTAGTATCCCGAACATATGCTAAGCATGCCAAACACCCCCTCTTAACCATCTGTCTGGCCTAAAGGTAGGATGTAACCTTCTGTAATGACATTTCTATTCTTTATGGGAAATTAGGACTCTGTTAGGAATTCCGAGGCCGCGGGTAGATTCGTGAGGTGTCTTTTTGTATGTATGCATGCTTTGTGTTGTGTTTTTGAGGCCTTGGATGAAATATGGGGTGATTGGGGGAAAAGCTAGAGAAAATCGAGCTTACTGCCCAAAATGCACCGCTGAGACGGTAGGAGTACTGCTGCAGCGGTACCGCTTTCAGCGGCCAGCCACTTTCTCTTAGGCCATTGCCCGCTACAGCGATGCCGCTATAGCGGGGTGGTGACCGCTATAGTGGTGAGCAAATATTTCTTGGGTCCGCTATAGCGGGACCGCTGTAGTGGCGTAGTGACCGCCACAACGATCAATGGGAAGGCAGAATCGGGTTTTTAATGCCTTAGTTTTATATTTTCATTCATAACATACCAACACACTTTCCAACAAGCACCTAGAGAGGATTTTCAAGCTAGGGCAAGTTAACCTTGAGAGGTAAGTCTCTTTGCTTTCCATTCCACCATTCCATTCCCTCTGTTATTGTAATCATCTTCATGGGTCTTTAATGGTGAAAGTGAAGTAGGAACCCTAAAATATCAATAAACCTTCTAAACTTGATGGGTTGGGATTATTAACGCGTATTTGTCATTTAAATGGATTGATTAGTTGCTATTTGTCACAAATTAAACATTTAGAATAGTAAACTAAGCGATTGAGACCTAGGGTTCTATAAAAATAGTGTCTTTGCCATAGAAAACTGTTTGTAATGGGAATGTTGGATAGAATATGGTATAAATTGATAGTTTATGAATATTAGGGGCTTTGATAGGTTGTTGATCACCTAGAAAGTCATCCACTCTTAGAATGGGGAGAGGGAAGGGTATTTCTTGCCTTGGTATTTGCAAATTGAGTAATGTGACTCATTGAGCCTTCTATTTTTAGACCACGAACGTATTGAGGCTTTGAGGAAAGGAAAGGCTGTAGCAGAGTGACATGCATTGTTTTAGCTCTACTTTGACGTAGGTTACGGTTTACTTAAGTTAGACTTTGGTTAGTTGATTGTATGTTTGGTGATCCCTTAGGAGAAAACATGTCTAGTTTTTATGCATGGTATTGTGTGGTCAATTCCTATGTGAATGTGATTGATTGATTGTCTAGGCTCCGTGCCATTATTTTTGTGTGATTAAATCTACAGTGGCTGTGTTATGATGAGAAGCTAATATAACCTTCTCAAGGGTATCGCGAGATGGAATGATGAGTTGAATTCTTGATATTGGAAAGGTAAGAAATAATGTTATGTAAAAGGTATAGAAAGGCACTTATGTGACCTAGATTATGGGCGCGTAGTCGGAGGTTAGTTCCGGAAACGAGAGGTACATCGAAATGTCCCGCGTCCGAGGTTCGTTTCGGAGCGGAGGTTTATGCTCGAGTTCGAGGACTGTTTCAGAATGAGTGGTACATGGATACCATGGGTCCCCTGCAGGTCATGACTACTGAGCTGAGACATCAGCTAGCATGTATGTGCAGTGCGTGCGGTATTTGTGGTAAATTTATTTCCGTTGTTTGACTTACGTGATTGTGATGACATCTTGGTGGTTGATTGTGATTGTTCTTGGTTGACTTGCTGTGGTTTAGTGATATTCATGACTGTCGACCGACTTATTTTATTCTATTGATTTTACGAAATATGCATGATACTAATCTTAGTCGACCTATGTTGCTTACCGGTACATAATGTTTATACTGATACTACCTTGCTGCATTCTATGAGTGCATATTTTGTTGTAGAGAGCACTGATCGTCCTCACATCTAGCGTGGAGGTTAATTGCTGACAGATTTTGGGGTGAGCTTTTTCCATGCCAGGCCGGCCGAAGATCTTCTTGTTATGATGTCTTTTCGTACCCTAGACATTATGGATTACTTACTTGTTAGACTTCAGATTCTTAGAAATGTTTTTGGCTTAGAGTCCTGTACGATGACTTTCGGATTTTGGGGATTGTAATAGTTAGAACTTCCGCACTTACTACAGTATTTATAGCATGATTTACTTGTTCTTTTGTTGTTAAATGAGTAATAATTGTTTAGCTTGATTAGTATAAAATCGGATTGAACGGATTAGGTGTTTTGTATGTTGGTTCGCCCACTAGGATTTAGATGGGTGCCAGTCATGGCGGGTTGGGTCATGACAAAGTTGGTATCAGATCCTTAGGTTCGTCGATCTCATCGTACCAGGACATGTCTAGCAGAGTCTTGTAGATCGGTACAGAGACGTTTGTACTTATCTTCGAGAGGTTGCCAGACACTAGGAAAACTCCATTTTCTTTCTCCTTTCGTGCTACTTGATTACAATTGGTATCTGCTGATTCAAATTGATATCTGACTATCCTTCATTCTCTCACAGATGGCGAGAACACGCGCGGCAGCAGCTAGAGGAAGAGGTGGAGGCAGAAGAGCTGGCAGAGGGGTGGCCCCAGCTGGGAATGGCGTCCCAGTGGTTAACCCCATGCCTCCAGTGGTCCCTAACGAGATAGCGGGAGTTGCAGCCGCACCAGCCCAACCAGCAGCAGTACCAGTTCTACCAGGAGCTGCAGCTGCTCAGGGTATACCAGACGCGATGGCACAAGTGCTGAATTTGTTGCATGGGTTAGCACAGGCCGGAGCTATACCAGTGGGTCCAACAGGTAGGGGCGTAGGGGTAGCGGCTCCAGATCTAGACAGAGCACAGGCTCCGGGGGTTCAGCACGCAACAGCGGTGGCCCTCGCTTGGATGAGGTTTCGGGTTTTGAGGCCTTCCCGAGGCCTGTTATAGGGCCAGTGACGACTGGTAAAGAACATGATATGTTTTGGAGGTTCATAAAAATGAAGCCTCCTGTGTTTTATGGTACTGAGTCAGAGGACGCATATGAGTTCATCATCGACTGTCATGAGCGGCTCCATAAAATGGGGGCCGTGGATAAGTACGGGGTAGAGTTTGTGACGTTCCAGTTCTTCGGTGATGCCAAGCTTTGGTGGAGGGCTTATGTGCAGTGTAGGCCAGCTGACTCTCCTCCGTTGACTTGAGTCCGGTTTTACTCTGTGTTTCTGGACAAGTACATTTCGCGTACTCTGAGGGACCGAAGGAAGGATGAATTCGCTACTATTGATCAGGGGAACTCGTCGGTTGCTTTGTATGAGTCCCGTTTCCACTCCCTATCTCGATATGCTCTTCAATTGTTGCCCACTAAGGGGGAGAGGATATGGCAGTTTATGAAGGGGTTGAACACTGAGCTTCAGTTATCGGCTCTTCAGCTTGTAGCCAGTGGGGCTTCATTCCAGGAGGTAGTGGAGCACGTCCGTACTGTTGAGAGTATTAGGCAGGAGAGTCATATGAAGCGTGTAGAGAAGAAGGCCCGTAGGGTTGGGATATTCAGGGCATCCGGTTTAGTCTGCGATGCAGGTGTCGGTTGGGGGCCCATCAGGGGCAAATTATCAGGCTTCCAGTCAGCATAGAGGCTACACTGCTTCATCAGCATCTGTTCAGCGGCCTACGCTGGACCATGCTTGCTTTAAGTATGGTGAGATAGGGCATATTAAGAGGTATTTCCCCTTACTTAGACAGAGTGGGTAGGGGACTCAGTATCAGACACCCCGAGCTCTATTTGCACCAGATAGATGGGGTAAAGATCACGCACCAGTAGGGCGGGGCGGCCCTACTGTGGGTAGGGGTGGTGCCCACCCTAACCAAGGCGGTTCTCAAGCAGGTAGAGGCGGACAGCAGCCCGACAGAGGCGGGGCTCAGACTGGTAATGGTAATCGCGGTGGTACGCAGGCAACAGGGGGCACGGTCATTTGTACGCCTTCCTAGTTAGACTCGAGGCTGAGGCCTCCAATGCAGTTATCACAGGTACTATCTCCATTTATGACTGTATGGCTTCTGTTTTGTTTGATCTGGGTTCTACTTTTTCCTATGTATCTGCCTATTTTACTGTGGGTCTGGAGATGATGTGTGATACTCTTGATATCCCTATTTTTGTGTCTACTCCTGTTGGGGATTCTGTGGTAGTGGATAGCGTCTACCCTTCGTGTGTAATTTCTTTTGTGGGATATAATACTTGGGCAGATTTGATGATCTTAGACATGGTAGACTTCGATGTAATTATGGGTATGAGTTGGTTGTCCCCACATTATGCTATACTTGATTATCATTCTAAGACTGTTACGCTAGCCATGCCCGGGGCACCCAGACTCGAGTGGAAGGGTAACTTTAGTCCCCTTCCTAAGAAAGTAATATCCTTTGTTCGTGATAGGAAGCTAGTAGAGAAGGGTTTCTTAGCTTATCTGGCACATATTCATGATACCAGTGCAGATACTCCATCCCTTGATTCTGTCCAGTGGTACGCCAGTTTGCGGATGTGTTTCCCACGAACTTGCCTGGTATGCCACCGGATCGGGATATTGACTTCAGGATTGACTTAGACCCAGGGACTCATCGTATCTCCATCCCACCTTATAGGATGGCACCAGCAGAACTCAGGGAATTGAAAGAGCAGTTGCAAGATCTTCTGAGTAAAGGGTTTATTTGCCTGAGTGCCTCTCCGTGGGGTGCTCCTGTGCTGTTTGTTAAGAAGAAGGATGGGTCAATGCGTATGTTTATTGACTACCGTCAACTGAATAAGGTAACTGTCCGAAAAAAGTATCCCATTCCCCGTATTGATGACTTGTTTGATCAGTTACAAGGAGCTTCGGTGTTCTCGAAAATTGACTTTAGGTCAGGGTACCATCAGTTGAAGATTCGATCAGAGGATGTTCCTAAAACTGCTTTTCGGACTAGGTATGGGCACTATGAGTTCTTGGTTATGTCTTTTGGGCTTACAAATGCCCCAGCTCTGTTCATGAATTTGATGAACAATGTGTTCAAACCCTACTTAGACTCATTCGTAATAGTGTTCATTGATGATATCCTGGTGTACTCTAGGAGTAAGGGAGAGCATGAGAAATATTTGAGAATTGCTCTTGGAGTATTGCGAGAGAAGGAGTTGTATGCTAAATTCTCCAAGTGTGAATTCTGGTTGTCTTCTGTGTCTTTCTTGGGGCATGTTATTTCGAAGGAGGGTATTATGGTGGATCCTTAGAAAATTCAAGCAGTCAAGGAATGGGCTAGGCCCACATCAGTGATCGAGATCCGTAGTTTTGTGGGTCTGGCTAGCTACTATCGTCGGTTTGTGAAAGTGTTTGCTTCGATTGCTTTTCATATGACCCGTTTGACTCAGAAGGAGGTACCATTTCAGTGGTCCGATGAGTGTGAGGAGAGCTTTCAAAAGCTCAAAACATTGTTGACTACAACATCGATTCTGGCATTGCCCGTCGAGGGCAAGAATTTTGTTGTTTATTGTGATGCTTCACGTTCTGGTTTGGGTGCTATTTTGATGCAGGAAAGGAAGATGATTGCTTATGCTTCTCGGCAGTTGAAGGCGCATGAGAAGAACTATCCTACTCATGATCTAGAGTTGGCAGCGGTGGTGTTTACGTTGAAAATCTGGAGGCACTACTTGTATGGTGTTCATTGTGAGGTGTATACAGACCATGACAGTTTGCAACATGTGTTCACTCAGAAAGATCTGAACTCTAGACAGCGAAGGTGGATGGAACTGCTGAAGGACTATGACATCACCTTTTTATATCACCCTGGTAAGGCTAATGTGGTAGCTGATGCATTGAGCCGGAAGTCGGCTAGTATAGGAAGTCTGGCTCGTTTAATTTCTTCTGAGCGTCCGTTGGCTAGAGAGGTGCAGACTCTGGCTAACAGTTTTATGAGACTGGATATTTCTAACACAGGCAAGGTGTTGGCTTGTGTTGAGGCTCGTTCATCATTTTTAGAACAGATTAAAGCTAAGCAGTTCGAAGATACTAAGCTATGTAAAATACATGATAAGACGTTGCGTGGTGAGGCCAAGGAGGCCGTGATTAATGAGAAGGGTGTGCTGCGAATCAAAAGGAGAGTGTGTGTGCCACGTGTGGGTGACTTGATTAACACCATTCTGACAGAGGCTCATAGTTCGAGGTATTCTATCTATCCTTGTGTCACTAAGATGTATCATGATTTGAGGCAACATTACTGGTGGACTAGGATGAAGCGGGATATTGTAGAGTTCATTGCTCGGTGTCTAAATTTCCAACAAGTGAAGTATGAACATCAGAAACCTGGGAGTACATTGCAGAGAATGCCCATTCCTGGATGGAAGTGGGAAAGAATAGCCATGGATTTCGTAGTTGGTCTTCCGAAGACGTTAAGGAAGTTTGGCTCTATCTGGGTTATTGTTGATAGGATGACTAAGTCTGCCCACTTTATTCCGGTGAAGATAACTTAGGATGCAGAGAAGTTGGCTAAAGTTTACATTCGGAAGGTACTTAGACTCCACGGGGTTCCCATCTCCATCGTGTCTGGCAGGGGCACCACGTTCACATCCAGGTTTTGGGAGTGTCTGCATGAGGAGTTGGGTACCAGGTTAGATCTTAGCACAGCCTTCTATCCTCAGACTGACGGGCAGTCTAAGCGAACTTTTCAGGTTCTGGAGGATATGCTTCGTCCGTGTGTGATAGATTTTGGTGGGCATGGAGATCAGTTCTTGCCCTTAGCCAAATTTGCTTACAATAATAGCTATCACTCGAGTATTGATATGGCTCCGTTTGAGGTGTTGTATGGGAGGAGGTGTAGGTCTCCTATTGGATGGTTCGATGCGTTTGAGGTGAGGCCTTGGGGCACTGATCTTCTGAGAGAGTCCCTAGAGAAGGTGAAGGTGATTTAAGCCAATCTTTTGGCAGCACATAGTACGCAGAAGGAGTATGCGGACCACAAGGTCCGAGATCTTGAGTTTGAGGAAGGAGAGCAAGTGCTGTTGAAAGTCTCACCCATAAAGGGTGTGATGAGGTTTGGGAAGAAGGGCAAGCTTAGCCCGAGGTTCATTGGTCCGTTTGAAATTCTCAAACGTGTGGGAGAGGTGGCTTACATGTTAGCTTTACCTCCGGGTTTATCAGGCGTTCATCCGGTGTTCTATGTGTCGATGTTGAAGAGGTGCCACGGTGATGGTTCCTGTATCATCCGTTGCGATTCGGTTTTGTTAGATGAAAATCTGTCGTATGAGGAAGAGCCCTTCGCGATCTTAGACAGGGATGTCCGCAAGTTGAGGTCCAAGGAAATAGCCTCCATAAAAGTTCAGTGGACGAATCAACCAGTGGAAGAAGCTACTTGGGAAATAGAGTCGGATATGCGTAGCAAATACCCTCAGCTTTTCGCCGAGTCAGGTAACTCCTCCCTAGTTTTCTCACCCTTGTCCGTTCGGGGACGAACGGTGTTTAGTTGGTATCTAATGTACCGACCCTTCCAGTCGTTATGGGAAACTAGGAATCTATTGGGAATTATGAGGCCGCGGATAAATTTGTGAGGTGTCTTTTTGTATGTATGCATGCTTTGTGTTGTGTTTTTGAGGCCTTGGATGAAATGTGGGGTGATTGGGGGAAAAATGGAGAAAATTGAGCTTACTGCCCAAAATGCACCGCTGAGGGGGTGGGAGTACCGTTGCAGCGGTGGGCTGACCGTTTCTAGTAGCCATCCACTTTCTCTTAGGCCATTGCCCGCTACAGCGATGCCGCTATAACGGGGTGGTTACCGTTATAGCGCTGAGCAGATTTTTCTTGGGTCCGCTATAGCGGTGGCTTGGCCGCTATAGCGGGACCGCTGCAGCGGGGTAGTGACCGCCGCAGCGGTCGACGGGAAGGCAGAATCAGGTTTTTAATGCCTTAGTTTTATATTTTCATTCATAACACACCAACACACTTTCCAACAAGCACCTAGAGAGAATTTTCAAGCTAGGGCAAGTTAACCTTGAGAGGTAAGTCTCTTTGCTTCCCATTCTACCATTCTATTCCCTCCGTTATTGTAATCATTTTCATGGGTCTGTAATAGTGAAAGTGAAGTAGGAGCCCTAAAATATAAATAAACCTTCTAAACTTGATGGGTTGGGATTATTAACGCGTATTTATCATTTAAACGGATTGATTAGTTGTTATTTGTCATAAATTGAACATTTGCAATAGTAAACTAAGCGATTGAGACACAGGGTTCTATAAAAATGGTGTCTTTGCCATAGAAAACTATTTGTAATGGGAATGTTGGATAGAATGTTGTATAAATTGATGGTTTATGAATATTAGGGGCTTTGATAGGTTGTTGATCACCTAGAAAATCATCCACCCTTAGAATGGGGAGAGGGAAGGGTATTTCTTGCCTTGGTATTTGCAAATTGAGTAATGTGACTCATTGAGCCTTCTATTTTTAGACCTCGAACGTATTGAGGCTTTGAGGAAAGTAAAGGCTGTAGCAGAGTGACAGGCATTGTTCTAGCTCTACTTTGAGGTAGGTTACAATTTACTTAAGTTAGACTTTGGTTAGCTGATTGTATGTTTAGTGATCTCCTTAGGAGAAAGCATGTCTAGTTTTCATGCATGGTATTGTGTGGTCAATTCCTATGTGAATGTGATTGATTGATTGTCTAGGCTCCGTGCCATTATTTCTGTGTGATTGTGTAGACACCATGGGTCCTCTGCAGGTCATGACTACTGAGCTAAGACATCAGCTAGCATGTATGTACAGTGCGTGCGGTATTTGTGGTTAATTTATTTCCGTTGTTTGACTTACGTGATTGTGATGCTTGGCATCTTGGTGGTTGATTGTGATTGTTCTTTGTTGACTTACTGTGGTTTAGTGATATTCATGACTATTGACTGGCTTGTTTTATTCTATTGATTTTACCAAATATACATGATACTAATCTTAGTCGACCTATGATGCTTACCGGTACATAGTATTTTTACTGATACTACCTCGCTGCATTCTTTGAGTGCATGTTTTGTCGTAGAGATCACTGATCGTCCTCACATCGAGCGTGGAGGTTAATTGCTGACAGATTTTGGGGTGAGCCTTTTCCATGCCAGGCCACCCGAAGATCTTCTTGTTATGATGTCTTTTTGTACTCTAGACATTATGGATTACTTACTTGTTAGACTTCATATTCTTAGAAATGTTCGGCTTAGAGTCCTGTATGATGACTTTCAGATTTTGGGGATTATAATAGTTAGAACTTCCGCACTTACTATAGTATTTGTGGCATGATTTACTTGTTCTTTTGTTGTTAAATGAGTAATAATTGTTTAGCTTGATTAGTATAAAACCGAATTGAACGGATTAGGTGTTTTGTATGTTGGTTCGCCCACTAGGATTTAGATGTGTGCCACTCATGGCGGGTTGGGTCGTGACACCTTCTTTGGTGCGTGACTAATATATCCCTTCCACTCTAACCTAGGGATTCTCAGCTTGGCTAACGTGACTGTCTTAGCGTGACAGTCCAAGATCATGTGATAACGGGACAACCAATCTGTTACACCTCAGAAATTTTTTTGTTGATGCACAGTAGATGGACTAACGAAGGGAACGAAGCATACGATGTTTCAATAAGTAAAAAAAAATAGCATTGGCTGATCCTAATTGAGATTTCGAAGGCATTCGAGGTAATAGAAGGAAGTTTGCCAAGAAAGGCAAGGCATACGTTTTGTATCGGAAAGGATCTATGAGTAACAAATTAATGATGACTTAATGATGTTTTTGAGAAGAGCTATAACGTCCCTTAGATTGTTAATGAGGTGTTAAACAAGTGTTAAGAAGGTTCCATAAGGATTGGAGATCAAACGAGTCGACGAGAACGACATCGGAATAGCTGGGCATTATATGGCCCAACTTACTAGCCGTATAAATTATACTGGCGTACGTTAGGCCGTATATTTAGCCCAGATTAGCAGCATTCACTGGACCAAATCGACGGCCAGACATACGGTCAGTATAATTTATACGGACCGTATGTTGGTCTGTAGAAACAAGACGGGACAGATTGTGTATTATCAATAAGGGGATCAAGTTCATTTCATTTCATTTCCACTTCACTCCCCTTCTCTCTAGAACTCTCTAGAACATTTATCCACACTTCACCTACAAGAATCCAAGAGAGATTAAGGATCAACTTCATCAAACCAAGGAAATCAAGTGTAAGAAACTCATTAAAGTTCATCCAAGTCAACAAATTCCTAAAGGAACTAGGGTTTTGGATCAAGTGAAGTCTTTCCACTCAAGGCTCATTCCCACACTATCTTAGGTAAGTTTTATGATCATTCCATGTTGTTTAAGATATTGAGAGGTTGAAAGACTTAAATTTTGAAAGGAGATAGAAAATGGGTTACAAAGATGAGAATAATGAGATTTTGAGTAGTAGCTTGGGATGAGTCATGATTCTTGATATGTTGTGATTATGATTATGTTATAAATGATATTAAGGACATGGGATAAGAATTAAATGTGAGTAAATGTAATAGTGAACTATGACCATGATTATGGAGGAATTGAAGTGAAATTGTGAAATGTGGATAATGTAGAGTAAACGAAGATTGTTGGTTATGATATTGTGAATGTTGTTATAGATGTTTGGGAGTTGATATATGATGTAAGGAAAGTCGTATAAACAAAGGAAATGCCGCCCAATTCTCTCTAGCTTTAGTTGAGCATGTTCATGTGATCGATTAGCTAATGTTAATACGCACTCTCTTCAAGGTAGAGACGTGAGCATTGAAGGGGAACGATCAAGCGATAGAATAGCCAAACGAAAATGTATGTAAGACTAGTCCTTTCCTTCTAAGGCATGACTCCGATGGCATAAATTTTCCTATTTTTCCATGACTTTCTTACATTCCGGAAAATTATGAGTCTATGTTCATAAAGGGCTTCATATGAGATAAAGGAAAAAGATATGTTATGAGCACGACGACAATAATAGTGATAATGATAATGATAATGATGACGATGTTAATAGTGATAATGATAATGATGATGGCGATAATACTGATAACGATAATGACGACGACAATAATAGTGATGATGATAATGACGACGACAATAATAATGATGATGATAATGATGACGACGATAATACTGATAATGATAATCATGACGATGTTAATAGTGATAATGATAATGATGACGACGATAATAGTGATAACGATAATGATGACGACGATAATGGTGATGATGATAATGATGATGGTGATTCAATAATAGAAATCGGGAGTTTATATACTTTGTGTCACCCCGATAGTGTCGAATGTTTCTCTCGGATACATATGTATGTTATAAAAGTATGAATGCTATGTTGTGACACCGATCCTATATGGCCGGGTATGATATCTATTGCGCGCACACCATTGTAGTTGGGTACGTATAACACTGAGCCTTGGTAGGGCCAGGTACGGATACCACTGAGACTTGGTAGAGCCAGGTACAGATACCACTAAGCCTTGGTAGGGCCAGGTACAGATACCACTGAGCCTTGGTAGGGCCAGGTACGTATAACACCAAGCCTTATTATGGCTGGGTACGTAAGACACCGAAGTTAGATGGTCGGGTATGATACTACTATGTATTCAAATGTATGAAAAGGAAGTTTCCTAGTAGAAAGAGGATAAGTAAGTATAACGAGCATCGTAGAGGTATACCTAGCTCTCTCTCATTTCGTAACTCGTCCATACTATGTTATTTCATATGCTTTCATTATGCTATTGATTATGCTTTACATACTCAGTACATTATCCGTACTGACGTCCCTTTGCCTGGGGGCACTGTGTTTCATGCCACACAGCCCCATATTGCTTTGCAGGAAAGTTGTCCAGGAGTCTGACTATAGGATGTTCCAGGCTGTTAGCTGGATTGGTAGATTCCATTCGGTTCAGAGTGATACCGCGTCGGAGTATGTTCTCATGAGCTGAGTCACACAGATTATGGGTATGTTGGGGTCCTGTCCCAACTTAGGTTTTGATATCATATCTTATGTTAGAGACTTTTGCAGACAGAGTCATGTATACAGTACATTAGCCTTGTAAGCAGCTATGTAAGCCGATGTAGCATTATGCATTTCTTTACGGATTCATACTATTACCGCTTTTTACTTGAGTTAAGAAAGATGAAAAGAATGTTTTGAAAGGCCTTCATTTTGCACATCATTTCACGATTAAGAGTCCAGTAAGACCATGAGTATAACGAGAACTAGCGGGTTCGCTCGGCTCTAAGTGAGGGTCGGGTGCCCATCATGCCCTATCAGAATTAGGGTGTGACACAATCCCTACCTAAGATGATGTCGAAATCCACCATATCTAGAATCTTCAAATCCGCCCAGGTGTTGTATTCCATCAAAGTAACAAAGCAAGATCAATACACCCGATCCACCACTACAGAATCCCCAACCGGAGTAGAAACACTAATAGAAAAACCAAGCGACTCACATAACACATCTAGACCCAAGAGTAGAAACGTAAGAATAATTAGAGCCCAGGTCAAACAATGTCATAACTGGCCGATGACAAACTGAAATAATACCTGTAATTACTGCATCAAGAAGCCTTAGCCTCTGGCCTGCTAGGAAAACAATAGAAATGACCTTGTCTACTCTCAGACTGAGTACCCCATGACCACAATGGTCTCACTGAGCTCTATCCCCAGCTGACTGAGAACCACCTGATAGATGACTGCCTCAGCCAGACTGCAAACCCCTTCTGCCAGAATATCTACCTTCTCTAGCTAGCTGTGTTGGAGGCCTAGGTGCCTGTAACCGAGTGCTTTGGTGGGATCCACCCTATCTAAGTCCGGGACACTCTCTCTCTAAATGCCCCGGGTCCTCACACTCATAGCAAGTCTTGATTGTCGCGGGTTGATGAACTAATATTGAAGACCTAGAATTCCTTCCTCAGCCTGAGTGTCAAGAATAAAAACCCCGAAATGTCTGCCTTGAACGACACTCTTCTCAAATACCATTGTGGTTATCAATCCCCTCCAAGGTAACGTGAGTGTGGTCGATACTCACTGTGCCACGAGGAACCACCTGCTGAAGTCAGAAGTGTTGACTGAATGGGTCGACTGTAATGGTGATGATAGCCTCTACCATAGTTTCCCCCACTTATAGAGAAGGAACCACTAAAACCGCAAGATCTACAAGCTCTTTTGTCGTCACCCCTGTCATAGAATTGAAACCTCATTGACTCGATATCCTTAGCATGATCCACTACAATATGAAAGGAAGCCCTAAAAGCTACCACCTACAACATTGCCAATCGAAGCGGAAGGGCCAATTCCTTCACGAACCTCCTCACTCTATCCTCAGTGGGGAGTAGCAACACAACATAACGAGCCAGAGCGTGAAATCGAGACTAGCACTCTACAACCGATAACTCTCTTTGCTCCAGGATGGCGAACTTATCCCTTTTACTTTCTCTCAAACTAAGGGAAACATACTTCTCTAGAAACACATGATAAAACCGAGTCCAAGTCAAATGAGGCGACCCAGCTAGTCGGCACTCAACGTTAGACCTCTACCACTGCTTAGCATCCCCAATCAACTAAAAAGAAACATATTCCGCTCAGTGGGACTCTACTACTCCTGACTTATGGAGCCTCCCATGACAACTGACGATGAACTCATACACATCCTCCTCGGGAGTACCATAGATACAAGGAGACTTCATCCTGGTGAACTGATTAAATATCTTCTTCTCTTCTCAGGTCATAACTGGTGAGGAGAAAAATCAGGTGCTGGTATCTCATCAAGGGGAGCCATAGTGGCAGCGGGCCATATCTCCTGAGTTTGAAATTGCTCGGGAGGCTAACCTCTGGCACTAGTCTGTGACCCTCTGGTGTAGCCTGAAAAGCATCGTCCTGGGTTAAACCTTGAAGTAAACTCAGAATGTGCACGATGGCATCCTGGAGGACTGGTGGAACAATGATCTCAAAAGGTGTCTGGGCTAGTCCTTACCTCTCCTCCATCATAGGCCCGTTGATCGCTCAAATTGCACCTACTAAATGGCGTAAAGTGGACATTGTTAAATATAGTAACCTAATTAGGTTGGGGTCGAATCACACAGGGAATAAGGTGTGAAAAGGTTACTAAGGTAGTTGAGTACTTACTTGTGGTCTAATTTCGTATTCCGATGAGTTTGTAAAAGATTGTTTTGTTTACTAATAGCCCGTTTGGATTGGCTTATAAGTTGCTTGTAAGTTATTTTCAGTTTTTTTGAGTGTTTAGCTGGCCAGCTTAAAGTCATTTTGTGCCTAAAATAAGCTCACAAAAATAATTGGGCCCATTTGACTTAGCTTATCTAAAGCAGCTTATAAGCCAAAAAAAATAAGTTAGACTACCCCAACTTATTTTTTTAGCTTATAAACTGTTCGCAGCTTATAGGCATAAGCCCATCCAAACAGGCTCTAACTATTTTTCTTTGATTGTAATCAATTTGAATAAAGAAACCAAGGTTATGTCCCCTTTTAGATGAAGTGTAACGCTATAGGTATTGATCTGACATGATTCTAATGGATTGTTGTAAGAATGCACTTAACCTCTATTTGACTTCCTAATATTTCCCAATAGTTAGAATTTATTTTTCTTTATGATTTTCCCAAATATAAAAGAGTTGATATGAAGAACAATTAATATGTGCCAAGTAAATTCCTCTTATTTATAAGTGAATTTATTAAACGAGGGTTAACGCCCCGAGTTCTTGTTACTTGTTCCTACGAAACCCTAATTTGTTTTCCCAAATGAAGTAAGGTTTATGGCTTAAGATAATGTTTGCAGCCATCAGCTAACATTGAAGAATAAAGAAGAAGTAAACCCTAACAACCTATTATGCATATATCAATCCCAATCACCCAATCACATAACACCTATTATTGGGTTCACAACCTTAGTATTAAATTTAGCTACTCATAATAGTTAATACAAAACAAGATATTGAAGAAGTCATTAATTCTAAGTATTGAATAAAGAAGATGAAAAGTAATTTTCGTGTTCACCAAAAGCTTCCACAAAATAGAGTATTCAATGCTATGAAGTCAAGGAATAAAGTCTGACTAAGAATAATACACAAAACCCTAGGATAAACTATTTATAAGGTCCCACAAATGCTGAATTAAATTTGACAAAAGTGCCCTTGGCAGAATTAGATACGGCCCCGTACAATGAAGTACAGTCACTCAATTTGATCTTCTAGGTCAACATATACGTCCCACTTATATGGCCCGTACAATGAAGTACGGTCCGTATATTGCTTCATACTTGTCTTCCTTCAGTTCTTCATCTTCAAAGTACGAGACCAAATATGGCCTGTACAAATATATACGGTCCGTAAAAGTCAATTATATCCAACATCTTCCAATTTGAACTTTCTGTTTATTGCTCTTCTGAAAAACGATCAGGAGTATGGCTCGTACAAATATGTACGGTCCGTACTTCTCTAATTTGTGGCTAGTTAATGCAATTTCCTTGTTTTTTTTCCTTTGAACCATCAATTATCTGAAACACAACAAAAACACATCAAAACAACACAAACTTGCTTAAAAACAAGTAAAACTTATCATCAAATGCTATCAAATGTGTCGTAATTCCACGACACATCAACATCCCCAACTTAAAGTCTTTGCTTTTCCTCGACCAAGTAAAACAACTCAGAGTTCAAAACTAATGCTCAGATATCACAAAATAAAAATGTCTACAGTGGTTTTGGTTTCGAACTATCGGCATGCATGTTCCTCAAAGATAACCACCTCACATTTTATAATCACGAACGCAACACATGACTCAGATTCACTACACTCACAATGACGCTTCAATCTATGACATCACATTATCAAAAGTATCACTGCACGTATAAATGTCGCTTCGGGTGGTCACTCCGTTTTACACATTCAACCCTTATGCCCTCACACAGACTAAAGAATGTCTCAAACACACATGCACAAGAAGAATAGGGATAGAGGCAAAGAAGAAAATAAAGCACCACACTCAAAAATAAATTCACGCACTACAGATGAAAATGCCATATGCTTTCCCTATTTTCAATGGTGTCAACTTCGGATGATTCAGTTGCGATCACACTTGGACTTTTTCTTTGCTTGTAATATAGGCTTAGGGGCACGTAGGATAAATATTTAGATAATAGTGACTCACCCTCCTTGAACACTATACCTCTTAGCGTTTATTTCTTTGTGTTTTTTTTCCCGTTTTCGTCCTTTCTCTTCTCTCAATCCATTAACCTCGGTGTGGTCTACAGTTACTGCCGTGATTTCTTACACAAACACAAAATATTTTTTTTTTATTTTTATTCTTATCTGATGCAAGCACTTACACGCCACACCGATTCTGCCACACCAAACTTAGGCTAGATGCATCACTACCCACGTCATGTGTGTCACCCCCAACTTAGGCTTTTAGCCTCAATTTCATTTTCTCAGAATGTCAAGGAGAGAATGGGTGCAAAACAGGGAGAATTTAAACAAAGGTAGAGGTTAGTTCGCAATTAATCAAGAGAAAGGTCAAAAGGCTCAAGAAAAAAATTGTTGCTCCCAAACGCACACACAAGTATACTCGGTCGTACAAGTAATATAGAATTAAAGTCTAGATATCAGACCCACAGGGACTTATGATTAATTATTTACTAAATTAAACTAATGCTAATTATCTAAACAAGAAATAAAATCCAAAGTTATATTTATAAACTAACTAAAAATAAAAGAAAGCAAATAATGAACTTCAACCAAGAAAGAGCAGATTTTTATCGGAGAAGAGATATATCTAGGGCTATGACCACTAACAATCCAGTTGAGTCTCCTAATCGTACGTCTATTTTATTTTCTGGGTTACTAGTTGACGGGTTAATTATTGCTTTATGAGTATCTTCCGAGTTGCTCACAAGCCAGTAGATGTTACTCTTAACGCCTATATTCTTATGGTCATTAGAAAATAACAACAACCCATTTATAGCTCCGAATTCAACTAAGCAAGGCTAAAGGGTGTATTCCTATCCTCATCAGCGAAATGATTATTCGAACAAGCTCTAATTATTATTATTACGCATGCAAATTCCCTTTCCCAAGTTCAATTCACACACCATAGATAGTGTTCAACTGTCACGATCCGATTTCACTAAGTTGCGCGGGCAGCTACCATTTCCTACCTCGGTAGGCGAACCCTTTCCCAAATCATCAATTTAAACCACAATAAAGTAAATAGAGCAGACTAAATAGAAGCCTGAATAAAAAATAATCATAAGTGCGGAATACAAAGACAATCCCCAAGAAACTGGTCTGACTCGTACAAGAGCAACTAAGTAAAGTCTAGAAAATACAAGTCTCAAATGCTATACACATCTATTTGAATGGAAGAAAATAAAGACAGGGATAGAGGAGTCTCCGGGCAGCGACTCATCAGATGCTCACCCTAGACACGCAAGCCAGGCCTCAAAAATCAGTCTCAGGAAGTGGAAATAGAAACTGTCTCAAACTCTACACCCCGAAAAGGAGTGTAGCAATACAATCAACACGTATTGAGTAGGCATCATAGGCCGACAACAGTTAGTTAACATATATATAAGAAAGAGACTGAAGAATAGACTTGCTCACAATCAGGTATACCGCACACTTCAAGTATAACAACTCAAGTACATAATGATCAATAACCGAATCATAGCCTATGGTGAAGCACCTAAATGCAAGTCTTGCCAAGTTTCCTACGATTTCTCATAGTAACCATAAACACTAGTACAACCAACAATGTTACTCCATAAACTCAAGTCTCAACCTCGTGCCCGAAGGCGTAACATGCTTTCTCTGACAATCACTAACTTTATATATGCTTTGCTAACCGAAGTCTAACCATAAGGTAAGTCGTAACCTACTTAGAATGCCAAACAAGAGCCACGAACTATCAAACCTTAGCCTTGCGCTTTCTTTGCGCCTCCAAATACTCAAGGTCTAACCTTATTCGAATTCTACATTATAAATCATGAAGAACAATATCCATATTGCTATACTTCTAATGTAGGTCAAGTTCTAATTTATGGAATTGGAGAAACGGACCCACAAGGGTAAAATGGATATTTCAAAAGTGAAATATGCAATTCAACGATCTAGGAGTTCAATCCTACTAACCAATTGCTAAAATAACTCAAGAATGAGTCAATTCGTCATTCAAGTGACAACCCCCAATTTGGGCATAAACCCTAACTTCCCAACATTCAATTTCATCAACAAAAATGGAAGATTCAAGCCTATTAGTTATTCAATCATCGAATCCTATGATTAGATTAGTCTAATATACTAGATTAGATTAGTCAAATCTACCAACAAATCCCATTAAGAAAGACTAAAACTCATTTTATGAAATATACATCAGAACCCATCTTTCCTCTTAGATTTTAATGGATTTCTAGCATGGATTGAAGCTTAAGGAAAGATAAAGGAAGGGATTAAAGGTTAGGAAACTTACCCATAAGAGAAATTAGTCAGAAATTCTCCAAATCGCCTCAAAGGATGGGTAGAAACAACGGAAGCTCAAATATGCCATCGAACTATCGGAAATGGCTCATTTATGCCACTCGTCATAGTTTGGCTTCTTTATGCCATCGAACTATCAGAAATGGCTCATTTATACCACTCATCAATAGTTTGGCTCATTTATGCCATCGTCCGTTACCAAACTGACTCATCCATGCCATTTTTCATTAACTTCGATTTTACAATACCAGATATGACACGTGGCCTCCAACTAGATTATGGTTGTTGGTGGGCAGGGTATATGGGTTGGATTTTTTTATTAATTTGGGATTGAAAATTGGGTTGGTTTAATAAAATGACGTAAACTTCTAATTGGAGGTCACGTATTATATCTGGTAAAAAAAAACGGCGTTAATGAAAAATGACATGGACGTGTTATTTTGGTAGTGGATGATGGAATAAATGAGCCAAACAATTTATGAGTGGCATAAATGAGTCATTTCTGATAGTTCGATGGCATATATGAGCCAAACTATTGATGAGTAGCATAAATGAGCCATTTTCAATAGTTCGATGGCATATTTGAGCCTTTTCCATAGAAACAATAAATGAAGTGATAGGAAATGAAGGTTTCAACTAAATATTAAATAAGAATCTGGTCCCGTCATCCACTGCAGTGAGACCTGGCCCGCTACAGCGGCCAACCTCTAACTCACAGAGCCGCCAACATTAAATAAGAAACTTGTCCCGTCATTTGCTGCAGTGAGACTCGGCCCGCTACGGCGGCCAACTTCTAACTCACACAGCCGCTATGGCGGCTCCCTATCCACTATCGCGAGATCGCCACAGCGGGTTTTCGTTCGCTGTGGCGATTCGTCACAAAGTCTCCCAGCTTACTATAGCAGTCGATCCTCCCTACAGCGGGACCGCTACCGCTTTTCTAGTGCCGTTACAGCGGGCACCAGACACCAGAGTATTTTGTTTTTTCACAAGCTCAACCCTAAAATCCCACAATCTTGACCTCCCAAATACAAAACAAACATGCATACACACATAAAAACGCGCTACGAATTCGTTCGTGGTCTCGAAATTTCCAACGGAGGTCTAATTGACTAAGTCAACCCCCAATGGCCTAAGACCAACTTTCCAACCAATAGCCCAAAAAGCTCCCAAGTGCTTTGGGAACCGAACTGAACATCCCACCAAGTCTCAAACGACCATCCGAACCTCTTGGAATTAATGAAATTTCGAAAAAGGTCCGTTTACCTAAAAGTCAACTTTAAGTCAAACATTTTTCGCTTAAAGGCTCAAATTCTCAAAAGTCTCACTAAAACTCACTCGATGACCTCGAGAATCGTGCCATCCATCCCCGCGGATCAAAATCTTACTAATAGGGCTTGGGGAAGGGTCAACAGGGGCAAAAGGGTGAAAAACACTATAACGACCAAATGAGTCGTTACATTAGATACCAACTAAACAATCTTTCGTCCTTGAACGAAGAAAGAGAGTATGAAAGCTGACGCTAACCAAGGAATCATTATTATAACAACATGGAAGCCTCCGCGATAAGAAGTACGCCACAATTACTGCCCTCTCACCTTATCAGTCAAACTTCCTCTAACTTAGCTAAATGACTCAATTTCATATTTTCATACTCGAAATGCTCTGACAACTCATCCCCGAATAAAAGAGCTGCCCTTACCGGAATTCTCTAATTCGATATTACAATACCTCTGAAAGTGATCAATAGGTCCCACGAACTTTCCTTAAAGCAGCACAAACCTTTAGATATAGACACAATCACAGTCCACTCTGAACTGGTAAAATACCCTGATTCCACTAACCTTTTTTTCATAATTTCTAAGGCCATTCTTCTCACCATGATTTCTTAGAAACTCATAAACACAAACCCAAAACCATGACTTACTCTGGCTAGAAAAGGATTATTGTTTTATCGGAGCAACTCTAAGGAGTTCCATCAACTGATCTTACTCATAGCCGACTTTGCTAGTTCCAAGTCTTCTTAGACCTTCAAATCACAATATAGGAAGCATTAGGGGTGGGCATGGTATGGTATATACCGATTACCATACCGAAATTGAAATTTTTTATACTACGGTTTCGGTATTATGGTATTTGGTACGATATTTGGTATGCATTTTTAAATAGTTTGGTATTTGGTACGGTATTCGGTATTAATTAAAAAATACCGAAATACCAAATACCATACCGAAGTATATATTTACATACACAATTCATATATCTCAATTTTATGATACTAACAAATATATAAACTAGTATTATTAGAAAACTAATTGTTTACACGTTGAAACTTTGACTACATTATATTGATTTAAATGTCTTTTTTGTGTAATTGATTTACGAAGGGGATTGCTTGTAATTTCTTTTGAATATTTTTACATGTTTAAGGTGTTTAGTACATAATAATTGAAACGTTTCTTAAGTAGCGGAAGTCATAATTCTCCACGATATGAGTATATGTAAGTCGAAGTCGACAAACTATGGTATCGATTTACCGTACCGTAAAATACCGAAACCGAACCTTAAAATACCGAATTAATTTGGTACGGTAATGGTATAGTATTTTTAGAAACCGAAATTATCATACTGAAGTTTCAAATACCGTACCATGCCCACCCCTAGGAAGCATACAATTGGGTACCTCGCCGAGCCAAGTCCGTAGGAAACCATCTATATTACTCTAAAGACCTCTCACAACCATGGTACCTTCTCATATCATTACCAAGCACTGATGTAAACCAGTACATTTGTCCAAGTAGCTGCTCTTGGTAAATATCATCAAGTCCACTCGTAAATCCCGAATAAGCTCGGCAAACTTGTCATATCTTAATTGTGAGCTGAAACCCATCGAATCTGTGAAGGTGATTTATTGGGAACCCATAAGTCCTCCTAGAGATGTGAACACAGTCCATCAAGTTCTAATTAGGCAATACTGACCTGGAATGAATACACAACCCCTGAATACCGTCAATAGCCACTCGGACTGACACCAAATTTTCGAAACCAATCACAGTCCTACACCGCATTTGTGGCGGCCAATTCTAATCTTTTTCTCACGCATAATAAATCTTGTATGTCACTCTCGACTCCAAAAACTGAATCATATCCAAGCCGTCAACTGTGTACCGAAGAACTATACATTATGAATGCAACCTTAGAGTTTCTCAACCTTTACCCAATATGCAAATCTGATACAATCTCAAACTTTTCGACGCAAAAACCTATAGCCTCATAATAACCCTTTAACCATTGAACCTCCTATTGTAACACATCAATATGCCCATAACAATTCCGAAAGCATTAAATCTCGCACTCTCTTGTGCCCACCTAACCTAACTATTTCCTAGTCCTTAATATCCAAAAGTACTTACCCAAGATATTCGGTCAATATTACTTGCAGCATAACACACTACTACGAATATGGCCTCATCTCGAAAATATAACTCCAGCCTTCCTATAAATAGGACCTTCGTAATTCCTTTCTCTTAAAATCACAGTAACTCATCCACTGTAGAGTGTTATGAAACTGTCCAACTGTGTACCACGCAAGCCACTTCCATAAGCCTTAACATGTCGTTTACCTAAAATTTGCTTCTTACTAGTCGCTGATCACGAAACCTCACAAAACTTCGTTATATCACTTAGTCTATTTCTGTAGACTTCCCTCTTTAAGCGTACTCACCCATCACACCTTATCTGAAATAAGCAAGACATCAACACCACAATCCATAATGACCCAAGTAGTTACCTTGTTGTTACCGATTTTCGATCAACTATACTTTTTCTTGACTCTTCAATTTCTCAATTTCAATCAGACCACAATCATCGTCAACGTATAACCATTTCTCGAACCCATTCAATTTAATACCGCATAATCATCAGTCTTGCCAACTAGCCGAGTCAATCCTAGAGATTGTAGTGTACGACGCACTCTACTCACTAGAGTTCCCTTAACTCTAAAACTGAATTATATCTAAATCTAGCGTATCACATACACAGTCCTACTAATGTCCCTACGTACCTCCACAAGGGTGCCTTTGCTCACATTCCCTTAACTCAAATTCTGAAATGTCCTCTACAACTTGAAATAATTCGAAACTCATTGTTGATTTACCACTTCGAACATCCCAATTGTCAAAACCAAAACACCTCTAACCATTCGTGCGATTATCTCCTTCATTCGATCAACTCGACCGAGTAGCAACACCAGTAATAACAGGAACTAGCGGAAACTAACACAACAGGTACAAGCTCTCAACCCTAATCAAATATTAGATGCAATGCTGATAACTCCTTAAGTGCTAGAAATTCACACTTGTCCAACACTAGAGTCATTCTTATTAATCAACAACCAGCTCCCATTGGCCCACGACGTAACCAAACTTACCAACTCAACACTGACCCTTATGTATATTTTACCTTGTATTACCGTAACGTAACCATCAAATCAACTAGCTCTTGATACCACGATCTCCTTAACATTCATATAAACACAACGAACCGGCAAACATAACCCTTATTAGAAGATCAGGACTACCACTATCCGTTATCTTAAGTCTCTACTCGTCACAAGTAACCTTGCTTTCTGATCTATACCCACTTCCCTTAAAGAACCCACAAACTGCTACCATATAACCGCATTGAAGTCTAAACCTGTAACGACCCGTCCGATCGTTATTTAATATATCGTGAAACCATGCCCAATCTAGGTCTATGATCATAAATAGTAAGCCCCGTGGGGTGTTTAAAGGATTAATAGTGAGAAAAATCAGTTAAAAAAGAGTTAGAAGTCGTGGGCCCAGGGCAGGAATTGGACCGCTATAGCGGCCAAGGAACCTCCACAGCGGTCCCGCTATAGAGAGACCTCGTCCGCCGTAGCGGACGAGGCGGGGCAGTAGGCGCGTTTTTGATACTTAGTTTATATTTCACCTTCCTTTTTAATAAAAGACCCTCCAAGGCTTTTATTAAGTTTTCACAAGAAGAAAAACCCTTGACACCAAGAGAAGAGGCTTTTTTCAACATTCTCCACATCTTTCCCCGCAACTATCATCTCTCATGGATTCGGACAAGGGCTAGGAACGCTAGAAATTCATGAGAATTCAAATAACTTTTCATCATCGAGGTATGTTAAGGTTTACTTGAGTTAGACTTTGATTAGTAAATCGTATATACAATTAGAGTTGACGGGAGATTGCATGATTAGGTCTTCGGACACGGAGTTTGGAGGGATGTATTCACAATTTAATGAACATTATTTGTAAATAGTAACTAGGGTAATAACGAGTAATTAATTGAGTGTTTAGTGCTACTACCATGATGGTTATGTGTTACGGGATTGAAGGTGATTATTTGTCATGACTAGGAAGGGGTAGTTCGTTGTGCAGAATATGTATTCCTAGGTATATTGATTTCCGTCTTTATTTCCAAATATATTAAAATATTCATATGATCGTCATTATTGTTAACAAGAGGTTTGTATTGGGAGGACTGAAGGAAATCGTGATAGTGCTACGCCCAACAAAGACATGATGCATGACAGTGTTTTATTTATTAGCATCATTGCATATATTGCATGTGGTTATGAGGAAATACATGGAGTAGAAAGTCTGAGTACGTGTCAGTTGTGTTATCTGGTCATATGGTCGAGTTGGGTTGAATATGAGGCATTATTTTGTCAGCCAATCATTGGCAGCAATGTAACAGTGAGTTTATTTATATGATGTGGATCCGCGTCCGAGATTCTTTTCGGAGCGGAGGATTTATGGCTCGGGTCTGATGAGTATCCAAAATGAGTGGTACATGGATACCATGGGTCCCCTGCAGGTCATGACTATTGAGCAATGACATCAGTCAGCGTGTATGTACAGCATGGTTAGGCCCTTGCATCGCATCTGCATTGCATTACATCTCATACTTCTATGTCCTTATATTTGTGTACTGTCAATTTGTTATATTACATTGTGCATCTTTTATGATTTGGTTGAGGTTGTGTGAGGTGGTGATTATTATGAAGGTAAGTGTAAGAACGAATCATAAATGGTAAGTTTGTCCCATGGGTACATCACATCGTAGTAAGTGAATTGGATAGAAAAGCTCTACGGCTAAGAGTTAGAAATTAGATATTAGTGTAAATGAGGAGATGTGACTTAATTAATTGGCTTAAAGGAAGGTGGAATGGGATTTCAATGAATAGTTAGATGCCGGTAATTCTATGGGAATAAGAGAAGTGAATAACTGGGAGTAGCAAGGTAAGTTCGTGATGATATAATAATCTATGCCGAGAGTCTTGAGGGTCGTTGACTTATATGCTTATCTTATTGACTTTATATTGTGTTGCGTGAACTAATCTTAGTTGACCTATGATGCTTACCAGTACGTGTGGTGTACTGATACTACTCTTGCTACATTCTTTTGTGGGTGTAGTATGTTGCAGGTTTAAGTTGAAGTTTCTTTGTGTGGATTACCAGGCATTCTCCTACAACCTCGCTCATTTTACTCCAGGCAGAGGCTGGGTCATTTATTTTGTTTTCCTTGTGTAGTAGGAGCTCTTGTATCTGTCAAGACTAGGTCTCGAGAAAATGTGAGGTAGAGTCTTTTGGAATGGTACGATGATGTCTGTACCCGTCCGCAAGAGGCTGTAGGACATTTATTTTGTTTTAATTGTGTAGTAGGAGCTCTTGTATCTGTCTAGACTAGGTCTCGAGAAAATGTGCGGTTGAGTCTTCTGGAATGGTACAATGACGTCCGTACCCGTCCGCAAGAGGCTATAGGACATCTAGGAGTTTCCCTTCATTTATTCTATCGTGCTACCCCAAATACGCCGTCTCCTAGTTGAATCCAATTGGTATCTGGGTGATTCTAATTGGTATCTTGACGGGCTAATTGGTATCTGCCGATTCTAATTGGTGTCTCCCTATATTGACTTAAGGAAGACCGTCCATGAGTAGGTGCGTGTTAATTGTGTGAGTAGACAAAAATCCCATGCTAGTATAAAGTGTTACGGATTGTGTACTTGTTTTAGGAAGATTAGGAGGTTAATAGTGCATTCGTACTCGCTAGGTGAAAACCGAGTTAGTACGCTCCAAGCAAATGAGCGAGCCTTTACACGACTTGAGCTGGTGGGCAAAATTTTTCACTCACTGGCACTGTAGCACCGCTGCAGCGGTAAGGTGATCGCTATAGCGGGCTCTCTATAGTAGATCCGAGCTTCTACAGAGTCCCGCTATAACGAGACTCCCATCGCCAAGTGACCACCGCAGCGGTCCCATGAACCAGTAGCTCCTCTCTCTGCTTCCTATTTTCCCAACCTGTGTAATTCATTAACAAGTCAAGAAGAAGCCATTTCCAAAGCAAAATACCTACATAAAAACGTCCGCCCAACTAGGGCAATTGTCTTACGAGTGTCCTTAAACCAGGGCACCCACACCAAAACAACAGAAAGAAAATTATCCAAACATTCCAAAATAAACGAAAAGCAAGAAATTATCTGGACATCAAGCCCTGCAGGGGAAAGTGATAACCAACGATGATATAAAGAGAGGGAAGGGGGGGGGGGGGGGGGGGGGAGAAGATCTTTAAGCCACTCCTCGGCTAGTCGCCTCGTCACCACCATCCTCCGAGTCACTAGAATCCTCGCTGCCGAGTTCGGACGCACTAAGAAAGGAGAACTGGGAGGCATCTCTGATGGTCACCTTGGGATGCTTCGCCTTTAGAACTAGGGTCTTCAAAAGGGTTTTGATGCCTTTCCACATTCTCACGAATAGCTTGTCCTTAGCCCGGCTTTTCTTCTTCTCCCGGTCCAAGTCCTCCCAAAGATCAACATGGGTCTTGGACAACGATCCATAGGCGCCCTGGTAGGCATCCATAACATCCCCCATCCTGGTCTGGGCATCCATATAGCTTTTCATCTGATTAGGAGTGAAATAGCCCGCCCCAGCAGCACTACTAGACGACTTGGCCTCCATGGAAGGCCGTGCAAACCCCATCATGGCTGCCTTCACCGCAGCCATATCTGCCTCCATACGCTCCAAGGTATCTTGAGCCTGTGAATGACTACTCCCATCGCCGCCCTGATGGCCATCGCTGTTATCGTCGTCATCGTTGTCATCTGAGTCAACCCTCCTTGTCATCGTCGTCATCTGAGTCAACCCTCCTTCTCTTGTCCCTTGCCCTGTGCTCCCTTGACCTTCAATGGGTCAAAAGGGACATCACACTCGACATAGTGGTCCCCAGGATCCATAGACACCCTAGCATTACGGCGTAAATGGGTAATCAGGGAGGGAAACATCAAATTCGAGCCAGCCTTGGCCATAAAACTCTGTCACTCCTCGATCACCTGTATCCCCACATTCAAAGGCATGCCATCCAGAGTGCAAGCCACCATAAAGGCCCGTGGGTAAGTGACATCAGTAGTATTGCTCGAAGGGCGAACCCGTTAGGCAACGAGGTTCAGCCACCTCCGAGCCTCTAGAGTAAAGTGACGGCTCTTAATGGCAGAACGAGTGACACCCTAGGTAGGCTTCCTCCTTTTGGATTCTTTCACTACCATCCTCACCAACCACAGCCCGTTCCCCTCGTGGTCCTTGGCCCGAAGCTCAGCCTGTGAGGGGTTGGGCTACCCATGAACAGCATTAATGGCCTCAACACCCACCTTTATGTTGAACCCTCTGATAGTAATCTCTGCTCTGGGGCAGTCCAATCAACGGTAGGGAGCATAGCATAGAATTTCCTAACCCAGTTGCAGTTAACATTCCCCGGCCCTCAACTAGCGGATACAAACCCATGCGGTGTAGAAGCTGATAGAACTCCGGGGCCAGCTTTTCCACCCGGTCCATAAGGAAGGCCCGCTCGTGGAGTAGGCCCTTAATTTACTGTTCCAGGTAATGCCTCCTAGAAGCATGAAAGGCAAACCTATTGTATGCGGGGGGAGCTGGTGGTTGTTGTCCTTATTGTTGTTGTTTCGGTTGCTGTTGTTCTTGTTGTTGTTATGGGTTCTCCATAGCAGAATGAGAGAATTAGCCTGAAAAGGAAAGACCGAGTTAGAATAATGTGGCCATAAGATTTAGCAGTGGTAGGGCATGCATGAAGTAGTTGAAAACCCAAAAATTTTAATTTCTGCCGCAAGCAGCTTCGCTACGGTGATGGAATGACCGCTGCAGCGATACCGCTATAACGACCAAAGGCCCGCTACAGCAGACAAGGCTCCGCCATGGCGTTGCCTCGTCGCTGTAGCGGGCTCGCTATAGCAAGCAGGGGGCCCGCTACAACGGGTACCTCCCAATAGAAAGGTCCACTTCTAGCGACCAACCATCGTCGCTGCGGTACTGCTGTATCGATGAAAGGTCCGCTGTGGCAGACCCGTCTTCCCTAGAACGGAACCCTCCCAAACCCAACTTTTAGAACACCCAAATTTTCACCATAGCTTCCTCATTTTGTTCAAGAATCAAGTATTAGGATAGCATGCATGACTTTTACAACCTATAACACCCTATTTCAACTACAATGGGCACCAAAATTTTGAGGTAGGTTATGGTTTACTTGAGTTAGACTTTGATTAGTAAATCGTATATACATTTAGAGTTGACGGGAGATTGCATGATTAGGTCTTCGGACACGGAGTTTGGAGAGATGTTTTCGCAATTTAACAAAATTATGTGTAAATAGTAACTAGGGCAATAACGAGTAGTTAATTGAGTGTTTAGTGCTATTAGCATGATGGTTATGTGTTACAGGATTGAAGGTGATTATTTGTCATGACTAGGAAGGGGTAGTTCGTTGTACAGAATATGTATTCCTAGGTATATTGATTTCCGTCTTTATTTACAAGTCAATATTCATATGATCATCATTCTTGTTAACAAGAGGTTTGTATTGGGAGGACTGAAGGAAATCGTGATAGTGCTACGCCCATCAAAGGCATGATGCATGACAATGTTTCATTCGTTGGAATCATTGCATATATTACATGTGGTTATGAGGAAATACATGGAGTAGAAAGTCTGAGTACGTGTCAGTTGTGTTATTCAGCCATATGGCCGAGTTGGGCTGAATATGAGGTAGTATTTTGTCTGCCAATCATCAGCAGTAATGTAATAATGTGTATATTTATATGATGTGGATCCGCGTCCGAGGTTCTTTCCGGAGCGGAGGATTTATGGCTTGGGTCCGATGAGTATCCAAAACGAGTGATACATGGACACGATGGGTCCCCTGCAAGTCATGACTACAGCGTGGTTGGGCCCTTGGATTACATCTGCATTGCGTTACATCTCATACTGCTATGTCCTTATATTTGTGTACCGTCAGTTTGTTATATTACATTGTGCATCTTTTATGATTTGGTTAAGGTTGTGCGAGGTGGTGATTATTATGAAGGTAAGTGTAAGAACGAATCGTAAATGGTAAGTTCGTCCCATGGGTGCATCATATCGTAGTAAGTGAATTGGATAGAAAATCTCTACGACTAAGAGTTAGAAATTAAACATTAGTGTAAACGAGGAGATGAGACTTAATTAATTGGCTTAAGGGAAAGTGGAATGGGATTTTAATGACTAGTTAGATCGCCGGTAATTCTTTGGGGATAAGAGAAGTGAATAACTGGGAGTAGGAAGGTAAGTTCGTGACGATATAATAATTTATGTTGAGAGTCTTGAGGGTCATTGACTTATCTGCTTATCTTATTGACTTTATATTGTGTTGCGTGAACTAATCTTAGTCAACCTATGATGCTTACCAGTACGTGTAGTGTACTGATACTATTCTTGCTACATCCTTTTTTGGGTGTAGGTATTTTTTTAATGCAAATTTATCAGGAGACATGGCCCTCTGATGTTTTATTAATAATGATCAAGTTCAACAGCAAAAGCAGAAAATAAAATAAATGATGCTCACCATTTTTGAGTATGCATACTCAAAGATAGTTTTACACTTTGTAATAAAAAAATAACAAGTGAATTGCTCCATATTCAAGTAGGCTGAGCTGAATCTTCCTTGTTTTGATTCTCAGTGATGGAATTTGCGCCTTGTCTAAATTTAATATCTTCCTTCCCAGTACTCGCAGTGATTCAAAGCTAGTGTATTCCAGCTGATTCTCTACTTCAAGTGCTGCATTTTGTAGGAAATCTGCCAGCTGATTTCCTTCTCTAAATGTGTACAAAACTTGTGCATGCAACTGTTTCATTATTTGCTGAATCTTCTCTACTTTTTCCACAATTTGCCAAGGGATCTTCCAAACATCTTGCAGTATGTTTTTCAGTACCAATGAGTCAGTTTCCAATGTAACATTCTGTATGTTATTAGCTAAACAATATTTCATAGCTTCCTGGATAGCTATTGTTTCTGCCATTATGTTTGAGGCCAAGCCAATCTCCTTGGCCTGAGCATAAACAAGACTTCCTCTGTCATTTCTGATGCAATGACTAGGCATTCTCCTACAGCCTCGCTCATCTCACTCCAGGCAGAGGCTGGGTCATTTATTTTGTTTTCCTTGTGTAGTAGGAGCTCTTGTACCTATCTAGACTAGGTCCCGGGAAGTTCTTTTCGATTTTCTTGTATTTCAAAGAGAGTCTGTATGAGCTCTTACTTTTAATCTTTGTGATTTTTAAGAAATTGTTTATTATAGAATGGATGAGTATTGGGTTGGTTGGTAAGGGTTCGCCTACTAGTTAGTAATATGGTAGGTGCCTGCACGACCTGTAAGTTGGGGTTGTAACAAACCCAACTTCTCACGACCGAATACAAAATCCACTCTCGTACCATTTGCAACTTTATCTTGATGAACACGTTAGATAATTTTTTTTCCTTCCTAATAGCGGAGGTTAATCTAACCAAATCCTCTTCCTTAAGCGTCTGCCCCATTAACATGAAAAGGACTCATACCAAAAATACCCTAAGAAATCTTACTTCGTTACATGTTTTCCACAAAAGTCGTCCTTTATGTCCTTATTCTCAATTGCTCTTCTTTCTTACACGCGGTCACTATACTTTTGCCAAATTCGATGATCCTTACCGAACTTACACTCGTCCCCTCATATCGACATCTAATACCTTACCACTGATGAATCATTGACCTGTCATTGGTACATCCGTGTCACGCAAGCCATCAAATATGTACCTTGGCGATGTTGAAACTTTACCAAAACCAATTATATCACCAAACCAATCACCTTTTGAAGTCATAAATGCACTTCTGCGACTTCCGAGCAACCCATATTGAAAACATGGAGATCATTTAACTCTTTGTACTATCTTTCCCATTTCTCAAGAAACCCCCAAAATAAATGAGTATTAAACACGATCCTACACAACTGAAACCTCAAGCTATAGCTAGAAACTGAACTTGGTCACGCATCCGAATCAGGATGACACATCTTGTATCATACCAAGCCACGTCATAATAAAACCGCTCGCATGAGAATTTAAGCACTAGTTTCCACCTTTCGTGGGTGATCAAGATAAAGGCATTCAAATAATAATTGGAATCGACTAGATACCAATTCGAATGAAGTAGTACGAAGGAAAGAAAGAATTGGAAGTTTCCTCAATGTCTCATAGCCTCTCGCAGATAAGTTCGGAGCTCACAATACCAATCCGCATGACACTACAAAACATGATCTTGAACTTATAGACCGGATAACCTAGGGCTCTGATACCAACTTTCACGACTCTACAAGATATGCTCCTGAACTTATAGACCGGACACCTGCCATTTCCCACCTCAATAGGCGAACCCTTTCCCAAATCACCAATTCAAACCACAATAAAGTAAATGGAGAAAACTAAGTAAAAGTCTAAATCATAAGTATGAAATATAAATACAACCCCCAAGGGACTGGTCTGACTCGTACAAGAACAACTAAGTAATGTCTAGAAAATACAAGTCTCAAATGTTGTACACATCTGTCTGAATGGAAGAAATAAAGTCAGGAATAGAGAAGTCTCTGGGCAGCGAATCGTCAGATGCTCACCCTAGATACTCACAAGCCAGGCCTCAAAAATCAGTCTCGAGAAGTGGAAATAGAACCAGTCTCAAACTCTACACCTCCGAAAAGGAGTGTAGCAAGGTAGCATCAGTAAAATCAATACGTACTGAGTAGGCATCATAGGCCGACAATAGTTAGTTAACATATATATAAGAAAGAGACTGAAGAATAAACATGCTCACAATCAGGTATAAACACCACACAGTCCAAGGATAACAACTCAAGTACATAAGGATCAATAACCGAATCATAGCCTATGGTGAAACACCTAAACGCAAGTCTTGCCAAGTTTCCTACGATTCCTTAGAGTAACCATAAACACTAGTACAACCAACAATGTTACTCCTGAAACTCAAGTCTCAACCTAGGAGAAAGTCTCTACTCCTCGAATCCATCAATTCCCAAATATATATTAATCTGGCACACGACAATCTCAATTCAGTAACCAACCAGGAAGTCAATGTTCACGAGCACAATACAATACGATAAATAACAACCACTAGAAATTAGATGTATGAGTGAATGAAATATGAATGCAATGCAATGCAATGATACACACACGCTTCAGGCGGAAATATCTCGTCGCCTCGACAGTCATGACCCATGGGGGACTTGCGAAGTCCATGTACTTGCTGAGCTGCATAGCCCGATCCAAGTCAGTGTTGCAGAACGTGCAACCCGATCTAAGTAAGAGTTGCAGAACATGCAACCCGGTCCAATATATGTGTATGTGTGTGTTGCGGCGCGCAACCCGATCCAATTATATGAGTATGAATGCATGCATGTTATCAATGCCAACAAGAGTATATCAATGTCAAACGTGCCACACATAGACACATATCTCAATATCAAGATCAATATCAATTCCTTCCTCTTCACAAGTCAATAATCAATAACTGAGAGATACGGGTTCACAACCATGAATAAGTCACTAAGTATTCATATAAGAGTTTTATGAAAAATGAGAATGAGTACACTGCATAATATCAATGAATGATGATAACATATCAAATCAATCATGCCACACATAGACACATATCACAATAACAGTCTCAATATCGTAGCCTTCCTTTCCTTTCCAACAACATCAATATATGATAAAATATGATCTCCAAATCATAAGGTAAACCACTAAGCAACAAGTCTGGAATCACTCACGTGGCTACAAGCCAATAAATCACTACAAGGCAACAACTCAATAGAACACAACAAGGTGACAATCCATAGTCAACAACAATACCAACCTAGGTAATCCATCCCAACCTCATACCCGAAGGCGTAGCATGCTTTCTCTGATAATCACTAACTGTACATATGCTTTGCTAACCGAAGTCTAACCATAAGGTAAGCCGTAACCTACCTGGAATACAAAATAGGAGCCACGAACAATTTAACCTTAGCCTTGCCCTTTCTTTGTGCCTCCAAATACTCAAGGTCTAACCACATTCGAATTCTACATTAGAAATCAAGAAGAACAATACCCATATTGCTATACTTCTAATTTAGGTCAAATTCTAACTCATGAAATTGGGGAAACGGACCCACAAGGGTAAAATGGGTATTTCAAAAGTGAAATATGCAATTCAATGTTCTAGGAGTTCAATCCTACTAACCAATTGCTAAAATAACTTAAGAATGGGTCAATTTCGTTATTCAAGTGAAAATCCCCAATTTGGGCGTAAACCCTAATTTCTCAACATTCAATTTCATCTACAAAAATAGAAGCTTCAAGCCTATTAGCTATTCAATCATCGAAGCTTATGATTAGATTGGTCAAATCTACCAACAAATCCTATTAAGAAAGACTAAAACTCATTTTATGCAATATACATCAAAACCCATCATTCTGCTTAGATTCTAATGGATTTCTAGCATAGATTCAAGCTTAAGAAAAGATAAAGGAAGGGATTAAAGGTTATGTAACTTACCTACAAGAGAAATAAGCCAGACACTCTCTAAATCGCCTCAAAGGATGGTTGGAAATAATAAATGAAGTGATAGGAAATGAAGGGTTTCAACTAAGCATTAAATAATAATCTGGTCCTGTCTTCTGTTGTAGCGGTGGGACTTCCGCTGCAGCGGGTTAGCTATAGCGAGGATCGGTCCGCTACGATGGCCAACCTCTAACTCTGCTCCCTATCTGCTATTGCGAGACCGCCACAGCGAGTTTCCGTCCGCTGTGGCGACTCATCACAAAGTCTCCCAGCTGGCTATAGCGGCCGGTCCTCACTACAGCTGTTATACCCCGTGTATTTATACGTCGAATTATTCGCAAACAAATCGACTCAAGTTAAAGGCGGAATTACTCTCGGACAAGAAATAAAAACTTTTAATTTTCAATTTTAATTATTACATAAATTGTTTATAAATTTTATTTAGTATAGAAATATTATTGGAGATTAGGGATTAATTAATTATGATTATATTATTAAGTAAGGATTAATGATTAATTAAAAATTTATTTATTTAATTATTATTGTGGGCCCCACCCGATTTGTTAATTTAAAAAAAAATATAAAATAAAAGGATGGTGATGCATATTAGGGGAGCACGTGTCCTAGAGTGGGCAGCACATATAATTATATTTGATGACTAATGAAAGTCTTACTTTCATTTGCAAATTCAACAAAAATTTAGAAAGGGAGATAGCAACATATTGTCATGGCATTCACGGCCATGGCAGCTTGAAAAGAGCTTACGGCCAGCTGCTGTTTAAAAAAAAAATGTTTTGGCTTGCTTAAATTAATTCCAAGATGATTTGCAAGTTCAAGGAGGTGATAGCAACATTGGATATTGAATTGAGGAAGACGAAATGGTGAAATTGGAGCAATTAAGCGTAGTAATTCCTCCGAGAAATTTGTGGTAAGATTTTCTTATTTTATGGTGTAATGGTGTTAATAGTATTGTAATGGAATTATTAAAATTGGATTGGATGAAATTGAAAATAAGAAAATACATGAAATCGTTGTTATACGGAATTGTGGGTTGAAAAGGGTTCAGAATGATTGTTGGATTGTTGGAATTATTATGGGCTGAAATGTGAGAATTTTATATGTATATCGTTGTTATTGGTATTTCTGTGTTAACAGGAGGGCAATTGGAAATTCGGGGTAGGCGAATATATAGGGGAAGTGCTGCCCGATTTTCGTTAAGTCCCTAACTAATAGAAAACCCTAAATGAGAATATATAAGCTAAAATATAGGTTCTATAGGAAATGGACTATAGGTTTGCGAACTAGAAATATAGTTACTAACGATAACGTTATTCTTACATTAAATAGGCTAAAAGAGCGACGAGACGAACGGGTTACGAATAATCGCCGACAGGTATGTAAAGCCCTTTCTTTCCTTCTTTTGGCATGTCCTAGATGTAAGTAAGATATGATATGAGCTTTGGGGAAATTCTATTCACAAGTTCCGAGTATGAATTATGGTTCTTATTCACTTCTTGATGTTAAGACTTCCAGGATAGTCGAGCTATTGCCTTCGAGTCTTTTATATGATTGAATAGTAAATGATGCATGAAAGTTCCTACTCCTAAAGGATTCTGTAATGAATAGTGTCCTTAACTTTCATAAGCTACCTCGTATTGGTTTGATACATGTCTATGATTCCTGAGACTTTATTTGATATAGTTCCTTATGATATTTAAAGAGCACTAAATATGACTATCATCCTGACACTCGAGCGTTGATTAGCTTACTTATCTATTGAGTCACAAATGATGATTTATATGCATATGGTTACTCATTACTCTGCTCGTGCGTACTGTTGTTACATCTTTCATTGAGTCCCGGGCCAGGACATGTTTTCGTGCACAGATCCATTGCATTATTCACTGAGTCCCTCACTAGAGGGCCGAGACACGTTATATGTATATGTATATGATGATATGATGACATGATGATATGATGATACGGGGATGGCGGCCAGGATGGCAGATGATGATCTTATTCACCGAGTCCCTCACTAGAGGGCCGGGACACGTTATATATATATACATGATGATGATATGATTTTACTTACCGAGTCCCTCACTAGAGGGCCGAGACACGTTATACATGTGCATATGAACAGGATGATTATCTAACTATGACATTAAGTTTCATAACGAGTTAATTCTGATATTGACACCATGATTTATGATTCAAAGGTAAGCCTTGTGGTTTCTGGTTTTTGTACTGGTTTTTTCTGTACTCCTTACTTCAGTATGATCATGTTTATTGTATTTAAGCTTTACATGCTCAGTACATATTCCGTACTGACCCCCTTTCCTCAGGGGGTTGCGTTCATGCCCGCAGGTACAGATGCTCACGTTGGTAACCCGCTAGCTTAGGAGTCCTATTCAGCTATCTTGGAGAGCTCCCTTGTTCCGGAGCCTAGATTTGGTACAGAATCTCTTGTGGTGTATATGTATTTTATCCAGGGGTACGGCGGGGCCCAGTCCCGTCATAAGATACTGTTGTTACTCTTAGAGGTCTGTAGACATATGTGTGGGTTGTGTATCGATGTTGTTCAGTTGTGTCTATATGGCTTATGTTTTGGGACGTTCCCATTCGTAGTGGCAGCCTTGTCGGCTTGCGTAGATATATATATATATATATATATATATATATATATATATATATATATATGTTTTGAGAAGTAATGTGTTATGATAGCCTTGTCGGCTCGTGTATGGCGGGGATGTTCCCTTATATATTATGAAAGCCTTGTCAGCTTATGTACTATAATATCTGCTAAAAGTTGTAACTCCCCAAGAGACAGGTTGTTGTGATACGTCTAAATAATGCGACAGTTTTGAGACGATGTCTTGCCTTGGTATTGATAAGTCTGTATTATGCTAGTTGTGGATGATTATAGCTAACAGGTACATACGAGTGTCCAGCTCGGGCACTAGTCACGGCCTACGGGGTTGGGTCGTGACAACAGTGGGATCGCTACCGCAAGTCTGGTGCCACTACAACGGGCACCAAACACTAGAAAATTTTGGTGTTTCATAAGCTCAACCCCAAAATCTGACAATCTCCCGAGACCTCCCAGATACAAAACAGGCATGCATACACATAAAAACGCGCTATGAACTCGGTCGTTGTCTCAGAATTTCCAACGGAGGTCTAATTGACCATGTCAACCCCCAATGGCCTAAGACTAACTTTCCAACCAATAGCCCAAAATGCTCCTAAGTGCCTTGGGAACTGAAGCGAACATCCCACCAAGTCTCAAACGACCATCCGGACCTCTCGAAATCGACGAAATTTCAAAAAAGGTCCGTCTACCTAAAATTCAAATTTGGGTCAAACATTTTTCGCATAGAGGCTCAAATTCTCAAATGTCTCACTAAAACTCACCTGATGAGCTCGGGAACCGTGCCACTTGTCCCAGCTGGTCAAAATCGTACTAACAGGGCTCGAGGAAGGGTCAACGGGAAAAAAAGAGTGAAAACACTTTAACGACTAAATGGTCATTACATCAACTATTTTGTTAAATAATCAAACAGTTAAGACCAAGAATAAATAAATAATCCCAAAGATGAAAAACTAATAGATTTAAACGATAATCAAACATCAACTTTCATGTTTGAGACAAAACCCTAGAACTAAAGAGTTTAGCTCCACATAGACATGGAGGAAATATAACAAATCATCCGAATAAGAATGTAAAAACGAGTATTACAAAGAAGAGAATGTAAAATCCGGTAACTACTGCCTACACAGCGGCTCCAAGCTCTCTCTAGGTCCAAAGTTATGTAAAAATTGTGTAAAATATGTATTTATCGGGTAGCAAAATGCTTGGGCTTCCAAAAATTGATTGCAGCTCGGACCGGAAAAGTTGCGGGCTGGCATCACCTATGCGTCGCGCTGGTGGCACAGATAGCTAACAAAACTTCAGAGACAGTAATTGTGTGCGATATTGCCACTGGCAGGTATGTTCTCTTCTGTTTCCAATTTCAATTTGGTTTCTTTGCTATATCAAAGTACTTCCTGCCTAACTTTTCCTTTCCTTTAAGGTATATGCTTCAACTGTTCAGGTATGCACTTCATCAAATTTCCTTCCTTTGCATTCTTTTTCACGCACAATTTAATTCACCAATCATGGCCTCATCATGAGCCTATTATTAGTCCATTATCTTGTGTGTTCATCTTCTTTGTCCCTCTTATAATTTTAATACCTTTCATTCAATTTTGTTCCAAATCTCTTCATCTTCACATCACTTTATTCCTACGCAGTAAAATTATAATATTAAGCACAAGTCAATATAATAACAATCAAAAGGCAATTAAAAGTACTAAAATGTAAGGTAACAATGGCTAAATATATGCATTTTTGGCCGAATATCACCACCCTACACTTAAACTCATGATCGTCCTCGAGTAAGCATTAAAGCCACTCTCAATAAATCAAGCCTAGAAACACCACCACTTTGATTGATACCAACAATTAGGCCATATAGAAACACAAACATCAAATATACAATTAGGCAATATAGAAACACAAACATCAAATATACACTTCCTGATCATCATGCAAGACGTACAAGGCAACTCAATCAAACAACAAACTTCTAACACCCTAACCTCAAAGAAGGACTCCAGCTCATCAAATTTAAGCTCGCTTACCAACTCTGTCAAAAAAATCTAATAACATCATGTAACGACCTGTTCGGTCGTTATTGCATTTTTGACCATTTTGCCCCATTAACCCATCCCCAAGCCTTATTAGTGCCATTTTGAACGGCAGGGACAGATGGCATGGTTCCTTAGGCATTGGAGTGAGTTTTGATGTGACTTTTGGAAAATTTGGCTTTTAAATGAAAACCGTTTGACTCATAGTTGACTTTTGGGTAAACAGACCCTTTTCGGATATTCGTCAACTCTGAGAGGTTCAGATAGTCATTTTGAACTTGTATGTATATTCGGTTCGGTTCCCAATACACTCGGGTGCATTTTGGGGCTTGGGTTGGAAAGTTGATTTTAGGCCGTTGGGGAGTTGACTTGGAAAACGAGACCTTCGTTGAGAATTTTGAGGCCACGAGTGCTTTCGTAGTGTATTTTTATGTATATCTGCATATTTTAGTTGTGTCCGGAAGGTTCCGGGGTGGTTTAGGGTGTCGATTTCAAGTTTGGAAGGTGTCTGGTGGGCATTATAGCGGTGGGGTGGCCGCTATAGAGGCGGCGCTGTAGCAGTTAGGTGATCGCTACAGCGGCTGTGCTATAGCGGCCTGTTGACCGCCAAAGCGGCTGACGGGCAGTGACTGGGGTATTTAATGATATAAAACCCCAAGTCTTTTCATTCATTTATCATTCCGAAAGAGGTTCATCTTGGGAGCTTTTCCAAAGGTTTCTTGGGGAAAAATCTTAGAGATAACTCATCTATCATTTCTACCTAATCTTGTTCACCTAGTTATCATTAATCCATGCTAGAATCTTCCTAAAGGTATGAGAACTAAGTGGGTCTTGGGTTATCTTCCTTTAATAAACTTGTGAGTATAAAACCTCATTTTGTTAATGAAGTTAGCATGGGTAGCATGGAGTTGATGGGTAATGACTATAGTAACTTGAATCTTCCATCTCTAAGGCTTAATTTGTGAATTAAAGGTTAGGGTTTATGCCCAAATTTGGGGGGTTTTATATAATTCGAATTTTGAGTAATTGTTAGCTAAATTAGTTGATTGTTGATGGGAATTGAACATCTAGAACACTAATTTCATGATGAGAGCCTTAGATCATTATTTTTACTTTATTAGTTTATGAACCCTAGTTTATGGGTTGGAATTTGGGGATTTAATAAGAGTTAAGTTTATTAAATGCCTTCTTCTTGTTTCTAATTCCGCATTAGAATATGGTAGACTTTTATTATCTTGAGGTTCAACGTAAGGGAAGGGTGCAAGTTTTACTTGAGATTTCTGCTCGACCTGCTAGGTAGGTTACGGTTTACCCCTGTGGTGAGACTTCGACTAGCGAAGTGTATATTTAGATGATATTATCAGAGATTTCATGTAAACCTTCGGGTGTGAAGTTGGGTTGGATGTTGCCTTAGGGTTTGGTATTGCTTGAGACTTGTTTGATCGGGCTAGTGGCCTGTAGACTCCATAGGACCCTGTTTGGTACGTTGCGTATAAATCGGTGGATTATTTGTGATTTGGGAGTAAATCAGAAATATGAAATTACTTGATATTGATATTGGTACTTAGTGTACGCCTCATTATTGGTATAGCTATTGTGAGATAGTTGGTTGTTATTATTATGGAAATTGGAAATTCATTATGATTACTGTGTGGATTATTTGTTGATGATATTGGTGCGCTATGTGTGGCACAATTTGAACTTGATATTCTCCAATGTCTGTACTTGTATAGTTCCATATTCATTTCATATCATCTTATTATATTGTGTGACTGACACTATTGATGGAAATGAGAAGGGACATTAATGATTATGGAACATGGTAAGTCACCTCGGGGGTGTGTGCAGAGGGGCTGATTGTGGAACATGGTAAGTCACCTCTGAGCTGTGTGCGGAAGGGCTGATATGGAGCATCGATATTGCGACACTGGTTGATAATTGAGTCCTCTAAGCTGTGTGCGGAGTGACAGTGCTTGGACTTTGCGGGTCCCCCATGGGTTGTGCTGCTAAGGCGTGGAGGAATTCCGCTTTCGGATTACAAGAGTACAGGCATTGCATCGCATTCATATCTCATATTGCATTGCTTGATTATCCTTTGTGGTTGCTTATGATTCAGATACTGTGTTGATCATATTCTTGGACTGTACGTGCTGATTTGACTTGATAAGACTTGGTTTTCGGTATACTTGGATATCTGTTTCACTTGGGGTTAGTGATACACTCAAATTACACCTATTAGTGGCGTAAAGCAGACATTGTCAAATATAGTAACCCAAACAAGGTTGGGGTCAAATCCCACAGGGAATATGGATAGAAAAGGGTACTAATTTTCTATGATACTGGTCATTAAAGGCTTTAATTCTATTCCGAATAGTTTGGAATAATTGTTTTGTAATATGAACTAGCACTATGACTTGAATTGTAATTAACGCGAGAGAGAGACTAAGGTTGTGTTCCCCGTTTTGATTAGATATTATGCTTCAGGTTTCTATGTGATATACTTCTAATGGTTGCTATAAGGATTTTCACTTGATCTCTCCCAATAGTTAGGTTGTATTTCCTCTTTATGATTTTCCCAAATACAAAAGAGTTGATATCGAAAAACGATCAATAATGCCAATTAGACTTGTTCTTATCCCTAAGTTAGTCTATTAAACGAGGGTTAACACACCGCGTTGTTGTTATCCAATCTGACCAATTCTAACTCACTTTCCCAAGAAAAGTTAGAATAATGGCTTAGGCTAATGCTGGTAATCATTACCCAACACTAAAACACAAAGATTGAATAAACACCAACAACTATTATGCATATATCAATAGTAGAAACCGATTCATAATACCCATCATAGGGTCCATAACCTTAGAATTAGAATTAGCTACTCATACTTTTGTTCAACAAAGAAAGCTTAAAAGAAGACATAATGTACTTACAATGGTAATAAATGTGAACTAAGGATGAAGTTGAGGCCTTAAATGCTCTAACAACTTCACAAATATCTAATGCTAAGAGTTAATGCTCTACAATGAGTGAATAATGGCTGAAAAACCTAGAAGAAACTATTTATAGAACCCAAAAACGCGCCATAGTTTTGGACAAAAACACCCTTCGCGGCATTGTTACGGACCGTAACACGTGTTACGGTCCGTCCTTTGTTCCGTACTTTGTTCTGTCCTTTGTCAGCTTGACATTAGGTCAACCGTTATGGCTTCTTTCGACGGACCATAACACAGGTTACGGTCCGTATCACCCAGCAGATCTCAGCCTTATGTCTTCAGTGAATATCCTCTTGCCATGCATTACGCTCCATGTTACGACCCGTAACGATGCGTTACGGACAATCCTTCTGAGTCGTAACGTTGGACATCCATAAGCATCTTGCTAGAATTTCCTCTCATGTTCTGGATCCATGTTGCGGTCCGTAACACATTTTATGGACCGTCCTTTAGCACCAAGCTGTCCGTTTTCAGCAATTTTCTTCATTTTCGTTCCTTAGTCAACCAACCCTTCAAACATCAAAATAACATAAGAAACATATAAAAACACTTAAAAACAAGTAAAAATCCTAGTAAAAAGACATCAATGTGTCGTAATTTTATAGCATATCAACACCCCCAACTTAAGTCTTTGGTTGTCCTCAAGCATCTAAAACAAGACTCAATACTAACACACGACCTCTTGCAAAACAAGAATGCCTACGGTGGTTTTGGCACGTACTTCTAGCACATATTACTCAATCCAAAAGAATATTGGGCTCTTATCAACATCCTAATTATGACACAAGATGCACACTTCAGAACGACTGTAATTCACTATGCAACCTCAATCAATGACATAATCATAATATGGGAATCTCTATGCACATGAACCCCAATTTCCAGAAAGTTAGTCAATTTCACAATCTAATACCTTTACGCCCTCACATAGACCAAAGAATGTCCCAACACAAATATTTACAAGATAACTGGGACAAGAGACTAAAGAGAATAGAAAGACACTCACACTCACAAAGAAATTTGCATACCATACTTGCACATACCATAGGCTTGCCCTTATTTTCAATGCCTTCAACTTTGAACAGTTAGATTGTGATCACACTAGGATTTTTTTGGCTTGTAATGTAGGCTTAGGGACGGGTAGGATAAATATTTGGATAATAGTGACTCACCCTCCTTGACACTACACTTGACTTCATTCACCTTTCTTCCTTTTATTGTTGACCCTACAGTTCCGGCGTGGATTTATTTACAACTTATTTGTCACCACCCAGCCCCGTGGGCCATGACTAGTGCCCGAGCTGGACACTCGTATATACGTACCTATTAGACATAATCAGACTGAATCTATAAACAATATGGGAATTGGCAAAGACCCAAAGGTTCATAGAGTCACATATCATGATAACCTGTTTCCTGAGGAGTCACAACCAATCACAATGAAATAAGATACGCAAGCCGACAAGGCTGCCACTATATACCATTATGATACGCAAGCCGACAAGGCTGCCACTACATGTCAATATACTACGCAAGCCGACAAGGCTGCCACTATATATCGATACAATATGCGAGCCGGCAAGGCTGCCACAACAAACCATATAGACACAGCTGATCATAATCTATATATAACCCACACATATGTCTACAGACCTCTAAGAGTATCAACAATGAAACATTATGGGACAGGGCCCCGCCGAACCCCTGGACAAACATATATATATATATACATCAAAAGATATGTACCAAAAGTCTAGGCTCCGGAACAACGGAGCTCTCCAAGACAGCTGAGTGGGAATCCTAAGCTGGAGGATCACCGAATCGAGTATCTGTACCTGCGGGCATGAAACGCAGCCCCCCGAAGAAAGGGGGTCAGTACGAGATATGTACTGAGTATGTAAAGCATGAAATACAATAAAGAGGATCATGACTGAATAGGGATTACAGGAGACAAGTATAATATCCAGAATACCAAAACACTTGCCTTATGAAACATAAATCATGCATGTCAATATCATATATCATACCCGACCCATTACGGGACTCGGTGAATAAAGTCATCATATGCCATCCTTGGCGCCATAATCACATCATCACATCATCATATATATATATATGTATATATATACCGTACCCGACCCTCTAGTGAGGGACTCGGTGAACAATGCAGTTAAACTGTGCACGATAACATACCCGGCCCGGGACTCGGTGAAAGACATATTGAGGCATGCACGAGCAGAGTAGTGAGCAACCATATACAAACTAAATCATCATCAGAGACTCGATAGAATAAGTAGAATGAATTAACACTTGAGTATCAATGGCGACAGTCATATCAAGTATCCCTCGAACGTCATTATGACTTATGTCAAAGGGAACTTCAGGAATCATAGACACGTACCAAAACCATATGGAATAGCTTATGGAAATCAAGAACATTAACCATCCTAGTGTCTCTAAGAATAGGAACTTATACATTCGTCTTTGTTCGTTTCATATGAATCATGCCAAAAGGAAGAAAGGATAACTTTACATACCTGTTATAGGTTAACCGTAACCAAGTTCGCTTCGTCGCCCCTTTAGCCTATTTAATATGAAAGTAACGCTATCGTTAGTAAACTATACTTTCTAGCTTATAAATCTACAACCAATCGCTTGTAGGTATCATTCTTTAGTTCATACTTTCCTGATTAGGATTTTCGTTAGTTAAGAACTTAACGGAATTCGGGCAGCATTTCCCCTATATAACTCGCCTAACCCGAACTTCTAATTAACCTCCTGTTATCACAGCAATACCAACAACAACAGTAATAGAAATATTCATATCAAATCCTTACAATCCAGCCCATAAACAACTCAAACAACCCAATAACCTTTCTTAATCCTTTTCCAATCCAAATCATTAACATTTAAGATTATACACCAAACAGACCAACATACGCTTTGTATACGATACGTTATACACTTATTTTTCCAAATTTAGAGGCCATATCAATGACAACACGACAACAACACGAACAACAACATATGAACATAAACCACACTTTTAATCTTTCAACTCAACAGTTCTATATAACAACTACAACTCCTAATACCAATGAATTCATGCAATTTCTTACTCCCAATTTCATCTAATACAATTTTAATCTTTCCATTACAACACCATTAATCCAATTATACCATAAAATGAGAAGATCTTACCTTAATTTAATCGGAGAAAATTCTACACTCACTTGCACAAATTGCACTATTTCTTCTTCCTCAATTCAACACCCAATGTTGCTATCACCTCCTTGGACTTGCAAAATACCTTAGAATTTAATCAAAACAAGATTTTTTTAAAAAAAACCATGGCTGACCGAGAGTGTTACACCTCAGAAATTTCTCCATACCTGTGTGATGAGTGGAATGATGAAGAGTGAGTGTATGATGTTTTGTTAAGTCGGGAATGGCTAATTAAGAATTTTTGGAACTAAGAAAGTCGCGTAAAATTTTCAGCCCAGTGGTCGTATATGGCACTATACGGCTCGTAAAGTGATTTACGGACCGTATAGTGCAATCGTCCTTCAGCTTGCCAAAAATCTGAGTTTCTGTCAAAGTATTGATGTGGTTAAATACGACCCAGTTTACGGCCCATAAACTGGTTTACGGTCCGTAAACTAGGTCGTAAACTACCATGTCCATCAGCCAAAACTTTCTGTCTTTGAAATGGTTAAATACGACCACAGTGGACGGACCGTAAATCAAAATACGGTCCGTATATGGTGGTTTACGACCACTGTTCACCCCGACAAGAATTCATTAAAGATTAGATTTTGTGATTTTAAAAAGGGACTTAGGCTTCATATTATTTCATTATTCATCCAACAACTCAAGAGACCTCTAGAACATTTCAAATAATTCCTCCACAAGACTTCAAGTGAATTAAAGGGAATATCAAGATCAACACCACCAAATTCATGAAATCAAGTATAAGAACACAATAAAGGATCATCTAAGTGAAGAAATTTCAAAGAAGGTGGAACTAGGGTTTTGGCTAATTGAAGTATTTCAACTTAAGGATTGTTCAACCATCATCTAAGGTAAGTTTCATGATTATTCCATGTTATTTGAAGTGTTGGAAAGCTTAGACACTTGAAATATAGAAGAACATAGAGAGTGGGTCATTATTGAGTGAATAGTGACATAAATGAATGATAGTGGAATTGAATTACGAATGTTGAAGTGTTTAGAGTACAATTACATTATAAACGATGTTTATATCATGAATCAAGCATTAAATGCATGAAAACGCAAAGACGAGTCATAAGGATAAGTATGGGGGAAATTGGAGGAAAATGGTGGATTTTGTTAAATGTACGTAAATGACGATTGTCGATTGTGATATTACGAGTAATGTTATGAATGTTGGGAGTTGAGATAAAGCGTGAGAAAAGTAGTATAAACGAAGGAAGAGTTGTCCGACTTTTCCTAGAATTAGCGATGCGTTCTTGTAGTTAGTTACTAACGTTGATCCAAATTCTCTTATGAAGGTAACGACGTGATATCGACGGAGAACAAGTGAGCGATATCTTAGCTAAACGACCAAGGTATGTGAGGCTATTCCTTATTTCTAATGGCATGAATCTTTTAACTTGAATCCCTATTCCTTTCATGAGTTCTTACATTCTAAGAAGTTAAAAGCTTATACCTATGAATGTCTATATGAGATAAGTTATACGATATGATGACACTAGAATGATGATGATGTTATTCCTCTCCTACATTCACCTTATGCACTAGTCCTTTCAAGGTGAGGCAGAATTTCCATAATGGTTTCATAATGTAATCGGGGGATCACGACCTTACGTCACCCCGATAGAGTAAAGTTGATCATGAGTCATATATACACATTTTGATAAGATAAGTATTTTATGATAAGCATATTACTATGAGTATTTACATTAAGCATGTCATGATTACATTCACACCGGGCCTAGTTGGCTGGGCCGACACCGCTTCGGCGGGCGGCGATTCGGATACACCCCGACCTACGGGCGTGGGCAGACACCACTAGTGGGCGGCATGAGATGGTACCCCGGACGCGGGCTTATATTATTGATTATCACACCGTTCCGACATGGACGGGCAGCTTGCATATGATGTATATATGTCATGATGATGAGTATGAGTAAGACAACATGCATTACTTCTTTTATGATTATCAGTCAGATCCAGATGCTTCCTGTTGATATTATCACTATATTATTGATGCCTTCTTTCATTGTTTATGACTCTCATACTCATTACAATATTCGTACTGACGTCCTTTCTTCGGACGCTGTGTTCATGCCCACAGGTAGACAGGGATGAGAGCTTGGCCCAGATCCTCAGTAGCTGCCAGCGGATAGAGAGTACTCCATTGTTCGGAGGTGCTTATGGCTATTCTTTTGATGTACATATACATATGCATATTTTGGGCACGACGGAGTCCTGTTCCGTCTGTTTATACAGTATGTCAGTAGAGGCTCTTAGATACGCAGTGTGGGTTAGATGGTCTCACAAAACGCTATTACCATACATATATTATTTTGATGGCCGAAAGGCAAATGTATACAAGTATTTATGTTTTTATTTAAATATGATTTTCCTACAATTGGTATGAAAAGTTGATGAAAGAGCATTAAATGAGTAGTAGGTAAGCGGTGCTCGGTAACTAGCTCCGGGTACCCGTCGCGGCCCCTAGTTGGGTCATGACAGAAGTGGTATCAGAGCAGTTTGCCCTAGAAAGTGTCTATGAGCCGTGTCTAGTAGAGTCTTGTTTATGGTGTGTTGCGTGCCACGCTAATAAACAAGAGGCTACAGGGCATTTAGGAAAATGACCATCCTTCTTCTCATAAGATCGTGCGATAGAGCCATGCCTAGGATTATGTTCTTCCTAAAGGTGCGTTATGGTTTCAGAAAAATGCCGCCGAAAGGAAAGCTACAGCTGCCCAGAAAGGAAAAGCTACGACAAAGAGGCAGGCGGAAAGAGAGCCTCCGGCAAATGTAGAGGAAAGTGAATCACAAAGTGAGGCCGCGCCCAATGTAGAAGAGCAGGGAGGAGCCTCAACTCCGATTCCTCCACTTGGTGCTTCAGGTCAACAAGTGTCCGAGGCCATACATTTATTGACACAGTTGGTTGCCGCTCAGGCACAACGACAGAATGCGAGCCCAAGTGATCGTTTGGCTAGTACAAGAGCCCGTGATTTCCTTACTCTAAACCCTCCAGAATTGTTCGGGTCGAAGCCGGATGAGGACCCACAAGGTTTTATCGATGAGATGTTGCGGACGCTGAAACTTATGCATGCTTCTGAGACCGAATCCATGGAGTTGGCCTCATATAGACTTCGCGACGTGGCAGTACTATGGTATAAGAATTGGGTGATAACAAGAGGGGAGAATGCACCACCTCCCGTGTGGCAAGAGTTTGTAGATGCCTTTATTCGTCACTACTTGCCACCTGAAGTCCGCCGAGCTAGAGCGGACAGGTTCTTGAATTTGAAACAGGGAAGCATGAGTGCCCGAGAGTATAGTATGCACTTTAACTCATTGGCCCGGTATGCTCCGACTATGGTGGCTGACATGGGAGACCGAGTCTATATATTTGTGAGTGGTTTAGGACCACACTTGTTCAGAGATTGCCTGATAGCCTCTTTGTAAGACGGGATGGATATTTCCCGGATACAGGCCCATGCTCAGAACCTCGAGGAACGACAACGACAGCAGAGAAGTGATCGTGAGGGTGACAGAAGACAAGGTAAGAGGGCTAGATCTATGGGGGAGAGCAGTGAGTAACGAGGGGGACCAAGACAGACGCATTCTAGACACTCAGGTCAGTCAGCGACCAGTGCACCTCCCAGATTCTCGGATAGGAGATTTGATCGTTCTACTCAGTCAGGCCAGGGGCAGAGTTCGAGGGCCTCAGATTCGCAGTCTAGGGGAGATTTCAGCCAGAGAAGACCTCCAGTACCGCGGTGTAGCTAGTGTGGCAAATTACATTCCGAACAGTGTCGTCAGGGTTCAGATGCTTGTTATGCTTGCGGGCAGGATGGTCATATGATGAGAGATTGCCCTTCAGCGAGAGATAGGGCGGGGACTCAGCCCACAGGTTCAGCAACGGGGTCTTCTTCAGTGCGCCCGACAGCACAGACTCGTCAGACTACAGCAGGCAGAGACAGAGGTAGAGGGGGAGCATCCTCTTCAGGTGCTGTTCAGCCCCGTGTGTATGCTTTAGCTGGGTGACAGGATCTTGAGTCTTCCTCAGATGTTATCACAGGTACCTTGACTATATTTTCCCGTGATGTATATTCTCTGATTGATCCGGGTTCTACCTTCTCATATATTACTCCGTATATCGCTGATTGTGTTAGGGTGAGACCTGAGCCAATTAAACCTTTCGAGGTATTCACTCCGGTTGGTGATCCTGTAATAGCGAGGCAAGTATATAAGAACTGTGTAGTCATTATATGTGATCGTCAGACAAGGGCTGATTTGATTGAACTTGAGATGTTAGATTTTGACGTAATTATGGGTATGGACTGGTTGGCATCATGCTATGCTAATGTTTGTTGCCGGACAAAAGTAGTTCGATTCCAATTTCCGGGAGAGCGCGTACTTGAGTGGAAGGGTAATACAGCTTCCCTAAAGGGTAGGTTTATTTCCTACCTTAAGGCGAGAAAGATGATAGCCAAGGGTTATATTTGTCATCTAGTTCGGGTTCATGACACGGAAGCGGAAGTGCCAACTTTCCAGTCGGTTCCGGTAGTAAATGAATTTCCAGATGTATTTCCAGACGAACTTCCAGGTCTTCCTCCGGAAAGGGAAATTGACTTCGCTATTGATGTATTGCCGGACACGGAGCCCATTTATATTCCCCCTTATTGAATGGCTCCAGCAGAGTTGAAAGAGCTAAAGGCACAGCTGAAAGACTTGCTCGAGAAGGGTTTCATTAGACCCAGTTCATCGCCGTGGGGAGCGCCGGTCTTGTTCGTGAGAAAGAAAGATGGGTCACTACGAATGTGTATTGATTACAGGCAGTTGAACAAGGTGACGGTAAAGAACAGATATCCCCTCCCCAGAATTGACAACTTGTTCGATCAATTGCAAGGTGCTAAGTGGTTTTCCAAGATAGACCTAAGATCGGGTTATCATCAAGTGAGGATCAGAGAAGAAGACATTCCCAAGACAGCCTTCAGAACGAGGTACGACCATTATGAGTTCCGAGTAATGTCGTTTGGGTTGACAAATGCCCCGGCAGTGTTTATGAATTTAATGAATAATGTGTTCAGGCCGTTCTTGGACCTTTTTGTAATAGTGTTTATTGATGATATCCTGGTGTATTCTCGCATAGAATCGGAACATGCAGATCATCTAAGAATTGTTCTTGGCGTTCTTCGAGATCGGGAATTGTATGCAAAGTTTTCGAAGTGCGAGTTTTGGCTAAACTCAGTGGCATTTCTAGGTCATGTTATTTCAGATGATGGTATCCGAGTCGGCACTCAGAAAATAGAAGCTGTGAAGACTTGGCCAAGACCTACGACTCCTACAGAAGTTCGTAGTTTTCTGGGTTTGGTAGGTTATTATCAAAGATTCGTAGACGGCTTCTCATCTATTTAAGCCCCATTGACAAAGTTAACCCAGAAGTCGGCTAAATTCCAGTGGAGTGATGCCTGTGAGCGTAGCTTCCAAGAGTTGAAAAACAGGTTGACCTCAGCGCCAGTGCTGACACTTCCAGAAGTATCAGATGGCTATGTAGTATATTGTGACGCCTCCGGTGTGGGATTAGGATGTGTATTAATGCAGAATGGGAAAGTTATTGCATATGCTTCGAGACAGTTGCGAAAACATGAACAGAATTATCCCACTCATGATCTTGAGCTAGCTGCGGTCATTCATGCATTGAAAATTTAGAGACACTACTTATATTGTGTTCACGTGGACATCTATACGGATCACAAAAGCCTTCAATATATTTTCAAACAGAAGGAGTTGAACCTGCGACAAAGGAGGTGGTTAGAATTACTGAAGGATTATGATGTGAACATTCTATATCATCTAGGGAAGGCGAATGTAGTAGCAGATGCACTTAGCCGCCGATCGATGGGTAGTTTATGTGGAGTTCCTTCGGAAAAGCGAGAAATGGTTCGTGAGGTCCATCGGTTAGCAAGTCTCGGCGTACGACCTATTGATTCAGGAGATGCAAGTATTAGCATCAATGACCCCACAGTTTCATCATTGAATCTAGAAGTGAAGGAACGGCAATATGAAGATCCTCAGTTAAGCCACTATCGAGATCTATCTCAGGAAAAGGAAAAGTCTCCATTCGAAGTTTCCATAGAAGGGGTTCTTAGATATCGAGACAGGTTATGTGTACCGAATGTAGCAAACTTGCTCCAACGGATTTTAGAGGAAGCACATTATTCCCGGTATTCCGTTCATCCAGGTGCAACTAAGATGTACCATGATCTTAAATCAATATATTGGTGGGATGGCATGAAGCGAGACATAGCAGAATTTGTAGCACAGTGCCCAAATTGCCAGCAAGTGAAGGCTGAGCATCAAAAGCCAGGAGGCTTATTGCAAGCAATGGAAATCCCTACGTGGAAATAGGAAGAAATTAACATGGATTTTGTGGTAGGATTACCCCGTACGCGAGGGAAGTATGATTTTATATGGGTGATCGTGGATAGACACACGAAAGCAGCTCATTTTCTCCCCGTTAGAACCACATATTCAGCGGAAGACTATGCTAAATTGTATCTCAAGGAGATTGTACGACTTCATGGTATTCCTTTGGCCATTATCACAGACAGAGGAGCATAGTTCACAGCTAAGTTCTGGAAGTCCTTTCAAGAGGGTCTAGGTACTCAAGTTAAGCTCAGCACGGCGTTCCACCCACAGACCGACGGGCAAGCCGAGCGTACTATTCAGACCTTGGAAGATATGCTACGAGAGTGTGTGCTGGACTTCGGTGGTAGTTGGGATGAGCATTTGCCTCTTATTGAATTTGCCTATAACAACAACTACCATTCCGGTATCCAAATGGCTCCATATGAAGCTTTGTACGGAAGAAAATGTAGATCTCTAGTCGGATGGTTCGAAAAGGGAGAAGCACAGTTGATACGCCCCGACTTGATTCAACAGGCAGTCGAAAAGGTCAAGGTGATACGAGATCGATTGTTAACAGCCCAAAGTCATCAAAAATCTTATGCGGATAACCGCCGACGAGATTTGGAATTTCAAGCTAACGATTGGGTATTCTTGAAAGTCTCGCCAATGAAGGGAGTAATGAGGTTTGGCAAGAAGGGGAAATTGAGTCCAAGATATATCGGACCCTACCAAATCATTCGCAAGGTGGGTCGAGTAGCCTATGAGTTGGACTTGCCTTCAGGGCTCGAGTCGGTACATCCAGTTTTTCATGTGTCGATGCTCCGCAGGTGCATTGGAGACCCAACAAGAATAGTCTCGGTCGATGATGTCCAAGTGACAGAAAGATTGACATATGAAGAAATACCGATTGCCATTTTGGATAGACAAGTACGAAGGCTTCGGAATAAAGAGGTTGCTTCAGTCAAAGTTCTATTGCGGAATAATAATCGGAAAGAAATGACTTGGGAAGAGGAGGAGAAGATGAAATCTATGTACCCCCATTTGTTCCAATCCCCAGAAGAGATTCAAGATGAGACGTCGATGATGTAAGGTATGTATGTTTTAATTTTAAGTTTTTGGTCGTGTGTGGCCATAAATGTGTTGATATTGTGATATAGCCCTGTGAGGCGAGGATATTGTGGGTTGTTGTAATGGGAAGGTAGTGTCCAAATTACAAAGGAAACTCTGGCAAAATTTTTCTAGAATTCCCAAGTGTCGAACATTCGAGGACGAATGTTCCAAAAGGGGGGAAGAATGTTACACCTCGAAAATTTCTCCGTACCTGTGTGATGAGTGGAATGATGAAGAGTGAGTGTATGATGTTTTGTTAAGTCGGGAATGGCTAATTAAGAATTTTTGGAACTAAGAAAGTCGCGGAAAATTTTCAGCCTAGTGGTCGTATATGGCACTATACGGCCTGTAAAGTGATTTACGGACCGTATAGTGCAATCGTCCTTCAGCTTGCCAAAAATCTGAGTTTCTGTCAAAGTGTTGATGTGGTTAAATACGACCCAGTTTACGGCCCGTAAACTGGTTTACGGTCCGTAAACCAGGTCGTAAACTACCATGTCCATCAGCCAAAACTTTCTGTCTTTGAAATGGTTAAATACGACCACAGTGGATGGACCGTAAATCAAAATACGTTCCGTATATGGTGGTTTACGACCACTGTTCACCCCGACAAGAATTCATTAAAGATCAAATTTTGTGATTTTAAAAAGGGACTTAGGCTTCATATTATTTCATTATTCATCCAACAACTCAAGAGACCTCTAGAACATTCCAAATAATTCCTCCACAAGACTTCAAGAGAATTAAAGGGAATATCAAGATCAACACCACCAAATTCATGAAATCAAGTGTAAGAACACAATAAAGGATCATCTAAGTGAAGAAATTTCAAAGAAGGTGGAACTGGGTTTTGGAAAATTAAAGTATTTCAACTTAAGGATTGTTCAACCATCATCTAAGGTAAGTTTCATGATTATTCCATGTTGTTTGAAGTGTTGGAAAGCTTAGACACTTGAAATATAGAAGAACATAGAGAGTGGGTCATTATTGAGTGAATAGTGACATAAATGAATGATAGTGGAATTGAATTACGAATGTTGAAGTGTTTAGAGTACAATTACATTATAAACGATGTTTATATCATGAATCAAGCATTAAATGCATGAAAACGCAAAGACGAGTCATAAGGCTAAGTATGGGGGAAAGTGGTGGATTTTGTTAAATGTACGTAAATGACGATTGTCGATTGTGATATTACGACTAATGTTATGAATGTTGGGAGTTGAGATAAAGCATGAGAAAAGTAGTATAAACGAAGGAAGCGTTGTCCGACGTTTCCTAGAATTACTGATGCGTTCTTGTAGTTAGTTACTAACGTTGATCCAAATTCTCTTATGAAGGTAACGACGTGATTTCGACGGAGAACAAGTGAGCGATATCTTAGCTAAACGACCAAGGTATGTGAGGCTAGTCCTTCTTTCTAATGGCATGAATCTTTTAACTTGAATCCCTATTCCTTTCATGAGGTCTTACATTCTAAGAAGTTAAAAGCTTATACCTATGAATGTCTATATGAGATAAGTTATACGATATGATGACACTAGAATGATGATGATGATGTTATTCCTTGCCTACACTCACCTTATGTACTAGTCCTTTCAAGGTGTGTCAGAATGCCCATAATTGTTCCATAATGTAATCGGGGGATCACGACCTTACGTCACCCCGATAGAGTAAAGTTGATCATGAGTCATATATACGCATTTGATAAGATAAGTATTTTATGATAAGCATATTACTATGAGTATTTACATTAAGCATGTCATGATTTCATTCACAACGGGCCTAGTTGGCCCGGCAGACACCGCGTCGGCGGGCGGCGATACGGATACACCACGACCTACGGGCGTGGTCAGACACCACTAGTGGGCGGCATGAGATGGTACCCCGGATGCGGGAGGCCTGGACGCGGGCTTATATTATTGATTATCACACCGTTCCGACATGGATGGGCAACTTGCATATGATGCATTTATGTCATGATGATGAGTATGAGTAAGACAGCATGCATTACATCTTTTATGATTATCAGTCAGATCCAGATGCTTCCTGTTGATATTATCACTATATTATTGATGCCTTCTTTCATTGTTTATGCCTCTCATAGTCAGTACAATATTCGTACTGACGTCCTTTCTTCGGACGCTGTGTTCATGCCCACAGGTAGACAGGGAGGAGAGCTTGGCCCAGATCCTCAGTAGCTGCCAGCGGATAGAGAGCACTGCATTGTTCGGAGGTGCTTATGGCTATTCTTTTTATGTACATATACATATGCATATTTTGTGCACGACGGAGTCCTGTTCCGTCTGTTTATACAGTATGTCAGTAGAGGCTCGTAGATACGCAGTGTTGGTTAGATGGTCTCACAAAATGCTATTACCATATATATATTATTTTGATGGCCAAAAGGCAAATGTATATAAGTATTTATGTTTTTATTTAAATATGATTTTCCTACAATTGGTATGAAAAGTTGGTGAAAGAGCATTAAATGAGTAGTAGGTAAGCGGTGCTCGGTAGCTAGCTCCGGGTACCCGTCGCGGCCCCTAGTTGGGTCGTGACAGAGAGCTTGGCAGCCATGACAATGCTTCTCTTTCTTTTTCACTAAGTTTAAAATTTGCAAATGAAGATGAATTGCTAAGTTAGTCATTAACTTAGTTATATATATGATGTCCCTCCATAGGACACGTGCCCCTCCCTAATGACTCACCAATTTAATTGTTTTGTTTTATTATATATATTTTTTTAAAATCGGTGGGGCCCACTTTAATTATCTAATTAGCTAACTTAATTAATCATTAATCTCCACTTAATAATCTAATCATAGTTAATTAATCCCTAATCTCCATTAATATTTCTATAGTAATTGAAATTTATAAACAAATCGTGCACTAATTAAAATTGAGGATTAAAAGCCCTTATTTCATATCCCAAAATAATCTCTTCCTTAACTTATGCCAATTAGCTTACAAATAATTCGACGTACAAAAATACGGGGTATAACATCCTCCCCCCCCTTTAGAACATTCGTCCTCAAATGTTAAATTGGTCCTATAAAGTCTTATAAGAAATTTCGGGGAAGTCTCCCCTATCGCTATAACATATAGTCTCATTTATCAATCAATAATCAAGTGAGGAGTTTAAATTACCTGCAGGCATAGGGAACAAGTAAGGATACTTATTCTTCATCTCATCTTCGGCTTCCCAGGTCATCTCTTCCCTATTATTATTTCGCCATAACACCTTGACGGAAGCCACATCTTTAGTACACAATCTCCTAACTTGCCGATCAAGTATAGCTATAGGTTTCTCCTCATAGGACAAATCTTCCGTCACCTGGACATCATCCACGGGAAATACTCTGGAAGGGTCACCAATGTATTTGCGAAGCATCGACACATGAAAGACTGGATGTACTGCTTCTAAATCAGATGGTAGGTCCAACTCGTAGGCAACCTTGCCTACCCTAAGAATAATCTGATAAGGCCCAATGCACCTCGGGCTAAGCTTCCCTTTCTTGCCGAATCTCATTACACCCTTCATGGGTGACACCTTCAAGAACACCCAATCACCAGCCCAAAACTCTAAGTATCGACGTCGATTATCTGCATATGACTTCTGTCGACTCTGGGTTGCCAGTAATCTCTCCTGAATAAGCTTCACTTTATCAACAGCTTGCTGAATCATGTCTGGGACTATTAATTTAGTCTCACCAACATCAAACCAACCAATAGGTGACCTGCACTTCCTCCCATACAAGGCCTCATACGGTGCCATCTGGATACTAGAATGGTAGCTATTATTATAAGCAAACTCGATAAGTGGCAAATGATCATCCCAGCTATCTCTGAAATCAATAATACAGGCCCGTAACATATCTTGTAACGTCTGCATAGTGCACTCGGCCTGTCCGTCCGTCTGAGGGTGGAATGCTGTGCTAAGACTCACCTGTGTCCCTAATCCCTCCTGGAATGATCTCTAGAAATTAGCTGTAAACTGAGCTCCTCTGTCGGAGATAATAGCTGTGGGAACTCCGCGAATTCTCACTATCTCCTTGAGGTATAACTTCGCATAGTCCTCAGCTGAATAAGTAGTCCTGACTGGAAGCAAATGGGCTGATTTTGTCAGCCTATCCACGATAACCCATATAGAGTCATATTTTCGCGGAGTGCGAGGTAAAGCTGTAATGAAGTCCATATTAATTACCTCCCATTTCCAAGTCGGGATCTCTATCTCCTATAATAATCCACCAGGCTTCTGATGCTCGACCTTAACCTGTTGACAATTCGGGCACTGAGCGACAAACTCCGCTATATCCTTTTTCATGCCATCTCACCAATATAAACATCTGAGGTCATAATACATCTTCATTGACCATGGATGAACAGAATAACGGGCATAATGTGCCTCTCCCATAACCTGTTGCCGCAACCCTGCAACCTCAGGTACACATAATCTGCCTCTGTATCGTAGTACTCTGTCAGGTGCAACCTCGAATGGGGTCTTCTCCTTTTGAAGAGATGCATTTCTATAATGTGCCAGAACAGGGTCCTCGTACTGGCGTCTCTTTACCTCTTCTATGATAAAGGATTCAGCAACTCCTCGAACAAAAACTCCGCCATCATCAAAGTCAGCTAAACGGACTCCAAGGTTAGCTAGCTGGCAGATCTCACGGACTATCTCCTTCCGTTCGGGTTGTACATCTGTCAAGCTACCCATAGATTTACGGCTAAGTGCATCTGCTACAACGTTTTCTTTCCCTGGGTGGTATATGATATCAACATCATAGTCCTTTAGCAACTCTAGCCACCTTCTCTGCCGTAAATTCAGCTCCTTCTGCTTAAAGATATATTGGAGACTCTTATGATCCGTATAAATATCAACATGCATGCCATATAAATAATGTCTCCATATCTTCAAGGCATGAATTACTGCTGCTAACTCCAGATCACGAGTAGGATAATTCCTTTCGTGCTTTCTGAGCTGCCGGGAGGCATAAGCTATAACCTTGCCATGCTGCATCAATACACAACCTAGTCCAACGCCTGAGGAATCACAATAAATAACATAGCCATCTGGTCCCTCTGGAAGAGTTAAGACTGGAGCCGTAGTTAGCTCATCTTTCAACAACTGGAAACTTCACTCACATGCGTCAGTCCACTGGAACTTAGCCGCCTTCTGAGTTAGCCTTGTTAAAGGCACTGAAATTGAGGCAAAATTCTCTACAAACCTCCTATAATATCCCGCTAGCCCCAGAAAACTGCGTACTTCAGTAGGTGTCGTAGGTCTAGGCCAAGTCATTACAGCTTCAATCTTCTGTATATCTACCCGGATGCCATCAGCTCCAATAATATGCCCCAAGAATGCTACCGAAGTCAATCAGAATTCACATTTAGAAAACTTAGCATACAACTTCTGGTGCTGGAGCACTCTAAGTACCGTCCTCAAATGGCCTGCATGCTCCTCTTCCGATCGTGAATAGACCAGAATATCATCGATAAATACAATCACAAACATATCTAGGAACGGCTTGAATACTCGGTTCATCAGATCCATAAATATTGCTGGAGCATTGGTTAGCCCAAAATACATCACTCTAAACTCGTAATGCCCATATCGGGTCCTGAATGCAATCTTCGGAATATCTGCCTCTTTTACCCTCACCTGGTGATAGCCTGACCGCAAGTCTATCTTCGAGAAACACTTAGCACCCTGCAACTGGTCAAATAGATCATCAATTCTGGGAAGGGGATATCTATTCTTTATTGTCACTTTATTCAGCTTCCTATAATCAATACACATCCGCAGCGACCCATCATTCTTTCTCACAAACAGTACCGGTGCTCCCCAAGGTGATGTGCTGGGCCTGATGAATCCCTTTTCTAACAAGTCTCTCAATTGCTCCTTCAACTCCTTCAATTCTGCAGGTGCCATTCTATAAGGAGGAATAGATATGGGCTGAGTGTCTGGCAATACATCTATATTAAACTCTATCTCCCGCTCGGGAGGAAGACCTGGAAGTTCATTTGGGAATACATCTGGGAATTCATTAACTGTCGGAACTGACTGAAGAGTCGGTACCTCTGCTTTTAAGTCATGTACACGAACCAGATGATAAATATAACCCTTTCTAACTATCTTCCTTGCCTCGAGGTATGAAATAAACTTACCCCTCGGCGATGCTGTATTCCCCATCCACTCTATCATCGGCTCCCCTAGGAACTGGAATCGGACTATCTTTTCTCTACAATCAACGTTAGCATAACAAGAAGCTAACCGGTCCATACCCATAATAACATCAAACTCCGTCATATCTAACTCTATCAGATCTGCCACGGTATGACGACTATATATGATCACCGAACAATTTCTATATACTTGCTTTGCTATAACAGAATCTCCTACCGGTGTAGCTACCTCAAATGGTTCTATCAATTCAGGTTTTATCCCGATTCTACTAGCAACAAAGGGGGAGATATACGATAAGGTGGAGCCTGGATCTATCAATGCATATACGTCCCGAGAGAAAATCGATAATATACTTGTAACCACATTTGGTGACGCCTCCCGATCCTGTCTATTGGCCAAAGCATATATGCGGTTCGAAGGACCGCTATAACTGGAAGCTCCGCCATGACCTCTACTACGGCCTGCTGGTGTCTGAATACCCTGCCCCATAGGGCGCATAGCTACAGAAGAAGATGAACCAGCAACTGACCCAAGAGGCTGAGCCATACCACCTGAACTGCCCCCATACGGACACTCTCTCATAATATGGCCTTGACGGCCGCAAGAAAAATAAGCACCTATAGCAAGACGGCATTCCCCAGAATGAGGCCTGCCACACCGAGAGCACCGAGGCAAAGGTGGCCTCGACTGACTCAAACCTCTGTTCATCTGCGAACTCGAAGCTTTGGAGCTATGACCGGCTCCTGAATACCCTGTGCTGTCAAATCTCCTACCTGTAAACTGTGGGGGTGCACTCCGTGCTGGCTGGGAAGGATATCTACTATACTGCTGAGGCTGCCTGCCTCGAAACTGGCCAGGATAACCAGTAGATCTAGCCCTCTTATGCTGACCTCTGTCATAATCTCTATCTGGCTGACGTCCTTTATGTCGATCCTCTACCCCCTGTGCATATGCCGGTATCCGAGCAATATCCATACCTGGCTGAAGAGCCACCGCCATACAACCATCAATCAAATAGCGATCCAGTCCCATCACATAACGATGCACTCTATCAGCCATATCAGCTACAATAGTAGGCGCATATCTGGCTAACGAATCAAACTCAAGGTTGTACTCTCGAACGCTCCTGCCACTCTGCCTCAGATGTAAGAATCTATCAACTCTAGCTCGTCTCATCTCTGGAGGCAGGAAGTGGCCAAGGAAGGCCTTCACAAACGCATCCCACACTGCTGGAGGAGCATCCTCGCCCCTAGATAACTCCAGCGACTCATACCAATTAACTGCTACATCACGCAACCGATACGAAGCCAACTCAACAGACTCCGTCTCAGGAGCCTTGATTATCCTCAATGTACGCTGTATCTGCCGAACAAACTCCTGTGGATCGTCCTCGGGCTTTGACCCGAAAAATTCTGGAGGATTACAACTTAAGAAGTCGCGGGCCCTCAAACTGTCATGTCTATCCGCATGGTCAACTCCCAGTCTATGCCTGCGAGCCTGCCCTGCCACTAATCTGGTCAGCAACTGAACTGCGTCTCTCATGGCCCTATCCTCTGCCCCTGGCTGATGAGCTGGAGGCTCAGGTATTGGGGCCTCAGGGGCTGGCGGTGGAGCTGCCCCCTGATCTGGAGCTGCTGCTGTTCTAGGTTCCTCCGGAAGTGGCGGTGTAGCAGAACTCGCCGACTAAAGCACAATCTCAGGCATAAGCTGGGCACGGGCCCTAGTAACTCTCCGGGTCTGGCTAGTATCTCCTGCTACCGATTTGCCCTTCTGGGCAGCTGTCGCTTTCTTTGGAGGCACAACTGTAAACATAATAATCTGTTACGGAGGGATTATCCTGATAATATAGCTCTATCGCACGATCTAGGATAAGAAGGAAAGATAACATCCTAAATGTCCTGTAGCTTCCTGTTTATAGATGTGGTGCACAACACACCGATAAACAAGACTCTACTAGACACGGTCTGTAGACACTCCAAGGATGAACTGTTCTGATACCACTTTTGTCAAGACCCAGCCTCGTGGGCCAGGACTAGTGCCCGAGCTGGACACTCATATACGTACATGTTAGACATAATCAGACTAACTCTATAAACAATATGGGAATTGGCAAAGACCCAAAGGTTCACAACGTCACATATCATGATAACCTGTCTCCTTAGGAGTCACAACCAATCATAACGAAATAAGATACGCAAGCTGACAAGGCTGCCACTATATACCATTATGATATGCAAGCCGACAAGGCTGCCACTACATGTCAATATACTACGCAAGCCGACAAAGCTGCTACTACATATCGATACAATATGCGTGCCGGCAAGGCTGCCACAACAAACAGAAATATCCACAACAAACCATATAGACACAGCTGATCATAATATATATATAAACCACACATATGTCTACAGACCTCTAAGAGTATCAACAATGAAACATGACGGGACAAGGCCCCGCCGTACCCCTGGACAAACATATATATAATCAAAAGTCTAGGCTCCTGAACAACAAAGCTCTCCAAGACAGCTGAGTGGGAATCCTAAGCTGGAGGATCACTGAATCGAGTATCTGTACCTGTGGGCATGAAACGCAACCCCTCGAAGAAAGGGGGTCAGAACGAGATATGTACTGAGTGTGTAAAGCATGAAATACAATAAAGAGGATCATGACTGAATAGGGATTACAGGAGACAAGTATAATATCCAGAATACCAAAACACTTGCATTATGAAACATAAATCATGCATGTCAATATCATATATCATACCCGACCCATTACGGGACTCGGTGAATAAAGTCATCATATGCCATCCTTGGCGCCATAATCACATCATCATATCATCATATCATCATATATATATATATATATATATATATATATATATATATATATATATATATACCGTACCCGACCTTCTAGTGAGGGACTCGGTGAACAATGCCGTTAAACTGTGGACGATAACATACCCGGCCCGGGACTCGGTGAAAGACATATTGAGGCATGCACGAGCAGAGTAGTGAGCAACCATATACAAACTAAATCATCATCAGAGACTCGATAGAATAAGTAGAATGAATTAACACTTGAGTATCAATGGCGACAATTATATCAAGTATCCCTCGAACGTCATTATGACTTATGTCAAAGGGAACTTCAGGAATCATAGACACGTACCAAAACCATATGGAATAGCTTATGGAAATCAAGAACATTAACCATCCTAGTGTCTCTAAGAATAGGAACTTATACATTCGTCGTTTGTTCATTTCATATGAATCATGCCAAAAGGAAGAAAGGATAACTTTACATACCTGTTATAGGTTAACCGTAACCAAGTTCTCTTCGTCGCCCCTTTAGCCTATTTAATATGAAAGTAACACTATCGTTAGTAAACTATACTTTCTAGCTTATAAATCTACAACCAATCGCTTGTAGGTATCATTCTTTAGTTCATACTTTCCTGATTAGGATTTTCGTTAGTTAAGAACTTAACGAAATTCGGACAGCATTTCCCCTATATAACTCGCCTAACCCGAACTTCTAATTAACCTCCTGTTATCACAGCAATACCAACAACAACAGTAATAGAAATATTCATATCAAATCCTTACAATCCAGCCCATAAACAACTCAAACAACCCAATAACCTTTCTTAATCCTTTTCCAATCCAAATTATTAACATTTAAGATAATACACCAAACAGACCAACATACTCTTTGTATACGATACGTTATACACTTCTTTTTCCAAATTTAGTGGCCATATCAATGACAACACGACAACAACACGAACAACAACATATGAACATAAACCACACTTTTAATCTTTCAACTCAACAATTCTATATAACAACTACAACTCCTAATACCAACGAATTCATGCAATTTATTACTCCCAATTTCATCTAATACAATTTTAATCTTTCCATTAGAACACCATTAATCCAATTATACCATAAAATGAGAAGATCTTACCTTAATTTAATCGGAGCAAATTCTACACTCACTTGCACCAATTGCACAATTTCTTCTTCCTCAATTCAGTACCCAATGTTGCTATCACCTCCTTGGACTTGCAAACTACCTTAGAATTTAATCTAAACAAGATTTATTTTTTAAAAAACCATGGCTGACCGAGAGCTTGGCAGCCATGGCAATGCTTCTCTTTCTTTTTCACTAAGTTTAAAATTTGCAAATGAAGATGAATTGCTAAGCTAGTCATTAACTTAGTTATATATATGGTGTCCCTCCATAGGACACGTGCCCCTCCCTAATGACTCACCAATTTAATTTTTTTTTATTATATTTTTTTTAAAATCGGTGGGGCCCACTTTAATTATCTAATTAGCTAACTTAATTAATCTTAATTAATCACTAATCTCCACTTAATAATCTAATCATAGTTAATTAATCCCTAATCTCCATTAATATTTCTATACTAATTGAAATTTATAAACAAATCGTGCACTAATTAAAATCGAGGATTAAAAGCCCTTATTTCATATCCCAAAATAATCTCTTCCTTAACTTATGCCAATTAGCTTACAAATAATTCGACGTACAAAAATACGGGGTATAACATTATTAACTTCTTTTTGAGAAACATTTTTAGAAAAATATATATAAATTTTCATTTTTTTATTTTTTATATTTTTTATATCACTATTCTAACCACACCGAATCATGCACTGCATTACTCACGAACACCCCCAACTTAGGGTTTTGGCCTCGTTCTCCGCATCTTACACTCACCACCCCCAACTTAGGCTTTTAGCCTCTTTTATCATTCTTAATGTCACGGAGGGACTTGGTGCCAAATGGGATTATTCAAAGAAGGGATAGAGGTTAGTTAACAACTAATCAAAGAAAAAGTCTATAGGCTCGACTTGGGAGTTTAGGGATCATTTTCTATACAGTTTAGGCTCAGTTAAGATAAACAGGCTTTGAAATCAATACAAAGAAAGCCTAAGATCATTTCACAACCAAGCTTTCCTTAGAATTGAAACACGACTAACCGGACAAGTTCTAGATTACAAGCATCATAAACAAATGGATACTAAGAACTCACAACACAATGGCATAAGGATTGTTTCGCTACTCTGACTTGACTTTCGTTTGAATATTACACACACATGGTTACCTTGTATTTGCAATGTAATTAAACGAACCATACATGTTAATATAAACAACACATTCTTGATATACATCACAAGATTTTTGGAGAGACATCATTAACTTGTAAAACACTTTTACATATGCTATAAACCACGAACCACCACCACTTAATTCATCCTTACTTTACTTTAGCTAAACAGCCTAAACATGCCAGGTTCAACATAAATAAAACCCCTCGGGAAAAGAACACATGGCAAAGAACAATTGAGGAGTGTCCTAAAAACATACTTAATACCACAATTTAAAAACAAAAACAATCTTCAGACCAAAACAATACCCTACACCCCCAACTTAGAAACATGCATTGTCCCCAATGCATCTATATAGTCAAAAACAGAATGTAGGGCCTCCCTGAAGCACACCAGGCGCTGTGATCTGCTGCATCATCATGAGGCTGGATAAGCTCTGAAGTAGGTGTAATGGTGGTGCACTCAGTAGTAGTTGCCGTATCAAGCTCGCCATCAATAGCATGCCCTGGCTCAGTCTGTGGAGCAGAAGTAGGGTGAGCCGGCTAAATGGGATGGGCTAAACTAGAAGTCGCTCTGGTGGTGTTAGAACCCAAACGGGACTCACGTCTGATCTTCTGTTTTCCGCTCATCTTTCTCATTTTGAGGCCGCATAGCATCAAATGGATTAGTAGTCTTGAGAATGGTATCGAGGTTTGCGTCCTCATTCTTGACTCTCTTGCGCTTCCCCTTAGCCGGGGAGTGGGTATCCTCCGCCAACTCTGCCTCATGCTCTTCATCGACCTCTTCCTGAATATTATCATCTGCTAGTAAACTCTCAACTGGCTGATACAAGCTGTGTGCCAACTCTGGTTGCACTTTTAGAATCTGGTTCGTCACAGCCGCCACTTCATGTGCCTTTAAATTTTGCACATCATCTTTTAGTGTTCGTAACTCACTCCGAACTATTCCCAACTCCACAGTGGGGGTGTGTCTTACTCAGCTCTGTTATTCTTCCTTCAATACCATCAATTCGGGAGTGGATCTGTAGATGGTCATCAACAATATTCTCTTTGATCGGCTTCAATGTTGCATCAATAACCTTTTTGGTATACAATTTTGGCTCTGTCATAATCTGCTTGACTTGCCTGTCTGTTCTATCTGCTTGCAGAACCACTGCCCCAAAATTTTCTCTGTTGAAAATCATCTTTCTCGTAAGCTCTGGTGGAACTCTCAGTATGGGCTGACCCAGTGCCAGACCAGCTCCAGTAGAAGAGGTGGGACTACCCGAAGTAGGTGGAGCTGAAGATGGCATGGGCTGTGGAGTGGAGTCAGTAGGTGGAGCATCAGAATTTGTGGGCTGAACCGAATCAATAGCCTTAGCACCCGTAATAGCCAATGGCAGAACATCTGACCCTGTTGGCTCCTCAGGCACATCAGAAGAAGAGGTAGATGACATTGTACGCTGGCCTAACATCTAATCTCGGCCCTTAGTGATGTCATAGATACTCTTGGCTGTCAAACTGTGATCGATAAGGGGAAGGGGTTGTATCTCTGCTCACAAGCATAAGAAAGTGAGCAAAGATGGATAAACTAGGGAAGTGGCTGGCTGTGGGGCTTGCTCCCAGATATCTGCGACTATCACTCTCCCGATGTTGACCTTATACTTTGACATAAGGGCAGCCACAAGCACTGCTCGGTCCGGGGTCAAGTAATTATCTGCCTGTGTAGAACGGATCTGGAGTTGAACAACATGCCACCAAAACTTTGCCTCAGGTGTGAGGGTGCTTTTCCAAATCCTCGTGGTGGCCGTCAACTTTGGCGCCGTTGCCGGGGAATACGGTTTTGAAATTACTGATTATTGTATACTTTTCTTTAAACTTTTTCTATTCCATCGCACCTTGTTTGCTATTTTTGGTGAACCAGGTGAAAATGGCAGGAAGACACAATCAAAATTAAGGAAACCAAGGCGGGCTCCAGGTAAACCCACCACCACAGGAAGAGGAAGAGAAAGAGAATATATTTGCGGAATTCATGAATGAAGCTGATTATGTTCCTGCTGTGGTCCCTCTAGGACCGAAAGTGCCAGTTTCAAAATTGATAGCTTTATCTATCAACTGTTGAAACTTGAAGGTTATTTTCGAAATTCTTCGGAGGATTGTCCACTTTGACATTTGAAGAACTTCCTGCACGTATGCTCTCAACAATCCCAAGGTCTTCAAATATTCCTTGGCTGGAAAAGCAGGGGAATGGTATGAAAAGCTGCCCAACAATTCTATTCACACCTAGAGCGAGCTAGCCAATGTATTTTTGAAGAAGTGGTTTCAACCGAACAAAAAGGCTGAACTTCGAGATAAGATCTTTGAGTTCAAACAGCTCCTAGGGGAACAATTATATTCTGCATGGGTGAGGTTCAAGTACTATCTAACTTAGTCTCCAACTCACGGGTTTTCGGATAATATTCTTACAGAGAAGTTCTATAAGGGGTTAGATACAATGAATCAGATTGCTATAAATACTGCAACCGGTGGATGCTTCATGGACAAGTCATTTGTCAACATCACCCATTTGCTCGATAAGCTCACCACCCACAATCAAGCATGACATTCAAATGATAATGAGAGTTTGTCCTATAATAGTCCATCATTAGCCGCTGTTGCAAAGGAGAACCATGAGAGAGATCATGCCTTTACTCAATTGCAAACTACGGTGGATCTATTATCCAAGAAATTGGCAGAAAAGGATGCAAAAGGTGTAAATGCTGTTGAGGAGATACCACCTACTCCACCAGGCATGTATCAAATCCTTGAGGGGATGTACCAAGAGGGGAAACAACATTATGAAGATGCCAATTATGTCAACAACTCCCAAGGGGGTTATCAGAGGCAAAATTATCAAGGTCCAGGACATCACCCACGGCAGAAACCTCAACATCAATTTCAAGGGAACAATTACAACAAAAATGATCAGGGAAATTCCAATCAAGGGAATTACAATAACATCAACTATGACAACAAGAGCTCTAACCCCTATATTCCACCAAAGGGGCAATCATCAAATTCTCAGCAATGGAGAGACTATTCAGCTAGCAACTCTACTAACAATGCTGCTAATGATTCTGCTGAGCTGAAAATACAATAAAGGGAATGTCTGAGGTTCAACTATCTCATTCAACTGCCATCTAGAAGCTTGAATCACAATTTAGAGACCTTTCAAGAGAAGTGCATACTCCTCAACGTGGACACCTACCAAGTGATACAATTTCAAATTCGAAAGGTAGTGGGGTAAACTCTGTGGAACATGTAGCTGCTATTAGTACCCGAAGTGGAAAAATACTCCAAGGTGCTGATAAAAAGTGATTGATCTTGAGTCGATTGCTGAAGAAGAGGCACAACTTAATGTGTCTGATATTATTATGGAAGATGAAACAGAGGGGGAAATCCCTATTATAGACGAAGAGGAGCAGAGTTTTGAGAATACTAAGGCACAAGGAGGGAAAAATAAAAAGAGGAAGGCAAAACTTTTTGGAGCTCTTCGCCCTTTGACTCAATTGTTTAAATCTTCACTGCCTTTCCCTCAAAGGTTAGTGAGGAAAACAGAGGATGAAAAGTGCTTGAGATTTTATGATCAACTCAAGCAATTGACGATGAACATTAAGTTTTCCCGCCTGTCACGCGAGTGACCCAGGTTCGATTCCCGGCAACGGCGCCAAAATTTGATATGCTCAATTACACCTATTAGTGGCGTAAAGCGGACGTTGTCAAATATAGTAACCCAAACAAGGTTGGGGTCGAATCCCACAGGGAATATGGATAGAAAAGGGCACTAATTGTATGTGATACTGGTCCTTAAAGGCTTTAATTCTATTCCGAATAGTTTTGAATAATTATTTTGTAATATAAACTAGCACTATGACTTGAATTGTAATTAACGCGCGAGAGAGACTAAGGTTGTGTTCCCCGTTTTGATTAGATATTATTTTTCAAGTTTCAATGTGATATACTTCTAATGGTTGTTCTAAGGATTTGCACTTGATCTCTTAAAGACTTTCTAATGTTTCCCAACAATTAGGCCGTATTTCCTTTTTATGATTTTCCTAATTACAAAAGAGTTGATATCGAAGAACGATCAATAATGCCAATTAGACTTGTTCTTATCCCTAAGTTAGTCTATTAAATGAGGGTTAACGCCCTGAGTTATTGTTATTAAATGAGCTTGCAATCATTACCCAACACTAAAACACAAAGATTGAATAAACACCAACAACCATTATGCATTCAATAGTAGAATCCCATTCACATAATACCCATCATAGGGTCCACAACTTTAGAATTAAAATTAGCTACTCATACTTTTGTTCAACAAAGAAAGCTTAAAAGAAGACATAATGTACTTACAATGGTAATAAATGTGAACTAAGGATGAAGTTGAGGCCTTAAATGCTCCAACAACTTCACAAATATCTAATGCTAAGAGTTAATGCTCTACAATGAGTGAATAATGGCTGAAAAACCTAGAAGAAACTATTTATAGGACCCAAAAACGGGCCACAGTTCTGGACAAAAACACCCTTCGCGGCATCATTACGGACCGTAACGCGTGTTATGGTCCGTCCTTTCTTCCGTCCTTTGTGAGCTTGATATTATGTCAACCGTTACGGCTTCCTTCGACTGTATCACCCAGCGGATCTCTGCCTCAAGTCTTCAGTAAATATTCTCTTGCCATGCATTACACTCCACGTTACGACCCGTAACGATGCGTTACGGACCGTCCTTCTAAGTCGTAATGTTGGACATCCATAAGCATCTTACTGGAATTTCCTCTAATGTTTTGGATCCACGTTACGGTCCGTAGCACATGTTACGGACCGTTATTTCTCCAAGTTGTCCGTTTTCAGCGATTTTCTTCATTTTCGTTCCTTAGTCAACCAACCCTTCAAAACATCAAAATAACATAAGAATCGATATAAAAACATTTAAAAACAAGTAAAACTCCTAGTAAAAAGACATCAAATGTGCCGTAATTTCATGGCATATCAGCTAGATGTTACATCAAGGCATTGATCTTGTGAGTCGATTTCTTCCGAGCATGACTTTTACTCTATGGTTTGCTTGTTTTATTTTACCTTATTTTCTTTTTATATGCCAACTAGTCTTAGTCGGCCTATGATACCTACCAGTACTTTTTGTTTTTACTAACCTGCACTTGCTGCATTCTTTTATGAATGCAGAATTCCATGTGTGATTGTCCTCTGTTTCTAGTGGCTAATAGCCGTTCTGAGAGTTGCTATTTCGAGTCTACAGCGTGAGCTCGAGGACGTCCGCCGCCTTGAAGATTCTTCTTTCATTTATGTCTTAATTGCTATTTTGAGACATATTCAGACTTTGATGTATTATAGATAATTCCAGACTTATAGATGCTAGTTAGATGCTCTTGTATGGATTAGACCAGACCCTAGGTGTATTTCCTTATTTCCGCAGTTTTTCTAAATTATTACCGTCTGATTTACGTGATTTATTCTCTTTCGCTTATTTGATTTATTTATTTACGTCTTTATGATCGTTGGGTTGAGGGCACGCTTACTGAGGTGGGAAAGGTAAGTGCCCGCACGGCTTAGTCAAATTGGGTCGTGACACCTATCTATCATGAAACAAGTGCCCTCACACGAATAAATAGTTCACACACTTAAATCAAGGAATTGACTGCAATTTAAGGACTTAGCATCAAAGCACAACTCTCGCATTCCCAAAGAAATTCACATGTATGCCCAAAGAACCATAGACATTACGTACATCTCCACTAATCAAGTCTGCTCAAATTGAATCAAATAGGACTTTAACGGGTGGTAATGTTGGCTATGAGATAGGTAGGAAACTATAAAGTAGTGACTTACACTTCCCTTAGCACCTTGCACTTTTAGACTTTGTCACCCATTATCTTCATCTCTTAACTTTATTTTCCAGCCCTCTCTTCATCAATTATCTTCACCATTAATTCTCATCATATCAAGAACGATTCAACTATTATTATTTTCAAGCAATTTTTGTCATTTTTTTTCCATGGAACATTCTTTCTAAGAGGCTCTTTTCATCACTTTGCAGCTATCATTGGTCACCATTTCTCACTTGACCATCCTCTTTCTTTAGATTTAATAATTATATCATAGTCTAAGCTACACTGCTCAAGGAAGCAGGGTGCAAAAACTAGAGATTCAAACAAAAGGATCAAGGCCAAAATACGGTTCACAAACAAAAGGCTACATGCTCAAAGGGGTAACTAGTGGTCCAATATTTGAGAAGGCTAAAAATTTACAAGAAATATCAAAGAAAGTCTATTATCATCTTCCAAACAAAGCAACACTTTTTATTTCGCTTCAATAACATGCAGGGCAAGTTCTAGACTACGATGCAAAACATGGAATAAATGTAGAAAATCCTCACCACACATGGCACAAGTATCAATCAAGATATATCAATTCTACACTATAACAGATAGGGTCATAGTGAACTACAAAATAAGAATAAGCTATATACAGAGTCACGATTAGGAGCCTAGGTGTCAGAAAGTCTGTTATTTTTTCATTACTCAAGCACTCACAGGAAAGTACTACTCAAGCTCAGGTCTAAATATGCTAGTATCAAACAAGTCACAAGGTCTTTGTTCTCCCTCTTTTACTACTCCTAAAAAAACATAATCCTTAACATCAAGGGTCAGAACGATCCTACTCTTAAGCCCAAACATCCTCCTCAGCTTTCAACTTTGGGTACTCAGACTTCCCCTAATCTGCAAAACAAAAACAAAATTAAATGTAGAACAATAAAAAAATGAAATAAAATAAAATAAAAGTTGGTTTGCCTCCCAATAAGGTCCTTAGTTAACGTTGCGGTACGATGTGGATCAGCATTTTCCTCTACCCCGAACTTATGAATTATACCCCTAATTTTGCTTCATGTTTTCTATCACGCTTATGAGGCAGTGGTGTGAAAATAAAGGAACCAATAAATAGGTGTTGCATTTTGTACATCTTGGCCCTTAAGTGGGGAATGTCGTTTTGTCTTTTCGGTGTGGCCAATTTCAGGATGTAAGGCTCTTGTTCCTTATTTATACACCTCTCCAAAGGCTTGCAAGGCCCGATTTCCATGTCGCTAACCAAACATAATGTAGAAAAATGTTTAGAACTAGGACCAACAAGCCCCAACTCCAAAACTGCATTATTGTTTACATCCTCACTAATGTATACTCCCTCAACCTGGGCCTCATCAATAATATTCTGGTCAAATGGTTGGAATTCCACTTTCTGCTCTAAAAGTTGCTAGTATCCACGATAATATGTAGTTGGGCATCATACGCCTCAACCTTTTTATTCAATTAAGCCCGCAGGTTATGGATATCTGAGCCAAATTGGTCTATCTCATGTCTTCTATCAATTGTATCACCATGTCCGTAAGACCATCAAAGAGAAACTCATGAAATTTCATTTGTTGAGCTTGTTGCATTAGCCAAGATTGGCTCACTATCTCTACTTCTTCAAAGCTATCTCCTTGCAGGAACTCACTCTTTTCTTCTGTTTGAAGTTTTTCTTGGGTATTGGCTAAGCCTATAACTTGCAGATCATCACAAGTTTCAGTGTCGACCTGTATCTCTGTGAGTTTGGCACTAATCCTCACATGGCTTTCTTTAGTTCTACGGTTTGCTCTCTTATTAATGTGTTGTGATCCGCCATTTATTTTATCGTAACGCTAACCCAAGAAAGACTTTCCGCATCCTCCACTTCATTACTCCTGTCAACATCACAAACAAGAAGAGAATCATAATAGCGGCTCGGGGATGGGGAATAAAAGCAATGATCACCAAAATAGGAACAACCAATATTCGACCAATTTTTATTACAAGATGTCATGTCAAGAAAGAAAATCAAAATATTAAACTAAGAATAAAAATAAATAAATAAATAACTTGAATAGACAAAAAGAAAAGTCTAATCTAGATAAACAATTAATTTTTCTGTCCCCGGCAACAGCACCAAAATTTTGTTGCTCCCAAACGCACACGCAAGTATACGCGGTCGTACAAGTAATATAGGATTAAAGTCCAGATATTGTACCCACAAGGACTTATGATTAACTATTTAATAAATTAAACTAATGCCAATTATCTAAACAAGAAATAAAATATAAAGTTATATTTATAAACTAACTAAAAATAAAAGAAAGCAAATAATGAACTTCAACCAAGAAAGAGCAGATTTTTATCGGAGAAGAGATAAATCTAGGGCTATGACCACTAACAATCTAGTTGAGTCTTCTAATCGTACATCTATTTTATTTCCTAGGTTACAAGTTGACGGGTTAATTATTGCTTTATGATTATCTACTGAGTTGCTCACAAGCCTTAGATGTTACTCTAACGTCTATATTCCTATGGTCATCAGAAAATAACAAGAACACAGTTATGCTCCGTATTCAACTAAGAAAGGCTAAAGGGTATATTCCTATCCTTATTAGCGAAATGATTATTCGAACAAGCTCTATTCATTCTTATTACGCATGCAAATTCCCTTTCCCAAGTTCAATTCACACGCCATAGATAGTATTCTACTATTTCATCAAATAATCAAACAATTAAGACCAAGAATAAATAAATAGCCCCAAAGAGGAAAAACCAATAGATATAAACGATTATCAAACGTCAACTTTCATGTTTGAGCCAAAACCTTAGAATTAAAGAGTTTAGCTCCACATAGATATGAAGGAAAAACAACAAATCATCCAAATAAGAACATGAAAACGAGTATTACAAAGAAGAAAAGGTAAAACCCTGTAACTACGGCCTCCATGGTGGCTCCAAGCTCTCTCTAGATCCAACGTTCTGTAAAAACCTTGGAAAATATGTATTTATAGGATAGAAAATGGCCTGGGCTTTTAAAAACCAATTCCAACTCGGACCAAGAAAATTAGCTAGCTCGCGCCACCTGTGTGTCGTGCAGATGGTTCAGACAACCTAGAACACTTCAGAGAAAGTAATTGTGTGTGATACTGCTGTGTCGCTTACTGATGCCACTGGCAGGTGCGTTCTCTTTGTTTCCAATGTCAATTTGGTTTCTTTGCTATATCAAAGTGCTTCCTGCCTAACTTTTCCTTTCCTTGCAGGTATATGCTTCAATTGTTCAGGTAGGTACTTCATCAAATTTCCTTCCTTTGCATTCTTTTCATGCACAATTTAATTCATCAATCGTGGGCTCATCATGAGCCTACTATTAGGCCATTATCTTCTGTCTTCATCTTCTTTGTCCCTTTTATAATTTTAACACTTTTCATTCAATTTTTCTCCAACTCTCTTCATCTTCACACCACTTTATTCCTACACAGTAAAATTATATTATTAAGCATAAGTCAATATAATAACACTCAAAAGACAATTAAAAGTACTCAAATGCGAGGCAGTAATAGATAAATATATGCATTTTTGGCCGAACATCACCCGCTCTCATGCTTAATCTCATGCCCAATCTCCGGCTCGGGAGACAGTGACCTAGCATGAGTCTGACCCGCCATTGGTGCCCGACCTTTGGCTAGTGTTGCTCCACGGGGTCTACCCCTGCCATGGCCTCTACCTCGACCCCTGCCACATGACGCAACTCTAGCAGTAGGTTCCAGTGCCTTGTCTCTATCAATATACGCACATGTCCACACCATTTGTGAGAGAACAGAATCATGAACACCCAATTTACTACTTAGGAGTCATGATTAGAATCATAAATAAATTGGAGAAATCATTAATAATCACTTAAATAAAGGTCCAGGGCCTAGAAACTTGCAAATAGCACTTCATATTCACCTTAAACCGAGCTCTATAGCTTCTACAATAGTGTATGAAGAAGGAAACTCGAATTTGGGGTTTAAACCTGCCCAACATTGAATTGAACTTCGCGATCTCGAGGCCCTTCATCGCGATCGCGATGAATCGTGACTCGCCCCTGCCCCACACGTGTGCCCTCGTGATCGCGAATAATGACACCAGACACCAAAAAATCTTGCTTTTACTAAGTCTCGATCCAACCCTCAAAACACATTCAAAAACCCATGGACACAAACCAAACATGCATTTCAATCAAAAAACACGCTACGAAATCGTACACGCACTCGAAATTTTGAAAAGATGTCGTCTTGACCCGGGTTGAATATGGTCAACTCCAAAACAGCAAAACTCAACTTTCCAAACCAAAGACCCAAATCATACCTGAACGCCTCGGGACCTGAACCAACTATCCTACCAAGTCAAAAATCACATTCCGAACCTAATAAAACTATCATAATTAGATTCCGGACGTGTTTACCCAAAAGTCAACTATTGGTCAATTTTTTCACTCAAAGTCAAACTTAAGGATTTCAGACTTAGATTTCTCACTCCGATTCTAATCTGATTACCTCGATAACCATACCACCCATCCTCTCAAGTCAAAAACATTAAATTAAGACTAAAGGAACAGTTGTTTAGAATTTTTTTTTGGTGAAATTACTAAAAAGACCTGGCGGGTCATTACATTCTCGTTATTGAACTCTTCAACAACATTTCTCCATCCATCTTTATTTAAATAAGTGTGTGGTATATGACATTTTCTAATCTCTATTTCTCACAAATCTATAAATTTAATGTTGGCATCATCATCCCACTTTGCATTACTTCGTCCCAAACTAGTTTCTAGCATGATTGAGTATAAATAATTCGAAGAAAGGAGACACAAATGTTGAGACTTTTAGCTAAATAACAAGTTGGCTACATCAAGTTGTATCGTCGAAACATCATTAAAAATTTAAAGGTCTAAATAATAAGCAGGAAAAGATCTACTAGGGACAAAACTAAGAATACTGAACACCAAAAAATGGTAATGTTAACTCTCAGTTTCTTTTGTTCCATATCTGCATTCCCTATGTAACCATATGAAAGTAGTGCACTACAACACAAGAGGACAAAAGAACATGAAATAAATAGGATAGGGAGTAAGGATGGTAACAATGGAGAAAATTAGAGGAGATCTCTCAGCTCAAACACAGGGGGTTACAAAAAAAAATAGTCTAACTACAATGAAAGACAATAATGTAGAGTAGTGAATTAGTCCCAAAAGGGGGACACAAGAATACAACCATAACAGATATACTTGAAATGACACCTAAAAAGTTCATCCTCCTTTGTTGTTATTTGTAACAGAAATGTTAGGGATGCAATTTTCTAGGTAGCTCATCATTTAGAGAAGGACTGTGATATAGAACTATAAGAACAAAGTGGAAATGATATATGGAATGTTTAGCAATACACTAAACAATTTAGATAATCTGAATGAATAAAATAGAATACACAACAACAACAACATACCCAGTGTAATCCCACAAGTGGGGTCTACGAAGAGTAGAGTGTACACCAATAACAAAGAATATACTTGGGAGAATTTAGTTATTCAAGACCTATGGAACTTTAGCAATTCAATACTAAACACTTGGTGGTGAACGAATTTCCAACTTATCACCCGACATGGGCAAATGGTTTCTTTAAATTCTCATATGTTAGGTGTGAGAATGCTGTCTTAAGCTTTAAAACTACCAAGTATCCAAGACTGTGTTTCTATATGTGAACTGCACTTTGGTGAGATTTCCCGATTAACTTCAATATGTCTGCCTCTTTAAAACTTTAAGTTGCTCTTCTTTCCCATATAATTTATGGCTAAAAAAATAGTCTAACTATGATGAAAGACAATAATATATAGTAGTGAATCGGTCTCAAAAGGGGGAAACAAGAATACAACCATAATAGATATACTTGCAATGGCACCTAAAAAGTTCATAAACACAACATCGGGTGGTAGATCAAAATAAAAACAAGATAGCCACAAATCACAATTTTCTCTGCTCTATAATCAGAAAAGGCAATTTATTGGATCATTCCTTCTTAAACACATGCTTTTTTCAACTTTGTGTCAACTGGTTTTTTATATTTTTTTTTCACTTTAAACAAGTTTTGTTGTTTACAAGTCAAGAAACTGAAGAAAGGATTTACTAAAACTGTGAACAAGGCTAGATACAAAAGTGCCACCTACCTTGTTAACAAAATAAGAACTTTAACAATATATCAAATACAAGAAGACACAAAAACCAACAACGAGCGACAAGCTCGCAATACAATCAACAATGCGGCATCTGTCCCCTCCTTCCTTTCTTCCGAACTCCATAACAACATCATACAATAACGTAGCCCAATAACCAACACAAACATCCCACAACAAGTCCAATAACTCATACTCGTGGCTTCCAATCACTGTTCCGTGAGTCTGTTATGATGACCATACTAAAAACGGTCCTTACGACCTCTTTTACGAAGTTAAGAAGTGATAAAGATACCTTAACAATAAAGTGAACCAACTCACTCTTGCCCGAACTTATAGGAATCGAACAAATACTACAACCACTCGTCTATTTGGAGATTTAGAGCATAATAAAAAAGTGAAAGGCACAAGAATAATGTATAGACCACTAAAATCATAGAGAAATTGATGGAGAAGAGCTTACCACAAGCTGATAGGAGTGAAATCTCCCAAGAATTGATGCAAAGATAAAGGAAAGGAAGAGGAAAGAAGAGAAGAGGAAGAGTTATGGTGATGAACCAAAGAAAAGAGGGGAAAGATCGATAGTTTAGGGTTTTTACTAGTGAGGGTAATACTGGAATTAGAAGAAAATAATAGGGTTAAAAGAGTAAAATCATTGGTCAATTTAAAATGGATTTTAAGCCAAAATAAATAAATAATGTTAGGGTTCCCCAACTTTTTGATTTTGGCTTATTTTAAGCACTTTTCTATTTTGCCAAATACCATAAAAAGTTAAAAATGGCTTATAAGACCAGCTTATAAGTCAACCCAAACGGGCTCTTATATTTTTACTTTCTTTTGAATTATATCTACTTAAGTTACTTTGGAACTTACTTATCTAATGTTGTAATTTGACATAAAAGTATTATGTTAAACTTTTTTTTTTTTTTGGATTTTGAATGTAGGTTATACTTTCGATTTTAATTTATTTGATTTAGTACTATTAACTTGTTATTTCACATTGCATGTTGTTTATTTTTCACTTACAGTTGATAGATTTTTTTTGTCAACCATTTGAATAATGTTATGCAATTATATTTGTAATTATTAATTTTTCTTTTGCCAGACATCCAATCCATGATGTTCTCACCAAAATTATGCTTTTAATTTTTATAATTAATTAAAATTAAAATATTATTAATTATAAAAATATATCAATTATTTTATACAATATTGATTACAAATATATGATTATTAATTAATATATTTTCAACAAACAATGAGTTGTTACATAAATAATAATATCATTTATAAACACACATATTTTTCAAATATTAATTTTTAATTTTTCACAATTAAATTTTATTTTAAAATTAAATTAACTGTGCAATTACTAGGATGTGTAATTACTACCCTAGTAATTACACCAATTCCAATTACCAGGTGGCTTTCCAGATAGACCCTTATTCATTTTCTCCTTTCGAAGTGTAACGACCCTGTCTGTCGTTTTGAGAAACGATGCTTTGTTTTGCGTATCGTCTATTCCAGAAGTTCTGTAATAATTATTTTGACTTTCTTGCAAAATTTAAAGTCAAACAGATGTCAGTTGGTTCACTGTGGGAGAAGGTTTCACTTTGAAAATTTCAGCATTCAATTATTTAGATAAATTATGTATTGTGGGATAACGTGCTCTGATTGGAGATCTGAAGATTTTGCTAGATTTGAAATATTATTCATGACCTTTAGAAATTGACGGAGCTAATTTTATAGTTCATTAGGTTTGTTTTTGACAATTAATTGGTTTTTGCATTAAATATGCCTATTTATGGTGAAAAGATGGTCACGGGAAGAAATAAGACCCAGATTGGAAATTTGATGGTTCCATTAGCTTTGTATTGATGTTTATAATTTGCGGGAATGGATGGGTCGATTATCAAAGCTTTCAGATGAGTTTTGGGTAAGGAAAATGATATTTTGGAAATTCTTGAATTTCGAGAAAAGACCGTGTCCGCCGCAGTAGACAGTGTCAAAGTGTTGACGATTAGATAGTAAGGTTGATTATATTAAATACGAACGACTAGAGAGTATCTATTCAGGGTAAGGCTCATGGATTGTAACATTGGTACTTTTGGATTTTCTAAGGCGTAATAAGTATTGTACTCAGGAATTTACGGCTGTGAAGGGTGAAGTTGGGGCCATAGGCCTTATGTAACGACCACTAGGTCATTATGGGAGTGACTTAGTAAACTAGACCTCCATTGGAAATTTGAGGTCGTGTGTGTGTCTGTAGCGTGTTTATATATATATATATATATATATATATATATATATATATATATATATGCATGTTTGGTTTGCGTCTGTAGGGCCTTTGATTTGTGTTGGGATTTTTGGGTGAAAACTGGTGGAAAAACTCGAGCTACTGGTCAAAATAGACCACTTCAGCGGTTGTGGGACCGCTGTAGCGAGTCCGTCGTAGCGGGTAGGGGACCGCCGCCATGGGGCGGGGTGAATTAATGAGGTCCGCCATAGTGGGACATTTCCCGCTATAGCGAGACCGCTGCAATGAGAAGTCGACCGTTGCAGCGGTCGACTGGAGGCAGAATCAGCGTTTTATATTCTTATTTCTGAACCCATTCCCCACATAACTCCAAAACAGTTCCCAAGAACTCTTGTGGCGAATTTCTAAGGGTAGGATTAAAATACTCTTGAAAGGTAAGTCTCAACCCTCTACTTTGTCCATTCCATCATTATATTATGTTCCATGATTAGTGTAAGGTTCGTTAATGGTAAATGAAAGGACTAAAGCCTAGAACTTAAGAAACCCTTGAATAATGAATGGGTTAGTGAATTAATTGCACTTTATCCATCTAAGTTATAGATGATCATTTCCTAGGGTGGGAATCAAGTTCTAAAGGATGAGAATGATGTATTGAGACTTAGAGTTTCATAAAGATGGTAACTTTAGCATAAAAACTGCTTGTAAAAGGGTTGAATGGATTAGAAACCCATGAATTAGAATAGTATGATCATTGGGAGACAGGCAATGATGAGTTCACCATAAGTGATAGTTCAACCAATTGGAAAGAGTAGAAATAAGTGGGTTTCCCTTTTCAATTTGTTGTATTGTTTGAGTAGATGATTCGAATACTCATGTAGCGCTATATTTCTAAACTTTGAACGTTCTGAGGCGTTGTGGAAAGGAAAGGCTCACATGGAATAGCTTGCATTGTTCCAGTTTTGCGCTGAATTAGGTTATGGTCTGCTTGATTTAGACTTTGATTAGTCGATTGTATATGTTATGAAATTGATAGGAAAAGCATGATTAGGGTTTCAGACATAAAGTGTGGTTGGAAATTCCTAAGTTTGATATTGATTGATTAATTATGTGATGAACTGTTATGATATGATAGAGAAGAAGTTAATGAATACACTTCTTGTTGACTTGGAGTAATCCCTTGTTCATGTTATTGATGAATTTATTTTTGAGTCTTCATATGATGTCACATCCCAAACAGCCGTGAGTGGCACCCACACTAGTCCTATAGTGGGCGAACCGATCCCTTCACCCATTATCAAGCCAATTTGAATTATAAAAACCAATTATAAAACATTGCTCATGAATAATTGAATAAAATGTCTGACGCTAAAATAAGTAAATAGCAAGTGCGGAAATCTAGCTATTAGATCCCCAAAATCTGAAAGTCACCGTACAAGGATTCTAAACAACAATGTCTAAAGAGAAGAGATACTGTCTAAAAAATAAACATAATATTTGGGATGAAAGATAGAAATCTGAAATAAAAAAGATCTTGGGGCGTCATGGCAGGGATAGGAGCTCACCTTCTGATCTTGGTAACGAATAACCTCAACTAAATGCGAGGTCTGGAAGACTTCTCTTGCTCAAGATCTGCACTCACAAAAAAGTGCAGCAAGTGTAGGTCAATACAAACAACATGTACTAGTAGGTATTATAGACGGACTAAGATTAGTATCATGTATACACACATAAAGTCAATTGAATATGCAGACAGGCACAACAAATGTGAATCACAATAAGTATCCTCAAATAATCCTCTTTCAGAATCAATCACCAATTATCAACAATGAAACACCAACGTTCAAGCCGAAAGTAGTAAAATAAACAATAAAGTTTCCAGCTTTGTACACACATGCTAAATGGTATGTTTTCCCCAAATCGCCATGATCTACATGGGATCCATGGTGTCCATGTACTACTCGTTCCGGAACGAACCTTGGACCGCGAGCTCATAACTAGGCTACATCATCACCCCTTTTCAAATGTGTCGTAAGAGATGTAGGTGTTCCATCTCAATCATCATCAATAAATCTCCATCTCAATCATCATCAATAAATCCCTCATAATCACATCACAAGAATAGCTCAAATACACGTGTCAAGTCAACACCAATGAAGTATAATCAAATAACACAAGCCACGATAAAACACACAAATAATCTGCTCAATAATGATATAATATGTAGCTATCTCAATTCATCCCTGAAGGGTATATATGAATACCTCCCTTTCAACAGTCTCAAGAAGACAATTCAAGTTTATGACCCTTAACATTGGAGAATCACTTCACACAATTAAATTATGCAACTAACAACGAACACCAAACTCCAAGTCCGAAGACCTAGATATGATTTCTCCCCTAAATTCTATGACATATACAATCAAAACTCTAACTCAAGTAAACTGTCACGACCCAAACCGATGAGCCATGGCGAGGGGTCTGATCTCTAGCGACCAAACACCCCTATACTCGTATCTGAAATATACTGAACATCAAAGGCCCATGAATGGCACCACTATTCTCATAAAAAGAAAACATCAGAACTCTGTACAATCTATATACATATATACACAATCATGCGGAAGAACAGTGCAAGCCAACTAGGCTGCTACATATACTGTACACAAAAGAATAGAAGCCGACAAGGCTACATCGTCTGACTAATACATACAACTGTCTACAGACCTCTACTGGAATAAAAGTTGTAGAAAGGACGGGACAGGGCCCCGTCATACCCATATGCATACACGTCTCAAAATGAGCATACCAAAACTGACTGTAGCTCCGGATCGAATGGAGCGTACTGATCACTGCTAAATCTAGAGGTCCTACTGAGTTGAACCACCTGTCTGTCTCCCTGTACCTACGGGCATGAACGCAGCCCCTGAGCAACGGGGAGTCAGTACGGATAATGTACTGAGCATGTAAAGCAGAAGAGCAACATCATATATATATACACATGGGAATCATGAATAAGATCTGAACTCATAAGCTGAAATGACTGACTGCATGTATTTGTATGAACTAGTATCTGCATGAATCTGTATATATAACAATGCCTCTGTGGGCGCATAATACGCATGCTCATGCCTATCAATGAAGGTCATGCATCTATATATAGGTGCGTATATAACGCCTGATATATGCACGTATATAACACCTGTTTCTTTTCTCATATCGTATCGGCCTCTCTGCGGCCATCATCATATACATTGTTGCGATACTTGCAGCCTGATTCTCATATCATCATATTAGTACACCAGCTGATCAGGTGGTAATGCATATATAACGCCTGCTCCTTTCCATACCCCATATACATATAATACTTGCATATATAACGCCTTCTGGTCACGGGTATATATATATATATATAAATGAATGTAATGCATGAATAACTGTATACATAAAACTGGACCCATGAACAGAAGGAATAATCGTAAAGGGGTACATAAACATCAAAGACTGTAATACTCCTAATACTTCTAAGAGTAGAGTAATGTGGACTCGCTTACTCGCTTATTGGATCGTTTCATAGGATCATGCCAAAAGAAGAAAAGGGTAGCTTAACATACCTCAACGTATATCAAATCGACCAACTCCTACTTCTCGACTTGTAAATCTACAATTAAGACAACATAGACCCTCATTAGACTAGGTACTTCACTTGCTAACCCCCTTTTGATGCATAAAGGGCTTAACGAATCATGAACAACATTTCTCTCATAAGCTTAACAACTCTTCAACTTCTCATTCGATCCCACATCAACTACAATATTCACATCAACAATGACAACACATATATATATATATATATATATATATCAAAATATACGTAAACCCGTTTCCAATCATCTCTTAAAACAAATCTATATCACTACATTGCTCTTCATCAACTTAACACTTCCACAATTACCTTCTCTTCACTTAGAATCACTAAAACTCTAGATACTCAACTTAAATACAAAGGTAGAAATCATTTACATACCTTGAGGGGTCAAGAATCACTCCAACTTCAACTCCCTAAACTCCACTCTTGAAGAAACCCTAGAAGCAACCTTTCTTCTTCACCATCTCGGGTTTACGGGGTCCGGGTCTCGTCAAATCTTCACTAATATGATGGAAAATATTGGAAGAGAATATTTTATGATTTTGTGATTTTTGTAAAGAGGAAAATGTGAAATGAAGTCGTGACCCACATATTTATACTTGGAAGCCAAAAGGCTACATCGGCGCATTCGACGAGCGGGTCGACGGCCCGTTGACTTGACCGTCGACCTGCGCCTGCAGAATGCATGGCTGCGGAACCCTTTCGATGTCGCACAACGACAGGCCATCTACAGGTTCGACGGCCTGTCGATCTTGACTGGTGTCCTGCAGGTTTTTCTTATTCAGTTCAGGTCGCGTCGATTCAATTCATTCAACTTCTAATCCTGTAAATCACCAGGAATACCTGCTGGCACCATTTCACACGGGGTAAGACACTTTCTATCTCCAAAACTCTGGCTCGGGTCTCGATTCCCAAGGCATACCCAACTAGGAAATCATAAGTTCTACCACTACGAAAGCGAGGGGTGTAACATAAACCGTAACTTAACTCAAAGAAATTTTGAGCAATGGAATCACTTCGCAACAACCTTTCCCTTTCGCAATGCCTCAGAATGTTCAAAGTCTAGAAATCATAATGCTAAGTAAGTAATGGAGTATTAACTCAATTTGTGGATTCTATAATCAATTCAACCCTACAAATATGGTTTTAACCAAAGTTCCCATTTTTATTGGAACCCTATGTCTCAACAAACAATTTCCATCATTGAATATCCAGTTCTTATGCTAAGAAATGATAGTCTCTACTCTTAGATGATTAAACAATAATAAAAAATAACCCATTAATATTCTAAGGTTTTCTTGGTATTTGTGTTCTACCCTTCAATGGTCTTTTGATTGAAACAAGAATCTAATATGAACATTAAGTGAAGAAAGTTAGTGATTAAGGCTTACCTTTGATAGAGAATAGGGCCCTAACCTTAGAAAGTCGCCTCTATGCTCTTGGGGACTGTTTTGGGAATTATGAGAAGTATGGGCATGAAATAATTACTTAAACTCATCATTAAACTTAAGTAGTCTATGTTGCAGCGACCACGGTTTTGCTGCGACGGACTCATTTCAGCTAGCAGGCGCTTCGCTACAACCAACCCTGGGAAAATCCCAGCCTTCGTTGCAGCGAGCCTCTTTCTCGCTGTAACGAAGAATCTTCGTTGCAGCGAGGCTGTTTTGACCAGTGAGCACGGAATTTCACAACTTTTTATACTTAGTCTCTCAAAATCATTCTAAGGCCCTATGAATACAAGCCAACAACAAACCAAGTTAAAACAGATCACAAAATCACTTATAAGTCACAAAACACAACATATCACACGACCAAATTATTTAGGTTCGCTCATTTCTAACCTCGGGAAAGTACTAGCAAGGGTAGAATGGTTAAAACACGCATAACGACTAAGCGGGTCGTTACATCAGATACCAATTGAACAACTGTTCGTCCCCGAACGGACAGAAGGCAAGGAAACAAGGGAAAAGGTACCTGACTCAGCGAAAATATGGGGATACTTATTTTGTATATCTGACTCAGTTTCCCAAGTGGCTTCTTCAATAGGACGATTCTTTCAGTGGACCTTAACTGTCACGATTTCTCGTTACAATTCGTTTTTATGCGAGTTAAAGCATAAAAGCTACTACGAGGTTGTTGGTGCTCTAATTGGATCTTAGTATTTTAGAGTCGCCACCTAATTTATTAAAGGAAAACTAGGAAAATCGGGTAAAAGATTTTTCAAGCAAAAGAGAAATCGTTTTGGTACCAAAGTTCGAGGTAAGGGTTCTGGTGATCCCCTAGGGAAGGTTTTATGCACCCTAGTATTAAACATCCGTAGAATACGATTGACCTATGAGCTTCAATGTGTGATTTTGTAATTATTTGCTTAAGACTTGTTTAAATTTTCCGCAAGAATGTCATTCTTTTCATATCATAATTTTGAGAAACTTTTGGCAAAAAGCCCCCTTTTAAAAAGGGGGTTTTGGTTTAGAAAATCCGCATAAGTGTTCAACTCACTTTATTGCCGGACTAGGACACACCCGGGATTTCTCCCGAGTAGAGTCACTACTATTCTAGTCCTAATAAAATGAGTTTAGTACTTACAGATTTTGTTAAAAAATATGGAGTATACCTCTGATTTTTCATACTTATATATATAAGGGAAACACAAGTATTATTTATTTTAGTCTAATTTTTTGTATCATTGAAGCCCGTAGAGTCCTTCCAATTCTCGGTCCGGAATCAACTTAGCCTCAGAATTTCGGTCCAAAGGAATAACCTTTTATTTTATCGGTCCAGATTTAATATTTGGGCTTCCAGGCCCAAAAGTTTTCTTTTTCCAGAAAATATATCCAAGTCCAGATTTCCAATAGTCCAAGTCCACATTCAACCCAATCATTTGTTCTTTAAAGCCCAAATGGTCCAAGTCAACGTTAACAGCATTATGAAGCGCATTTCAATTAAACAATTTAACAATTGAGTCCGTCACTTAGCGTTTTTTGAAGAGAGAAATGTACTCCTTTTCATTTAAACTTAAAAAATCATTTAACTTAATCGAAATCCATTTTTCTATTCTCATGTCTTAATGCGATCAGTCGAAGCAAGTTGAACTTTTGAAAATTGTGATTAAGCATAGAAATGATTTACCCAAGTTTGGAAATAAATTTTTAGGCGACTTTCCTAAATTGTCTAATTATATCCTAAATTCTAACATTCTCATGGGTTTCAATAATTATCTAGTATTTTTACAAGTACAATTTTCACCTAAAAAAATGGATGTAGAGGGAAAGGGTTTAGGCTGGTGGGCCTACCTAAGCCCACCAATTTGCTATTTTCACCCATAGCTGGGCCTTCACCATTTTTATCCATGGTTGGGCCTTCATTGCAAATATTAGCTTCCCTTTCATTTTGGTATCGGACTCGATGACGAAGTGGTGTTGGGCCTTTGGCCCAACAAGGTTTAATGCAGGGAGAGGAAGGCCAAAGGGCCCGAGACGGGTTCACATAAGCACAAAAAAGGATTAATTAACAATATAAAACTGTATAATTAAAATAGGCTCAAATAAGCAAACTAAAGCAACACATAAAATAGATGCAAGAAATCAAATCTGGGCTCAAAACAAGACAGACAGATTTAAGGCCCAAGTAATTTTATCAAGTGAAAGTGGGCAGTTCTGTTCCAATATAAAAAAAATTAGAGGCCCAAGTAAGAGTCTAGTCTTTAACACATAAAGGAGAGGCCCAATAACGAAGGCAAGCCCAAAACTAAATCAACATTCAGACACCAATCTAGGAGAACAGAAGGTGATATACCACACACAGACTAGATATATCACTCTGATATACACTAAGGTGTATATTAGATTGTATACCCTTTGTATATATCAATTTTCCACACAAAAATACTCAAACAAAGAGCAATTATCCAGAGAAAAACATACTGGGTCAATCAATTTAAATCAAATAGAATCAAGCAACATAAAAAGAAAGGGCAGTATGCATTGATTAAGTTTCCAGAGGACATAGAACATACTCAGGCTTCATTTATACAGAACACAGGCATAAACATCTTGGACACAGTATTGATCAAACAACCAGAGTATACAAACGACTTTCTTAATATGTCTAGGAGCCCTAGAAAGGATAATACCCTATATTGGTTTGCACTTGTTTGGAATCAAATTCCTTAGACTGAATCTTTTTAAGTTATTTGGAGGATCCCATTAGATGTGGATGTTTGTAAGGGAGCCCCCGCAACCACAGAATTGGAGGGTTAGGCTGAGTTAGTTAGAAACTCCAATCTTTGCCCTCTTCTTCTAAGTCCTGGGTAAGTCACACTCACTCCCATCCACATATCAAGTGACACCTCTTATCAAAATAGCATACTTATACCATATTGGAGTTCAACAGTTTCTTATTTTAGGCACATACAAATGACAACAGGTTCAAGAAAAGGAACAGTGTACCAAACAGGTGTCACGATCCAAACCGATGAGCCGCGATGGGTGCCTGATCTCTAGTGACCAAACACCCCTATACTCATGTCTGGACAACACTGCATAATAAGGGCCTACAAGCAACTCAATCTGGATTAAACTGACTCATGAAAGAATAATATAAGGAACTGTGCATCATGCAAATATATAATAAACAATGCAAGCCAACTAGGCTACTACATGGACTGTACACAAACGAATGGGAACCGACAAGGCTACCTCACAAGTCATCTACACATAACTGTCTATAGACCTCTAATGGAATAAAAGCTGTAGAAAGGACGGGACAGAGCCCCGTCATACCCATATGCATATACATCTCAAAGAATGACATACCAAATAAACCGCAGCTCCGGATCAAGTGGAGCGCACTAACTACCGCTGGATGGGAGTCCTACTGAGATGGACCGCCTGTCAGTCTATCTGTACCTGCGGGCATGAATGCAGCCCCCGAGCAATAGGGGAGTCAGTACGGACAATGTACTGAGTATGTAAGGCATAAGAGAAACATGTATAAATATATGAATCATGAACGAAATCTGAAACTCATAAACAAACTGACTCTTTGAATGCATTTATATGACCGAAGACATCTCTGCGGTGTATGTCATGCATAGATCATAAAATAACTGATAATGTTATGGAAAGTCCAACCCGATCGATATATCATATACTAGTGCCGAGGAACGTACGACCCGATCCATATCTCATATAATCCTGCGTCCGGGACGATAATCACCTCACGCCTCCCACTAGTGGTGCTGCCCGGCCATATAGGCACGGTGTAATCATACATAATCATCCATATGCCGCCCACCGTAGTGGTGCTGCCCGGCCATGTAGGCACAGTATAAGAAAATAGTTGTACATATAAGTGTGTGTCTATATATATATATATATATATATGTATGGTTTTGCTATCTTACAACATGAAGGTTGTAGGATAGCAATGTACTCATTTTTTGATTTCCTTGAATGCCCTCACTTATTTTTTTCAGCACATTAAAACTAAGGTCCTTTTTTGTCATTTCCTCAAAATCCCCAATTTGTTCCTTCTACCCTGCTTCATCCCAGAGCCCATCTCAACCATCACCATGCGACAACCTTCTCCACCACCAATAGAAGATCCTTCCAGCACCTGATCACTTAAAGATTAGCTCACAAAAGATTGATACACATCCTTTCTCCGTAACCACACTCCAAATAGGTTTTACCATTGATTGAGAACATCAATGAAAACCACCAGCCACCTTCGAGCCTTCATCCACAAATTCAATAGCTTTGGTTATTGATAGGATTGCCAGTAATTTCTTTATTTTAGTTGTTTAACGAATTGCAGTTGCTGTAGCGGGCGATTTGTTTTTATTTTCTAAATGTGAATAAAACTGAAATTTGAATTAATTGTTTCAATTAGAAAAAAGAAATGTTCAAATTTTGTGAGACATCGTTGTGCGCTTCAGCTGCATCAATTTCAGTAAGCATACTAGTTATGGGGGTTTCTTCTTCATTAGACTCTATGGTGAATGAGGAGAGAGGATGAAATTAATTGGGGTTTTGAGAAAATGACCAAAAAGGCCCTACTTCAAATGTGCTGAAAATAATAAGTGAGGGCATTCAAGGAAATTAAAAAATGAGTACATTGCTATCCTACAACCTTTATGTTGTAGGATAGCAAAACCCATATATATATATATATATATATATATATATATATATATATATATATAAGACTCATGAAAAATATTCTCCGGATTACTCTAGCTAATGAAAGATCTCTAGAAGTCGTGGACATGAACATAAGGAATCAAGGACACGATGAATCCTGTACTATCTAAGAGTAGAGTCTTTGGAACCGCTCGCTTACTTGTTCGTTCAGATAATGAGGATCATGCCAAAAGAATAAAAGGGACAGCCTTAACATACCTCGAAGCGTATCAAATCGTCCAACTTCTACTTCTTGAAGTCGTAGGTCTACAATCAAGACAACATAGACCACAATTAGTCCCTTCATCATACTTGCTATCCAATTCAAGTGAAAAGGGGACTTAACGAAGTTCGGACAACATCTCCTTCATAACTCACTAATTCCTCAATTCCTATTTAACTTAAATATTAACAATAATACTAACAACAACCATATCAATACTTACATATCAAAATATAATCAATTCTACTCCAAATTATCCCTCCAACATAGCCCTCAAGTCCAACTCTACTCTTATTCCCTTTGCTTAAACCATAATTCCCTTTGCTTACAACTTTCATAACTATAATTCCCTTTGCTTAAACCACTAAAACTCTTGATAATTAACTTAAACACAAAGGTAGAAATGATATACATACCTTGAGGAGTCTAGGTCCCAAGAATCAAAGTTCATCTCTAATTCCAAAGCTTAACAACCCCAATAGAACCCTAGGAACAACTTTCCCTTCACAAGCTCGGGTTTACGGGGTTCGGATCTTACCAAATCTCCACTATGATGATGGAAAATATTAAGAGGAATATTTTTCATGACCCGACTAGAGGGCCATGATGGGCACCCGGTGCTAGCCTACCCGGGCACCTCTTAACGTACATTCACATTCACACCTAGGTGGGTCACATAGCCTACGCATGATTTCTATACATCAATAATGCAAATCTCATTGGGCCACAACATATTCATATCATCATCAAAAACTATGCCCATATCCATATACACAAGCCGATGAGGCTGTCAAAATAATATACAAAATATGAGTCAACAAGGCTACCAGACATCTAACCATATACAACTGTCTACGAGCCTCTAAGAAGAGTATGTAACATCATATAGGCGGGACAGGACCCCGCCATGCCCATATGTATGTACACAAAAGAATAATACCAAAAGCTGTAGCTCCGGATGAAATAGAACTCCTCTATGCAGTCCCTGAACAATAAATCTATAGATCAAGCCTGTCTCCCTGTCCACCTACGGGCATGACGCAGCGTCCACAAACAAAAGGACGTCAGTACAAATAATGTACTGAGTATGTAATGCATAATCAACATCATAGTAGGAGCATAAGATGGGAGAATCAGGAGGTAAAAGAGTCATTTGTACCTCTAGTGGCCTTCATCATATCTACTTACTTGTCTTTCATAGGGACTTTCCATTCATACCCGACCATGAAGGTTCGGTGTTTCACATACCCGACCATGACAAGGCTCAGTGATATACATACCTGGCCCTACAAAGGCTCAGTGTTATCCGTACCCAACTACAGTGGTGTGCGCGCGATAGATATCATACCCGACCATATAAGCTTGGTGTTACATAATAGTCATACATACTTAGACATGTATCCCTAAGTATCGTCAATATAATTACCATCATCGTTTTCGTTACATCTATCCTTGGAGGATCAACTATCATATAAGGGATGCAATAGAGTCGTGAAAGTATCGAGGATCATGCGCTTTAGTAATTCGAGATAGAATTATTTGGATGACATTATGGAACTCATGAGAGGGTATATAGCAAAGGAACCATACCTTAATGAAAGAAGGGTTAGCCTTACATACCTCTTTGTCCTCTTAACTACTTAATGATCACCGTCGAAGCTTGAACAATCTACATGTAGAAGGATTCATACCATAGTCAAGCCTTAATGATACTCTTAAATTCAAACTAGAATAATTCATGATCTAAGGAAAATTGGACAACATTCCCCCTACTTCGTCAACTTCCACCATATTACAAAACAACTCGCAATCATCCATAATAACATCCACAATATCATAATCAAGTAATCACATTCCATTGAGTCTTCAAAATTCACCCGTATGTTCAATTTATACTAACAACTTCACACCCAACCTTAGCACATTTTCATACAATGCTTCCTCATCACTATTATTACCTTCCTTAACGAGATTATATCTATATTATACTAAGAATTATGACTCAAGCTGGCTTACTACTTAAAAACATCACAAAAGTTACATTTAGCCCTCATTTTCCACTTTCTTGTTTTACCCAAGTTGTTCAACAACCAAGCATCCATGATAACATGAAATAAGCATGAAAACTAACCTTTTATCTCATGGGAATGAGCTTTGGAGTAGCTATCAACTTATGTGAAAACCCTAGCTTCAATACCCAAGAATCTCTTGTGGTCTACGAACCCTAGCAAGACTTCTAACACAAGGGTACCTTAATTCTTGCCTCTTGATCTTTGTTTTATCTTGGATTGGAGTGGAATATGTTGGAGAAGGGTTTGGAGCTCTCAAGACTTGTGGAAAATGAAAAATGAAATAAAAGAGCAAGAGCCATCTATTTATACAAAAATATAAAAATCAGCTCAATGGATCCGTATATTATTATACAGTCCGTATAAGTGGACCGTATAACACCACCATGAAAAAGGCCCTTTCTGTAAATGTCATGTTATACGAACCCTCTTATATGGACCGTATAAGTGGTCGTATAACTCCAAGTTATGCGAAACTTTCTCTCGTTGATTCGTCTGATTTCCAATCTTCGTGGAACCTTCTTGGCACTTACATAATACTTCATTAACCATACAATTGGACCTATAGCATCCCCTCAAGATATTCTAAATAAACATTAGCTCAATTATAGCGAAATCCTTTCCGAACTCGACTTATATTTCACTTCCTTCAACAAACTAAAGCTCATATACTCATACAACTTCCAAATCTTACGGTACACACCTTAAGCTATCTAATACCTTCCTTAATCTCATAAGAGTTGCATAATCACCTTAAGCTCATGTTAGCCTATTCACAAGGCAGCAAAATCAGAAATTTCCGAGGTGTAACATTCTTTCCCCCTTTGGAACATTCGTCCTCGAATATTAGGTTCTTGGGAATTCTATAAAAATTTTGCCATAGTTTCCCTATAATATGGCACAACCATCCTGCAACAGCAACCCAAAATACATCGCCTCACAAGGCTATAACAACAAAATTAATAACCATGGCTACACACGACCAAGAAAGCATCAAGGAAAGCACTACATACCTGAGGATAATGGCGTCTCTGCCCGAGTCTCCTCTGGAGGTGGAAATAAATGCGGGTACCTAAACTTAATGTCTTCTTCTGCTTCCCAGGTCATTTCCTCTTTATTATTATTTCTCCATAAAACGTTTTCTGAATCTACCCCTTTGGTTCTGAGATTCCATACTTGCCTATCTAGAATGGCATAGGGACTTCTTCATAGGACAATTGTTTGGTAACTTGGGCATCATCTATTTGAAAAATTCTAGAAGGATCTCCAATGCACTTACGAAGCATCGATACATGGAAAACTAGGTGAACTGACTCCAAATCAGGGGGTAGATCTAATTCGTAAGCCACTTGGCCTACCTTGCGTACAATCTCATAAGGTCCAATGTACCGAGGACTAAGCTTGCCATTCTTGCCAAATCTCATGACGCCCTTCATTGGCGACACCTTCAAAAATACCCAATCTTTCACTTGGAACTCTAATTTTCTTCGACGATTATCTACATAGGATTTCTAACGACTCTGAGTTGTTAATATTCGATCCTGTATAAGCTTGACTTTCTCTATAGCTTGCTGGACCAAGTCTGGCCCTATCAATTTGGTCTCTCCTATTTCGAGCCACCCAATTGGAGATCTACACTTTCGCTCATATAAAACCTCATACGGGGCCATCTGGATGCTAGCATGATAACTATTGTTATAAGCAAATTCAATAAGTAGTAAGTGATCATCCCAACTACCTCTAAAATCCAATACACATGCCCGTAGCATATACTCAAGAGTCTGAATGGTACGTTCAGCTTGTCCATCAGTCTGCGGGTGAAATGCCATGCTAAGACTCACCTGAGTCCCCAAACCTTCTTGGAAAGATTTCCAAAAATTGGCTGTAAACTGGGTTCCTCTAACGGAGATAATAGATACTGGAACACTGTGAAGTCACACTATCTCTTTAACATAAAGCTTTGCATAATCTTCCGCTACATATGTAGTTCTGACCGGTAAGAAATGAGCTGACTTCGTGAGTCTATCCACAATCACCCATATAGAATCATACTCAATCACCCATATAGAATCATACTTACGTCGGGAACGGGGTAAGCCTGTAATGAAGTCCATGTTAATTACTTCCCATTTTCAAGTCAGAATTTCCATAGCTTGCAATAATCCACCTGGCTTTTGGTGCTCAATTTTCACTTGCTGATAGTTAGGACATTGAGCTACCAATTCCGCTATATCGTTCTACAATCCATTCCACCAATATATAGATTTAAGATCATGGTAGATTTTAGTTGCTCCGAGGTGAACGGAATAACGGGAAAAATGGGCTTCTCTCAATATTTGGTGGCGTAATCCTGCAACATCAGGAACACATAACCTACCTCGACATCGGAGAACTCCATCTCCAGAAATCTCAAATGATAACTTCTCCTTCTGAGGGAGTGTATTTCTGTAATGAATTAGCATGGGATCTTCGTATTGACGCTCATTCACTTCAACTACTAGCGACGAGACTGCCGCATTTTGAATGATAGCTCTCATACTGCCTGAGTCCACTACTCGAACTCCTAGGCTAGCTAACTACTGAAGCTCATGAGCTATCTCTCTTTTCTCTAGCTGAATATCGCATAAACTTCCCATGGATCTACGGCTAAGAGCATCGGCCACAACATTTGCTTTCCCGGGATGATATAGGATGTTAGCATCATAGTCTTTCAACAATTCCAACCATCGCCGTTGCTGTAGATTCAATTCTTTCTGCTTGAAGATATACTAAAGGCTTTTATGATCTGTATAAATATCAATGTGGATGCCATACAAATAATGTCTCCACATCTTCAATGCATGAATAACTGCAGCCAATTCAAGATCATGGGTCGGATAGTTTTTCTCATGTTTCCGTAACTGTCTTAAAGCATATGCAATCACCTTACCATGTTTCACTAACACACAGCCTAATCCAACGCCTGAAGCATCACAATAGACAACATAACCTTCCGATCCCTCTAGAAGTATTAGGACTGGGGCAGAAGTTAATCTATCCTTTAGCTCTTGGAAACTACGTACACAAGCATCTGTCCGTTGAAATTTAGCCGATTTCTAGGTCATCTTCGTGAGTGGTGCAGGAATAGAAGAAAAGCCCTCTAAAAATCTCCTGTAGTAACCTGCTAAGCCCAAAAAACTACGAACCTCCGTAGGTGTTGTAGGCCTTGGCCAAGTCTTCACGGCCTTAATCTTTTGGGTATCTACCCGAATGCCATCGACGGAAATAATATGCCCCAAAAAGGTCACTGAGTTCAACCAAAATTCACACATAGAAAATTTGGCAAATAACTCTTGAATTTGAAGAACTCTAAGAACGGTATGTAAATGATTCGCAAGTTCTGCAATGGACCCAGAATATACCAGGATATCGTCGATGAACATAATCACAAATAAATCTAGGAAAAGCCTGAACACATTATTCATCAAATCCATAAATACTGCCGGTGCATTAGTTAGCCCAAATGACATTACCCGGAACTCAAAATGGTCGTATCTGGTTCTGAAGGCTGTCTTAGGAATATCTTTCTTCCTAACTCGCACTTGATGGTATCCGGATCTCAAATCTATCTTTGAAACCCATTTGGCGCCTTGCAATTGGTCAAATAAGTCATCAATCCTGGGGAGGGGATATTTATTTTTGATCGTCACCTTATTCAGTTGTCGATAGTCAATGCACATTCGTAAGGAGCCATCTTTCTTTCGTACATACAACACGGGTCATCCCCACGGGGAAGAACTAGGCCTAATAAAACCTTTCTCAAGCAGGTCCTTCAATTGGTCCTTCAACTCTTTCAACTCTGTGGGAGCCATCCTATAAGGAGGAATAGATATGGGCTTGGTATCCGGTAGCACATCAATAGCGAAATCAATCTCCCGTTCAGGAGGGAGGCCTAGAAGCTCTTCCAGGAATATATCCGGAAACTCATTCACCACGGGGACAGACTGAAGAGTTGGCGGTTCAGCTTCTACATCTTGAACCCGAACTAGATGGTAAATACAACCTTTTGTGATCATCTTCCTTGCCTTCAGATAGGAAATAAACCTACCTTTCGGGGACGTTGTATTTCCTTTCCATTCTAAACCGGTTCTCTCGGAAACTGGAAGCGAATAATTTTCATTCTACAATCAACATTGGCATAACAAGAAGCTAACCAATCCATGCCCATGATAACATCAAAGTCTACCATTTTTAACTCATGTAAATCCACCATAGTGCGATGGTCACAAATCAAAACTACACAATTTCTATATACTCGAGTAGCTATTATCGGTTCACCAATGGGTGTAGATACCTCAAAAGGTTTGATTGACTCCGGTTTGACCCCAAACCGACCTGAAATATATGGAGTAACATATGACAATGTGGAGCCCGGATCTATCAAAGCATATACATCATAAGAAAATACCGATAATATACCTGTGATGACATTGGGGGAAGACTCAAGATTCTGGCATCCAGCCAAAGCATAAATACGGTGTTGAGGACCACTAAAACTGAGAGCTCTCCCTCTACCTCTACCATGGCTGACCGGCACCTATGAACCTTGCCCCAGAGGGCGTATCGATGATGAAGACCTGGCTGCCGATCCTGAAGGCTGGATCCTATCTCTGCCACCAACCGAGGGGCAATCACGCATGATATGGCCTAGTTGACTGCAGGCATAGCAAACCTCTGAACCTAGTCGACACTGGCCCCAATGTAACTTCCCGCATTGGGAACATCGTGGCACGGGTGGCCTTTCCTGACCCGAATCGCCTCTGAAATGAGAACCTGAAGCCCTGAAACTTTGACTCTGCCCAGAATAAGTAGATCTGTCAAATCTCTGGCTGGTAAACCGTGGAGGCGCACTAACCATAGAAAGGCCTGAATTCCTAGAAAACTGCTGTCTTTACCCGCCTCTAAACTCACTCGTCAGCCTGAAGATCTAGCTCTCTTGCTATACCCTCTATTATGCTCACGCTCACTTCTTTGCTGTTGTTGGCTTTCCTCCAAATTCTGGGCATGGGCTTGAATGAGTGAAATATCCATGTTGTCCTGAAGGGACGCAGTCAAGCACCTATCCGTCAAATGTGGCCCTAGGCCTCTGACAAATCGGTGCACTCGGTCGCCCATATCCGCTATTATGGCTGGAGCATATCTAGCCAAAGAATTGAAGTAGAGACTATAATCTAAGGCACTCATACATCCTTTCCTAAGATTCAAGAACTTATCGGCTCTAGCCCGCCGAACCTCTGGAGGTAAATAATGTCAGAGGAAGGCATCCATAAATTCTTGCCATACCGGGGGAGGTGCATTGACTCCCCGTGAAGCCATCCAATTCGTGTACCAATAAACCACGACATCCTGCAATTGATAGGATGCCAACTCTACCGATTCAATGTCTGAAGCATGCATTAACCGAAGTGTCCTCAACATCCCATCAATAAAGTTTTGAGAGTACTCTTTCAGCTTTGGCCCGAAAAACTCCAGAGGGTTCAAACTAATAAAATCACGGGCCCTTGCACTAACAACCCTATCACCTTGACCTGTACCTTGCCGTTGAGTCTGAGCGGCAACCAACTGATTAAGTAAATGAATGGCCTCTTTCACATCTTGGCCTGAAGCATCGGGTGGAGGAGCTGAGGGTGATGAAGCTGGGGCTGAGGCTCCCTCGTGCTCCTCAAAAATAGGCACTGAGTGAGAGGACTGGGATTGAGCCGCATTCTGGGACTCACCTTCCTCTATATCCGTTGTCGGTACTGTTTCGGCCAACATTTTTGACACTATCTTGCCCTTTTGGGCTGCCGTAGTTTTTCTCTTTACAGGCATTTCTAAAATACATAATACACGATTAAGGAAAGAGAAATCCTTATATCATGGCTCTATCGCACGATCTTATGATGAAAGAAGGTAATTTATTCCTAAAATGCCCGTAGCCTCCTGTTTATAAGCGTGGCGCGCAACACACCAATAAACAAGACACTACTGGGCACGGCTCGTAGACACACCCTAGGACAGAACTGCTTTAATACCACTTGTATCACGACCTTACCGGAGGGCCATGACGGGCACCCAGTGCTAGCCCACCCGGGCACCTCTTATCGTACATTCACATTCACACCTAGGTGGGTCACATAGCCTACGCATGATTTCTATACATCAATAATGCAAATCTCATTGGGCCACAACCTATTCATATCATCATCAAAAACTATGCCCATATCCATATACACAAGCCGATGAGGCTGTCAAAATAATATACAAAATATGAGTCAACAAGGCTACCAGACATCTAACCATATACAACTATCTACGAGCCTCTAAGAAGAGTATGTAACATCATATAGGCGGGACAGGACCCCGCCATGCCCATATGTATGTACACAAAAGAATAATACCAAAAGTTGTAGCTCCGGATGAAATAGAGCTCCTCTATGCAGTCCCTGAACAATAAATCTATAGATCAAGCCTGTCTCCCTGTCCACCTGCGGGCATGACGCAGCGTCCACAAACAAAAGGATGTCAGTACAAATAATGTACTGAGTATGTAATGCATAATCAACATCATAGTAGAAGCATAATAAATAGCATAAGATAGGAGAATTAGGAGGTAATAGAGTCATTTTTACCTCTAGTGGCCTTCATCATATCTACTTACTTGTCTTTCATAGGGACCTTCCATTTCTAAAGCTTACTCCTGTATGTATATATATATATATATATATATATATATATATATATATATTCGTATTCGTATCATACCTGACCATGAAGGTTTGGTGTTCCATATACCCGGCCATGACAACGCTCAGTGATTATACATATCTGGCCCTACCAAGGCTCAGTGTTATTCGTACCCAACTGCAGTGGTGTGCGCGCGATAGATATCATACCCGGCCATATAAGCTCGGTGTTACATAATATTCATACATATTTAGACACATATACATAAGGGTCCATAAGTATCGTCAATATCATTGCCATCATCGTTTTCGTTACATCTATCCTTGGAGGATCAACAATCATATAAGGGATGAAATAGAGTCGTGAAAGTATCGAGGATCATGCGCTTTAGTAATTTTAGAGATAGAATCATTTGGAAGACATTATGGAACTCATGAGAGGGTATATAGCAAAGGAACCATGACTTAATGAAAGAAGGGTTAGCCTTACATACCTCTTTGTTCTCTTAACTACTTAACGATCACCGTCGAAGCTTGAACAATCTACATTTAGAAAGATTCATACCATAGTTAAGCCTTAATGATACTCTTAAATTCAAACTAGAATAATTCATGATCTAAGGAAAATTGGGCAGCATTCCCTCTACTTCGTCAACTTCCACCATATTACAAAATAACTCCCAATCATCCGTAGTAACATCCACAATATCATAATCAAGTAATCACATTCCATTGAGTCTTCAAAATTCATCCGTATGTTCAACTTATACTAACAACTTCGCACCCAAACTTAGCACATTTTCATACAATGCTTGCTCATGACTATTACTACCTTCCTTAGCGAGATTATATCCATATTATACTAAAAAGCATGACTCAAGTTAGCTTACTACTCAAAAACATCACAAAAGTTGCATTTAGCCCTCATTTTTTACTTTCTTCTTTTACCCAAGTTGTTCAACAACCAAGCATCCATGATAACATGAAATAAGCATGAAAACTAACCTTTTATCTCATGGGAATGAGCTTTGGAGCAGCTATCAACTTATGTGAAAACCCTAGCTTCAATATCCATGAATCTCTTGTGGTCTACTAACCCTAGCAAGACTTCTAACACATGGGTACCTTAATTCTTGCCTCTTGATCTTTGTTTTCTCTTGGGTTGGAGTGGAATATGTTGGAGAAGGGTTTGGAGCTCTCAAGACTTGTGGAAAATGAAAAATGAAATAAAAGAGAAAGAGCCATCTATTTATACAAAAATAAAAAAAATCAGCCCGATGGACTTGTACGGTCCGTATAATATTGTACGGTCCATATAAGTGGACCGTATAACCCCACCATGAAAAAGACCCTTTTTGTAACTGTCAATTTATACAGACCCCCTTATACGGACATTATAATGTTATACGGACCGTATAAGTGGTCGTATAACTCCCAGTTGTGCGAAACTTTCTCTCGTTGATTCGTTTTACTTCCAATCCTCGTAGAACCTTCTTGGCACTTACATAATACTTCATTAACCATACAATAGGCCCTATAGCAGCCCCTCAAGATATTCTAAATAAACATTAGCTCAATTATAGCGAAAACCTTTCCGAACTAGACTTATATTTCACTTCCTTCAACAAACTAAGGCTCATATACTCATACAACTTCAAAATCTTAAGGTACGCACCTTAAGCTATCTAATACCTTCCTTAATATCGTAAGGGTTTCATAATCACCCTAAGCTCATGTTAGCCTACTCACAAGGCAACAAAATCAGAAATTTCCGAGGTGTAATAATATTCTAAGACTTTCTCTGATTTTTGAAATGGAAAATAATGAAATAAAACGTAAGGGTCAAATATATATAGATGGAACTAGAAGGTTCTAGTGATGCAGGTCGACGGTGGGTTGACGACTCGTCAGCTTGCTCCGTCGACTTATTCTTGCAGATTCAGAGGCTGCGCCACTGTTGACGGTGCTGTTCGACGGCCTGTCGACAATGACTGGTGTCTGCAGATTTTTCTGAGTCATTCCATTTCGCATCGATTCGATTCGTTTAACTCCTAATCCTATAAATTGCAAGGAACACATGCTAGTACTCTGGTACACAGGGTAAAATACTTAATATCTCAAAACTCGGGTACAAATCTCCATGCTAAGGGTATAAACCACTAATAAGCCAAGGACTTTCTTGCGACGAGAACAGAAGGTGTAACAACAGGCTTCAGAACACAGATAATGTACATAGGTCCATCTAAGTAAGCAAGATATAGCTATTTCAACATGTGAATACACATCAAGTAGGCAGTATATATAAAAAAAGTCTTAACAGGATGCTCATTAGTTCATAATCAAACATCCTAAGCCAGATTTCTATTCATTTATATCTAGGATTTCTTTCACATAAGTCGAGCAAAGGATCATGCTGCATGGTTCACATCTCACAATATCTTTAAGTGCACCAATTGGTTCAAATGTGATAGGAAATGCAGTTAACATGCTTATTTTTTCAATGTAAGACCCCAGACAAGTATCACAGGCTTCATAGGTTATCAGGCAAGTTCACAGATGCCACAAATTACATTTTAAAAGTCCTTTGAACACCTCTGCATACATTCTGGGACTCAGAACACTAGACTATCTAACATGATTCATAATGTATGTTTCACATCTTAAGATAGGATCATACAGGGGTCTTGATCTTAAATAAAAGCCATTTTAATTTGTTAAAGAAGCAATTTTTAGGTTTAACACTCTAGAGATTCCATTTTTTTTATTATCCTTTCTTTATAACATTTGTATGAACAGTGCTAAATCTCAAACAAATCATCACAAGGGAAATAATCATAGCATATCTCAAATAAGAGGGTTCTGGATGACCTTAAACAATAAGTTACAAACATATCACAACTATCATACCAGTCTTTATGCTATCAAATACAGGATTTCATTATGCTATCATAAATTAAAGTGGTTCATGGTTATACTAATGCATAGAACAAGGTGATGATTCCCACGGGACATTATATGAAGCTAAAACAAGATCCTTAATGCACAGAAAGAGACATAAGCAAGCATTACATTGATTCTTTACTAGGCATCAGGAATAGGACCACAGTTGACATACCAGACATGATAAACAAACAAAGTGTTCTAGCAAATAAACTAAGCATTTACCCTAGGCCCTTTTAATGTTGTTTCCACATTCTTATCAGATGGTAGGACCAGCATTTGACACAAGGATAGATTAACAACACATTGACAAGCCTATAGAATATGCTTAAGATAATATGCAATTATGACTAAATACATATTGATAACAAGGTTTGAAACTGAGAGCCTGAGTCATGTCATTTCTACTATATGAAGAAACTAAACCAGCATATAATCATGCTTGATTACAACAAAAAACTAATATGATCCATGAACATTCTAAACAAGATTAAATATGTCCATTCTTAAGCAACTTTAACCAAACTAGATCAACTAACACTTAATCATGCTCAGCTGAATAGGGTAATCATGTAAACATGCTGAACTTGGCTAAAACAAAAACAAACTAGATTGCACAGTTTTCAACCAACACTATCATATAAGTAAATTTCTTCCTTAAACTAATCCAACTAGTTAACATAAAACTAACATACACGAATATACTGGATTAATGCAGTATATAACTTAACATGCTTAAATAACTATATAAAAAACATACTTAAATGCAGAAATTAAGTTATTTAACTAAACTAGCATCTAAAACAAAACTCAACTAATAAGTAGGACTAAACAGGGACAAGCATCTAATATTTAAACAAAAACTAACACATAATAACCAAATAAAATGAACAAAATACAAAGGAGAGGGAAAATACCTTTCTTAGGTGCAGCCTAGATCGAGAATGGACTTGGAATACCTTCCTTGCTCCATCACACTCAGCCACGAACCCAAAGAAAACAATAAAAAAAACTTCTAAAACTAAACTTAACTCAGAAAAATTAAAGGTCTCAAAATGATTTGAAACCCTAGGTATTTCGAGTTTGTGAGTATATGGAAATATCAGTATGCTCAACTTGTTCAAAATGAGGAGAATGGGGTTCTTTATATAGAACCCCCAATTCTCGAAACCCTACCTTTTTTACCGATGTGGGAATATAGTATTTCATGCAATTGCTTCTCCCAAAACCACATCCAACGGCTAGGAATTGATCATATAAGTAAATTAATGGCCAGATTTGGCCTAAACAAAGTCAATCTACGAGTTTTTTCATGAACCAATAAGAATCGCAGATTCAAATACAATACAACAAAAACAATTAAGAGAAATCAATATGAAAAATGCAGGAAAAGCATACTAGAGGGGCAACCTCAACTCTTTTGGTGATTCAATGGTGGTGTTTGATAAGAGAGAGGGTTGTTCTACCCAAAATGGACGAGCAACCTCTGATGAAAGTAAAAGTAACTGTTTCGATGCCATTTTGGCAATAACATGACGCAAGAGAGAGGAGAAATGAGAGAGACGAGGCGGCTAGGGTTTTACCCGTAATCCAGAGAGAGAAACTCATAGGGGTCCTTTTTCCACTGAAATGAAAAAAAAAAGAGGCAGTTTTGGGGTTTTGCCCCTCTTAATGCATCGTTGGGCCGGGTCTGGCCTTTGTTGGGCAGGGCTCGGTACTAATTTAAAGAATTAAGAGACAGCCCCAATACTTATACATGTATGCACATGATATACATGTATATCACATGTATATCCGTGTATATGTGTATATGCATGTTGGGTTTTGGCGCTCGTTTTAATAAATAATCATAATTAAGCAAAGACTAATTAATTTAGACACTTGATTATAATTAGATGAGAGCTAATTAAGCAAATAAAGGTTAATTTTGCAAATATGTCCTTTAATTGACTTGATCTTAAGACCAGGATATTTCAATTATAGCCTTATTGGTCCAATTAGCCATTTTTAAAGTAACATTTTCAAGAATGACTTTAATTAATCAGACCAATGAGGTTGTCCTCTTCAAGTGAGGCCACAATTATACTAAATAAAAATTAAAAAGGATAATTTTGCAATAGTGACCTCAATTATGAAAATTGATTTTCAGTTGAGTCATAATTGAACGATCAATTGATTATTTCAATTGTAGCCGTTTAGTGAACAATTTACAGAATAAGTCACAATTCAATTAATTATGATAAACTTCTAATAAATTGAATATAAGAATTGAGGTGAAAAATGACTAATTCATTTAATTAATCAGATTCCTTGAATTAAACAGAGTGAAATACTTGCCAATTGCCAATTTAACAATTTTGGACAATTAAATAAATTAGTTGTTAGAAATTGCTTTTCTCTTGGTTAATTTAGCAAATGCCATAATTGTTGCCATAAATTTATAAATCAATTTCTAAATGATTTATAATATTATAGGAATTATTTTACCAAAGAAGAATGGTAAAATATTATCTAAATAATTTTATAAAATTATTTTGACTTCTAAAACTACACATCTCACTTTGTTTGAGGTCTAAGGACTCTGGGTGATTAAATTAAATAATGGGAGGTCAAATATTAGGTGTCCACATTTCTTTCGACCTCAACTTACGCCCCTCCCTATCTAATAGCGCAACAGGCTCTTCCTCATTGGATAAATTCTCATCTAACAAAATCGGATCCCAACGAATGATATAGGACCCATCACCATGATACCTTTTTAACATAGAGACATGAAATACCGGATGCACCATGGACAAACCTGGGGGTAAAGCTAACTCATACGCTACCTCCCCCGCACGATCGAGAAACTCAAACGGGCCAATATAAATAGGACTAAGCTTACCTTTCTTCCTAAATCTCATCACACCCTTCATGGGTGAGACTTTCAACAACACTTGTTCCCCCACCATAAACTTAAGATCCCAGACCTTTCGATCTGCATACTCCTTCTACCTACTCTGAGCTCCCAAGAGCTTTTCTTGAATCACCTTGACTTTATCTACAGGCTCTCTTAACATGTCAGTACCTTAAGGTTTTACCTCGAATGCATCAAACCACCCAATAGGTGATCTACACTTCTTACTATAAAGTGCCTCAAACGGAGCAATATCAATACTCGAATGATAACTGTTATTATAAGCAAACTCCGCCAATGGTAAAAATTGGTCCCAATGACAACCGAAATCAATCACACACGCACGAAGCATGTCCTCAAGAACCTGAATCGTCCACTCGGACTGACCGTCTGTCTGGGGGTGGAAAGATGTACTAAGGTCCAACCTAGAACCCAATTCCAAATGCAAATGCTTCCAAAATCGAGATGTAAAAGTTGTGCCCCTATCGGATACGATGGAAATAGGAGCCCCATGCAGTCTAACAATCTCACGAATGTAGATCTTGGCTAACTTCTCGGCATTATAAGTAAGCTGGATCAGAATAAATGTGCAGATTTAGTCAACCTGTCGACAATGACCCAGATCGAATCAAACATACCTAAGGTCTTTGGAAGACCCACCACAAAATCCATGGCTATCCTTTCCTACTTCCATTAAGGAATGAGCATCCTCTGAAGAGTACCATCGGGTCTTTGGTGCTCGTACTTAACCTACTGACAATTTAAACACTTGGAAACATAATCAACTATATCACGCTTCATCCTAGCCCACCAGTAATGCTGTCTCAGATCACGGTACATGTTCATAGCACCAGGATGAATAGAATATCTAAAATTGTGGAACTCCTCTAAAATCGTCTGAATCAAGTTATCAACTCGCGGGATGCACACGCGCCCCTTAATTCTCAACACGCCCTCTTTATCAATCAGGACTCCTTGGCCTCACCACTCATTACCTTATCACAAATTTTGCATAAACCCGAATCATCACATTATTTTTCTTTAATATGATCTAGAAGAGATGACCTCGCCTCAATAAAAGTCAACACTCTGTCAGAACCTGATAAATCAAGTCTCACCAAACTGTTAGCCAGAGTCTGAACCTCTATGGCCAACGGACGCTCTGAAATGTTCAAACGAGCCAAGCTACCCATACTAGTTGACTTCCTGCTCAAGGCATTTGCCATTATGTTTGCCTTGCCAAGATGATATAAAATAGTAATATCATAATCCTTCAATAATTTCATCCATCTCCGCTGCCTAGAATTTAAATCCCGCTGAGTAAACACGTGTTGCAGGCTATGAGGATCAGTGAATATTTCACAATGGACACCATAAAGAGAGTGCCTCCAAATCTTCAAGTCATGAGTAGGATAATTATTTTCATGAATCTTCAGTTGCCTAGAATCCTAGTCAATAACTCTCTTATCTTGCATCAACACAACAACCAAACCCGAACGGGAAGCATCACAATAAACCACAAAATCCTTACCCTCCACGGGCAAAGCAAGAATCGATGTTGTAGTCAACAAAGCCTTGAGCTTTTGAAGGCTCTCTTTACAATCATCGGAGCACTGGAAAGGTACCTCTTTCTGAGTCAAACAGTCAAGTGTGAAGTAATGGAAGCAAACCCCTTAACTGACGGTAGTAATCAGCCAAACCCACGAAGCTGCGGATTTCTGTCCCTGATGTGGGCGTAGCCAATCTCTTATGGCCTCAATCTTTTTAGGATTAACCAGAATCCCCTCTTTCGAAACCACACGCCCCAAGAAGGACACCGAATCAAGCTAGAATTCACACTTAGGAAATTTAGCATACAACTCCCTATCCCTCAACAATCTAAGGACAACTCTCATATGTTTTTCATGATCTTCCATGCTCTTCGAATAAATCAATATGTCATCAATGAATACAATAACAAAAGAATCTAGAAATGGCCTAAAAATCTGGTTCATCAAATCCATAAAAGCAGCAGGGGCATTAGTGAGCCCGAAAGACAAGAATAGATACTCATAATGCCCGTATCTTGTCCGGAAGGTTGTCTTAGGGATATCCTCAGCCCGAATCTTTAACGGATGGTAGCCCGATCACAAGTCAATTTTAGAGAACACACATTCTCCCTGAAGCTGGTCAAACAAATCATCAATGCGAGGAATGGGATATTTATCTTGAATGGTGACTTTATTTAACTGGCGGTAATCAATGCACATCCGCATAGTCCCATCCTTCTTTTTCACAAAAAGCATAGGATCTCCCTATGGAGAGACACTCGAACAAATAAAACCCTTACTGAGAAGGTCTGAAGCTATTCTCACAATTCACTTAATTTTGCTGGAGCCATACGATATATAGAGATAGAAATAGGGGGAGTCCCCGGCTCTAAGTCAATGAAGAAATCAATATCACGGTCTGGTGGCATACTGGGTAAGCCCGAAGGAAACACCTCTGCGAACTCACAAACTACAGGAGCTTACTCAAGTGGTGGAATCTCAGCATCAGTATCACGAATATGTGCAAAATAAGCCAAACACCCCCTTTCAACGAGTTTCTTAGCACAGACATAAGAGATAATTTTCTTTGGGAAGGGATTAAGGTTTTCTTTCCACTCAAGTCTAGGTATCCCGAGCATAGATAAGGTGACGGTTTTAGCATGACAGTCTAGAATCGCATGGTAGGGAGATAGCCAACTCATACCCAGAATAACATCGAAATCTACCATGTCTAAAATCATTAAGTCTACCCAGGTACCATAACCCATAATTGTAACAATGTAAGATTGAAAACTTTATCTACAACCACAGAATCTCTGACCGGAGTAGACATAAGAATAAAAAGTATTAAGCAAGTCATAAGTCGTATCAAAACTGCTAGAAAAGTAAGTAGAAACATATGGAAATGTGGAGCCCGGATCAAATAGTGCTGAAGCCTGCCGACGACAGATTGAGATAGTACCTGTGATAACTATATTTGAGCCCCCAACCTCTGGCTTGCCTGTCATAGCATAGCAATGGGCACGCCCATCACTAGCCTGAGAACATCTATGATCCCCCTAAACTGTCTGACCACCCCTACCAAACCGATAACCGCCCCTGTTGGGCTGAGCGCTACCTCTACTTGTCGTGTGACCACCTCTCCCAGTCTGAGCGCAGTTCTGACCAAAAGATCCCCCTCCTCTAACAGGAGCAATTGGGGGCCTTAGAGCCTGAAACTGACCACTCTGTTTACCCTATCTGAGAGCCCACTGCCTGGCTGATAGAGTTGTGAACGACTCCAAATGAGCCTCCAACCGAAGTCAGCACAGTCTGTTGAACCTGACAACTCGAGTAACTCTGGGATCCCTATCCCTTAGAAAATGCACCACCGAAAGTACCACCACCCTTTCAGGGCCTTCTTCTCTGTATATTTGTTATAGCAATCCTGACGAACACCCTCAACATTCTTCACATGATCCACAACCTCCTGAAAAGAACAATCCCTGGTCACCAACTAAAGAGCCGACAACTGAAAGGCAGTATTCAACCCCTTCTCAAAACGTTTAATCCTATCCTCCTCAGTAGGCAAAAGCTGGAGAGCATAACGAGCCAAAAAGTGAAATCGGAACTCGTAAGCAAAGACTGAAGAGATACCCTGCTCAATATTACTGAACTCATCACGCCTCCTATCCTTCAAGGTACGAGGAACATACTTCTCAAGAAAAATCTGGTAGAACTGAGTCCAAGTCAACAGAGGAAAATTCACTGCCCTACACTCTACAAACGCCCTCCACCATAACTTGGCATCTCCCATGAGCTGAAAAGTCACAAACTCTACTCCATAATTCTCAACTGCCCCCATCTTATGGGTCCTCTCGTGGTAATTAATAATGAATTGATAGGCATCCTCTGCCTCAGTACCATAGAACTCTGGAGGCTTTATCTTAGCGAACCTCTAAAACAAATCATGCTAGTCACCTGTCATCACCGGTCCTCCCACTGGCCGAGGAAATAACTCAGATCCTAGGGCCTCATCTAAATGTAAAGCCACAGCTATGGCATGTTGTGCCCCTGGCGCTTGAATTGGAGCCTGAGCCGGACCACCAGCTCTCGCACCCTGATTACCTACTGCTATTGCTGACACACCTGCCTCTGCTAACCTATTCAATAGGTTCAGCATTCGGACTATAACATCTGATAACACTGGAGTAGCAATAATAATTAACTGAGCTGGTGCCGCGGCGAACTCAGCTGCCTCATCCTGAACAACCTGAGGCTCAGGGGAATCAGCGCGTTGTTGACTAGCCGTAGGAGCCCCACCCCTGGCTGGTGGTGCTGCTCCTCTGCATCTACCAAAACCACGGCCTCTAGCCTGGCCTCCTCCACGAACTGCGGCCCCAACGGCCTGACCTCCCCCGCGAGTTGTGGCCCCAGCGATCGGCTCGGGTACCTCGTTAGCTGTTGTTGCCACACGAGTCCTCACCATCTATGAGAGAATAGAAAGAAAAGTCAGATACCAATTTGAATCATCCAGATGCCAAATGGAATCAAGTAGCACAAAAGAAAGAAAGAAGTTGAAGTTTCCTAGTGTCCCATAGCCTCCCGAAGATAAGTACAGACGTCTCCGTATCGATCTGTAGGACTCTATTAGACATGTCCTTGTACGACGAGATCAATGAACCTAAAGCTCTGATACCAACTTTGTCACGTCTCAAACAGACGTGTGTGGTGTAACAGTTCGCATTAGCGGGCGGGGTTAGCGCTCGAAAAAGCTACTTCGAAATCATTGGTGCTCTTTCAGACTTCGTTTTAAAAGAGTCGCCATCTAATTTTTAGGAATTTAGGTAAACTAGTTTTGAAGGATTTATTCATACGCCGTGAAAAATCCTTTTTAATCCAAAGTTCTAGGTAAATGTTTTCGTGCTCCCCTAGGGAATGTGTTAGGCACCCTAGTATTAAGGATCCGTACTATACGGTTGACCTTTGAATTCCAATGTGTGAGTTATTTGCACGAACTGTTTATTTCCCGCAAAAAAGAATGTATATCATTTTTTGAAAAGAATTGAATATATTCCCTTTATATATAGGGTATTTAGGTTCGAATTTATGATATACGTCTATAAATTAGTTCTTTTTATATATAAGGATAGTAGTTTTTCTATAGAAAAAAGGTGGATTTTTTTTATGATTTGGGTGAATAGGTTTATTCATGCTTCTACTCACACGTAGACCGGGTCAATCCGTTTAATATATTTTCAGAACATTCTTACCTAAAAATTTTATAATTATAAGCGTAAATTGGACTGTTTTGATTTTTTAAGAAAAGAACTCTTTATATTTTGCTTCGTTGGTCTTTTAGGAGAAAATGAATTATACTTATGGTCTAAAAACTTGTATATGCTCCCTTAAAAATGTACTTGCTACATATCCATTTTTTATAAAGTCCCACATTTTGTTTCAAAAGGTAAGACTTTGACTTTTAAAATTCATTTTGTTTTTAGGCCCTAAATACTTCACTGGATTTATTTAAAACATGGGCATTGGCCTAGAAAACCTTAATCATGGATTCGTTTATTCAGAAAAAATGAGTGGGTTTCGACCCAAAGCAATAGTTTCATGTTTTAAAGGGATAAAACTACGTGGGATCGGGCCCAAAAGTACCTTATTTTAACCACTTAAACTGTGGGCCTTAGTCACGTTTTTCTTAACCATATATTTATAAAATCAAACAGAATTTTTAGCCCAAATAGAGACCTACATCATTTGTTTTCAAAATACCAAACTGAATGGGCTCTGGCCAAAAAAATATCTTTTGAAACACTGAGTTTTTAAGGAAAGGACTCAGGTGGGCTCTGGCCCAAAACATCACATTTTTATTGACTCAAACCCAGAAAAAGAGACATGCTTCAATAGTTTGAAAAAGAAGTTTTCCGCCTAATGTATTCTTCCTCTTAATTTTATACCATGCGCTATACCTTTTTTGCTTTTCCAAAACCTTTTTAATTATTTATTAAGACTAGAAAAACAATTGCTTTCCATTTTAAGTTTTCAAAAATCAGTACGCATTTTTCCATATTTTCAAAAAGAATTTTTAGGTGCTAGAGTCAATCTAAACGGCATATGCACCGTTTTGCCTAAGATGCCTAATTCGCAATACAAATGGTTCCAATAATATTTGTGGGTTTTACAAATAATGAATATGATACAAGAAAGCAATTTAAGCAAAACAGAGAAGGCATAAATATAATAAAGAAAGTAAATTGGGGTGTACCAAACCCCATCCATTTTCACCCATGGTTGGGCCTTCATGTCAATTTTACCCATGACTGGGCCTTAAATATATTAGCTTCCCTTTCTTCTCTTTTGGACTCAACGACACTTGAAAGAATTTTTCCTATTGGGCTTTTGACCCAATAGGGTGGCTAGACCTTGGCCCAAATGGCCATGCAGTGGAGAGGGGAAAGAAACAAAAGAACCCGATTAGTTTATATTTTACTGTTTCTATCATACATATACTATACACACCTATATACACAGTGCACTATTGCTTACAAGTCCTATTCTATACATAAATATACACATCTACAAGCAACATATCATATTTATTCATAAGCTCATATAAGGTGCATATGTGTTTTCCATGTCCTTAAACTCAAACCCCAAACCTAGGTGGTAGGAAGGCCAAGTCATCACCCCCCTTATTCCTGATGCCACACAAGTTCCAAGAGGTTTCATGAACCTCCGGAATAGCTGGTCACCAGGGGAAGGTTCAAACTACCTCTCAACCAACAACAACTATGGAAGACACAAATCCACACGCGCGCACACACACACACGACTTAGAATAAATAAGATAAGCCTAATACATATGTATATGGAATAATTATAAGCCAATGAGAACAGATGAGACAAGGAGAGAATGAATGAATAGATTCAGCAGGCATGTTAATCTCATGAGCCAAAGCCAAGGCTTCACTTATGACTTAAAGATGGAAGAAAGACAGTGATTTGTATGAACATAATATGGCCAAGGCTAAACCTAAACCAAGTAATCACAACACAGACAATCACATGGAGATGGCATAGTTCTTATCTATATTGAATCAGGCAGGTGTGGATAAATATAAAGACACACAGGGATAGGATAAGCCAGATTCTAGACATGGTATAATCACAACAATATCAATACAATCAACGAGTACTAAGTAAGTATCATAGGCCGACAATGGTTAGAAACACATGTCAGTAAAAGAAGTCACAAATAAATATGATCAGCAACTAAATCAAGTCCTACGTCTATTTATCGCACAATATGACACCAAGACTCTTAACTCATTCACCTTCCGCTAATAACCACAAGCCAGATCCACAACAATATCATGACAATCATATATAATTAATACCATTCGTTTTTAGTCTAGGAGTCGACTCTTCACTATGATATCTTTAGTCTACATTCTTTAGAGGCCAAACATACAACTGATCCTACGAACGATCCATAAGACAAACCTGTTATATCCCGTATTTTTGAACGTTAGATTAATTGCTGAGGTGGGACCCACACATCGAGATTTTTTTTGGGACATCTGAAAATTCATATGAATCACATATGAGAAGTTAAACACAACTCAAGAAGGACCCTTGGGCCAAATCAAAGTGGAAGTCCTCCAAACGAATATTTTAAGAAAACGTTTTCGGGTGATCTGACTTCAAGGGGCAAAAACGGTATTATAAGTTTGGAATTTGGAAAAGTATCAAGAAATAGAAGTTGTAGATAATTGAATTAGCTTTCCAACCATAGGTCGTGGGTCCCCAGGTGACGTCGGTACAAGGAGATATGGACGTTTTAAGGTCGAAAGGTCAGTGGGCTAGGCCCAACTCGGGACCAAACCGAGTTGGCCCAAAAAAATCAAAAAAAATAAGTGGGCTAAGGTTTGGGCCTTGTTTGGCCGTCCATTTGGTGTGGGCTTAAGCCCACATCAAGGTTAATGAGTAAATAAAGAGATGACCAAGTCATCGTTTTCATCAAACTCTCTAGAATTTTCAAGAAAGTAAGAACAAGAAAAGAAGGAGAAAAACTTGAAGGCCATTTCGGCCAAGATCAAAAACCAACAAGAAAATTGATAAAAATTCTTCAAAAATCATTTTCTACCAAGTAAAGGGTGATTAACAAGGTGGAGTTGTTGTTGGAGCAAGAAAAATTCAAAATCATACAAGTTGTCAAGTTGTAGTCAAGTGAGAAGTTGAAGAAGAAAGTTGAGTTTTGATCTTGTTTTATGTGTTATATATGGTTTATATGTGTTGTAGTATGCTAAAATGGATGAAATTCATGAAGGAGAGAAATATAGTACATGGCCGTGTGTATGTATATATGTGTAGGAGTCATGCTTCAATTATTTTAATTAGTGTTTGGTTGTTATTGTTGTGAATGATATGTCGAAAATGGAAGTTGAATGAATTTTGAGAAGTTGTAGTGTGTATGTTGGTGTTGGCCGTGTGGTTATGGTGAAAAAAATGGAAGAGAATGAGTCCATTTTATTTAGTATTTTGTTTGTTGTTATGTTGTGGACTCTATGTTGCTAATGAATGTCTAGGAACCTTAGTGAAGTTGAAGTAGGTGGAGGTTTGTTTTAGAAGTTGTGTAAATTGAATGTAATGTTCTTGCATGCATGGAAGGTAATGTGATTAGTATGATGTTGTTGGAATATAGATTATGAGGTTGTTATTGTTTTCATTAAAGTTAGAAAGTTTTTGGAAGAAGTAGTAAGTTGATTGAATATGGAAGTTGTTAGTATTGTTGTTGTTGGAATTGTGGTTGATATTTTGGTCGGGTTTGAATTCCCGGGATTGTTGTTGATTGAAATTAGCCAAGTTGAACTTGGTGGGATGGAGTATTTATAGGGGAAGTGCTGCCGAAATTTCGGTAGCCAAATGTTTCCTTAAGATTCTAACTCTAAGTACCCTAATAAGAGTTTTGGTAAACATGACCAATTTGCAGATTTTGACGAGATTGCGACGTGAATTTGGCATAGCAAAAGGAGTGGAAAGAGGTATGTAAGGCTTCACTCTTCTTTCTATGGCATGTCTTAGATGTAATAAGTCGGGTACGAGCCTCGGGGACAACCCTAGCCCCCGGAATCCGCACCTAAAGTTTTCCACTTTTTGTTCAATGGACTTGAACTAGAAAGTGTGCAAATGATGGAAAGACCTCTTAAACCCTTAGAACTTGCACGAGTGGGACCCGATTACCCTAGAACCCTCACAAGTAATGACATACGCCACCCCATCCGGCCCGAGGTGGGCCCGCTACTCTCGGTTTTTTCCTTACAGTGTTGCTTGACTTATTAGAAGTGAATCCAAAGGGAACTTTTGATCCCGAGTTCGTTACCAAATGATAAGTACTATGACTCCTCCAACGAGGACCCTTCCATGACGAGAATGATAACAATGACATTACATAAGAGGATATGCCTATGATACGCACTACCGGAACGACTCTATGACCAAGATAACTAAGCTAAGTATCTTATGTAAATATGAAAATGATAAATTAATTTTTGAATCTTATTTATATTCCCTAGCTATGCCTTTATTTTCTAAAGATTTCAAAGTCTATGAACTGTCATCTATGATGCCCACAATTTCATTCTACGTTTACTTTAATACTATTCTCCATTGACCATCTCACCTCAAATATTCGTCCCTTCGAGGTGAGACAAGAGCGATCACGAGTATTCCATAATGTAATCGGAGGTCACCGGCCTTACGCCGCTCCGATGGCTATATGATTTTTCCTTGGGCTCCCTTGTGTGCTTATAGGATATATACATATAGAAAACATGTCTATGTATATAAGACATGTATATATATATAAAAAACATGTATATGTATATAAGATATGTATAAGTATATAAAAGATATATATGTATATAAGATAAGTAAATGTATATAAGACATGTATATGTAAGCAAGCTATGTATATGAACCTGGGTTGGGGGGAAGGGATACATGGGGGAATTGGAAGGGAAACATGTTTCATTGCTACCTGATCAGCTGGCTTATCATTCCGGACGCGGGGTGCCCGGACGCGGGATATATGGGTGAGCCGGTGTATATCGGCGCTATGTGGGTGAGCTGACATTGTTCGGCGCTATGATATGACCTACCATGTCATGACCAGACATGCTATGATAAGATATGCTATGGTAAGCTATACTATGACATGATATGCTATGATCTGCTATGACAGGACATGATATGACAAGCTATGCTATGCTATGATACGCTATGATATGCTATGCTATGGTAAGACATGCTATGACACGCTATGCTATGACACGACATGCTATAACATGACATGCTACGATATGAGGTACTATGCTATGATATACTATAGCCTGACACTCTATGACACGATATACTATGACGTGATATACTACGACAAGACAAGATAAGATATAATACGATATGATACGAGATGATAATATATGACATGAGATATGTTCTATCTTCTATATTTTATGACTCCATGACATTATTAATTATACATTATGTTACTGCTAGTGTTATCTTTCATGCCTTACATACTCGGTACACTATTCGTACTGACGTCCCTTCTTGTGGACGCTGCGTTTCATGCCGCGCAGGTCAGCAGATAGGCGGATTTGATCCTTAGGAGCCTTACCAGCAGTGTTGACAGCGCTCCAGTTGTTCCGGAGCCTCACTCCTGCGGTACTATTTTGTGTATGTATATTCGGGCACGGCAGCACCCGGCCCTTTCTATGTATAAGTGTACTACGTCTAGAGGCTCGTAGACAGATATGTACAGTCAGTTAAGTATAGTTAAGTATATGGTGTTTTGGCATGCTAATGTTGATGTATAAGTGATAACAAAGTTTATTAGTCTATGTTCAGAATGACGCCGCTAATGTTAATGTTCAAAAAAAAAATGGCTCTGTTTACATGGCTTGCTAAGAGATAAAGGTAAAATGATAGACAAGGGGTGCTCGGTACAAGTATCGGGTACTCGTCACGGCCCCTAGACGGGTCGTGACAGAAGTGGTATCAGAGCAGTTCGGTCCTAGGAGTTTGTCTACGAGCCGTGTCCAGTAGAGTCTTGTTTATGGGTGTGTAGCGCGCCACACTTATAAACAGGAGGCTACAGGGCATTTAGGAAATATGACCATCTTTGTGTCCTAAGATCGTGCGATAGAGCTATGCTATTAGGTATCTATGTTCCCTTCCTAATCCTATGCTATGGTTTCAGTACTGTCGATGAAGAGATCAGCTTCAGATGATGGGGGCACCAATAAGGCCCCTAGAGTATCTCCAGAGCCGAGTAGGGGGAGCCTCGGCTATTCGATTGAGTCAGATCTGTCAGAGGACCCAGCCACAACTCCTCCAGATTTTCTGACCCCCAGAGCGGAGGATCCCGCGGAGGACAGCTATGATGCGGACCCGTCGGAGGATCCAGCGACAATTCCTCCAGAGATTCTGACCCCTAGAGCAGGGGATTCCACAGACAGTGGCTATGATACAGATCCCTCAGAGGATTCGACGATGACTCCCCCAGAGCTTCTTACCTCCAGGGAGGAGGATAGTCAAGGCACAGATCCGTCAGAGCACTCTTCTGGGACGACGGACGAGGAGGCTTCCGGGGGTACGCCAGTTACCCCCGTGATGGAGGACCGTGTCAGTCCAGCCACCTCGGAGAGTGCTACGGATTTCTCCTGTCCCTTGTTCCGGCCATCAGAGAACCAGGAATCACCGCTATTCTCTTCGGACTCGGACGCGAGAAATGATGAGGGTCGGGCGAGCGATGAGCAGACAGACGAGAATGAAGAATATACTTCGCATGGTAACTCCCCGGGCCAGGCTCGAGATTGATCGGCTACAGGTATATAAGATTTTCTTTAAAACTTTCTATGTATACGTAATCTCTGCAGGAATACTAATTAATAACGGCAGGTAGAAATTCAAAAAGGGGTCAAAGGTTTAGCGGCTATAAGTAATGGCGACTGAGATGTCCCCGCCACCAGTGTGAGTTTAGAAACCTCGGTAAAAGATAGTTATATGTATGGATAGGAGTAAATAGCGAAGATTTAAGCAGAGGCAATATGGTAGTTGTATGGTTAGGAAAGTGAAGATAGGAGCGGGACACGATGTGAGGACGTTTTGGGAGTTGTTAGAACCCCGACTTACTTTAAATAATGTGACAAAGGCCGTACGGGACAGTCGGAAAAATTACACCAGCGTTCGCGTATTAAAATTCACCAGAGTTTCAAGGTTAAGCGTGCTCAGGTGGGAGCAATTTCATGATGGGTGACCCCCTGGGAAATATGCTGAAATTTTCACAAATGTGGGAACAAGAGACGAATGTGAAGCTAGGTAGTCCAATGTAAATTAGGGTGTGTGGAGTGGTTACAAACCCTATAAAAGTCATGTAGGCTGAGACGGACAAGACTAACGGAAGAGGAGAAAGTGTGACAGAAAGGGGACTTATTAACGTGGGGCCAACGTTCGGAGCTTACTCAATGGACTTACGACATAAAAGCGACCTAAGCGACATGTGAGATGTCTACGAAGGAGACCTCCCCGAAGTATTATGATACACTATGAGGCCAGTTTAACATTCTAGGACGAATGTTCTAAAGGGGGGGGGGGGGGAGAGAATGTTATATCCCGTATTTTTGAACGTTAGATTAATTGCTGAGGTGGGACCCACACATCGAGATTTTTTTTGGGACATCTGAAAATTCATATGAATCACATATGAGAAGTTAAACACAACTCAAGAAGGACCCTTGGGCCAAATCAAAGTGGAAGTCCTCCAAACGAATATTTTAAGAAAACGTTTTCGGGTGATCTGACTTCAAGGGGCAAAAACGGTATCATAAGTTTGGAATTTGGAAAAGTACCAAGAAATAGAAGTTGTAGATAATTGAATTAGCTTTCCAACCATAGGTCGTGGGTCCCCAGGTGACGTCGGTACAAGGAGATATGGACGTTTTAAGGTCGAAAGGTCAGTGGGCTAGGCCCAACTCGGGACCAAACCGAGTTGGCCCAAAAAAATCAAAAAAAATAAGTGGGCTAAGGTTTGGGCCTTGTTTGGTCGTCCATTTGGTGTGGGCTTAAGCCCACATCAAGGTTAATGAGTAAATAAAGAGATGACCAAGTCATCTTTTTCATCAAACTCTCTAGAATTTTCAAGAAAGTAAGAACAAGAAAAGAAGGAGAAAAACTTGAAGTCCATTTCGGCCAAGATCAAAAACCAACAAGAAAATTGATAAAAATTCTTCAAAAATCATTTTCTACCAAGTAAAGGGTGATTAACAAGGTGGAGTTGTTGTTGGAGCAAGAAAAATTCAAAATCATACAAGTTGTCAAGTTGTAGTCAAGTGAGAAGTTGAAGAAGAAAGGTGAGTTTTGATCTTGTTTTATGTGTTATATATGGTTTATATGTGTTGTAGTATGCTAAAATGGATGAAATTCATGAAGGAGAGAAATATAGTACATGGCCGTGTGTATGTATATATGTGTAGGAGTCATGCTTCAATTATTTTAATTAGTGTTTGGTTGTTATTGTTGTGAATGATATGTGGAAAATGGAAGTTGAATGAATTTTGAGAAGTTGTAGTGTGTATGTTGGTGTTGGCCGTGTGGTTATGGTGAAAAAAATGGAAGCGAATGAGTCCATTTTATTTAGTATTTTGTTTGTTGTTATGTTGTGGACTCTATGTTGCTAATGAATGTCTAGGAACCTTAGTGAAGTTGAAGTAGGTGGAGGTTTGTTTTAGAAGTTGTGTAAATTGAATGTAATGTTCTTGCATGCATGGAAGGTAATGTGATTAGTATGATGTTGTTGGAATATAGATTATGAGGTTGTTATTGTTTTCATTAAAGTTAGAAAGTTTTTGGAAGAAGTAGTAAGTTGATTGAATATGGAAGTTGTTAGTATTGTTGTTGTTGGAATTGTGGTTGATATTTTGGCCGGGTTTGAATTCCCGGGATTGTTGTTGATTGAAATTAGCCAAGTTGAACTTGGTGGGATGGAGTATTTATAGGGGAAGTGCTGCCGAAATTTCGGTAGCCAAATGTTTCCTTAAGATTCTAACTCTAAGTACCCTAATAAGAGTTTTGGTAAACATGACCAATTTGCAGATTTTGACGAGATTGTGACGTGAATTTGGCTCTGTTTACATGGCTTGCTAAGAGATAAAGGTAAAACGATAGACAAGGGGTGCTCGGTACAAGTATCGGGTACTCGTCACGGCCCCTAGACGGGTCGTGACAAACCCAACCAGTAAAAGCCACAGATAATCGAAGACAAGTACACATCATTGCCAAAGTAGCATCTAATCCCAAATGTGCCAAGTCTCAATATATTAATCCGGATCCAACATCACAAGTAAACACCAAATCATCTCAAACAAGCCATAATGTAATGCAATGCGATGATGTATGAATGCAATGCAATGTCATGCCAATGTTGTGTACACATGTACTCCGACGGAAATATCGACATCTCAGTAGCACAACCTAGTGTGACTCGCGAAGTCTAAGTGTCACCCGTCTCGGATCTTTTCCCAACAGACAGACGGGACCTTGAATCTTTACCCACGGGGGGTTCTCACCGGCACCACTCTGGGGGACCCGCGGAGTCCATGCTCTTACTTAAGCAACGATTCTAGAACTAATATCGGATATCGGCCTCTCACATCACTCAAGTAAAAATTAAGCTCAGCTCATCACAGTGTTTCATCAAGTATCATCAGTATCTCAACAGTATATCATGAAGAATGAGAGTGTGTGCAATGCATATATCATCATCAATAATCATGCTCAATATCACAAGTACCAACAATGGTATACCAATAATATATCTTTATTACAATCACCAACAATGGGTACGCCAACAATATATCTGAATCACAAACACCAACAATGGGTGCGCCAATAATATATCAGAGTCACAAGTACCAACATCGGTACGTCAACTAAATATCAAGTCACCAATACCAACATGGGTATGCCAACACTATGATCAATATCTACACAAGTCATACGGAATTCTATCCCCGTATCAACATCAAATTAAGGTACCACCATAACACAAATAAGTTGTAACAACAATTCTCAATACCAAATACTCACTCGTGGCATCAAGCCAACACAATAGGTCAAATCAGTCACAATACATTATTACCGCTCTTCCTTTATTAGCCTATTAGAATAGTACAAGTAAATTCACCTCCTACTCACAAGGCATTCATCCCTACTCAGTTTAGAACTCAATCGCAACTGTTGGTACATTTTATCCTTACATCTATCAACTAGATTCACTATTAATAGCATAACACACTTAATCACATATTACAAAAATTCTCATCATGAGACACATAAAATAGGTATCACCCACTACTCCCAAGTCACATAAAATCCACCGATACTCACAAAAACTAAATCAAGCATCCTAAAGAATCTACAGGCCACAAGCCCTAACATACAAATCACACAACAATATCATCCTGGGATTCCATCCCAAATCTCCAATTCCTACACATGCATTCTCCATTCCTTTTAATACATGAATATGGGAAACTAGCCGGAATCTACCGAAAGGGAAGCCGTAACCTACCTGGTAGCCGAACAGGTGCCACGAACCCACACATTTGCCTTGTCTTTCGAAGCATCTCTAAATAATCAAACTCTATTCACATGTAAATTCTATGTAAGAAACCATGAAGAATGATAACCATATTGACTACTTTCTATTCGGGTTAAATTCCACCCTTTAATTTAGGAAAAACGAGTCTCAAGGCCAAAACGGAATTTTTATGGTCAAAATACCAAATTCAATACCAAAAGGTCTAAACCCATTACTATAATCATAGGAATACTCAATTAATTCTCAAAATCATCATTTATATGCATTGGGTCTAAGAACCCTAACTTTGATTCAAGAAATTCAACTCATAAAGGGAAGATTATTGATTAGCAAAGCCTAGATATAACATTACCTAGCATGAACAACAACAATTACTCATAACTTAGGAAGCCAATTCATTTTTAATACCCTTTTAAGAAAAACCCCATAAACCCTCTTTTGATTCTAAGGATTCTATGGTTAGATTAAGGATTAGGAGATGAAGCTAAATGATTATGGAGCCAAGAACCTTAACTTAGTGGAGAAATAGGCAGAAAACCCTTCAGTTCGCCTCTCTCTAGCCCTTAGAACGAAATAAGAATATTGACTAAATGTCTAGGATATTTTTCAAATATAAATGCATTCTGGTATAGCGATACCGCTGTAATGGCCATCGTGCCGCCCCAGCGGTTCCGCACCAGCGGTGTCCAGACCGCTACGACGGTCTAGCCATACATCTCTGAATGCCACTCCATCGGCACCCTTACCGCCCCAAATAATGCGGCTGTAGCGGTCCTGGTGCCGATGCGGTGGACACAAGTTGATCAGAAACCAGAAACAATTCATCTTTTTCGTAAAATCTACCCCGAAACTCAATTATCATTCCAGACCCAAAACACACAAACAAAAACAGATATACATAAAAACGCACTACAATCTCACCCACGGCTTCAGATTTCCCAAATAAGGTCTCGTCGAGCAATTCAACTCTCGATCAAAGGTTCTCACTTAAGGTCAAGATTTCTCACAGGTCAAAATAAACACTAACGAAGCTCGAAAATGGTCAATAAGGAAAAAATCATGCTAACGATCAAACAGGTCATTACAACCCACTATTTTTGTTAGAGTGGGGTTCTATAAATAGAACCCCAAAAGTTTAACCAAAACTAACAACAACAATGTGGGATAAACCCTTCTTAACAACCAAGACTCAGTAAGCAACAAACCAACGACCCAGATCTAAAGCGTAGCCAAATATGCGATCAGATTTGACCCTTCTTGGGTCGATCTAACCCAACAGGCATGAATTAATAGAAAAAATGCAAGAAATATAAGCAAAATAACTTAAAGCAAAAGAAAATCACCATTTTAACTACAAAATCTGAAAATAAAAAGTAAAATAAGGACTTATTACCAATTTCGTGTTAAAGGAATACGAAATCGAGTAAAAATTTTGATGTTTTCACTATAACAAACATGTAATAGCTGTGCTTGTCAGCCCATCTCTGTGATATTACCATTTTTGGCGGAGAGAGACAAGGGAAAATCATGGCGGATGCTAGGGTTTCACTAGTAAGGGAAGAGAGAGAAAGTGGGGAAGGGTAATGGTTTATCTAAAAAGGAAAATGAAATAAAGGATGAGGGGTGTTACGCCCCTCGTCTTCGTCATAGTAGGACTAATGGTTTCCCAGTCGAGCATGTCTTGAGAATGGAGACCCGTGCCCGAGTTTGGGGACATAAAGTGTTATACTCCGTGTACAAATGTATCAGTAGGTATTCTGGGTAAATTATGGAGTTAGAAGCTGAATGAATCAAATTGATGAAATCTGGACTGAATCAGGGAATTCTGCAGACACCAGTCAGTGTCGACGGGCCGTCGACATGTCGACGGACCGTCCTTGTGCACCGTCAACATGTTTCTGCAGACTGAGATCTGCAGGTGCAATTCGATGGGTCAAGTCGATGGATCATCGATACGTCGACGGGACCGTCGACCCGACCATCAAACCGCCTCTCTAGAATTTTCTGGTTCCAACTATAAATAGACGATCCCTGCTCTCATTTTTCAGATTTTACCCTCCCCAACAGCCCTGAAAGCTCTAGAATATTCCATACACGTCTCTAGCATAAAATCAAGGTAAATCAAAGATTAAATACCAAAAATTAGTAGAATCAAGTGCAAGAATGCTCTCTAGGGTTTGTGGAAACCAAGAATCTCTTTGGTGTTGAAGTTGGATTTTTCTCCAAGTGAAGTGTTTTCATCCAAAGTCCATTCCTACATCATCAAAGGTCAGTTTCATGTTCATTACATATTATTAAGAGCATTGAGGGGTTGAATGACTTGGATTAAGAGAGAAAATAGAATATGGAGCTCAAATGGGGAAATAGTGGTATTTTTTAATAAAACTTGACATGAATCATATTTCATGATATGGTACGAGTATAATCTTATTATGAATGACATTAAGAATTTTGAAGAAGTATTATATATGAATGAGTATAACGTTGTGTCACGATCCAACCCCGTAGGCCACGACAAGTGCCCGAGCTTGGCACTCGTACACATATCTGTTAGACATAATCAAACTGAAACTAAACATAATCTGGAAGCTTGCGAAAACATAACGTATCTCAGGACATCACATACATATATCAAGGCAACCTGTCTCCTGAGGAGTCACAACCATCAAAATATAACATAGTACACAAGCCGACAAGGCTGTCATAGCGTATGAGAACGTCCCAACTATTCATACGCAAGCCGACAAGGCTGCCACTACATACAGCATCCCAAAATATGTATATACGCAAGCCGACAAGGCTGTGACTACGAATGGGAACGTCCCAAAATGCAAGTCATGCTAACACAGTCGAACAACATCTATAGACAATCCACACATATGTCTACAGACCTCTAAGAGTATCAACAGTGAAATATGACGGGATAGGGCCCCGTCGTACCCCTGGACAAACATATATATATATATATATATATATATATATATATATATATATATATACATCGGAAGGTCTGTACCAGAATCTAGGCTCCGGAACAACGGAGCTCTCCAAGACAGCTAGATGGAAATCCTAAGCTGGAGGATCACCGAATCGAGCGTCTGTACCTGCGGGCATGAAACGCAGCCCCCCGAAGAAAGGGGGTCAGTGCGGAATATATACTGAGTATATAAAGCATGAAATACAGTAAGAAGGATCATAACTGAAATAAGGAGTACAAAAAACAAGTACAATGTCCAGAATACCAAAACACTTGCCCTTTTGAAACATAAATCATGCATGTCAATATCATATATCATACCCGGCCCATTATGGGACTCGGTGAACATGGTCGCCACCCCTTCTTTGGCGCTATAACACAGCATAACTCCTTAAACACATCATAACGCCATAACACATCATAACTCCATAAACACATCATAACGCCATAACACAGCAAAACACCATCTCATCATCACACCATCACGCCAACACAGCATAACACCATCATATATATCATAATCCGGCTCTCTAGTGAGGGACTCGGTGAACAATGCAGTGGAACTGTGCACGATAACATACCCGGCCCGGGACTCGGTGAAAGACTTATTGAGGCATGCACGAGCAGAGTAGTGAGCAACCATATGCAATTTAAAACATTATCAAGACTCAAACAGAATAAGAAGAAGGGATTTTCACTTGAGTATCAATAGCGACAATCACATCAAATATCCCTCATATGTCATCATAAATTATATCCAAAAGAGCCTTAGGAATCATAGACATATGTCAATATAATATGAAATAGCTTATAGAAGTCAAGGACATTAGTTATCATAGAATCACAATTAATTAGTCCCTAATCTCTAATAATATTTCTATGCTAAATAAAATTTATAAACAATTTATGTTCTAATTAAAATTGAAAATTAAAAGTTCCTATTTCGTATCCGAAAATGATCCCGTCTTTAACTTGAGTCGATTCTCTTGCGAATAACTCGACGTATAAAAATACGAGATATAACATCCTTCCCCCCTTTATAACATTCGTCCTCGATTGTTGAATTGGTCCCGTAAGGTCTTATAAGAACATTGGGGAAGTCTCTCTTATCGTTATAACATATAGTTTCATCGGTCAATCAATATAATCAAGTGAGGAGTTCAAGTTACCTGTAGGCGTAGGGAACAAGTAAGGGTACTTATTCTTCATCTCCTCCTCGGCTTCCCAGGTCATCTGTTCTCTATTGTTGTTTCGCCATAATACCTTAACGGAAGCCACGTCCTTGGTTCGCAACCTCCTAACCTGCCGATCAAGTATGGCTATAGGCTGCTCCTCGTAGGATAACTCCTCCGTCACCTGGACATCATCTACGGGAAATACTCTTGAAGGATCGCCTATACATTTGCGAAGCATTGACACGTGAAAGACTGGGTGTACTGCTTCCAAATCAGATGGTAGGTCCAACTTGTAGGCAACCCGGCTACCTTACGGATAATCTGATAAGGCCCAATGTACCTCGGGCTTAGCTTCCCTTTCTTGCCAAATCTCATGACACCCTTCATGGGTGACACCTTCAAGAACACCTAATCACCAGCCTGAAATTCTAAGTGTCGACGTCGATTATCTGCATATGATTTCTGTCGACTCTGGGCTGCCAGTAACCTTTCCTGAATAAGCTTCACTTTACCAACAGCCTGCTGAACCATGTGTGGGCCTATTAATTTAGTCTCCCCAACACCAAACCAGCCAATAGGTGACCTGCACTTCCTCCCATACAAGGCCTCATGCGGTGCCATCTGAATACTCGAATGGTAGCTATTATTATAAGCAAACTCGATAAGTGGCAAATGATCATCCCAGCTACCTCTGAAATCAATAATACAGGCCCGTAACATATCTTGTAGTGTCTGAATAGTACGCTCGGCCTGTCCGTCAGTTTGAGGGTGGAATGCTGTGCTAAGACTCACTTATGTCCCCAATCCCTCTTGGAAGGATCTCCAGAAATTATCTGTAAACTGAGCTCCTCTGTCGGAGATAATAGCTGTGGGAACCCCGTGAAGTCTCACTCTCTCCTTGAGGTATAACCTAGCATAGTCCTCAGTACTAATTTTGTCCCGGTAATTTAGTTCAAACCATATTTCACCTGTCCTTGTCACACCCACGTTGTTGTTACTAAATTCTTACCCTTCTTATCAAGTACACGCTTGGTCTCATTCCTAACATACCAATATTCGTAGATTGCATAACTATTCTTGTACCACTTGTATAAGTATATCCAATCTTAGTCATAGTCTTCCTTCTCCTGGTTCATTCTGTTTTGCATATCTTATTTGTACTAAAGTTTAGTTGCGGTCTATCTTGTCATGCTCCTTTCCCTTCCTTTATTCACCATTTGATTTTCTCCTATCCTTTCTCCTTTGCTACTTATAAGTTACAGTATCATTAGCAAGTAACCCCATTGCCAACGTCTTAACCTCTAATCCAGTATTGCATTGCTACCCTTTATAATATCTCTTAAGTTACTCGCTATCATTTTCTTGTCGTATTCTTCCTTTTTATAAGCATCCACTTTCTAATGTCGTATTATCCCAAATCTTTACCAATAATTCCCAGCACTGTCTCAAATACCATCCTGAATTCTATCCATTGATTGTTGGCTTTCAGATCTTATTAACTTGTTTCGGCAAGAGATCTCACCCGAAATTTAAGTATCCATATCAAATATATTGTAGTCTCAATTGTTCCCATCTTATACTTGCATTTCTTTTTGTCCGCTTCCCCCCCTAAGGGTGTACCTATACCAGTATCCGTTTATATTCCGCTCTATATCCCTATCTCGAATCTCAAATTCACTCGATCCTTTTTTCTATTCACTTGGTATATTGTACCATACTCATGTCTTTCTCTATAACTTATAACTTGATTATCCACGTACGAAACCTTAATCAAAGTCAGGAAGCGACGAGAACCTTTCGATGTATAGTACAAAATCTTACTTGATAATTTGTACTTGAGTAATGTAATCAATGTAGCAATTCACCCAAGGCCACATTCCACTTACTCCAATCCATAATTAACTAGTACTTGTAGTCATTCCAAATTCTCAATTAGGTAGCATTTATATTCTGATGCTAAGTATTCAAGGCTCTCTTGTAAAATTATTTTTATCCCAACCTGTATCGTTTGTCTCCTGTAATAATTTTACCTTGCATTATTTGTTCCTCCGGCCTACAGTCCTTGTCCTTTACGTATTTCACTATTTTCGAGGTAAAGTTATATATATGCAACACCCCTTTATGCCTCATGCTCTTTACTTTTGTTGTGTACCCAACACTGACTTCTAACTTACTTAAAATCATATCAAGTTCGTCTTAATAGTGGTCTTGTCTTATCACCTTGTCTTCGCATTACACCTTTAAGTTCGTAGCTATATTTTTCCCTTTTATTTTATACTCGTACTCAATTAATTACGTCTGTCTTGGGTGCTTCCTTTAGTATTCCTTTCATTTCTCCAGTCTATGTCTATCTTTTATTTTGTGCACGAGGAATCTCATGCTACTCCTGTATCCTTCGGAAAAGATTACTTCTACATAACCCTTTTCTTATTTTCAAAACATATTCTGTTCATCTCTATTTTTTCTTATCATACCAGTCATTTCTGGCATTCATTCTGTCTCGTTGTTCATCTTCCCTTAGTTCGGTCTTTCACAATTCCGCCGCTTATATTGCTCATTTTCTCAGCTATACACGTCATAACACATCGCTACACTGTAATCCCACTCCCTTTCTTCTTATCTTCTTTCTTCTATTAACTCTTTCTCTTCCTGTGCTCGCTTTCACTTTCGTTACCACTCGATCTCTATTCTGAACTTTCCCTATAGGACTTGTAGGTCTTTCTTATTCGTTCTATACCCTGCCTTTCCATTTCATATTTGCCTTTATACCTTAGTCACATAGATCACGTCTATCTTTTAGTCACTTCCTCACTGGGCTTTACTCATTCTTATAACAATCCTCCAAACCACCATAAGAAGGGGGACTAGAATCCGACTAGCATCACGGGGCTCCTAATGCTTGATCTACATAGTTTACCTCTAGATTTGTTCTTGGGTCGTAAGCAAACCATTTAGTTCATAAATTACTTACTGTATGCTTCATACTCTTCGAATAAAAGTGAAACTTAACTGCTAGACGTTTTTGTTCTTCAACACGAGCTTTTTCTGAGGTAAAATGCTGCTGGAAAGTATCTGGTCCGTTCAAATGAATTCCAAACTTTGCTGCTCATATTTGCTTCTTCGAAATCAAATTTTCCAGATAGGAATGATGCCCCTTACGGTTGACATGGAGGATATCTCTTAAAGCCTTACTTCAACATGATAAATTTACCATATCAATGTCGACCTCATATTTACTATTATTATCAATTTAACCGTTAACTTTATTTCTCGAAGTCATACGTACTTGCGACTTAGTCAAATCTTATCGTTACTGTTGACACGACCTTTCAAAAATATTACGAACTTATATGTCATTCTCTTTTTTATTTCTAAGAAAATTTTGGTAGAGTTTCCTCTATATTTCTTGTTATCTCGAAACCTGCACGCAGGAAATAACAACAATGCCTCACAGGGCCAACATACACATATATATTATATCGTATCGTAGCCGCACAGGGCTTCCCATATCAGTCACAGGATGAAAATGACGAACTTACCTCGTGTATCCCACTCAAACTGTACCTGTCACACTTTCCTGTTTATTTTCCCTTTCAATCCTTAACTGTAGGTTTCAAACATACTTGTAGCATTTATACTATGTCTAATATATATTCTGCTTACAGTCACTGATTCCTTTATCTTCTTCTGTGCACACTTTCTAACTGCACTTGTCTACAATATATATATACTTTCAACACATTTTCTTACCATAACGCACCATAATGATGGCTAGTTTGCCATTCCGTATATACAAATTCTCATTATGTAACCTTGATATCCAACTTTCACCTGTACTTACAACTATTTTCCATCTTAGATTTTAAAATTCCCACGGAAATGGGAACACCTTGGTCACTGTTACTCGTAAATACTTGGTTGTCGACCTCTTTGATTTCCACTCGCCACTATTAGGTAACAATCTATAGCAAATGCACATACATAGGAAATTTCAATAAGGTCTCATATACCTGTAGTCGATCGGTCTCTAGTCCGATCTGGTGATCTATAAGGCGAAGTGTGCTCCTTGTCATCATCTGCCCGCTATCTACTCGTCTGGCCTTCACCATCTTCCTCATCGGAGTCCGGGAAATGTAGATAACCAGGCAACTCCTGGTTTACCGATGACCAGGATAGGGGGCTGGAGTAATCTGTAACGCTTACCGGGGTAGCCGGTCTAATGTGGTGTCCTACCATAGGAGCAACTGGTACGGCCTCAGGGACCGCCTCCCTAGATATCAAAAACTCTGGAGGAATTGTCGCTGGGTTCTCCGATGGGTCAGTCTCGATAGAATAACTAAGGCTCCTCCTGCTCGGTCCTAGAGCCTGGGGTCCTGAATTTACCCTAGGGGCCTTCTTAGCACCCCCACTATCTGAAGCTGGCCTATTCATCTTTCGCAATTCTGTACCTACCTACAGGAAAAGAGGCCAGAAACAATCTTTCCTAGACTCTGGCTCTATCGCATGATCTAAGACAGAAGGAGAGATAATATCCTAAATGTCTTGTAGCTTCCTGTTTATAGATGTGGTGCACAACACAACGATAAACAAGACTCTACTAGACACGGTCTGTAGACACTCCGAGGATGAACTGCTCTGATACCACTTTTGTCACGACCCAACCCCGTAGGCCGCGACTAGTGCCCGAGCTGGGCACTCGTAAACATATCTGTTAGACACAATCAAACTGAAACTAAACATAATCTGGAAGCTTGCGAAAACATAACGTATCTCAGGACATCACATACATATATCAAGGCAACCTGTCTCCTGAGGAGTCACAACCATCAAAAGATAACATAGTACACAAGCCGACAAGGCTGTCCTAACGTATGGGAATGTCCCAACTATACATACGCAAGCCGACAAGGCTGCCACTACATACAACATCCCAAAATATGTATATACGCAAGCCGACAAAGCTGCCACTACGAATGGGAACGTCCCAAAATGGAAGTCATGCTAACACAGTCGAACAACATCTATATACAACCCACACATATGTCTACAGACCTCTAAGAGTATCAACAGTGAAATATGACGGGACAGGGCCCCGTCGTACCCCTGGACAAACATATATACATATATATATATATATATATATATATATATATATATATATACATCGGAAGGTGTGTACCAAAATCTAGGCTCCGGAACAACGAAGCTCTCCAAGACAACTGGATGGAAATCCTAAGCTGGGGGATCACCGAATCGAGCGTCTGTACCAGCGGGCATGAAACGCAGCCCCCCGAAGAAAGGGGGTCAGTACGGAATATGTACTAAGTATATAAAGCATGAAATACAGTAAGAAGGATCATAACTGAAATAAGGAGTACAAAAAACAAGTACAATGTCCAGAATACCAAAACACTTGCCCTTTTGAAACATAAATCATGCATGTCAATATCATATATCATACCTGGCCCATTATGGGACTCGGTGAACATGGTCGCCACCCTGTCTTTGGCGCTATAACACAGCATAACTCCATAAACACATCATAACGCCATAACACAGCATAACTCCATAAACACATCATAACGCCATAACACAGTACAACACCATCACATCATCACACCATCACGCCAACACAGCATAACACCATCATATATATCATAATTCGGCCCTCTAGTGAGGGACTCGGTGAACAATGCAGTGGAACTGTGCACGATAACATACCCGTTCCGGGACTCGGTGAAAGACATATTGAGGCATGCACGAGCAGAGTAGTGAGCAACCATATGCAATTTAAAACATTATCAAGACTCAAACAGAATAAGAAGAAGGGATTTTCACCTGAGTATCAATAGCGACAATCACATCAAATATCCCTCGTATGTCATCATAAATTATATCCAAAAGAGCCTTAGGAATCATAGACATATGTCAATATAATATGAAATAGCTTTTAGAAGTCAAGGACATTAGTTCTCGTAGAGTTTCTAAGAATATGAGCTTATATATGTCGACTACTATCCAACGTATAGAAAACTTTGAGAGGGAAGCTCAATCATTTCAAGAGTTCTAACATCAAGAAGTGAATAGGAATCATGAATCACACTCGAAACTTATGAATGAAATTACCCCAAAGCTCATATCATTCGTCACTTATATCTAAGACATGCCAAAAGAAAGAAGGGACAACTTTACATACCTATTAACGATTAATTGCAAACCCGTTCGCTTCGTCGCCCCTTTAGCCTATTTAATATAAAAGTAACGCTATCGTTAGTAACTATACTTTCTAGTTCGTAAATCTGTAGCCCATCACTTATAGAACTCGTTCTTTAACTTTTAAATTCTCGATTAGGGTTTTTCATTAGTTAAGGACTTAACGAAAATCGGGCAGCATTTCCCCTATATATTTGCCTAACCCGAATTTTCAATTATTCTCCTATTATCACAGAAATACCAACAATAGAGATATACTTACAAAATTCTTACAATTCAGCCCATAACGATTCTAACAACCCAACAACCTTTCTGAATCCATTTTAACCCACAATTTCATATAACATCAATTTCATGCATTTTCTTATTTCCAATTTCGTCCAATCCAATTTTAATAATTCCATTACAACACCATTAACACAATTACACCACAAAATAAGAAAATCTTACCTAATTTTTCTCGGAGAATTTCTACGCTCAATTGCTCCAATTTTACAATTTCTTCTTCCCCAACTTAATATCTAATGTTGCTATCACCTCATTGAACTTGTAATGCACTTGAAACTTGATCAAAATATTCAAGAATGCAATTTTTTCTTCAACACCATGGCTGGCCGAGAGCAGCCATGGAGATTTTGTGATTCTCTTAAGTTAATTTTTCTTGAAAATGAATTCAAAGTGTAAATTTGCTCAGTATTATTCATATATATATGGTAGTTTATAGGAGGACACGTTCCCCCTCCCTTGTGACTCACTAATCCACTTCTTGAATTTTTTTTTAATTTAATTCGGGTGGGGCCCACTATAGTAATTAGGCTTAATTAATTTTAATTAACCCCTAATTCTTACTTAGTAATATAATCACAATTAATTAGTCCCTAATCTCTAATAATATTTCTATGCTAAATAAAATTTATAAACAATTTATGTTCTAATAAAAATTGAAAATTAAAAGTTCCTATTTCGTATCCGAAAATGATCCCGTCTTTAATTTGAGTCGATTCTCTTGCGAATAAATCGACGTATAAAAATACGGGATATAACACGTTGTGTGGTATTTATGGTTGTAGATGACCTTGCAAGGGAATTTTGAGAATTGGATAATGCTTAACATGGTAAAGATTATTGATTATGATATTGTGGGTGTTGTCATTGATGTTTAGGAGTTGTTTATTGTATGGGTAAAGTTGTAGAAGCAAAGGAGGTGTCACCCAATTTTCGTTAGTCCTTGGTCGTTTTAGCCTAGACTTAAGGATGCTTCTAATGATATAATGCAATGCAAAATCTCTTGAATGTAGAGTCGTGAGCTTGGAAGGAAAGCATTTAGTTGATAAAGTTAAGGAGACGTAAATGGATGTAAGGCTAGTCCCCTTCTTTCAAAGGCCTGACTCCTATATTATGATTTCTTCTCTATATTTCCATAACCTTCTTACATCCCAAAAGATGGAAGTTAAGGATTCTGAAGAGCTTCTTATGAGATAGCGTTGAGATATGTTCTGTGATAATGATGCTTTAATGAGTTTGATAAACCTATTTTTATGATTTTATTGATGTTCCTTCTTGTTGTTGTCCCACCTCATGATATTGGTTATTCCAAGGTGAGGCATAACGATGATGATTATTCCATAAGGTAATCGGAGATTCCCGACCTTACGTCACTCCGATAGAGTTATAGCCTTTACTTGAGCTCCCATGCATGCCTCATATTATGTATATGACTACACCGCGCCTATATGGCTGGGCAGTCACCACTACGACAAGCGTAGTGGGCAGCTATGATGATGATTACACTATGTCTATATGGCATGGGCAGACACAACTAGTGAGCGGCTTGAGATGTTTACCCCGGACGCGGGAGGCCCGAACGCGGGCTAATGATGATCACACCGTACCTATATGGTCGGTCAGTTTATATATATGTATGCATGATATGATGTTTCTTGTTAGCATGCATGATTCCACCTTAAGAGGCAATCAGTCACAGGTTATCTCTTCAGCTCATTTCTCTTATTTACTTATTATGTTGATTTACATGCCTTACATACTCAGTATATTGTTCGTACTGACATCCTTTTCTTTTATGGACGCTGTGTTCATGCCCACAGGTAGACCGGGAGATGGTGCAGACACTTAGGAGCCTACTCAGCAGATTTGCAGGAGCACTCTACTATTTCGGAGTCACTATTTCTTGGTATATTCTTTTGTGTATATATATTGGGGCATGGCGGGATCCTGTCCCACCCTCATGATTTGAGTACTTCAGTTAAAGGCTCATAGATACTTATGTGTGGGTTGTAGATGCTATGTGACCTCTTCATTGCATATTCTGTACATCATTTTTTGTAGCCTCGTGGGCTTATGCACATATATATGTTTTGGAAGATAATTGGAGATTGTCCATGATAAGTCTTGTGTTGAGGTTGATGGATGTCCAGGCTGAGTATGATAGATAGCATGATGGGTAGTGCTCGGTAGTCAGCTCTGGGTACCTGTCATGGCCCACTAGTTGGGTCGTGACAGAAGTGGTATCAGCGCAGTTTCGTCATATGGTGTGTCTATGAGCCGTGTCCAGTAGAGTCTTGTTTATGAGTGTGAAGCGCGCCATACTTATAAACGAGAGGCTGCAGGACATTTAGGAATAATGACTGGTTTTTTTTCTTCATAGATCGTGGTGATAGAGCTATGTTATAAGATTTCCTTTTTTCCTAATTGTGTGTTATGGTTTCAGTGATGCCGGTAAAGAGGAAAGCAACAGCCACCCAGAAGGGCAAGACTGCTACAGGAAGACGGGTTGAACAGGAGTCCCCGGTGAAGATAGAAGAGGGAGAGTCCCATAATGAGGCTCCACCTCATACTTTTCATACTCTGCCTATTCTAGGGGAGCAAGAAGGGGTTCCCACTCCAGCTCTTATGCCTCCAGTTCCTCCACCGGGTGCTTCGGGTCAACAAATGACTGAGGCTATTAAGCTATTGACTCAGCTAGTTGCCGCTCAGGCTCAGCGGCAGAGTGCGGGTCCGAGTGACAAAGCCACTAGTGCCAGAGCCCATGATTTTATGAGTTTGAACCCGCCAGAATTTTTGGGGTCAAAGCCGGATGAGGACCCGCAAGGTTTTATAGATGAGATGTTGAGGACGCTGAGGATTATCCATGCTTCCGATACAGAGTTCGTGGAGTTGGAATCTTATAGGCTCCGTGATGTGGCGGTTCTTTGGTATAATAATTGGATTTCTTCAAGGGGGAAATGCACCTGCCCCAGTTTGGCAAGAGTTTGTAAATGCTTTCATCCGTCATTATTTGCTACCCGAAGTCCGTTGGGCCCGAGTTGACTGGTTCTTGAATCTAAAGTAAGGGAATATGAGTGCTTGGAAGTATAGTCTACGTTTCAATTCATTGGTCTGGTATGCTCAGACCATGGTAGCCGATATGGAAGACCAGGTGCATAGATTTGTGAGTGGCTTAAGGCCACATTTGATCAAAGATTGCTTGACAGCTTCACTAAAGGAGGGGATGGATATCTCCCGTATTCAGGCTTACGCCCAGAATTTAGAAGAACAACAGCCACAAAGGGGAGAGCGTGATATGGATAGAGGGCAGAGCAAGAAGGCCAGATCTGTCGATGCTAGTAGTGAGTATAGAGGGGGTCAAAAGCAGTCATATCCCAGATATTCAGGCCAGTCTACGACTAGTGCACCTTCTCGATTTGCGAGCAAGAGACTTGACCGCCCCATTTATTCAGGACAGGGTCAGAGCTCGAAAGTTTCGGGCTCCCAGTTTGGAAGAGATCCTAGTCAGAGGAGACCACCATTACCACGATGCAGCCAGTGTGGCAGATTACATTAGGGTTAGTGTCGTCGAGGCTCAGATGCTTGTTATGCCTGTGGTCAGATAGGATATTTGATGTGGGATTGCCCATAGATGAGTGGTAGATTAGGGGTTCAGCCTACAGGATCCATAGTAGGCTCTTCTTCGTCCGTACGCCCCGTAGGGCAGACTCCCCAGGCTTCAGCATGCCGCGGTAGAGGTAGAGGGGTAACATCCAGTTCAGGCGGTTCCCAACCCCGTATTTATGATTTAGCCGGACGCCAGGATCTTAAGTCCTCCCCTAAGGTCGTTGCAGGTATCCTATCAGTATTCTCTCATGATGTCTATGCATTGATTGATCCCGGTTCTGCTTTGTCCTATATTACTCCGTATATTGCTGATCGTATTGGGGTGAAACCAGAGTCAATTAAACCTTTTGAGGTGTCTACTCCCATTGGTGACCTGGTAATAGCTAGATAAGTGTATAAATATTATGCGATTGTGGTATGTGATCGTCAGACCATAGCTGATTTGATTGAGCTGGAAATGTTAAACTTTGATGTGATTATGGGCATGGATTGGTTAGCCTTTTGTTATGCTAATATAGATTTCAGGACAAAGATGGTTCGATTCCAATTCCTGGGAGAACCGGTGCTTAAATAGAAAGGTAACACAGCATCCCCAAGGGGTAGGTTTATTTCCTACCTCAAGGAAAGAAAGATGATTGCTAAGGGCTATATTTATCATTTAGTCCGAGTTCATAACACCGAAGCAAAGCCGCCAAGTCTTCAATCTGTCCCGGTAATAATGAGTTTCCAGATGTATTTCCAGATGAACTTTCAGGTCTTCCACCAGAACGGGAAATTGACTTTACTATTGATGTATTGCTGGACACCAAACCCATATCTATTCCTCCTTATAGAATGGCTCCTGCAAAATTGAAGGAGTTAAAGGCACAACTGAAAGATTTGCTCGAGAAGGGATTTATTAGACCCAGTTCATCACCATGGGGAGCACCTGTCATGTTTGTAAGAATGAAAGATGGATCCCTATGAATGTGCATTGACTATAGATAGTTGAACAAGGTGACAATCAAGAATAAATATCCACTTCCGAGAATCGATGATTTGTTTGATCAATTACAAGGTGCTAAGTGGTTTTCTAAGATAGATCTAAGGTCAAGATATCACCAAGTGAGGGTCAAGGAAGAAGACATTCCGAAGACGGCTTTCAGGACCTGATATAGTCATTACGGATTTCGGGTAATGTCATTTGGGTTGACTAACGCTCCGGCAGTGTTCATGAATTTAATGAATAATGTGTTCAGGCCTTTCTTGGATCTATTTGTAATCGTGTTCATTGATGACATTTTGGTATATTCCCAGTCAGAAGCAGAGCATGCAGGTCATCTACGTATCGTCCTTGGAATTCTTCGAACTCGAGAATTATATGTGAAATTCTCAAAATGCGAGTTTTTGATTGAATTTTGTAACTTTTCTGGGCCATATTATCTCAGCTGACGGTATTCAGGTTGATACTCAGAAAATCGAGGCTGTGAAGACTTGGCCAAGGCCTACAACGCCTACAGAAGTCCGTAGCTTTCTGGGATTAGTAGTCTATTACAAAAGATTTGTGGAAGGATTCTCTTCTATTTCAGCACCATTGACAAAGTTAATTCAGAAATCAACAAAATTTCAATGGACCGGTGCTTGTGAGCACAGTTTTCAGGAATTGAAAGATAGATTGACTTCAGCCCCAGTTCTGACACTTCCAGATGGATCAGAAGGTTATGTTGTTTATTGTGATGCCTCCAGTGTCGGATTGAGCTTCGTGTTGATGCAGCACAGGAAGTTTATAGCCTATGCCTCCAGGCAGCTGAGAAAACATGAGAAGAACTACCCAACCCACGATCTTGAATTAGCGGCGGTTATTCAAGCTTTGAAGATGTGGAGACATTACTTGTATGGTGCTCATGTTAATATTTATACAGATCACAAGAGCCTTCAATATATTTTCAAGCAAAAGGAGTTGAGTCTTCGGCAGAGGCGATGTTTAAGCTATTGAAGGATTATGATGTGAGTATCTTATATCATCCCAAGAAAGCAAATGTGGTGGCCGACGCTCTTAGTCGTAAATCCATGGGTAGTCTGTGCGACGTTCGACCGGAAAAGAAAGAATTAGTCCGTGAGCTTCACCAGTTAGCTAGCCTAGGAGTGCGTTTAATCGATTCGGGCAATGCAGGAGTCGTTATTCATAACCCAGCTGTTTCATCCTTAGATATGGAAGTGAAAAGGCGCCAATATGAAGATCTCCAGTTGAGCCACTATAGAAATACACTTCCTCAGAAAGAAAAGTCACTACAAGAAAATGTCAAAATTGTGATGGAATATTTGAGACGCAGCAGTTCTGTCACAAATTGTGACAGAATTGTGACGGAATTGTGATGGATCAACCTTTCATACATAAAATTTTTAAAAACTTTTTTTTTTCCCATAAAATTTTTTAGGGTAACGGATTTTTGACAAATTTTAAATATGATTTTTGTGACGGACATATTTGCGTCACAAATTAAGGCTGCTAAGAAAAAATGACAATTATTTGTCACAAATCCGTGAAAAAATTGTGACGGATTGAATATTCAGTTACAAATATAATAACAAGACAATTAATAATAAATATATAAATTTGTGATAGATTTGTTTCCCTCACAACAACAAAAATTAGGCAACTTTTTAATTTTGGCCCCAAAAATTTTCACTACTTTTTAGTTTCCCAATGTGCATGAAAATAGTAAATCAGTGTAGAAGATAATGCCTATCAAGATTTAGGATTCTTTGCTAACTCTGTTGGCATTTTTGTTATTGCTTATCATTATGCAATGGATCATTCTTGTGCAATCAGTTTATACTAGACGCCTCAGCATTATCCTCACTAAGGGGAATGATATGCCCATATATATTTGAACGTTAGAGTTATCATTTTTTAATTTGCTCGTACACTTCACGCTCTTAGGGCCTTTTCCTTGTGCCTTTCATTTGTGATTTTCTGGGTAACTAATATTCACCATAGAATCATGTAAGTTCAGGATAACTAGAATTCTGGAGACTTCATTTGTGCCAGGGTCATTTTTAGCATGCTATTCTTATTCTTGATATTATCATTCATGCTATTCTTATTCTGTTAGAAGATAAGAAAAATATACATATCATATTTCTACAATCTGAATGGGATAAACTAAATTAGCCACTCATTTTGTTTCAGTTTGTGACCAATACACCTTTGTGGCTTAAAAAAGCATTCACTCCATGTCTGACTACTAAAATTTTAGAGATTGGGTGATTTTGTTCTATTCCTGTTCTTTAATTTTTTTTACCAGAGATGTTTCCTTTTTTGCTCTGTTCTGATTCATCTATTTTTAACTAGATTTCTTGTTGGTTTTTTTGAGAAAGGTAAAAGGAGAATTGAATTTTGTCCTTCCTCTGTTAGATGGGACATACATCGTTGAGTTGATAGACATTAAGCACTTAACTGGTCTTATTCATATTTCTCCTTAATGTTCTGCAGCCTGAAAATCATGGTTTAGGCCTGGAACATACATCATCGACTTTATAGACATTTAATAGTTTACTGATCATATCCGTATTTCTCATTGTCAATGACTACAAATATAGCAAGAGTTACATGTACTTTTTGCTATGTAGAGTGCATTTCTTCTTATTATGAGAGGGCGATTATATCTTTTGACTAAGTCCAAATGGTTTCATCAAATTAATCGATTGATCCATTTTTGTATTTCTGGGTGTCGCGTCTTGTATCTCTGCTAGTAGGGTTGTAGTGAAGTTGTTTGATTTGTTATGTTAGTGGAGCGTAATATAACTAATGGAAAATTGCCTTTGAAGGCAATAAAGTTAATCACCTTCCTACATTTTTATTAATTTGAGAAGTGAAAAAGTTTACTTTGAAATTTATTGACATGTCATATAGTTATTGCATGTTTCGTGACGATGTATCATGTGGTTGGATATTCTCATAGGGAATAAAATTGCATGACTTTGGTAAGCATCTTGGTGAGCTATTTTAGCCGAAAGTCTAATCGTTTCTATTGACAGGGTATAACAAGGTTTCTCTTAGCACTAATTTCACATTAATACAAAAGTACTTGACGCCCTCCCTCTCTTTTCTCTGAGGTGGTGCTGATCTTATAATTATAAGCAAGTGTTTGAGATACAATTGTCCTCTACTTTCTGGTGATTGATTAAATTTCTCAAGATTAGGAATCTGTTCCACTTTTCAATTGTGGTTCACTGGTTTGAGATAGTTATGTCATATTTTTGTCATATACAAAAGATTCACCATGTTGTCCTGGTGCATTGTGCATTGTGCACATTTCAATTTATTTTGGGCATAATTGTATGATGATAGTATTGACTTGATGTCAACCATTTGCTATTATCTGATCTCTTACCTTTGATACAGCAGAATAATTATTTTGATAAGTGAGCTGAGGCTAAAATAGAGCAGGTGATGTAAGAGACTAGAGCATCGTTCTCTAAAAATGCATAGAGGAGGAGATTTCACGTTTGAGCGAACAGAGAGAAGGTCGGTTACATTATGTGGAGGAGCGATTTATGCGTGCATGATGAGTAAGATGGCATTATCATTCCTTCTTCGATTCTCGTCCCTTCGATACAGACTCTTTGGATGCTTTAGTGGTTACTAATGTTAGACTTTTGTTAACTTTATACTCAGTCTTTAGAATTTCCATATTTTTATATAAGAATTTATGTATTTGTAATATATTTCATAGTATGAAAGTTACATTTTTGTTATTGTTAATTATTTTGTGCTTTTAGCTAACGTGATGTCATTTTATATTAATGTGAAAGGTGACAAATAAAATTTTTGATGAAAAACCTAGCCTCAAATCCATCACAAAATAGCTACCAAAGGTTTGAATTTGTGACGGAATATTGTGTCATAAAGATTTGTGATGGAATATGCTGTCACAAATGCTTGGGTGAGAAATTAAAATTTGTGACGGAAAATGTTTTATCACAAATGTTGTGATGGATTAAGTCATCACAAATCTGTCACAATTTTGTGACGGAATCAAGCCTAGTAAGGCTTCTCAATTTTGTGACGAAAATATCTGTCACAATTTCATCACAAAAATTGTGACGAAATTGTGATCCGTCAAAAGAAATTTATGACCAAAGACTATTTGACGGCCGCGGTTCCGACACAAATCCGTCACAACCCTGATTTGTGACGGATTTGTGATAGATTTGTCCGTCCCAGTTTTGACATTTTCTTGTAGTGAGTCACCATTCGAGATTTCTGCAGATGGGGTTCTCAGGTACGGAGGCAGGCTATGTGTCCCAGATGTTGTTGGATTACGTCATCAAATTTTGGAAGAAGCTCATTATTCCCATTATTCTATTCATCCAGGAGCGACGAAGATGTACCGCGATCTCAAATTAATGTATTGGTGGGATGGAATGAAGAAGGATATAGCAGAACTTGTAGCTCAGTTTCCAAATCGCCAACAAGTGAAAATTGAGCATCAAAAGCCAGGAGGATTGTTGCAATCCATGGAAATTCCAACCTGGAAATGGGAGGTGATCAACATGGATTTTATTATAGGTTTGCCTCGTTCTCGGCGTAAGTATGTGTCACGACCAGCCTAGGGGCCGCGACGGGTACCCGGGGCTAACCACCGAGTACCGCTCGTTCTATTACTCATTATACTCTTTCAACGATCCTTTATCAATTTCATGCCCAAATTATAAGAAAGTCATCTTTCTTTAGAAAACATAAGAACTTTTATATACTTAGGCCCTTCGGCCATCAAAATAATGTATACATATACATAGTAGCAAACTCGTGACACCATATAACCCACACTGCGTATCTACGAGCCTCTACTGGAGTACTAGACATAAGGACGGGACAGGACCCCGTCGTGCCCAACATATGCAAATGTACACAAAAAGAATAATCAAGCACCTCCGGAACAAAGGAGTGCTATCAATAAGCTATAAGCTCCTACGAGTCTGGATCAAGCTCGCCTCCCTGTCTACATGTGGGCATGAACACAGCGTCCAAAGAAAACAGACGTCAGTACCAACATTGTACTGAGTATGTAAGACAGGAATGAAACAAATATAATAGAAGGATCATGAGCCATAAGAGAAGGATATAACCTGCATAAGTTTCATAGGCAAATACATTTCGTACATATATCCTATTTTACATAATCATGGCACATATGTAATCACATCACGTACATCATCACATCATAATCCTCATCGTTAACCCGCGTCTGGGTAACCATCATATGCCGCCCACTAGTGGTGATCATGCCCGGCCCTCTAGGCTCCATGTAAACATAGCAGCCCGCCGTAGCGGTGACATGCCCGGCTATTTAGGCACGGTGGAATCATATGCAGCCCGCATTAGCGGTGACATGCCCGGCTATTTAGGCACGGTGGAATCGTATCGTCATGTAGTCAATCATAACCCATCACTATCACACATCTCATGAACATATCATAATCTTATCATAGCTTGGCATTTTCATACATAACATAGGCATATTACAAGCTAGCATTATTGATCATCTTATAGACATATCATGAATTAGCATCATTTCACATTTATCATTAGGAACATACATTTGACTTTGAAGGCAACTATGGCTATGTCGGGGTGACGTAAGGTCGTGAACCCCCGATTATATTATGAACATTTATGAGTATTCTGCCTCACCTTGAAGGAAATAGTGTATAAGGTGAGTGTTGACAATGATGACATCATTAACATTATAGGAGCATCATATCATGAACTTTAGAATCTCTATACTTTTACTCATCATCATCATTATCATACTCGTATGTAGTTTTTGTATATTTACGAACTCATAAGCTCCATCATATAGGAGGATCATGGAAAGCTTGAAGGATTCATGACTTTGAAAGAAGGGATTATCGTTACATACCTTTGTCATTTAACTAATCTATCGCTTGCTTGTTCTCCTTTAATGCACACGTTCTACCTTCAAGAGAATTCGTATCGATAGTAGCTAACAATTATAAGAACGGACTTACTAACGCTAGAGAAAATTGGACGGCATTTCCTTCGTTTATACAACTTTTCCCATATTCTATATCAACTCCCAAACATTCATAACAACGTTCACAATATAGTAGACAACAATCGTCATTTATCCACATTATCCCCATTTCACAATTTCACTTTAATTCATCCATAATCATGACCATAGTTCACTATCGTGTTCTTTCACATATAATACTCATTCCATGTTCTACATTTCATTCATAACCTATTTACAATCTCAAAATATCCATTTTCATGATTCATTCCCACTACTACTCAACAATGTCACTATTCACACTTTCATGACCCATTTCCTATATCTTTCTACAATCCAAGTGTTTCCACTACTCCATACTCTAAATAACATGCAAATACCATAAAACTTACCTTAGATAGTGTAGGAACAAGTCTTGAGTGGTATTACTCTTCTTGCATCAAAACCCTAGTTCACCTTTCTTGAAATTTCTTGACTTGGATGAACTTTGATGTGTTTCTCACACTTAGTTTTGTGGATTTGATGAAGTTGGTCATAAATTTTTCATGAGTTCTTGTATATGAAATGTGTGGAAGCTTCTAGAGAAGTCTTGAGTTGTGGAGAATGGAAAATAGAAATGAAATAAATGAACTTGGGTCTCTTATTTAAAACTTGAAATCTGTCCCGACGCCATGATACGGTCCGTATAATCGATCGTAAAACTGCTCCAGTGACCATCCCTCTCTGTGTTAATTTGATGGAACATTATACGGGCCGTATAATTTTATACGGTCCGTATAATCAAACGTGAAATCAACCCTTCAGTAACTTCATTCTGTGGCACTTCTTCCGTATAATATTATACGGTCCGTATAATCGACCGTATAACCCCTCAGTTCACTGAATCTTATTTTCGTCACTTCGTTTGATCTCCGATACTTATGGAACCTTCTTAACACTTGTTTATCACCTCAATACCAATCTAAGGGACGTCATTAATCATCTCTAAGACATCATTATGCCATCATTAACTCATCGTCCATAATTCCTACCCGACACATAACATATCTTTTACTTTCTTTGCCAAACTTCTTCCTTTTAGTCAAATGTCTTTGAATCTCGATTAAGATCATTAAATACTATTTCTTACTTATCCAAATCACTGTATACCTCGTGTTCCTCGCTAGCCTATTCACTGTACATTAACGGGGAATTTTCCAAGGTGTAACATTCTTCCCCCCTTTTGGAACATTCGTCCTCGAATGTTAAACACTCGAGAATTTCGCGAAAATTTCGCCAGAGTTTCCCCTATAATATTGCAACACCATCCTGTCACAACAACCCATAATATCACTGTCTCACAGGGATACGACATAATAGTAACATATATATGGCCACACACGACCAAAAGCATGAAAAGTAAGCGTACATACCTCATAATGTTGGGGCTTCATCTCGAATCTCCTCTGGGGATTGAAATAAGTGTGGATATGTGGATTTCATCTTCTCTTCCGCCTCCCAGGTCATTTCTTCCCGGTTGTTATTTCGCCTCAAGACTTTGACTGAAGCTAGCTCTTTATTTCGAAGTCTTCGCACTTGCCTGTCTAGAATGGCAATGGGCATTTCCTCATACGTTAGCTTTTCTGTCACTTGCACATCATCAATCGGAACAATCCTCGTAGGATCTCCAATACACTTGCGGAGCATTGAGACATGAAAAACTGGGTGAACTGACTCAAGCTCTGAAGGCAAGTCCAACTCATAAGCTACATGACCCACCTTACGGATAATTTTATAGGGTCCGATGTATCGAGGACTCAATTTCCCTTTCTTGCCAAATCTCATCACCCCTTTCATGGGCGACACCTTTAAAAATACCCAATCATTGAATTGAAATTCCAAGTCTCGCCGGTGGTTGTCCACATAAGACTTTTGGCGACTTTGGGCTGCCAACAATTGATCTCGGATCACCTTGACTTTTTCCACTGCTCGCTGAATCAATTCAGGGCCTATTAGCTGTACCTCTCCTATTTCGAACCATCCGATTGGGGACCTACACTTTCCTCCATATAAAGCTTCATACGGAGCCATTTGAATACTAGAATGATAACTATTGTTGTATGCAAATTCGATTAGAGGAAAATGATCATCCCAGCTACCACCAAAATCTAGTATACATGCCGACAGCATATCTTCCAAAGTCTGAATAGTACATTCGGCCTGTCCATTGGTTTGCGGATGAAAGGCCGTGCTAAGCCTCACCTGGGTACCTAGACCTTCTTGAAAGGATTTCCAGAACTTGGCTGTGAACTGTGCTCCTCTATCTGTGATAATGGATAGTGGAATACCATGGAGTCGCACAATTTCCTTAAGATACAACCTGGCATAATCTTTCGCTGAGTAGGTAGTTCTGATTGGAAGAAAATGAGCTGCTTTCATCAATCTATCCACGATCACCCATATAGAATCATACTTGCCTCGAGAACGGGGTAACCCCACAATAAATCCATATTGATCACCTCCCATTTCCAAGTAGGGATTTCCATTGCTTGCAATAATCCTCCTGGCTTTTGATGCTCGACTTTTACTTGTTGGCAATTTGGACACTGAGCTACAAATTCTGCTATGTCTCTCTTCATGCCATCCTACCAATATATTAATTTAAGATCATGATACATCTTGGTTGCACCTGGATGAATAGAATACCGAGAATAATGGGCTTCCTCTAGGATTTGACGACGCAATTCTGCCACATTCGGCACACACAGCCTGCCTCGGTATCTAAGAATTCCATCCATAGAAACATCAAATGGAGACTTCTCTTTCTCATGAGATATGTCTCTGTAATGGAATAGTTTAGGATCTTCATACTAATGCTCTTTCACTTCCTTGTTCAAGGACGAGACTGTGGGATCATTAATACCAATCCCTGCACTACCCGAATCAATTACACGTACTCTAAGATTAGTTATTTGATGGATCTCGTGAACCATATCTTTCTTTTTTGGAGGTACTTCGCATAAACTACCTATTGATCGGCGGCTAAGCGCATCAGCTACTACATTTGCCTTTCCGGGGTGGTATAAAATATTCACATTATAATCTTTCACAATTCTAACCACCGCCTCTGCTGCAGATTTAACTCCTTCTGCTTGAAAATGTATTGAAGACTTTTGTGATCTGTATAAATATCAACATGAACACCATACAAATAATGTCTCCACATTTTTAACGCATGAATGACTGCAGCCAATTCGAGATCATGAGTTGGATAGTTCTTTTCATGTTTCCGCAGCTGTCTCGAAGCATAAGCAACTACTCTACCATGCTGCATTAACACACATCCTAGCCAACACCGGAAGCATCACAGTACACTACATAACCATCTGGCCCTTCTGGAAGTGTTAAGACCGGAGCTGAGGCCAATCTGTCTTTCAATTCTTAGAAGCTGCGTTCACAAGCATCATTCCACTGAAATTTAGCTGACTTCTGGGTTAGCTTCGTCAATGGGGCTGAAATAGTTGAGAAGCCCTCTATGAATCTTCTATAATAACCTGCCAATCCCAGAAAACTACGAACTTCTGTAGGTGTCGTAGGCCTTGGCCAAGTCTTCACAGCCTCAATTTTCTGAGTGTCGACTCGAATACCATCATTTGAAATAACATGGCCCAGAAATGTTACGGAATTCAGCCAAAACTCTCACTTTGAAAATTTTGCATATAACTCCCGGGCTCGAAGAATACCAAGAACAATACACAAATGATCTGCATGTTCTGATTGTGTGCGAGAGTGCACCAGAATATCATCAATGAATACTATCACAAATAAGTCCAAGAGTGGCCTGAACACATTATTCATTAAATTCATAAACACAGCCGGAGCATTAGTCAGCCCAAACGACATCACCCAGAACTCGTAATGGCCATATCTCGTTCTGAAGGCTGTTTTGGGAATATCTTCTTCTCTAACTCTCACTTGATGATAACCCAACCTCAAGTCTATTTTAGAAAACCATTTAGCACCCTGTAGTTGATCAAATAAATCATCAATCCTTGGAAGAGGATATTTGTTCTTTATCGTCACTTTATTCAACTGCCTGTAATCGATGCACATTCGTAGAGAACCGTCATTCTTTCTCACGAACAGGACTGGCGCTCCCCACGGAGATGAACTGGGTCTAATAAACCCCTTCTCAAGTAAATCTTTCAACTGCGCCTTTAGCTCTTTCAATTCTGCCAGAGCCATTCGGTACGGAGGAATAGAAATAGGCTTGGTGTCCGGCAACACATCAATGGTGAAGTCAATCTCTCTTTCTGGAGGAAGGCCTGGAAGTTTATCAGGAAATACATCCGGAAATTCATTCACCACCGGAACTGATTGGAAAGTTGGCGACTTTGCCTCTGTGTCATGAACTCGGACTAAATGATAAATATAGCCCCTGGCTATCATCTTTCTTTCCTTAAGGTAGGAAATAAACTTACCTTTCGAAAATGCTGCATGACCCTTCCATTCAAGCACGGGCTCTCCCGGAAATTGGAATTGAACTATTTTCATTTGGCAAGCAACATTGGCATAGCACGAGGCCAACCAATCCATACCCGTAATTATATCGAAATCTAACATTTCCAGCTCAATCAAATCAGCTTTGGTCTGGCGATCACATATCACAATTACACAATCTTTATACACTTGTCTAGCTATCACGGGATCACTAACCGGAGTAGATACCTCAAAAGATTTGATTGGCTTAGGTTTTACCCCAATACAACCAGCAACATATGGAGTAATATAAGAGAATGTAGAACCCGGATCTATCAATGCATACACATCACGGGAGAATATAGACAATATACCTGTAACCACATCCGGGGAGGACTCGAGATCCTGTCGTCCGGCTAAAGCATATACACGGGGCTGAGTGGCACCTGAAGTAGATGCTGCCCCTCTGCCTCTACCTCGACTTGCTGACATCTGGGGAGTTTGCCCTACCGGGCGTACTGAGGAAGAACCCGCTGCTGAACCTGTGGGCTGAACCCCACCTCTACCATACCGCAAGGGACAATCTCGCATCAAATGCCCAGTCTGTCCACAAACAGAACAAGCATCTGTGTCCTAGCGACATGGCCCTGAGTGCAATTTCCGGCACCGGCTACATCGTGGTACTGGTGGTCTCCTCCGACTATAATCACCCCCAAACTGAGAACCCGAAGCTTTCGAACTCTGACCCTGTCCTGAAGGAAAGGAGCAGTCAAATCTCCTATCTGCAAATCGTGGAGACGCACTAGTCACTGACTGGCTTGAATGTCGGGAATAAGTCTGCCTCGATCCCCCTCTATAGTCGCTACCTGTCCCCATAGATCTGGCCAACTTGCTTTGTCTTCTATCAATGTCGCGATCACTCCTCTGTGGTTGTTGTCGTCCCTCTAAGTTCTGGGCATGGGCTTGTATTCGGGAAATATCCATCCCTTCTTGCAACGAAGCCGTCAAGCGATCTCTGAACAGATGTGGCCCCAAGCCACTCACAAATCTATGCACCCGATCTCCCATGTCGGCCACCATAGTCGGGGCATATCTAGCTAAAGAATTAAATTGCATGCTATACTCTCGGGCACTCATATTTCCTTGCTTCAAATTTAGAAATCTATTCGCTCTAGCTCGGCGGACCTCGGGTGGCAAATAGTGACGGATAAAAGCATCTACAAATTCTTGCCATACGGGTGGAGGCGTATTCTCTTGTCTCGATGCTATCCAATTATTATACCACAATACCGCCACATCTCGGATTCTATACGATGCCAACTCCACGGATTCAGTCTCGGAGGCATAAATAATTTTCAGTGTCCTCAATATCTCATCTATGAAACCTTGCGGGTCTTCATCCGGCTTCGACCCGAGAAACTCCGAAGGATTTAAACTCATAAAGTCACGGGCTCGGGTACTAGCTGACCGATCACTTGGGCCCGCATTCTGCCGATGTGCCTGAGCGGCAACCAACTGTGTCAATAGATGTATGGCCTCGGTCACTTGTTTACTCGAAGCAACCGGTGGAGGAATTGGAGCTGGAGCTCCTCCTTGTTCATCCACATTAGGCGGAGTGGAGGAAGTATTAGATAGGGCCTCATTATGTGACTCGCCCTCGTCTACCCGCCTTTTTATTGTAGTCTTGCCCTTCTGGGCGGCTGTAGCTTTTCCCTTTGGCGGCATTTCTGAAATCATAAAACACTATTAGGAGGGGAAAATCTTATAAGACAACTCTATCGCACGATCTCTTAAGAAAAAAGATGGTTGTTTTTCCTAAATGCCCTGTAGCCTCCTATTTATTAATGTGGCGTGCAACACACCATAAACAAGACTCTACTAGACACGGCTCATAGACACTTCCTAGGACTGAACTGCTCTGATACCACTTTTGTCACGACCCGCCTAGGGGCCGCGACGGGTACCCGGGGCTAACCACCGAGCACCGCTCATTCTATTACTCATTATACTCATTCAACGTTCCTTTATCAATTTCATACCCAAATTATAAGAAAGTCGTGTTTCTTTAGAAAACATAAGTACTTTTATATACTTAGGCCCTTCGGCCATCAAAATAATGTATACATATACATAGTAGCAACCTCGTGACACCATATAACCCACACTGCGTATCTACGAGCCTCTACTGGACTACTAGACATAAGGACGGGACAGGACCCCGTCGTGCCCAACATATACAAATGTACACAAAAAGAATAATCAAGCACCTCCGAAACAAAGGAGTGCTATCAATCAGCTATCATCTCCTACGAGTCTGGATCAAGCTCGCCTCCCTGTCTACCTGTGGGCATGAACACAACGTCCAAAGAAAACGGACGTCAATACCAACATTGTACTGAGTATGTAAGACAGGAATGAAACAAATATAATAGAAAGATCATGAGCCATAAGAGAAGGATATAACCTGGATAAGTTTCATAGGCAAATACATTTCGTACATATATCCTATTTTACATAATCATGGCACATATGTAATCACATCACGTACATCATCACATCATAATCCTCATCGTTAACCCGCGTCCGGGTAACCATCATATGCCGCCCACTAGTGGTGATCATGCCCGGCCCTCTAGGCTCCATGTAAACATAGTAGCCCGCCTTAGCCGTGACATGCCCGGCCATTTAGGCACGGTGGAATCATATGCAGCCCGCATTAGCGGTGACATGCCCGGCCATTTAGGCACGGTGGAATCGTATCGTCATGTAGTCAATCATAACCCATCACTATTACACATCTCATGAACATATCATAATCTTATCATAGCTTGGCATTTTCATACATAACATAGGCATATTACAAGCTAGCATTATTGATCATCTTATAGACATATCATGAATTAGCATCATTTCACATTTATCATTAGGAACATACATTTGACTTTGAAGGCAACTATGGCTATGTCGGGGTGACGTAAGGTCGTGGACCTCCGATTATATTATGAACATTTATGAGTATTCTGCCTCACCTTGAAGGAAATAGTGTATAAGGTGAGTGTTGACAATGATGACATCATTAACGTTATAGGAGCATCATATCATGAACTTTAGAATCTCTATACTTTTACTCATCATCATCATTATCATACTCGTATGTAGTTCTGGTATATTTACGGACTAATACGCTCCATCATATAGGAGGATCATGGAAAGCTTGAAGGATTCATGACTTTGAAAGAAGGGATTAGCCTTACATAACTTTGTCGTTTAACTAATCTATCGCTTGCTTGTTCTCCTTTAATGCACACGTTCTACCTTCAAGAGAATTCGTATCGACAGTAGCTAACAATTACAAGAACGGACTTACTAACGCTATAGAAAATTGGACGGCATTTCCTTCGTTATACAACTTTTCCCATATTCTATATCAACTCCCAAACATTCATAACAACGTTCACAATATAGTAGACAACAATCGTCATTTATCCACATTATCCCCATTTCACAATTTCACTTTAATTCATCCTTAATCATGACCATAGTTCACTATCGTGTTCTTTCACATATAATACTCATTCCATGTTCTACATGTCATTCATAACCTATTTACAATCTCAACATATCCATTTTCATGATTCATTCCAACTACTACTGAACAAATGTCACTATTCACACTTTCATGACCCATTTCCTATATCTTTCTACAATCCAAGTGTTTCCACTTCTCCATACTCTAAATAACATGCAAATACCATAAAACTTACCTTAGATAGTGTAGGAACAAGTCTTGAGTGGTATTACTCTTCTTGCATCAAAACCCTAGTTCACCTTTCTTGAAATTTCTTGACTTGGATGAACTTTAATGTGTTTCTCACACTTAGTTTTGTGGATTTGATGAAGTTGATCATAAATTTTTCATGAGTTCTTGTATATGAAATGTGTGGAAGCTTCTAGAGAAGTCTTGAGTTGTGGAGAATGGAAAATAGAAATGAAATAAATGAACTTGGGTCTCTTATTTAAAACATGAAATCTGTCCCGACGCCATTATACGGTCCGTGTAATCGACCGTAAAACTGCTCCAGTGACCATCCCTCTCTATGTCAATTTGACGGAACATTATACGGGCCGTATAATTTTATACGGTCCGTATAATCGACCGTGAAATCAACCCTTCAGCAGCTTCATTTTGTGGCACATCTACGGTCCATTATACGGTCCATATAATATTATACGGTCCGTATAATCAACCGTATAACCCATCAGTTCACTGAATCTTATTTTCGTCACTTCGTTTGATCTCCGATCCTTATGGAACCTTCTTAACACTTGTTTATCACCTCAATACCAATCTAAGGGACGTCATTACTCGTCTCTAAGACATCATTATGCCATCATTAACTCATCGTCCATAATTCCTACCCGACACATAACATATCATTTACTTTCTTTTCCAAATTTCTTCCTTTTAGTCAGATGTCTTTGAATCTCGATTAAGATCATCAAATACTATTTCTTACTTGTCCAAATCACCGTATACCTCGTGTTCCTCGCTAGCCTATTCACTGTACATTAACGGGGAATTTTCCAAGGTGTAATAGTATGACTCCATATGGGTGATCATTGATAGACTTATGAAATCGGCCCATTTTATTCCAGTCATAACTGTATACTCAGCAGAAGATTATGCAAGGCTTTATCTTAAAGAAATAGTGCGACTTCATGGTATTCCTGTATCTATTATCACTGACAGGGGAGCGCAATTCACAGCCAAATTTTGGAAGTCTTTTCAAAAAGGTTTGGGAACTCAAGTGAGACTCAGCACAACATTTCATCCACAGACCAATGGACAAGCTGAACGCACTATTCAGACTTTGGAAGATATGTTGCGGGCATGTGTATTTGTTTTCGGAGGCAATTGGGATGATCATTTGCCACTTATTGAATTTGTCTACAACAATAGTTATCATTCCAGCATCCAGATGGCTCCGTATGAAGCTTTGTATGGAAAGAAGTGTAGTTCTCCAATTGGATGGTTTGAAGTCAGAGAGACACAATTGATAGGTACATAACTGATTCACAAGTGGTAGAAAAGACCAATCTTATCAGAGACCGATGATTGATAGACCAAAGTCGCCAAAAGTCCTATGTGGATAATCACCAACGGAACTTGGAATTCCAAATCAATGATTGGGTGTTCTTAAAAGTGTCGCCGATGAAAGGCGTAATGAGATTCGGCAAGAAGGGCAAGCTCAGTCCCTGGTATATTGGGCCTTATAAGGTTGTACGCAAGGGGGGCCACGTGGCTTATGAACTAGATTTACCTCCAGAGCTTGAATCTGTCCATCCAGTTTTTCATGTGTCAATGCTCCATAAATGTGTTGGAGATCCTTCTAGAGTTGTACCTGTAGAAGATATCCAAATCACTGAAAAGTTGGCTTATGAAGAAGTGCCTATGGCTATACAAGATAGGTAAGTCCAAAGACTCAGAACTAAAGATGTCACCTCGGTTAAGGTTCTGTGGAAGAATAACAATAGAGAAGAGATGACTTGGGAAGCAGAAAATGATATAAAGATCATATATCCCTATTTATTTCTTACCCCAGAAGAGGTTCATGATGAGACGCCATTATCCCTAGGTATGAAACGCTTTTTTATTTGCTATTGGGTCATGTGTGGCCATGTCTCTTAGTGTCAATGTTGTAAGCCCTCCAAAAAGATGTTTTTCAGTTATGTTTTCGGGTGAACTGAATTCGGGAGGCCATAACCCCATCATTATTTGGGCGTTTGGGAAAACACAAAACATAAAGGTTGTAGATAATTGAAATACCTTTCCAACCATATGTTGTGGGACTTCACATAATATAGGTATAAAAAGTTATAGATGTTTTAAGGCAGAAAGGTCAAACTGGGCAGTGGGCTCGGCCCAACCCGACTCAAGGTCAGTGGGAACTGACCCAAGACCCATATATAAGGGCTGAAATCATACAAATTTGTTCATTTACACATTAAAAATTCCACAACCTTTTAGAGAGAGAGAGAGAGAGAGAGAGAGAGAGAGAGAGGAGAGTTAGAGAGAGAAAGTGGAGAATCAAGCAAGTTCGAGGTCCCGAATCTCAAGGCTCGTGAAGGGTAAAGTATAGAACGAGCTGTTGGCGTCTTTTAAAGCCAAAAGGTGGACTTGTAATTTGTTGATTTCGTGGTTGTTGACCATTAAAGCTATTTTTCAGTTGTTTATCACGTTATTAACTTGATTCTCGATTGATCTAACAGATTAAAGTGCTGAAAACATTGTTATAATTACTGTATAAATTGTATTAAGGCGTTGGGGTTTAGTAGTTGTTTTCAATGGAATATTATGATGGATTTAGATATATTATTGATGGAATATCATTGGGTTTGCTGTTGCTGATGTTATTATTAGTATATTAGCTGAATTTGGAATTGTTGGGTTTGTAAGATTATAGAGGAGATGTTGTCCAAATCCCGTTAAGCGAAAGAATAAATGATTAGTTAGAATAATCTTGTTGGCCTAGTCTTAATCCCTATATTGTTGATTGTGTTCTAGTTGACTAAGCTCGGGAGAGAACTCGAGGATTAGCTTGAGGCGTAAATAAGGTATGTAAGGCAAACCTTTCTTCCTTTGGCATGATTCTTGTTGTTATTCATTCTATATATACGCCATATGATTCCATTCTTAGACAAGTAAGTTCTAAATGTTTCTTGTGATGGCTTATTAATATTGTACTCCGACTCTGTTCCGAAGGGAACACCCATAAGGTGCCAAGTTGAGTTGTGTATATGGTTTTACTAATGATTTTGAGGAAATGAGTTTTATACTAAAGGAAACATAAAGTTTAATTTTCAAAACCACTCCGAAAGGGGTGCGAGATTTTACTACTTCATTTCATTTATGATTTATGTTTACATTCCATAGTATCATCCTTTTGTATTGATATGATCATTTATTCTTGGGGAAGGCCAATAAGAAGAAATCGAGTAGAATATAAGTAGTAAGAATTTCATAACAATTCTGCCCTCAAACCTGGAAGTATGTCCTCCTAAGTCTAGTGAGATACAAATTTGATAACTTCTTATGAAAGACTAAGGCTAATAACCGCATTGTGATGAATTGATTAGTGACTTATGGTATGAATTGAAATTGATATTTGTGGATTGAGTTGGTGTTGATATGATGATGATATTAAGCCGGAAACGGCTGCCCGAAGGGGACATCATTATTATGCCGGAAGCGGCCGTCCGAAGGGACTATTGTGATACTAGCCGAAAGAGGTTGTCCGAAGGGACCATTCTGTTAACATGTCGTAAGTGGCATGTGTGTTGGATTGCATTATTTACTTAAAAATTGTTTTGAGACTTCATGTGCACATTTATGTTTCTTCCAGCGAAGGCTGCAGGTATTGGGTTATATTGTGATTTCTTCTCTCCTAAGTCAAATTATGATTATGATTTGTTACCACCTTACATACTTAGTACATTGTCCGTACTGACGTCTTTTTGCTTGGGGACGCTGCGTTCATACCCACAGCCCCAGATTGTTTGGCAGGTTAAGTGTATAGCTAGGATGCTTGGACGTCAGCTGGGATTGGCAAGTTCCACCTCATTCGGGAGCTGTGTTGAGTCATGTATAGATATGTATGATTATGGGTTTGTCAGGGCCCTGTCCTGACTCATAATGTTCAGTTTGCTTCTTAGAGACTTCTGCAGACAGCATCTTGTGGTATGTTTGTCGAGATGTCGACAAAGTGATGTCAGTTGAGTCATTTGTGGATTTTAAAATAGTATGTATTTTAGATGATTTCAATTAGTTTAAAGTACTTATTTGATTGAAAGTTTTCATAATCGTTATAAAGATAATGATTTCTATTTGGTAAAGTTTTATGTTCTTAAAAGTTTTTGAAATGATAGGTTTTGATAGAGCGAATATCTGAGGGTTCGCTCGACTCTGATGAGAGTCAGGTTCCCGTCATGCCCTAGAATTGTTTGGGTGTGACAAAGTGGTATCAGATCTGTTCGTTCTAGGGGTTGCCTGCAAAGTCGTGTCAGGTATAGTCTTGTTCATGGGTTTGTTGTCGACCACACTTATGAACAGTAGGCTATAGGGCATCTAGGATGGTTTCCCTTCATTCAAATCATATATTGTGCTATAGAGCTGTGTTATAGGCCTTGAATCCTTGCCGCTAACTTTAAGATTTGAATTTTGATTAAGTGATTGTAAAGTGCAACTATGATTGCGAAATTGGAATTGCTCGTAAGAAAGATAAGCTCTCTGATGATTAATGATTGCTATTTGAGGTAAGTACTTCAGGTTAAGGATTGCAGTAAGAAAGGTATGCTTCTTATCTAATTGAGAATGCCATTGTGAAGAGCGTTTGTTCAGGTATGTATAAGGTGTTGTAATATGATTGTGGCCCTGTGAGGCATGTTGATATATTTTGATTGTTGCCCTATGAGGCTTGTTGGTTGGCTGTGTACAGGTAGGTGGTACAAATTACAGATGAGGTTCTGCCAAAATTTTGTTAAAATTGATTGTGATCAATATATATATGTGTGCTATAATCAGTAAGATACACAAGTGTAAACTGAAGAATGAAAGGTTAATAATAGTTGTAAATCAACTGAAATGAGGGTTATAAGATGGGTTCAGAATGAATTTGAGAGTTAAGTTGAAATTACCTGAGGATATAGAAGTGAGTCGAGGGTTAAGTTAAGTTCTTTCTGGGATTAGAAGTAAGGTTGATGAACTAAGATTAATGTGATTCGAATAATGTGATAAGATTATGAGAAGAGACTTAAGAGGGGAAGCAATGATAAGCAAGGAGTCATTCGAGAGGTGAGTTAGTATAAAAAAGAGTAAGCTTAAACGAGTAAAGATTGAAACAAGAAAAAGAAAGAAACATGATTATATGCGTTTGAGGAAAGGGAGTAATGTGTCCCTAACAGAAATCAATATAACTAAAAGCATCAATGAGGTTAAGGGAAGTTGAAGCTTATAGAGGAAAGATAAGTATCGAAAAGGACCTTAGGAATTGTGAAGGGTTGAATGATATTAGTAAGTATTGGAATTGGATACGAGTATTAGTCTTCATTTAACATTCGAGGACGAATGTTTCTAAGAGGGGAAGGATGTTACACCCCAGAAAATTTTACATTACTAAGGCTGCAGACGGCTTAATGTGAGCTTAAGGAGGAGCAAATATTACAAGTATAAAGGATGAAATTCTACTGTATTAGCATGAGGATAGCATGAATATGATATTTGGAATTCGTACAATATGATTGGAATGATACGTTGAAAGATATATAGCCCTCGTAACCGTAAGCTGAGGTGGGGCTCACTTGATGGGGTTTTTATAAAGGACATATGACAAATTATATGGACAATATATGTGAAGTTAGACACAACTCAAGAAGGACCCTTGAGTCAAATCCAAGTGTAAGCCCTCCAAAAAGATGTTTTTAAGTTACGTTTTCGGGTGATCTGAATTCGGGAGGCCATAACTCCATCATTATTTGGGCGTTTGGGAAAACACAAAATATGAAAGTTGTAGATAATTGAAATACCTTTCCAACCATAGGTTGTGGGACTTCACATAATATAGGTATAAAAAGTTATAGATGTTTTAAGGCAGAAAAGTCAAACTGGGCAGTGGGCTCGGCCCAACCCGACTCAAGGTCGGTGGGAACTGACCCAAGACCCATATATAAGGGATGAAATCATACAAATTTGTTCATTTACACATCAAAAATTCCACAACCTTTTAGAGAGAGAGAGAGAGAGAGAGAGGAGAGTTAGAGAGAGAAAGTGCAGAATCAAGCAAGTTCGAGGTCCCGAATCTCAAGGCCCGTGAAGGGTAAAGTATAGAACGAGATGTTGGCGTCTTTTTAAGCCAAAAGGTGGACTTGTAATTTGTTGATTTCGTGGTTTTTGACCATTAAAGGTATTTTTCAGTTGTTTATCACGTTATTAACTTGATTCTCGATTGATATAATAGATTAAAGTGCTGAAAACATTGTTATAATTACCGTATAAATTGTATTAAGGTGTTGGGGTTTAGTAGTTGTTTTGAATGGAATATTATGATGGATTTAGATATATTATTGATGGAATATCATTGGGTTTGCTGTTGCTGATGTTATTATTAGTATATTAGCTGAATTTGGAATTGTTGGGTTTGTAAGATTATAGAGGAGATGTTGTCCAAATCCTGTTAAGCGAAAGAATAAATGATTAGTTAGAATAATATTGTTGGCCTAGTCTTAATCCCTATATTGTTGATTGTGTTCTAGTTGACTAAGCTCGGGAGGGAACTCGAGGATTAGCTTGAGGCGTAAATAAGGTATGTAAGGCAAACCTTTCTTCCTTTGGCATGATTCTTGTTGTTATTCATTCTATATATACTCCTTATGATTCCATTCTTAGACAAGTAAGTTCTAAATGTTTCTTGTGATGGCTTATTAATATTGTACTCCTACTCTGTTTCGAAGGGAACACCTATAAGGTGCCAAGTTGAGTTGTGTATATGGTTTTACTAATGATTTTGAGGAAATGAGTTTTATACTAAAGGAAACATAAAGTTTGATTTTCAAAACCACTCCGAAAGGGGTGCGAGATTTTACTATTTCATTTCATTTATGATTTATGTTTACATTCCATAGTATCATCCTTTTGTATTGATATGATCATTTATTCTTGCGGTAGGCCAATAAGATGAACTCGAGTAGAATATAAGTAGTAAGAATTTCATAACAATTCTGCCCTAAAACCTGGAAGTATGTCCTCCTAAGTCTAGTGAGATACAAATTTGATAACTTCTTATGAAAGACTAAGGCTAATAACCGCATTGTGATGAATTGATTAGTGACTTATGATATGAATTGAAATTGATATTTGTGGATTGAGTTGGTGTTGATATGATGATGATATTAAGCCAGAAACGGCTGCCCGAAGGGGACATCATTATTATGTCGGAAGCGGTCGTCCGAAGGGACTATTGTGATACTAGCCGGAAGAGGTTGTCCGAAGGGACCATTCTGTTAACATGTCGTAAGTGGCATGTGTGTTGGATTGCATTATTTACTTAAAAATTGTTTTGAGACTTCATGTGCACATTTATGTTTCTTCCAGCGAAGGCTGCATGTATTGGGTTATATTGTGATTTCTTCTCTCCTAAGTCAAATTATGATTATGATTTGTTACCACCTTACATACTTAGTACATTGTCCGTACTGACGTCTTTTTGCTTGGGGACGCTGCGTTCATACCCACAGCCCCAGATTGTTTGGCAGGTTAAGTGTATAGCTAGGATGCTTGGACGTCAGCTGGGATTGGCAAGTTCCACCTCATTCGGGAGCTGTGTTGAGTCATGTATAGATATATATGATTATGGGTTTGTCAGGGCCCTGTCCTGACTCATAATGTTCAGTTTGCTTCTTAGAGACTTCTGCAGACAGCATCTTGTGGTATGTTTGTCGAGATGTCGACAAAGTGATGTCAGTTGAGTCATTTGTGGATTTTAAAATAGTATGTTTTTTAGATGATTTCAATTGGTTTAAAGTACTTATTTGATTGAAAGTTTTCATAATCGTTATAAAGATAATGATTTCTATTTGGTAAAGTTTTATGTTCTTAAAAGTTTTTGAAATGATAGGTTTTGATAGAGCGAATGTCTGAGGGTTCGCTCGACTCTGATGAGAGTCAGGTTCCCGTCATGCCCTAGCATTGTTTGGGTGTGACAAAGTGGTATCAGATCAGTTCGTTCTAGGGGTTGCCTGCAAAGTCGTGTCAGGTATAGTCTTGTTCATGGGTTTGTTGTCGACCACACTTATGAACAGTAGGCTATAGGGCATCTAGGATGGTTTCCCTTCATTCAAATCATATATTGTGCTATAGAGCTGTGTTATAGGCCTTGAATCCTTGCCGCTAACTTTAAGATTTGAATTTTGATTAAGTGATTGTAAAGTGCAGCTATGATTGCGAAATTGGAATTGCTCGTAAGAAAGATAAGCTCTCTGATGATTAATGATTGCTATTTGAGGTAAGTACTGCAGGTTAAGGATTGCAGTAAGAAAGGTATGCTTTTTATCTAATTGAGAATGCCATTGTGAAGAGCGTTTGTACAGGTATGTATAAGGTGTTGTAATATGATTGTGGCCCTGTGAGGCATGTTGATATATTTTGATTGTTGCCCTGTGAGGCTTGTTGGTTAGCTGTGTACAGGTAGGTGGTACAAATTACAGATGAGGTTCTCCCAAAATTTTGTTAAAATTGATTGTGATCAGTATATATATATGTGTGCTATAATCAGTAAGATACACAAGTGTAAACTGAAGAATGAAAGGTTAATAATAGTTGTAAATCGACTGAAATGAGGGTTATAAGATGGGTTCAGAATGAATTTGAGAGTTAAGTTGAAATTACATGAGGATATAGAAGTGAGTCGAGGGTTAAGTTAAGTTCTTTCTGGGATTAGAAGTAAGGTTGATGAACTAAGATTAATGTGATTCGAATAATGTGATATGATTATGAGAAGAGACTTAAGAGGGGAAGCAATGATAAGCAAGGAGTCATTCGAGAGGTGAGTTAGTATAAAAAAGAGTAAGCTTAAACGAGTAAAGATTGAAACAAGAAAAAGAAAGAAACATATCATATTCGTTTGAGGAAAGGGAGTAATGTGTCCCTAACAGAAATCAATATAACTAAAAGCATCAATGAGGTTAAGGGAAGTTGAAGCTTATAGAGGAAAGATAAGTATCGAAAAGGACCTTAGGAATTGTGAAGGGTTGAATGATATTAGTAAGTGTTGGAATTGGATACGAGTATTAGTCTTCATTTAACATTCGAGGACGAATGTTTCTAAGAGGGGAAGGATGTTACACCCCAGAAAATTTTACATTACTAAGGCTGCAGACGGCTTAATGTGAGCTCAAGGAGGAGCAAATATTACAAGTATAAAGGATGAAATTCTACTGTATTAGCATGAGGATAGCATGAATATGATATTTGGAATTCGTACAATATGATTGGAATGATACGTTGAAAGATATATAGCCCTCGTAACCGTAAGCTGAGGTGGGGCTCACTTGATGGGGTTTTTATAAAGGACATATGACAAATTATATGGACAATATATGTGAAGTTAGACACAACTCAAGAAGGACCCTTGAGTCAAATCCAAGTGTAAGCCCTCCAAAAAGATGTTTTTAAGTTACGTTTTTGGGTGATCTGAATTCGGGAGGCCATAACCCCATCATTATTTGGTCGTTTGGGAAAACACAAAATATGAAAGTTGTAGATAATTGAAATACCTTTCCAACCATAGGTTGTGGGACTTCACATAATATAGGTATAAAAAGTTATAGATGTTTTAAGGAAGAAAGGTCAAACTGGGCAGTGGGCCCGGCCCAACCCGACTCTAATTAGGGTTCCCGTAATGCCCTACCATTGTTTGGGTGTGACAATAGCGTTGAAATATGTTCTGTGATAATGATGCTTTCATGAGTTTGTTAAACCTATTTGTATGATTTCATTGATGTTACTTCTTGTTGTTTTCCCACGTCATGTGATATTAGTTCTTCCAAGGTGAGGCATAACGATGATGATTATTCCATAAGGTAATTGGAGGTTCCTGACCTTACGTCACTTCGATAGAGTTATAGCCTTCACTTGAGCTCCCAGGCATGCCTCATATTATGTATATGATTACACCGCGCCTATATGGCCGGGCAGTCACCACTACGACAGGAGTAGTGGGCAACTATGATGATAATTACACCATATCTATATAGCATGGGCAGACACCACTAGTGGGCGACTTGAGATGTTTACCCCGGACGCGGGCTAATGATGATCACACGTTACCTATATGGTCGGGCAGTTTATATATATGTATGCATGATATGATGTTTCTTGTTAGCATGCATAATTCCGCCTTAAGAGGCAATCAGTCACAGGTTATCTCTTCAGCTCATGTTCTCTTATTTACTTATTATGTTAATTTACATGCCTTACATACTCAGTACATTGTTCGTACTGACGTCCTTTTCTTTTATGGATGTTGTGTTCATGCCCACAGGTAGACCGGGAGATGGTGCAGACGCTTAGGAGCCTACTCAGCAGATTTGTAGGAGCACTCCACTATTTCGGAGTCGCCATTTCTTGGTATATTCTTTTGTGTATATATATTGGAGCATGGCGGGGTCCTGTCCCGCCCTCATGGTTTTAGTACTTCAGTTAGAGGCTCGTAAATACTTATGTGTGGGTTGTAGATGCTATGTGACCTCTTCATTGCATATTCTGTACATCATTTTTTGTAGCCTCGTGGGCTTATGCACATATCTATGTTTTGGGAGATAATTGGAGATTTTCCATGATAAGTCTTATGTTGAGGTTGATGCATGTCCAGGCTGAGTATGATAGATAGCATAATGGGTGGTGCTCGGTAGTCAACTCCGGGTACCTGTCATGGCCCACTAGTTGGTTCGTGACGGGGGGAGGGGTATACCTCTGATTCGTTTAAACGAATTGGACCGGGTCTCAGCCTGACCTTGGGCTGGACTCGGTCCAAATCCTGAACATTAATTAAAAGGGCCTAAGTGTATATGTATACACCAATTGTATACACATATATATACCTTGTGTGTGTGTGTGTGTGTATATACACACACTTGGTGTATACATATGTATATCTAGTACATAAAAAAAAAAAAAATTAAAAAAATATTAAATTGATGAAGTTCTAATTATAGGCAAAATTAGGCCATAATTATTTTATTAAAATAATTTAAAAGTTGGCCTATTTGTTAATGGGCCTAAAATATCCTTAATTAATTAAGCTAGCATGATTATTTCAATTATGGTCATTTTGGCCTAATTAGAAAATTTTGAAATTAAATTAAACTGGTTATTTCAAATAAAACATTAATAGGCTGATTTTGCAAAAAAAAAAACTCTAATTTCTTTGAATCATGAACTAATTAATTTAATTGTGTCTAGGGAAAAATATTTAATATAAAAAGGATCAATTTGCAATAAATGTCATTTAATTAATTAATTAACCTAATTAAAACATTTATGGGCAATTATGCCTATATTTTGATAAATTATATAAAAATCAGAAGTTTAAAGGGTTAAATAGTTAATTAAATTATTTAAAGTACTCAAACTTCATGGATTAAAAGGAATTAAAGTATTTCCAAAATTTTGATTTCTTGATAATTAAATAATTAATAAATAAAAACCCCTTTTCTCTCCTTCTCTCTTTTTTTAATTAATTAATTAATTACATTTAACAGAATCTCATAAAATATCATGACAATACTCATTAATTTCTAAATAAATTTTTGATGCATGAAAATCCCTTTTATCAATTTAAGGGAGTGAAATGTTGACTTGGACAATTTATAAAAATCATTCAAATCTTTCATGCCCAACTCACTTTATTTATTATCCGGGGACTCCGAGTAATTGAAATAAATTATGGGAGGTAAAAAACTAGGTGTCAACAACTGCTCCTTAGGTGTTCGGGTATGGCGGGACCATCCCTGAGCAATGAAATTTTACTAACCCTAATTTTTGACTGACCTGACTCATTTTACCCTTTGTCTCTATGCAATTTTCACATATGTGGCCGGACCCTGTTCTCTGGGTTTCCTACATATCTCAGGTCATATTAGAATTCAGGCCACTTGTAGTTTGACACAACCAATAACCTTCAAGTGATTTGGAAGAAACAATCCAGGGATCCCAATATTGTGATTGGGTTTCTCCGAAAGACTGTGAGAATGTGACAGACTCTCGGGGCTTATGTTTGCCTTCATATTCCTGGTTTCTAGGAATCAGTTCACATGGAGTTCGACTTGCTAGAGAAGAGTAGGTCCCTTATGCAGGAATACCTTCAGACTTCCCGGTGTGTATCCGACCAGTTGCAGTTTTTAGTGGAAAAAATAAAAACAAGACAAGTTGTGGCTAAGTCTGAGATTGGATGGCTCCCAAATCCTGGCCGGAGAGCTTGACTCTCATGGGCACCCTGTCTTGACTAGCTGCGTAAGAAAAAGTTTCACGTTTGCTCCGCAATTTGTCTAGAACTGGTTCAGCAGACCGGCTTCTTTTTGGGCGGTTGTGTGCCTCTCTCCTGGATTTTGACAATATGCAGATATTCTTGTAGAAATTTAGATTGAATGGTCCTCTCGGCTTGTTTGAATGAGTGGCCCTCTCGGCTATTTGTATGAATGACCCTCTTGGCTTGTTTGTATGACTGACCCTCTTGGATTATTTGTATGAATGGCCCTCTTGGCTTTTTTGTATGAATGGCCCTCTTGGCTTGTTTGTACTATGAATATCCCTCTTGGCTTGTTTGTATGAATGGCCCTCTTGGCTTGTTTGTATGAATGGCCCTCTTGGCTGTTTGTATGAATGACCCTCTTGGCTTATTTGTATGAATGGCCCTCTTGGTTGTTTGTATGAATGGCCCTCTTGGCTGTTTGTATGAATTCCCTCTTGGTTGTTAGTATGAATGGCCCTCTTGGCTATTTGTATGAATGCCCTCTTGGCTGTTTCTATGAATGTCCCTCTTGGCTGTTTGTACGAATGACCCTCTTGGCTTGTTTGTATGAATGACCCTCTTGGCTTATTTGTATGAATGACCCTCTTGGTTGTTTGTATGAATGACCCTTTTAATAGATGGATAACCCTCTTGGCAAAATAAATGAATGGCCCTCTTGGCATGCAGATGACAATTATGGCCCTTGTGGCTAGATAATTTTTCTTTCGTCCGTTGAATTGGTTGTTGACCCTTATGGTCGGATATTCCCTTTGTACTTTCCATGACCGTTTTGGTCGCATATATCTTTATGCTCATCAATTGTGACCCTCCCGGTCAGATATATCTTTGTTGTTCACTCTTTGTGTGACCCTTTTGGTCGGATTTGTCTTTATGCTCGTTTGTTTCGCGACCCTTGCAGCCAGATGTGTTTTTATTACCTATTTTGGCTGTGACCCTTTTGGTCTTTCTCCACCATTTGGGCTTTGCCTTTCGTCTTTGCTGTGAGCATGCTGGTTGGTGGTGTATCTGCTATCCTGTAAAAGAAAAACCTGCATCCATAAAAAATTGTGAGTTTCCTAAGAAGCCGATTAGCGTTGTTTTCTTCCCGCCTTGTGTCTCCTCTTGATGCTCCTTCGAATCCTCTTGGGCTCAGTATTTTCGAGAGATGTTTCTGGGACGTAATTATGCTATATATTTTTGAAAATTCAGAGCAAAAATTCATAAAACACATGTTATCCTTTCCATAGAAAGTAAATGTTTGTTTTGTTTTTATGTGTCATGACGTGTGTTTTCTTCGAACGAGGTCTTCCGGTTCTTCTCGGAGGTGTGATTACTGACTTCCATACCAGTAGAATTTTTGAGATCTTTCTCAAAAATTCTGCCCCGGTTTCAGGACATGCTCTGAGTGACTTTTGTCTTGGCTTGCTATGCAGGAATTTTTTAGGGACCTCAAAAATTCCGCCCCAGTGTATGGCTTTACTTTGTCCCTCTTTTAGCAACTTTTTCTGATAGGAATTTTTCAGGTCTCCTTAAAAATTGTACCCAGTGTAGGTTTGATGTTGTCTGGTTCTTGTACTAACCCTTGCAAGCCTAATCTTATTGACTTTTCCCTCCTTATTGTCTTTGAGGTTTCCTAGAGTTTTCTTGGTTTTTCTTTTATGACGACCGAGCTCGAGAGCGCCTACGTATCCTGTCGCAGCAGGAATTCAGGTCAACCGTATTTCAGAATAAAGTAATTGAGTTTTTGGTTTTACTAATAAAGCGACTGGGTCCAGTATGGACTGCCTACGTATCCCACTGTGGGGAATTCAGGTCATTGCATAGTGACTGCCTACGCATCCCACTGTGGGGAATTCAGGTCATTGCGTAATTCATTACATAGATGATTTGTTTTTCTCCTATTCTAGTACGATTACAAGCAAAAGGTACAATTACAAGGAAATAACAATCCGATTACAAGCAAAAGGTACAATTACAAGGAAATAACAATCCGATTACAAGCAAATGGAATCCTAAATGTAGTATCTCTTGAGCACGTCTACATTGATGTCCTTAGTCCACTCTTGTCCGTCCATCTCGGCTAGGACTACGACTCCTCCTGAGAGTACCTTCCTGACCATGTATGGTCCTTTTCAGTTCGGTGCGAATTTCCCTTTATATTCCTCTTGGTGCGGGAAGACTCGCTTGAGTATGAGTTGTCCGATCTGGAAAAGTTGAGTTCTGACCCGCTTGTTGAAGGCTCTATACATCCTTTGTTTATGGCACACTGCCACCATTCTCTTTTCCTCTATTATGGCCAGTTGTTCATAACAATTTCTAACCCATTCTGCATCTTTCAGCTCTGCTTCTTGGATGATCCTAAGTGAAGGGATTTCCACTTCTGCGGGTATGACCGCTTCTATACCGTATACAAGGAGGTATGGGGTTGCCCCAGTGGAAGTTTGGGTCATTGTTCTGTATCCCAACAAAGCGCTGTTCTTGCCAATTCTTGTAGTTGTCGACCATTTTTCTCAGGATTCTTTTGATGTTCTTGTTGGCAGCCTCTATGGCTCCATTCATCTATGGCCGATAGGCAGTAGAGTTTCTGTGAGTGATTTTGAATTGCTCACAGATATCTTTCATCAAATGGCTGTTTAGATTGGCACCATTGTCTGTGATGATGGATTTCGGCACACCGAAACGATATAGCAGATTGTTTTTGACGAAGTCCGCCACAACTTTCTTGGTCACTGATTTTTGGGAAGTTGCCTCCACCCATTTAGTGAAGTAATCTATGGCGACTAAGATGAAACGATGTCCGTTGGTGGCCGAAGGCTCGATGGGTCCTATGACATCCATTCCCCATGCCACGAAAGGCCAGGGCGAGCTCATTACGTGTAATTTTGTGGGTGGAACCTTGATCAGATCCCCTTGTATCTGACACTAACGACATTTTTGCACGAATTTGCAGGAGTCATGCTGTTACACCTCGCACTTTCAAAGCATGAGCGTGCCACATACTTCACCGTATTAATGGAGTGTCGGAGACGTCCCATGAAGTTTTGGGAGGTACAAGCCATGGGAAGTACGTAACAATGAAGCACGGGATGAATTACAATCTCGTAAGTCATAACCGGGAAGGACGACCTTAGAACCAAAGGACATGACCATTATCAAGTATGATTAATGATAAATACCATGTATGGAGAGTTTCGTAAGATTCCGGGACCAAGCAAATCGAAAAAAATAAGTTTGTCGAAAATTTGAAAAAATCTGATAGAACTTTAGGTCAACTTTGGAGGGGTATATCTCTAGGTATATTAAGAGTTTTAAGATGTTTCAAAATCCTAAAATGATGTTCGTCGAGTCTAGTCTCCAACGCAACAAACCGCTCGACAAAACGATATCGGAGTAAGGAGTTATGGCCATTTTAAGATGACCCTCCAAACTGCCAAATGGCTTCCGCGGGTCCCACTTGGGAAAGTCGATTCCACCGACTTTTAAGGGGTATATAAACCCATCAACCCCATTTTTTAAGCATTTACACTCCCATGAGTTCTAGAAATCTCCTAACACATCCCCCAAACATTTATAGCCCATTAAATCAAGAATTTAACAAGATTACACCAAACTAGTCCATGAAAGGTGATTGTTCTTGCTTCTACTTGATGTTGTGGTAAGTTTGGTCTTGAATAAAGTTGGTGTGGCTAAATTTCTTCAATTATAAGGTATGTTCTTCATCCTATCTCTTATTCTGAGTTGATTTGAAGGTTTAGCAAGTCTTAAAAGTGAAAATAGTTATGGAGGAAAGGTCATAAAGTGTTGTGTTGTAGTTGTTGTGTTATGGACTGTTTTGAGCATGTTGTGGCCGTAAGGTTGGGCTGATTTACATGTATATGGATAGTATCTAATGTTGTTGGTGTGTTGGTGAGATTACGCTCCTTGATTGGGAAGAAAAGAAGTGTATATTGTTGTTGTATGTTGAAAAACATCGTGTGGGATGTTTTATGGAATATTTTGGTATTGATGATGATGTTGTTGATATTAGGATTGCTATTGTTGTTGTTTTGTTGGTATTGTGATTTCAGGCTAGGGATATAAACAGGAGAGATGTTGCCGAATTTCGACAGATTTTAAAAGGAATTAATTTGAGGGCTTAAGACAAGCATATGACGACAAGCCAAACAATAATACAAATTCTCTTGAATGTAGATTGACAAGCTTGGGAAGATAAGCATTAAATAGTTAAGGTTAAGGCGACAGAAACGGTATGTTAAGGCTAGTCTCTTTTTTTCAAAAGGCATGATTCCTATGTTATGATTCCATGCATATTTTTCATAACCTTCTTACTTCCAGAGTTAGAAGTTCATGATTCTTAAAAGCTTCTTATGATGCTAAAGATGAGATGTTTTATATGATGAACATGATGATGATGATTTTAATTCTATAAATTCCAAAGCTTATGATTTTAATGCTATTATGAGATTATTGAGCTTATTTCATGATTTTCTCGATTTTATTCATTGTTGTTGATCTCACCTCATAATACTTGTTCCTTTGAGGTGAGATATAGCGATGATGATAATTTCATTTCTAATGCTATCCAAGTTCATCGTTATTGATACTCTCACGACACTATTGATCTCATCTTACTATAGTTGATCCCCTACGAAAAGATATGGTGGTAATGATAATGATGATGATGATGTGCCTTATTTAGGTACTCTTTTATATGCATATATGTAGTCATGGTGACACCGAGTCCAGTAAGGGCCGAGTACAGATACTATCGAGTCTCGAAAGGGCCGGGTACGGATATGACCGAGTCCCGAAAGGGCTGGGTACGGATATGATCGAGTCCCGAAAGGGCCGGGTACGGATACCACCGAGTCCCGAAAGGGAAGGGTACGGATAATACCGAGCCTATATGGCCAGGTATGATGTTGTATTGTACTGTAAGTTATTGCATATGTAAGCATGTGGATGTAAGAAGTGTTTCTTCTAGAAAAGGGTAAATAAGTATGAAGAATGTTTTAAAATGTATTATGAGATATAAACGATTCTTTTATCTTATGCTATTCTTCGTGCTTTAATCATTTTATTATTCATGCCTTATATACTCAGTACATTATTCGTACTGACGTCCCTTCTTGTAGACGCTGCGTTCATGCCCGCAGGTAGGCGAACCTAATCCGTAGGTGCTTTATCAGCGGATTCTCAGGTGCACTTCACTTACTTCAGAGCTGCCATCTATTTGATACTGGTCCTGATGGACACAAGAATTCTATCTAGAGGCTCGTAGACATGTGTATACAGTTGGACGTTTCATAACCCCACAGGTTCATATTGTTGTACAATATTTTAGTAGCCTTGTCGAGTGGTGACGATGGGCATAATTGTTGAAGATTATATAGAGATGTTCCATTATACTATGATATATGTCCTTACAGATTATGATATCCATAAGCTATCTTTATGGTCCACCTAGAAATGACTATGAGATGTATGTTTAGAGGTGCTCGGTGTGTTAGCTCTGGGTGCCCGTCATGGCCTTCCGATTAGGCCGTGACACATGCTCCATGGTAATCCAATAATATCCCGTCCCCAAGATTTTCTTAGCAAGAACAAATCCATTCATGTGGGATCCTCATGCCCCTGCGTGTACTTCGCATAGCAATTTTGTGGCCTCTTTGGCATCCACACATCTGAGCAACCAGAGGTTAGGGGTTCTTTTGTATAGTACTTCCTTGTTCAAGAAGAAAACATTGGCTAATATTCTAATGGTCTTCTTTTGACTTGCTGAACTCTCTGGGAGATACTCCCTTTTTTCCAGGTAAGCCTTAATGTCAACGTACATGGTTGGCCATCTGGTTTGGCCTCTACGTGGGCGCAATGAGCCTGATCTGCACTCAGTGTGATCTCTAATGGATCAATGTGGGTACTCTCAGGTTGCTAGATCATATACGCTATTAAGGCCAATGCATATGCAAACTCATTCTGGGCCCTTGGAGTATGCTTGAAGTCAATACTCTTGAATCTCCCACGCAATCTTTGTACTAGATTCACATATGGAAGTATCTTATCATTTTTGGTTGCCCAATTTCCTTTTACTTGATTTATGAGCAAATCGGAGTCCCCGATTACCAGTAATCCTGTATGTTCATGTCTAGCGCCGTCTTGAGGCCTAGGATACATGCTTCGTATTCCGTCATGTGGTCGGTATATATGAAATTAAGTTTTGCGGCTATCGGATAGTGTTGCCCTGTCTCCGATATCAATACCGCTCCAATGCCTGATCCTTTATAGTTGACTACTCCATCAAAGAACAGTCTCCAGCTCGAATATGGTTTCATCACCTCTTCTTCCATGGCCATCACTTCCTCTTCGGGGAAGAAAGTCTCCAGCTAGGGCTTGACCCTTGATTACCTTTTGCGCTACGTACACGATGTAAAATTCTCTTAGCAGCATTTGCCATTTAGCCAATTTTCCCACGGGCATTGGTTACCGAAAAATGTATCTCAGCGGATCCATTCTGGATATGATGTGAGTTGTAAATACCGATAGGTAGTGTCTTAGTTTTTGGGAAATCCAAGTCAAAGCACAATAGGTCTTATCCACGAGCGTATACTGCACTTTGTAGGGGGTGAACTTCTTATTCAAATAGTAGATGGCATGTTCCTTTATGCCCTCTTCATCATGCTAGGCGAGCATGCACCAGAACGTCTTCTCTGATACTGACAAATACAATAACAGAGGACTCCCTGGCCTGGGTGGTACCAATACAGGAGGATTGAAGAGATATCTCTTGATTCTGTCAAATGCCTCTTGGCATTCCTCTGTCCAATTTGTGGGAGCGTCCTTCTTGAGCAGCTTAAGGATTGGCTCTATAATCACAGTTGACTAGGCTATGAATCGTCCAATATAGTTCAACCTTCCCAGGAAGCTGATGACTTCATTCTTGGTTTTGGGAGGTGGTAGCTCCTGAATTGCTTTAATCTTGGTAGGGTCTAGTTCAATGCCTCTACAGCTGACTATGAATCCCAGCAATTTACCTGCAGGCTCTCCAACGCGCACTTTGCAGGGTTTAGCTTTAGATTGAATTTGCGAAGTCTATCGAAGAACTTACGCAAATGCACAGTATGCTCTGAGCTTTCCCTTGATTTTATGATGACATTGTCCACATAGACTTCAATCTCTCGATGCATCATATCATAAAACAAGGTAGTCATAGCTCTCATGTATGTGGCGCTGGTATTTTTTAGCCGAACGGCATCACCCGGTAATGATAGACTCCCTAAGGAGTGATCAAGGCTGTCTTTTCAGCGTCTTCTTCTCTTATGAGTATTTGATGTACCTGGCGAAACAATCCACGAATGACTGCAGCTCATACTTGGCACAGTTGTCTATTAGAATGTGGATGTTTGGGAGTGGAAAGTTGTCTTTTGAACTAGCCCGGTTGAGATCTCAATAGTCCACACAGATTCGGATCTTTTTGTCCTTTTTTGGTATTCGCACTATATTGGCCACACCAGTAGGGTAGGACATCACCTCCATTATTCCAGACTCAATTTGTTTCTCCACTTCGTCCTTTATCTTGATACTCATGTCAGGCTTAAATGTCCGGGTCTTTTGCTTAACCGAAGTGAAGCCTTCCTTAATGGACAATACGTGGGCCACTATTTCAGTGCTCAAACCTGGCATATCGGTGTATGACTAGGAAAAGATATCCACATACTCTTTTAACAGAGCTATGAGCTCTTCTTTTTGTGGAGCTCCCAAATGAGCGTTGATTCGTATCTCCTTGACATCTCTTTCGTCACCGAGGTTGCTCACCTCAGTTTCATCCATATTTGGCTTCTCCTTTTCTTCTAATTCTTCCAATTCTTCTACCAGTCCCTCTGGCATCATTGTCGACTCATCGTACTCCTCGTATTCCTGTTGTCTGTTTTCCTCGTTCGTTTCTTGACATGTCATGACATTTTAAGTTGTTTTATTATGGTTAATACTGAAAAAGGCGAGGCAAAGTAAAGTTAGGTTTATTATTGTTCGTTACGTGTAATCAATTAGAAAAACCTTCATTTTTTATTATCTGATAAAGATAGCAGTTTTATGTAGACCGAGGCTTTTCATTAATTCAAGAACAATTTACTACAACTGTGGTCCTGGTCCGAAACAACATCGGACCATTTCCATATTTTAAAAATTACGAAGTAATTTAGAAAAGGAGATCATTCGGGCCTTAGCCGATGTCGCCGCTTTTAGCAAAATGTTTTAAGGAAGATCCATCTCTCTACCGAGGAGCTAAGAGGAGGTGGACGTCTAATTGTTCAGGCGCTCTCTTGACCTCAGACTGCGTATGTTGGGTGTCTTCTTACTTTCTTCAATGACCTCGTAGCATCCCTCTTCTTGGAACAACAACTTGAGACTCCCATCCAGTTCTTCTTTATTCAACATCGACATCTTTCTAGGGAATGACTGGTACAGACCCGAAATTGGATAGAGTAAGTTCCTTGTTCTGGGCTCTCTCTTTATTTCCCTTGTGAGCTCATCTTTTCTAGGCTTATACCCTAGACCGAAGTGGTAATTTTCCTTTGGGATTGGAACAGGCTCTGCTATCCCTGCGAGGTCCCTTCCTAGACCCTTTCCTATTTCAAAACCACTCCTCAACATAGTGGAGGCAATAATTCTGTAGACTGCTGGCATAGGCTTATCAACCTCTTCCTCCGCATGAGTGGCCACAACGTATTCCACTATATGAAAGTTTGGTAAGTGAGGGCTTCCTTCGATCATAGGAACGATGTTGTAAGGATACTTCTGAACATCCTTCTCAGCTGCCACCACAATTTCCCATCCTTTCCATTAAAATTTTATGGCTTGGTGCAGAGTTGAAGGGATTGCGCAAGCTGAGTGTATCCAGGGTCTTCCCGAGAGAATATTGTAGTTGAAAGTGATTGCCATGACCTGAAATTCTACTGTGCAAGTGGCAGGTCCAACCTGGATCTGTAGGTCTATCTCTCCATGGGAATCACTTGCAGACCCATCAAATCTCCCGATGTTTATTCCACTTTGGAGAATCCTGCCAACGTCGCAGCCAAGCTGCGTCAATGTGGTGACAGAGCAAATGTTGAGGCCTGATCCATTGTCCACCACCACCCTCTCTATTGCCTTACTATGGCATTCCATGGTGATGTTAAGGGCTCTGTTGTGAGTGGTTCCTTCTACTGGCAAATCCTCTTTTGAGAAGCAGATTTTGTGTTCTTCGATGATATGGGCTGCCAGTCCAGCTAAATCTTTGCTGCTTGTACTAGCTGGCACGTGTGCATCATCCAACACTCTCATGAGAGCCTGCCTGTGTGATGGGGATCTGGCTAGTAAGGACAACACCGATATTTGTGACGGTGTTTTCTTTAAGTGCTCAATGATGGAGTAGTCTCTTGGCTGCATGCGCCTCCAAAAATCCTCAGCTTCTCCTTCAATTATTTCCCTCTTTTGGGTGGTTTCTTTCCTTATAGCATTTTGAGCTAACTCTTCAGGAGTGTAACACCTCCCTGAGCGGGTCATGCCCTGAGTCATGGCTGTTTGCATAGTGATTGGCGTTTTGGGCGTGGGATGAATTTGTTGTGCCGCCTGTGCTACCACAGGCGCTGGAATCAAGGTTCTGAACCTTGATGTTACTTTTGTGGCCCCTGGTGCAGTGACCAGAACCTCGAAATTTGGATGCTCCTAGAGCGTGAGGAAGGCTACTGTGTGTTCTAGGGATTCGACTGCTCTGGGAATTAATGCTCTGCAAGCTTCCCAGTCTTAATTCTTCTCAATCATGTGAACTCTGTTGTTTCCATGGTTAGGTAACGGATTTGTGCTCATATTGGGAGCTGCGGTTTCTAAAACGATTTCCCTCTTGTCAACCAGATCTTGGATTTTATGCTTGAGATTTATACAGTCCTCTGTGTTGTGCCCATTTCCACTTGAATGGCAGGCACAAGTCTGATCAGCCCTGTAGAATCTGTTCCCCGACTGTGCTGGTTTTGGTGGGACCTTCTAAATTAAGCCTACGGCCAATAGCATTTCGAAGAGCAGAGCCCTAGGCTCGAAGAGCGTGGTGAATTCCCTTACTGGCCTCTTCTCGAAAGCAGGACGTGGAGCATAGTCTGTTGGGGGTAACGGTGGATTTTGGTAATTCTAGGGCGATTGATATTCTTGTGGTGGGTTATTTTGGTGGTAATTTTGTTAAGGTGGTGCTTAGTATGTAGGAGCGAGCACACGGACACTAGGTGGAGCCGTGTAAGTTGGTATAGTGGTGGTGAAGCTTTGTTGTGCGTAATACACATGCATTGGATAATTTATGAGGGGTGTAGTTATATGGGTGGATTGTGGTTCTTTTGGGCTTGGATTTGGAATGTGAGATATGCTTGCCACGTCCTCTCTCTTCTTGTGGAAGATTCCTGCAGTAGCTTGTCCAGATGCCTTGTTGAAGACATTAACTATTTTCCCGGATTTGAGACCATCTTCTATAGCTTCTCCCATTTTGACTAATTTAGCAAACGGTCTTCCAGCCATGGACAGCATTCTGTTGTAAAAATCAGGCTCCTGGGATCTGATGAACACAGAGACTAGTTCTCCTTCACACATTGGAGGCTGCACACGGGCTGCCTCGGCCCTCCACCTGCTGGTAAACTCTCAGCAGTTTTCTGTGGATTTCTGCTTGACCTTTTTAAGATAATAGCGGTCTGGTACTGTTTCGACATTAAAGCAAAAAAATTCCATGAAGGATTCTGCCATGTCCTCCCAGGTGTGCTACTGATGCATATCTTAAATTGCGAACCATTCAGCGGCTTTTCTAGTCAGGCTACGACTGAATAGTCGCATGATTAGAGGTTTATTTTTCTTTACTCCGACTAATTGGTCGCAGTAGGATCGGAGGTGTGCTTTGGGATTCCCTGCCCCATTGAAATCTCCAATTTTTGGATCTTGAACCCTTCTGGTAGGTCCAGGTCCGGATGCATGCACAAGTTATCGTATCTTAATCATGTAGCCTTTCTTGCAGACCGGTTGAATTTTTCAGTAATTCCTCCATCTTCTTCTCCATATCGCTTTCCCGCTTATCCTGTTCGGCTCTCCAGGCCCTTTCTATTTCTTCATAATGGTCTAGCTCTTTATACCCTGAGGAGTATTCGCTGGGGATGTTGGGAGGGAAGAATGAGACCTAGTGGGTGGTATGGTTGAGCGGGGCAGTGGTGGTCTACCCAGTTGGTGGAGCTGGAGCACATAACTTGCTTGCCGGATTAATGAGAACAGGATGAGGAACCTGGTAAGAAGGGACTGAGTGAGTGGTCCCTGGGATTTGAGTGTAATTTGTTGGCGGAGGATTGCGGTAAGAAGGACCAACGTGATTTAGGTTAGTGGAGCTTAGTAGAGGTGGGATGGTTCCTGGTGGATATATAAGGAAATGATCGAGCATTGGTGAGCTCAGGGAAGGGAATGGAGGGGGAGGCCTTCTTTCCTCTGTCGAGGCGTCCTTACCCGTATTTGTTGCCTCATTCCTAGCTATCTTTTCGTGGAGTACCGTAATGGCAGTCAGTAATGTTGCAATCACATCTTCTTGAGATGATACCTCTTGTAGGTCTTGGGCATCTCCATCACGGAGAGTAAGCTCAGTTCCGTTCTCGGGGTACCAGTCATCTTCTCTTTGCCTTTGTCTGCGAAGGATGCTAACGTGGCTTTGGATCTTATGAAGTATGATAGCTTTCAGTACTACGTTAATCAGCCTCGTTCTGTAAGACAAGAATAACTCAACGGTAGATAAAGTTAGTTTCTTGACATAAAGTATAAAAGCAAGATATCACATATTGATATGCACATAGCATATAAAGTCATATATTAAGCTTGAACACTTTTGATCCTTTGTTATAAAGGTTCAGATGTTTATGGGCTTTTGATGTTTAGGTGGATCTTGGTCCAATGGGCTTTATGGCTGACTTACTCTGGCAAACCCTTCCTTGTTATAGAAGTTTGAACAAATGTGGGAGGAGGGGAGGATTGTAATTTATATTATATAGGGGTCGAGTCTTATGTAGACAGCCTACGTATCCCACCAGGGGAAATCAAGCACTATCATAGTTCATTTTACAAAAGAAGGATATTTATTTATTCCTAAATATCCTTTAAGCCAAACCTAGCTTAAGACATCCCAAACCAGGCCCGGCTAGGGATTCCCGCGTATCCCTCTATAGAGACGTCATATCGGCGCAGTTCCTTATAATATTTATGGGGGAGAGGGGGTAACTTTTTATGCGCAAAAATGGGTGGTAACTTTGTATGTGCGAAAATAGGGACACCTAATATCTTCCCAAAAACACAGTTTCGCGAGTCGTTGTGCTTACGAACTCAGTCTCTCATCCTTCTTCCATCTCAGTACTGGGGTGGTAAGATGACCAAGATCTCTCCTGTACTGATCTTGTGTTCAAGTTCGAGTTTGAACACGTGGCACTCTTCTATGTTGTGCCCCATAGCTCCTGTATGACACAAGCAAAACTTGTTCCTGTTGGGCCTTAATGGCGCGGGCTCATGGGCAGGCTCCACAGGTCTAATCTTCCTCAAACTAGCCAAAGTTGAGAATATGCGGGCGTACGATTCCTCAAAGATCGTGAAATCGTACCGCCAGACTGAGTACCAGTAGTGACTCCTTCTCCAGGGATAAGGAGGTCATGAACTAGTAAGGTTTGTGGCCCCCACAAAGTTCCAATGGTCCTATCATCAATCAGACTGCAAATTCTTCTTCTTAACCCTAGACAATTATTTAGGGCATGACCAGCCTAGTTGCGGTGGAACAGGTACCTTTTGTATGCGTACACCAACTCGGGCGGCGGTAGCCTAGCCATAGTGGTGCAAGGCACTCCTGTGGCAACCATCCTTTCATACACTTCCTTACAGGCGACAGGCCGTGGGGCCACTCTGAATGGGGAGGAGTGGGCTTTAAAGCCTATTCCCCACCAAGCAAGTTTAAAAGGACCTACTCTTCCAACATCTTCTAATGGCATGGTGGAGGTCGCAGGTACTAGCATAGGTGAGGGTGCATAAAAGTCAGATCCCTTGTTGGTTGGGGCATAATAATCAGATTTCTCATTGGCATCATTCTCCTCCTCTGCAAACTCAAGAAACATTCTAAATGGTTCTTCTTCCCCCTCAGCCTCTATGTCAATAGGCTCTACTTCCTCCTCCTCCATGATCTGAGGCTCTCCCTCTTCCGGTTCTTCTTTCACGATGGGTTCAGAGGCTTCCTGTTAGGGCTCTGACTCCTCTTGCGGGTCTGACCCTGATACCTAACAATCTGATCCGGCTCCTTGGCTTTCATTCCTTCCTCCTGGAGTCCCTTCTCTAGGAGTCATGGGCCTCCTCTCTGAAGGTATTGTTACACCTCTCGTTTTCGTTGTGGTAGAACCTATGGTTTCCTAGCCCGGTACAACCGAGCCCGAGTTTGGAGGTAGAAAGTTTCCTACCCCGTGTCCAAGGGTACCAGCAGGTATTCCTGGCAATGTGTAGGATTAGAAGTTGAGTGAATCGAATCGACGCAATTTGAGCTGAATCTAAGAAAATCTATAGACACCAGTCATCGTCGACGGGTCATCGACATGGTCCATGGACCGTCGATGTGCGGCGTCAACAGTGTTTCGCAGCCTTGCATAGGCAGACACAGGTCAACGGAGCAATTCGACGAACTGTCGACACGTAAACGGGTCGTCGACCAGCTCGTCAAACCGGACCGTTGTAGCCTTTTTAATTCCAAGTATAAATATAGGAGCCACGACCTTATTTCTCATTTTCCTCCATTCCAAATCAGAAAAACCCTAATGTTTTCACTCCCAATATTTCCTATCATAATAGTGGAGATTTGGTAAGATCCGAGCCCTATAAAACCCGAGCTTGTGAAGAAGGTTACTTCTAGGGTTTCTTCAAGGTTGTGAAGCTTAGGGAGTTGGAGTTGAAGTGATTCTTGGGATCTTAGACCCCTCAAGGTATGTAAATGATTTCTACCCTTATATTTAAGTTGATTATCAAGAGTTTTAGTGATTTTAAGTAAAGAAAGGGTATTTGTGGGAGTGGTAAGTTGATGAAGGGCAACGTGGTGACTTGAGGTTATTCTAAGAGATGATATGGGATAAATTTGACTATATATTTATATATAAGTGTTGTCTTTGCTATTGTGGTTGATGTTGGATCAATTGTAAAGTTGAATAGTTGTTGAGCTTACAAGGAAAATATTGTCTACAAATCGTTAAGCTCTATATGCATCTAAAGGAGGTTAGTAAGTGAAGTAAATAGTCTAATGAAGGTCTATGTTATCTTAATTGTAGACTTACGAGTTCCAGAGGTAGAAGTTGGACGATTAGGTAAACTCCAAGGTATGTTAATGCTATCCTTTCTTTCCTTTGGCATGATCCTATAATATGAGCCAACGAGCGAGTAAGCGAGCTTTCATATTACTCTACCCTTAGAATGACTAGGAGTACTTCAGTCTTTGATGTTCATGTACCCCGTTTATGATGATTCCTTTTGTTCATGGGTCTAGGTGTAGATATCCAGTTTTATGTAGACAGTTTATTTATGCATTACATTTGTTATATATCCATGTACATTGACCCGTGACCAGAAAGGGTTATATACGCGAATATTATATATATATATATATATATATATATATATATATATATATCTGTGTGTGGGGGGGGGGGGTATGAAAAGAGAGATAGGCGTTATATAGGCATTACCACCTGATCAGCTGGTGCACATTGATAATGATATTGATGATATCGATTATGGCCGTAGAGGAGCCGACATGATATGATGAGATGCCATAGAGGCTTTACAGGCGTTATACACGCACATATATCAGGCGTTATACACACACATATACCTAGATGTATGACCTTCATTGATAGGCATGAGCATGCATATTATGAGCCCACAGTGGCATCACGGTTATATAGATTCATACAGGTACATACAGATACTAGTTCACAAAAGTACATGCAAATAGTTATTTCAGCTTATGCGTTCAGATCTTATTCATGATTCTTATATATATATATGTGTGTTGTTCTTATGCTTTACATACTCAGTATATTATCCATACTAACTCCCCGTTGCTCGGGGGGCTGCGTTCATGCCCACAGGTACAGGTAGACAGACATGTGGTCCAGCTCGGTAGGACCTCTAGATCTAGCAGTGGTCAGTACGCTCCATTTGATCCGGAGCTGCAGTCAGTTTTGGTATGCCACCGTTTTGAGATGTGTATGCATACGGGTATGACGGGGCCCTGTCCCGTCCTTTCTACAACTTTTATTCCAGTAGAGATCTGTAGACAAATGTATGTACTAGTCAGATGATGTAGCCTTATCGGCTTCTATTCTTTTGTGTACATTATATGTAGCAGCCTAACTGGCTTGCACTGTTCTTCCTGCATGTTTATGTATATACAGATTGTTCAGAGTTCACGATGTCGCCTAATTATGGGATCAGTTTAAGTCATTTTATGGTTCATTGATGTTCAGTAAGATTCAGATATCAGTATAGGGGTGTTTGGTCACTAGAGGTCAGACACTCGTCACGACTCACCGGTTTGGGTCGTGACAGAAGTGGTATCAGAGCTGTTCCATCCTAGGGTTGTCTACAAACCGTGTCTAGTAGAGTCTTGTTTATGGGTGTGTTGTGCACCACACTTATAAACAGGAGGCTACGGGACATTTAGGATGATATCATTCTTTCTCTCTTAGATTGTGCGATAGATCCCTGTGTTAAGCGTTCGCTTTCTGATAAATTATTCTGATTTCAGCGATGCCCCGCAAGAAAGCTACAGCTGCCCAGAAGGGCAAGAGAGCGGCCGGTGAGTCCACTAGCCGCACATGGCCAGCTACGAGGGCCCAGGATGAGATTCAGAGTGAGGGGTCGTCTGAGACATCGCATACCCCGCCTCCAGCACCTGCCTCAGTTCCTCAGCCGGATGTACCGGGCCAGGATGTGCGGGATGCTGTGTAGTTATTGACTAGATTAGTAGCTGCCCAGGCTCAGTGGCAGGGAGTCAGTGTTGACCAAGCAAATAGGGCCGGTAGTTCGAGAGTTAAGGCCTTCCTTGGGTTAGGCCCTCCAGAGTTTTCTGTGGTAAAGCAAAATATGTGCCCTCAGGATTTCATTGATGGTATGCAGAGGACCTTGAGGGTTATGCATGCGGATGAGGTCGAGTCAGTGGAGTTGGCTTCATATAGGCTTCGTGATATTGCAGTACAGTGGTATCAGACTTGGGAGTTATCTAGGAGAGAGAATGCCCCTTCAGCTGTGTTGCGAGAGTTCTCAGATGCTTTTCTTCGCCATTATTTACCTCCAGAGGTCCGACAGGCCCGAGCAGACAGGTTCCTATGTATTGAGCAGAGCAGTATGAATGTTCAAGAGTATTGTGTACACTTCGATTCCTTGGCTAGATATGCCCAGCCATGGTGATTGAGATGGAGGATAGAGTTCATCGCTTTGTGGCTGGTCTAGGGCCACACTTGATAGATGAGTGTACGACTACTGCACTACAGCCAAGCATGGATATCTCCCGTATACAGGCGTATACACAGAATTTGGAGGATCGTAAACGCCATCGGTGGATAGAGCGTGAGCATGCTGGGGTCGTGGTAAGAGGGCTAGATCTTTTGATATGGTTGGTGAGTTCAGGGGAGGACAGAGACAGTAGCATTCCAGATATTCTTATAAGCCGGCAGGGAGTGCACCTTCACAATTTTCAGGCCCTAGGTTTGATCAACCTTCTTATTCCAAAGCGGGCCAGAGTTTTAGAGCATCAGGCTCTCAATACTGACCAGAGTCAGGCCAGGTGAGGCCACCATTGCTGCGGTGTGCTTAGTGTGGTAGGATACACGCTGGGCAGTGTAGATTGAGGTTGGATGGTTTCTACGCTTGTAGGCAGCCAGGCCACAAGATGAGGGAGTGCCCGATGAGCTTTGGTACAAGTATGGTTCAGCCTACAGGGTCTGTGGCTGGCTCTTCTTCTGCAGTGCGCCCTTCAGGGCGAGGTAGAGGGAGGAGTGGAGCATTCGGCTGGAGCGGTCCTCAGCACCGCGTGTATGCATTGGCTGGTAGACAGGACCGTGAGACGTCTCCTGATATTGTTACATGTATATTATCAGTTTCCTCTCATTATGTTTATGCACTGATTGATCTAGGTTCCATTTTATCACATGTTATGCCCTTTGTTACCGGCATGTTTGGGATAGAGCCTGAGTTGATTAAACCTTTTGAGGTGTCTACTCCAGTTGGTGATCCGGTTATAGCTAGGCGAGTATACCAGGATTGTGTTGTTATAGTTTGTGACCGCCACACCGTAGCAGATTTGATTGAGTTAGATATGATTGATTTTGATGTTATTATGGGCATGGACTGGTTGGCTTCTTGTTATGCTAATGTTGATTGTAGAGCAAAGATGGTTCGATTCCAGTTTCCAGGCGAGCCAGTAAGTTTATTTCCTACCTTAAGGCAGAGAAAATGATAAGAAAAGGGTATATTTTTCACCTAGTTCGAGTTCAAGATGTGCAAGTATAGTCGCCGACTCTTCAGTCTGTTCCTGTGGTTAATAAGTTCCCAGAAGTGTTTCCAGACGATCTTCCAGGCATTCCCCTAGAGAGGGAGATTGATTTCTGTCACGATCCGACTCGGGGCCGCGACGAGCACCCGGTGCTAGCCCACCCGGGCACCCTCTTAGCTTACTCTTATGCTTACATCTAGGTGAGCCACATAATTATACATGCATTTCCATTCATTCGTCAACTAGTCCCATTTGGACAACAGCACATTTATATCATCATAGGCATCTATGCCACATCAATGTACATGGGCCAACGTGGCCGACAAAATGATATACAAAACATAGGCCGACAAGGCCAAACACATCTACCCACACACACATGTCTACGAGCCTCTAAGAGTATAACATATCACATTAGTGGGATAGGACCCCGCTATGCCCATAATTATATACACAAAAGAATGAGTACCCAAAAGATATGGCTCCGAAGGAAATTGAGTTCTCTATGTAATCTCCGAATAGGCAGCTATGGATCAAGTCTGTCTCCCTGTGCACCTGCGGGCATGACGCAGCGTCCACAAACAAAAGGACGTCAGTACGAAGAATGTACTGAGTATGTAAAGCATGAGCAACATAAAAAAAATAAGCATCATGAACAACATATGAAATAGCATAGGAGGGGGGACACAATAATATCATCGTCATAGCGCTTACCTGCCTTTCGTAGGACTTTCCATTTTTCATACGTATTTATACACCTACGTCATCATCCGTATTCCATAATAGTACTCGTACCATACTTGTGCTCATATTCGTATACATGTCCTTATTCGTATTCTTATACATAGTCTTATCACATTCATGTTCATATTATATACATAGTCATTTCATATACATGGTATTTACATAGCATACCCGACCCCATAGGATCGGTGTTTCATACATACTTGGCCAACCAAGGCTCAAGGTTAGTCATACCTGGCCCTACCAAGGCTTCAGGGTTATCCGTACCATCTGCAGAGGTGTGCGCGCGTTTCGTAATCGTATACATACTTTATACATATTCATATACATATATCCTACCCGGCGTTATAAGCTCGAGGTGTCATTATAGCCCTTCATAGGCACATGTAAGTATAATAGCCCGTAGTCACCTTTAGCATCATTATTATTATCATCGTCATCACTATCATCATCATTTTCGCTACGTCTATATCTTATGCTTACTCGTCATATGGGGTGCGTAGTACAATCGTAGCACATATCGAGGATCGTGAGCTTATGAGCTCGGAGTGTCAATCGTTTGAATACAACATACTCATATAGAGGATTTAAGAGTTTGGCCAAGGAACCATGCCTTATGAAAGAAGGGTTAGCCTTACATACCTTTTCGTCGGACTATTCTACACTTGCACGCTTCCTTCCAATGCTAGCGTCTATACCTTCATTAATATCATAACGATGGCCATTAGTCATTCACATTATCCACATTATCTAGATTCCTTAATTTGCCTCTAATTCACCCATATTCATGGTCATAACATCCAACTTCGTCCGTTCGTCTAAAGTGTCTAGTTCATGATCTTAGTACCATTTATAATGCATTCATATCACAACACGACAACATTCATGATTCAATTCAAATTATTCCTCAAAATGTCACTATTCATCAGTCATGACCTACTTGACCATATTTTCTACAATCCATGTATTTCAACTCTTCAATACCTTAAATATCATGTAAAAATCATGAATCTTACCTTAGAAGTTGTAGGAACAAGCTTTGATTAATAATACTCCACTTTGAGCAAAACCCTAGTTTTTCTCCATTTGGATTTCTTGACCTAGATGATCTTTGATGATGTTCTTACTCTTGATTCACTTTGTTTTATGTTGTTGATCCTTAAATATCCTTGAAAACTTGTATAATAAATGTAGAGAGAGGTTTTAGAGAGAAGTGGTGTAATGTTGTAATGAAATAAAATAAGTGTTAGTTCCCTTATTTAATGAATTACAAAAATCTGTGCTGGGTGAACAGTGGTCGTCCATGGAGGTTTACGGTCCGTATTCCACTTTACGGACCATCCCTCGTGGTCGTCTTTAACCATTTCCAGAACCAGAAACTTTGGCTGCATGCATGGTAATTTACGACCATGGTTTACGGGTCGTAAATCACTTTACGGTCCGTCCTCCAGGTCGTATTTTACCATTTCTCGACTGGCAGAAAGTTGAAGCCTTGCATGGCAGATTATGACCTGCTAGTTTACGGACCGTATACCAGTTTACAGTCCGTCCTAGCACTTTACGACCACTGGGCAGTTGCAATTCTGCAACTTCCCATATTTCTTAGACTTCTCATTTTAATCACCCACGTCCATGCACATGCATTGCTCACCTTATATCTCATCTTAACTTAGCCAACTTTCTCATCTCACATCGGATACCTTCGAAATCTCGCCCAAGGTCATCAAACGTTGTTTCTTGCTCATAGGCCTCATGCACTCATACTTATCACTAGTTCGTTCACTTACGTACCAACAGAAATTTTTTCCGAGGTTTAACATTCTCCCCCCCTTAAGAACATTCGTCCCCGAATGTTAAAGTGCTCGGGAGTTCCACAAAATTTCGCCAGAGTTCCCCTTATAATATGGCGCTACCATCCTGCCACAACAACCCATAATATCGATGCCACACAGGGCCACAACATAAAAACATAAAAATTTTGGCCACACATGACCCAAAAGCATAAAAGGAAATATACATACCTTATGATCTTGACGTCTCATCTTGGGCTTCTTCCAAGGACTGAAATAAATGTGGGTAATTGGATCGCATACTTTCTTCTGCTTCCCATGTCATCTCCTCTCATTTACTGCTTCTCCATAGAACCTTAACCGAGGCCACCTCTTTGTTTCTAAGCCTCCGTACTTGCTTGTCTAATATGGCAATGAGTACCTCTTCATAAGTCAATTTCTCTGTCACTTGCACATCATTTACTGGGACGATCCTAGTGGGATCTCCAACACATTTTCGAAGCATCGAGACATGAAATACTGGATGGACTGACTCCAATTCCGGAGGTAGATCTAACTCATAGGCCACTTTGCCTATTTTGCGCATAATCTCATATGGTCCAATATACCGGGGACAAAGCTTCCCCTTTTTGCCAAATCTCATAACGCCTTTCATTGGCGACACTTTCAAGAATACCCAATCCTTCACTTTGAACTCCAAGTCTCTTCGACGATTATCCACATAGGATTTCTGACGACTTTGGGCTGCTAACAACCGATCTTGTATAAGCTGGACCTTCTCTATAGCTTGCTGGACCAAGTCTGGCCCTATCAATTTAGTTTCTCCGGTTTCAAACCACCCAATTGGGGATCTACACTTTCGCCCATATAAAGCTTCATATGGTGCCATTTGAATGCTGGAATGATAACTATTATTGTAAGCAAATTCAATGACTGGCAAATGATCATCCCAATTCCCTCCAAAATCTATCATACATGCTCGTAACATATCCTCAAGAGTCTGAATAGTACATTCAGCTTGTCCATTGGTCTGGGGATGAACTGCCGTGCTAAGGCTAACTCGGGTCCCTAAACCCTCTTGGAAGGACCTCCAAAACTTAGCTGTAAACTGAGTCCCTCTGTCGGAGATAATAGATACCGGGACGCCATGGAGTTTTACTATCTCTTTAAGATAAAGCTTCGCATAATCTTCTACCTCATAGGTTGTCCTGGCCGGTAAGAAATGAGCTGACTTGGTGAGTCTATCCACAATCACCCATATGGAATCATACTTACGTCGAGAACGGGATAAGCCTGAAATGAAGTCCATGTTAATCACTTCCCACTTCTAAGTTGGGATTTCCATAGCTTGCAACAATCCACCCGGCTTTTGGTGTTCAATCTTCACTTGTTGGCAATTAGGACACTGAGCTACGAATTCCGCTATATCTTTCTTCATCCCATTCCACCAATATATAGACTTAAGATCATGATACATCTTCGTCGCTCCGGGGTGAACAGAATAACGGGAACTATGAGCTTCTCTCAAAATCTGGTGGCGTAAACTTGCCACATCGGGAACACATAATCTTCCTCTACATCGGAGAGCTCCGTCTCCTGAAATGTCAAATGATGACTCTTTTTTCTGAGGGAGTGTATTTCTGTACTGCATTAGCATGGGATCCTCATATTGTCACTCTTTCACTTCTGCCACTAGCGACGAGACTGCGGTATTTTGGATAGTAGCTCCGCTGCTACCTGAGTCCACTACTCGGACTCCTAGGCTAGCTAACTGTTGAAGCTCACGGGCCATCTCTTTCTTTTCTGGTCGTACATCACTTAGACTTCCCATCGACCTACGGCTAAGAGCATCAGCCACCACATTTGCCTTTCCGGGGTGGTACAGGATCTCAACATCATAGTCTTTTAGAAACTCTAGCCATCGTCGTTACCGCAAATTCAACTCTTTTTGCTTGAAGATGTATTGAAGACTCTTATGATCTGTGTAAATATCCACGTGGACACCATATAAGTAATGTCTCCATATCTTTAATGCATGGACCACCGCGGCCAATTCTAAGTCATGGGTAGGATAATTCTGCTCATGTTTCCGTAATTGCCTTGAAGCATACGCAATCACCTTGCCATGTTGTATCAACACACAGCCTAGCCCAACACCTGAAGCGTCGCAATACACAACGTATCCTTCCAATCCCTCTAGAAGTGTCAGAACTGGGGCAGAAGTCAATCGACCCTTTAACTCTTGGAAACTACGTTCGCAAGCATCTGTCCATTGAAACTTGGCTGATTTCTGTGTCAACTTTGTGAGTGGTGCAGAAATAGAGGAAAAACCATCAACGAATCTCCTGTAATAAACTGCTAAGCCCAGAAAGCTACAAACCTCTGTAGGAGTTGTGGGTCTTGGCCAAGTTTTCACGGCCTCAATCTTTTGACTATCCACTCGAATACCATCGACTGCCACAATATGCCCTAAAAAGGCCACTGAGTTCAACCAGAACTCACATTTGGAAAACTTTGCAAACAATTCTCGAGTTCGAAGAACTCCAAGGACAATACGCAAATGATCCGCATGTTCTGCTTCGGATCTAGAATACACCAAAATATCATCAATGAATACGATTACAAATAAGTCCAGAAAGGACCGGAACACATTATTCATCAAATCCATAAATACCGATGGCGCATTAGTTAGCCCAAATGACATCACCCAGAATTCAAAATGACCATATCTCGTTCTGAAAGCTGTCTTAGGGATATCTTTCTCCCTAACCCTCACTTGATGATACCCGGACCTCAAATCAATCTTTGAAAACCATTTGGCGCCTTGCAATTGATCAAACAAGTCATCAATCCTTGGGAGAGGATATTTATTCTTAATCATTACTTTATTCAATTGCCTATAATCAATGCACATTCTCAGGGAGCCATCTTTCTTTCGGACGAACAATACGGGCGCTCCCCACGGGGATGAACTAGGCCTAATGAAGCCTTTATCAAGCAAGTCCTTCAATTGCTCCTTCAACTCTTTCAATTCTGTGGGTGTCATTCTATATGGAGGAATAGATATAGGTGTGGTGCCTGGCAACACATCAATGGTAAAATCAATCTCCCGTTCGGGAGGAAGGCCTGGAAGCTCTTCCGGGAACACATCCGGAAATTCGTTCACTACGGGAACTGACTGAAGGGTCGGCGATTCAGCTTCTACATCTTGAACTCGCACTAGATGATAAATACATCCTTTCGTGATCATCTTCCTTGCCTTTAGATAAGAAATAAATCTACCTTTTGGTGATGCCGCATTCCCTTTCCATTCTAAGACTGGTTCTCCCGGAAACTGGAAACGAACCATCTTCATTCGGCAATCAACATTGGCATAACAAGAAGCCAACCAATCCATTCCCATAATAACATCAAAATCTAACATTTCTAGCTCATGCAAATCAATCATGGTACGACGCTCACAAATCGTGACTATACAATCCCTATATACTCGGCTAGCTATTACTGATTCACCCACGGGTGTGGACACCTCAAAAGGTTTGATCGACTCCGGCTCAACTATAAATTGACCCGCAATATAAGGAGTAACATATGATAGCGTACAGCCCGGATCAATCAAAGCATATACATCATGAGAAAATACCGATAATATATACCTGACCACGTCCGGAGAAGACTCTAGATCTTAGCGTCCAGCCAAGGCATAAATACGGTGTTGAGGACCGCTAGTACTGGGAGCTCTGTTTCTACCTCTACCATGGCCGACTGGCGCATGTGAACCTGGCCCCGTAGGGCACACAGATGCCGAAGATCCGGCTACCGACCCTGATGGTTGGGACCGACCCTGATGGTTGGGTCCTACCTCTACCATGTACTGAGGGGAAATCACGCATAATATGGCCTGGTCGACCACATGAATAGCAAACATCTGAACCTAATCGGCATTTACCCCAATGTGACTTCCCATATTGGGAACATCGTGGTATAGGTGGCCTTGACTGGCCTGAATACCTCTAAACTGGGACCCCGAATAACTCTGACTCGACCTGGGATGAGTAGATCTATCAAGGCTCTGGCCTGAAAACCGTGGAGGTGCACTGGTCATAGAATAGCCCGAATGTCTAGGGAACTGTTGCCTGTGTCCGCCTCTGAACTCACTTATTGGGCCCGAAGATCTGGCCCTCTTGCTATGTCCCCTATCCTGTTCACGTTCACTTCTCCACTGCTGTAGGCTTTCTTCTAAGTTCTGAGCATGTGTCTGAATGCGTGCAATATCCATACCGTCCTGAAGGGACGCAGCCAAGCATTTGTCCATCAGATGGGGCCCTAGGCCCTTTACAAATCGGTGTACCCTATCGCCCATATCTGCTACCATGGCCGAAGCATACCTAGCCAAGGAGTTAAAACGGAGGCTATACTCTAGGGCACTCATACTGCCTTGCCTCAAATTTAAGAATTTATCGGCCCTAGCTCGCCGAACTTCTGGGAGCATATAATGATGGAGAAAAGCATCTACAAACTCTTGCCATACCGGGGGAGGTGCATTGGCTCCCCGTGAAGCCATCCATACTGTATACCACTGGATCGATACATCTCTCAATCTATATGAAGCTGGCTCTACCGACTCGGTGTCTGAAGCATGTATCAATCGGAGCGTCCTTAGCATACCATCGATGAAATCCTGGGGATCCTCCTCCGGCTTTGACCCAAAAAATTCCGGAGGGTTCGAAGTAATGAAATCACGGGCTCTTGCACTAACAGCCCTATCACCATACCCTGAACTGTGCCTCTGAGCCTGGGCCGCAACCAATTGAGTCAATAAAGTAATGGCCTCTTTTACATCTTGGCTCGAAGCATTTGGTGGAGGAGCTGGAGGTGCTGGAGCTGGGGCTGAGGCTCCCTCACGCTCCTCAGAGACGAGCACTGTCTGGGAGGACTGAGATTGAGCCGCACCCTGGGACTCACTTTCCTCTACTACCGGTGGCGGTGCTTTCTTAGCCCGCTTCTCTGCCACCGTCTTTCCCTTTTGGGCTGCCATAGTCTTTCCCTTTTTAGGCATCTCTGAAATACACAACACACGATTTAGGAGCAAGAAAATCCTACATCATAGCTCTATCGCACGATTCTTATGAAGAAAGAAGGTCATTTATTCTTAAAATATCCGCAGCTTCTTGTTTATAAGTGTGGCGCGCAACACACCCATAACCAAGACTCTACTAGACTTGGCTAGTAGACACACCCTAGGACTTAACTGCTCTGATACCACTTTTGTCACGACCTGACTTAGGGCCGCGACGAGCACCCGGTGCTAGCCCACCCGGGCACCCTCTTAGCTTACTCTTATGCTTACATCTAGGTGAGCCACATAATTGTACATGCATTTCCATTCATTCGTCAACTAGTCCCATTTGGACAACAGCACATTTATATCATCATAGGCATCTATGCCACATCAATGTACATGGGCCAACGTGGCCGACAAAATGATATACAAAACATAGGCCGACAAGGCCAAACACATCTACCCACACACACATGTCTACGAGCCTCTAAGAGTATAACATATCACATTAGTGGGATAGGACCCCGCTATGCCCATAATTATATACACAAAAGAATGAGTACCCAAAAGATATGGCTCCGAAGGAAATTGAGTTCTCTATGTAATCTCCGAATAGGCAGCTATGGATCAAGTCTGTCTCCCTGTGCACCTGCGGGCATGACGCAGCGTCCACAAACAAAAGGACGTCAGTACGAAGAATGTACTGAGTATGTAAAGCATGAGCAACATAAAAAAAATAAGCATCATGAACAACATATGAAATAGCATAGGAGGGGGGACACAATAATATCATCGTCATAGCGCTTACCTGCCTTTCGTAGGACTTTCCATTTTTCATACGTATTTATACACCTACGTCATCATCCGTATTCCATAATAGTACTCGTACCATACTTGTGCTCATATTCGTATACATGTCCTTATTCGTATTCTTATACATAGTCTTATCACATTCATGTTCATATTATATACATAGTCATTTCATATACATGGTATTTACATAGCATACCCGACCCCATAGGATCGGTGTTTCATACATACTTGGCCAACCAAGGCTCAAGGTTAGTCATACCTGGCCCTACCAAGGCTTCAGGGTTATCCGTACCATCTGCAGAGGTGTGCGCGCGTTTCGTAATCGTATACATACTTTATACATATTCATATACATATATCCTACCAGGCGTTATAAGCTCGAGGTGTCATTATAGCCCTTCATAGGCACATGTAAGTATAATAGCCCGTAGTCACCTTTAGCATCATTATTATTATCATCGTCATCACTATCATCATCATTTTCGCTACGTCTATATCTTATGCTTACTCATCATATGGGGTGCGTAGTACAATCGTAGCACATATCGAGGATCGTGAGCTTATGAGCTCGGAGTGTCAATCGTTTGAATACAACATACTCATATAGAGGATTTAAGAGTTTGGCCAAGGAACCATGCCTTATGAAAGAAGGGTTAGCCTTACATACCTTTTCGTCGGACTATTCTACACTTGCACGCTTCCTTCCAATGCTAGCGTCTATACCTTCATTAATATCATAACGATGGCCATTAGTCATTCACATTATCCACATTATCTAGATTCCTTAATTTGCCTCTAATTCACCCATATTCATGGTCATAACATCCAACTTCGTCCGTTCGTCTAAAGTGTCTAGTTCATGATCTTAGTACCATTTATAATGCATTCATATCACAACACGACAACATTCATGATTCAATTCAAATTATTCCTCAAAATGTCACTATTCATCATTCATGACCTACTTGACCATACTTTCTACAATCCATGTATTTCAACTCTTCAATACCTTAAACATCATGTAAAAATCATGAATCTTACCTTAGAAGTTGTAGGAACAAGCTTTGATTAATAATACTCCACTTTGAGCAAAACCCTAGTTTTTCTCCATTTGGATTTCTTGACCTAGATGATCTTTGATGATGTTCTTACTCTTGATTCACCTTGTTTTATGTTGTTGATCCTTAAATATCCTTGAAAACTTGTATAATAAATGTAGAGAGAGGTTTTAGAGAGAAGTGGTGTAATGTTGTAATGAAATAAAATAAGTGTTGGTTCCCTTATTTAATGAATTGCAAAAATCTGTGCTGGGTGAATAGTGGTCGTCCATGGAGGTTTACGGTCCGTATTTCACTTTACGGACCGTCCCTCGTGGTCGTCTTTAACCATTTCCAGAACCAGAAACTTTGGCTGCATGCATGGTAATTTACGACCATGGTTTACGTGCCGTAAATCACTTTACGGTCCGTCCTCCAGGTCGTATTTGACCATTTCTCGACTGGCAGAAAGTTGAAGCCTTGCATGGCAGTTTACGACCTGCTAGTTTACGGACCCGTATACCAGTTTATGGTCCGTCCTAGCACTTTACCACCACTGGGCAGTTGCAATTCTGCAACTTCCCATATTTCTTAGACTTCTCATTTTAATCACCCACGTCCATGCACATGCATTGCTCACCTTATATCTCATCTTAACTTAGCCAACTTTCTCATCTCACATCGGATACCTTCGAAATCTCGCCTAAGGTCATCAAATGTCGTTTCTTGCTCATGGGCCTGATGCACTCATACTTATCACTAGTTCGTTCACTTACGTACCAACGGAAAATTTTTCCGAGGTGTAACAATTTCACTATTGACCTATTGCCAGACACCCAGCCAATATCTATCCCTCCTTATAAGATGTCACCTGTGGAGTTTGAAGAATTGAAGGAGCAGTTGAAGGATTTGCTCAAGAAGGATTTATCAGGCCTAGTACATCGCCATAGAGAGCGCCAGTGTTATTTGTAAGAAAGAAGGATGGCTCTTTGCGAATGTGTATTGATTATAGGCAATAATAAAGTGACTGTAACGAATAAGTATCCGCTCCCGAGGATCGATGATTTATTCGATCAGTGGCAAGGCACTAAATATTTCTCGAAGATATACATGAGATTAGGATATCACCAGGTCGGGGTAAAGGAAGAGGACATTCCGAATACGACATTTCGGAATAGATATGGCCACTATGAGCTTCGTGTTATGTCATTCGGGCTAACTAATGCCCCAACCGTATTCATGGATTTAATGAATCGTGTATTCAGGCCCTTTCTAGATTTATTCGTGATTGTGTTCATAGATGATATTCTAGTTTATTCGCCGTCAGAGGCTGATAATGCAGAACATCTACGGACAATACTTGGAATTCTTTGAGGTAAAGAGTGGTATGCCAAGTTTTCTAAGTGTGAGTTCTGGTTAAACTGTGTGGCTTTTCTGGGTCACATTATTTCAGAGGAAGGCATTAGAGTGGATGCCCAAAAGATTGAGGCTGTGAAGAATTGGCCAAGACACACGACACCAACGAATATACGTAGTTTTTTGGGCTTGGCAGGTTATTACAGAAGGTTCTTAGAAGGATTTTTTTTCTCTTTCAGCCCCATTGACTAAGTTGGCTCAGAAATCAGCTAAGTTCCAATGGATAGATGCTTGTGAGCAAAGTTTTCAGACGCTGAAGGATAAGGTAACTTCAGCACCAGTTTTGACTCTTCCAGAAGGAGTAGATGGCTATATGGCATATTGTAATGATTCAGGTGTTAGATTGGCCTGTGTGTTGATGCAGCACGGTAAGGTTGTCGCTTATGCTTCTAGACAGTTGAAGAAGCACGAGAAGAATTATCCAACCCATGATCTTGAGTTAGCAGCAGTGATTCATGCCTTGAAGATATGGAGGCACTACTTATACGGCGTCCATGTTGATATCTATACTGATCATAAGAGTCTCCAGTATATCTTTAAGCAGAAGGACTTGAACTTGCGTGAAAGGCGATGGCTAGAGTTGCTAAAGGATTATGATATGGATATTCTGTACCATCCTGGGAAAGCTAATGTAGTAGCCGATGCCCTCAGTCGTAAATCTATGGGTAGCTTGTCACATTTGCCGCCAGAGAGAAGAGAAATGGTCCGTGAAGTTCAGCGATTAGCTAGCCTCGGAGTTTGATTGATGGATTCAAGTGATGCAGGAGTTACTGTTCAAGACACAGTGGTGTCATCCTTGGTAGTAGAGATAAAGGAGCGTCAGTATGAGGATCCTGTTTTAGTTCATTACCGAGATACAGCACCTCAGAAGGAAAAGACACCCTTTGTGATTACAAGAGACCGAGTACTCCGATATCGAGGTAGATTATGTGTCCCTAATGTTGCAGGGCTCCGTCAGCAGCTTATGGGGGAGGCACATTACTACCGCTATTCTATCCATCCAGGCTCAACAAAGATGTACCATGATCTCAAAGAAGTTTATTGGTGGGATGGTATGAAAAGAGATATAGCAGAATTTGTTGCTTAGTGTCCAAATTGTCAGCAGGTCAAAATAGAGCACCAGAAGCCTGGAGGTTTATTGCAAGCTATGGACATTCCGACATGAAAGTGGGAGGTAATTAATATGGACTTTATTACAGGGTTGCCCCGTACTCAGCGGAAATCTGATTTGATATAGGTCATAGTTGATAGGCTTACAAAGTCAGCTTATTTTCTGCCTGTCAGAACTACTTATGCAGCTAAGGATTACGCGAAGCTTTATCTTAAGGAGATTGTATGACTTCATGGTGTTCCTACAACCATTATTTCAGATGGGGGCACAATTCAAGGCTAAATTCTGGAAGTCTTTTCAGCAGGGATTGGGGACTCAGGTGAGTTTTAGTACTGCGTTTCACCCCCAGACAGATGGACAAGCAGAGCGTACTATACAGACCCTTGAGGATATGCTTAGAGCTTGTGTACTTGACTTTCAAGGCAGTTGGGATGATGATTTGCCTCTTATTGAGTTTGTATATGACAACAGTTACCATTTCAGTATTCAGATAGCTCCTTATGAGGCCTTATATAGGCGGAGATGTAGATCGCCCATAGGATGGTTTGATGTCTGGGAGAATCAGTTAGTAGGCCCAGACTTAATTCATCAAGCAGTTGATAAGGTGAAAGTGACTAGAGAGATATTGCTAACAGCTCAGAGTCAACAAAAATCCTACGCGGATAATCGGCTTCGTAAGCTAGAGTTCGAGATAGGCGATTGATTGTTCCTGAAAGTTTCGCCTATGAAAAGAGTGATGAGGTTTAGCAAGAAGGGTAAGTTGAGCCCTCGATATATTGGGCCATATAAGATCATTCGTACTGTGGGTACGGTGGCATATGAGCTAGAATTGCCTTCTGAGTTGGAGTCTGTACATCCAATATTTCATGTATCTATGCTTCGTAAATGTATCGGAGATCCTTCAAGATTGGTACCAGTGGATGATATCCAGGTGACCGAGCAGTTATCATACGAAGAAGTTCCAGTGGCTATATTGGACAGGCAGGTCCTTTGGTTGCGAACCAAAGATGTAGCCTCCGTTAAAGTCTTGTGGAGGAATAAGAATGTTGAGGAAGTGACTTGGGAAGCGGAAGAGGCAATGAAGACTAAGTACCCGCATTTGTTCCCAACAATACTGGAGGTGCAGTCAGAGCTATCATCTCTCCCGGTATTATTTCATTTCAGTTATCGTGATTGGTCGTGTGAGGCCCTAGTACTGTATGTTATAGTATGTGGCCCTGTATAGCAATATTTTGGGTTGCTGTGTGTAGGATGGATTGGTATAAGTACAGGGGAAACTCTGCCGAAATTTTTATAACCCAGGATTGTTCGAACATTTGGGGATGAATGTTCCTAAGGGGGGAAGAATGTTACACCCCTCGTTTTCATAGTGGTAGATCCTATGGTTTCCTAGCCGGGTATGCCTTTGGAACAGAGACCCAATCCCAAGTTTGAAGGTAGAAAGTGTCCTATCCCGTGTACAAGGGTACCAGCAGGTATTCCTGGCAATTTGCAGGATTAGAAATTGAGCGAATCAAATCGACGCGATCTTAGCTAAATCTGAGAAAATCTGCAGACACCAGTCATCTTTGACGGGTCATCGACATGGTCAACGGTCCGTCGACGTGCGGTGTCGACAGGGTTCTATAGCCTTGCATCTGCAGGCGCAGGTCGACGGAGCAAGTCGACGGACCTTCAACACGTCGACGGGCTGTCGACCCGCTCATCGAACCGGACCATTGTAGCCTTTTAAATTCCAAGTATAAATATAGGAGCCATGACCTTAGTTCACATTTTCCTCCATTCCAAATCTGAAAAACCCATAATGTTTTCACTCCCAATATTTCCTATCATAATAGTGGAGATTTGGTAAGATCCGAGCCCCGAAAACCCGAGCTTGTGAAGAAAGTTGCTTCTAGGGTTTCTTCAAGGTTGTGAAGCTTAAGGAGTTGGAGTTAAAGTGATTCTTGGAATCTTAGACCCCTCAAGATATGTAAATAATTTCAACGCTTATATTTAAATTGATTATCAAGAGTTTTAGTGATTTTAAGTAAAGAGAGGGTATTTGTGGGAGTGGTAAGTTGATGAAGGGCAAGGTGGTGACTTGAGGTTATTCTAAGAGATGATTGGGGATAAATTTGAGTATATATTTATATATAAGTGTTGTCTTTGCTATTGTGGTTGATGTTGGATCAATTGTAAAGTTGAAGAGTTGCTGACCTTACAAGGAAAATATTGTCTACAAATCATTAAGCTCTATATGCATCTAAAGGAGGTCAGTAAGTGAAGTAAATAGTCTAATTAAGGTCTATGTTATCTTAATTGTAGACTTACGAGTTCCAGAGGTAGAAGTTGGACGATTGGATATACTCCAAGGTATGTTAAGGCTATCCGTTCTTTCCTTTGGAATGATCCTATAATATGAGCCAACGAGCGTGTAAGCGAGCTTTCATATTACTCTACTCTTAGAAGCACTAGGAGTACTTCAGTCTTTGATGTTCATGTACCCCGTTTATGATGATTCCTTCTGTTCATGGGTCTAGGTGTAGATATCCAGTTTTATGTAGGCAGTTTATTTATGCATTACGTTCGTTATATATCCATGTACATTGACCCGTGACCAAAAGGTGTTATATACGCGAATATTATATATATATATATATATATGGGGTATGAAAAGAGAGATAGGCGTTATATACGCATTACCACCTGGCTAGCTAGTGCACATTGATGATGATATTGATGATATCGATTATAGCCGCAGAGGAGCCGATATGATATGATGAGATGCCATAGAGGCTTTACAGGCGTTATGCACGCACCTATACCTAGATGTGTGACCTTCATTGATAGGCATGAGCATGAATATTATGTGCCCACAGTGGCATCATCGGTTATATATACTAATACAGGTACATACAAATACTAGTTCACAAAAGTACATGCAGATAGTTATTTCAGCTTATGCGTTCAGATCTTATTCATGATTCTTATATATATATATATATATATATATATATATATATATATTGTTCTTATGTTTTACATACTCAGTACATTATCCGTACTGACTCATCGTTGCTCAGGGGGCTGCGTTCATGCCCGCAGGTACAGGTAGACAGACAGGTGGTCCAGCTCAGTAGGACATCTAGATCTAGCAGTGGTCAGTACGCTCCATTTGATCCGGAGCTGTAGTCAGTTTTGGTATGCCACCCTTTTGAGATGTGTATGCATACAGGTATGACGGGGCCCTGTCCCGCCCTTTCTACAACTTTTATTCAAGTAGAGGTCTGTAGATAGTTGTATGTACTAGTCAAATGATGTAGTCTTATCGGCTTCTATTATTTTGTGTACAGTATATGAAGAAGCCTAGTTGCCTTGCACTGTTCTTCCAGCATGTTTATGTATATACAGATTGTTCAGAGTTCACAATGTCACCTGATTATGAGATCAGTTTAAGTCATTTTATGGGCCCTTGATGTTCAGTATGATTTAGATATGAGTATAGGGGTGTTTGGTCGCTAGAGGTTAGACGCTCGTTACGACTCACCGGTTTGGGTCGTGACAGGTATATAGTTCAGCACTAAATCCCTTACTCCTTCCGGGACATTCCCATAGTATTGTTCCTGGGGTATGCCCTCTGGCGAGTTCCCAACCATCTCTAGCAATCGGTCCACTTCTTCAATTTTCCTCCCTATTTCTTGGAGGTGCTTCTCCATTTGTAGTACATTATCTCTCAGCATTTCCGCTATCTCTCCTAGAGTCCGCGTCTCTTGTTCTCCTTGGTTTTCCATTGTAAGTCAACATTTTATGGAAATCAATTTGGGTCAGTTTTAAACTTTTGGTTTTTCTTTGGGTATGTAGTTTTAGATCATCGGATCAAATGTATTCAAGCCTTAATATATGATAATACACATAGCAAGTAGTCATGTGAAGCACGTAGCAAGCATTCATATATTTTGGTAGTTATTTATACTATTCGCGTTCCTAAAACCTTTTTGAATCAAGGCTCTCCTAATCAGTTGAAGCATGCAAGTGCCATTTGTGAGAGTGAACCACTGCCCCGAAAAAATCATCATTAGTTAATAAATAGTAATAAAAATATCTTCCCCAAAAGGATTGCAAAGATGATGAAGTCGACAAGAGGCTCAATATAAAGCAATAAATCAACAGGGTTCTCCTCCAGCGATTGATGTCGAGGCCTGGCTTATCTTAGCCTTCTTCACCCTCCGAAGAGTGGTCTGAATCTGAAGTCATGCATGGTACATTTGCATCCTGACTATTACCCGATCTATTTCTTCTAAAATATGGGCTAAGTGCTCATCCGTGCTCTCCAGACATTCCTTCATATGCTCCTCTTCTTGGGCATCGTGAGGAGATGCGGGCCTTAGGATGAATGCACGGGCCAATTGCCCTTCTAGCCATTCATGATACCCTGGGTCACACCCTGCCTCAAACCTATCTGGAGCTAAAGTATCTGGACCTCAACTCACGCGACCATTCCATTCTCTGAGGATCACCCCGGCGTTCTTGATCTTCTGCCCTGTGTGCTCAATGATGAATTGCTCAGGATTTCCTACCTGAGGTATCACTTGTCTCCTACCAAATTTCCTCAAAACCCGAGATGGATAATAAGGGCGAATTCCTGGAACCCCTGCTAATGGCACAAAAGGACAATTCTTTCCCCGAACCACCACATTTTCTGATATGAAGTCAGGAAACATCCACTGGATTCTACCTTCAGTCAATTCCTCAAAGAAGCCCGCCCATGCCCCTTTGGACATATAACCACGGTTCCGGCAATAATTTGTCAAATGGTCTACCCTATTGTGGTTGCTCAGATACTGGAGTTCCTTAGCCATCTTGACGCGTTTGATAATCCACCATTGTAAGAACATGCTATATCCTTGGAAGTATCGGAAGCCATTCTGACATTTGTCCAGAGCCCCAAAAATGTCTGCCGGGATGATGGGTGCTAGGTCAAAATACCTCGTTTCCTGGTCCTTGGTTATGCCATAGAAAATAGGATGGGCTAAGTAGATCACTCATGTGTCTATGTCCATCGATTCGCCCTGTGGAAACACCATAATGCCTAGCAGGGCTATGGCAAACGCCAAGGGTCTAACGGCTTCAAATCTTCTCTGCTCTTGAACGCTCTCTAGTACAAAGGATATTCAGTGGCATCTCTGAATCTTCGATACAGGTCCCTCAAGACTATAGTGGGACCTCGCGCCTAGGGTGCCTCAGTCAGTGCGAGGAACTTCATGATTTGGCCGACAATAGACCTCTGTGGAAATAACAGGTGGCGATCCGGTTTGTGTCATCTCCTTAGACAGGTTCCATTGGTGTCTATGGCGTCCCTAACCTCCTCCAAGGTCAGAATCACCTCAATTTCGCCGAAGCGGAACAACATTTCTTTGTTGTTCTAATATCCGACTAACCCCTCTATTAGTTCTGACAACCTTTCATTGTCATGATAGCCGGCAAGTGAACTAGAGTACAGCTAATTGTCTTTTTGTGAGCATCACCTAACCATGCCCACCAAACTCTTAATAAATCCGGAGCCTCGACGATTATGTCAAAACTGATGTGGCCTTCCAATCTACAAAACAGAGCACTATTAGGATTCCCCCATCCCTATAGGGTCAATGGTACATCACATAGGCACTAAACATGCTTCCACGTAGCACATAAATGAGATGCGGTGTTCTTCGGGTCATAGACTGCTCGAACATAAGGTGGTCTCTCTTAATGAGCTTTAGGTAGCTCTGAGATACCCAAAGCTCGTTTAGGTATGAATGCTCTAGTTCAGTAGGGATTTGGCTTAGCTCTATCCTAGTTTCACTAGAGTGGGCTTTTCATAAAAGATCGGGAACCCGAGCGGACAACCGGGGCTGAACTGTTAGGGCTGTTGGACAAGTACGAACCAACCCCGCCTCATAACGGTTCCAAAAGAAGTATTTTGGTTTTTTAGTGAAGGTACATCCGCGTGCTCTGCAAAGTCTCCTTTGGAACAAAATGTAAAATAAATGCCAGGAGTGGCGGAGTTATGATACGCATGCAATGACAGTTGATAATTGCAGGAAAGGAAACACAAACAGTTAAAGCAAATATACCCATATTATACTGGAACCTTTATGGTTAGAACTTTTAAGTCCCCAGCGGAGTCGTCATCTGTAACGGTTCGCATTTTTTAGGTTGGGGGTTAGTGCTCGAAAAAGCTACTTCAAAATCATTGGTGCTCTTTCAGACTTTGTTTAAAACAGTCACCACCTAATTTTTAGGAAATTAGGAAAACCAGTTTTGAAGGATTTATTCATACGCTGTGAAAATACCTTCTTAATCCAAAGTTCTAGGTAAGGGTTCTGGTGATCCCCTAGGGAAGGTGTTAGGCACCGTAGTATTAAGGATCTGTATTATACGATTGACCTTCGAATTCCAATGTGTAAGTTATTTGCAAGAAATGTTTATTTCCCGCAAAAACGATTGTCATGTTGCATATCATTTTTTGAAAAGAATTGAATATATTCCCTTTATATATGGGGTATTTAGGTTCGGATTTATGATATTCGGGTATAAATTAGTTCCTTTTATATATAAGGATAGTAGTTTTTCTATAGAAAAAAGGTAGACAGTTTATTTATTTTTTTATGATTTGGGAGAATAGGTTTTATTCATGCTTTTACTCACATGTAGACCGGGTCAATCCGTCTAATTTATTTTCAGAACATCCTTACCTAGAATTTTTATAATTATAAGTGTAAATTGGATTGTTTAGATTTTTTAAGAAAAGAACAGTTTATATATTGCGCAGTTGGTCTTTTAGGAGAAAATAAATTATACTTATGGTCTAATAATTTGTATATGCTCCCTTAAAAATGTACTTGCTATATATCCATTCTTTATAAAGTCCCAGATTTTATTTCAAAAGGTAAGACTTTGACCTTAAAATCCATTTTGTTTTGGGGCCATAAATACTTCACTGGATTTATTTAAAACATGGGCATTGGCCCAGAAAACTTTAACCATGTATTCGTTTATTCAGAAAAAATGAGTGGGTTTCGACCCAAAGCAATTTTAATGTTTTAAAGGGATAAAACTACATGGGCTCCGGCCCAAAAGTACCTTATTTTAACAATTTAAACTGTGGGCCTTAGTCACGTTTTTGTTAACCATAGATTTATAAAACCAAACGGAACTTTTAGCCCAAATAGAGGCCTACATCATTTGTTTTCAAAATACCAAACTGAATTAGCTCTGGCCAAAAAAATATCTTTTGAAACACTCAGTTTTTAAGGAAAGGACTCAGGTGGGCTCTGGCCCAAAACATCACATTTTTATTGACTCAAACCCAGAAAAAGAGACATGCTTCAATAGTTTGAAAAAGAAGTTTTCCGCCTAATGTATTCTTCCTCCTAATTTATACCATGCGTTATACCTTTTTTGCTTATCCAAAACCTTTTAAATTATTTATTAACACCAGAAAAAAAGTTTCTATCCATTTTAAGTTTTCAAAAATCAGTATGTGTTGTTTCAGATTTGCAAAAAGAAATTTTAGGTGCTGGAGTCAATCTAAACGGCATATGCACCGTTTTGCCTAAGATGCCTAATTCGCAATACAAATGGTTCCAATAATGTTGGTGGATTTTACAAATAATGAATGCTATACAAGAAAGCAATTTAAGCAAAACAGAGAAGGCATAAATATAATAAAGAAAGTAAATTGGGGTGTACCAAACCCCAACCATTCTCACCCATGGTTGGGCCTTCATGTCATTTTTACCCATGACTGGGCCTTCAATATATTAGCTTCCCTTTCTTCTCTTTTGGAATTAACGACACTTGAAAGAATTTTCCCTATTGGGCTTTTGATCCAATAAGGTGGCTGGACCTTGGCCCAAACGGCCATGCAGTGGAGAGGGGAAAGAAACAAAAGACCCCGGTTAGTTTATACTTTACTGTTCCTATCATGCATATACTATACACATATATATACACAATGCACTATTGCTTACAAGTCCTATTCTATACATAAATATACACATGTACAAGCAACATATCATATTTATTCATAAGCTCATATAAGGTGCATATGTGTTTTCCGTGTCCTTAAACTCAAACCCCAAACCTAGGTGGTGGGAAGGCCAAGTCATCACCCCTTTATTTCTGATGCCGCACAAGTTCCAAGAGGTTTCATGAACCTCTGGCATGACTAGTCACCAGGGGAAGGTTCAAACTAGACCCCTCTTTACCTAAACTGCCTCTCAACCAACAACAACCATGGAAGACAAAGATCCACATAAACACACACACATGGCTTAGAATAAATAGGATAAGTCCAATATACATGTACATGGAACAATTATAAGCCAACAAGAACAGATGAGACAAGGAGAGAATGAATGAATAGAATTAGCAGGCAAGTTAATCTCATGAACAAAAGCCAAGGCATCACTTATGACTTAAACATGTAAGAAAGAAAGTGATTTGTATGAATATAATATGGCCAAGACTGAACCTAAACCAAGTAATCACAACACAGACAATCACATGGAGATGGCACAGTTCTTATCAGTATTGAATCAGGAAGGTGTGGCAAAATATAAAGACACACAAGGATAGGATAAACCAGCTTCTAGACATGGTATAATCACAACAGATTTGGCATTCATGGTACATGTTAAACTATTTAAGCAAAACCCTCAAATGAGCCTAGATATTTTATGCACAGTTCAAGTAAAGGTTCTTGCCTCTTTTAGGGGATTATATTCTAAAGTCTGAATGATCATCCTAGAGAATACAGGGAATAAACAAAAAGAACCAAATTGTAATCCTAACAGGTATGATATGACAAAACCAAGTAAGTGAAGATCAGAGTCCTTTTAAATGAAGCAGCCATTTACTAGTATGGTGTTGTATTAGTTCTTCAGCAGAATCCAGTTTAAGACACAAGCAAAACAATGAATACCAAACCAGGACCAATTGTAGAAAAAATGCTAAGAGACTTTCAAGTCTTAATTGTTCCATCTAGGATATACAACCTTAGGTGCAACAATTACACCTTCACCACAACTTAAACAAATAGAAAGGCCAAAGTCCCATGGATGCACAGCAGCTCCATATTTTTAAAGTTCAAAGTTTGAAATTCTTTTAGACTTTTCTCCTTACCCTATTCTATTTGCAGAAAGGTCCAAGTTGATTTTAAAGGGATGCACATAATTTAGACATGTTCACAAACCATAGCCTACTCTTAGTTTTCACTCTTCCAAATTGGACAAGTATATCATATCCTTCACTGATTTCTAATGCTGCATAAAGGAGAAAACACATCTATCCATCATAACTAAGTTCAGTTTTATCTCCTGCTTAAACTTTAGACTAATGAACTCAAAACACATCTCAAAATGAAAAAAAAAACATGCCATGTTATCTAGATTATCACAAAGAAGGGGTCAAATATACCCTTCTGAGTGCACTGCTACTTCAAATGGGTGCAAGCTACTAATTTCTTTACTTTTAAGGTATTATTATGACTTAGGAAACAAAGGGAAAACAGGCCATCTTTGAAATACAAGTTGGAACCACATCAATACACATAGAACTCACATAAAGGTCCTAGTTATGATCTCAACGTAATCAAATATCAAAGAATCTGTTACATATTATCATGTTATCTCCATAGGACTTTCTTTCCTCATTTTAAAACAAACAGTATTTCCTTTTTTGAAAAGTCTTTTCCTCTTTCAAGTTTTACTACAATCTTTCAAATTATCATGTCATCTAAACTAGTCAAACTACCTCTCGTAAGACACATCAAAATAGACATAGTTAGACTAGGTTTATTAATCTGAGTGAACAGTTGATAATTACACAAGAAAACTCATTTTTTAGGATCCAGATAACTTAACAAAAATGTCAAGGAAACAACAAATGTGCAAAGGTAGAAGGTTACACCCCATAGGCCTATGAAGACTGCCATGACAATCTTTTATTTGGGAAGAAAGATAATATGGGTCAAGTAATGCTTGACCCTTTCTCAATCCACTCCTAAGATGTCTTTAAAAAGACTTTCCCATTTAGCCAAGTGGTTTTTAACCCCCCCCCCCCCCCCCCCCCCATATCCGCACTTATGGTCCCTGTTATTACCCTTTAAGCATATGTCAAAGAAGGACTAGACAGTTCAAAGGTCCAAGCCAAACATTTCCTTAAGGTTTCAACCACAGTTTTCCCTCTTTTCTATCTTTTTATCCTCTTCTTTTATTCAGACTAGATTTATAGGATCTTTCCTACTTGTTTCCACCTTTTAAGCCTAGACAAATTAAGGACCATGAGTCATTATCACCATATCCTTCATTTATGCACACAAAAAAGCAAAAACAGAATTCATGTCTCAAAACAAAAGCCTCAGTCTCCAAATTGTTCAATACTGGACAAATCAAAACCAAATTGCTTCATTTCGCCCTTCTTTTAATACTTAAAACTTGTTAAATTTTAACACTAAGGATCATCTACCAAGTTAGGACCTATACATAAATGAAATGCAACAAAATGCAACAGTATGCCATATCGGTCCATTTTCATGATAAGTTTACTTCAACCTTTAGATAAAATAAATAATGGGGACATGACCAACAACAGGGAATCATAAATAGGAGAACAGACTTCCCTCCTAGACACTATTTCTTTCCATATTTTGTACTTTTCAATTCCAACATGATCATGACCAAGTTACAGATTGATAGCCATCTTGTAAGCTAGTTACTAGTTAGATTGATTCTAATTAATCTTCAAATGGGAACTTAGTGCTATATTTCCTAAAGTTAATCATTTTCTTTAATTTTCCCTTTTTACTAGACTCTGAACCTTTAGGAATAGACCGATTTCAAATGTAAGACTTGTGACATGAACTGGACAAAACAAGTTATGGACTCTATATGTTTAAGCAACAAGTTCAGACAAGAAACTAAAGCTTTTGATCAAAACAAGGAAAGAACAAATTCTATACCCCAAGCACCATAATCACATTAGCTCTAGAATTTGCTACAAATCATAGACAATTAGCACACATTTACTACAAGTCATAGACAACCAGCACATATTTGCTACAACCCATAGAAAATTACACACAATCTGGCCTTCATTAGATGAGAACAATTATCATAGATACTGCCATTAACAGTCTACCAGCCTACAAACTCAAAATGGACTTAGTTCTCTTTTAATTTGAATATTATTTAATAGAAAAGTCAAACTGTTAGTTAATCCTTACCTTTACTCTATTTTATGTGAGTAAGATCACATAAGAAGGAGGGAAAGAAAAAAATGGAATCATCTACTGTTGTATCTTCCCAAAAAATCAGTAAACATGTTCAATTTATAGTTAAGTATTTATTCATTTAAAAAAAAAATAGAACACACCAGGAGTTGTATCTAAACCAATTTGTTAAGTTCAAACATTCATTGTTAAGATGATTTTGACACAAGGCTTTGCTTCACAAGGAGGAATAGTTCATGACTGATGAGCAAAGTATGTAACTTCCAACTATAACACAAGCACATATTACAAGTAAACTATCCACATTCATCTAAATCAACACATAGACTACCTCATCTCTTTTAAAACAACACTTAAGAGCTGAGTAGAGGAAAATAAGTTGAACTTCCCTATGTTGATTCTACTTAGGATTATAATTAACAAGCTAACAAGACATTCAAGAAGGAAAGAAAAGGAAAAGAGATTTTTCAAAGTACTTCAAACACATTCCTTCACAATAAACATAGAACCTTAGGATCACATGAACAAGCAAAGCCAATAGGAGGTTCAAGCAGCCTAATTCCTAAGTGAGTTCCAACATAAACATTTACATTAATTCTACTAGATTTACCTCAAACAAATCCATAAGTTAAGCACAGAACTAAATAAGGCAACCTCTTAGCAGCAGGAACCACCATTAACATGTATCAATCACAAACAAACCAACTTAAATAATATAATACACTTAGACTAGGCAAAATTATAAATAACAAAATAAAATGAATAAGGAATTACCTTTTATGTGCGCAGCCAAGAAAAGAACAAACTTGGGAGCTTTGTGCTTCCAACCTCAACAACTCAGCCACACACGAAAATAAATGAAGTAAGAAAAATGTTTTAACTGAGCAAAACCCCAACTATTTCAGTCTATGTTTTTTTAAAAAAAACAAATCTTTTGGTAAGAAGCTTTTGAAAAATCTAAATTTTTCCAACTTATTCAACTTTCAAATTTTTTGTATTTTTTATCTCACTATTTTTTCCTCTTTTTTTTTTCCGACCACTATTTTTGTGAGAGTGGGGTTCTGTAAAAAGTTCAACCAAAACTAACAACAACGATGTGGGATAAACCCTTCTCAACAACCAAAACTCAATAACCAACAATCCAATGACCCAGATCTAAGGCCTAACCAAACAGATCTGACCCTTCTTGGGTCGATCTGACCCAATAGCCATGAACCAATAGAAAACATGCGAGAAATATAAGCAAAATAACTTAAAGCAAAAGAAAATCACGATTTTAACTACAAAATCTGAAAATAAAGAGTAAAATAAGGACTCATTACCATTTTCATGTGAAAGGAATACGAAATCGAGTAAAACTTTTGATGCTTTCCCTATAACAAGCATGTAATAGCTGTGCTTGTCAGCCCAGCTCTGTGATATTGCCATTTTTGGCGCAGAGAGACAAGGGAAAATCATGGCGGCTGCTAGGGTTTCACTAGAAAGGGAAGTGAAAGAAAGCGGGGAAGGGGAAGGGTTTATCTGAAAAAGGAAAATGAAATAAAGGATTGGGGGGGGGGGGGTGGTATACCTCTTATTCGTTTAAACGGATTGGGTTTGGTCTCAGTCTGGCCTTGGGCTGGACTAGGTTCAAATCCTGAACATTAATTAAAAGGGCCTAACTGTATATGTATACACCAATTGTATACACACAAATAGACACACACTTGGTGTATACATATGTATATCTAGTACATTAAAAAAATATTAAAATATTAAAATTGATGAAGTTTTAATTATAGGAAAAATTAGACCATAATTATTTTATTAAAATAATTTAAAAGTTGGCCAAACTGTTAATGGCCCTAAAATGGCCTTAATTAATTAACCTAGCATGATTATTTCAATTATGGCATTTTTGGCCTAATTAGAAAATTTTGAAATTAAATTAAACTGGTTATTTCAAATAAAACATTAATAGGCAGATTTTGCAAAAAATAACTCTAATTTCTTTAAATCATGAACTGATTAATTTAATTGTGGCCAAGGCAAAATATTTAATATAAAAAAGGATAAATTTGTTGTAATTATCATTTAATTAATTAATTATCCTAATTAAAACATTTATGGGAAATTATGCCTATATTTTGAAAAATTATGCAAATCATATAAAAATCAGAAGTTTAAAGGGTTAAATAGTTAATTAAATTATTTAAATTACTCAAACTTCATGGATTAAAGGGAAATAAAGTATTTGCAAAAATTTTATTTCTTGATAATTAAATAATTACATAACTAAAAAATCTTTTTCTCTCTTTCTCTATTCTTTTTTCTTAATTAATTAATTAATTAAATTTAACAAAATCTCATAAAATATCATGAAAATACTCATTAATTTCTAAATAAATTTATGATGCATGAAAATCCCTTTTATCAATTTAAGGGAGTGAAATATTAACTTGGAAAATTTATAAAAATCATTTAAATCTTTCAAGATGCCCAGCTCACCTGATTTATTGTCCGGGGACTTCGAGTAATTGAAATGAATTACGGGAGGTCAAAAATTAGGTGTCAACAAGTGGCACCCACACTAGTCCTTTAGTGGGCGAACCGATCCCTTCACCCATTATCAAGCCAATTTCAATTAATTAAACCAATTATAAAACATTGCTCACAAATAATTGAATAAAATGTCTGACGATAAATAAATAAATAAATAAATAGCAAGTACGGAAATCTAGTTATTACATCACCAAAATCTGAAAGTCACCGTACAAGGACTCTAACCAACAATGTCTAAAGAGAAGAGATACTGTCTAAAAAATAAACATAATGTCTGGGATGAAAGATAGACATCTAAAATAAAAAAAGATCTTCAGGTGGCATTTGCACTCACAAAAAAAGTGCAGCAAGTGTAGGTCAGTACAAAAACACGTACTGGTAGGTATCATAGGCTGACTAAGATTAGTATCATAGGCCGCCTAAGATTAGTATCATGTATACACACATAAAATCAATGAAATAGGCAGACAGGCGCAACAAACGTGAATCACATTAAATATCCTCAAATAATCTTCTTTCAGAATCAATCACCAAATTATCAACAATGAAACACCAGCGCTCAAGCCGAAAGTAGTAAAATAAAAATAAAGTTTCCAGCTCTGTACACACATGCTAAATGGTATTGTTTTCCCTAAATAGCCACTACCTGCAGGGGATCCATGGTCTATATGTACCACTCGTTTCGGAACGAACCTCGGACCACGAGCTCATAACTAGGCTACATCGTCACCCCCTGTGAAACGTGTCGTAAGAGATGTATGTGTTCCATCTCAATCATCATCAATAAATGCCTCATAATAACATCACAAGAATAGCTCAAATACACGTGTCAAGTCAACACTAATGAAGTATAATCAAATAACACAAGCCACGATAAGACTCACAAATAACCTGCTCACTAATAATATAATATGTGGCTATCTCAATTCATATCTGAAGGGTATATATGAACACCTCCCTTTCAACATTCTCAAGAAAACAAATCAAGTTTATCAACCTCAACAATGGAGAATCACTTCACACAATTAAATCATACAACTAATAACGAACACCAAACTCCAAGTCCGAAGACCTAGACATGCTTTCTCCCATAAATTCTACGACATATACAATCAAGTAATCAAAGTCTAACTCAAGTAAATCGTAACCTACCTCAAAGCAGATTTGAGCAATCGAATCACTTCACAACAGCATTTCCCTTTCGCAATGCCTTAGAACGTTCAAAGTCTAGAAATCATAATTCTAAGTAAGTAATGGAGTATTAACAAAATTTATGGGTTCTATAATCAATTCAACCCTGCAAATTTGGTTTTAACCAAAGTTCCCATTTTTATTGGAATCCTAGGTCTCAACAAACAATTTCTATCATTGAATATCCAGTTCTCATGCTAGGAAGTCATAGTCTCTCCTCCTAGATGGTTAAAAAACAATCAACAGTAACCCATTAATATTCTAAGGTTTTATTGGTATTTGTGTTCTACCCTTCAATTCTCATTAAGGGTCTTTTGATTGAAACAAGAATCTAATATGAACATTAAGCGAAGAAAGTTAGTGATTAAGGCTTATCTTTGATGGAGAATAGTGCCCTAGCCTTAGAAAGTCACCTCTATGCTCTTGGGAACTGTTTAGGGAATTATGAGAATTGTGGGCATGAACTAACTACTTAAAATAGTCATTAAACTTAAGTAGTCTTCATTGCAGTGACCACGATTTTGCTGCGATGGACTTGTTGCAATGAACAGGCGCTTCACTGCAATGAACCCTGGGAAAATCCCACCCTTCGTTGTAGTGAACCCCTTTCTCGCTGCAACGAAGAATCATCGTTGTAGCGAGGCTGTTTTGACCAGTGATACTTAGTCTCTCAAAATCATTCTAAGGCCCTATAACACAAGCCAACAACAAAACAAGTTAAAAACACATTACAGAATCACTTAAAATTCACAAAACACAGCATACCACACGACCAAATTATTTAGGTCCGCTCATTTCTAACCTCGGGAAAGTACTAGGAAGGGTAGAATGGTCAAAACACGCATAACGACCAAGCGGGTCGTTTCATATGACTTTTGACATGGCGACTTATGTTTCTCGATATTGATTATTTGATTGTTCACATTCCTTATTAATTGTTGGACCGAAAATACATAGAGATGAGAAAGAACATATAATTATGAAAAGGCACATTTGATAGGGGTAAGGATGTGGCCTAGTTATGGGCTCGTGATCCGAGGTCAGTTTTGGAGCGAGTGGTACATGGACACCATGGGTCACCTACAGGTCATGTCTATTTGGGCAAACAATACCATTTAGCATGTGTGTACAGATATGTGATAGAGTTGAGATAATTCGTGAGTTACAATGGTTTTGGTGATGACATGGGTTGAGTTAATTTTATTGATTTTTGTTTGTTTGGGTTTATCTTATTTTGGTGTTGGATGATTCTTGTTGATGATTCCATAGGGTTATGTGCTATTGTGCCTATCTGTCTATTCTATTGATTTTATGATTTCATGCATGATACTAATCTTAGTCGGCCTATGATATCTACCGATATATATTATTTGTACTGATACTATCTTACTACATTATTTTGAATGCATATTGTGATCCTGCGACATCTACCATACCTCATACTTAGCGTAAGGCCAGTTTCGACAGATTTGAGGGTGAGCTCCTATCTATGCCAGGCCGCCTGAAGATCTTCTCTCATTGATGTCTATTTTCATTCCAGACCTTGCTTATGTTATTTCAAACAGTTGTTATTTCCTTAGACAGCTTGTGTTTTAGAGTCCTTGTACGATGACTTTCAGATTTTGGGGTTGTAATAGTTAGACTTCCACAATTGTTATTTATTTATTTATAGCATGATTAGATGTTTTGGGTGATCATTATATTTGTTATATTCTTGACTTTTCTAGAAGTGGTTAATTAATTGGTAATCGGTTGGATAGTTTGTTAAGGGGATGATTCACCCACTAGGGGATTTATGTGGGTGCCACTCAAGGCTACTTGGATGGTGACACCTTAATTTGGGGTATCTGAAGTGATGAACAAGTTAGTGAAAGTACAAAGAGGGTAGTTCGATGTAATGAGATCCTTTGAAGTGTATCATGTTTGGGTGACTACTGCCAGTTGACAGATATGAAGAATTAAAGCCTTAAGGTAGAGCTCGTTGGTAATCAGTTGATGACTTGGGGTAGATTTTAGTTTGACAATAGGTTACGACTTCAGCTAGAGGATTGTGTCTACTATGATGATAATTGTGGAATCAACGAATTGTGTTCAGAGTTTTGGTTATAATCAAATTAGGTATTTCAAGAGGAGTCAGAACTAATGTGGGAGAATCAGACTATTCAGCTAGGTTGAAGGAAGATTTGGTGAATTAAGTGAACGAGCAAATTTCTATGGACCTTTGTGGTAGGATTACGATGAACTTTACGAAATTTGGTGTTTACTTGTGCCTTTGCGTATTGTTTGACTAAATCGGCTTTTTTCGTACCGAATCAAACTACTTACAACTCGAGTGGAGTTTACACGTCATTTCACCCTTAGGCAGATGGCTAGTCTGAGCGGACTATTCAAGTCCTTAAGGATATGTTTTCTTCTTGTATGATTGACCTTAGTGGTTATTAGGATCAGTTCTTACCTTTGGCAGACTGTGCTTACAATGATAGTTGCCATTCGAGCTTTGAGATGGCACCGTTAGAGATATTCCGTGGTAGGAGATGTCGTTCTCCGATTGTTAGTTCGAGGTTAGGCCTTGGGGTGCAGACTTGTTGAGGGATTCCTTGGACAAGGTCCAATTGATTCAGGAGAGGCTTCTCACAACTCAGAGTAGGTAAAAGATTTATATAGGTCGGAAGATTATTGATTTGGAATTCATGGTTGGTGAGTGGATTTTATTGAAGGTTTCACCCATGAAGGGTGTGATGAGGTTCGTAAAGAGGGACAAGTTGAGCCTGAGTTGTTTAGCATATTGGCGAGGTGGCTTAAGAGTTAGCTTTTCCACTTGATTTGTCGAGTGTTCACCTGTATTTCATATTTTGATGATCAAAAAGTACCATTCAGATGGTACTCATGTGATTCAATGGGCTTTAGTGTTGCTTGATCTGAATTTCACTTTTGAAGAAGAGCCGGTAGCCATTTTGGATAGGCAGTTTCGGAAATTGAGATCCAAAGATATTTGTTAAGTGAAGGTCCTATAGAGGCATCAACCGGTCAAGGAGGTTACTTGAGAGATAAAGTCGGATATGCTGAATGTATATCCTCAGCTTTTCTATAGTTCAGATACCTTCTTTATCTTTATGAACGTGTGTTTAAGTGGTGGATGATGTAATGACCCAGTCGGTCGTCTTAAGAACCGATGCTTTGTTTCACGTATCGTCTATTCCATACGTTCCGTAATAATTATTTTGATTCGTTTGCAAAATTTGAAGTCAAACGGAAGTTATTTGGTTCACTTTGGGAGAAAGTTTCACTTTGAAAATTTTAGCATTCAATTATTTAGATAAATTTTGTATTGTGGGAAAACATGCTCTGATTGGAGATCTGAAGATTTGATATATTATTCATGACCTTTAGAAATTGGCGAAGCTAATTTTAGAGTTCATTTGGTTGGTTTTTGTCAATTAAATCGGTTTTAGCATTAAATATGCCTATTTATGCTGAAAAGATGGTCACCGAAAGAAATAAGACCCGGATTGAAAATTTGACGGGTCCCTTAGCTTTCGATTGATGTTTATAATTTTCGGGAATGGATGGATAGATTCTCGAAGCTTTCGGATGAGCTTTAGGTAAGGAAAATGATATTTTGGAAATTCTTACGTTAAGAAATGAAGAAGTTCGACCAAAGTCAACATCCGGCGCCGTAAATGAGTCTTTTTTGAAGTTTTTTCAATTCCATTATGTCTGGAATGTGATTATGACTTATAGGAGTCATTGGTTCGGTTCCCAATAGGTTCGGGTGTGATTTAGGTGGTTGGTTAAAAACTAACTTTGGAGATGATTTGGAGTTGACCACGGTCAATATCGGGTCAAGACATCCCTGTTTGGATGTTTTGAGAGTACGATCAGGTTCGTATGATGATTTTGGACTTGCCCACAAATTTTGGTTACATTCCGATGGGTTTTGGATGGATTTGGGTTGTGTCGCGCTCGTGTTCGATGTTTTTGGCATAGTTTCTTTGGCCATAAGGTATACCATATTGATCAAATGACCTTTTTTGTGTTTCAATTGAACCATTATATCTGTATCGTAATTACGAAGCCATAGCAAAAAGAATCGACGAATTCGGACATCGTATGAGGGAGTTATGCCAATTTTAGTGTTGGAACAAGTTGCCGATGCTAGTGCATCGCACCTGCGACCACGTAATGCAGAAATTGGTCCGCAGGTGCATAAATGACAGGTGTCTGCCTGCAGGTGCGGGATTTTGGCCACGGGTGCGGAAATCACTGTGTATTAAAAATCAGATTGCGTTCATTTAGTATTTTGAGCATATCTTGAGTTCTAGAGCTCTGTTTGAGGTTAGTTTCTCGGCGTTGTTCTCGTGTCAACGAGGGGGTAAGTATCTAACCTTTAATTTGGTGTTTTCTCGTGATTATTTTCATTGGTCATCGTTTATATCCGTGTTCGGATTGTAGAAATTGGGGTTTTGAACCCAAAAGTTGAAAAGTGGTAAATCATGGATTTGAGGATCAAGATAATGGCTTTTTGAATGAGTTTTCTAAATTTAGACCAATTAAGCTATGGGTAAACTAATTTTGAAATAATTTTTGATTTTGCCCTTGCGGGCTCAGGGTTATCTTTTTGGGTTCATTTTTGGGCTCCGAACCAAAGTATAGCAATATGGGTATCATTGGATTCGTTTTAACTTGTAGAGTACTATTTTGACTATATTAAACCCGATTTTGCAATGAAATTACGGATTTGACCTATGAGGTTTGGAATGGGGTTTTTGGGTTGACTTTCTAAACCCGAATCATTTATAAAGTATTATTGGTATCGTTTGACTCATATTATTACGTAGAATACTTATTTGAACAGATTGGGACCATTCGGAGGTGATACGAAAGGGCAAGGCTCTGCAGTGTTTTTCGGACTTCTATTCTAGGCATGTTGAGACTGTAAACTCTAACTAAAGTGTCATGCTTGATAAAATTGAAGTAAACAAGAGGGTGCAATGGAGATAATAAGGGGGTCCCAATACTCGTGAGGTGACGAGCACTTGTATCGGGTACCGGTGACATGTTATGGGAACTTGTGCAATTTAAATTGTATTGTCAGTCTGAATGCCATGCTTTGGGCACTAGCTGGTAGATAGTATGATCCTATGGATCTGTGATTGGGGTATGAAGCCCGTACTTCTTGTCTCCTTGATTGTGTGTCTGTCTTGTTTGATATGTGTGGCATTCGTCACTCCTAATTACTCGTTCAAAAATGGAAAAGAAGCTAAGATAATGTCTTAATTGCGTAATTGGCTAAAGGTAGGACCTTTATGGCCTATAATGATTAAAAATGAGATCTTTACCGTATTATTGGATTTTTGTTATTATGCACATCATAGTCATGTTTCATATAGTATCTCATGCATTATATATGTTTGAGGATACATATGTGGGTCCGAGGGGAAATGTTTCCGGATGGAGTGATGATGATATCTTGAGACAGAACTTTATCATGCAAAAGAAGCTAAAGGTGGAACCCTTGTAATTATGAGAACTTGAAAAGGAATCTTATGTGTATTCCTGCTTCTTATAGTGATGCATGTCATATTCATGCTTATTATATATCTCCCGCATACTTATCACGACTAAAGATAAGGTCCTTTACTGTATGCATTGATTCTTGTTGTTGAGCATGTCATATTCATATTTATCATGGTATCTCATATGCATTGATGGTACTGATGAAAGGTCTGAAGGAAAATGATTCTGGATGAAGGTGATGATGATGATGATTATAAGCCAATGGGCTAATAGACATGATTTATACGAGCCTAAGGGGTTGAGACTTGATATGTGGAAACCCGAGGGGTTCTTAAAGATTAGTGATGCCGGGTGGTTTATGGACCTAGCGAGTCCTCCATAGGTCACGATTCGTTCATGTTCGAACATGTGTATACCGAGTGATGGAATGGCCTTGCATTGCATTGCATGGCATTACATAAATTTTCATATCATACATTCTGTTGGTTTCTGTGTTGTATGACTTGTTGAATAGCGGCCACCAAAGAAATGGATGGCCGCTTGCAGCGGTCCATTTTGGGCTGTGAGGTCGGCTTTTTGTCCAGTTTTCCCCCTATCACCCCACATTTCATCCAAGGCCTCAAAACACAAAGCAAAATATGCATACATACAAAAAGACTCCCTACGAATCCACCCGCGACCTCGGAATTCCCAATAGAGTACTAAATTCCCATAACAACCGAAAGGGTCATTACACCAGATACCAATTAAGACACCGTTCGTCCCCGAACGGACAAGGGTGAGAATCTAGGGAGGAGTTACCTGACTCGGCGAAAAGCTGAGGGTATTTGCTACGCATATATGATGTCTCCTAAGTAGCTTCTTCCATTGGTCGATTCTTCCACTGAACTTTCACAGAAGCTATTTCCTTGGACCTCAACTTGCGAACATCCTTGTCTAAGATGGCAATGGGCTCTTTCTCGTACGACAGATTTTCATCTAACAAAATCGAATCCCAATGGATGATGTAGGAACCATCGTTGTGGTACCTCTTTAACATCGACACATGGAACACCGGATGAACGCCTGATAAACCCGGAGGTAAAGCCAACTTGTAAGCCACCTCCCCCACACGTTTGAGAATCTCAAGTGAACCAATGAACCTTAGGCTAAGCTTGCCTATTTTGCCAAACCTCATCACCCCCTTCATAGGTGAGACCTTCACTAGTACTTGCTCTCCTTCCTCAAACTCGAGATCTCAGACCTTGCGGTCTGTATACTTCTTCTGTCTATTCTGCGCTGCCAAAAGCCTGGCTTGAATCTTCTTCACCTTCTCTAGGGACTCTCTCAAAAGATCAGTACCCCGCAGCCTCACCTCGAATGCATCTAGCTATCCAATAGGAAACCTACACCTCCTTCCATACAATGCCTCAAATGGGGCAATATCAATACTCGAGTGATAGATAGCTATTATTGTAAGCAAATTCGGTTAAGGGCAAGAACTGATCCCAATGCCCACTGAAATCGATCACGCACACACGAAGCATATCTTCCAGAACCTAAATAGTCCGCTCAGACTGCCCGTCAGTCTGAGGATGAAAGGCTGTGCTAAGATCTAACCTCATACCCAACTCCTCATGCAAACACTTCCAAAACCTGGATGTGAACGTGGTACCCTTGTCAGACACGATAGAGATAGGAACCCCGTGGAGTCTAAGTACCTCCCGAATGTAAACTTTAGCCAACTTGTATACATCATAAGTTATCTTCACTAGAACAAAGTGAGCAGACTTAGTCAACCTGTCAACAATAACCCAGATGGAGTCAAACTTCCCTAACGTCTTCGGAAGACCCACTACGAAATCCATGGCTATTCTTTCCCACTTCCATTCAGGAATAGGCATTCTCTGCAATGTACCCCCAGGTTTTTTATGTTCATACTTCACCTATTTGCAATTTACGCACTATGCAACGAACTCTACAATATCCCCCTTCATCCTAGTCCACCATTAATGTTGTCTCAAATCACGATACATCTTAGTGACACCATGGTGGATAGAATACCTCGAACTATGAGCCTCTGTCAGAATGGTCTTAATCAAGTCGCCCACATGTGGCACACACACTCGCCCTTTGATTCGCAACACGCCTTCCTCATTAATCACGGCCTCCTTGGCCTCACCACGCAACATCTTATCTCGTATTTTACATAGCTTAGCATCTTCGAACTGCTTAGCCTTAATCTGCTCTAAAAATGATGACCGAGCCTCAACATAAGCTAACATCTTGCCTGTGTTAGAGATATCCAATCTCATAAAACTGTTAGCCAGAGTCTGCATCACTCTAGCCAACAGACGCTCAGAAGAAATTAAACGTGCCAGACTCCCCATACTAGCCGACTTCCGACTCAATGCATCAGCTACCACATTAGCCTTACCGGGGCGATACAAAATGGTAATGTCATAGTCCTTCAGTAGTTCTATCCACCTCCGCTTTATAGAGTTCAGATCTTTCTGGAACACATGTTGCAAACTGCGATGGTCTGTGTACACTTCGCAATGGACACCATGCAAGTAGTGCCTCCAGATTTTCAATGCAAACACTACCGCTGCCAACTCTAGATCATGAGTAGGATAGTTCTTCTCATGCACCTTCAACTGCCGAGAAACATAAGCAATCACCTTCTTTTCCTGCATCAAAACAGCACCCAAACTAGAACGTAAAGCATCACAATAAACAACAAAATCCTTGCCCTCAACGGGCAATGCCAAAATCGGTGTTGTAGTCAACAATGTTTTGAGCTTTTGAAAGCTCTCCTCACACTCGTCGGACCACTGAAACGGTATCTCCTTCTGAGTCAAATGGGTCATATGAGAAGCAATAGAGGCAAACCCTTTGACAAACCAACGATAGTAGCTAGCCAAACCCAAAAAACCGCAGATCTCGGTCACTGATGTGGGCCTAGCCCATTCTTTGACTGCCTGAATTTTCTGAGAATCCACCATAATGCCCTCTTTCGAAATAACATGCCCCAAGAAAGACACAGAAGGCAACCAGAATTCACACTTGGAGAATTTACCATACAATTCCTTTTCCCGCAATACTCCAAGAGCAATTCTCAAATGTTTCTCATGCTCTTCCTTACTCCTAGAGTACACCAAGATATCATCAATGAACACTATAACGAATGTGTCTAGGTAGGGCTTGAACACACTGTTCATCAAATCCATGAACGCAGTTGGGGCATTTGTAAACCCAAAAGACATAACCAAGAACTCATAGTGCCCATACCTGGTCCGAAAAGTAGTTTTAGGAACATCCTCTGCCGGAATCTTCAACTGATGGTACCCTGACCTTAGGTCAATTTTCGAGAACACTGAAGCTCCCTGTAACTGATCAAACAAGTCATCAATACGGGGGATGAGATACTTGTTTCGGATAGTTACCTTATTCAGCTGTCGGTAATCAATACACATACGCATAGACCCATCCTTCTTCTTAACAAACAACACAGGAGCACCCCACGGAGAGGCACTCGGGCGAATAAACTCCTTACTCAGAAGATCTTGCAACTGCTCTTTCAGTTCCCTGAGTTCTACTGGTGCCATCCTATAAGGTGGAATAGAAATAGGATGAGTCTCTGGGTCTAAGTCAATCCTAAAGTCAATATCACGATCCGGTGGCATACCAGGCACGTCCGCAGGGAACACATTCGCAAACTCGCGTACCATTGGAACCGAATCAAGGGATGGGGTATCTATATTGGTATCATGGATATGTGCCAGATAAACTAAACAACCATTATCTACCAGCTTCCTGGCACGAACAAAGGATATTACTTTCTTAGGGACGGGATTAAGGTTACCCTTCCACTCGAGTCTAGGTGCCCCAGGCATGACTAGTGTAACCGTCTTAGAATGGAAATCAAGTATAGCATAATGCGGGGACAACCAACTCATACCCAAAATAACATCGAAATATATCATGTCTAAAATCATCAAATTTGCCCAAGGACTATACCCCATAAAAGAAATTGCACACGCAGGGTAGACGTTATCTACTACCGCAGAATCCCCAACACAAAAATAGGAGTGTCAAGAGTATCACATATCATATCCAGAACCACAGAAAAATAGGTAGATACATAGGAAAAAATAGAACCCGGATCAAACAAAACAGAAGTTATACAGTCGTAAACGGAGATAGTACCTGTGATAACTGCATCAGAGGCCTGAGCCTCAGGTATACCTGGGAAGGCGTACAAATGATCGCGCCCCTCTGTCGCCTGCGTACCACCGTGATTACCAGATACTCGAATCATTTCTATCACCCATGCTATCTTTCATGGCATAACCACAAATAGAGAAACCAAATACTTTGACTTAGTCCTCATAATCCTAGCTGATATATACCGAGCCTTAAGCTTATGCTGAAACCACTACAGGCATTTCCAAGGGTGCAATTTACTGTTACAATGGTGGATAGTCAAACACTTGAACAAAATCGAGGGTATCCAATACCTAAGTGACCAGAAAAGGAAAGATAGACTTGCATCCCATTGTCTAAATTTTGGGTACCAAACCAAACAAGGTTGGGCTTTCATCTTTTCAAGGCTTAGGAAAGACAACATATAATGGATGTTCCCCGATTTTATATCCGACGAGATTGAAGTTAGAGAAAGGAAATGCCCAATCCAACCACTTATGGGAATTCGAAAGATTCGCCCTTATGCACCTGCTAGGGTTTTGAGATAATTTTGTAAAACCCAAATGATACCCTAAGTTGGGAACATGAGTGATTACATTATAGACTATGACGGAGATAAGATTCAAAGTGCTGGGGATGTAGTTCAATAGTGGAATGGTCGCATAATTTAGGGTTCCGGGACCTTGTCTCATGATAGGTTTAACCCTGGGTATGAAGAAGGTTACAAGGATTGGTTGAGGGCACATTTTAAAGGCACCCTCATGCCCGACCCAACCTTTATCATTGTGTCCAAGATAAATCATCCAAGGCTGAGAATAAGGCCTCTTTGACTCAAAGACGAGCCGATGACAAAGGACCCAAATATTTGGAGAAGATTGAACATGATCAAACTGTCATAGCTAGCTTGACACATCAGTTGGGGTTCACAAGAGAGTGCTTGGAGGACCTTGATGATCAGATGCAGAAAGTAATGGATGAGACTGCACCCATGACATTGACAGAGAAGGGGTTCTTGATGGATGTTGTGTTGACATCGACTCACCTGTGGATCCAGGCCGCCCTTCAAAAGCCCAAGAAGGCAAGGATAGAGAAAGCTTCATCATCTGCCACTGGAGGACACTTCTTCTGATTTTACTTTTATGCTTTATTATCTTTTGTTACCCCTACGGGGAAGATATTATTAAATGAAAAAGTTGTGGTTTATGGGGGCAATGGTTTAATGCAAAAGACACATTTATGTTTCAAATCGATTAGGATGACCTTGCTTTAAGAACACAAGTAGTATAAATTATTGATTACATGATTGTGTGATTACATGCTTATGTGTTTCATGTATTTCGTTTAAATGGTTGATTGATCCTATATTCCAATCACTACTCCAAAGAAAGACTCAAAGAAATACCAAATAGCCAAAAGACCATATATTAAAGACTAACCATTGGCACCTCTCCCAAAGGTTGACTTGCTATCATGGACGTTTAAGGAAACACTGCTTCTGCCATCAAGGAGGAAAATAAGGAGTCACTCCAAAAGAAGATCCGTAGGCTAGAAGGGAAAATCCAAATAGTCAAGGCCAAGATCAAAAAGGACGACCAGATTTTGAACTTGACTGAAAGTCCGCCAAAAGAACCTGCTAAGCTAGACCATTACCGAGGGAACCTATCAGACAAGATCAAAGGAATGATACAAGGCTATATACCCCTATTGAGTAAGTCTAAGACACCAAAACAAGAGACTGAGGATCTCGAAGAGGAATCCGAACTTTACAAGCAAGAACAAAGCTAGCCAACCAAAGAGGCCGCCCCTGCTACATCTGTTGTCGAAGCTAGTAATTATGAGATACCTTAAGGATTCACTCTTCCACCATCCCCAACTTGGTGAGCAATTTCCATCAAAGCCCATGTGTGCCCCTACAGGTTTACACCAAGGTATGTGAAATATAAGGAACTCTATGAGAAGATAACTGTGTGGGCCATGTGCCTCAGTCACAAGAAACTACCTCTTTGCGCTCCAATCTAAGCGCACAAAAGATGCCTGTTTCAAAGGAATCAATCGGGCCACACTACTGATTAATTTGTGGCCCTCAGGAGAAGGATCATAAGAGGGATCGACGATAAGACGATCAGCAATTTGTGGGGACCACAATCCTTGTTGGCCCACTACACAGGCATGCGAAATGTAGGAATCACTCTCAACACTCACATCCGGCACTATGACTTTACCATCTTCAAGGACCCATACGCATGCATCTTCCAAAAGCTAGAAAGCACTGGAAATATCCATCCGATTGACGTTGCTTGGAAATCCTTGCCCACCATACAAAGCCAAAGAAAGATCTGCTTGTTCCATTCTGGGGCACCTGGGCACGACATTGAAGAGCATAAAGCCTTCAAGTTTAAATTAGAGCATTTTCTCCACACTGGGGAGATTTGGGTAGTACTCCCTCCCCATTATTATGAAATAGGGCTTTCAGCCAAATGAGTGGTTGTAAGGACAACAACCCATTCCGATCTCAAGGAGAAGTCAACTTTTGGGTAGATCTAGGGGATCCCTTTTTGTGATTCTAAAGTTTGTCCCCCCTATTTATACGTAAAGAAACTACGACCGACCTGATGTCCCAAGGAGGGATACGTAGGAAGCACTTATCGGGCCTAGTCTGGGAAGGCTTTTGGGTAGAACAAAAATAGGAGTTATTTTTATATAAATTGAACTAAGAAGGGCCTGATTTCTTGAGGAGGGATATGTAGGCAGTCTACGTAAGACTCGGTCCCTATATTAAATAAAATATATATTTTTCCATCTTTACTTTTAGTATAAGTAAGCGTCAAGAAGATCTCTTAAAGAAACTCAACCATGAACTCCTAAACCAAAATCCACAAATGACTCAAAAGAGCCGAGATACCCAAAACCTTGGAATGGAGGATCAATCAAATGTTTGAATCAAATACATGAAGTTTTATGTGCTTTATGTGTTATATGCCAACTATGTGCGATATCTTGCATTATTTGTTATTGCCTAACATACTAACATCATTTTCCTTTGAGTTATTCTTTTATTATAGAAAAGGTTGATTCGTGTTGTTCCATGCTGGTATACTTCACTAGATCAAAAGCTGCAATAGATTCCCTTTCCGAACAAGACAAAGGCAAAGAAAAAATGACTGGTAATCCGGAAAACGAACACAACAGGAATGAACTTGTCATCAGGGATTCGGCATCCCCAAACCCGAAAGTACCCTCGCACTCTGAGGACGTGATCAACATGCTACTCGAGAAAGTTGCCGACCTTCAAGAGAAGGTCGCAATAGCTTAAATGGCCAGTGCTGCCAAAGAAACATCTGTTGAGGCAAGAAGGCCTCCTCTACATTTTCCATCTCTGAGCTCCCCATTACCTGGCCATTTTCTCTCTTACCCCATCGGAACAATGCCACCCTCCCAAAACCCACTCACAGCTGAACCACCACACATTGGTACGTCATACCACACCCCACTACCTCTCAACACTACGCAAGTCCCTGGACCTATCCATTCTATGCCATCATACCAGGCCCCGTGTCACGACCCAAACCGATGAGTCGTGACGAGTGTCTAACCTCTAGCGCCCAAACACCTCTATACACGTATCTGAACCTTACTGAACGTCAAGGGCCCATAAGTGACATAAACCTATCTCATAAATGAGGTGACATCATAACTCTGTGCAATCTGTATATACGCATATATGCTTAAGGAACAGTGCAAACCGGCTAGGCATATACTGTACACAAAAGAATAGAACCCGCCAAGGCTACATCATCTAACTAATACATTCAACTGTTTATAGACCTCTACTAGAATAAAGATGTAGAAAGGACGGGACAGGGCCCTGTCATACCCATATGCATATACATCTCAAAAGGGTGGCATACCAAAACTGACTGCAACTCTGGATCAAAGGGAGCGCACTAACCACTGCTGGATATAGAGGTCCTACTGAGCTGGACCACCTGTCGGTCTACCTGAACCACCTGTCGGTCTACCTGAACCAGCGGGCATGAACGCAGCCCCCCCCCCCCCCCCCCCCTTCCCGAGCAATGGGGAGTCAATGCGGGTAATGTACTGAGTATGTAAGGCATAAGAACAACATGTATATATACAAGAATTATGAATAAAATCTGAACTCATAAACTGAAATGACTATCTGCATGTATTTGAATGAACTAGTATCTGTATGTATCTGCATAACTCTGTATAACTGGCAACGCCTCTGTGGGCACATAATATGCATGCTCTCAATGATAATTGTGCTCATGTATATGTATAGGTCATAGTGCTGAGGAACGTTCAGCCTGGTCCATATCCTATATAATAGTGCCGAGGAACGTACAGCCCGATCCACATATCATCATCATCACTGTGCACAGCTGATCAGGTGGTAATGCGTATATAACGCCTTCCCTCTTCCCATACCCCTTATGCATCTAACATTTACATATATAACGCCTTCTGGTCACAGGTCGATATGCATATATATATATATATATAGATATACAATGTAATACATGCATAAACTGTACACATAGAGCTGGACCCATGAATAGAAGGGACAATCATCAACGAGGTACAGGAACATCAAAGACTGAAGTACTCCTAATGCTTCTGAGAGTAGAGTAATATGGAAGCTTGATTACTCGTTTGTTGGCTCATACCATAGGATCATGTCAAAGAAAGAAAGGGGTAGCCTTAACATACCTTAGAATATATCCAATCATCCAACTTCCACTCCTCGAACTTGTAAGTCTACAATCGAGATAACGTAGGCTTCAATTACACTATTTACATCGTTCACTAACCATTCCTAATCATCTCTTAAAATAGCCCCAAATCACTATCTTACCCTTCATCCATTTACCACTTCCATAAGTATCCTCTCTTCACTTAAAACTACTAAAACTCTTCATAATTAACTTAAATACAAGGGTAGAGATCATTTATATACCTTGAGGGGTCTAAGATTCCAAGGATCAACTTTAACTTCAACTTCCTAAGCTTCACAACTTTGAAGAAACCCTAGAAACAACCTTCTTCTTCGCAAGCTCGGGTTTACGGGGCTGACCTTACCGAATCTCCACGATAATGATGGAAAATGTTAGAAGTATATATACTAGGTTTTTCTCTAATTGGAAGAGAGAAAATGAGGAATAAGGTCGTGTAATCATATATTTTTACTTGGAACTATAAAGTTCAAGCGGTGCGGTTCGACGAACGGGTCGACGACCCGTCGATGTGTTGATGGTTCGTCGACCTGCTCCGTTGACCTGCGCCTGCATATTCAAAGCTGCAGAATAACGACACCGCACAATGACGGTCCGTCGACATGTCGACAGCCAGTCGACGATGACTGGTGTCTGCAGATTTTCCTGAATCAGCTCAGGTTACGCCGATTCGGTTCATTCAACTTCTAATCCTGTAAATTACCAGAAATACCTACTAGTACCCTTGTACATGGGTAAGACACTTGTTGTCTCCAAAACACGGGCACGGGCCTCTATTCCAAAGGCATACCCAACCAGGAAACCATAAGTTCTCCTACAAAAAAACGAGAGGCATAACATTCTTCCCCTCCCCCCCCCCCCCCCCCCTTCAAGAACATTCGTCCTCGAATGTTCAAATGAATCATGAGCTATAGGAATTTCGGCAGAGTTTTCCCTATCATTATACCAACCCAACCTACACACTGCGACCCAGAATAATGCCACACAGGGCCACATACTACGACATACAATATCATGGCCTCAATGATCGATCACGATAACGGAAAATGGAATAGTACCTGGGGGAGATGATGCCTCAGACTGAACCTCCTGTACTGTTGGAAACAAATACGGGTACTTAATATTTATTGCCCCTTCCGCTTCCCAAGTTACTTCTTCAACATTCTTATTCCTCCATAGAACTTTAACAAAAGCTACATTCTTGGTTCGCAAACGACGAACCTGCCTGTCCAATATAGCCACTGGAACCTCTTCGTATGATAACTGCTCGGCCACTTAGATATTATCTACTGGATGACTCTTGAAGGATCTCCGATGCATTTACGAAGCATAGACACATGAAATACCGGATGTACAGGCTCCAATTCAGAAGGCAATGCTAGCTCATAGGCAACCTTACCCACGGTACAAATGATCTTATATGGCCCAATATATCGAGGGCTCAACTTAACCTTCTTGCCAAACCTCATCACTCCCTTCATAGGTGAAATCTTCAGGACAACCCAATCGCCTACTTTAAACTCTAACTTGCATCGCCGATGATCTTCATATGACTTCTGTCGACTCTACGCCATTAGTAGTCTTTCTCGAATCATTTTCACCTTATCAACTGCTTGCTGAATTAAGTCTGGACCTACTAACTGATTTTTCCTGACATCAAACCATCCTATGGGCGATCTACATCTCCGCCCATATAAGGCCTCATAAGGAGCCATCTGAATACTGGAATGGTAACTGTTGTTATATGCAAACTCAATAAGAGGCAAATGGTCATCCCAACTGCCTTGAAAATCAAGTACACGAGCTCTAAGCATATCCTCAAGGGTCTATATAGTATGCTCCGCCTGTCCATCTGTCTCCGGGTGAAATGCAGTACTAAGACTCACCTGAGTCCCCAATTCATTCTGAAAAGACTTCCAGAAATTAGATGTGAATTGTGTTCCCCTATCTGAAATAATGGTCGCGGGAACACCATGAAGTCGTACAATTTCTTTAAGATAAAGCCTTGTATAATCTTCAGCTGCATAAGTAGTTCTGACAGGCAGGAAATGGGCTGACTTTGTAATCCTATCAACTATGACCCATATCGAATCATACTTCCGCTGAGTACGGGGCAAGCCTATAATGAAATCCATATTAGTTACCTCCCATTTCCATGTCAGAATCTCCATAGACTGCAATAGACCTCTGGACTTCTGGTGTTCTATCTTGACCTTTTAACAATTTGGACATTAGGCGACAAATTCAGCTATATCTCTTTTCATGCCATCCCACCAATAAACTTCCTTGAGATCGTGATACATCTTTGTCGAACCTGGATGAATAGAATAGCGAGAATAATGTGTTTCCCCTATAACCTGCTGATGAAGTCCCACAACATTAGGAACGCAGAATCTACCTCAATACCTGAGTACTCCATCACCTGTGATTCCAAAGGGTGTCTTTTCTTTTCGAGAAGCCGTATCTTGGTAGTGAACTAGAATAGAGTCTTCGTACTGACGTTCCTTTATTTTTGCTACCAAGGATGACACCGCTGTGTCTCAAACAGTAACTCCTACATCACCCGAGTCTAACAATCGAACTCCGAGGCTAGCTAATTGACTAACTTCGCGGACCTTCTCTCTTTTCTTTAGCTGTACATGTGATAGGCTACCCATGGATTTACGACTAAGGGCATCGGCTACTACATTAGCTTTCCCATGATGGAAAAGAATATCAACATCATAATCTTTCAGCAACTCTAGCCATCGCCTTTGGCGTAAATTCAAGTCCTTCTGCTTAAAGATGTACTGGAAGCTCTTATGATCAGTATAGATATCAACATAGACACCGTATAAGTAGTGCCTCCACATTTTCAAGGCATGAATCACCATCGCTAATTCAAGATCATAGGTTGGATAATTCTTCTCGTGCTTCTTCTGCTGTCTAGAAGTATAAGCAACAACCTTACCGTGCTGCATCAACACACAGCCCAAGCCAATACCTGAGGCATCACAATATATCACATAACCATTTGCTCCTTCTGGAAGAGTAAAAACAGGTGTCGAAGTCAGCTTGTCCTTCAATATCTGAAAACTCTGCTCACAAGCATCTGTCTATTAGAACTTAGCTGATTTCTGGGTCAATTTAGTCAATAGGGCCGAAAAAGAAGAAAATCCTTCCACAAACCTCCTATAGTATCCTGCTAGACCCAAAAAGCTACGTAACTCCGTTGGGGTCATGGGCCTTGGCCAATTCTTCACAGCCTCAATCTTTTGGGCATCTACCCTAGCGCATTCATCTGAAATAATGTGACCCAGAAAAGCCACAGAGTTCAACCAGAACTCACACTTGGAAAACTTCGCATATAGCTCTCTCTTTCGAATAACTCCAAGCACGGCTCGTAGATGCTCTGCATGCTCATCCTCTGACGGTGAACAAATCAGAATATCATCTATGAACACAATGACGAAAAAATCTAGGAAGGGTCTAAATACACGATTCATCAAGTCCATGAATACTGTCGGAGCATTAGTGAGCCCAAATGACATAACGCGGAACTCATAGTGCCCATAGCTAGTCCTGAATGCCGTCTTCGGAATATCTTATCCCTTCACTCTAACCATATGATATCCTGACTTCAAGTCTATTTTAAAGAAGTATTTGGCGCCTTGTAGTTGGTCAAACAAGTCATCAATCCTCGGGAGCGGATACTTATTCTTTACAGTCACTTTATTCAGTTGCCTATAATCAATACACATTCGTAAGGAACCATCTTTCTTTCTTAAGAATAATACTGGTGCTCCCTATGGCGATGTACTAGGCCTAATAAAGCCCTTCTCAAGCAAATCTCTTAATTGCTCCTTCAATTCCTTCAACTCTGCGGGAGCCATGCTATAAGGAGGAATAGATATTGGCTGAGTATCTGGCAATAGATCAATTGTAAAATTAATTTCTCGCTCCAGTGGAATGCTTGGGAGCTCATCTGGGAACACTTCCGGAAACTCATTGACCACAGGGACAGACTGAAGGGTTGGCGACTCCGCTTGCACATTCTGGACCCGAACTAGGTGAGGATATACCCCTTTCTAATCATTTTCATGTCCTTGAGGTAGGAGATAAACCTACCCCTTGGCGAAGCAGCACTACCCTTCCACTCTAGCTCACCAAGAAACTGGAATCAAACTACCTTTGTTCTGCAATCGACATTTGCATAAGAAGAAGCCAACGAATCCATGCCCATAATAACGTCGAAATCAACCATGTCTAACTCAATCAAATCTTCTAGGGTATGGCGATTGCAAACTACCACTACACAACCTCGGTATACTCGCCTAGCTATACCTGGATCACTACCCGGCGTAGACACCTCAAATGGTCTAATCGAGTCGGGCTCTATCCCAAACTTGCCAGCAACAAATGGTGTAACATATGATAAGGTGGAACCTAGATCAATCAGTGCATATATATCATGGGAGGAAACTGATAATATACATGTAACAACATCAGGAGATGTCTCACGATCCTGTCTACCGGCCAATGCATAAACATGGTGTTGAAGCCCACTCGACCTAGATGCTCCACTCCTCCCTCTACCACGTCCTGCTGGCATCTGAGAAACCTGCCCTAAAGGGCGTACTGAGGAAGAAGAACCAGCTATGGACCCCGTAGGCGGAACGATGCCTGTACCAACCTTCATAGGACACTTCCTCATCTTGTGTCCCGACTTGTCACACCCTAGTCTTACTAGGGTGTGATGGGCACCCGACCCCATACTCGGAGCCGAGCGAACCCGCTGACTCTTATTACACACATAGTCTCTTTGAACTCTTAAATCAAATAAAATGAAATACATAGTAAAGCTTTCAGAAATACTCTTTTTTGTTATTCTCAAATCAAACAAAATCTGTAATTATATGGAATTTATAGCATAACACAGAATGACACATCGGCTGATGGAGCCGCTTACAAGACTGACATCCCATTCCCACGACTCTGTTTGCAAAGTCTCTAACATCAATCAGAAATCATAACGTATAAACTCTGACTCGGCAACACTCCAGGAGAAAATGGAACTTGCCAACTCCGCTGGAACATCTTCCATAATGGCTTCCACTCATCTGGGTGTACCTGCGCGGCATGAAACGCAGCCCCCGAAGAAAGGGGGTCAGTACGGAATATGTACTGAGTATGTAAGGCATGGAATACAGAAAACAGAACCATAATCGAAACAACGGTACAAAGAGTAAGTACATTAACCAGAATACCAAGGTGCTTATTTTCCGAACGCAAATCTTGCATACCGATGTCATATGTCAGAAGAAGTACAGAAAATGGGTAAATCATCCAGAGTACCAAAATACTTACTTTCCAAACACAGATCATGCATGCCGACATCATATGTCATCATATACATATACATATAACAGATCCCGGCCCTCTAGGGAGGGACGCGGTGAATGGAGTCATCAGAGCTAGGATGCACTTTCTTTCTCTTCACCAGTCTAGTCTGCCTCGTCCTTCACGACCTCTTATGGTCTCCAACCATCCCGTATACTCTGATTTCCCTTAGGTTACTCTAGCTTCTCATTTGTCTCTTATGTCTAAATCTATAGAACTTTTAGTGTATTTCCCAGGGGGTCACCCATCTTAAAATTTCTCTCACCTCAGCACGCTTAACCTCGAAACTTTGATGAAATCCGGTGCATTAGCGCTGATATAATCGCATCCACCTCATCGCATGACCTTCATTACATGATCTGGAGCAAATCGAAGTCTTACAGATTCCGAAACATTTTCGTAACACGTCTTTCTCCTTTACAATTACTATTTTACCCTTTTCAATCCTCAATATTCACCTTTCACTTATGTGTACCGTTACCCTTCATCCTGGATTTCCAGATTCCTGGTGGTAGGGAACACACCTTCGTCGTCATTACTTATAAATACTCGGGTACCAGCCTGCTTGGGTTTCTGCTTGCCACTCTTATACAATAATCTGCAACAGAACTCATTTATCGACTTTCCCTGAATCCTCCAACAGACTTTGCTCCTATTAAACTTCGAATGTCATCCATCTTAATCCTTCGGACTACTAACCGTCCTCCTCGCTATTATCTTTCACGCCATGCCCAAATCCGTAGCTCCTCTAAAATATCACATCCCACTTATTGTCTATTTACAATATTTCCTTTCCACGCTTCCTCCTGTTGGGCGCACCCAACTAAATGACCTGATTTTGAACAATTCTGGCAGAATCTCTTTTACAATTCTTACTATTCAATATCTGTACGCAGCAAACCTCACAGAACATACGGCTATATAACACATTCCAGCCATCAAGAGCTTCCAATTTCAGATAACAGAACAAATATATCAAGACTTACTTCTATAACTTTCCATATCATCACTTACCTTCTTCCGTCGTATGTAAGGATTATATAAGGAATCTCATTTTCCTATGACTTGGCTCTATCGCACGATCTAAGACAGAAAGAAGGTCAACAATCCCTAGATTCCCTGCAGCCTCCTATTTATAAATGTGGCCGGCTTCACACCCATAAACAGGACTCTACTGGACACGACCTTGCAGACAACCCCTAGGACAACCCGCTCTGATACCACTTTGTCACACCCTAGTCTTACTAGGGTGTGATGGGCACCCGATCCCATACTCGGAGCCGAGCGAACCCGCTGACTCTTATTACACACAGTCTCTTTGAACTCTTAAATCAAATAAAATGAAATACATAGTAAAGCTTTCAGAAATACTCTTTTTTGTTGTTCTCAAATCAAAAAAAATATGTAATTATATGGAATTTGTAGCATAACACAGAATGACACATCGGCTGATGGAGCCGCTTACAAGACTGACATCCCATACCCACGACTCTGTCTGCAAAGTCTCTAACATCAATCAGAAATCATAACGTATAAACTCTGACTCGGCAACACTCCAGGAGAAAATGGAACTTGCCAACTCCGCTGGAACATCTTCCATAATGGCTTCCACTCATCTGGGTGTACCTGCGCGGCATGAAACGCAGCCCCCGAAGAAAGGGGGTCAGTACGGAATATGTACTGAGTATGTAAGGCATGGAATACAGAAAACAGAACCATAATCGAAACAACGGTACAAAGAGTAAGTACATTAACCAGAATACCAAGGTGCTTATTTTCCGAACGCAAATCTTGCATACCGATGTCATATGTCAGAAGAAGTACAGAAAATGGGTAAATCATCCAGAGTACCAAAATACTTACTTTCCAAACACAGATCATGCATGCCGACATCATATGTCATCATATACATATACATATAACAGATCCCGGCCCTCTAGGGAGGGACGCGGTGAATGGAGTCATCATGTATGCCGACATCATATAGCACATATGCATATAACAGATCCCGGCCCTCTAGGGAGGGACGCGGTGAACAGAATCATCAATGCATGTCAAAATCATATATCATATATGCATATAACAGATCCCGGCCCTCTATTGCGGAACGCGGTGAACAGAATCATCATATGCCATCCTGGCCGCCACCCCCATATCATCATATCATCATATACATATATACATATAACCGAACCCGGCCCGCAAGGGAGAGGGACGCGGTGAACAATGCAGAGGAAGACGCACGATAACAGAACCTGGCCCGGGACGCAGTGAAGAACATACTGAGGCTTGCACGAGCAGAGTAGTGCGAAACCATAAGCACATAAATCAAGACTCGACAGATACGTACTGTTACCGACATTTGAAGGATCATAAACACGTTTCAAGTCAATCCGGTTTAGTATGAGAAAGTTACGGACATTTTACCACAGAACTTTTACGAACATTTCAAAGCAAATCCGAGATCCTTTTACGAAAGTTAGGGACATTAAAACTTACAGAACTCTTTTAGAAACAAAATTCTTTATGCTCATCTCGTTGTTCAATCATATAATAACCTGATCATATTGAGAATACTCATATCAAGAAGTGAATGAGAATCATAAATAGACTCGGAAACATATCAAACAGAGCTTCGGAAGTCATAGATACGTATCAAAACCATATGAAGTAGCTTATAGAAATCAAGAATATTAGCCATCCTAGTGGCTCTAGGAATAGGAATTTCTTTGAATTCGTACATATACATCATTCGCTTGTTTCATAAGGATCATGCCAAAAGAAAGAAAGGGTAAGCCTTACATACATGTTCCACGTCCTATTAGCTACGCTTATTTGTCCAAGCTTGATAGTCTACATTCAAAAGAATTCACACAATCATTAGATTCGTCGTCATATGCTTGTCTTAGTCTTTCAAATGAATTCACTTATAGTCTACCGAAATTTCGGCAGCATCTCCCCTGCAAATACACCATCCCCGAGAATCTAACTCGGCCAAATTATCAACAACAAACCCGAGAATGCAACTCGGCCAATTTATCAACAACAATCCGAGAATTCCACTCGGCCACATTATCAACAATAATCTGAAACCTTCCAAACTTAATAAGGACAATAACAACACATTGCTTTCTTCCAAATTCATGAACTACACCGACAATCTACACATTAACAACTTCATCAATCAATTAAAAATACATTCTAACATTAGTAACTTCTTTTACATAATTCGACAACATTTTTCTTATATTCAATTCAATCACAACAACCAACTTACAATCTTCCAAACTCAATAAAATCAACACATTTCTCACCTCCAAATTCATGCATTATAGCTACGACCACACGTTAACAACATTATCTTCACAACACAATAAACCATGCTAGTGTCATATTAATTTCTTCAACAATCCCACAATGATTACAACTTCATTTCAATTCATCAAACTTTCATTCTCATCATGGAATCCACAACTACAACAATCAAAATACTAAATAAAATCAATTCATCACATCTACACAACACCACCTCTTATTCGGCCACAACCAAGACACAACTTTTTCATGAATTCCATCCATTTCTACATACCACAACATGCATAAATCATCCCTAACACATGTAAAAGAAGATTGAATACATACCTTTCTCACTCCACTTCTCAACTTAGCTAGGGTTGTGAATTGCACCAATGAATGGTTTGCTTGCTTCAACAACCATCCCATGTTAATTAGGGCCTTCAAATTAGTTGGAATACTAGGAGAAAATAATTTTTCTTGATCAATTTCATGGACACAAATTTTTAGTGCCATGGCCGAATGCCCCTATGGTTTTCTTTCTTGAAATTTCTTGAACTTGTAAAGGAGGATTATGTCTTGTTATGCAAGCCTTTGTCCATATATATAGTTAGTTCCAACAAATGAAAGGGTGGACACATGCCCCCACCCTTGGCTTGAGTCAATTGGCCAAGACTTGGGGTGGGGACCACTTAAGTCCACACACACACACACACGGCCAAAGGCCCTTTTCAAGAACTTTCTTGAATATTTGGTGAAAATCCCGTTTTGCCCCTAGCCTTCCGCAATATTACCATGAGCCACCTTGTGAATTTCCCTTTTTACCCTTAGCCTTTCTCAATATTTCCATACTAATAAACAACTTGTATATTAAAATAATTTTGAAAAATAGTCTTGCCCTTAACTTACCACGACTTCCTTGAAATACCCAAATGTACGAAATACGGGATATAACATCCTCCCCCCTTTAGAACATTCGTCCTCGAATGTTCAACTGATCTTATGGGGTCTTATAACACTTCGGGGGGTCCCTCTTATAGTTGTCCTTTTCTTCATGCCCATTTCTTATCTTTCACCTTATTTTCTTTATAATCGAACTCCTCGGAATTTACATGAGTCCTCATTCCGTGTCATGGGTTTTCTAATCCACTGCGCCAACTCATTATCCTTGTCTTTCCCAGGTCATCTCTTTTCTGTTACTTTATGTCCTTGTCACTGTCCCTTTTTAATCTCTCATTCTAAATATTTATCCAAAAACGTATGTACGTAATGTTTCTTTACCATTCATTGTCTTTCGCAGTCCCGTCACACTTAGGGTAACTTATGATCCAAGTTCACTTAACTTCTTAGTTCGTAACATCTTTGAGTTCTTACTACAACTTTTTCTTTACTTCCTTCTCTCACATTTCTCGACACAAGTATACTTGTCTTTGATTTCTTTGTATTGGCGCTCGTTTCGTCCATCGTTATTCCTTGTTGGCTCTCCGATGTGGATTCCTTACGAATATGATTGGGCATCGCTTCACGTCGATGGTTCATATAATTTCATAGCGTATATTCTCATGCTCTGTATAATTAATGGTCCATGAACTATTTCCTAGTATCCGATGATCTCTTTTATTTCATTCGTAGGCACTGCGTTCTTTCTTTCTTTCAAAAATTTCCAAACCACCAATCGTTGGTACTTTTATTGTAATAGTCGTTGTCATCCTCTCCACTATCCTTTGTGAATTTAGCTTGTAGACCCTTCCTTCTCTCTTTGTTACCCTTTAGAACACGTCGTTGCATACTTAGATACGGCGCCAATTTGCCCGATATGAGGAATTCAAATCATGGTATAAACATATCATAATTCATGTTGGCATGAAGCATTCTCTTAAGGTGTCTTCCATCCTTTCCCTTCATGTCGGCCTCACGGTACACTTCATTGTCAACTCGTTTTTACTTCTTTCGGGTATTCTCCTGACGTGCCAACATATTTTTAACTCTGGTCCCGAGCTAATAAATTTTCCTTTTCTGGAGCCTGAAGATGTTGCGAGTCCTTTCTAAGTCTAATATAATATGTTCTCCCCCCCCCCCCCCCCTTTTAAGGGGTTCCTTATACGTCACAATCTTCGAGTACCCTCGTCTTCGATGATACTTCACTCCTCGTCTTTCTTTCCAACTCTACGTATAACATATCGAAAACTTCATACCATAAGTTTTTCTTTCATTTGCGTCTATATCGTCATTCTTGTCAACATCCCCATATCTTTCCATCCACTATTAGTCCCTTTCACCCATTTAGCTTACTTGCGCGTAAGTCTTCTTAACTATGCGCTTGCATTGCAGCTGTGCGTCCATGTTTTTCGAGCGGCCTGCTACTTTTGCCCTTAGCACAGAATCCTTACAATTTACACTCTCTTTATCCTTGTTCATCAAATCTTTAACTATATTTATGATGCTATGACCGAGCGGTCTCCCATGCACGTTCCTTACACTTCATTCTATCTCCCCTAAGTTCAAATCTTTCAGACCTCGCATGAATTCTCATTCCATACCATTAATTTCGTAATCAACAGTGTCGTCCCCATCATCCTTGTTCTTTCCTCGATGCGTAATCGGGTTCCTACCGCTAACTCGTTAAGGTATCTTCCTTACTCCTATGGTTAGAGATTGCCAATTAATTTGCTTCTAAATGTTCTCCTTTTTCTTCGACCAACCCACTAGTATACTTTTCCTACTTTCATCCTTAACCTTCCTTAGGTTCCTTCCTCCTCGAACACTTTTCTTCTTTTGCCATTTATGGCATCGGCTCTGAGGTTCGCGAAATTTTACTTTAAACGCACAATTCCGTTCTATTTTTTTTTTCAGGAAAAATCTTCCATGTCTGAGGCAACCACGTTAATTTTACCATACATTTATCCCTTTATATACTTCTCACCTTAACATCATCGCAAGGCCTAAGCATCCTTTCTCTTACTTCACATTCCTTGTCGTGGTCACTATTCCTTTTGCCCCACTTACCGAAATTGGTCCTCGGACCTCACTCATTCCTCTCTTGTTCCATATTACCTCATTTTATCCTTTTCACATACCTACCTTCGAATTTTTACCCTAATAGCCTCATGCTTTGCCCGTCGTTTCTTTGGAGGCTTTGTTCAATCATGTTTCTTACTTTTTACTCACTCTCTTTCTTTTCCAAATATCGTTGTATTAGGACTTTCCAGTCTTAACCTGTAGTGAAAATAATAGCAACTTACCTTATAACACTGGTACCATTTATTTTTGTTGTCACTTGAACAACGGTACCCTTACTCGATTGATGTCTTCCATACCGTAGCACCGGTTGCTGGGACATACATGCCCACTGATACAGTCACATGTGGAATGTTATACGCATTCATATATAGGTATATATAATTTCTACCATCTCGCCTACAAAACATTTTCAAACGCTATTCAAACTTATCCTAATTTCAGAGCTAGGATGCACTTTCTTTCTCTTCACCAGTCTAGTCTGCTTCGTCCTTCACGACCTCTTATGGTCTCCAACCATCCCGTATACTCTGATTTCCCTTAGGTTACTCTAGCTTCTCATTTGTCTCTTATGTCTAAATCTATAGAACTTTTAGTGTATTTCCCAGGGGGTCACCCATCTTAAAATTTCTCTCACCTCAGCACGCTTAACCTCGAAACTTTGATGAAATCTGGTGCATTAGCGCTGATATAATCGCATCCACCTCATCGCATGACCTTCATTACATGATCTGGAGCAAATCGAAGTCTTACAGATTCCGAAACATTTTCGTAACACGTCTTTCTCCTTTACAATTACTATTTTACCCTTTTCAATCCTCAATATTCACCTTTCACTTATGTGTACCGTTACCCTTCATCCTGGATTTCCAGATTCCTGGTGGTAGGGAACACACCTTCGTCGTCATTACTTATAAATACTCGGGTACCAGCCTGCTTGGGTTTCTGCTTGCCACTCTTATACAATAATCTGCAACAGAACTCATTTATCGACTTTCCCTGAATCCTCCAACAGACTTTGCTCCTATTAAACTTCGAATGTCATCCATCTTAATCCTTCGGACTACTAACCGTCCTCCTCGCTATTATCTTTCACGCCATGCCCAAATCCGTAGCTCCTCTAAAATATCACATCCCACTTATTGTCTATTTACAATATTTCCTTTCCACGCTTCCTCCTGTTGGGCGCACCCAACTAAATGACCTGATTTTGAACAATTCTGGCAGAATCTCTTTTACAATTCTTACTATTCAATATCTGTACGCAGCAAACCTCACAGAACATACGGCTATATAACACATTCCAGCCATCAAGAGCTTCCAATTTCAGATAACAGAACAAATATATCAAGACTTACTTCTATAACTTTCCATATCATCACTTACCTTCTTCCGTCGTATGTAAGGATTATATAAGGAATCTCATTTTCCTATGACTTGGCTCTATCGCACGATCTAAGACAGAAAGAAGGTCAACAATCCCTAGATTCCCTGCAGCCTCCTATTTATAAATGTGGCCGGCTTCACACCCATAAACAGGACTCTACTGGACACGCCCTTGCAGACAACCCCTAGGACAACCCGCTCTGATACCACTTTGTCACACCCTAGTCTTACTAGGGTGTGATGGGCACCCGATCCCATACTCGGAGCCGAGCGAACCCGCTGACTCTTATTACACACAGTCTCTTTGAACTCTTAAATCAAATAAAATGAAATACATAGTAAAGCTTTCAGAAATACTCTTTTTTGTTGTTCTCAAATCAAAAAAAATCTGTAATTATATGGAATTTGTAGCATAACACAGAATGACACATCGGCTGATGGAGCCGCTTACAAGACTGACATCCCATACCCACGACTCTGTCTGCAAAGTCTCTAACATCAATCAGAAATCATAACGTATAAACTCTGACTCGGAAACACTCCAGGAGCAAATGGAGCTTGCCAACTCCGCTGGAACATCTTCCATAATGGCTTCCACTCATCTGGGTGTACCTGCGCGGCATAAAACGCAGCCCCCGAAGAAAGGGGTTCAGTATGGAATATGTACTGAGTATGTAAGGCATGGAATACAGAAAACAGAACCATAATCGAAACAACGGTACAAAGAGTAAGTACATTAACCAGAATACCAAGGTGCTTATTTTCCGAACGCAAATCTTGCATACCGATGTCATATGTCAGAAGAAGTACAGAAAATGGGTAAATCATCCAGAGTACCAAAATACTTACTTTCCAAACACAGATCATGCGTGCCGACATCATATGTCATCATATACATATACATATAACAGATCCCGGCCCTCTAGGAAGGGACGCGGTGAATGGAGTCATCATGTATGCCGACATCATATAGCACATATGCATATAACAGATCCCGGCCCTCTAGGGAGGGACGCGGTGAATAGAATCATCAATGCATGTCAAAATCATATATCATATATGCATATAACAGATCCCGGCCCTCTATTGCGGAACGCGGCGAACAGAATCGTCATATGCCATCCTGGCCGCCACCCCCATATCATCATATCATCATATACATATATACATATAACCGAACCTGGCCCGCAAGGGAGAGAGACGCGGTGAACAATGCAGAGGAAGATGCACGATAACAGAACCTGGCCCGGGACGAAGTCATGCGTTTGGCAAGGCGACTAGAACGATTGACGAGGCACTAGTTCGCAGGCACGACATGTTCCGAAGTCCTTTTCCTAGATTAAAAAGAAACATGAGTGTGAGCCTCTGTAATCAAAGCTCTCAAAGTTTGATACGAGTCTGAGGGATATTATTATTTCTGTTCACAAACGTCACCTTATGGGGTGGCATATCATTTTGACTAACTATTTTTCTTTCTATTTGTGCGAGGTACAAATAAAGTGAAGTATGTGGTGCAAAATTTAAAGAGGAAGTAAAGAATCGGATACTTAAAGCCTTAGAGAATTGGAGCTTTGGATGAAGACCTAGAAGAGCATGGATGACCTATTCCCTTCAGACGAGCGGACAAATGGAATAGGATTGCCGAATGATTTGGGCCCAAGGCCGAAAAAGGTAAACTTTCTTTCCCTTCCTTTTAGTATAAGTTTTACATTATTTTTATATGAATATGTAAAAATGCACTTGTATGGATATTGAAACCCTGATAAGTTAGAACTTAGGATTTAGTTGCGGTTAGAGACCCGAACATGTTTCAAATTAGATCCGAAAGATAGGTGAGTTGTATTCCATTTGCTAAAAGTAAATAAAAGTGAAAAAATATTTTCTTATGCAAAAAATGGATTACCTTTGAATATATCTTTAAAGTATGTTTCATAATTTGAAAAATCCAAAAAAGAAAAGTAAAAAAAATGAATTCAAATGAATGGAATTTTCTTAAAAACCCGAGTTTGGGTAAATAGTTCTGAGGATATGGTTGACCAAAGAGACAAAATGCAGATAATGCATGAACTAATAAAAGACTACATATATATTTTCTTATATACAAACACATGAAATTAGTTTTAGATGGGATATACCCAGTGTACTATTCTTATAAGTAAAAGGACAATATTATTTTTACCTGAATATTTTAGATCCGAACTTAAACTACCCTTATTTTTTAAAATTCTTTAATTCTTTCAAAAGCCAATATGATATGTCACGACAGTATTTTTATATGGGAAATTAAACAAAACATAAGCAGTTCATGCAAAATCACACATTGAAACTCGAAGGTCAACCGTATACTGTGGATCCTAAATACTAGGGTGCCTAACTGTCACGTCCCAAAGTACCCGCTAGACGTGATTGACACCCAGCAAACACCACCCGCCAGGCGAACTACATATCATACTCTCAATCATTTACAAAAGCTGTCACGACCCAACACCGTAGGCCGTGACTAGTGCCCGATCTGGGCACCTAAACCCATCTATCAAACGTATTCAAATATATAGCAGAAGCCGACAAGGCTATATTCCGAATACAGATAATTTCCAGAAAACCGTTGGCAGAGTTTCCTTTGTTTTTCGGACTAACCAGAATAACCCTGTACACAGCAAACACCAACAGAGGCCACACAGGGCTAATCAAAGCAATGCACAAACAAATGCGGACCGGCCGCCTCGGCGTATGGAATCACCCAAACAACATATACACATAAGCATACAGACAGACCATAACCCACAGACATGTCCACAGACCTCTAAACTGACCGACAGAATCATATGACGGGACAGGGCCCCGCCGTACCCAAATAGTCAGATATGCAGAAATATATACATGGCGAAAGATATATATACCAAAAGTGGACTCCGAATCAAGGGAGTACTCCGAAATAGCAGAAGTGGAGCCTACAGTGGTGGGTCACCGGCGTCTGTACCTGCGGGCATGAAACGCAGCCCCCGAAGGAAGGGGGTCAGTACGAAAGATGTACTGAGCATGTAAAGCATGGAGAACAAAAATATAGGCCACAACTGAAAGCGAACAGAATACCAAAGAGAGAAATGCCGAACAGTATATCAAAATGTTTATCAAAATCATATATACATAATGCAAACAAAATCATGCAAAGCTCAGGAACGTGGTCACCACTCCGACGCTGGTGCCACACACAGCACAACACCAGAAGGTTCAAATCTCCGTACATCCCCGAACACACACATATGAGCGTATCACATCACAGCCATATCACAGCATAACTCCAAACGGAACCCGGCCCTATGGCGAGGCCTCGGGGAACCGTAACACAGCATACGGCCGAATCATCATAGAGCGCACGAATCATAACCGGCCCGGGAACCGGTGAACGAAGTCATAATAAGGCACGAGCGGAGTCGTGAGCAAACAATGCACTTTTTATATTAAAATAGCCTTTCAAAACTTGATTACTTCATAAGTCAGTTCATTAACCAAAATAGTCAAATAATTAGTTGGTACTAAAGTTTATTTCACAAAATGTTTCCAAAGTGGTACATATGGCTCAAAACATAGCTTGTTATATCATAGTGTTCCGAACATTATTTCATAGAGGACAATTTCAAAATCGAAGATTCTTTATCGAAGCTTATCCAAAAAAGAGAGTCTAGTAGGACAAATAAGGCATCTCGGGGTTAGCAGGCCCACCTCGGGTCAAGTCGAGGTGGCAAACATAATTTATGAACATTTCGGGTCTATAAGATCATACATAAAGATTTCAAAGTAATCCGATTGCATTTTCATAAGTTTCGGACGTTTGATTGCTTTCTAGCCAAAATAGGAACATTAGGCTTCAATTGAATTGAATGAATAGTAGCCATTCTATAGATCGGATTTTGAGGAGCGGAAATGCTCCCGGGGTTCCGATATCAACCTAACATACTAAGACATGCCAAAAGAAGAAATGGGAAGCTTTACATACCTTATAAACGTCTTATGCTCACCCCAAACTCAAATCCCGATTCGTCCAGAATCTGCAAATGGTCAAAGTTACCTATTAGAGATTCTTAAGCTTAAAAATCCCATTAACTTCATTTTTTTGCCTACCGAAATTTCGGCAGCATTTCCCCTATATATCTAACACCCCCGAGACTTAGCTCAGCTCAAAATACATCAACAACAACAACCCAAACATCACAAACAACACAAACCACAACTAAAGCACTTTAACTTCAATATTCTTCCATACTATATAAGTTGACAACTTCCATTCAAACTTCACAATTCCAAACTTATGTCCACATTATTGTATTCATACACTCATTCAAGGTTATCCAAACATATTCCAATCATATTCCAAACATTATACATAAATTCAAGAAGTTCGTCACTTTCCATATTCCTTTCAAAACGTCAACAATTCCGACGAACATACTAACTTGCATTATTTCATTCCGGATTCATTAACAACAACCATAAGTCATATTTAAAGCCTTAATATCATGGATATACAAGGATATACACAAATACACCGAAATTATATACTTTCCCATAATAATCCGCAATCATTTTCCAACGCCAATTCAATTCGCTAAACATTCATTTACGTCATAAATGTCACAACGACGCAACTAACGAACTAACAATTCAATTTCACCTTGCCTTACACACCTTGTGGCTCACGGCCACTTCACTAAACACACATGCACACACGGCTTCATACACACATCCAAATTACGGGATTCTCGTCTATTCCCAATCCTTAACACATTCATACCAATTCCACAACATTAAAGTAACAAAATTCATACCTTTTCTTGAATTTCCGACTTGTCGCAAACGTGCTCCTTTCACCAAACTAATTGTACCCCGTCGAAGAGCGTCTTGAACTTACTACAAATATGAGAAGAACAAAATTTTTAGAACCAAAACAAGGCTAGGAAAATTTTTTGTTGTTGTTGTGGAATGGGGTTCGGCCGAAGGGTTCAAGAACTCAAGGATGAGTTTTTAATTTTGCTTCTTGAATTATCTATGGATAAGTATGCATATATACATGATTGATTAGTAGGCACATATAAAGCACATGACCATTAAATGGGTCTTGGGCCAAGGCCTCATGGCCGGCCACCCCATGGTCTTGGGCTTAAATTTTCCTTCAAATTTTTTTCTTGGCCCAATTCGTTGAAATCTCGTTTTGTAATTCCCGAAACTAATTTCCGAAATTCCAATTTTTGCCCTTGGACTTCCTCCACATTTCCACACCAATATTTTCATAAACAACATAGACATTTTAACTAAAATCAATATATTTCCTCATAACACACAAGTCTTAATTATTTCTCGATTTCCAATTATGCGAAAACACGGGACATAACATTCTCCCCCCCTTAAGAACATTCGTCCCAGAATGTTAAATTAATCTTATAATATAACGGGGGAGTCTCCCTTTATAGTTAGCACACACAATTCATTCGTCAATCAATACAACAAATTTGAAGGTTTAAATTACATGTGGCTGCAGGAAACAAGTGGGGGTATTTCTTCTTCATCTCGACCTCCGCCTCCCAAGTCATCTCTTCCCGATTGTTGTTGCGCCACAGGACTTTAACAGAAGGCACTTCCTTAGTGCGTAGTCTCCTCACCTGTCGATCCAGAATAGTTACAGGCTGCTCTTCATAAGACAAATGCTCCGTTACCTGAATATCATCCACTGGGAATATCCTGGAAGGATCACCAATACATTTTCGCAGCATAGACACATGAAATACCGGGTGTACGGCCTCCAAATTGGATGGTAAGTCTAGCTCATAGGCGACCTCGCCTATCTTCCGAATGATCTGATACGGCCCGATATACCGCGGGCTCAACTTACCATTTCTACCGAATCTCATAACACCCTTCATAGGCGACACCTTCAGAAATACCCAGTCGCCAATCTGGAACTCGAGTGGTCGACGTCGTCTGTCTGCATATGCTTTCTGTCGACTCTGTGCAGCCAGTAATCGCTCCCGAATAAGCTTTACCTTATCTACAGCTTCCTGGATCATATCTGGCCCAATCAGCTTAGTCTCACCCACGTCGAACCAACCAATCGGTGATCTGCATTTTCTGCCATAAAGGGCCTCGTATGGTGCCATCTGAATGCTGGAGTGATAGCTGTTATTATAGGCAAACTCAATAAGTGGCAAGTGATCATCCCAGCTGCCCCTGAAATCAATAACGCAGGCCCGTAACATATCTTCCAGCGTCTGAATAGTGCGCTCGGCCTGCCCGTCGGACTGAGGATGAAAGGCTGTACTGAGGCTCACCTGAGTCCCTAATCCCTCCTGAAATGACCTCCAGAAATTTGCCGTGAACTGGGCACCTCGGTCAGTAATAATAGACACAGGGACTCCGTGAAGTCTAACTATCTCTCTGATATACAATCTAGCATAGTCCTCAGCTGAATAAGTAGTCCGAACCGGAAGAACATGGGCTGATTTCGTCAATCGGTCAACAATAACCCAAATAGAGTCGTACCTGCGTGGAGTGCGCGGTAGCCCAACAACGAAGTCCATATTAATCATCTCCCATTTCCAGGCTGGAATTTCCATCTCCTGTAATAACCCACCGGGCTTCTGGTGTTCAATTTTGACTTGCTGACAATTCGGGCACTGACTAACGAACTCGGCAATATCTTTCTTCATACCGTCCCACCAATACAAACACCTGAGATCATGATACATTTTAGTGGAACCAGGATGAACCGAATACCGTGCATTATGTGCCTCGCCCATAATCTGTCGCCGTAAGCCTGCAACGTCCGGTACACAGAGTCTGCCGTCATATAATAATACCCCTTCAGGCGAAATTTCAAACGGAGTCTTTGCTTTACTAAGGGCCACATCTTTGTACTGAACCAGAATAGGATCTTCGAACTGACGCTGCTTTACCTCTGCCATAATAGATGATTCAGCAACTGCACGAACAGAAATCCCAGAATCTCCAGAATCCGCCAAACGAACTCCAAGGCTGGCCAGCTGATGAATATCACGAACCAAATCTTTCTTACCAGATGGTACATCAGCCAAGCTGCCCATAGACTTGCGGCTAAGTGCATCCGCCACCACATTGGCTTTCCCAGGATGGTACAGAATATCAACATCATAATCCTTCAGTAACTCAAGCCATCTTCTCTGCCGCAAATTCAATTCTTTCTGCTTAAAGATGTACTGGAGACTCTTATGGTCCGTATAAATATCGACATGGACCCCATATAAATAATGCCACCAAATCTTCAAAGCATGAATCACTGCGGCCAACTCAAGATCATGAGTGGGATAATTCTTCTCGTGTGGTCTGAGCTGCCGGGAAGAATAGGCTATGACTCGACCGTGCTGCATCAACACACAACCTATCCCAATACCAGAGGCGTCACAATAGACCACATACCCATCTGATCCCTCTGGAAGAGTCAAAACTGGTGCTGAAACTAACCTTTCTTTCAACATCTGGAAGCTGCGCTCACAGGCATCGGTCCACAGAAATTTCGCTGCTTTCTGAGTAAGCTTCGTCAGTGGTGCTGCAATAGAAGAAAAGTCCTCCACGAACCTGCGATAATATCCGGCTAATCCCAGAAAACTGCGCACCTCTGTCGGTGTAGTAGGCCTGGGCCAATTCTGTACAGCCTCAATCTTCTGCGTATCGACCCGAATACCATCTGCGCCGACAATATGGCCCAAGAATGCCACAGAAGTTAACCAGAATTCACATTTGGAGAATTTAGCGTATAAATTCTGTTGACGGAGAATACCAAGCACCGTCCTCAAATGATCTGAATGCTCCTCGGCTGATCTTGAGTAAATCAGAATATCATCAATAAACACAATAACGAACATATCCAGAAAAGGCTGAAATACCCGATTCATCAGATCCATAAATACCGCTGGAGCATTAGTCAGCCCGAAAGACATAACTCTGAACTCATAATGCCCGTACCGGGTCCTGAAAGCAGTTTTCGGGATATCTGACTCCCGCACTCGCACCTGATGATAACCTGAGCTCAGATCTACCTTCAAAAAATACTTAGCACCCTGCAGCTGATCAAACAAGTCATCAATCCGGGGGAGGGGATATTTATTCTTTATAGTCACCTTATTTAGCTGCCGGTAGTCGATACACATCCGCAGTGACCCATCTTTCTTCCTCACAAATAATACCGGCGCACCCCAGGGTGATGTGCTGGGTCTAATAAAGCCTTTATCTAACAAATCTTTCAGCTGCTCCTTCAACTCCTTCAATTCAGCCGGTGCCATTCTGTACGGAGGAATAGATATAGGCTGCGTATCCGGCATCAACTCTATAGTAAAGTCTATCTCCCGCTCAGACGGAAGGCCAGGAAGCTCGTCAGGAAATACATCTGGGAATTCACTAACGACCAGAACCGACTGAATAGTAGGTGTCTCAGCTGTAGTGTCGTGCACACGAAACAAGTGATAGATATAGCCTTTCTGAATCATCTTCTTAGCCTTGAGGTACGAAATAAACTTACCCCTCGGCGATGCTGTAGACCCGAACCACTCTATAACTGGTTCCCCTGGAAACTGAAAACGGACTACCTTCTTCTGGCAGTCAACATTAGCATAACAGGAAGATAACCAGTCCATACCCATAATAACGTCGAATTCCAGCATATCTAATTCTATCAAATCAGCTTTGGTGCAACGATCATATATAGTCACCGAACAATCCCTATAAACCTGTCTCGCTATAAAAAAGTCTCCAACCGGTGTGGCTACCTCAAATGGCTCTATAGGCTCAGACACTATCCCAATTTTACTAGCAATGAGCGGGGAAATATATGATAAAGTAGAGCCAGGGTCAATCAATGCATATACAGATCTGGAGAAAACCAGTAATGTACCTGTGACGACGTTTGGCGAAGCCTCCTGATCCTGGCGGCTGGCCAAAGCATATATGCGGTTCGAGGGACCGCTAGAACCTGAAACGCCACCGCGGCCTCGACCGCGTCCCGCCGGTGTCGGCGCACCTCGCCCTGCAGGGCGTGCAACAGATGGAGCAGATGATGAACCGGCGGCTGACCCTGTCGGCTGAGCCACACTACCAGAACCGCTAGCCAATGGACAATCTCGCATAAAATGGCCCTGACCACCGCACGAAAAACAAGCTCCAGTAGCTCGATAGCACTCCCCAGGATGAGACTTCCCGCAATGAGAGCAACGGGGTCTGGGTGGTCTGGCTTGGCTGGGGCCTCTAGACACCTGTGAACCTGCCGCCCTGGAGCCCTGACCGGCCCCAGGCGGTCCTGCACTATCAAACCTCCTGCCGCCAGACTGAGTACTCCGGCCGGACGGAGAAAGCTGTCTGCCTGTCTGCTGCTGCTGCTGAGGCTGCCCGCCTCGAGAATCTCCAGAATATCCCGCGGACCTAGCCCTCTTGGGCGGCCTCCTTTCCCGATCTCTGCTAGAATAATCAGACCTGTGACGGTCCTCCATACCCATCGCATAAGCCTGAAGTCGGGCAATATCCATATTTGTCTGCAATGACACTGCCATACAGCCGTCGATCAAATAGCGATCCAACCCCATAACATATCTGTGCATCCGATCGGACATATCTGCTACTACGGCAGGTGCATACCGGGCCAGGGAATCAAACTCCAGATTATACTCACGAACGCTCCGACCCCTCTGTTGCAGATGTAAAAATCGATCAGCCCGCGCCCGTCGCAACTCTGGGGGCAGAAAGTGGCGGGTGAAAGCAGTCACAAACTCGTCCCAAGTAGCTGGAGGAGCACCCTCGCCCCTAGATAGCTCTCAGGACTCATACCAGTGAGCAGCAACATCCCGAAGTCTATGCGAGGCCAACTCGACCGACTCGGTCTCTGAAGCCCTGACCAAGTCTAGCGAGCGCCGCATCCCCCGAATAAAATCATGGGGGTCCTCATCGGGCTTAGACCCGAAAAACTCTAGAGGGCCACACAATAAGAACTCTCGAACCCGTAGGTTGTCACGCATGTCATCATCATCATCGTCCCTCCGCCCGCGTCTGCGAGCCTGCCCCGCTACCAATGTGGTCAGCAACTGTACAGCTTCCCTCAGGGTCCTGTCCTCCGCCCCTGGCTGAGGAGCTGGAGTCTCGGGAGCGGGTACTCGGGCCTCCGGAGCTGCTGAAGGACCTGCTCCAGGCTGTACCAATGGTGGTGTAGCGGACCCCTCAGAATGAGGCACGACCTCAGGCAAATCATAAACACGAGCCCGGGTAGCTCGTTGTGCCTGACTGGTCTCTCCCATCCTCGCCTTGCCCTTCTGGGCCGTCGTTGCCTTCTTCGGAGGCATCACTGCAAACACAATAACGAATCAGATCAAAATCGTCCTAATAGAACAGCTCTATCGCACGATCTAAGATTCCAAAGAAAAGTAACACCCTAAATGCCCTGTAGCCTCCTGTTTATAGATGTGGTGCACAACACATCGATAAACAAGACTCTACGAGACACGACCTGTAGACATTCCGAGGACAAACTGCTCTGATACCACTTTTGTCACGACCCAACCCCGTAGGCCGTGACTAGTGCCCGATCTGGGCACCCAAACCCATCTATCAAACGTATTCAAATATATAGCAGAAGCCGACAAGGCTATATTCCGAATACAGATAATTTCCAGAAAAATTTCGGCAGAGTTTCCTTTGTTTTTCGGACTAACCAGAATAACCCTGTACACAGCAAACACCAACAGAGGCCACATAGGGCTAATCAAAGCAATGCACAAACATATGCGGACCGGCCGCCTCGGCGTATGGAATCGCCCAAACAACATATACACATAAGCATACAGACAGACCATAACCCACAGACATGTCCACAGACCTCTAAACTGACCGACAGAATCATATGACGGGACAGGGCCCCGCCGTACCCAAATAGTCAGATATGCAGAAATATATACATGGCGAAAGATATATATACCAAAAGTGGACTCCGAATCAAGGGAGTACTCCGAAATAGCAGAAGTGGAGCCTACAGTGGTGGGTCACCGGCGTCTGTACCTGCGGGCATGAAACGCAGCCCCCGAAGGAAGGGGGTCAGTACGAAAGATGTACTGAGCATGTAAAGCATGGAGAACAAAAATATAGGCCACAACTGAAAGCGAACAGAATACCAAAGAGAGAAATGCCGAACAGTATATCAAAATGTTTATCAAAATCATATATACATAATGCAAACAAAATCATGCAAAGCTCAGGAACGTGGTCACCACTCCGACGCTGGTGCCACACACAGCATAACACCAGAAGGTTCAAATCTCCGTACATCCCCGAACACACACATATGAGCGTATCACATCACAGCCATATCACAGCATAACTCCAAACGGAACCCGGCCCTATGGCGAGGCCTCGGGGAACCGTAACACAGCATACGGCCGAATCATCATAGAGCGCACGAATCATAACCGGCCCGGGAACCGGTGAACGAAGTCATAATAAGGCACGAGCGGAGTCGTGAGCAAACAATGCACTTTTTATATTAAAATAGCCTTTCAAAACTTGATTACTTCATAAGTCAGTTCATTAACCAAAATAGTCAAATAATTAGTTGGTACTAAAGTTTATTTCACAAAATGTTTCCAAAGTGGTACATATGGCTCAAAACATAGCTTGTTATATCATAGTGTTCCGAACATTATTTCATAGAGGACAATTTCAAAATCGAAGATTCTTTATCGAAGCTTATCCAAAAAAGAGAGTCTAGTAGGACAAATAAGGCATCTCGGGGTTAGCAGGCCCACCTCGGGTCAAGTCGAGGTGGCGAACATAATTTATGAACATTTCGGGTCTATAAGATCATACATAAAGATTTCAAAGTAATCCGATTGCATTTTCATAAGTTTCGGACGTTTGATTGCTTTCTAGCCAAAATAGGAACATTAGGCTTCAATTGAATTGAATGAATAGTAGCCATTCTATAGATCGGATTTTGAGGAGCGGAAATGCTCCCGGGGTTCCGATATCAACCTAACATACTAAGACATGCCAAAAGAAGAAATGGGAAGCTTTACATACCTTATAAACGTCTTATGCTCACCCCAAACTCAAATCCCGATTCGTCCAGAATCTGCAAATGGTCAAAGTTACCTATTAGAGATTCTTAAGCTTAAAAATCCCATTAACTTCATTTTTTTGCCTACCGAAATTTCGGCAGCATTTCCCCTATATATCTAACACCCCCGAGACTTAGCTCGGCTCAAAATACATCAACAACAACAACCCAAACATCACAAACAACACAAACCACAACTAAAGCACTTTAACTTCAATATTCTTCCTTACTATATAAGTTGACAACTTCCATTCAAACTTCACAATTCCAAACTTATGTCCACATTATTGTATTCATACACTCATTCAAGGTTATCCAAACATATTCCAATCATATTCCAAACATTATACATAAATTCAAGAAGTTCGTCACTTTCCATATTCCTTTCAAAACGTCAACAATTCCGACGAACATACTAACTTGCATTATTTCATTCCGGATTCATTAACAACAACCATAAGTCATATTTAAAGCCTTAATATCATGGATATACAAGGATATACACAAATACACAGAAATTATATACTTTCCCATAATAATCCGCAATCATTTTCCAACGCCAATTCAATTCACTAAACATTCATTTACGTCATAAATGTCACAACGACGCAACTAACGAACTAACAATTCAATTTCACCTTGCCTTACACACCTTGTGGCTCACGGCCACTTCACTAAACACACATGCACACACGACTTCATACACACATCCAAATTACGGGATTCTCGTCTATTCCCAATCCTTAACACATTCATACCAATTCCACAACATTAAAGTAACAAAATTCATACCTTTTCTTGAATTTCTGACTTGTCGCAAACGTACTCCTTTCACAAAACTAATTGTACCCCGTCGAAGAGCGTCTTGAACTTACTACAAATATGAGAAGAACAAAATTTTTAGAACCAAAACAAGGCTAGGAATTTTTTTTTTTTTGTTGTGGAATGGGGTTCGGCCGAAGGGTTCAAGAACTCAAGGATGAGTTTTTAATTTTGCTTCTTGAATTATCTATGGATAAGTATGCATATATACATGATTGATTAGTAGGCACATGGAAAGCACATGACCATTAAATGGGTCTTGGGCCAAGGCCTCATGGCCGGCCACCCCATGGTCTTGGGCTTAAATTTTCCTTCAAATCTTTTTCTTGGCCCAATTCGTTGAAATCTCGTTTTGAAATTCCCGAAACTAATTTCCGAAATTCCAATTTTTGCCCTTGGACTTCCTCCACATTTCCACACCAATATTTTCATAAACAACATAGACATTTTAACTAAAATCAATATATTTCCTCATAACACACAAGTCTTAATTATTTCTCGATTTCCAATTATGCGAAAACACGGGACATAACAAAAGCACTAAAAGAAAATAAGTGCAGGTCCAACAACGTTATTAATGATAAAAATGCGAAATAGTCGCCAACCAAATCAATAATTTATTTATGAAAACCAACCAACGCTAAGAAAAAAAGAATCTCTATCTCACGTCCCACGCCAAGACCATGGAGAATCTAACAGAGTTGCATGAGTTTGAGTGCCGGGCATGTAAACCCAAAATAAAATAAATAACTAGAAATAAACTAGATAAAGCTGAAATGGCTGCCTCCACGAACAATGCGGTGGCTCACCTCAGCAACAGAATCCACTCACGAAGTCTTCAATTACCAGCCCCGTTCTCAACGACAGTATCTGCATGGATATGCAAGTAAGGAGTGAGTTATACATAAATATAACCCAGTAAGATCCTCGACCCGCCACTTCAAATACCCCTGGAACAAGTGTTAGAAAATACAAACACACAACAAGCACAAAAATATTATGCACATGAATATATCATTATATAACAACAACCAAGGTCAAAACCACTGTTTATCAAATATATTATATATCTCAACACAATTTACACTACGAACCGTCATAAGTGGCGGTTAAAGAATTAGTCAACACTATGAATCCACGGCAACATACAATGTACCAAATATGTCAGGAAGCATACACAATGCTGAGGGAAGCATACACAATGCCTATTATATCCCGTATTTTTGTACGTTGGATTATTCGTAAGCTAATCGACATAAGTTCAAGGACAGGATTACTTTTCAGATATGAGACAAGGACTTCTTAATCCCGATTTTAATAATGCACGGTTTTCTTATTAATTACAATTAGTGGAGATATTAGTGAAGTGGGATTAATTGACCGTGATTAGAATATTAAGTGGGGATTTATTACATCCCATGTTTTCATGCATTGGGAAGCGTGCGAGTTAAATGACATTAGTAACGGAAACGAGGTTATCCCACAAGCTTATAGGTGGTTAGAGTAATGGTACAGACGTGTTGTAAATATTAGAAGTTAAACAAATCGAAGAAAATAAGCTTTGTCAAGGTTTGAAATTTATTTGAATGAAATACAGTCCAAGCTATAATACCCGGTATATTTGGACTAGGAAATTGAACCGTCCAGCATGAGCAAATTTACCCGATCCCGAAGGATTCGGTCATATTGAAGCATGAAAATCAAGAACTCGGCGTATACAAGGAATGAAGTCCCGAAATGATTTAAGACGAAAAAGGGTAATGACGATGATTGCAAATAATATCTTATATGTGGCAAATGAGGTTATGGAGTAGTGTTATATTACATGAGTATAATAATGAGTGTATAAGTATTATTTAAGTGAATTGGGATCAAGAAATTAATTATATGGGTAATTGGTTAAGTATTGAAATAAAGTGGAAAAATAAGGAGTTAATTGTGGTATTAATTAGTATTATTTGTATAAGTTTTATATAGCTAGGTAACGAAGTGGATGGCCCCTACTTGACATATGTCAAGTCAATAAGTAATGACTAATTAATTATGTTGGGGTGTGGGCATGAGAACCCATCACGTGTCAAGAGCAAAAGGTGACTATGAAACATCTTTAATCATTTTGCTAGGAAATTAAAAAGAGAAAACAAAAAAAAGGTCCAGCATACACATTGATTACCAAAACTGTATAGTGACCCCTTTTGTTATGAACCAAGCAGCAACATATTTCTTGTTACGTTACTAGCATCAACGCTTTCTTATTCCGGGGAAAAAGTATAATTCTTCTTATAAAGCAACATAGCGGGTCTTGCTCTATACTTCGATCTCGTTGTTCCGTTTTATCACGTTGTTGAATTCGGGCTTTCTTCGAAGTGAAGTAAGGTTGAAGAAGAGTATTTCTTGGAATATAAGGTAAGAATTCTCCTCTACTAGATATATTTAAATTCGTCCAGGTCATAGTTAAATTGAGAGACTGGAACTACGAAATTAATTGCGAGAAATCGGATAAATTGTTATTGTTATCATGTGGACTGTTTGGTGGTTGTTATAAATTGTTTGGTGTGCTGGAATATCGTGGGATTGGTTGTAGTTGTTGTTGTTGTGCTTGTTGTTATACTATGTATATATGAAAATAAAGAAGTGTATCCAAGTATCGGTATAGGAATGTATATTGGGCTGTTTTGGAGGTGATTTAAGAATGAATTTGATTCTATTTGGCTAAGTTGGGAATTTATTGAATTTATTGATATTGTTGTTGGTATGGTGATTGATATTTTGGCTAAGTTGGGATCACAAGGATTATTGTGTTTTTAGGGAAGATGTTGCCCGAATATCGTTAGATTTCTAAGTAATTAAGGATTGGCTTGAAAGAGTATCCTAAGTTGATTATTGGCATATTTGGCATTGTTTGTAGATTGGCGAAGCCCAAGACCTAAGTTATGGTTAACTTGAGAAGCGACAAGGTATGTAAAGCTATCCCTTCTTTCTTTTGACATGATCTATGTGAGACAAACAGACGACGAATGTATAAACTCCAAAGAAACTCCTATTCTTAGAGACACTAGGATGGCTAATGTTTTTGATATCCAAAACCTATTTCACATTGTCTTGATACGTGTCTATGATCCTTGAAGTTCCATTTGATATAATCCATAGTGACATTCGAGGGGTACTTGATATGGTTGTTATCTTTGATGCTCAAGTATTAGTTCATTCTACTTATTCTATTGAGTCCCGGATGATGATTTAGTTTGTATATGGTTGCTCACTACTCTGCTCGTGCATGCTGCTAATGTATCTTTCACCGAGTCCCGGGCCGGGTATGTTTTCGTGCACAGTTTCACTGCATTGTTCACCGAGTCCCTCACTAGAGGGCCGGGTACGTATGTATATATATATCTGTGATGATATGATTATGGCACCGAGTCCCATGATGGGTCGGTATGGTATGTGATGACTTTATTCACCGAGTCCCATAATGGGCCGGATATGGTATATGATATAGACATGCATGATTCTCATCTCGTAAGGCACAGGTGCATTGGTATCTTTGATTATCATACTTGCTTCCTGTAATCTTGTATTTAGTTATGATTTTCTTATTGTATTTCGTGCTTTATATACTCCATACATACCTCGTACTGACCCCTTTTCTTCGGGGGCTGCGTTTCATGCCCGCAGGTACAGACACTCGGTTTGGTGATCCTCCAGCTTAGGACTTCTGCTCAGCTATTTGGAGAGCTCCATTGTTCCGGAGCCTAGACTATTTTGGTACAGATCTTTTGATGTAGATCTATGCATATCCAGGGGTACAACGGGGCCCTGTCCCGTCATATTTCACTTTTATACTCTTGGAGGTCTCTAGACATATGTAGGTTGTATATGGGTTATGGTCAGCTATGTCGATATGGTTTGTTTTGGATATTCCTGTATGTAGTGGCAGCCATGTCGGCTTGCGTATTGTATTATGCTTTAGTTAGCTGTGACTTCTCAGGAGACAGGTTTATGATATGTGACGTTATGAATCTTTAGTTGCTTTTACAAGTCCCCCATACTGTCCTTAGTTTCAGTCTGACTGTATCTAACAGGTTTGTACACGAGTGTCCAGTTCGGGCACTGGTCATGGTCCATGGAGTTGGGTCGTGACAATGCCCCAATATCATCAAGAAGCATACACAATCCTAAGGGAAGTATACACAATGCCCTAATATAATCAAGAAGCATACACAATGCTAAGGGAAGCATACACAATGCCCCAAAATAATCAAGAAGCATACACAATGCCCCAATAACATGGCTCACAACTATATCACATCACAAAATAATTTATAAAGAGAGTTTTGGATTATTTGAAAATAAAGTATATGCGGTTGGCCTTAAGGACCGCCGATTCTGCCAAGCACACGCTCACCCCAACACATGGACCAGGCAGACAAAACATATTTTTAAAACGGGTTTTGAAAAGCAAGTACCCAAAGCTTAAAGTCTCACTTACCTCAAATTCACAATTCAAGCACACTTCCCAATAAATCAAAACTGCGTTCTCGAGTCTCCGGATTGCCTCAAACTACACAAAAACGGATTTAGAATGGTCAAAACCCTTAGGGTAAACCACTTCTATATTTTTAGAGGCTTAAACGGTTAAAGTCAAATTTTAAAGGACGAAAACGCTCTCTGGTCAATGTGTTCAAAACCTGACAAGACTTATATTTTCAGAAAGGTCTTAACGAGAGGATTCCAACGATAAATAGAAGTCTAAAATCCGACGCTATTTGCCCTTTCAAATCAATGATTTTGGTTGAAGAACCCTAGAGCTAAACTTTCTCAATTCCTCAAAATATTCTCATGATTTCACCATAAAGATTCACCCATAATTATGTAATAAACTTAAATAAAATATTAGAATCATTACCTTGATGATTTGGGATGAAAGTTCTTATTTTTATCCCCTCTTTTCCTTTCTTTTTCTCCTTTTCTTTTCTTTCCTTTTTTTCCACTAGTTTTTCTCCCTCTGTTGCTTGGTCTCTTTTATTTCCTTTCAACTGTCCACAATTAAACCTTCACGTCTGATGACCATCAGACTTTTGAAGTCTTTAACTTTTTTTTTTCCTTTTCCTTTTCCTTTTTGGGCTTGGCCCACTAAATTCCTTCTTTTCAAATTTTCTTTTTAATTCTAATTTCGAATTTCTTTTTCTTTTAAATTCCTTTTTAGCTAAAATTACCAATTAAACCCTTATTTAAAAAAATTGAGTTATTACATTCTTCATCACTTAAAATAATGTTCGTCCTCGAACGGATTTAGATCATACCTGTCTTGTGAAAGAAATGAGGATATTTATCTCGCATATCCGCCTCAGACTCCCAAGTAGCCTCCTCGGTTGGATGGTTACGCCACAACACTTTGACTGAAGCTACCTTCTTTTACCTCAATTATCGCACTTGCCTATCAAGAATAGATATCGGACCCTCCTCATAAGTTAAATTTTCATCGAGCTCCACATCCTCTGGATGAATCTTATGGCTATCATCACCAACATATCGTCTTAGCATAGACACGTGAAATACAGAATGAACAGCAGCAATCACAGAGGTAAAGCAAGTTCACATGCACCAACCTGATTAGATCCCAATCCTACAAGAAACAATATGCCTAAGATTTTGCCTACCGTTCGACTGAATCTCATGACTCATTTCGTATTGAGAACTTTCAAATTACTCCCTTTCATAAGCTTCAAATCACAATCTTGTTTATCACTATAAGACTTTTGTCTACTCTATGCTATCTGAAATCGTTCCTGCATTCAATGTAACCTTCTTCAAGGCTTGCTAATCAAAGTCTAGACCCAACTACTCTGATTTAGAGTATCCAATCAACCAGATAGAGTAAGACTCCAGCATTCGTATAAAACCTAAAACAACAAGATTTTCATAATGAGTTAGTAAACTAATATCATATACGAACTCGGTCAAAAGCAACTGATCATTAACCACTTGTCAGGTAATATCCATCTGACTAGTGTTAAGACTGGGCACCCAAGGATGACACAATCCAAGTGCCACAACCACGATCCTATGGCGAAACATATCCACCAATCTTACATACGGTAGAGCTGAAACACCTCCAAGCACTCCTACATAATGCTCTCACGTACATCAATGTTAGAAATACATCCTTATGCTTCTACATATCTCTCACATGCACAGTGGTGTCGGAACACATCCATACACTCCTACATAACACTTTCACATATAGCGATGCTGGAACACATCCACATGCTCCTACATAAACGTTCCATGCACTGTTACTCTTGTCACACATGACAATATTGACATCTCATGCCATTGCACTATCTCTGACACATAACACCATATAAGCTAGTATGATATATAAAAAAATAGTTCAGCTTAAATCAGGTACACAATCTCGCTAAGTCAATCAATATCACCCAAGCTATGATCACGAGTTTCTGAATGAACATATAGACCAGCTACAAAGGCTACATTGATCTATTTTTACTTTCTATCGGGGACAACCATGCATCGGAAATTTTGAAGTCTCTAACACTCGTATTTAATATATTAACGATTTAAACACAAAAAAAACATTTATGTACACTAAATAACTTTTGTCAATTTTAACTCTATTCCTGCGGCCCCAATGCATATTTGTGAATCTAAAAAGCAATAATTATAATAAACGTTGTATCTTTTATAGTACAAATCTCCTTAAGTCAAGCACCATAGGTGTACACACATTCAACTCTTTAATTAGAATGTTCCCTTTTTTTTTCCACTATCAAGTAGCCTCGTCTTTAGAGACTATCACTAATCCCCAATAAGGTCAAGACTCTCGTATTGATCAACTGTGCATGTTCAAACAAAAACAATTGTAGCATAAAACATGATAGAGCCTTAGTGTGTGTATTAAACTCAACCTTCTATCCTTTTACTAGACACCACAAGGCTCATAACGCCATGATGTAAAAATTAAACTTCACACTTTTAACCTCAGTTGTTTAATCAATATTATCCCGGCATCGTTTTCAACCACAACATATGCTTTTATCGACTGAGAAGATATTCGTATATGTCATTAATGAACATAACAAATAGAAAGCTAATGAACGTTTTTTGAATACCTCAATCCTCTAGTGCATGACAATCACTAATGCATTCTCTATCCAAAAGATATCACCAGAAATTTACACTAACCAAAATAAGTCTTGGTACATGTCTTCAGATTATCCACCCCTTTCTCCTACTACTCAGCGTATCCTAATCACAAGTCTATCTTAGAATAGCATATAACACCCTATAACTGAAGCCACATATCATGTAATTTAGGAAAAGACAAAAAGATACTTACCCATCATATGATAAAAATTAAGTCATTTTTCTCTTAATGATAAAAATCTGCATAGATTCAATGTTCTCCCCAACAACAGAGATTAAGCACCTCCGGGCACTATACTTGGTATAGTGACCTCTCAATCACGAAATCTTTTAACTTATAATTTACTTCCTTTGACTTTGCGGTCATTCTATAATTAAAAATAAAAATATACCAGATTAATGACAGCATATCAATACCAAGTTTTAGTCGACCTCCCCATTATATGGTATAATTAGTAGGTTCGCTGAAAGAATAGTCAAAAACTTATTACCAACTCATATTCAAAAACTTATTAACTACTCACACTAACCCACTAGTTAGTTATTCAACTCAGGTACCTCGAGTTAAAGTTAGATACGACCTATATTATCGACGAGGTTTCTTTGTCTGTGGACATACCAATTGAATCCTTTAAACTCATTCCAAACTCAATATTAGGCTCTATCGAAATGGAAAATGCAACGGTCTTTTTATGGCAATCAAGATTAAGGCAAGACGAAGTTATTCAATCTGAATCAAAGATAACCTCAAGGTCAATAACGCCATATTTGTTTCCCAGCAAATAAACGTATCATGACTCTGAACTGTGTCCACACATGTTCGATAGACCGGCCAATAATAGTAGACTCCACCGCGAAATCACAAAGGGTACATCTAAGTATCAACTTTTCTCTTTATCCTCATCTATACTATCATCTCATTAACGTGTTTCTGATCTTCCTCAAGCTTGTGCTTTATCGAAAACAACGTATATTAACAAAACTGTGTGAACTGGTTATCTGTGGCAATCATGTCATTTCTTATTTACTCCAACTTCTTTTATGGTTCATTTGTTTTCTTGGTGCGTGATAGTCTTTAATATTCCACGTCTTTCCCTTCAACAACTAATCAAGCCACTATACACTGAGTTTCATACTAAACATCTTACTATCTTGTTTCAATAATTCTTACACTTAAGTCTTATTCTCGCTCACAATCTGGAATTCACCCAGGGACCTACTCCACGAACAAGCTGTGCATCTCATAGGGCCATTATCATGCTGATACTTAATACACTTAAGATATGTAATATTACGCCACAGTCACACTTATGACATCACCATCACGACGTTACTAATAATAGTGAATCGCTTTAAGAGGCATTAATCTTAGAGCCATTTAAGCACTTTCCTCAAAATATCTTTCACCATAAAACCCAACAACTTAGGCATGGGTATGCAATTACACTTCTTACTTTCCGGCTACCCTCTTTCTCTTTACCGATAAGACTCATAATATAAAGTTATACCAACAACCCCAGTTTTTTAAAAAAAAAAAACAAATTCCACTAGGCTTGTGAGCCTAGGGCTGATTTTATAAATTTCTCAAAGCACAAATGAAAGAGTCTTTACAAAGAGTGCCAAAATGGCTAATAAGCATGCAGAAGGTAAACTAAAGACCAACCTAAGTCTTATATGATGACTTAAGTTGGCACTACAAATTGCTAAATAAGAAAGTGATAAAAAACAAAAAAATATGAGCAAAAGAGTTGCTGATCCAAGTTATTATGCATATGTGAATGTTGTTCCTCCTCTTGTCAACCAAAATATGTCCCAAGTTTGATCCCTTGATGCACAAGTTGGCCAACACCCCATGTATATCAATTGTATACCCGTGTATATCAGCAAAGTACTTGTGTATATTTGTGCCTGCAATCCTGTAATAACTCATGACTGCACATGTATGTCCTTTGTGTATCAGTAACACAAGATATAACCTCCAAAACTCAGGTAGTATACTGTAATATACATCTGATATACTGCAGGATACTAGTTGCCTGAGGTTTTGCATGCATGGTCCCTTGGTACATGAAAGTCTGAGTGACCTTAACACTGAAGTTTTTCCTCTGATGCTTGAAACATTGTGCAATCTGTACCTTATATCTCTGATGCCCATAACTTCCATGATGCAGTCAAACCAGTCTTCATATAATGTCATCTCCTCTGCAGGTTGAGCACAAAGTGCTAATACCACTGCATAAAGATTTGGCATCATATAGGAACTGATTGACACTGTAAGGAAATTCCATGACAGCAGTTCTGGAAATTCCTGAACACCTGTCATCCTCAAGTGTTTGTACAGATTCATAGTATTCCTTTCTTGATTTCTTCTTGTGTCTTTGTTGTATGAGTCCAGTACTACCATCCAATCAACTTCTGAGATTCCCATGTCATGTCCTATGTGAATAGGATCAATAGGAAAAAGCATGGGATCAGCTTTGTTTGTAACTTGAAATTTAGCATCAGAAATCCCAGTTACTCTCAGAAAATTAATCTTCTGGTGTGTGTAATTCAGCAAAGAGACCATGTCATCTCCTATGTGAGTAGGATCAATGGTGCCAAGTATTTGAAGAACTTGGGTAGATTTAGATTTCCACTCAGCATGCATTATATCCTTTCCAAATTCAATAGGATCAATGATGCAAATCTCAGTAGAAATTCTATAAAACTTGTAGACTGTCAGTTTCCATGCATAATGTATGCCTGTAAAATTGAAAATACTGTTAGTGTATAAAGCCTCATCATGTTCTCCTCCAAAAGGCCTTGAACATGATGAATGAAAAGTATCAGCATAGCCCAAACACCAACTCAAATCCTCAGGCTCATCATCCATCAGATATATGTTTTGACAGTTCTAATTCTCAGATAGGGACACTGCAGTTTGTCACTATTGAGAATCCTCCTTCCTGTTGAATTAAGTTCTGCAAAATAGGCTACATTCACTTCTCCATGATCCAATGCATAATTAGCTAAGTGATCTGCTAATTGGTTTCCTTCCCTCATTATGTGCAGTACTTGAACATCTGCATTGTGCATTATGTCCCAAATCTCCTCTACTGCATGAACAATATTCCATGGAGGCTTCCATTCTCTATCAAGAATCTTTTTCATCAGTAAAGAATCATTTTCAAGAATAAAGGAGTACACATGTTTTGCCAGACAAAATCTTGCAGCACCAAGCAAAGCCATTGCTTCAGATACAGTGTTAGTGGTTTCCTCCATTTCCTTAACCGTTGCATAAACCAAGTCTCCATCAGAATTTCTTACACAAAAGGCATAAGCACTCCTGCCAGGATTCCCTCTAGTGGCCCCATCAGTATTGTACTTCCAAATTCCTGCAGCAGGTAAAGTCCACAGGACTTTTGTAATTTGTAGTTTTGGCACAAAATTCTCCAGAATCTTCAATATTTCCAACCATCTATGAGGGACAGATCTTATGCCTGGTTTTCTTAATTTCACCAACTGTTGGATGTTGCTTGATGATTGATATATCACCCTGCTAGTAGAAACCTTATTTCCATGCTTGTCCCCATTTCGTTTCTTCCACAACTCCCACATAATTATAGAAGGTATAGCATAAAAAAATAGGCTTCAGTCTAGCTAGTGTATCAGTAGTCCACCATTTTGTAATCACTTGATGCAAGTTCAAGTCTGCAATGTTGATACCAGCAGCAGCACAGAAATAAGACCAGGCCCTTTGAGCAGTTTGGCACTTCAACAAAATATGTGGTACTGATTCTTCTGTAGGTTCTGCACAGCAAAAACACTTTGATGGCATATGGTTTCCCCAGCTTCTAATCACATCATCCAGAGGTATTTTGAAATGCCACACCCTCCACATCAGGAAGGCTATTTTGAATGGCAGGCCTTTCACCCAAATCTTCTTGTATGCATCCCTAGGCTGACCTCTAGATCTTAAATACTCCCAAGTTGATTTCACAGAAAACTCATCCCTAGCTTCCAGTGTCCACCATGGTTTGTCAATTTCATCAGAACTACTAGGAGGGTGTACTTCATGCAGTATATGTTCAGCAAGTTCCTCAGGTAAGCAGTTCCTCATAATATTTTCATTCCACCTGCCTTCTATAACCACATCAGCAACATTATTGATGTTCTCATCACAATAAAAATCAGGAGGGGTAAGAAAATAGAGTGGTCCCAGCCCAGACCAATTATCAAACCAGAATAAAGATGAGCCCATTCTGAGCTACCACCAAATGAGATGATCAATTGCATCCCTTGCTCCCAACATTTTTCTCCAAACATGAGAGCCTTCTTTCCAATGTACCAGAATTGGATTATTCTTTTTTAAGTATTTGTTGCTCATAAATGAACTCCATAAAGAAGGCCTGGTTCTGAAATTCCAGCAGAGTTTTGAAAACAAGGCCATAGACATATCCTGCAGCCTTCTAAAACCAAGTCCACCTTCTTCCTTAGGCATACAGACCTCATGCCATTTAGCCCAGTGTCTGTTAGCCTCACCAACAGAATTGCTCCAAAAGAATTGAGCAAATATCTTGTTTAGCTTATCAATCACAAAGGAAGGAGCATCCATGGCAGCTAGTAGATGGATTGGCATTGCCTGTAATACATGAGCCAACAAAGTGGCTCTTCCACCAAATGACAACAGTTTGCCTTTCCACCCCTGAAGCTTGTTTCTTACTTTGGTGATTAGATCAAAGTAAAAGGCCAAGCATGCTCTACTATAGTAAATAGGATAGCCTAAGTACATTAAAGGAAAAGCATGTCTGCTGATGCCAATAACTCTCTCAACTTTCAAAACAGTTGCCTCATCCACCTTGTCACGCAAATATACTGAGCTTTTTGCCTTGTTTATCAGCTGACCAGAAGCAATCTCATATTGAGTTAAGACATCCATTATCAAATTCAAAGAGATCTCACAAGATGATGTAAATATTATGGTATCATCTGCATATGCTAGATGATTTATTTTTGGACTCCACTTAGGCAAACCAAAACCAGTATACCACAGATTATCATGAACTGCATTTAATCCTCTTGACCATACTTCAGCAGCAAGGATAAACAAGGTTGGTGATAAAGGATAACCCTGCTTGACACCTCTGGTAGAATGGAAGAAACCATGTGGCTGACCATTTAGAAGGACTGAATACCAATTGTTACCTATGAGCTCATGGATTAGACCAATGAATCTTTCACAAAACCCTATTTTCCTCAGTACTTTAGTGAGAAACAGCCATGACATCCTATCATAGGCCTTTGTCATGTCTAGTTTCATGACCACATTTGGCACTACAGCATTTCCATTCTTCTTGCCTTTGTTAGTTCTCAGCCTTATATCAGTTATGATCTCTTGAGTTAGTAGAATGTTTTCTACTAAACTTCTGTCTCTCACAAAACCTGCCTGATTCTGAGAAATCGGGTCTGGTAACAGATGCACCATTCTTTCATACATAACTCTAGAAATTACCTTGTTCACAAAATTGCTCAAACTTATTGGTCTCATGTCACCAAAAGTTTGAACATCTTTCTTTTTAGGCAGAAGAACAAGGTGTGTGTGAGTTATGTACCTAGGCAGGTCAACACCTCTGAGAAAATCCCATACCATGTTGAATAAATCATCACCAACAACATTCCAGCATGTTTGAAAGAACAGACCTGTGAAACCATCAGGTCCTCCTGCACTAGTACTACTCAGACCAAAAACTGACAGTTTCACTTCCTCTTTGGTAAGACCTGCAACCAAATCCTCATTCTGTTCCCTTGTGATCATAGAAGGGACATGATGCAAGATATCAAATCTTGCAGGATCTCTATTTTGAGGATGCTGATGAAACTAATCCTGAAAAAATCTCAAGGCCTCATCTACAATAGCATTTTCATTTTCCAGCCACTGCCCTTTACTATTTTGAATCCTCTTCAGCTGAAGCATTTTCCTTCTACCATTGACATAATTATGAAAGAACTTAGAATTCTTATCACCATCTTGAAACCACTCCATACCTGCCTTCTATTTCCAGTATTCCTCCTCTAGATTTGGATGGTCGCTCTTACACTTTTTTTTTATGACTAGGGAACCCGCAGACGCAACCATTTCATTCAACGATTTCTTAACGTTCAAAATTTTCACTAACTCCTAAACATTCAAAAAAATATTTGGCAGAATTTTCATTGTAAATAAAACTATCCCAAAGTGTACACCGGTCCAATCTCAACTACAATCAACGCACACAACATTCCATGTACTCAGTATAACTCTCAGTTGCACATATGACGTTAAAAAAAACTTTCGAATCAACCGTGACATCTAGCAGAGGAGGATATGCATGTCCTAGCCGTCTGCGGAATAAGTATTACAACAATTAGACTAGATTCAACTCAATGCACGAATAAGGAATGAAAGAAGGGGAACCATCCTAGATGTTCAGCAGCCTCAAGGTCACAAATATGGGTGCCTACATACCCATGAACAAGATTCTACTAAACACTACTCCATGACCCGGAACGTAAAGCCTCGGCTCTGATACGAACTTTGTCACGTCCCAAAGTACCCGCTAGATGCGATTGGCACCCAGCAAACACCACCCGCCAGGCGAACCATATACCATACTCTTAATCATTTATAAAAGCACTAAAACAAAATAAGTGCACGTCCAACAACGTTATTAATGATAAAAATGCGAAATAGTCGCCAACCAAATCCATAATTGATTTACGAAAACCAACCAACGCTAAGATAAAAAGAATCTCTAGCCCACATCCCACGCTAAGACCATGGAGCATCTAACAGAGTTACATGAGTTTGAGTGTCGGGCATGTAAACCCAAAATAAAAGAAATAACTAGAAATAAACTAGATAAAGCTTAAATGGCTGCCTCCACGAACAATGCGGTGGCTCACCTCAGCAACAGAATCCACTCACGAAGTCTTCAATTACCAGCCTCATTCTCAACGACAGTATTTGCATGGACATGCAGGTAAGGAGTGAATTATACATAAATATAACTCAGTAAGATCCTCGACCCGCCACTTCAAATACCCCTGGAACAAGTGTTAGAAAATAAAAACACACAACAAGCACAAAAATATTATGCACATGAATATATCATATATAATAGCAACCAAGGTCCAAACCACTATTTATCAAATATATTATATACCTCAACACAATTTACACTACGAACCATCATAAGTGGCAGTTAAAGAATTAGTCAACACTATGAATCCACGGCAACATACACAATGTCCCATATATGTCAGGAAGCATACACAATGCTAAGGGAAGCATAAACAATGCCCCAATATCATCAAGAAGCATACACAATGCTAAGGGAAGCATACACAATACCCCAATATAATCAAGAAGCATACACAATACTAAGGGAAGCATACACAATGCCCCAAAATAATCAAGAAGCATACACAATGCTAAGGGAAGCATACACAATGCCCCAATATCATGGCTCACAACTATATCACATCAAAAAATAATTTATAAAGAGAGTTTTGGATTATTTGAAAATAAAGTATATGCAGTTGGCCTTAAGGACCACCGATTCTGCCAAGCACACGCTCGCCCCAACACATGGACCAGGAAGACAAAACATATTTTTAAAACGGGTTTTGAAAAGCAAGTACCCAAAGCTTAAAGTCTCACTTACCTCAACTTCACAATTCAATCACACTTCCCAATAAATCAAAATTGCGTTCTCGAGTCTCCGGATTGCCTCAAACTACACAAAAAGAGATTTAGAATGGTCAAAACCCTTAGGGTAAACCACTTCTATATTTTTAGAGGCTTAAATGGTTAAAGTCAAATTTTAAAGGACGAAAATGCCCTCTGGTCAATGTGTTCAAAACCCGACAAGACTTATGTTTTCGGAAAGGCCTTAATGAGAGGATTCCAAAGATATATAGAAGTCTAAAATCTGACGCTATTTGCCCTTTCAAATCAATGATTTTGGTTGAAGAACCCTAGAGCTAAACTTTCCCAATTCCTCAAAATATCCCCATGATTTCCCGATAAAGATTCACCCATAATTATGTAATAAACTTAAATAAAAGATTAGAATCATTACCTTGATGATTTGGGATGAAAGTTCGTATTTTTATCCCCTTTTTTCCTTTCTTTTTCTCCTTTTCTTTTTTTTTTCCACTGGTTTTTCTCCCTCTGTTGCTTGGTCTCTTTTATTTCCTTTCAGCTGTCCACAATTAAACCTTCACGTCTGATGACCATCAGACTTTTGAAGTCTTTAACTTTTTTTTTCCTTTTCCTTTTCCTTTTTGGGCTTGGCCCACTAAATTCCTTCTTTTCAAATTTTCTTTTTAATTCTAATTTCGAATTTCTTTTTCTTTTAAATTCCTTTTTAGCTAAATTTACCAATTAAACCCTTATTTAAAAAATTGAGTTATTCCATTCTCCACCACTTAAAATAACGTTCGTCCTCGAACTTATCTATATCATACCTGTCTCGTCAAATAAATGAGGATATTTATCTCGCATATCCGCCTCAGACTCCCAAGTAGCCTCCTCGGCTGGATGGTTACGCCACAACACTTTGACTGAAGCTACCTCTTTTACCTCAATTATCGCACTTGCCTATCAAGAATAGATATCAGACCCTCCTCATAAGTCAAATTTTTATCGAGCTCCACATCCTCTGGATGAATCTTATGGCTATCATCACCAACATATCGTCTTAACATAGACACGTGAAATACAGAATGAACAGCAGCAATCACAGAGGTAAAGCAAGTTCACATGCACCAACCTGATTAGATCCCAATCCTACAAAAAACAATATACCTAAGATTTTGCCTACCGTTCGACTGAATCTCATGACTCATTTCGTATTGAGAACTTTCAAATTACTCCCTTTCATAAGCTTCAAATCACAATCTTGTTTATCACTATAAGACTTTTGTCTACTCTATGCTATCTGAAAGCGTTCCCGCATTCAATACAACCTTCTTCAAGGCTTGCTAATCAAAGTATAGACCCAACTACTCTGATTTAGAGTATCCAATCAACCAGATAGAGTAAGACTCCAGCATTCGTATAAAACCTAAAACGACAAGATTTGCATAATGAGTTAGTAAACTAATATCATACACGAACTCGGTCAAGAGCAACTGATCATTAACCACTTGTCAGGTAATATCCATCTGACTAGTGTTAAGACTAGGCACCCAAGGATGGCACAATCCAAGTGCCACAACCACGATCCTATGGCGAAACATATCCACCAATCTTACATACGGTAGAGCTGAAACACCTCCAAGCACTCCTACATGATGCTCTCACGTACAACAATGTTAGAAATACATCCTTATGCTTCTACATATCTCTCACATGTACAGTGGTGTCGGAACACATCCATACACTCCTACATAACACTTTCACATATAGCGATGCTGGAACACATCCACATGCTCCTACATAAACGTTCCATGCACTGTTACTCTTGTCACACATGAGAATATTGGCATCTCATGCCATTGCACTATCTCTGACACATAACACCATTTAAGCTAGTATGATATATAAAAAAAATAGTTCAGCTTAAATCAGGTACACAATCTCGCTAAGTCAATCAATATTACCCAAGCTACGATCACGAGTTTTTGAATGAACATATAGACCAGCTACAAAGTCTACATTGATCTATTTTTACTTTCTATCGGGGACAACCATGCATCGAAAATTTCGAGTCTCTAACACTCGTATTTAATATATTAACGATTTAAACACAAAAACAACATTTATGTACCCTAAATAACTTTTGTCAGTTTTAACTCTCTTCCTGCGGCCCCAATGCATATTTGTGAATCTAAAAAGTAATAAATATAATAAACGTTGTATCTTTTCGAGTACAAATCTCCTTAAGTCAACCACCATAGGTGTACACACATTCAACTCTTTAATTAGAATGTTCCCTTTTTTTTCCACTATCAAGTACCCTCGTCTTTAGAGACTATCACTAATCCCCAATAAGGTCAAGACTCTCGTATCGACCAACCGTGCATGTTCAAACAAAAACAACTATAACATAACACATGATAGAGACTTAGTGTGTATATTAAACTCAACCTTCCATCCTTTTACTAGACACCACAAGGCTCATAACGCCATGATGTAAAAATTAAACTTCACACTTTTAACCTCAGTTGTTTAATCATTATTATCCCGGCATCTTTTTCAACCATAGCATATGCTTCTATCGACTGAGAAGATATTCGTATATGTCATCAATGAACCTAACAAATAGAGAGCTAAGGAACGTTTTTTGAATACCCCAATCCTCTAGTGCATGACAATCACTAATGCATTCTCTATCCAAAAGATATCACCAGAAATTTACACTAACCAAAATAAGTCTTGGTACATGTCTTCATATTATCCACCCCTTTCTCCTACTACTCAGCGTATCCTGATCACAAGTCTATCTTAGAATAGCATATAACACCCTGTAACTGAAGCCACATATCATGTAATTTAGGAAAAGACAAAAAGATACTTGCCAATCATATGATAAAAATTAAGTCATTTTTCTCTTAGTGATAAAAATCTGTATAGATTCAATGTTCTCCCCAACAACAGAAATTAAGCACCTCCGGGCTCTATACTTGGTATAGTGACCTCTCAATCACGAAATCTTGTAACTTATAATTTATTTCCTTTGACTTTGCAGTCATTCTATAATTAAAAATAAAAATATACCAGATTAATGACAGCATATCAATACCAAGTTTTAGTCGACCTCCCCATTATATGGTATAATTAGTAGGTTCGCTGAAAGAATAGTCAAAAACTTAATACCAACTCATATTCAAAAACTTATTAAGTGCTCACACTAACCCACAAGTTAGTTATTCAACTCAGGTGCCTCGAGTTAAAGTTAGATACGACCTAGATTATCGACGAGGTTGCTTTGTCTGTGGACATACCAATTGAATCCTTTAAACTCATTACAAACGCAATATTAGGCTCTATCGAAATGGAAAATGCAACGGTATTTTTATGGAAATCAAGCTTAAGGCTAGACGAAGTTATTCAATCTGAATCAAAGATAACCTCAAGGTCAATAACACCATGTTTTTTTTCCCAGCACATAAACGTATCATGACTCTGAACTGTGTCCACACATGTTCGATAGACCGGCCAATAATAGTAGACTCCACCCCGAAATCACAAAGGATACATCTAAGTATCAATTTTTCTCTTTATCCTCATTTATACTATCATCTCATTAACGTGTTTCTCATCTTCCTCAAGCTTGTGCTTTATCGAAAACAACGTATATTAACAAAACTGTGTGAACTGGTTATCTGTGGCAATCATGTCATTTCTTATTTACTCCAACTTCTTTTATGGTTCATTTGTTTTCTTGGTGCGTGATAGTCTTTAATATTCCACGTCTTTCCCTTCAACAACTAATCAAGCCACTATACACTGAGTTTCATGCTAAACATCTTACTATCTTGTTTCAATAATTCTTATACTTAAGTCTTATTCTCGCTCACAATCTGGAATTCACCCAGGGACCTACTCCATGAACAAGTTATGCATCTCATAGGGCCATTATCATGCTCATACATAATACACTTAAGATATATAATATTACGCCACAGTCACACTTATGACATCACCATCACGACGTTACTAATAATAGTGAATCGCTTTAAGAGGCATTAATCTTAGAGCCATTTAAGCACTTTCCTCAAAATATCTTTCACCATAAAGCCTAACAACTTAGGCATGGGTATGCAATTACACTTCTTACTTTCCCGCTACCCTCTTTCTCTCTACCGATAAAACTCATAAAATAAAGTTATACCAACATCCCCAGATTTGGATAGTCGCTCTTACACAATTTTTTTTTTTGATGACTAGGGAACCCACAGATGCTACCCTTTCATTCAACGATTTCTTAACGTTCAAATTTTTCACTAACTCCTAAACATTCAAAAAAATATTTGGCAGAATTTTCTTTGTAAATAAAACTATCCCAAAGTGTACACTGGTCCAATCTCAACTACAATCAACGCACACAACATTCCTTGTACTCAGTATCACTCTCAGTTACACATATGACGTTAAAAAAAAACTTTCGAATCAACCGTGACATCTAGCAGAGGAGGATATGCATGTCCTAGCCGTCTGCGGAGTAAGTATTACAACAATTAGACTAGATTCAACTCAATGCATGAATAAGGAATGAAAGAAGAGGAACCATCCTAGATGTTCGGTAGCCTCAAGGTCATAAGTATGGGTGCCTACATACCCATGAACAAGATTCTACTAAACACTACTCCATGACCCGGGACTTAAAGCTTAGGCTCCGATACCAACTTTGTCACGTCCCAAAGTACCCGCTAGACGTGATTGACACCCAGCAAACACCACCCGCCAGGCGAACTACATATCATACTCTCAATCATTTACAAAAGCACTAAAAGAAAATAAGTGCAGGTCCAACAACGTTATTAATGATAAAAATGTGAAATAGTCGCCAACCAAATCAATAATTTATTTATGAAAACCAACCAACGCTAAGAAAAAAAGAATCTCTATCTCACATCCCACGCCAAGACCATGGAGAATCTAACAGAGTTACATGAGTTTGAGTGTCGGGCATGTAAACCCAAAATAAAAGAATCACAATTCAAGCACACTTCCCAATAAATCAAAACTGCATTCTCGAGTCTCCGAATTTCCTCAAACTACACAAAAATGGATTTAGAATGGTCAAAGCCCTTAGGGTAAACCACTTCTATATTTTTAGAGGCTTAAACGGTTAAAGTCAAAATTTAAAGGACGAAAACGCCCTCTGGTCAATGTGTTCCAAACCCGACAAGACTTATGTTTTTGGAAAGGCCTTAACAAGAGGATTCCAACGATATATAGAAGTCTAAAATTCGACGCTATTTGCCCTTTCAAATCAATGATTTTGGTTGAAGAACCCTAGAGCTAAACTTTCTCAAGTCCTCAAAATATCCCCATGATTTCACCATAAAGATTCACCCATAATTATGTAATAAACTTAAATAAAAGATTAGAATCATTACCTTGATGATTTGGGATGAACGTTCTCATTTTTATCCCCTTTTTTCCTTTCTTTTTCTCCTTTTCTTTTCTTTTCTTTTTTTTCCACTGGTTTTTCTCCCTCTGTTGCTTGGTCTCTTTTATTTCCTTTTAGCTGTCCACAATTAAACCTTCGCGTCTGATGACCATTAGGCTTTTGAAGTCTTTTAACTTTTTTTTTTCCTTTTCCTTTTCCTTTTTGGGCTTGGCCCACTAAATTCCTTCTTTTCAAATTTTCTTTTTAATTCTAATTTCGAATTTCTTTTTCTTTTAAATTCCTTTTTAGCTAAAATTACCAATTAAACCCTTATTTAAAAAAAATTGGGTTATTCCATTCTCCACCACTTAAAATAACGTTCGTCCTCGAACTTATCTATATCATACCTGTCTCGTCAAATAAATGAGGATATTTATCTCGCATATCCACCTCAGACTCCCAAGTAGCCTCCTAGGTTGGATGGTTACGCCACAACACTTTGACTGAAGCTACCTTCTTTGACCTCAATTGTCGCACTTGCCTATCAGGAATAGATATCGGACCCTCCTCATAAGTCAAATTTTCATCGAGCTCCACATCCTCTGGATGAATCTTATGTTGTGGAATAACTTGAAAGATAGGTATAACCACTTGAAGACAGTCATATCAATTTAAGGCTGCAGGATTTAAAATCTATATGTAAGTATAATTCTTCAATGTTTAGAATTATATCACAGTTGAGATTATGTGGTGAAAATATCACTGATAATGATAGGGTGGAGAAAACCTTCACCACTTTTCATGGCTCGAATGTTCTCCTACAGTAGCAATATCGAGAGATGGGTTCGAAAAATATTCTGAACTAATTTCACATCTTCTTGTGGCCGAACAAAATAATGGGTTATTAATGAAAAATCATGGAAGTCGACCTACTGGTTCTAGTCCATTCCCGAAAGTGAATGAGACTAATTTCCACCAAGTTAAGTGTGGAAAGGTTTGTGGCCCCAATCCTCATTGTGGCCCTGGTAGTGGTCATGACTGTGGTCAAGGGAAGAGCTCTAATAATGATGATAGTCTTGCATCAAATAATATCCTTCACCACCGGCAGTGGAAAAAGAAGGATGAAAGGCATGAACCAGTGCAAAGGAGAAACCCAGGAAATAAATGCCACAAATGTAGAGGAAAAAGGCACCGGGCACGTGTTTGTCGTGCATCAAAGCACCTCGTTAGGCTTTATAAATCCTCCCTAAAGAAGACATAAAAGAATGCTGAAGTAAATCTCATTTATGAAGATAATGATGACATCATGCATTTGGATATAGCTAATTTCTTGGCACTGGATCCTGTGATCGGTGAAGAATCAGCAGAGACTTAAATGTTTTAATTCATGTTGTTTGTATAATCATGTTAATACATAAGATAAGCCATGTTTTTTTTTTGGCAATCTGGTTTGTACTATTATGGATTTTGTAAATAAAGTGTAAATCATGTATTAGCAATGGTATTTACTACGATGATCACTTTGTCTATATTTTTCATTTTGAAGAAATATGGAAGTTCCTCAAATTTTGTTTGGATCAATGATCAATCATGAAGACATTTGTGTAATTGATAGTGGAACAACGCACACCATATTCAAAGATGAGAAATACATTTCTTACTTGCTTAGGAAAAAGGCAAATGTTATTACAATTTCCGGTAATTAGAAATTAATTGAAGGCTCTGGAATAGCTACTATATTTCTGCCTAATAGGACGAAACTTGTTATTAAAGATGTGTTGTTCTCTTATAAATCCCCAAGAAACATATTGAGTTTCAAACATATCCGTCGGAATGGGTATCATGTTGAGATATTAAATGAAATGAACGTTAAATATCTTGGTATTACCAAGAATGTCTCCGGCCAGAAGTATGTTTTGGAGAAATTACCAACATTATCTTATGGTCTGTGTTATGCAGAAATTAGTACAATTGAAGCACACTTTATCGTAAATCAGAAGTTTACCGATTCAAGTACTTTTGTGGTTTGGCATGACCGAATGGGTCATCCTGGATCAATAATGATGAGAAGTATGACTGAAAATTCAAATGGGCATTCACTTAAGAACTTGAAAATTCTTGAAAGTAGTGAATTTTCATGTGCAGCTTGTTGTCAAGGCAAACAGATAACAAGGCCATCGCCAATTAAAGTTGGAATTGAATCCCATCTATTTCTAGAGCGTATACATGGGGATATATGTGGACCTATTCACCCATCTTGTGGGTCATTAAGATATTTTATAGTCCTAATAGACGCATCTTCGAGATGATCTCATGTGTGCCTCATATCGTCTCACAACTTGGCATTTGCGAAATTATTGGCACACATAATACACTTAAGGGCGCAATTTCTAGATTATCCGATTAAGGTTGTACGCCTCGATAATGCTGGAGAATTTACATCTCAATCTTTTGATGAAATTTGTTTATCAGTTGGGATAAAAGTTGAACATCCCGTGGCTCATGTTCATACTCAAAATGGCCTTGCTGAGTCATTTATGAAGCACCTGCAATTGATAGAAAGACTATTACTTATGAAAACATGGTTTCCCACTACTATCTGGGGTCATGCTATCTTACATGCAGCGTCGCTTATTCGTCTCAGACCGACTCATTATAATAAATACTCGCCGTCACAATTAGTATTTGGTCATGAACTAAATATTGTTCATCTTCGAACCTTTGGTTGTGTTGTATATGCGCCGGTTGCACCATCACAATGCACTAAGATGGGCCCTCAGAGAAAGTTAGGAATATATATTGGGTTTGAATCACCCTCTATTATTCTCTACCTTGAGCCACTGACGGGATATTTATTCACTGATTGATTTGCATATTATCGGTTTGATGAGACGAATTTCCCACAATTAGGGGGAGAGAAAAAGATAAATTGCGTGAAAAGTTTCATCGATCTCTCATTTTGATCCACATTCCCCTTTTTGTGAAATGGAGGTCTAGAAGATCATCCATTTGCAGAAAATAACAAATTAGATGCCGGAAGCATTTATTGATTTGAAAAGGATAACTAAGTCGCATATCCCTGCGGAAAATGCGCCTATCCGAATTGATGTCCCAAAAGGACAATCTGCTACTGCCATAACTTTTAAATCCCATACATGCCTGAAGCGTGGAAGACCATTGGGTTCTAACGATAAAAATCCTAGAAAAAAAAACAAGAAAAATGATCAAAATGGCACTATGAAAGAATCTCATGGTGAGATTTAAGATCTGGTTAATCCTGATATTCCTAAAGATATTAGTGAACCCAAGATTCAAGTGAGTAATGAACTATTATTAAGTTCTACTAGTAATGCGATATGTAACGACCTGTTTAGTCATTATAGTCTTTTTGGTATTTTCGCCATTTTTTGAGCTTTGATTAACTCATTCTTGACCAGAGGGGACCGTTCGCAGGCTCCCCGAGGTGTCTAGGTCGGATTCGGGCAACTTTTGTGAAATATAGGCGTAAAGCGAAAAATTGTTGACCCAAAGTTGACTTTTAGGTAAATGGATCTTTTCCGGAATTTTGTCGATTCTAAGAGATCCGGATGTTCGTTTAGGACTTGTGTATGTATTTGGTGGTTTTCCCAATACACTTGGATGAATTTTGGGACTTGGATTAGAAATTGGAACTAAGGCGTCGGGGGTTGACTCGGTCAACTAGACCTCCGTTGGGAATTTTTAGGGCACGAACGCGTTCGTAGCGTATTTTTGTGTGGGTTTGTGTATGTGGGTTGTGACCAGATGGCCTCGGGAATGGTTCGGGATTTCGATTGAGACTTAGACAAAAATTAGAGAAATTCTGGTACCTGGTGCCCGATACGGCAGTACCAGTTCCGTCCTAGCGGCACCGCTATTGCGGTGTGTTCGCCACTAGGGCGACCATGTGTATATTGTCCAGACCGCTATGGCGTCCTGGTGCGCGCTGTTGCGGCCCCGTTACCGCCGTGATGGTAACGGGCCTATTATTGCATTAAGTGTGATTTAAATAAGCCTCTAGACCCTCATTATTTCTCATCTCGAAATTAGAGCTTTGGGGAACAGTTCTTGGAGATATTCTTAGAGGTAAATCTTGCTCATTCCCTACTCATCCTTTAATCATAATCATCCAAGATTTCCCCCTTCCCTTTAATAATCCCTTGGTGATGAAAGTTGGAAGAAGGTTTTGATGAACACTTTCTCTAGACTTAGTAATGATAAATTGATGATGTTTATATTAGATTTTGATGAATCTAAGCTTGTTAATCATACATCTTCCCTTTCTAGTGTTGAATTTCGAAATCAAACAATTAGGGTTTATACCCAAATTGGGGGTTTTGCTTGAGATAAAAAATTAGGCTAATCCTTGAATTAAATCAGCAATTAGTGGTTGGGTTACGATCACCTAGTGCCTAATTTGATATTTTGCTTCCAAATTTCCTGTTTTGCCCTTGTGGGCCAATTTCCCCAATTTCTAGGGTTGGAATTAACGTAAATTGAATAATAGCAATATTAGTATCATTCTTCATGATTTCTAATCTATATTTCGATTATGCTTAGACTACTTTGGTTCTGAGGTTCAGCGGAAAGGCAAGGCAAAGGAGTGAGTTGTTGGTGTTACGGTTCGGCCATCTAGGTAGGTTATGGCTTACCTTTGGTGAGACTTCGTATAGCGAAGCACATATTTAGATTATATTGTTGGAGATAGCATGTGAACCTTCGGGTGCCTTAGGTTGGGCCCTGTTGTGTGTTTAGGGCTAGCCACCCCGTTATGTGTGATTTGATTGTTCTATTGTGTCGGCTTGATGCCATGAATCGTTGGTAAATATCGGATTTTGTTTTATCCTCTTGATTATGATATAGTTAGCATACCGTTGTTGGTAAGTGTACACGGATATATTGTTGGCGTACCCACTGTTGGTACTTGTGATTTGATTGTGTCATTGGCATACCCACTGTTGATACTTGTGATTCAGTTATATTATTGGCATACCCACTATTAATATTGGTGATTCAGATATATTGTTGGCGTACCCATAGTGGATACTTGTGATTTTAAGCATGATTGTTGATGTGATTCATGCATTGCACGCACTCTCATTTTTATGATACACTGTTGAGATATTGAGCCTGTTTGGATGGGCTTAAAAAGCAGCCTATAAGCTGGAAACAGCTTATAAGCCAAAAAAAATAAGTTGGGGTAGCCTAACTTATTTTTTTTGGCTTATAAGTTGTTTCCAGCTTATAAGCTGCTTTAGATAAGCTAAGCCAAACGGGTCAAATTATTTTTTTGGGCTTATTTTAAGCACAAAATTACTTTAAGCTGGCCAGCCAAACACTCAAAAAAGCTGAAAACAGCTTATAAGCAACTTATAAGCCAATCCAAACGGACTCATTGATGATATTTGATGAAACACTTGATGAGTTGGGCTCAGTTTTACTTGAGTGACGTGAGATGTCCGATGTTCATCCCGGAATCGTTGATTAAGGGAAATTGATACTTAATGAAACTCTTTTACTTGTGTGATATGAGATGGCCGATATCCGATGATTAATTCAGAAATAGTTGATTGCATGACCGATATCCGATGTTAGTTTTGGAATCGTTAATAGTGCATGGACTCCGCGGGTCCCCTAGGGTGGTGCCGGTGAGAACCCCCCGTGGGAAAAGATCCGGGGTCCCGTCTGTCTGTTGGGCAAAAATCCAGGACGGGTGGCACTTAGACTTCACGAGTCACGCTGGGTTGTGCTACCGAGACGTCGATATTTCCGTCTGGAGTACATGTGTACACCGCATTTGCATGGCATTGCATTGCATTCATACACTACTGCATTGCATTGCATTGCATTGCATTATGACTTGATTAAGATGTTTGGAGTTGTATTGTGATGTTGGATTGGTTTGGATATATTCAAACTTGGCACATTTAGGATTAGATGCTTTACATAGGCGATGACAGATATTTGGATTTGATTACATTGACTTATACTTGTTGGTTTATTTGCTTATCTGTCTTATTAGCTGAGTTGTGTTAGCTATGCTTAGTCAGCCAATGATGCCTACAAGTACGGTTGTTTTGTACTGACCTGCATTTGCTGCATTCTTTATAAATGCAGAGTATCAGGTTGGATCCACTTATGTGACATGTGGCTGATAGTTGCTTCAGCTTCCTCTTCGAGTTTCCAGGGTGAGCATGGTCGTCCGCTGCCTTGAAGACTTTTCTATCTTTATGTCCTATTCTATTCAGAGACATAGACACTTTATGTATTTGTTACGACCCAACCGATGAGCCGTGATGAGTACCCATCCACTACTGGTTGAGCACCCCTAAACTCGCCTCTACTCTATACTAGATAAACTGTTGGCCCATCTTTAACTGATGTCTGAGCGATACCGTCCGCCATAGCGTTCGTATAATGAGCTCTACCACAAAGCTTATAAATCATGCCTGTAGATAAGTATTCACAGGCATACATACAGAAGGCAACAACAGGGACCGACTTGGCCACTACACGTACTGTACACAAAATAATAGATAACAGGACTGCACGGTGTTCCAACTATACACAACCGTCTACAGACCTCTATGGAGTATAATTGTAGAAAGGACAGGGCAAGGCCCTGTCATACCCATATATGTACATATCAGAATAGCATACCAAAGGGATGTAGCTCCGGTCCGAATGGAGCTTCCAGGCTGGAATCGGAAAGAGGTCCTACGGGTCTAGCTCACTCGGCTGTCTATCTGAACCTGCGGACATGAATGCAGCGTCCACAGGAAGGGACGCCAGTATGAACAGAGTACTGAGTATGTAAGGCATAAATAACAACATAACAAGAAATATGGAACACAATATGAGATAAAGATAACCTGTCATCTGGGAACGTACAATATGTAATGCTTGAATCTTAGAGATCATATGTAAGTAAGCACATAGTGTTGCGGAACGTGCAACCCGATCCATAAATGTTAGTGCTGTGGAACGTACAGCCCGATCCATAAGTGTAGTGCTGTGGAACGTGCAGCCCAATCCATATATGTTAGTGCCGAGGAACGTACGGCCCCATCCATAAATATAGTGCTGCGGAACGTGTAGCACGATCCATATATGCTAGTGCCGAGGAACGTACGACCCGATCCATAATTATAATATGTTAGTGCCGAGGAACGTACGGCCCGATCCATAAATATAATATGTTAGTGCCGAGGAACGTACGGCCCGATCCAAAAATATAATATGTTAGTGCCGAGGAACGTACGGCCCTATCCATAAGCATAATATGTTAGTGCCAAGGAACGTACGGCCCGATCCATAAATATAATATGTTAGTGTCGAGGAACGTACGACCCGATCCATAAATATAATATTCATATACATAATGTAAATAGTATGCATGAAATCTTATATGAAAGCTACAACTTTATCGGAGTGAAGTAAGGTCGGTAACCTCCGATTTATATTATGGAACAATCATTATTGCTATATCTCACCTCGAAGGAACAATTCGTAAGGTGAGATCATCAACAATGAATAAAATCGAGAAAATCATGAAATAGCTCAACATTCTCATATCATCGTTGAAATCATAACTTGAGACTTTTAAACCTAAAATCATCATCATCGTAATCCCCATAAAAACATTCTCATCTTTAACATCATAAGAAGCTTTAAGAGTCATAAACTTCTAGCTCTTGGAAACAAGGTGGTTATGGAAACATGTATGGGATCATAACATAAGAATCATGCCTTTGAAAGAAAGGGACGAGCCTTAACATACCTGTTCAGCCTCCAATTATCTACACTTATTCGTCCAAGCTCGCAAGTCTACATTTAAGAGGATTCACACTATCGTTAGACTTATTGTTGTATACTTGTACCAAGTTTTCAAATCAAACTATTTTATATCCTGCCAAAAATCGGGCAGCATCTCCCTAGTTTATATGTCTAGCCCGAAATCTCAATTCAGCAACAAACAACAACAACGACAACAACAACAACAACAACAACGACAACATTACCAACCTCAATAACATCACTTTCAACACCAACATGTGCCATAAAACAGCCCACACGCCTAACATTTCATTCTTCACTTTCAATCTCAAATTTCATAGGTTTCTTTCACCAATTCACTTGATAAACATATATATACAAATGAAAACAAAGACCATACCACAATCATGTTGTATTCCATAATTTTTAGCCATCACAAATCATATTTATCACCTCAAAACAACCCAACAAAACAGTAGCCATATCTTAGGCTATTTCAATGCTATCTTGTAGTATTTTGCTATAAACAATCTCACCAACATGTAATTCATCTTAAGCACAACCAAGGGGATGTTAAACTTACCTTAAACAGTAAATACCATTTGAAATCCGTCGCTGATTCAACTTTCAATCACCCTTAAACGCAACACAACGCTATAGAGGTGTTCTTCGTTACCAAGGTTAACTTTTGAGGTTGAATTTGGATATAATCACTTGAATTTCATGTCAGACCTTCATGAATTTGGTAGAAAGAGTTTTGGGGAAGTGTAGAGAGAATTTAGGGAGAGAAGGTGGTAGAAAATGAGTGAAAAAAATCAGATTTTCGTTTTTAAATTTTCTGATTTTTACTGTTCACACCGAGTACTGTAGCAGTACTGCAGCACGTCGGTTACTGTAGCAGTTAGTAGCACGAGTTTCTGCTCTGTCAGCCTGACTTGTAGCGTCCATAATTATCTACTCTGATGTCCTGTCGACGAGCGGTTTGTTGCGTTTGGAAACTAGATCAACGAACTTCATTTTAGGCTTTTGTTTCACGTCAAAACACTTCATATGCCAAGAGATATTCTTCCCTCAAGTTGGACCATGTTGAAATTTTACCCATCCTTTCTCCAAAGTCGTACTACTCCATTTCTTCCACTCATTTCCTTATAAAACCTTCCGGTATACCTTATATACATCCTTCACTCATTAAATATACTTAATAATGCTTGCTTATATTCCAAAGTGGTTTTACTTAACCATAACTCAACGTACTTATGTTTCAAATTTGATAAGTGCTTCTTCGAAGATATGGGGTGTAACAATATTAGTATTCCAGATTGTATTATTTCCCTTTTAGATGCTCTTGTATTATTCAGAATAGACCCTGGGGGACGTTATCGTCATTCCACACTATTCTACTACTTATATATATATATATATATATATATATATATATATATATATATATATATATATATATATATATATCATGAGACTTACGTATTTATTCCATTCCGTTGCTTAATTTCATTCTTTTATGTATTTATTCATTGTTAGGTTGAGGGTTCACTTACCGAGGTGGGAAGGTAAGTACCCGCACTACTTAGGAAAAATAGGTTGTGACAGGATAGATTTGAATCGCTCAAAAATTATGATGGATAATGTTTTGCATATAATGTTGCACTAAACATTATGAAAGACAGTGAGGATCAGGAACCTCAATATGTTGAAGAATGCCAACGAAGATGTGATTGGACAAAATGGCAAGAGGCAGTTCAATTTGAATTGAACTCACTTTATAAACGGGAAGTTTATGGACTGATAGTCCAAACACTTGATGGTGTAAAATCAGTTGGCCATAAATAGGTCTTTGTGCGAAAAAGAAATGAGAGAAATGAAATTGTGAGACACAATGCACACCTTGATGTACAAGGATTCTCTCAAAGACCTAGTGTCAACTATGAAGAAACATATTCACCTGTTATGGATGCCATAACATTTCGATATCTCATTAGTTTAGTTGTGCATGAAAAGCTTGAAATAAATCTTATGGATGTAGCTACAGCTTATCTTTATGACTCACTTGATAATAAAATTTTTATGAAAATCCCAAAAGGATTTAAAATGCCTGAAATATTTGGTTCAAAGTCTCGGGAAATGTATTCAATTAGATTACAAAGATCATTATATGGTATAAAACAATCAAGGCGCATGTGGTATAATCGCGTTAGTGAGTACTTGATGAATGAAGGTTGTATAAATGATGTCATCTGTCCATGTATTTTTATTAAGAAAACAACATCTGAATTTGTTGTACTTGCTTGTTTATGTTGATGACATAAATCTTTTTGAAACTCCAAAAGGCAATTGAATTTTTAAAGAAAGAATTTGAGATGAAAGATCTTGGAAAGACAAAACTTTGTCTTGATTTGCAAATTGAACATTTAGTAGACGGGCTTTTTATCCATCAGTCTACCTATACTGAAAAGTTTTAAAACGGTTTTACATGGACAATGTGCATTCTTTAAGTACTCCAATGGTGTTCGCTCACTTGAAGTGATTAAAGATCCATTCCGACCTCAAGAAGAAGATGAAGAGCTTCTTGGTCCTGAAGTACCATATCTTAGTGCCATTGGTGCACTTATGTATCTTTCTAACATTATAAGACCTGATATAGCATTTTTTGTTAATTTGCTCGCAAGATATAGCTCTTCTCCTACACGGAGACATTTGAACGAAATTAAGCATATACTACAATATCTAAAAAGTACTATTGATATGGGTATGTTTTATGCTAACAAAGGTAGTGCAGATCTTGTTGGTTATGCAGATGCAGGTTATTTATCTGATCCCCATAAAACTCGACCTCAAACAGGCTATTTGTTTACATGTGGCGGTACTACTATATCATGGCGATTTACAAAGCAGTCCATTGTTGCTATTCTTGAAATCATGCTGAAATAATAGCTATTCACGAAGCAAGTAGAGAATGTGTGTGGTTGAGATCAATGATACATATCATTAGAGAAAGATGTGGCCTGAAGTGTGATACCAAAATATCCACCGTCTTATATGAAGACAATGTTTCATGCATAGTGTCACACCCCGACCTTACTAGGGTGTGATGGGCACCCGACCCCATATCCGGAGCCGAGCGAACCCGCTGACTCTTATTACATAGATAAACTCTTGTATCAATCAAGAATAGAATACATAGTAAGCTCTAAACTTTTTTTTTTCATAAGTAAAGTCTATCATCATGCGGGACCCGTGACATGAAACATAATAACATATTGACTGGCGAAGCCGTCTATAAAACTAACACTCTATACCCACGACTCTGTCTGCAAAGTCTCTAACATTGAACAAAACATCATGGCTCATATACTCTGACTCGGCAGCACTCCAGAACAAGTGGAGCCTACCAACCCCGCTGGAACATCTTCTATGATCGCTTCTGCTCATCTGGGTGTACCTGCGTGGCATGAAACGCAGCCCCCGAAGAAGAGGGGTCAGTACGAACAATGTACTGAGTATGTAAGGCAAGAGTAATAACATAAGATCATGGTAGAAGACATAGAGAAATGTATATAGTAAGAACATAACTTGTACCTCTGTTTGCCTCTTAAGGCAGATATCATGTAAGCTAACTTTCCCTTTTGAAATGACATATAAATATTTACATGTAAACTGCCCAACCATATAGGTACGGTGTGCTTCTGTCTGAGCATATCATGGGATAAAGACTAGCCTGAACATATGAGTGCCTCTGAGGGCGGATGTCATGCATGCTTTATTCTGGTCACGTCATATCATGTCGTATCATATCATATCATGTCATATCATATCATATCATATCATGTCATATCATATCATGTCATATCATAGCACTGAACAAGTCGGCTCGCCCACATTGCGCCGAAATACATCGGCTCGCCCATATATCCCGCGTCCGGGCATCCCGCGTCCAGGATGATAACGCCAGCTTACCAGGTGGCAATGAAACATGTTTCCCTTCCCATTTCCCCATGTATCCCTTCCCCCACCCCATGTACATATTCATATCTCATATACTTATGTCATATAAGCATGCAGGAGAGCCCAAAGAAAATCAGGTATCCATCGGAGTGACGTAAGGTCGGTGACCTCCGATTACATTATGGAACAATCGTGATCGCTTTGTCTCACCTTGAAGGAACGAGTATTATAAGGCGAGACTATCAACGGAGAATAGTGTTGAAAGAAATATAGAATGAAATCTTGGATGTCATAGAAATTAATTCATCTGTTTTGGAATCTTTAGAGGATGGTGTCATAACCAAGGAATAGAATTAAAAATCAAGAACTAGTTTGATACTTTCATACTCATATGGAATCCTTAGCTTAAAACTCTTAGTCATGGAATCATCCTTGTCATACTTATCATAGGCATATTCTCTTTCTTAACATCATCGTTATCATTGTCATCGTAGAAGTATCCTCGTTAGCATAGTGACAGTACTTGCCATTTGATGAACGGAATAAGGATCAAAAGTTTCCTTTGGATTCTGCTTCAAAATAAGTCAAACGGAGCAATAAGAAAAATCCGGGAACAATGGGCCCACCTCGGGTCAAATGAGGCGGCGTACCAAATTCACGTACACTACATTTCATGACGTCACTTGTGAGGGTTTTAAGGTAATCGGGTCATAATTATGCAAGTTCTAGATGTTTAGGAGGTTTCTCCAACATTTCGCACACTTTCTAATTCAATTCTACTGAATGAAAAAGGGGAAACTTTAGGTGCGGATTCCGGAGAATAGAGTTGTCCCCGAGGCTCGTATCCAACCTAGTATGCCTAAGACATGCCAAAGAAGGAAGGACAAAGCCTTACATACCTTTTTCCGCTTCTTACGCTCCTCCAAATTCAAGTTCCAATTTCTCCAAAATCTACATTTGGTCACATTTACCAAACATTAATTAGGGCATTTAGAAGTTGATTCTTAAAGTAGCATTTGTCTACCGAAATTTCGGCAGCACCTCCCCTATAAATACACCATCCCCAAAACTTCAACTTAGCCAATTTAATCGTCAACAATCCGGGAATTCAACCCTGCCAAACAATCAACAATACCAACAATTATACTAGCGGCACTTCAACAATCAATTTTATTCAATTCAATTCACATAGTCTTTCAACAACCTTCATTCTTCACCGCATAATCCATCACGACGACAACTAGAACGTCAAATAACATCAATTTACATTAACTTACCAAAACACCTATTATTCGACCATAACTACTTCTTACATATTTTCATGCATTCTCATCCATCCCTTTACATTACAACAACAACATAACAATCAAAATACTAAATAGAATTGTTTCATTTTCTCCTACACCATTCAAGGACCACACGGCCACCACACTTTATACATACTTCCATGAATTTTTCACTCATTTCTTAGCATTTCAAGAACAACCAACATGCTACATACACTACATGCATATTTTCATAAATTCTCATCTTCTCATACATTTCAACAACAATAGCAATCAAATTACTAAATAATATTAATTCATCATTTCAATCCAACACCACACATATATTCGGCCAACATGCAACACACATATCTTCATTTAGTTCATTCATTTCTTCAACCTACAACATATATGAACCATCCACAACACACAAAGGAGATGAAACCTTACCTTTTTCTTCAACTTCCCACTTGATTTAGGGTTGGTAAATGACACCAAAAAGACTTCTACTTGCTTCAACACTTACTCCATGTTTTAGAGAACCTCCAAATGAACTAGAATATTAGGAGGAAATAATTTTTCCTTATCAATTTTCCATGGCTAGATTTTGCTAGCCATGGCCGAATTCTCCACCCCTCTCTTTTCTTTTTCTTTCTTTCTTGCTTTCTAGTTTCTTCACTTAAAAGATGACTCCTTATATTTATATATAATCCTTCCACCACTTTTCCATATTTGCATCTTAGTCCCTCAAGTATGGCCTCATGTCCCTTTTCTTCTTCTTCTAGAGTTTTCCTCTTTTTTCTTGATTTTTCTTTTCTTTTCTTAAATTTCCTCACTTGGTCAAAGAAGACCAAGTGTATTCTTTTGTACACCTTATTCCATCTATATTTACACTTTGCCCCCTTCACTTATGAAATGGCCACATGCTCCTTTCTTTATTTTCCTAGAGAATTCTTCCATTTTCTTGAATTTTCTTAAAAATGAATAAAGAAGACTAAGTGTCTTCCTTTGTAAGCTTTGGTCCATATGTCCTTATAATTTATAATTAGTCCCCCACTAATTAATAGAAATGTGGACATATGCAACACATGCCACACGGCCAACTTGGGATGTTTTCAAGAATTTTCTTGAACATTTGCGAAATTACCATTTTACCCTTAGACTTCCATGATATCACCATGGGCCATTTTGTGAATTTTCCTCTTCGCCCTTAGTCTTTCTCAATATTCCATATCAACGATATTCCTAGTTAGCTTTCATAACCCACTTGCGCATTAAAATAGTTTTGGAAACGATCTTGCCCTCAACATTCCACGGCTTCTTCAAATCATTTGTACGTATGAAGTACGGGCTATAACACATAGCCCAATTAAAGGGAGGATTATAAAAGGAGACAGAATGAAACACATTTCACCAAAGTTATTCTTCACACATGATCTCCAGAAGAATAGTGATATTGATGTGCAGCAAATTCGTTCAAGTGATAATCCTGCAGATTTGTTCACTAAATCTTTGCCGACTTCAACTTTCGAAAAGATGGTATTCAAGATTGGAATGTGAAGACTTCAGCATCGGAATTGTGGTCTTCATCATGGGAGTAAAATATGTGTTGTACTCTTTTTTCCTTAACCAAGATTTTTGTCCCATTGGGTTTTCCTAGTAAGATTTTTAATAAGGCGGCTTGTAATGCATATTATTAGATGTGTACTCTTTTTCGTTCACTTGAACTTTTCCCACCGGGTTTTTCCTAGTAAGGTTTTAATGAGGCATATTACTTATTAATGAACATCCGAGGGAGAGTGTTATAAATTCACTTTATTGTGGATGTTCATTCAAATACACAGTAAACTGGATAAACTTACAATTGGATAAACTTACAATCAAGCCGGTAGCTTGCAAGTAGCTCAAGCAGGTAGCTTATCAGCAGCTTTGTAAAAAGCCTTGCTCAAGCGTACAGCTTGCAAGTAGCTCAAGCAGGCAGCTTGCCAGCAACTTCCTGAAAAGCCTCGCAGCAGCTTCCTTAAAAGCCTCACAGCTGCTTTTTTTCCTCTATAAATAGGAAATCAATTCAATTTGTACAGCAGTTCAAAATCAAATAATATGTAGTCTCTCTATATATACATATCTCTGATGTATTTACTTTATAGTCTTTATTTTATAATAATACTAGTAATATCAGTATATAAATATTAAACACGTAAACATGCACTCTAGTTTATGTATCAAAATTTAGCATGACGATCGCATTTTAGCCGTCTTTGAGAAATTAAGGTAATTTACAATGCTTCAATGCTCCATACAGACTTTTAGATGATCAAATTAATCGGAGTCTTTGACATTAGCATTTGGCATGAGGAAAAAATAGCAATTTTCACAGTTTAAATACAAGACTTTGATAGTTAGGCGAAAGTTGGTATATGTATAAAAAAAAAAAAAAAAAAAAAAAAAAAAAAAAAAAAAAAAAAAAAAACTATGCCATATGACCATATTAAAAGCCAAAGTTGGTGCTTCCGTTTCAAAATAAATGAACTTTTGGAGGGTAACATATCATTAAGAAATTTAATTAATGACATTAATCAAAAGGTCGTTTGACTAAATTACCCTGTGTCGTTCCCAAACTTTTCTTAAAAGATTGAAATAGTGAGTGTTGGAATTTGAAAAAAACAATTAAAATAAAAGGACTTTCAAAAATTCAATTAATAACCTCTTGAACTTTGGAAATTTTTTATTTATTTTGGACCAAAGAAAAAGTCTCAAAATTTATGTATTTAGGAATGGAGGAAGTATAATCCAATCCCAACATTGACTATCTCTAGTTTTAAAAAAAGTTTAGAAAGTAAGAAGCAAAAGGATGGTATCACAAATTACCCTTTAATTGATGTCTTTAATTAACTTTCTTAAGACGTGTATCACCCTCCAAAAATTCATTTATTTTGAAATAAAGCGAGTAGCTCTTTTGCTTGATAAAATTTCCAGTGTTTGACAATTTTTGCTGGTAAAAGTTTCTTCAACCTTTTTTTTTTTTTAATTATTTTATTTTGTTGAAGCTTTAGCAGCTCCATTAAGTTGGTGAGAAAGAGAGCTGATTCAGGAAAAATTGAAGGGAAGCATGAAAATTGTAATTATGTGTTGAGATGTTGTCACAAAAATATCATTACATAGAAGTTGAAATAAGAACTTTAAACATTCTAGGATATTAAGTTTATAGGCTTAGAGCCCGTTTGGATTGGCTTATAAGTTGCTTATAAGCTGTTTTCAGCTTTTTTGAGTGTTTGGTTGATCAGAAAGTCATTTTGTGCTTAAAATAAGCCCAAAAAAGTAATTGAGCCCGTTTAGCTTAGCTTATCTAAAGCAGCTTATAAGCTGAAAATAGCTTATACGCTAAAAAAAAAATAAGTTGGGGTTGGGCTACCCCAACTTTTTTTTTTATTATTATTTATAAGTTATTTTCAGCTTATAAACTATTTATTTTTAAACTCATTCAAACAGGCTCTTATATAATTTAAGATGAAGCGATAGCTTATGCAACAAGCTTGCTAAACTACCCTGCTCCTTTTTTTTTTTTTTTACTATGCATGTCTAAGACCTGTAACAGGTAAAATTCAAAGGTTGTTATACAATAGGCCTCAAGAATTAAAATATAAGAGGTTCTCCAAAATTTGATTCTTATTTGAGAGAAGGGACCACGTACTTTTTTCTTTTTTTCCACCGAATGTTTGGTGCCCGCATTGGGACTCGATTATATTCGGTTTCGCTCCGCGTAGGGTCTCATTTGGGGTGAATTGTTTCTTTTCAAAAAAAATTCATATCCAAAGTTCAAATCTGAAATCTCTGATTAAGGAATGAGCAATCTCATCCGTTGCACTACATTCTTTTGTGGTAGGGACCACATACTTTGACTTTGCTGGTTGTTGCAGCCATAAAAGTCCAGATTTTATCTCATTATTGTATTTGTTGGGCCACCAAATATGAACATGAACAATCCAATTGTTTCTCTTTAATCTAATGGATTTGTTCTACAAATGACTGTAAATAGTACGACTGTAATATTTTAGCTTGATGGTGTTGCTTTCTTTTTTCTTGGCAGGGGTTATCTTACTAAACAATTATAACAAGTTTGAACTATCTTCTGACTGTCAGATCTACTTCGTGCTACGATATTCGATAGGCCAAAGTCATGGACTTGTCCTGATTTTTTATTTAGACCCTTCAACTGAAACGTTGACCATCTGGACCCTCAAACATAAGATAAACTGTGTCATTTGAACACCTCGTGCCAGCTGGGCACACGCCTGCAGTACACTTGCTGTGACATGGAAAAATAGACCAATAAAAATAAGCCATGTCAACAAAAACAAATTAAGAAAAATTAATTTTAAAATCTATTTAAATAATTTAAAAAAAAAAAATATGAAAAACCCAACTCATCCTCTCTGATAGCCCACTTCGTCGCTGCTGCCTCCGCCGCCCCCACCGTTGCCACGGCCGCCGCCGCTTCAAAATTTATTTAAATAATTAAAAAAATGGTGTCGTTTTTCGTCGGAGATTTGTTTAAATAGATTTTGAAGTGGAGCGGTAGTGGCGGCGGAGAGAGCGGCGGCAGTGGCGGCAGCGAAGTGGGTTATCGGAGGGGATGGGTTGGGTTTTTCAATTTTTTTTAATTATTTAAATAGAGTTTTTGTTAAAATTAATTTTTAATGAAAAATTTTAAAAAGAAAAAATTTGGTCTCTCACGCTCTGTTTAAAGCAGTGTACTGCACGCGTGTGCCCAGCTGGCACGAAGTGTTCAAATGACACAGTTTATCTTATGTTCGAGGGTTCAGGTGATCAACATTTCAGTTAAGGGATCTAAATGAAAAATCAGGATAAGTTCAGGGTCCATCTATGACTTTGGCCTATTGGATAAATGCCAGTGCACAAAAAGTGCACATGCCATCTAGTACAAGAGATGCACAATCGAGTTTAAGTTTGGTATATTATCAGTGTATTATAGATAATATTGACCAGCTATAGCAATATACCAACCTTTTCATATATTTTTCTTTTTTCAAACTTTTCATATATTTTTTTTCTTTTTTGGAAAAAAAAAATTACGCACTGATATTTTCTTTATCCCTCTCTTCCTTGAACCTTCAAACCATTTGTCTTCATCGCTTTGAAATAGTCTAATCATTCCTCCTTTGCATCTTCTGCCATGTAAGCCGATCTATTCCTCCTTCAATCCCAGAAGCCCTTCGTATTCAAGAATTGTTTTTGACAACAGATGTGTAAAAACACAGGATTCAGTTATGAATTATATTATATTCATGAAACATTTCTGATAAACAATGACTGTTAAACGCGGGATTCAATTTTGAATTGCATCAGAATCATCTCTTCTTTAACATTGAAAAAATAGATTTCCATTGTTAAATATTCAACATTAAGAACTCCAATTCCTAAATTTCCATCCCAACCATCTAGAGAGCATAGCGAAATACTGGGCCAGTATGATAATAAATATATTAACTCTCCAAATGCTTGTTCACGAAAGAAAACATCGAACTTTGTTAGAAAATGCAGAAGGGCTATAGTTAAACAAGAAAAAGCTCCAATAATCTTGAGAAAACTCAATGGAAAAAAATCAAAAGTGTAAACAACATTTCTGAAGGAAATAATTATGGTAGAGTACAATTAGGATTCAACGTCCCTTTAATGTTATTTACTCTTTTGTAATTTACAGATTTATTTAATAAAAAAAGATAAATAGTATTACTTAAAAGAAGTTAGTGCATTTACTTTTAAAATTACCTGATAATGTAAAAGATTTAATACTCCCACATAATGCAACAAACTTAAACTCTAAACAATAACTTAAGTCGTGGAGTATTGGAAATTATCAACGCATGGGATTAATGGGATGATGAATATCATTTTCCTCTCATTAGATTAATGGCCAATTTGGCAGTTGGCTGACTTCACAAATCTAAACTTCTCCACCAAACGACTTTCCCCAACAAATGATTACTCTAACTCAACTAATTTTCACCCAAATACTTTATGCACGCCACTCCCTTTCTACCCTCCCCTACTCTTACAACATCAAAACTCCTCAAATTAAAATATGGGAAATCATAGAAGTCGAAAAAGGAAAAAATCATTATATACAAATTACAAAATAGTCTTTTTTTTTTGCATAGAGGTTTCCACCCAAGGCAGAATCACAGTTATAGTTACGAATGGACAAAATTCAGTTACTTTGGCTCAAATGCTTTGTTTGTGTTAAAAATTTATTTAATATGAATAAATCCAGTAAAGAAAATGATCGTAGTCCAAAATTCATAAACTAAAAATTCTAAACCCGCATGTGTTTCCACCATCGCAAAGAAGCCAACAAATTTTCTATGTATGTTAATGAACTCATGGTATTTTCTTTTATCAATATGTATGAGTAAGAAAAGATTCTGACTCGGGAGAAGTAAGGCACTTTTGTAACTACCTCGGATCATGGTGCAAGTTGTTGTTTGGAAGATGAATAAAATGTAGAAAATTTTATATAAAAAAAAAAAGAAAAAAAAAAGATTGGTTGAATAGATTTGTATGTGTGAAACTTTTTTTTTTTAATTCCCACCCAGCATTGAAGCCCAACTATATCCAGATTCACACCGCGTAGGGCCCATTTGAAGATGTTAAAAGGAAATGGGGTAAACTAAAATTACATGGAAAGGAAGTTGTTTTATAAAACTTACAATTTCTTGAAATTCATGTAAATTGTGAAAAAATAATACTATAAGAAAAAGATTCATATAAGCAATAAAAACTAGTAGTAGAAATTAAGGCTTTGTCATTTCTTATAAGTTTACGTGATGTTCAATATTTAATAGGTTTCTTTATTGAGAAACTTATGTAAATGTACTCTTCGGGCAACTAGTTTATCAAATATGGTCGTAGTATACATTATCTATACTTTAATTGTATATTATGTGTATAAGTATGTATATTATATGTACAGGTATGTATAGTATATACATATTTAGTCTAAACTATGCACTACACTACACTTGTACATAGTTTGTAAATTAGATGACCGAATGTTATTTGACAGTAATTTTCCCCCTTTTTTTTTTATCGAATGTCATTTGACAGTAATTCCCCCCCCCCCCCCCCCCCCCCCTCCCTTTTTTAATCTCAGTTAGATAGCTATATTTTCACCCAAAATTCAATGGATATGTTGTTGTTGTTATTTATATTTTCAGTAGAAAATATGGAGAATTTTTAGTGGTAGAAGGACCGAGTATTAATGAATGAATAGTTCAATAAAATGTGTTCAAATTGAGTGAAATTGATAGATGTTCCAACTCAATTAGGGCCTGTTTCGAAAGCCACCTGGTAATTGGAATTGGTGTAATTACACAGCCTAGTAATTACACAGTAGTGTAATTACAACGACCTGTTTGTTTGTCATAATGTAATTACAGTGTAATTACAAACGTGTTGTTTGGTTGCACAAGTGTAATTACATAGTTAGTTTAATTTAAAAATAAAATTTAATTATAAAAAATTTAAAATTAATATTTAAAAAATATTTTCCTCGATAAATGTAAGTGAAAAATAAACAACATGCAATGTGAAAGCAAATAACTTAAAATTAAAAATATAACCTAAATTCAAAACCCAAAAGAAAAAGTTTAACATAATACGCTTATGTCACATTCCAACATTACATAAGTAAGTTCAACGTAACTTAAGTAAAATAATTCAAAAGAAAAAGAAAATATAAGTCTATAACACCATTCACAACGAAAGTCTACTTTAATAACGTCACTTGTTATATGTCAAGTTTGTTAATGACTCATTCTTTTCAATATTAAGAGGTGTAGTTTCAAAAATTAAAATAATAACGCGGTTATGCTAAATGAATAAAATAAAAATATAAAATAAACACGAGCAATTACATGGAATCACAAGAAGTAAAGGTTGAGAATGAGAAAAAAGGAAATGAAAAATAAATAATATAAAAACAAAAATACATTTTACTCCTTCTGTCCATTGTCCTCCTTTCCTTTTTAGTCTGTCCCAAAAAAATTATCCCCTTTCTATATTTAGAAATAATTTAACTTTATGAGATGATTTACAGTCACACAAGTATCTAAGGCTTGTTTTGGACCACACCTTTCAAAAGTCTTCTTTTATTTCTTAAACTTTGTGTCAAGTCAAAAGAGAACAATCTTTTTGGGACGGAGGAAGTAAAAAATAAAAATAATTAAAAAGTAAAAATCAAAAAGAAATAAAAATAATAGAAATAAAAAAATAAATTAAAAATCAAAAGAAGTTAAAATAATAGAAATTAAAAGAAATTAAAATAAACAAAAAAGTAATCCTGTAATTCCAGGTGCAACTACACTCAATTCTCAACCTCCCTTGAGAATTGGAGCGTGTAATTACACCCTCCCAATTACACCAATTTTCACTTAATTATTTAATTATTTGATCAAATAAATAAGTCAAACTGTATAATTACATTCAATTCTAATTAGCTGGGTGGCTTTCCAAATAGGCCCTTAGCGTATCAATTAAAAAGAAGTCCCAAGTTGGAATAAAAGTGGAAACAAAATAAGAGTGGATAAAGGGGAAATTATAGGGATGGGGAAAAAGAGGGAAAAGTGGAGCAAAATATGGTAGTGAAGGCCACATATAGAGAGAGACATACCCCTCCCCTCATTCTCATTCATTCTTTGCTTCCACAAAGCCTTTTCTTATGATATAAAATAACATCAATGTTTTCTTGCTAGAATTTCCACTTTGCTTCTTGTCTAAACATAAACATAGATATAATTTGTTGATCAATCAGATTATGATGTCAGCGTCATCATCATCGGGATCAGAGGAAGAAGAAGAGGGGATAGAATCATACAGAAAAGGAGGATATCATGCAGTGAGAATGGGGGATTCATTTAGGGGAGGCAGATATATCGCTCAGCGTAAACTCGGTTGGGGTGAATTCTCCACCGTGTGGCTCGCTTATGATACCACTTCTTCCGTATGTTCCCTTTTTTTATTATTGCTTCATCTGTCTGTCCCAATTTATCTTATGTGATACTTTTCCCCTTTTGAGAGTCAATTGCATTAAACTTTGAAGCTAAATTGAATTAGATTAACTCAATGTTTTAAGATTAAAAGTTATATGAAAAGTATTATAAGTTGCAACATTCTTACATTAATTTGGTGAAAAAATACATCTTAAAATGTGGGTCAAAGTTCATGCACTTTGAATCTCGGAAAGTGAAAAGTATCACATGAATTGAGACAGAGACAAGAGGATTTTATTTTTCCTCATTTCCTTTGATTTTGTGTTTATTACGTTTTTTTGAACTCACAGTGTATTTCACATTTGATGAAAATCCTGAGCTAAGATTTATTACTTATGCTTGATTGATGAAGATCATCTTTGTTTGTGGCTAAGCAATTAGTACTAGAAATGCGATTTGCCATGGGCAACCGGTTTTAGTTTTCTTTTCTAGATGATTGATCAAATTGGATCACACCTTGATTAAGTAACTCTACCTTCCAATTGGTGGATACTAATTGGCACATGTTTGTTAGTACTCCCTCCATTCCAATTTAACTGTCTTAGTTTGACCAGGCACGGAGTTTAAGAAAGAAAGGAAGACTTTTGAAATTTGTGGTCCAAAATGAGTCTTGGATATTTGCGTGGCTGTAAATCATCTCTTAAAGTTCAATTGTTTCCAAATATAGAAAGTTGACATTCTTTTTGGGACAGACTAAAAAGGAAAGTGTGCCACATAAATTGGTATTGGGACGCAAGGAGTAATAATTTTTGTCAAGGAGGATTCTATTTGACTAAGTTGAATGAGAAGAGAGAGTATGTTGTTCATATTACTTTCAGTTCTACCTAGTTTCTTTTGGGAGATATGAACGGGCAGCCCGGTGCATGCCGGATCACAAGGGTCTATTGTATGCAGCCTAACCTTACCCGGCATTTCTGCAAGAGACTATTTCCACGACTCAAACCTGTGACCTCCTGGTAACATGGCAGCAACTTTACCAATTACGCCAAGGCTCCCCTTCTTTTGGTAGATATGAATTACAAAAATCAAACAACTAGTTTGGACACCTTATGTTTTGTCAAGATCTTTTAGGTTCTTTCCTGTTTTCCCGAAATAGGGTTAATGAGGGAAACTCAGCTAGTCCGGAACCTATATAAAGGGGGAGGGTCGTTGAAGATTGATAGCTCACGTAAAAATAATCTAACTATGATGAATACTGATTTAGGACCTGAAATAGAGTGGAATGGATCCCAACCAGTTTGGGATTGATAAGGAGTTGATTGACCGATTGATTTATTGACAGAGGCCAGGAATTTGAAGTCGAACATTGCAGATGAATTCGTTGACTGCTGAGTTGTTGCGCAAGACTTTTTGTCAGGATCTCCGAGGGCAATATTTCCCCACTAAAAATGACACTAAGATTTGAAGTCGGACATTACTAAAAATGACACTATATACTTGTATAATGGAAACAAATGCACTCTGATACATTATGCTGCACTTGAAGATATCCCGGCACCTATTTCAATTTTTCTCCACTTTGATGAGGTTCAACATTACCTATTTCCTTGTTTATTCGAATGATACTTTATGTTTCTGCATATCTATATGTTTGATGATAGTTAATTTTGCTTGACACCTCACACCCTTCCAAAAACTTCCCTAACACGATCTGAAGTGTTATTACAGTAGGCCTCAAGTAGGGTTCCTTTTCTCTTCTTTTTTTCTTTTCTTTTACTTCACTCTTCTTGTCTATATCCGACCATCTCGAGCAAGGAAAATATATCTTTTACTGCTTACAGAGTGAAACAATCTCCATTTAGTTTTAGACATTACCATTCTAGCCATTTCTTTATGCTGTCAGACTTGGCATATATTGCTTATGTTTGTGATATATACTCTGCATATATGAGGTCTCTTTTTCAAGTTTTAAGATCTGTGACCCAAGCAACAGTTTTAAGTCCTTGATGCTGAGGATAATTTTGTCCATGCTGTTAAAACATTGTTTGAAGACCTATGAGCCATTATAAAGGGTAAACAATGTTTGGGATGACTTTCATCTCCGAATGATTTCTTGTCGTGACATTCTGAACTCCATAGAGCTCCACATTGCGATTTGAGAAGTTTGAACGTTTCCATGTCAAAAGTATTTGTCTTGGCGGGGCCAGGGGGGGGGGGGGGGGGGGGGGTGGGGGGAGGATTGGACCTGGTTTGGAGTCAACTGGTGATAGTAGATTGATCGCTGAGCTAGAATATCAATGCATTAGCTGGCTTCATCATGGAAGTACAAGGATATTTTGTTGTTATGTAGAATAAGCACATAGAATTGCTCTTCTTTGGAGAATTTTTATTCAATGTCTTAACTGATGGTAAGCATGAAAAGATTCTAAAACATTTGGTTTAAAACTAACTCCAACTAGCATGTGCTTTAGATTTCCTGTTCTGTATTCTCATTGTGGATGGTTTTGAAATTTTTGAATTGGTTTCTTGGACTCTGGAGCTTATTGTACTTTAACTTTGTTTGGGTAGGAATATGTAGCCTTGAAGATCCAGAAAAGTGCGCCACAATTTGCTCAAGCTGCTCTTCACGAAATTGAAGTCCTTTCTGCTATTGCCGACAGTGATCCCTCTAATAGTAAATATGTTGTTAGACTTGTTGACCATTTTAAGCATACAGGCCCAAATGGACAGCATCCGTGCATGGTCCTTGAATTTCTTGGTGACAGCTTATTGCGCCTAGTCAAATATAATCATTATAAAGGCCTTGAACTGGACAAAGTTAGGGAAATATGCAAGTGCATTCTAACTGGTCTAGATTATTTGCACAGGGAACTGGGAATTATTCATACAGACCTAAAACTTGAAAATGTTCTTTTACTTTCCACGATTAATGCCACAAAGGATCCAATTAGATCGGGGACAACACCCATACTTGAAAGGCCTGAAGGGATCCCAAATGGAGGAGCAACAATGAATATTATTGAGAAAAGGTTAAAACAAAGGGCAAGGAGGGCAGCAGCCAGGATATCTGGCAGACGAGCTTCAATGGGTGGCGTGAGAGGAGGTGTGAAAACAAATAGAAGTCTTGATGGGATTGACTTGAGATGCAAGGTTGTGGATTTTGGAAATGCATGCTGGGCTGACAAGCAGTTTGCACAAGAAATTCAGACCCGCCAGTATAGATCTCCAGAAGTTATACTTCAGTCTGGATATTCATTCTCTGGTGACATGTGGTCTTTTGCTTGTATTGCATTTGAGCTTGCTACTGGTGAGATGATGTTCACCCCCAAAGGTGGACAAGGTTTCAGTGAAGATGAGGTATGATCTGATCCCATTCTTTTGATGTTGCACTATGCAACTGTCATGCTTAGTGCCTTTTGTTTCAATATTGTCCTTTTTCTTGCAACTTAAGACTCTCTGGGCCACTGTATGTTCGGAGTAGGGGAAAGGTCCTCATTTATGTCGGACATGTTTACGAAGTTATTTTGCTGATTTGATATCAGCTTTTTTTGCACATGTGAAGTGGAGTTATCCAAATTAGCCATTAAAAGATTTCTATCAGATGGATTTTAAAGTTTTTGAAAAACTGCATTGAATATATTTCCTAGTATCTTTTTTGGTTCCAGGATCACCTTGCTATGATGATGGAGCTCCTAGGAAAGATACCTCGGAAGGTGAGCAGCTTTATTTTTTGCTTGCGTGATAAGAATTATTTTTAGAAGTAATGCTTAACATGATATCTTATAAAAACTGATGGTGAAGCAGATAGCCAATGGTGGGGCTCGATCTAAAGATTACTTTGACAGATATGGAGATTTGAAGAGGATCCGGAGGCTGAAGTATGGGTCTTTACAAAAATTACTTATTGATAAGTTCAGATTTTCTGAAAATGATGCCCATGAATTTACCAAATTTCTTGGTCCCCTTCTTGATTTTGAGCCAGAGAATAGACCAACTGCTCAGCAGTGCTTGCAACACCCATGGCTCAACATTAAAAGTCTAAACCAAACAGAGGTGAAGAGTGAATCTGGTATGGAAAAGGTTAATGCTGGGATGAGAAACCTACAAATGAAGGCTGGTAAGTGATGTATGAATGTGAATGGATGGTCTTCCCCTTGCAGCACCTCTCCATTACCCTCTCTCCCCTGTATCAGATTACTTGTGACTTGAGGTTAATAGATTCAAGTCATTGGTTAGACTTAGATGTATTATTTTTGATTGATTACCAAAACGAAACGACCTCCAAAAGGAAAAATTGGCATCAGTCCTGAAATATTCCTAGGTGAAGCTTCCACTTGTTTTAATGATGTTGACATTCGCCAAAGAGATGATCCTTCATTCCGCGAACAAATAAGTTACCATGTTCTTTTGAAGGCCTGAGGGAACAAAGCAAGCTATAGTATATGGCATCATCTGAACTCAGCATTGTCTATCTAGGAAAGAATCTTTAGCAGCCTGTAGAGAACATTAATGGGAACCTCTTGATATGGAGTGTGTTCTGTACATTAAACATTGAAAGAATTGGATTCTGTGGAGGAAGTTTATTCTCCGTTTCTGCGGGTAGGAGTGACAAGAGAAGCTACAGCCCCCATTTTTTTCTTTCTTTCGATTTTAACTCAGGTTGAGGTCTTTGTAACAACTGATATGTAATTTTTTTGTATACATCACTCTGAAAATATTAGTTGCCACTAAATTTTTACAAAGAACCTTCCCTTTTTGTCTTGTTGCGTCTAATGCTTGTATCAAATATACATATTCAACAACAGCTGCATCTTAATCCCTCTCAAGTTGAGATCTGCTATTCGAATACTCACTATCCATATTGCACCATTTAAATACATTTCAATTCGATAGTACATGGAAAATAAGTAAGAGCAGTGCAAAATGTACAATTACTGAAAGTGACAGACAAGAAGATCCACCTACCTGGGCCTTGAGGAATATTGGAAATTGATGGGCTCTGACGTGAAAGAGACCCAATGTCCCATAACACCGGGCAATTCGCAGGAATGTCCCTATTCGGGGTGGTCTTTAATTTTGTCCCTCAAATTGCTGGTCTTTAATTTTTGGCCTTTGCTTAGAATATCCTAAGGTTCTGGGTTCGAACTCCGGCTTAGATATAAAAATAAAAAACAATTTGCAAGAGAAGGCTTTTGGAAAAGTTTGCCTTATGCGGCATAGGCTGCATTAAGGCATAACTAAAGTTTTGTCGGACCCGGCAGAGGTTGTCTTATAAGGCAGACTTTTAGTTATGTCAATGCAATCTCTGCCGGAGGCGGCATAGGTTGTCTTTATGCCTGATCCGGCATAGGTTGTATTATAAGGTAGATTTTTAGTTATGCCTTAAGGCAACCGATGCCGGATCCGGCATAATTTTAGTTATGCCTTAAGACAACCTATGCCGCATAAGGTAAACTTTTTCCAAAATCTTGCCTTGCGATTTTTTTTTTTAATTTTAGCTGAACGGGGTTCAAATCCAGAACTTCGGGTATTTTCGATCACTTTTTAAAGCTAAGTGCAAAAATGAAAGATCACCAATTTGAGGACAAAAATTAAAAACCACCCTAAAAGGAGAACAATCCGCGCAAAAAAATGATACCGATACAGGGACCACCTACCAACCCAACTTCGCAGCAAGACTTTTTTTTGGGGGGGGGGGGGGGGGGTTGGCACGTGTGTTTAACAGAATGACAAAGGTATTGAAACAAAATAGCAAAGTTATTGAAATCTTGATTTCATGGTAAAACTAGTGCTTGAACAGTTCTTTGAAAAGTTTTTACATACCACAAAAAAGTGTGGTGAACTGAATGAGGTTGCTCCTCTGTGGAAAATCATTTTTTTTTTTTTTACATTGATCCAAAATGAGGAAAAATAGTCCAGAATTGAAAAAGAAAAAAAATAAGGTCAAAAGTGATAGATTTTCCTTTTTATTTCAATGAAGGTCAAAGTGCCATGTATAAAGGATAAATATGCCACCGAACTATTGGAAATGACTCATTTATGCAATTCGTCAATAGTTTGACTCATTTATGTCATCGCCGTTACCAAAATGGCTCATCCATGCCATTTTTCATTAACGTCGATTTTACAATACCAGATATGACACTTGATCTCCAATTAGAGGTCCACGTCGTTTAATTAAACTAACACAAATTTATGGGTCGTGTTTTAGTTTAATTAAACGACGTGGACCTCTAATTGGATGTCAAGTGTCATATCTAATTGGATGAGCCATTTTGGTAACGGCGATGGCATAAATGAGTCAAACTATTGACGAGTGGCATAAATGAGCCATTTCCGATAGTCCGATAGCATATTTGAACCTTTTCCGAACTTTATTTTGTATTTGTATTTTTAATTGGGGAAAACTGAAATATTTTTTTTATTTTTTATTTTCCAAAAGTAGTTTTGATTTTGCTTTGAAAGTCATAGTTAGTACTTCTCAAAATTTCTGAAAAATAACTTGCTAATTTTTTCTTTTTATAAAAATGAACACTACCAATGTGGACGATTTTATCACCAATCCAGAAGATGGTCATCCACTTTCATTATTTTTTTGTGTTCCTACGTGGTGCTTTTTAACGTTAACGTGTGCTTATAAACCACTTTGGCTCAAATTAATGGTACCAATTCGTAAAAGATAATGTGGGATGGTCATTTTGTGGACTGGATCATTAAGGGGATATTGACACACCTATATAACCCCAATTAATATTGGACATATTTTTGGCCAAATATTATAGGGAAAACAACACAAAATATCCCAAAAATGTAAAATATTTACCCGTTCATGCCTCACTTCGTACCCGATCTGCCGAATTACTTGACTACACCCTCGCCCAATGTCATGACCCAACCGGAGGACCATGATGGGTACCCGAAGCTAACCTACCGAGCACCACATGACATACATACATCTCCTAATCATACCTGAGTGGGCCGTAATGCTAACAAATAGATGTCATAAACTGTAGGTACACATGCCAAGTGATATATACATACATATGTCATCAAACTGTGCCCATGTATACAAGCCGACAAAGCCATCCAAAAGATATAACAAAATATGGACCGAGGAGGTCATAGGACAACTAACTGTACACATTTGTCTACGAGCCTCTACGTAAAGTGCATAACATAATAAGGACGGGACAAGACCCCGCCATACCCATATTTACACAAAAGAATCATACCAAAATGAGCTGTAACTCTAGAACAAGTGGAGTGCTCCTGTGCAAATGCTGAGATGACTGCTAAGGATCCGTACCGTCTCTCTGTCTACCTGTCGGCATGAACGCAGCGTCCACAAACAAAAAGACGTCAGTACGAATAATGTACTGAGTATATAAGGCATAAAAAAAAAAACATATAAAGATATGAAAATAATATGAGGTAAGAGAAATAACCTGTACATCTGATTGCTTCTTAAGGCGGATATCATGCAAGCCTTCCTGTTAAAAAAAAACATTTTCATATATATATATATCATAATACCGTACCCGACCATATAGGCTCGGTGTTATCCGTACCCGGCCATGATAGGCTCTATGTTATCCGTACCCAACTGCAGTGGTGTGCACCAAGGTTTTGGAGAGCGAGAAGCGGAAAAAAGCGATGAGGCCTCGCTTCACCGAAGCGAAGCACGCGCTTTTTTCATGTGAAGCGCAGTTTAATACAAAAATAAAAAATATTAAATAGGGAAAGATAAATAACTTAAATTAAGAAGTAAATAATAGATACTAGAACTAGATATTCAATAATCCTCATAAGTCATAACATATTAAGGAAATGCAAAACCAAATCACAAAGTGAGCAACATCTTATTCTTCAACAAGATCTCCAATCTCTTGAAGTGTCATCACGTTCGAGTTATTGTATTGGTCATCATCTTCTTCTTCTTCTTCATCAGAGGCTTCATCAATTAGGGTTCTACTTGAACTTTTAGCTACTTTTTCCTTGCTCCTTAAATTACTCCCCCTAAAATCATAAATATCCTCCTCAACTCCACTTGCCACAGCAACATGACCAAAAGTGAGACCTTCTCCTTCATATACTTCTACTTCTTCATGATTTTGGGGGGCTTCAGTTAACCATTCATTTGCTTCATCAATGTTATCCAACAAAATTGGATCAATGGTATCACGAGCTTTGTAACGACGTTCCAATGTTCTATTATATTTAACGAACACTAGATCATTGAGTTGCTTTAGCTCAAGCCTATTCCTCCTCTTAGTATGAATCTGCACATAGTTGTAAAAAGTAATTGAGAGGAGTACTTACGACAATTGAGATACACTTTAGTTTACTAATAATGTAATATAGCTTTTCACCTGTTCATACACGCTCCAATTCCTCTCGCATCCGGATGAGCTACAAGTTAAACTTTGAACTCTAATAGCAAATTCTTTCGAGTTTGGAACTCCATGACCAAATTGCATCCACCAATTAACTGTAGAGGTATTAGTTTAGAAGTTAGTAATGTAAAAGTTAAAGCTCTAAAGAGTAAAAACAACTGAAACAACTTGCTCACGTGGTGACAATCTGGTTCTGGCTCTAACAGCTTGAGGTAATCCAAGTGTTCCATCTGCTGCCATGTACTTACCAAGATCCTCCCCTATTTGGTCTTGCAAGACATCATCTGGCACCATCCTCGCAATACATGCATGATATCCTGCCCACACTTTGCTATCTAAAGCCTTCTTCTCGTTTTTTACATAAAAGAACCCGACGTTCAAAATATACGCTGCTGCATGCAAAGGTTGATTAAGTTGATCCGTCCACCTTTTATCAACGATTTCAAAAACTTTCCCATATTTCCTCTTATTTTTTCAAATGCCTTTTCAATAGCTTCTTTGGCTCTATCCATGGCCTTATAAATGTAGCCCATTAGTGGTTGTTTCTTCCCATCCACCAAACGAAGTACAGTAACCAAAGGATTACCAACTTTAAGTGCTTGAACACAGTCATTCCAAAAATATGGACCAACAATATGTCTCGCAACTTCTTTCCCAAGAGCTTCCTTTGCGTAGATACTCTCACTCCATTCAGTTGACATGAACAAGGTTCTCACATTTTTCTTTTGCAAGTAAAAACTTTGCAAAGTCATGACAGCTGTTGCAAATCTTTTCTTAGCTGGTTTCACCAAATTTCTTTGGTTTGTGTATCTCCTCATCATGTTCAACAACAATGGCCTCTGACTAATGTAAGAATGTATCTTAACAGCCTTGGCAAAAACTGTAGAAAAACAAATTTTCATAGTTATAAGTATAAACAATTAACCTGAAGGTTAAAAAAGAAAACTAGAACCACTTGTTCACCTGTAGAATATGGGGCTAACTTGAAAATGTCACCAAACATCAAGTTGACACAATGGGCAGCACAAGGAGTCCAAAAAAATGTTCGGGAACACTCCCTTCAACATGTCGCCCGCTTTTTTATTCTCACTTGCATTATCAGTAACAACTTGTACAACATTTTCCTTCCCAATTTTCAATATAGTCTTCTCAAACAAGTTGAACATCTTATTGGAATCGGTAGAAGAGTCACTAGCGTCATAAGATTCAAGAAACACACTCCCTTTCGGAGAATTCACCAAAACATTAATGACCATTTTCCCATTTTTGGTTGTCCATTTATCCATCATTATGGAACATCCATAAGTTTGCCATTGCACTTTATGCTCCTCGACAATCTTGTTTGTCTTCTCCACCTCTTTTTTTTAGACAGGGAACTCTTACTTCGTGATAGGTGGGGGGCTTTATTCCTGGGCCATATTGGCCTACGAACTCAATGAATTCATTAAAACTCTTGGTGTGATTTACACAATTGAAAGGGAACCCCGCATCATACATCCACCTAGCAAAAGCATCTACAACACGGTCTCTCATTTTCTTCCTGCAAGAATATAGAGTAGAAGCTTCACCTTTTCCCTTTTCATTTTGAGAGGAATAAAGATTGAGAGGACCTTTCACATTGCTAGCGGTGGATGATCCACTTCCACTAGTTGAAATCTTTCTTTGACATTTTGCGAGAGGCGGCCTCATTGACATATCAACATCATCCTCATCCATTTGAGTATCTTCATCAACAAGATTAACCATAGATGCTCCATAGCTCATTGGATTTTTTAACTCATTTTTTTTCGCAGCATACTCTCTCATTTCTTCCTTAACAGAATCCGGAACACTTGGACATACTTTGACATCTCTATAACCACCAATTAGATGTTTCTTGTAACGATGTATTCCACCGTTATATATAGCTTTACAAAAGATACATTGGACTTTTGTGTTACTGCCCATTGCAACTCCATACGCCCAAGCTGGATCTTTTTTTTTTTTGGCTTGATGCCATTGAATCAAAAAACAGAATTTACTACAAGCACAACAAAATAATAAATTTCAGAATAGTCTACAGAGATGAAAAAAACAGAGCAGAAAAAAAATTGAAGAACAAAGACAAAAACAAGGCAGAACAGTGAAAGAAATTACAAAACAGAGATAAAAAAATTGCAGCCCAGTCGAAGAACTGAAAAAAAAAAATAGAAAAGAAGAAGAGAAAAAAGAGCAACCCAATGAAGAACTGAAAAAATAAAAGAAAAGAAGAGAAACTGGCAGTCGTAGCAGCAAGTAAAAGAGAGAAAATAAGAAGAGGAAGAGAAGAGAAGGAAGAGAAGAGAAGAGAAAACTAACCTTGAGACTTGAAAGAGGCGTAAAGAGTTGAGGAGAAGTAGCTGTAAGAGTCCCAATGCCTCGCTTCAGAGCAGAAAAGCATAAGGGTTGCGCTGCGCCTCGCTTCTCGCTTTAAGCGCAGAAGCGCTTGCATTTCACAACCTTGGTGTGCACAATAGGTGCCGTACCCAGCCGACTATAGCGCGGCTCGGTGTGAGAAAATACATACATATATATAAAGCATACATGAGAGCCCAAATAAAAGCTATAACTTAATCGCAGTGACATAAGGTCAGTAAACCTCTGATTATCATTATGGAACTATCATCATCATCACATCTCACCTTGAAGGAACAATAACCATAAGATGAGATCAACATCAATGAATAAAATCAATAACCATATGATAAAGATCAATAATCATGAGACAAATGTCAACAATATCATAAGAACATCAAGAACCATGAGCTACTAGTATTTCTAGGAATAAGGACATTACGGATATCATTTGTGTGGGTTTGTATCAATCAGATCATGCCGTAGAAAGAAAGGAGCAGCCTAACATACCTTGCCGTCTTACTTAAACACTCAACGTCTATTCTCCCGAGCTTGCAAATCTACATTCAAGATGATTCACACTAAGGTTAAGTCATCGAAACGTTTATAAGATCAAACTAAACTATTAAGTAAGCTAACGAAATTTGGGCAGCATTTTCCCTGTATCACCTACTTCCATCAAACTCCAAAACAACTCCCAAACATCAACAATATCATACCCAAGAAATTACATTCGAACTAGGCTCAAATCCATCCAAAACTTCTTTTCAAATTCAATCCATAGCCATCAACTACAACACAACACTTTATGACTTTTCTCCATGACTCCTTTTACTTATAAGACTTGTTTAACCTTCAAATCAACTCAACATAAGAAACAAGATGAAGAACATACCTTATTCTTGAAGATCTTTAGCGACACCAACTTACTCCAAAGCTTATTCACCACAACTTCATCTAGAAGCAATAACCAACACTTTCTATGAACTAGTTGAGGATTTATGGCTTGCTCTTCTCTTGATTTAATTTGGGGTGTTTATGGATGTTTGAGAGAGATTATAAGGTCACTAGGGATTTATTTTAGTGAATAAATGAGGCCTAGGTCGTGAAAATCAATTTATAGGCCAAAAACAAAATTTTCCACCAACTTTAAATTTTCTGAAAATTTCGAGCAGAGTACAGCAAAAAAGTACTGGACGTACTTCAAAGTACGTCCAATACTTCTAGCCCGTACTTGAAAATTCAAAATTTCCAACTTTCTGGAAAATTCGGGAAAAGTACGTACATTGCACATTTTTGTACGGGCCGTACTTTATTCCGTACTTCTCAGAATTGCGATCTGTCAGTTGCATTGGAAAGAAGACTCGCTGAACTTGAATTTACATAGGTTATGCATTTCATAACTCCTCATATTCTAGGATATATATCTCTCTCAAATTTGACCAAAAATTTCTGTTCAAAATTCTGCCAAGTTTTCCCAAAATATCGACAAACTTAATTCCTTCAATTTGCTTGATCCCGGAACCTTTAGAACTTGCTGAATACTTGTTAAAAGTATTCCTTAACCTTATAAGAGTCCCATAACCTTTTAGAGCTTATGTTAGTTTACCTACGACACAAATGACGTGAAAATTTTTGAGGTATAACATCCTTCCCTCCTTAGGAACATTCGTCCTCGAATATTAGCTCTTAGGGGTCTTTCAAAAAATAATCCGGAAGGGTTTCCTCTACAACTGCACCACTACCAATCTGTTACAACAACCCAAAATACACAACGCCACACTGGGCCACAACAAGCAATAACAATAATGATCTCACACGACCAGTAATCATAAGAAATGAAACAATACGCACCTGAAAGCAATGGTGTCTCTGTCTGGACTTCCTCTGGAAGTGGAAATAAGTGTGGATACCTGGATCTCACATCTTCTTCAGCTTTCTAAGTCATCTCCTCCATATTCTTATTGTTATATCCCGTGTTTTCGCACATTTGAAAAATTAGAAATAATCTTGACTTGCATGAAATAAAGTCATAATTGATTACATTTAGCTCATGAGTTGTTTGTGAAAGAATATTAATGTGGAAGTGTCGAGGGAGACTAAGGGCAACTTTGGAATTTTGAAAATTAGTTTCGGGAATTATAAAAATTTGATTCACAAGTCTTTGGGCTTGTAAAATGAGAAACAAATTAGGCCCATTATTTTGAAGGGTGGCCGGCCAACTATGGCCCAAACCCATGGCCCTAATTAACTTTCCATGTGTTAAAATTATATGAGTCATACCCTTAAGAAAGTTCAAGAAATTAGAAAGAACAAAGCAAGGCAAAGCAAGAGCAAAAAAACAAAGGGGTTTCGGGTTTGGCCATAGAAATTAGCCACCAAAAATCTTGCTCCAAAATTTTTTCTCTTGTTGAATTCCTACTAATTCAAGGTCCCTTCTCAACTTGGTGTAGTTGTCTTGGAGAAAGGAGCCCTTGGTTCATCAACTTGATCATATAGTCAAGAGAAGAAGATTGAGTAAGAAGGTAAGAATTCATCCTTTATTATTGTGTTATGGAGTCTTGTTTGTGTTGTAGTATGTAGAAATGTGTTGATTGTATAGAGAAATGGAGGTTTGCAAAGTGGGTGTGTGTTATTAGTGTATGGCCGTGTGTATGTATATGTTGTATAGCCATAATGTGTTGAATTTGTGTTATATTCTAGTTGTGATTGTGATGAAATACATATTGGAAATGAAAGTGGAATGAATTGAGTTGGAGTGATAAAAAGAGCACATGGCCGTGTGGTGTGTTGGAGTGGAATGGAAATGAATTAAGTTTGCTTAGTGTATTAGTGTGTTATTGTGATGTTTGCAATGTAAATGAAAGTAAAACAATATGAGTTTGCTTTGAAATGGAATGTAGAAACTTATGTCGCTTAAGTATGATTTTACGACATTATGAAAATGAAGTTATTAGGTTGCAAATTATGATGGGTATTGATGAATTTGGAAGATGGAATCATGTTATGAATATGTAAGTCAAAGATTAGAAGTTTCGAATGCGTTATGACTTTGGCGGAAAGTTTGTATATTATGTATATCGTGTGTATAATGTAAGGAAACGATATGAAATGCTTCTAAACTATGTTGTGGTGATCTAGATTGATAATGAATGTGAAATCATTGAGATTAGTTGGAAAGTTAAGGTTAAAGTGAAGGTTATGTCATTGTATTGAAAAGATGGCTAAATAAGTTATATTGCGTTTATAGTGATTGTTGTTGTTGTTGATGTTTGTTTTTGGGTTGTGGTTGATGGTTTTGAACCGAGTTGAATTCTCGGGGGTGCTATATGTATAGGGGAGGTGCTGCCGAAATTTCGGTAGACAAATACGAGTTAAGTTGCATTCGTAGCATCAATAACTCACAATTGGTAAATGTGACCATTTGCAGATTTTCGACGAAACGGGGAGTGAGCTTGGATAGGCGTGCAAAGCTCAAAAGGTATGTAAAGCTACCCGATCCTTCTTTTGGCATGCCTAAGTGTATTAGAACCGGATTCGGGCCTCGAAAGACTTTCTGCCCATCGGAATCCGCAATTGAAAATCTCGCTTTTTCCTTCAGTAAGATTGAGCCCTTTTGGTTTGTATTCTTGAAAATCATGCAAACTTTCCCTAAACTACTTGGAAAGCCATAGAACGTCCGTAGAACCTTTGTAGGTGACCCCATATGTTTAAAATATGTAATTTGAGCCCACCGCCTTGCTTGTCCCGAGGTGGGCCCACTATTCCCGGTTTTGCCCGTATTGTACTTAAGTCCTATTTTCGAACGGTATTTGACCAAAATGTTTTGACTACCATTCTCATTACCTAACAAGCATGGTTTTAAATATTCCATTAAGTCTGATAAATTGTTTTGACACTCGAAACTCATTTACTATGATCCCTTCCGACTTCATTGGATCGGTTTGTCTTTGATATGCCTCATCGAGTCTATGGAAACATTTATGATATTTTAATTGCATCAGTCTCTCACTACTCCATTCGTGGATGCCCCAATGTTCCCACACTGAGCCCGGGCCAGGATATGTTGTCAAGCGTGATCCTTTGCATTGTTCGCCGTGCCTCGATGTGAGGGGGCAGGTATACGCGTACATGGGTTTGTGGAGTATGCTGTGCCATGTACGCTTGTTCTGATATGATTTACTATGGCCATCTGATATGACATATTATGATGCGGGGTTATGCCCCCTTTTCTGATTCTTCTGTGTTGTGGCACCAGCGTCGGGAGGGTGGCCACGTTCTGTCTGCCGAGTCCCTTGGTAGGGGCCGGATTTGATTTGACATATGTTTCTGTATACATTCTGCATGTTTTGAAAATATTTATCTGATACTTTGGGTCTTCTGTTTACTTTATGTACGTTCTGTACCAGTTATGATTTTGTTTCTGTAATTCAGGCTTTACATATTCAGTACATATTTCGTACTGACCCCCTTTCTTCGGGGGCTGCGTTTTCATGCCGCGCAGGTACCGACGACAGGTTTGCTGATCCGTCCGCTTAGGATCTTATTCTGCTATTTGGAGTGCTCTCTTATCCAGAGCCCATCTTTTGGTATAGTCCGTCACTACTGTATATATATATTCTCGTTCGTGTGTACGGCGAGGCCCTGTCCCGTCATATGATTCTGTCGGTCTGTTTAGAGGTCTGTGGACATGTTTGTGGGTTGGGGTTTTTCTGTACAGATGTGTGCTTATGTTGTGTTTGGGCGATCCCATTCGCCGCGGCGGCCGGTCCGCATATGTTTAAATATTGCTTCGTTGGCCCTGTGTGGTCTTCTGTTGGTATTTTCTGTGCGCAGGGTTATTTTGGAGAGTCTGTAAAACAAAGGAAACTCTGCCGAAATTTTTCTGGAAATTATCTAACTTCGAAATACAGCCTTGTCGGCTTCTGCTATATATTTGAATGCGTGTAGATAAAATTTGAGATAGCTTTTGATAAATGTGTTTGGGTGCCCAGATCGGGCACTAGTCACGGCCTACGGGGTTGGGTCGTGACAAAAGTGGTATCAGAGCGGTTCGTCCTCGGAATGTCTACAGACCGTGTCTAGTAGAGTCTTGTTTATCGGTGTGTTGTGCGCCACTCCTATAAACAGGAGACTACAGGGCATTTAGGATACTACCCTTCTTTCTGTCTTAGATCGTGCGATAGAGCTGTGTTATCATGATGACTCCTCCCTAACGAATTGTTACATTTGCAGTTATGCCTCCAAAAAAGGCGACATCGGCCCAAAAGGCCAAGGCAGCAGCTGTGGGAGAGACTAGTCGGGCCCAGAGGGTTACCAGGGCCCATGCACATATTGCTCCTGATATTTTGCCCCCGGCAGAGGGCTCTTCCACACCGCCACACGTAGAGGAGGTTGGAGCAGCAGCAGCTGCAGGTCGAGGAGCGGCTCTACCGCCAGCTCCCGAGATTCCAGTACCTGAGCCTCCAGCTCCACGGCCAGGGACTGAGGATCAGACTATGAGAGAGGCAGTCCAGCTATTGACAAGACTTGTAGCAGGACAGGTTCAGGGGCACGGACTGGGAGGTGATCGGGCTTACAGGCGTGACAGTTCGAGAGCCCGTGAGTTCTTGACTTGTGGCCCTCCAGAGTTCTTCGGGACAAAGCCCGAGGAGGACCCTGAGGAGTTTATCAGGAAGATGTGGCACACCTTACATTTGATTAATGCTTCTGCGACAGAGTCAGTCACATTGGCTTCGTACCGGTTGTATGATGTAGCGGCTAATTGGTACGAGTCATGGGAGTTATCCAGAGGCGACGGCGCTCCCCCAGCAGTTTGGGATGATTTTTCTCCGGCTTTTCTTAGCCATTTTCTGCCTCCGGAGTTACGGCGGGCCAAGGCTGACAGATTCTTGTTGCTGAGACAGAGGGGTCGCAGTGTTCGAGAGTACAGTATGGAGTTCGACTCATTGGCCCGATACGCACCTGCTGTGGTAGCTACTATGGCTGACAGGATGCACAGGTACATTATGGGGCTGGACCGTTATTTTGTCGACAGCTGTTTGGTATTGGCTGCTCAGCCCGGCATGGATATTGCCCGGATTCAGGCGCACGCCCAAGGCATGGAGGACCGGCATAGGGAGCGTCAGCCTGATAGGAGTCAGGATCAGAGACAGCCCAAGAGGGCCAGATCATCTGGGTATTCTGGAGATTTTCGGGGCAGACAGCCTCAGCAGCCGCAGCAGCCTAGCAGACATCTATCCCAGCCGGCACAGAGCGCACCTCCACAGCCTACAGGTCGCAGATTTGATGGCCCAGGGTATTCAGGAGCAGGTCAGAGCTCCAGGGCTTTAGGTTCGCGGACAGATAGGGGTTCTGGTCAGACGAGGCCACCTAGGCCTCAGTGTTCTTATTGTGGAAGATACCATCCTGGGGAGTGCTACAGAGCCACCGGTGCATGTTTTTCTTGTGGCCGTCAGGGCCATTCTGTGAGAGATTGCCCGTATAAGGGTAGTTCGGGTGGTGCAGCGCAGCCTACCGGATCAGCCGACGGGTCTTCATCTTCATCAGTGGCTATGCGCCCTACGGGGCCAGGTACTTCAGCACCAGCGGGTCGCGGCAGAGACCGTGGTGGAGCTTCTGGTACTAGCGGTCCTTCGAACAGCATTTATGCTTTGTCCAGCCGCCAGGACCAGGAGGCATCGCCTAATGTCGTTACAGGTACATTATTGGTCTTCTCTCGGTCTGTGTATGCATTGATTGATCCAGGTTCGACTTTGTCATATATTTCGCCCCTTGTTGCTAGTAAAATTGGTATAACGTCCGAGCCTATAGAGCCATTTGAGGTAGCTACACCGATCGGGGACTTTATTGTAACGAAACAGGTATATAAAGACTGTTATGTAATTATATGCGGCCGAGATACTAAGGCAGATCTGGTGGAGTTAGATATGATTGAATTTGATGTTATTATGGGAATGGACTGGCTAGCCTCCTGTTATGCTAATGTTGACTGCCAAAATAAGGTAGTTCGTTTCCAGTTTCCTGGGGAGCCAGTTATAGAATGGGCAGGTAATACTGCATCGCCGAAAGGTAAGTTTATTTCATACCTTAAGGCGAAGAAAATGATCAGAAAGGGTTATTTTTATCATCTGGTTCGGGTACAAGACTTGACAGCAGAAACGCCGACTCTTCAGTCAGTTCCCGTGGTTAATGAATTTCCAGATGTATTCCCAGATGAGCTCCCAGGCCTTCCTCCAGAGCGGGAGATAGATTTTACTATTGATTTGCTTCCAGATACTCAGCCGATATCTATTCCCCCGTACAGAATGGCACCGGCAGAATTGAAAGAACTGAAAGAGCAGTTGAAGGATCTGTTAGAAAAAGGCTTCATCAGACCCAGTACTTCGCCTTGGGGATCCCCGATATTATTTGTGCGTAAGAAATATGGGTCGCTGCGTATGTGTATCGATTATCGGCAGCTGAATAAGGTAACTATAAAGAATAAATACCCCCTCCCCAGAATTGATGATTTGTTTGATCAGTTGCAGGGCGCCAAATATTTTTCGAAGATAGACCTTCGGTCAGGCTATCATCAGGTACGGGTACGAGAGGCTGATATTCCTAAGACAGCATTCCGGACCAGATATGGGCATTATGAATTCAGAGTTATGTCTTTTGGGCTGACTAATGCTCCTGCGGTATTCATGGATTTAATGAACCGGGTATTCAGGCCGTTCTTAGACATGTTCGTAATTGTATTTATCGATGATATCCTGGTTTATTCTCGGTCCGAGGCAGAGCACGCAGATCATCTGAGAGCGGTACTTGGGGTACTTCGGCATCGGAAATTATATGCAAAATTTTCTAAATGTGAATTCTGGCTGGCTTCAGTGGCATTCTTGGGACATATTATTGCAGCTGATGGTGTCCGGGTGGACACACAAAAGATTGAAGCCGTGAAGAATTGGCCTAGACCCACGACGCCCACAGAGGTACGTAGTTTTCTGGGATTAGCAGGCTATTACAGAAGATTTGTGGAAAAGTTTGCTTCGATTTCAGCGCCTTTGACAAGCCTAACTCAGAAGGGAGCCAAGTTCCAGTGGACTGATGCTTGTGAACGAAGCTTCCAGTTGATGAAAGAGAAGCTGACTACAGCCCCAGTTCTGACTCTTCCAGAGGGACCCGATGGATATGTTATTTATTGTGACGCTTCTGGCATGGGATTAGGCTGTGTATTGATGCAGCACGGCAGAGTTATAGCTTATGCTTCCCGGCAGCTCAAAAAGCATGAAAAGAATTATCCTACCCACGATCTGGAGCTTGCAGCGGTGATTCATGCTCTGAAGATATGGAGACATTATTTATATGGCGTTCATGTTGATATCTATACAGATCATAAGAGTCTCCAGTATATTTTTAAGCAGAAAGAACTAAATTTGCGGCAGCGGAGGTGGCTGGAGCTCTTGAAAGACTACGATGTGGATATTCTGTATCATCCGGGTAAGGCTAATGTTGTTGCAGATGCACTCAGCCGGAAATATATGGGCAGTTTAGCAGATTTACAGCCAGACAGGAAAGAGATAGTACGTGATATTCATCAGTTGGCTAATCTTGGGGTTCGTCTGGCCGATTTTGGAGGTACGCGGATTTCTGTCCGAGGGGCTTCTGAATCATCCATTAAGGAAGATATTAAGCGACACCAATATGAAGATCTTATTTTAGCTCGGTACAGAGACACAGCCCATGAAAAGGAGAAGACTCCATTCGAGTTTACACCAGACGGAACCTTACTATACAGAGGCAGGTTGTGTGTACCTGATATTGCAGGGTTGCGGCAGCAGGTTATGGACGAGGCACACTATGCTCGCTATTCTGTTCATCCTGGGTCTACGAAGATGTACCATGATCTTAGATGCCTATACTGGTGGGATGGTATGAAACGGGATATCGCAGAGTTCGTCGCTCAGTGCCCAAATTGTCAGCAGGTCAAGATTGAACATCAGAAACCGGGTGGACTGTTGCAGGAAATGGAAATTCTGACGTGGAAGTGGGAGATCATTAATATGGACTTCATTACAGGTTTGCCTCGCACTCCACGGAAGTATGATTCCATCTGGGTTATTGTTGATAGGCTGACTAAATCAGCCCATTTTCTCCCCGTCAGAACTACTTACTCCGCTGAAGATTATGCCAGGCTTTATATTAAAGAAATTGTGCGACTTCATGGAGTTCCTATATCTATTATCACTGACAGAGGTGCTCAGTTCACAGCGAACTTCTGGAGATCTTTTCAGGAAGGATTAGGGACTCAGCTGAGCCTGAGCACAGCTTTCCATCCTCAGAGTGACGGACAGGCCGAGCGCACTATCCAGACGCTTGAAGATATGTTGCGGGCCTGTGTTATTGATTTCAGAGGTAGCTGGGAGGATCACTTGCCATTGATTGAATTTTCTTATAATAACAGCTACCATTCCAGCATCCAGATGGCTCCGTACGAGGCTTTATATGGTAGGAAATGCAGGTCACCTATCGGCTGGTTTGATATTGGCGAGATAGAGTTAATCGGCCCGGATATGATCCAGCAGGCCGTTGATAAGGTGAAACTTATCCGGGAATGACTATTGGCAGCCCAGAGTCGACAGAAATCATACGCTGATAAACGGCGTCGTCATTTGGAATTCCAGGTTGGTGATTGGGTATTTCTGAAGGTATCACCTATGAAAGGCGTAATGCGGTTCGGCAGAAAGGGCAAACTTAGTCCGCGTTATATTGGGCCTTATTTGATTGTGCGGAAAATTGGGAATGTCGCCTATGAGTTAGATCTGCCATCTGATTTGGAAGCGGTACATCCGGTATTCCATGTATCTATGCTCCGCAAATGCATTGGTGATCCCTCCAGAATATTTCTTACGGATGATATTCAGGTGACGGAGCAGTTATCTTATGAGAAGCAGCCCGTAGCTATTTTGGACCGCCAGGTAAGAAAGCTCCGGAACAAAGATGTAGCCTCTGTTAAGGTGCTGTGGCGGAACGATAATAGGGAGGAAATGACCTGGGAGGCCGAAGAGGAGATGAAGAAGAAATACCCTCATTTGTTCCCTATGCCCTCAGGTAATCTCGAATCTTTGTTAAATTCTATTTCAATAACGAATGTGTTGTCTATAAACAGAAACTCCCCCGGAGCCTTTTCAAATCCTATAAGATTAATTTAACATTCGAGGACGAATGTTCTAAAGGGGGGGAGGATGTTATATCCCGTGTTTTCGCACATTTGGAAAATTAGAAATAATCTTGACTTGCATGAAATAAAGTCATAATTGATTACATTTAGCTCATGAGTTGTTTGTGAAAGAATATTAATGTGGAAGTGTCGAGGGAGACTAAGGGCAACTTTGGAATTTTGAAAATTAGTTTCGGGAATTACAAAAATTTGATTCACATGTCTTTGGGCTTGTAAAATGAGAAACAAATTAGGCCCATTATTTTGAAGGGTGGCCGGCCAACTATGGCCCAAACCCATGGCCCTAATTAACTTTCCATGTGTTAAAATTATATGAGTCATACCCTTAAGAAGGTTCAAGAAATTAGAAAGAACAAAGCAAGGCAAAGCAAGAGCAAAAAAACAAAGGGGTTTCGGGTTTGGCCATAGAAATTAGCCACCAAAAATCTTGCTCCAAAATTTTTTCTCTTGTTGAATTCCTACTAATTCAAGGTCCCTTCTCAACTTGGTGTAGTTGTCTTGGAGAAAGGAGCCCTTGGTTCATCAACTTGATCATATAGTCAAGAGAAGAAGATTGAGTAAGAAGGTAAGAATTCATCCTTTATTATTGTGTTATGGAGTCTTGTTTGTGTTGTAGTATGTAGAAATGTGTTGATTGTATAGAGAAATGGAGGTTTGCAAAGTGGGTGTGTGTTATTAGTGTATGGCCGTGTGTATGTATATGTTGTATAGCCATAATGTGTTGAATTTGTGTTATATTCTAGTTGTGATTGTGATGAAATACATATTGGAAATGAAAGTGGAATGAATTGAGTTGGAGTGATAAAAAGAGCACATGGCCGTGTGGTGTGTTGGAGTGGAATGGAAATGAATTAAGTTTGCTTAGTGTATTAGTGTGTTATTGTGATGTTTGCAATGTAAATGAAAGTAAAACAATATGAGTTTGCTTTGAAATGGAATGTAGAAACTTATGTCGCTTAAGTATGATTTTACGACATTATGAAAATGAAGTTATTAGGTTGCAAATTATGATGGGTATTGATGAATTTGGAAGATGGAATCATGTTATGAATATGTAAGTCAAAGATTAGAAGTTTCGAATGCGTTATGACTTTGGCGGAAAGTTTGTATATTATGTATATCGTGTGTATAATTTAAGGAAACGATATGAAATGCTTCTAAACTATGTTGTGGTGATCTAGATTGATAATGAATGTGAAATCATTGAGATTAGTTGGAAAGTTAAGGTTAAAGTGAAGGTTATGTCATTGTATTGAAAAGATGGCTAAATAAGTTATATTGCGTTTATAGTGATTGTTGTTGTTGTTGATGTTTGTTTTTGGGTTGTGGTTGATGGTTTTGAACCGAGTTGAATTCTCGGGGGTGCTATATGTATAGGGGAGGTGCTGCCGAAATTTCGGTAGACAAATACGAGTTAAGTTGCATTCGTAGCATCAATAACTCACAATTGGTAAATGTGACCATTTGCAGATTTTCGACGAAACGGGGAGTGAGCTTGGATAGGCGTGCAAAGCTCAAAAGGTATGTAAAGCTACCCGATCCTTCTTTTGGCATGCCTAAGTGTATTAGAACCGGATTCGGGCCTCGAAAGACTTTCTGCCCATCGGAATCCGCAATTGAAAATCTCGCTTTTTCCTTCAGTAAGATTGAGCCCTTTTGGTTTGTATTCTTGAAAATCATGCAAACTTTCCCTAAACTACTTGGAAAGCCATAGAACGTCCGTAGAACCTTTGTAGGTGACCCCATATGTTTAAAATATGTAATTTGAGCCCACCGCCTTGCTTGTCCCGAGGTGGGCCCACTATTCCCGGTTTTGCCCGTATTGTACTTAAGTCCTATTTTCGAACGGTATTTGACCAAAATGTTTTGACTACCATTCTCATTACCTAACAAGCATGGTTTTAAATATTCCATTAAGTCTGATAAATTGTTTTGACACTCGAAACTCATTTACTATGATCCCTTCCGACTTCATTGGATCGGTTTGTCTTTGATATGCCTCATCGAGTCTATGGAAACATTTATGATATTTTAATTGCATCAGTCTCTCACTACTCCATTCGTGGATGCCCCAATGTTCCCACACTGAGCCCGGGCCAGGATATGTTGTCAAGCGTGATCCTTTGCATTGTTCGCCGTGCCTCGATGTGAGGGGGCAGGTATACGCGTACATGGGTTTGTGGAGTATGCTGTGCCATGTACGCTTGTTCTGATATGATTTACTATGGCCATCTGATATGACATATTATGATGCGGGGTTATGCCCCCTTTTCTGATTCTTCTGTGTTGTGGCACCAGCGTCGGGAGGGTGGCCACGTTCTGTCTGCCGAGTCCCTTGGTAGGGGCCGGATTTGATTTGACATATGTTTCTGTATACATTCTGCATGTTTTGAAAATATTTATCTGATACTTTGGGTCTTCTGTTTACTTTATGTACGTTCTGTACCAGTTATGATTTTGTTTCTGTAATTCAGGCTTTACATATTCAGTACATATTTCGTACTGACCCCCTTTCTTCGGGGGCTGCGTTTTCATGCCGCGCAGGTACCGACGACAGGTTTGCTGATCCGTCCACTTAGGATCTTATTTTGCTATTTGGAGTGCTCTCTTATCCAGAGCCCATCTTTTAGTATAGTCTGTCACTACTGTATATATATATTCTCGTTCGTGGGTACGGCGGGGCCCTTTCCCGTCATATGATTCTGTCGGTCTGTTTAGAGGTCTGTGGACATGTTTGTGGGTTGGGGTTTTTCTGTACAGATGTGTGCTTATGTTGTGTTTGGGCGATCCCATTCGCCGCGGCGGCCGGTCCGCATATGTTTAAATATTGCTTCGTTGGCCCTGTGTGGTCTTCTGTTGGTATTTTCTGTGCGCAGGGTTATTTTGGAGAGTCTGTAAAACAAAGGAAACTCTGCCGAAATTTTTCTGGAAATTATCTAACTTCGAAATACAGCCTTGTCGGCTTCTGCTATATATTTGAATGCGTGTAGATAAAATTTGAGATAGCTTTTGATAAATGTGTTTGGGTGCCCAGATCGGGCACTAGTCACGGCCTACGGGGTTGGGTCGTGACACTTATTCCTCCAAAGGACTTTAACTGAAGCTACATCCTTAGTCCTCAATCTTCGAACCCGCCTATCTAGTATAGCAATGGGAACCTCTTCATACGATAGCTACTCAATGACCTGAACATCATAAACAAGTACGATTCTAGAAGGGTCTTCAATACACTTAGCATCGATACATGAAAAACCGGATGGACTGACTCTAAGTCCGATGGTAGGTCTAATTCATAGGGCACCTGGCCCACTCTACGTGCAATCCTGTAAGGTCCAATGTACCGACGACTAAGTTTACCATTCTTACCAAATCTCATAGCGCCTATCATAGGCGACACCTTAAAAAATACCCAGTCATCAACGTGGAACTCTAAGTCTCGTCAGCAATTATCTGCATAAGACTTCTGACGACTCTGAGCTGCCAACAATCGATTCTGAATAAACTCGACTTTTTCCACTGCTTGCTGAATCAGATCTGGCCCTACTGACTTAGTCTCCCGCACTTCGAACCATCCAATAGGTGACCTATACTTTCGCCCATATAAAGCTTCATACGGGTTATCTGAATACTGGAATGATAATTGTTATTGTACGCAAACTCAATAAGCGGCAAGTGATCATCCTAACTACCTCCAAAGTCTATCACACATGCCCGTAACATATCCTCAAGGGTCCGAATAGTACGCTTAGCCTGCCTGTCTGTCTGGGGGTGAAATGCGGTGCTAAGACTTACCTGAGTCCCTAAACCCTTTTGAAAGGACTTCCAGAAGTTAGTTGTAAACTGCGCACCCCTGTCGGAGATGATAGATATCGAAACACCATGGAGTGGTACTATCTCCTTGATATAAAGCTTCGCATAATCCTCGGTTGAGTAAGTAGTCCTGACACGCAAAAACTAGGTTGATTTTGTAAGTCTATCAATAATCACCCATATGGAATCAAACTTACGCTGAGAACGGGGCAAGCCTGTGATGAAATCCATATTTATTGCTTTCCATTTCCACGTCAGAATCTCGATAGTCTGCAATAATTCACCGGGCTTCTGATGCTCAATCTTCACCTGCTGACAATTTAGACACTGGACTACGAACTCTGCTATGTCTTTCTTCCTTCCATCCCACTAATAAACTTCTTTAATATCATGATACATCTTCGTCGTCCCCGGATGAACAGAATAACAGGAGTAATGAGCCTCTCCCCTAATCTGACAACGTAGCCCATGCAACATCAGGAACACACAGTCTTCCTCGATATCTGAGAACTCCATCTTCAGCAATCTCAAATGGTAACTTTTTCTTCTGATGAGATGTCTCTATAATGAACTAGCATAGGATCCTCGTACTGATGCTCCTTAATCTCAGCTACTAAAGATGAGACCGCTGAGTCCTGAATAGTAACCCTTGTATCTCCCGAGTCCAACAATCGAACTCATAGGCTAGCTACCTGCCGAAGCTCATGAACTAACTCCCTTTTCTCCTGCCAAACATAAGACAAGCTACCCACATATTTGTGGCTAAGGGCATCGGCTACTACGTTTTCCTTCCCAGGATGATTCAAGATATTGTCATCATAATCCTTCAGTAACTCTAACCATTGCCTCTGCCGCAAATTTAACTCCTTTTGCTTAAAGATATGCTGAAGACTCTTATGGTCCGTATAGATATCGACATGGACACCATATAAGTAGTGCCTCTACATCTTCAATGTATGAATCACTGCGGCTAACTCTAGATCATGTGTTGGATAGTTCTTCTCGTGCTTCCGCAACTGCCTTGAAGCATAACTTATAACTTTACTGTGCTGCATCAACACACATCATAACCCAACACCTGAAGCATCACAAAAAATAACATAACCTTCCGATCCATCCGGAAGTGTTAGAACCGGGGCCGAAGTCAATCTGTTCTTCAATTCCTGAAAACTACGCTTACAAGCTTTTGTCGACTGGAACTTAGCTGATTTCTGAGTCAGCTTCGTCAGTGGTGCCGAAATGGAAGAAAACCCCTCTACGAACCTCCTGTAATAACTTGCCAGGCCCAGAAAACTACCAACCTTCGTGGGTGTTGTGGGTCTCGGCCAAGTCTTTACGGCTTCAATCTTCTGTGTATCCACCCTAATACTATCATCTGAAATAATATGCCCCAGAAAAGTCACAAAATTCAACCAGAACTCATATTTGGAGAGTTTTGCATATAACTTCCGGGCCTAAAGAACTCTAAGGACAACACGTAAATGATTTGCATGCTCTGCCTCTGATCGAGAGTATACCAAGATATCGTCGATAAACACAATCACAAACAGATCTAATAATGGTCTAAATACGCTATTCATCAGATCCATAAATACCGCCGGTGCATTCGTCAGCCCAAACAACATTACACGAAACTCGAAATGACCATATCTGGTTCTAAAAGTTGTCTTCAAAATATCTCTCTCTAACCCTCACCTGGTGATACCCTGATCTTAAATCTATCTTTGAGAACCATTTAGCACCCTGCAACTGATCAAATAAATCATCAATTCTTGGAAGTGGATATTTGTTCTTCATCGTCACCTTATTCAGCTACCTATAATCAATGCACATCCGCAAGGAGCCGTCTTTGTTTCTCACAAATAACACTGGTGCTCCCCACGGTGACGTGCTAGGCCTAATAAAACCTTTCTCAAGCAAGTCCTTTAACTGCTCCTTCAATTCTCTCAACTCAGCAGGTGCCATTCTATAAGGAGGAATAGATATTGGCTTAGTATCTGGTAGTACGTCAATGGAAAAATCTATCTCCCGCTCTGGTGAAAGACCTGGAAGCTCATCCAGGAATACATCTGGAAATTCATTAACTACTGGAACAGACTGAAGAGTCGGCGCCTTCGCTTCTGTTCCTGAACTCGGACTAGATGATAAATACAACCTTTAGCAATCATCTTCCTTGCTTTGAGATAGGAAATAAACCTACCTATCAGAGATGTTATATTACCCTTCGACTCTAGAACTGGTTCTCCTAGAAACTGAAATCGTACCATCTTCGTTCTACAAGCATCAGTTTCAACCACAAATGTGATATTAAAGTTAGGCAAAACAAGTACTGGTGCACTGGTCAAAGCTAACTTCAATCTTTGAAAAGCCCCTTCAGCCTTATCACTCCATTTAAACCCTTCCTTTTTTAGAAAATCAATGAGGGGTTTGCTGATCTGGCCATAATTCCTTATAAAACTTCTATAGTACCCAGTAAGACCTAAGAAACCTTTTAATTGCTTAAGGGTAACTGGCACTGGCCATTGCTGAACAGCGTGTATCTTTTTGGGATCAGTTGATACTCCTAAAGCAAAGATAAAATGCCCCAGATACTCCACACAAGACACAACAAATTGACACTTAGATCTTTTTGCAACTAGGTGGTGTTTAGTTAATAACTGAAATACAACTCTCAGATATTCCACATGATCCTCTAATGATTTACTGAATATAAGTATATCATCAAAGAAGACCAGAATAAATTTTCTTAACTGTTCTCTGAATACATGATTCATTAAACTTTGAAAACTAGAGGGTGCATTAGTAAGACCAAAGGGCATTACCAGGTATTCATAATGCCCAGAGTGTGTCCTGAAGGCAGTTTAGTGGATATCCTCAGATGTCATCTTGATTTGATGATAACCTGCTCTCAGATCAATTTTTGAGTATATCTGGCAACCTCCCAGCCCATCTAGCAACTCTTCAATGATAGGGATGAGATGTTTGTCTTTGATGGTGATCTTATTCAACGCTCTATAATCCACAGACGGCCTCCAACTACCATTCTTGTTTCCTACTAACACTACAGGGAAGGCAAAGGGACTGCAACTATGTTGGATTAATCCTTGTTCTAGTAACTCTTTTACCATGCTTTTAATTACATCCTTTTGAACTGGAGAGTACATATAGGGCCTAGTATTAACTGTATTGGCTCCTTCTTTCAGGGGAATGTGGTGATCAAATTGATTTATAGAGGGAGGTAACTCTGTAGGTTCCTAAAAAACAGTAACATAATCTTGCAAAACTGTCTGGATGGCAAGTGGTTCAGGTTCTTGCTGCAGATCTGCTTGTTTTCCTATATGCACTTCCTCTTTAGGTGTTACCTTGATCATGAGTGGTTGAACTGAGTCATCAGGGGACTTTTGCATAGCTGAAGAATCAACAAAAAACATCTTAAGGGTGACGCCTTTAAGAGAGAACAGTTTCCCATCATAGTTAAACTTCATAGTTAGCTGCCTGAAATTGACTATGATATCTCCCAAATCACTGAGCCATTGCAACTCAAGATCATATCACAATTTCCTAGTGGTGACAAGAGAAAGTCAGCCTTGAAAACTGAATTGTGCAATAACCATTCTACCCCTCTACACATCCTTGAGATAGGAATGCATTTCCTATCAGCCAAATTAGCATCTTGATGAGCACAACTTTCTACCTTCCATCCTAATTTAGCAACTAGAGTACTGTCCAGGGAGTTGTGAGTTGATCCAGTATCAACTTAAAAGCTCTGACGATATGTGCTCTGACTTGGGAAATGTGCCCCTTATTTTCTCTCTCTAAAATCTTTTTTTTCCGGTGAGCCTTCTCTCCCCTCATGGGAGGGAAGATACATTTCTCTTCAGGGGACAAATTCTTTGAGATCTACGAAGATTGTGGGGACCAAGACAGGTGGTTTGTTTGGGTGGAGCGAGGCAGAAGGTTTACCAGCCAGATCAAACTAGACGAGGAGAATCTTAGATGGGTTTGCTCACAGTTATACTAAGCTTCATACGGACAAGGGAATCTCTATAGAAGATGGGGAAGGAAAATACAAGCATACATTTATAGGGTATATCAGAATTACAACACTCATGGAAGATTCGTAAGAGTCGAAAAAATAGCAGGGGAGAGGAGAAAGGCGATTATTATTCCAGAAATTGTGTACAATGGGGGATGGGGAGACATAGCAGGGAAGATCCTTCAATATTTGGGTGAAGCAACAAATCACAAATACAAAGTAATCACTGATATTAATAAGAGATCCTTCCTAAAAGCAGCAGAAATCTCTCAATGGCCAACTCAGAGGAGGGCAGGCGACCTTGAAGACCAGGATGAAAGCTTCAATTTCCTTTCCAAATGCTTGATCGGAAGTTTCAATGACCCATTCCACTACGGCCCAAAAGCAAAAATCATCCAGCCTTGGTTTCTTAAGAGATGGCAGGTGACAGCAGGTCTGAGAGTCATACCGATATCACACAATAAATTTTTATTTGAACTGCCTTCAAGACAAGAAGCAGCCAGGATCAAAGCTGGAGATTGGTTCTGGAATGGTCGTCATCTAAATCTTGAGTGGTGGTCAATAGAATCTGAGTATTATCCAGCAAAATCAGAGATTGGGCACAAATAGGTCAAGGCTTTTGGGGTACCGCTAAATGGTTGGAACATGGAATCTTTCTGATGTATCGGAGAGAAGTGCGGAGGTTTCATAGGTGCAGATGCAGACACGAAGGCAAGATCTCATTTTTTCTGGGCACGCATCTGTGTTAAAATCACTATAGAAGAAATCCCAAAGGAGATAGACTTGTATATTGGTGGTTTGAGATATCTGGTGGTGATTGTGGAAGACCAGATTACTCGAATCATCCCTGACAGACGGAGAGAGATGGAGAAGATGGAGGCTGCTACTCCAAACCCTAGAAAGGTCTCGCATGTTTATCCTTTGGACAATAAGAAGAAGCTCAGTTATCTGAGCAACTCTAATTCAAAATCCCTGGGTTTGACAGAGAAGAATAGAGGTCACGTGCCATGGTATAAGGGGAAGGAAAAAGTATGGGCTAATGGGGCTAGCAACATTCTGGGCCACAATTATACTCATTATTTCCAAGGCCCAAAGAATAAGAAGCAAAAGAAGAGAAATAATTATAAAAAGATCTGGAAGGCTACTGGGCCTGGTTTTGATCCTTATCAGAATAGAAGTAGCCCATATTCTCACATTAATTATTTCGACCCTCTTTCAGTCGAAATAGAAGCTGCAGAAACCAGAACAAGGGAGCAGTTGCCTGTGGTTTTTGCATGCGATTCAGAATCAGAAGCAGATGATGAAGCAGAGACAGCAAGACCTTTAATTCTAAGAGCCCTTGCTTTGAATGAGTTCGAATCAGTAAGTTGCTCGGAACTTGATCTCTCCTCTTGCGATGCTCTCTCTCTTCCATGGCACGATGAGAACCATATTGGATCGACGCACATAAGCACTCCGAATGTAATCGATACGTCGAGGTGGGCTAAGACCGTCATGTTTAAAGCGTGCAAGGCTTTTGGGATTCATGCGGCAGGGTTTGAGCACGAAATTCTTGGAATGGTCTTAAGGATGGAACAAAAAAGGCAAGAGCAGATTGAAAAGCAACAACAATCATCACCCTCGGCATTGAGAAAGGGGAAGAAGAAGCAAATATTGGAATTGGGAAGGCTTAAATGGGAGATGAACTCAGATGGGAAGATAACAGGTGATAGGGGCAGGTACTACAAAGCTTCCTCTACATGAAAATAAAAATTCTGAGTTGGAATGTGCGGGGTCTCAATGAGGCAGAGAAAAGAACAACAATCAAGTCATTTATCAACAAATGGAGGGCAGACATAGTTTGCTTACAGGAAACTAAAGTTGAGGAATGGTCATCAAGCTGGATTAATCAATTACGGGTTAACAGATGGATTGAATGGGCTAATTTAAAATCAAATGGAAGAAGTGGGGGGAATCTTAATCCTTTGGGATAAGAGACAGTGGACAGTCAGAGATATTCATAGGGGCAGCTACACCATTTCTTGTCTGATGGAGAGTACACAGGAGGATTTCAGATGGGGATTTACAGGTGTTTATGGGCCTCACAGCAATCCAGAAAGAGAACTACTATGGCATGAATTGGCAACAGTAAGGGGCTTATGGAATGAACAATGGGTAGTTGGAGGAGATTTTAATGTGTGCAGATATGAAAGTGAAAAATACAACTGCCATGGAAGATCCAGTGCAATGATCAACTTTAATGAATTCATTCTTGATCTGGACATTATTGATCTGCCTTTACAAGGAGCAAATTTCACATGGTTCAGGGGTGAGAATTCTTTGCAAGCGTCCAGAATAGATAGGTTTCTAATCTCTCCGGAGTGGAATGATACTTTCAACGCTATAAAACAGCTAGCTATGCCAAGAGTTGTCTCAGATCACAGACCTCTGCTTCTGGAAAGTGGTGATTGGGCTACTAATTGCTCTTACTTCAAGTTTGAAAATATGTGGCTTCAAACAGAAGGTTTCTCTGAAATGATCAAAGGCTGCTGGCAAAACTACAACATCGCAGGTAGTCCAGACTTTGTCCTATCTCAGAAGCTTAGAATTTTGAAGAAAGATATCACTAACTGGAACAGAGAGACCTTTGGAAAACTAGAAACTCAAAGGGAAAGTATGCTGGAGGAATTAACTATCATTGAACAAGCTACTGAAGGTAGACTTATGTCACATGGGGAGAAGGAGAGATCAGCTCACCTAAAGCTAAAACTGGAAGAAATAGCAAAGATTGAAGAGGTATCTTGGAGGCAGAATTCTAGATGTTTGTGGCTTAAAGAAGGAGATAGGAATACCAAATTCTTCCAAAGAGTAGCCAATTCTCACAGGAGGAACAATCAAATTGACAAGCTTATGATTAATGGGGAGATCTGTGAAGACAAGGGAAAATCAAAGCTGAAATTTTATGATTTTACCAAGCTTTGTATAAGGAGGATGAGCAGTGGAGACCCAAAGCCAGCTTTGAAAATCTCAGCAGTATCACTCAGGTAGAAAAGATTTGGCTAGAAAGAAGCTTTGAAGAAGAAGAGGTAAGAGCAGCCATCAACTCTTGTGCTCCAGACAAGAGCCCAGGGCCCGATGGGTACACAATGGCCTTTTATCAGAGTGCTTGGGATTTCATCAAGGATGATATCATGGGAGCTCTCAACCATTTTCATCAGCATTGCCACATGGTCAAATCCAACATTATAGCTCTTATCTGAAAAAGAAAGGGAGCCTTACACCTTAGGGACTTCAGACCTATAAGTCTCATAGGGAGTGTTTATAAGATCTTGGCCAAATTTTTAGCTGAGAGGCTCAAAGCAGTGATCTGGAAGCTGGTGTCAGGGGAGCAAAATGCCTTCCTTAAGAACAGACAGATCACTGATCCCTCTTTGATTGCAAATGAAATGCTAGATGGTAGATTGAAAGCAGGAACACCTGGGATTTTATGCAAACTAGATGTGGAGAAAGCCTTTGACAAAGTGAGCTGGTCCTATCTGTTAGACATGCTGAAGCAAATGGGTTTTGGAGATAGATGGATTAAATGGATCAAATACAGTCTTTCAACTGTAAAATACTCCATTCTGGTGAACAGGGGGCCAGTGGGTTTTTTCTCTCCTAAAAAAGGAATAATACAAGGGGATCCTCTTTCTCCTTTCTTATTCATTCTAGCCATGGAGGGTCTGAGCAAGATGCTGGACAAAGCCAAAGAAAATCACTGGATTGAGGGCTTCAAGGTGGAAAGCAGGCCAAACAATTCTATCTCAATTTCCCACCTTTTATATGTTGATGATACCCTGATCTTTTGTGGGGCAGAGACACTTCAAGTTCTATATCTTAATCTTACTCTCATGCTATTTGAAGTTATTTCTGGACTTCACATTAACATGATGAAGAGCAAGATCTATCCTGTCAATGAAGTTCCAAACTTGAATATCTTGGCAGGGATCTTGGGGTGTGAAATAGGCTCCTTCCCGTCGACTTATCTGGGCCTTCCGTTCGGTGCAAATTACAAAGCAACTGAGGTTTGGAATAGAGTGGTGGAGAAGGTGGAGAAAACCCTGGTAAATTGGAATATGCAATATCTATCTATGGGAGGAAGGCTGACTTTAATCAATAGTGTATTGGACAGCATACCTACTTACATGATGTCCCTCATTCCAATGCCTTGTAAGGTAAAGGAGCAGCTGGATGGCCTAAGAAAGGCATTTCTATGGGAAGGAAACAGTGAAGATCATAAATTCCATCTTGTCAAATGGGATAAGGTCATAATGCCAAAGGAACAAGGAGGTCTGGGAGTCAGAGATCTCAGCAAGCACAACAAAAGCCTTCTTTTGAAATGGTGGTGGAGATATGGCCAAAGAGGCACACTCTTATGGAAGGAAGTGGTGAATGCAAAATATGGCAGGCTAGATGATTGGCGCACCAAAAAGAATACAGCCCCTCATGGTGTTGGCCCTTGGAAACATATCAACAATCTTCAGTATGACTTCTTCAGGGAAGTATCCTTTAAGGTTGGAAATGGTTCTAAAGTCAAGTTCTGGAAAGACAAGTGGGTGGCCAATCAACCCCTCAGAAACTCTCACCACAGAATATTCCTTTTAGCTGTAGAACCTGACTCATCTATCGCTGACAATAGAGATGGCAACATTTGGGATATTCACCTTAGAAGAAACTTGCAAGACTGGGAGTTGGAGGAACTAACTGATCTTTATAGGTTACTGGCAAACTACTCAATGAATCCTCAACTTCCAGACAGCTTAAGGTGGGGGTATTCAGAGAAAGGCATCTTCACAGTAAAAGCAAGCTACAACCAGTTGAATGCAGCAGAGGGAGTGACAACTTCATGGCCTTGGAAGCTGGTTTGGAAGACAAAGCTCCCCTCCAAAGTTAAATGTTTCACCTGGACAGCTCTTTACAATGCTATTTTAACCCAGGACAATCTCATGAAGAGAGACATTACAATGGTGAGCAGGTGTTTTATGTGTCACAACAACATAGAGACTGTAAACCATTTGTTACTGCATTGCCCTGTGGCAGCTGATCTTTGGACTATGTTTTTGGCTATTTCTAGAATTAGTTGGACAACCCCCATCAGTCTAAAGCAAGCAGTTGAAAGTTGGAGTTTGTGGAAAGTGGACAAGTCCATCAAGAAGATCTGGCAGATGATTCCAGCATGTATTTTTTGGTGTATATGGACAGAAAGGAACAAAAGATGTTTTGATGGGATCTCAGCTCCTAACTGCTCTCTTAGGCCCAAGTGTTTGATGAATCTTTTTAGTTGGAGCAATATTTCCCCTGTAAATGATGTCATTCCCCTTTTAGATTTTATCAGCTCACTCTCAGTGGCTTAACAGCCTTGAGTTTTTGCTTCTGGTTCTTAACTCCCGGCTCATACTAGTTTTTTTTTTGGCAGTATTTGGAGTTATAACCATATGATTTGTAATCATTCACGCATCTTCTTGATGCCTTTTTAATACAACAACTTACTTCATAAAAAAAAAAAAAACACATTCAAAGCTCTCTTCTGACAATACCCCAAAAGTCTCAGTGTTTTATACCTCCTTGTTCCTTGAAGAGCATGAATTGAAATTTCACAAGTTTCAGCATGTTCAGTTCCTTGAAATAACTCTTCTTCCACCTCTTCTATTGCTTCTTCTTCTTCCAGTTCTAGTAGATAGAGTTGTGCTTTAGCCTTGCACACATGCCCAGGTTGAAACAATTCATCATATAGGAAACACAAACCCTTAGCTCTCTTTGCAGCCAACTCTGCAGGTGTGAGTCTCCTCCTCTTAAACCTATCATTTAAAGGTTGAACAACACCCCTAGGCAAATGATTCGTAGGCTTAGATAGAGGTTTGGAATAAGTAGAGTTGTTAACTGGGAACCTGTTGCTTCCCTGAGTGGTTTGAGATAATGTGCTCTTTATAGTCTTAGCCTGCTCAAAAAAATTTGACTCTTATAACCTAGCTAAATGGTAAGCTTGGGGAAGAGAGTATGGTTTCAAAATCCTAACAACATCACCCAGCGCAGGCTTCAAATTCTCCAAAAAGATACTGAGAACATAGCTAGGATCTAAATTCAGCCTAGTCATAGCTCTATCAAATGCTTCCTAAAATTCCACTACCCCACCAGTTTGTTTTAACCTGACCAACTCACTCATAGGATCATCAAATTCAGTACCAAACCTATCTGTTAAGGCCCAAACATATTCTTCCCAACTAGGATGAGGCAATTGAGCCTGCATCTTACTCCTCATGTAAGCCCTATGCCATTGCAGAGCCAAATCATCCAAGTGCATAGATGCCACCTTCACCTTTTGATGGCGTGGAATTTCATCCATAAAGAAAAATTGTTCCACCTGGTACCACCAGTATTGGAACCCAGTGCCATTGAACCTAGGAAAGGTGACCTTGTACTGCCTCAAAAGGGATGGGGTTTGGTGATTATAGTGGGTAGGTGTGTTATACATCTGAGGATAAGGAGAAAAAACAACATTAGCAATTGGGTTTGGATTCCTATTAGGCCCCACAGTTTATGGAAAACCATGACTCATGAAATTAGGGGTTTGGGGCTGATTATTTGGGTTCTGAGCAGGGTTGTTTAGAGATCAAGGAATTTTCCCAATGAGTATGGATGTTGGGGCAAAACTATAGGTGGGAGAAGCTTGTGTTAATGGTGTTGACAGAGAATTGAATGGAAAATCAAACTGGGTCGGAGCAGTAGAGTTTTGTGGTATATAAATTGGTGAGCTAGATGGTTGTGATCCTATTGTCCTGTTACTCCAATCACTAGAACTTGACTATTGTAAATGGATCTGATTACCCATACCTGAAATGTTGATAGGCCCTTCCGTTGGGGAATACAGGTCCTGTTTGTCAAATTCCTTCTCCTTCCCTCTGAATGTTGCTTGGTTAGCTGTAATTGTTTCTTTCAGTTCCCGAAAAGCCTTCTCGTTGTTAGATTCCAACTGATTCTGCCTCGCATTGAAGTTTGCTACTTCAATTGTCATGCGATCAAGGCTATTTAGCACCTCCTTGATCTCAACCGCCACTGCAATTCCCACAGAGCAGGAAATTACTCTGATACCACTGATGTAATTCGAGAATTGAAAAACAAGAAAAGGTAAATTAAGCTAAGAAGGAAACTAAATTGGTATTAATTTCATAGATAGTCTGGTTTCTTGCTCAATGAGCTACATCTAACCCTCTTCTTAGCTGAAGAGGGACTAACTTGCAAAACACAAAAATAAAGTAAATGCTCAGGTCAAAACATAATAAACGTAAATATGTAACTAACTTAACAGCAACAGGAAATGTACTAATGCGCAAGCCTCACGTACAACTTTCCCCAATTGCTCTTTATTCTACATTACTCTGGGTCATATCATTTTAGGACTCCTTACACCTTTCATTACGTGATAGCTGCCTCCTGCAATTCAAGCTACCGAAAAGTAGGAAGAATTAATAATCTATTGGTTTAACACAAATTGGTTGTTTAACCGAGAAATCTCTGGGACCAGTTAGGCCGGTTCAATGTCGGGTGTATGATAGATCTGTTTGTCTATGCTTTTCCACGTAAATATTAGAGTTTTTTTCTCCACAGGGTTCAAACTCGTTACATGTGTCTACGTCACACATCAAGCTCAATATTCTTATCACTGGATCAAAGCCCTGGGGATGGTTAATATAAATTACCTCATATCAGAACTGTACTTCAAACGATTGTTGAAGCTGCTGAAAGATGCAATAATTTGATCATCTCAGTCAACAGAAATTACCTTTGCAGAACTGTACTCTGCACTACTGTTGGCAACTATGTATACTAAATTGATTGTGAATTCCTATTGTGCTATTGTTTAAGGTTGACAACATACTGATTACAATTGATGAAACTAATACAGTAATATCTTCTCTTAAAATCACACTCATGTTAGATCTGAAAAAGAACTGGAACTAGAGATTTGGCATCTGCACCCGGTTTATTTACAAGGTAATTGAAAAGGACAACTAAAACTTCTGGAAGAAAGTATCCTGTATGAAAAGTGGTTTCAATGCAATAAGCAGCTCATATGATTAGCCTTTTGCAGGAAGCATGTGTGATGACAATATAGGGGACTATATCATGCCATTTACAACTTTAAATGTAGAGAATACAAATGCTGAACTAGAAATTGAATCAGCTGAGGTTATACTTGTACAATCTATGTAATAGCCTCCGTGCATTCTCCACATTCGATGGCAGCACATAAAGCCTTCCAGATGGGCGCTAACATTTTCATTGGTGGACGCAATTCCTGGAAATTATATTTGAATACAGCAAATTGTGTAAGCAAGAGAAAATAAACCGGAGTAATCTTCTCTACTAAGTCCTTTGTGTTGATTAGAAATCCTCCCCTCAATCTGCTCTATCGTAAATTCCAACAAAAAAGTAAACAAGTTTCGAACCTAGAGACTGGATATCTCATTTTGAAGGGCAACTATTTTTACTACCAAGATACAAGAATACATTGCTAAGGATTTGCCAGAGAAATATATCAGGGATATAAATTTCACCTTGAAAACTAGCATAAGTTCTTCCTCCCCTCGAATAATCAAAGATAGACTCCAATAACAGGTAACTGGTGTGACACATTCTGTCAGCACTGGTTTCAAAATCCTGCTAATATGGACAAACTGGCGAACTGTTTTCCCACTGTATACAAAGGGCTGATTAGAATTCTATTTAGAAGTTTCTCAGATCAGATACAAATTTAAAATGGACAAGGTATCATCAAAATGTATTTAAGCGGTTCTAAGAAATTAATCACTTTCACTTGTATCCAAAAAGAACTTTATCTGTCATCTCTATACTAAATACTTCTGCTTGTTTACGTAACGGTAGCCGCCGATCTCAGGAAAGAGATAAATAAACAAGTGGCTGTATGCACAACAATCTTTAAGGAAGCAGAAACAAACTGATAGATCCATGCAGAATATCTGACAAGTTTTCAGTTAAAAGCATCTTTTAACGGTGTTGAAAATTATTGTTTGACAATTAACTTTAAGCAAATAGCAAAGCATTCACCTCTATAACAGGAGCAGTAAGTACCTTCCATACTGAGTCTCAAGTTGAACTCCAAATGCTGGCAGAATTAGAACAGACTCTGTCATAAGCAAACACAAAATGCGGAATAAAATATATGTCTGATGAAAGAAGCTAAAATCAATAAAGTATCCACAAAATATGTGAGCATTATCTTAAGAGACAGTCCTTAATTTAATACTCCAATAGAGTATTGGAGTTAAGAAGCCGAGATACATGAACTATACTGTGAGACGAATATTCCTAACAGAGTAGAAAGCAAGTTTTATAGGACAATTGTGAGACCAGCAATGTGATACATTGGGAAACATATCCACGAGAAGAGCACGGTAGAAATAAGGTTCTAGATAAATGTGGGGCCATATACGATTGAGTAATGATCACATTAGATACAGAACGCAAATGCACATATAGAAAACAAAACAGAATATTGTTTGAGATAGTTTAGGCATGTCTGCGCCAACCCCAAATGCACTTGTCCATAGGTGCAACACTATGTTGCTTGAAGATGCTAAGAAGGACAAGGTAGACCTAAATCTACATGGAGAGAAGCTGTCACAAAAAAAAACTACAATCCTAGGACTAGTTCAAACTTAACAAACAAGAACACAATTACAGTAACGGATCTACATACGCAATTACAACAAGTAAGGATTAAGGTATAGTTGCTCTTATTGCACTTACATTATGTCCTGGCAGGGGTAAGGGTGATTTGAAAAACCTATAGTTTCAAGAGAACCTGTAATCTGCCTTAGAAGAAAATTATCTTTACCAGATTTGAATAAAATTGTCAAAAATAGAGCAAAATGATTCATAAGCCAACTAAATTGTGACCGAGACGTAGTTAATTCATTAATTGCACATGAACCACAAACGAATCTCCTATCATCTTGGTTCCCAGTAAAATTTCCTTTTAGTATAGATTTTCTGTATTCAAGCAGACATATTGGAAGCTGGAAACAAGCAACAATTTCGTGCACAAACACACTCATACTCACACTCACATATATTTATATTTTCCCCACTCCTTTTGGTGGCTTTGGAAATTAAGATCCGAAATCCTAGTAGAGGGGAAGTATGATTCCCAGATTATCAGACATATGATTCCCATATTGTCAGACATTGATTATTGAACTTTGATCAATGGTTTGCAAGAAATTAGAACATTTTTACTTCAAAAAATACAGCAAATTTAGGCATTTCTGTGATACCATACAACATCAATTTTGTGCACTGCATTTGTTGGGTTTGAACCTGATTAAAGATTAAATTATACCCATTACTATATTGATAACTTTGTCAAAAACTTTTACCTTCTATACTAGATAATACTTCAATTCCTATGGACAAACAATTCTAAAGTCTATGGTTCTATATCCAACGTACTAACTTAAGTTACTGAGAGAGAAGTACATAGAATAGTTAATGTGGTTTGGTCTCAGATTTAGCTCAACAAACAATGGATGTGATTAAATCTGGAAAATGCACCTTATAAGCAAGCGGTACATTAAGTAAATTCACATAAGTTTAAACGTCCTCACCTTTCTTAACTGGCGTCTGTAGAAATAACCTAATGAGCAACGCCATGATAACTAAGCTCCAAATATGAAGAGTATCTAGCTTTCCCTGCAATGAAAGACTGAGCTTCATCAAATTAAACACAATGTTCTTACTACAAATTAAAGTTTTGAGCACAAATACATGTTTGTATGGTTATTTAACGGCCTTTTAAAGCCCACAAACTACACACTATTGTCATTGCTAAAGCTACTGAGGTTGGAAAAACTTATTATCCTTATACCCTCTTCCTTTCTCTTTCCTTCTAATTACAGAGGAAAAAACTCCTAATAGCAATTTGCAAGCCAGATTATAAATTCTTGAGAACTAGCAAGAGAGACAATAAATTGGAAAGGAAAAAAATGCACTTTACAGAAGATACCCATAAAATAAAGGGAAATTTTCAAAAATATACAGCTTTTGAAAATTATTACGACACGTAGTCTATTATACAACATTATACCTGGGGGGAAAGATTTAATTTTACATAATGTGTCAACCTTGTATAATAGTGTAAAAAGGTGTTTATGGGCTAAATCGGGTAACAAACTCAAAAGTAATATTATTTTCAAAAATAGACATAGAGCCTAATTTTCCCTAAAATAAATTGGTACTACTAGGTGAACTAAGACTTACTCTCCATTAGGTCACTGTAGAACTAAGTGTTAAATATAGGGATTTTCTTTTATAGGCCTAAAGAAGTCTAATTTGACGCCAAAGAAGAAGTATTTCGTAATGAAATGAAAATGAACCTTAGAAAAACTATAATATAGCTAAGAATAAATATAGTTTACCTGGTGGAATAAGAGAAAGTATGGATAAGCAAAAAGGAGAAGAGTAAAGAGGCATAAATTGAAACCCTTTGAACAACAATATGGTGAGCATCAATAGCTTGAGGTGGAGCTTTACCCAATTGGTGTAGGTATGTGTATTTTCCTACCCTATTCCCAATGCCTCCCCCATCCCCCACTCTTACTCCCAACTTCCACATTTCTCCTCACAATAACACTCTCAACAGCAACATCCGGATCCATCAAACAAAATACTTTTATGTTGTTTAACTCAATATAACTATTATTAGTAGGCAAGTTGGACAATATGTGAGTGAAGTTTTCATAAAAAAGGAATTTGGAAGTTAGAAATTGTATTTGGACTTTTTCCTTTTAGGTCTTTTTTTTAAACCCCTCCAAGAACATTTTCTTTTTATTTTTAGATTCTTTTGTAACCCCTTCCCCAGGAAGCTCCCGACTCGAACTCACAATCTTTGGCGGAGGGTGCTTACCATGCTTGTCTGTATTTGAACATCAATTTCAATTGAAAAAAAAAGAAATCAAATTGGCAACAAAAAATTATTGTTTCACTTTTCAAATTCTTTATTTCCTTTTTTTTTTTTTGATAATGCAGACACATATTTATATTACAAAACAACTGCTTAGGAGCATGTTGTTCTGGTCCAGCCACAATATCACAAACATTAGAAGCAGTAGGTGAACGGCTCCGGAACCAAAATGCCCCAAAAAAAATATTTTGAACCAAAAACCCCAACAAAAAAAATGTTACCAAAATGCCTTTAGCGCAGTGATTTACTGCGCTAAAGCAGTTAACGGGGACGGCTCCGTTAACTACTATAGCGCAATAAATTACTGCGCTATAGTGTCCCTCCCATTTTTTTTTCGGCCCTTTTGGTTAACCCTTCTTCCATTACACTTTTTAACGTACTTTGACCATAGATTAATCATGCTTCGGGACCCCGAAACTTTAATATTTTATATAGAGCCCTACTTATTTTTGTGCGATTAATAAGGTAGGATCAATACATCAAGGATACACAAAAGTTCGGATGGCCGTTTTAGTGGTTGAAAAGTGCTCGAACGCCATTTTCGTTTGAAGGCTCGGTGACATTAGCTTGAAGTTCTTTACGAATACTTAAACTTGTTCATTAATAATTAATCAAAAGTTAGTCAAAATGGCAGCATTCATACAAAAAAAATAAACTTAATTAAATTGCATCATTCATAACCTTGAGTAGATGAAAATACTTAACATACTAATATTCTTCAAAATAACAGCATAATCATAAATTAAACTTAAAACTAAAATCACAACATTCTTAATCATCATCAGAGTACAAGTCCTCAATATCGTCCTCAGAAAAATATTGGCGGTTTCTTAAGACACATCTTTTTTCAGTAGCAGTTAGTTCTCTACCGGTTGATGATGCTTGTTCTTCGGCCAACTTTAGCATGTAAAATCTACATCGTCTTACCAGCATTCTGTTGTTTTCTTTTCTAATCCTTTGCACGGCAAGCTCACACGTTTCTGGACCTACTTGAGGCATGGTTAAAGAGTACCTTGTTGGGATTGGAGCGTTCTAATTTTCCAAGTCACGAACAAAATGTTCTGATTCGGCAAGCCGATGTGACCATTCTCGGCGTAAACCGCAATAATATTCCCGCGGATCTGAATATTTCACACTGCAGAAATCATCATTACGCTCTATAAGAAGGTGGGGATTTAGCTCATCTAGTTTGAAATCACTGGTATCGCTCAAAAAACTGCTATGATTTGAACTCTCATCATCACTGCTATTTGGTTCTTTTGGAAGGAGTAAATGTCACGACCCAGCTAGGGGCCGTGACGGGTACCCGGGGCTAGCCACCGAGCACCGCTCGTGCTATCACTCATCTTGCTCATTTAATGCTCTCTTATTACTTATATAATCAAAGCATGAGAAAATAATCATATTTCATATGAAAACATAAATACTTTTATATACATGTGCCTCTCGGCCATCAAAATACAATATGCATAGTCCTGAGAAATATGAGACCATACTACCCACACTGCGCATTTACGAGCCTCTACTGACATATTGTGCATCTAGACGGGACAGGACTCCGTCGTGCCTAAAATACACATGTGTACCAAAAGAATGATCATAAGCACCTCCTAACGATGGAGTGCTCTCAATCAGCTGACAACTACTAAGAATCTGGATCGAGCTCACCTCCCTGTCTACCTGTGGGCATGAACACAGCGTCCAAAGAAAACGGACGTCAGTACGAATATTGTACTGAGTATGAGAGGCATAAACAATGAAGAAAGACAATAATAGTATAATGAGAACATCAATATGAAACATCTGGATCTGACTGACATTCATAAGAGAAATAATGCATGCTGTCTTTGTCACACCCTAATCTTGCTAGGGTGTGATGGGCACCCGACCCTTACGTAGGGCCGAGCGAACCCTCTGACTCTCATTACACACATGATCTCTTTGGACTCTTATATCAAATAAAATGAAATACATAGTAAGACTTTCAGAGACTTTCTTTTCATCGTGCTCAAATCAAACAAAATCCGTAATCATAATTTATAACAAAACACAAAATGACACATCGGCTGACGGAGCCGCTTACAAAACTGACATCCTATACCCACGACTCTGTCTGCAAAGTGTCTAACCTCGAACAAGACATCATAGCATAATACTCTGACCCGGCAACACTCCAGGGGCAAATGGAGCTTGCCAACTTCGCTGGAACATCCTCTATAATGGCTTCTATTCATCTGGGTGTACCTGCGCGGCATGAAACGCAGCCCCCGAAGAAAGGGGGTCAGTACGGAATATGTACTGAGCATGTAAGGCAAGAATCACAGTAAAAGAATCATAACTGATATAAGGGGTGCAGAAACATATACAATGTCCAGAATACCAAAACTCTTGCCTTTAAAGCATTGATCATGCATATCATTATCACATAGCGTACCCGGCCCGTTATGGGACTCGGTGGATAAAATCATGTCATCATACTTTCATATCATCATACATGCATATGCATATACATATATATATACCGTACCCGGCCCTCTAGTGAGGGACTCGGTGAATGAAATCATATCGTACCCGGCCCATTCAGGGACTCAGTGGATAAAATCATGCATGTGAACATCATATATCATATACATACCGTACCCGGTCCTCTAGTGAGGGACTCGGTGAATCAAATCATCATATGCCCTCCTGGCCGCCATAACACATCATCATCTCATCATATCATCATATACATATACCGTACCCGGCCCTCTAATGAGGGACTCGATGAACAATGCAGTGGAGTGCGCACGATAACATACCCGGCCCGGGACTCGGTGAAAGATACATTGAGGCATGCACGAGCAGACTAGTGAGAAACCATATGCATATAAAACAAATTTTAAGACTCGATGGATACGTACAAAAATCGACACTTGAGGGTCATAAGCACGTTTCAAGTCAATCCGAGTTAGTATGAAAAAGTTATGGACGTTTTAGTACAGAACCTTCTACGAACGTTTCAGAAGCCATTTTTGGAAAATCAAAGCAACAATCATGTTAGGTACCTTTCAAATATCGTTATGGATCAAATCAAATAGAGCTTTTGGAACCATATGTACGTATCAAAGTATATCAAAGACTCAATGGAATAATCAAACGTGCTATCATTTGAAAATCAAGACATTAGTCATATCAATTATCTCTCGAATGCCATTCGGAAACAAATCAAATAGATCTTCGGACATCATAGATACGCATCAAAACCATATGAAATAGCTTATGGAAGTCAAGAATATTAGCCATCCTAGTGGCTCTAAGAATAGAAATTTCTTTGAAATCATACATATACGTCATCTGCTCGTTTCATAAGGATCATGCCAAAAGAAAGAAAGGGTAAGCCTTACATACCTTGCCCGCTTCCTAAGCTAATCCGAACTTAAGTCTTTGGCTTTCGCAAGATCTACAACAATATTAATAGATACCAACATTAGCTATAGATACTTAGAAGTCCAATCCTAAACTAGCACTTCATTTACAGAAATTTCGGCAGCATTTCCCCTATAAATACAACCAACCCCGAGAATCCAACTCGGCCAAATTATCAACAACAATCCGAGAATTTAACTCGGCCAAATTATCAACAACAATACGAACAACCACACTAACAACTTCAACAATTAATTCAAAGCGCATTCTAACGTTAGTAACTCCTTTTACATAATCCGACGACATTTCATTTACATTCAATTTAGTCACATACAATCCCAAGTTTCAATTTAAACTCTTTTATATTCTACCGAAAATCGAGCAGCATCTCCCTTGTTTATATGTCTAGCCCGAGATTCCAACTCAACAACCAACAACATCAACAACAATACCAATAATATTAACATCATTTCCAATACCGACGTATGCCATAAAACAGCCCGCACACTGTTTTCTAAATTTCTCAACCAACCAAATTTGCGATATAGCTATTTCATAATTTTATTTCCGCAAAGACGTCGAAGTTAATACCAATAACATCAATACTTACATCCTACAAGATAAATACATAAATATACATTTTATCCAAAATTCTCCTCACGCCTCAAACCATAATCCAACCACACCGATAAACAAATTTATCACACTATTTTCTCCGTTCTAGTTCGTTAAAACTCTAAATAAACTTGCTAGCAATGAAAAGGAACCTTAATATTACCTCAAGTGTGCAGCCACCACGTCCAACCTCTTATTTTTGGTTGATTTTTAGTTCAAATTGAAGACAACGCGACGTACAACACTTTTCTCTTCATGAGCTTCGGGATTCGGGGCTCAGATTTCGATCAAAATTGGTTTTTCTTCTCCAAGACTCTTTTTCTCTCTCTCTCTCTCTCCAGAATTTTATGGGTGTTTTGGTCTGAAAAATGAGGAGAAAGGGCTGAAATCTCATTTAAATAGGCATGGGTCATGGGCCTAACCCGGTTGGGCCCGGATTGGACCTAGCCCACTGACATTTCTGCCTTAAAAAGTCCATATCTCCTTATCCTGATGTCACCTGTGGACCCACGACCTATGGTTGGAAAGATAATTCAATTATCTACAACTTTAATTCTGGGATATTTCCCAAATTCCCAAACACTGATAAGGTTATGGCCTCCCAAAGTCAGATCACCCAAAAACGTAACTTAAAAATATTTGTTTGGAGGGTTTCCACTTTGATTTGGCTCATGGGTTCTTCTTGAGTTGTGTTTAACTTCACATATGTGGTTCATATAACTTGTCACGTGTTCCAAAAAAAAAAATCTCGATGTGTGGGCCCCACCTCCGCTTACGACTAATCCGACGTGCAAAAATACGAAATATAATACTATCAACGTGAGTTTAAATTATGTAGTAACAACGTGATTGTCAATGTCTGAGGAAGCACGTGTCACGCTCAGGCTCTGAAAATGCGGGGTATAATAGTCTTACTCATACTCATCATCATATCATATATGCATAATATGTAAGTTGCCCGTCCATATCGGAACGGTGTGAAAATCAATAACATTAGCCCGCGTCCAGGCCTCCCGCGTTCGGCGTACCATCTCATGCCGCCCACTAGTGGTGTCTGCCCATGCCAAAAGGGCATGGTGTATCCGTATAGCTGCCCGCCTTGGCGGTGACTGCCCGGCCAACTAGGCCCGGTGTGATGCAATTATGACATGCTCATCATAAAATACTTATAATAATATGCTTATCAAAATGTACTTGTCATCATACATGGATGAGACTCAAGATCAACTATACTTTATCGGGGTGACGTAAGGTCGAGATCCCCGATTTCATTATGGAGCAATTGTTAACATTCTGCCTCACCTGGAAGGAAATAATGCATAAGGTGAGTGTGAGCAACAAATAACATCATCATCAACATGGCATCATCATATCATATCTCTTTATCCTATATGGGCACTTATGGATGTAGGCTTTCAGCTTTCCGGAATATAGGAATTCATGAAAAGGAAAGGAATTCATGCTATAGGATTCATGCCATTAGAAAGAAGGGACTAGCCTCACATACCTTGGTCGTTTAGCTAATCTATCGTTCACTTGATCTCCTTCGATATCACGCTGTTACCTTCGCGAGAGAATTTGGACTAACGTTAGTTAATCGACTATAAGGACGCATTGTTATTCTTAGGGAAAATTGGGTAGCGTTTCCTTTGCTTTTACTACTTTTCCCATATTCTATTCCCACTCCCAAACATTCGTAACAACACTCACAATATTACAACCAACATTCATCATTGATGCACGTTAAGCAAAATCCACCATTTTCCTCCAATTTCCTCACATTTATGGTTATAACTTGTTATCGCGTTTTCTTGTATATAATACTTATTTCATGGTCTAAACATTATTTTCAACGTATTCATAATCATAGCATGTCAACATTCATGATTCCATTCAACTACCATTCAATTGTGACACTATTCACCCATGCAAGACCCATTTTCTATGGCTTTCTACAATTCACGTGTCTTAGCCTTCTAATACCTTAAATAACATGAAGTGGTCATGAAACTCACCTTAGATGATGGTTGAACAAGTCTTAAGTAGTAATGCCTCCCTTGTACAAAAACCCTACTTCACCTCTTTTGGGATTTCTTGGTTTGGATGACTTTTACTTGAGTTTCATAGGCTTTGATTCATGAGTTTGATGTTGTTGATCTTGGATTTCCTTGATGTTCTTATGGTTAAAGTGTTTGGAGAATATTCTAGAGTGTTCTTGAGTTGTATGGATGAGAAATGAAATAAAATAAGGTTAGGGTCCCTTTTAATAATCCAAAATCTGATTTTTAATGAACAACAATCGGGGTGTACAGTGGTCGTAAACCACACTTTACGGGTCGTATACTGGTTTACGGTCCGTCCTCCATGGTCGTATTTAAGCATGTCAAAACAGAAAGGTTGGCTAATGAGCATGGCAGTTTACGACTCAGTTTACGGGCCGTATTTCGATTTACGGTCCGTATTCTGGGTCGTATTTTACCATTTCAACATTTGACAGAAAGTTGAGATTTTTGAAAGGTTGAAAGACGATGGCAGTTTACGGTCCGTAAATCACTTTACGGGCCGTAAATCACTTTACGACCACTGGCTGAAACGAAATTCTACGACTTTCTTATTTACAAAATTCTTGAGTAGTCATTCCCTACTTAGTAAAACATCGCACACTCATACCCTTCATTGTTCTACTCGTTGTAGGCTCGCGGAAAATTTTCGAGGTGTAACAGTAAAGACTAAGCTGAGTTTCTATTACTCGACATTGAATATGGTGTAGTCTAATAACAAAAGAAAGGGATACTTATATAGTTGCAAACCCCCAAGTACCCTCGGGAGAGGGGGGGGGGGTCTTTATGACCCTACCTACTTACCTTATTGTAAGAAAAATATTAATCTTCATCGGACATTTCATAGTCCGAATTCCACTTGGATCTAAATCTTGTGCTACCATGTATACCATATTCTACCCTATGGTAACGTATTTGCATCCGATTGTTCTCTTCGCGAAAACGATTAAGAGCCAAATTAAACTCTTGTGGAGTTCCGCGAGGCATTGACATAGCACGTTTTTTTTTTGCGTTTAAGCCCTACTGACGCTAACTTGTGCTCCAGTATTGCAGCCTCCCTAACACGTCAATCCCACTCCTCTCTCATTTTATTATTGTATTCTCGATTGAATCTGTCGTTAGGGTTATTTGAATAATGAAAATCATCATCACCTATTTCCCAGGTCCTACCCATTGCTTCAAAGATGTTTGCTAGAGTGAACGATATAACACGATTAATATCTCTAAATTGGTCAAAAAATGACATAGTAACTCAATTTTGTGTGGAATGTTGTGTGGTTGGTAACAATTATTCGTCAAATTACGTTATATAAAGTTTGATTCGAATCATGACTTGTTCGTGACTTGGAAAATCAGAACGCTCCAATCCCAACAAGGTACTCCTTAACCATGCCTCAAGTAGGTCCAGAAACTTGCGAGCTTGCCGTGCAAAGGATTAGAAAAGAAAACAACAGAATGCTGGCAAGACGATGTAGATTTTACATGCTAAAGTTGGCCGAAGAACAAGCATCATCAACCGGTAGAGAACTAACTGCCACTGAAAAAAGATGTGTCTTAAGAAACCGCCAATATTTTTCTGAGGACGATATTGAGGACTTGTACTCTGATGATGATTAAGAATGTTGTGATTTTAGTTTTAAGTTTAATTTATGATTATGCTGTTATTTTGAAGAATATTAGTATGTTAAGTATTTTCATCTACTCAAGGTTATAAATGATGCAATTTAATTAAGTTTTTTTTTTTTTGTATGAATGCTGCCATTTTGACTAACTTTTGATTAATTATTAATGAACAAGTTTAAGTATTCGTAAAGAACTTCAAGCTAATGTCACCGAGCCTTCAAACGAAAATGGCGTTCGAGCACTTTTCAACCACTAAAACGGTCATCCGAACTTTTGTGTATCCTTGATGTATTGATCCTACCTTATTAATCGCACAAAAATAAGTAGGGATCTATATAAAATATTAAAGTTTCGGGGTCCTGAAGCATGATTAATCTATGGTCAAAGTACGTTAAAAAGTGTAATGGAAGAAGGGTTAACTAAAAGGGCCGAAAAAAAATGGGAGGGACACTATAGCGCAGTAAATTACTGCGCTATAATAGTTAACAGAGCCATCCCCGTTAACTGCTTTAGCGCAGTAAATTACTGCGCTAAAAGCATTTTGGTAACATTTTTTTTTGTTGGGGTATTTTGGTTCAAAATGTTTTTTTGGGGGCATTTTGGTTCCGGAGCCTAGGTGAACTAGGCATATTTACAACAGTAGAACTATTATTAAGCAACACTCGTTGATTGCAGTTGGTGTGGGCCGGACGGGGTGTCAATGGTACGGTTTGGGCGGTTATTTTATAAAATTTATACCGTACCAATTTTTCAGTTATTTCATTTTGTGGAACCAATATTAGACTTTTCGAAACCGTCCCATCATGTCGGTTTCTCTTTGGTATCGGTACGGTTCAGTTAATTTTCATTTTTCTTAAAAAAAAAAAAAAAACATCATGTTATAGTCACTAGTAAAAGTTAAAGACATAATATCATACATACTTCTATAGGACTTTGACAAACACTCTCTAAATATTTTTACACATTAAAAGGTGATGAATCAAGAAAACATGAAAGACAACGAGAAGAGATTGATCCTACTATTCTATGGTTGCGTAAAATAATGTTAAGCAAAAATATAAAAATATATTTTAGATAGCACGAGAGGGAAAAATCAATCGAGATGAGACTCAAGAACTAAGACTACTAAGATTGAGTATCCAACAAGAGAAGTTAAAATCATACGAAGGGAAAGATATCTAATACTTTCTAGCTTTCTATCCAAGATCGTTGTAATACCTTGTAGCTTACTATTTACTACTCGAGATGCTAGAACTAATTTAATTTCAATAGGAGTAATATAATAGGTTTCAGAGTTAGAACTTTAGGTGTTAATTACGTTGCCGGCTTGTAGTCATTTTCATCATTCCAAACCTAAGTCGAACATTTTAATATTTTATTATATTTAAATTTACTATGTAAAATATATTTTGCATATATAAACTTATTCGGTTCGGTTCGGTTCGGTATTTTTTCGGTTTATTTTTATAAAATTAAAAACCTACCTAATTATTCGGTACGGTTATAAATTTATACAAAAACCGTCGATTTTATTAAAAGAAATCTAAAAATCGGTTCGATACGGTACGGTTCGGTCAGTTTTTTGAAAACCATTAACTGCGCATTGTTAGTTCGCCCCGTTGATTCTTAGACAAATATGTACAACTGCGGGTGGAGGATCCCCAAAAAAAGTCGAAACTTGAAATAATAGAACAAATTTTACGTAGAAACAATGTCTTTGTTATTTTTATTTATTGACTTTATATGCCGTTAATAATGAAAGTCTCATAAATAATCATATTTAAAACAAGATGAAGTTACACGTGTTCGAATGGATAAGTGAATCTTTCTAGAGAAGGTCGAGCTTTCTTTTTTTGGGGGGAAGAAACTAGTTATATTATATAGGCGTTTAGCCATAGAAATCAAAAAAAAATTCACCTTTTTTGAAATTTTTTAAATTGGAGTTTGAGTTGAAGTTGTGTTTGGCCATAGTTTTTGCAAATAATAATTTATTGTTGAAATGTATTACTTTTCAACAAGGTTTTGATTGTAAAAATTAAAGTTTTGGCAGTTTGTCAAATTCCAAATAGCCAAACACTAATTTTTGAAAAAAATAAAAAAATTTAGAATTTTTTTTTGAATAATTCTTATGGCCAAACGGGTCCTAAGTTAAAGTGACATATGTACGTACAAGAAGCTGAAAATTACATCTTACATTCATCTTTGGCCGATGAATTAAGATTGTCCTCCATTTGAATGAAAGTCTGAGAGAATATAAAAGCTATCCACCAGACTTAATGAGAATATATTAAACCACGATATAAACTTTTATAAATTCTATTAAAGTTTAGATAATAGTCGAATATATTGTGTATAAAGTTGAGAAATATATTAGCAATATTAAATCCAAAATTTTCAAGGATTATATCTGTAGACTAAACAAAAAAAAGATAATGGGGCAAGGGAGTGCAATAAAAGAAAAATAATGAGGAATTCAAAACAAACAAAAGAGAGAAAGGAGAAAAAACAGAAAGATCTGCGAATCATATTGGTTCGTGAGGGAACGAAGATGAAGCAGATATGAATCCATAAAGCTAAGCTAAGAAAATGGAGGAATCAATGGAGAAACTTGATGGATCCCTTGCCGCGCCAATGATATTCCTTATCGTCGTCTCCGTTCAGTACCTCTCCCGTCATGTCGAACTCAATACGAGTGTATTTTCTCAACCTCTTTTTATTAAATTTTTATATCATTCATGTTATAATTTCACAATGATATGATATTTAGATCCATGTGTGTGTATTTCTCCTTGAATGAGAGAGAGTGTGTACGTACATATTTACAACAACTTATACATGCATATCATATCATGTACGACCAATATATATACGTATACACACACACACACACATCCTTTGTTGAATATTGATTTTCTATTACGAAAGTAGATTTTAAATGTTTGGCTATCGAGATTGATCATTCTTTGTTATTTGAATGGTGGATTTGTCAAGAGTTAACACAAATAAAGTTGATTGCTGGTAGGTCAAAGTTTATTTTTCTTCCTGTTAAGAAAAATCATGAATCTTCTAATCTTTTTTCTTAAACAATGTAATTGTTTTGGTTTTATCTTATGTCTAATATAACAATCTTTGTTTTCAGAGGGTTTCTGTAAATGCTGAGGAGTTGAAGTTGCGTGCAGAAATTAAGCAACTGCTAAAAGATGCTAATGCCATGTCACAGTAAGTGATTCCAATTGTTCAAGTAATTAATCTTTACGTGATCTTGTATATGAATTCCAAATCTTCTACTGTAATTCGTGGTATAAGGAGTTCTACACGTGAGTGTTATATTTTCTCTTTATCTCACAGCTATCTTGACCAATATTTAATTTTAGTTATTTCTCGATGAATATGAATATGAAAAGCTACATCCTTCTATGAATCCTCTGTCACCTTCTACATGTTGTATTCTACTGGAGATGGAGTTTAAGATGTTAATTTGAGATTTACCTTACTTGATCAAATAAATATGTTAGTTTGATACCTGAAGGTTGTGAAAATTGTAATAAAATGAAACATATTTGAACGTTACAAAAAGGAAAGGGTGTCATATTGGAGATTGGAGAGGGTGGAGTATTATTTATCTTTCATAGCCATACTGAATGGAAAACTATATGTAGATAGTTAATGGTAGATGGTGAAAACCAAAGTTGGATTGTTGCGTAAACACATGATATCAATAGTTTTCCTGTTATGATGTACAAAACTTATGATTTCTTTAGGAACGTGTAGTTTTCCAACCAAAATACTAGTATTTCTTCTGTTCCTTGTGGGCTTTTATCTAAGAAAGGGAGATTTGCCATGTGCTGATAATTCACTTTGTAGATGATAATAATATAATTTTGTATAGTATCTAAGATATGTAAACATTTATGTTGTTTCAATATTGATTTCAGGCCTTCAACGTTTGCACAAGCTGCCAAACTAAGAAGGATGGCAGCAGCCAAGGAGCAAGAACTTGCAAAAAGTATGGCATATAATACCATGCTAAGAATAGAGGAGTATTGTTTATTCATAATTCTTATAGATTTGATTTATGAGAATGTTGCTGCATAGGTTCGTAGTTTCACATCAAATTACAGCTGGAAAAGTAAAATAGCGCGAAAAAGAACTCAATGGTATCCTAAGTAGAAAGCACTGTAGTAAGAAATAGCAGTCAGAGTCCCAAATACTCTATTTTGTCTGGTGTACTTAGGGATACCATAGCACGCAAGCTGATAGAAGAATGCTTGGAAATACTTATCAAATTAGCTATCCCAGTACTAATTAGGCTTCTACCAAATTTCCTAAAGTATTTTGATGGTGAAACAGCCAGACTGAGATGAATTCGAGAGCAGAACATTTGTCTTTTTAGGTTCAGTAATACAGAAACAAGGTATGAAATGCTAACAATTTCACCTTAAGATTTTGTCTTTTTCATACTGATCCATGCCATTCTCTCTGCACATCACATTTAGTGTGCACACAGCTAGTAATTTCTTCCCAATTTTCTAGAGAACCTGAGGGACATGGGTTCCCAATGACTGTCATAGTCATCTCAGAGCAGAGTGTCAGTTCCATTAACCATTTATTGTACTACATGAAGAATTAGCTAGGAATATTGAAGGACCAAGAAGCCATACCTATGTTTAGGACTTAAAAACTATTTGACCGACAAACGATCATCCTTTTAAGAAGCAAGTTTTTATTATTCTCTAATTATTGACACTTTGTTCCTGCCAGTTAGAGCATAAATAGTTAGAAACCGAGTCCACGTCCTTCTTATGGTTAAAGACTAATGACAGTTTGCCGTGGTTTTCTATTAAGACGATTTATGAAATCATTTAGGAAGGTGAAGAAAGATCTCACCTGATAACCATTCACTTAGAGAGAGCATTGATAGAGTGCCAAAAAATGTTGTTTGGTGGGTGTTTGAGAAAAAAGGAATTCATATCAAAATATAAATGGCATAAAGGATATGTGCGAATGAGTGGTTGCTAGTGTGAGAACAGCCAGAGGAAATGTAGACGAGTTTCTTATATATGGTTAAAGACTAGTCAAAAATATACACATATGATACATGTTATTTACAAATTATATTGTGTTTATTGATGAAACTAGTGAAGGAGTCAACAAGAAAGTTGGAATTGAAGATAGGTAATGAAATAAGTATATTAGAATGTATAGAAGTAAAACTGAATCTGTGTGCTTCAAGTATAGTTCCTCATAAGAAGAACAAAGGTGGTGTAAGACTAAACGGGATTGTGGCTCCTATATGCAGACAAATTTATATGTCTTGGTTCAGTTTTTTCAGAAGAGTGGCATGATGGATGATGATATGATACATTGAATACATGCAGACTTAGCAAAGAGTAGAATATGATTGATGCATAAGAACCAAATAGGTGGTATTAGTTACTTTGGAGTATAGATTAGTAACGTTGGTATGCTTACATTTCGTCTCATTTTTGCCAAAAGTACTGTTCTAGTTTGATATGTTCTGGTTTGATTTTTAGATTTATATGTCAGTGAAAGAATAGAGAGATTCTCTAGTGTTAGGAAGCCCTTAATTTGTCGTAAAAGACAAATTATTGGGGTACATGAATCCAAATTGATATCAAGGATTCATATAACCTATTTCAACTAGTATGAGATTGAGGTATATTTGGCGTTCTTGTTGTTTTTTACTCCTAACAACTACATTTGGTGCCATGCAGATCATGAAAAGCTCCTAAAAGAGATGAAATCGTCATATGATACACACAAAAAAGCCCTCACGGTTATAAAGGTAGTGCAAGCTTTGATAGACATGACATTTACAACCTTTGTTAAAATTGTAAGATAATTAATCAACTGCTAATCACACAGGTCTTGACTTACTTCTTGCTGATTATCTGGTTTTGGCGTATTCCTGTGGCTTCCATACCTAAGCAGCTCGTGCAACCTTTCGGTAATGTGTTATCCCCTAGTATTTTTGTTTTCCTGAACACCTGCATGTCATTTTTCCAATACGACTTTTATGATATATGCTTGTAAATTGTAGTTTTGGTTTTATATTTCACTAATCTGCCAACATGCCTTTCAATGGGATAGATGATAAATATATATTTTATCTGTTTTCACCATCATTGTGTGACTATGTCATGCTGATGTGCTATAACTTTCGTGTTGCAGGTAGGATTTTGTCTTGGCGAGCTGGAGGTCCAGCTAATGAAAATGTCATGGTAACTACTGTCAGGATTTAGAGTAATTGAAATTCTCCTTTTAGGAAAACTGTGACTGTAAGAACAAAAATGAGCTTAGATCTTGGCATTGAGTCTTTGATGGTTGGGGAGTTGTACTCTATCGATTGAAATTCTCCTTTTAGGAAAACTGTGACTGTAAGAACTATTAATGAGCTTAGATCTTGGGATTGAGTCTTTGATGGTTGGGGAGTTGTACTCTATCGATAGGTTGACTACTCTCTTAGGCTTGAAACTCATAATTTCCCTTTTATAAGGACTCCAAGAGAAGGATCTACTCACTTAATTTCTGGGTAGGGTGTAATTTCTGATAGTTTGCCTAGAGACAGGTTTAGGATGTTTGGAAAAGGTAATATGTTTATGTGGGTGGTGTAGCGAGTGCTTATTCTCTCGTATTAAAATCAATCCTCGTTTCCTATAGAAGCCTAAGTTCATTATTAGCTAAGTATTAAATTGCCTTGATTATTTTGGTGTCTGTTCACTTAACAAAAATGAGACTGAGAATCTGAAGATCTCAATCTTACTTCTTTACTTTTTTCTTCCTTTCTGTTGATTCATTTGAAACGTTCTCTTGTCCTTCTGTTGGTGGCGTTTTTAGTGTGCCAATGTGCTCTTGATCAATCATGTCACTGCCAAGGCTGCCTGTTTTTATTGGACAATGTTTGACTAACTCATGTAATGCAACTGCAGGTGGGAGTCATTCCATGGTTAATATTGTCCACTAGAGTCAGCAAACTTATCTGCCGAAAAATATTCAAATAGGAGAGCAAGACTAACTGATGTGTATTTATTTGATTGCGATTAATATTCACATTTGTAGATGGAATTTTGTCCAGTGTTTGATTTATCACCTCCCATTACTGTATCATTTTTGTAAGGATAATTAAGTGTGAGCAGGAGTAAAACGTAAACCTTTTTATGGTAGCACCAACACAGTCATTGCCACAGAAAGCACAAAGGTCGTGTTAACTGTAGCTATAAAGGTGTGGAATTATGAATAGTAACTGAAATAAACATAGTTATAGGCAACACCTATATATATGTTAGGAGAATTAAATTAAACGTTTTGGCACAAGTTTAAGTTTTATTTCTCGACACTTCGTTTTGTTTTGTGAAAAGAGACAAGCATAAGTGATCATGCCTGCATTCAGGAACATTATTATTTTAATTTCTTTTATAATTAAAAACAACTAAACAATGACAATTATAAGTGCCTATATGTAGCCAAAATGGTATCCCTATAAATGTATAGAAGTGTTTCGAAGAGATTTTTTTTTTAATGACATGGGAACCCGTTATCCTTCGGTGCGCACAGGGTAAACTCAGCTCTTGTACAATACCTCGCAAACCACACAAGAGAGCTAACCCGCACTAGGCAAACCCCGTGCAACGAGCTCTACCCAGAAGGCAAATCCCCTGCTGTCGTAGGCAGGGGGTTTCGAACCTGAGACCTCCATTATGCAAGCCCCATGCTCAATCAACTAAGCCACCCTTGCGGGTTAGAAGTGTTTCGAAGAGATTGTAGTTAGTATATCTCTAAGTTGTATGAATTATAGTGGTAACAATTTTTTTTATCAAGATGTTTGGGTGAAAAACTTATGAGTTATATAATGAAACTTTAAGAAAGTACAAGAAGATTTATATTTAGGACGCTACAATGACGTTAAAATAACTAGTTTGGACTTATGCCTCGTAAACTTACAATAAAAGCTATATTTGCTCAAAGGATTGATGAGATGTTATATAACGATGAAAAATGATCTAAACATGATATTAATTAACGTAAAGAAATCAGATGAAAAAACGTCAAGAACGGTCTTTTAATTGGTGACGAAGAAGAAAGTAATTCATATCAAATATATAAAAGTCATAAAGAATATGTACGAATGAGCAGTCACCAGGTGTGAGTAGTAATAAGAGATGTATTCATTTGATACGATCTGCAGATGTTAATATTCATTTTTTTTACAATTTAAAATTATCCTATAGAGACTAGGATTTTCATTTATTTAAGAGGGCTTAAATATTGATTTTGAAATATATGATGTAACTACAACTAATAAATTAAAAATAAGTTGAAATTAAAAAGGCAATTGAAATTAAAACATTTAAACCAATGTGATAAAGAAGAATAACAGGTCTAAAAAATATAATTTTTTGAAATATCAAAAAAGATACTAAGGTTGAGAGTATTTTTAGACCAAAAGATAAAGGAAGGGGTATTCTTGAGTCAAACATAGTTAAAATATAACGGCTAAAATAAAGGAGTACTATGAGAGTTATGTTAAAAGAGTATATGGATTAAAGTGAAAAACAAGTTCATTGAAATACGAGAATCAATATATTGTGTGAATTTATATATAATTTCAATTTTATACCTTTTCTGGAATAAAGTATTATTTAAAAGTTACAAGGAAGTAATGTAAACTACAAATTTTCAAATTTAAACTTCTAGAAAATAAAAAATCATAGTAAAAACTTTAACTGATTCACCAAATAATAACGATATATATAAAATGTACTTGAAGGTATTAAGAATAGATTGATGAGATCAACTGCTCAATATTCCACTTGGACATTATTTAAGCTCGGGGGGATAAAGACCTAATTGTTGGAGGTTTTAAATGCTGAAGAAGCCTATTGTCGTATAATAATGACATTATTGTTCAAAGTTTAAGAACAAATTTGAACCATTTCGCATAGTTCAAGGGTTAATTTGGCCGTTTCGGTTGTAAAAATGTTCATGTGGTAGAAAGCCTATGTCATCAGTCAATAAGGACAAATCTAACCAACTTTTTTAAATAACGAGGGTAGATTTGAGAATAAGTATTAACGAAGGAAAAATTTGAACTATTTCATAAAATTTGGACCTTTGCCATATCTTTAACAAGAGGTATAAATATTCATTTTCATTTTGGAAAAGGCTCAAAAATATTTTGGGTTCGAGTTAATGAAGGGAACTGAGTTGGATTTGGGCGGGTTTAACTAAATCAGGTAAATTAAATTGGAGATGAGTTATTTTATTCTGATGCTGCCACGTAGCAGTCCGTCTAAATTAGGGGCAAATCAGAGTCATAGTATAACGGTAGTGGCACAATTGGACGAAAAGTGTAACGGATGGTAGGAGTAAACAATATTTTAAAGTATAGGGGTATTTTAGACCCTTTCCCGTTTTCATTATTGTATAAGCATTAAAGACGACGCCGTTTAGGTTTAGCTGGCTTAAGTAATTTCTGGTGGGTCTAAATAATCCACTTATTTTTTTGTCATTTCGTGTTCTATATAAGCTCTTCATAAAACAATCAGCAACTTTGTGCGCCTTGATACCCTAGGGTTTCTCAACATAATAATCGATTTTACTTTCATCTCAATCCCAGGGCCAACTTCCGGAGCTATGTACGGACCAAGAGGGTATGTTTACCATATCTCATTACTTCATTCATTAAATTGATTCATTATTCCTTTTGGGGTTTTTTTCTTGTTCTATCTATTGATGTGGATTACAAATTTTCCTATTTTCTTCTGATTTCCTGTGTATGTTTCGTTATTAATTATCGATTTTTCACTTATTTCTTAAGAATAATGCGGGACATGAATAAAGTAGAATGGATAGAGAGTATTCATATGGCTGGCTGCCCCAACTAATTTGGATTGATTGATATACGGGGGTGCTGCTTTGTGTTTATATACTAACAAATTATTGAATTAAGTCGCTTAACTGTTGACCCAAATAATCTTTTTCTAGTGCTTGAAAGGGTTGAATTTTCCTTTAGATTGTAAAACAAACGCATTCTTCTGCTACAATCTGACCTCTAGAAGATTTGAAAGTTCCGGGTTCCATACCTACTTTGAACAGTAGGTGTGTAGCATTTTTGCATCAACCATGTTAATAGTTACAGAGGGTAAAAAATAAATAACATATACTCTATCATCTATCGTTTAAATAAGAAAGTCTTGGCTCGGTGTCTTGGATTAGAGTTAGAGGAGGTCCAGGGTTCAAACCGACTTAACCACAAATATTTAAAAACTGCTTGCTTAAAAAGTTTACCCAAAGGAAAGTGGTAATTTGGGTTGGAACCTCTGACCACAATAGTCAAAGTTAAGCTGCTAACCAGCTCGCCAAAAAGAACTGATTATCAAGTTGTTGTGTGTATCCTAGCTGGAGTACCCTAAGGTTCTATATGAAGCAAGCTAAAATGGTTTTAAAAAGTGTATAAAAAATAATTCAAACTTGCGACCCTAGAAAGTAAAATCCAACTTTTCACCGGCGGCACCATGCACTCACTCGGTACTCCCAGGTGGCAGGATTAGTATTTAGAGTATTTCACTATTTCTTATACATATATACAGGATTTCACCCGAGACGTCCTGGTGGTGTGGCACCCCCACTCTTCTACATAGATCCGCCCCTGTATAATACCATTTCACTATAACAACCAAGTTTTCTTTAGAGCCCATCTTGTATGTTATATTCTATAACAGTTTTTTGCCTATGACAATAATATCCGTCAATAGAAACCCTCAGGGGTTGGCCTGGTGGCAATTGACTTGAGCCTTGGGGTGCTCCCTTTCAAGGTCTCAAGTTCGAAACCCACTGGGTGCAAACAATTTCTGAGGGCCATCGGACTGGGTAAAACCCTGAATTACCCGTGGTGCACTTGCGGGAAACTCCTTGCCGAGGGCCTGTGCACCTCCGGGATTAGTCGGGGCTCAAAGAGCCTCGGACACCCGGTGCTTAATCAAAAAATAATATCCGTCAATAGAACAGTACACTCCTTGTAAAGTTAACTTTTTATAAAAATATAGTACTATTTGTTGTCATAAAGCCACATAAAGTATAGGATATTTTATGTGGATTTACATTTAGTGTAGGATATTTTACTTCCTTTCCTCTCTTATTTCTCTTGTATATAAATACCAATGTATTTTGATGTAAGGGAATCAAGTAATTGAAGAATGACTATCTCAATTACTTGATTCCCTTACATCAGAATACATTGGTATTTATATACACGAGAAATAAGAGAGGAAAGGAAGTAAAATATTCTTCCACTAATGTTACATAATATTCTACATTAAATGTAGAATATCCTTAATAATATTTCATATATTCATAGTATCTCTTCATATTCACCATATCGAGAATATCTTAATGTAGATATTCTACAATCTGTCCATTATGCTAACATCCCCCCTCAAATTGATGCCGGTGGATCAACAAGCATCAATTTGCCTACTAGAACCGATGACGTTGTCGTGCCATTGATTTTGTTAACACATCAGCTATCTGAAGATCACTGGATACATGTGGAAGAGTAATAACTCTTCTATCTACAACTTCTCTGATAAAATGACAGTCCACTTCAATATGCTTGGTTCTTTCGTGATACACTGGATTGGTTGCAATCTAAATGGCACTTGTGTTGTCAGCATGGAGAGGAGTAGGACTAGATTGAGGAAATCCTATTTCTGCAAGTGAACCACGAAGCCAAATAATCTCGGAACAAGCAGTAGACATTGCTCAATATTCAGCCTCCGTTGAAGATTTTGAAACACGATCTTGCTTCTTGCTCTTCCAAGATATCAAAGAATCTCCGAGAAACATGCACCATCCCGTGACGGAGCGGCTAGTATCAGAACATCCAGCCCAATCAGAATCACTAAACACTTTAAGCTGAATAGGAGAGCCACTAGGAAAAAATAATCCACGAGTAGATGTTCCTGAGAGATATCGAATGATGCGACGAACAGCCACTAAATGTAGATGACGGGGAGTCTGCATAAATTGACTGACTTGTTGAACTGCAAAAGAGATATCATGCCTAGTAATAGTAAGATAATTTAGGCTCCCAACTAATTGTCGAAACAAAGTTGGATCAGGAATAAGATCTCCTTCATCACGGCGATACTTTACATTCAATTCCAATGGAGTATCAACAGAGGGTGATTCTTGAAGACCAGCCAAAGCAATCAAATCCTGAGTATATTTGTGCTGGTTTAAGAAAACACCTAAAGAATTATAATGAACTTCCAACCCCAAGAAATATGTTACCAAGATCTTTCATATGAAAAGAATCCTTAAATTTCTGCTGGAGGCTAGTGATTGATGAAGAATCAGTATCTGTGATAATGATGTCATCTACATATACCAAAAGAAGAACACAACCTGTAGATGTTTTCCGAAGAAACAAAGATAGAGTCATATTTACTTTGTTCAAAAGAGAATTGAAGCAATGTAGATCGAAACTTGTCAAACCAAGCTCTGGGAGCTTGTTTTAATCCATACAAAGATCGCTTCAACTTGCAAACGTCTGATGTGGGTGATGAAAACAAACCAGGTGGAGGTTTCATATAAATATCTTCTTTCAGATCACCATGGAGAAGCATTTTTTACGTCCATTTGATGAAGAGGCCAGGTCTGTGATGCAGCAATGGCAATAATAGTTCGCACCGTAGTCATTTTTGCTACTGGTGCAAAAGTCTCCTCATAATCCACACCATACTCTTTGTTTGTTACCAAGGACAACCAAGCGAGCTTTGTACCTATCAAGAGTTCCATCAGAATGAAGTTTAATTGAATAAACCCATTTACATCCAATTGGCCGGACATTTGAAGGACATGAAACAATGTCCCATGTGTCATTTTCTTTAAGAGCCAAAAGTTCTTCCTCTATTGCTTTCTGCCAACATTCATGCTTGGAAGCTTGTGAGTAACAAGTTGGAACAGAAATGGTGGATAAAGTAGAGGAAAAACCATATCAATTAGGAGTACTTCGCAGTCTAGTAGATCGCCGAGTAGGCTCAAGAGAAGTAGGCCTTGAAGAAATCTCAGATTCTAGTTGTGGAGCAGTCTCAGGTGGCGGATCAGTATCGGGAGGGGGTAAAGCTGGCCGACGTCGTTCATACACAAATCCAGGTTTGAACCACTTAGAAGAAGATGACAAATCCTCAAAAGTAGGAAGAATAGGAGAAACAGAAGATGACTCAACATGAGTAGGAAAGAAATACTGATTCTCAAAGAAAACAACATTTCTAGAAATATGAAATTTGTTAGAACTTGGATCATAGCAAATAAACCCTTTCTGAGAAGTACTATAACCCATAAAAGCACATTTAGTAGACTGAGCAGAAAGTTTATTGCGTTGAGAAGGAGGCAGATGTACAAAACAAACACAACCAAATGTATGAAAATTATGATAGCTAGAATTATGATGATAAAGGTGATAATATGGAGACTCAAGATTTAACACTTTAGATGGCAACCTATTAATTAAATAGACAGCAGTAGACAAAGCTACCACCCAGTATTTGGATGGGACAGAGGACTCAATCAATAAAGTACGAGTGACATCTAAGAGATGACGATTTTTATGCTCAGCAACCCCATTTTGTTGTGGCGTATATGGGCAAGAGCGTTGTGAGACAATTCCTTTCTCAAGTAAGAAATTATTGAATTCATGAGACATATATTCTCCACCAGAATCAGATCTTAATATTTTGATGCATGTAGAAAATTGATTCTCAATATAAGCCAAAAATGTCTTGAATATGGAAAATACCTCAAATTTGAAACGGAGAAATATACCCATGTAAATCGACTATAATCATCTATAAATGTCACAAAGTATTTGAAATGAGCATGAGAAGTAATTGGTGAAATGCCCCAAACATCACTATGAATGACATCAAAACATTTTGTAGCACGACTACCAAAATTAGGAAAAGGAAGAGTTTTACTTTTGCCTAATTTACAAGTTGAACAATCAAAGGAAGCAGCTGAAAATTGATTTTTATTTCCCAATAAACCAGAATTCGATAAATGAGACAACACAATAGAATTTGAATGTCCTAGACGCTTATGCCAAACCTCAATCTTACTAGCAGTAGAAATACAAGCAAAAGATAGAGCAGGAGGAATGGAAAAATGTATAGGAAACAATCTTCCAACTTTAGGCCCCTTCGCGATTATCGTCCCCGACACCTGATCCTGCACAAGACAACCATTACGAGAAAAATTCACATCACAATTATTTTCTACCAATTGTTCAACTGAAATAAGACTAGTTGAGAGTTTTGGTGAAACAAAAACATTCTTGAAAGTTGGAGTAATGTCCCCAACCTTGGTAATGGGTAAATTACTAGCATTGGCAACCTGAATCTGTGATGGACCGTGATACTTACGAACATTTTTTAGTATACTTGTTGAGTTGGTCATATGATTGGAAGCACCAGAATCAACAAGCCAAAAATTAGATGCAGCATCATTACCTTGTAATCCCAAAGCCGAAAAGGCTGACACGATCATTTGTTGGACCATTTCAGGAGTAAGAATTTGTCCTGTAGAAGATGAGTTGTCAGTTGTGGAACCATTTACCTCAGCTTGAAAAGCATTGACCCTACGATTTTGAGGGTGTGTGGGACACTCTTTGATAATATGTCCATGTTGTTTACAGTAGTTACAAAACTTCTTGCCACAATTGCTAGCAATATGACCATATTGCTTGCAGTTATAGCATTGAGTTCTAGTCATAGCCCTGCCCTTTCCTTTTCCTTGAGCAGCAAATGCAACAGTGACATCATTTGCTTGCTTGAAAGCATTTTGTGTGACAAGACGCTGCTCTTGACAAAGTAATTCCCTAAAACAAACATCCAAAAAGGGAGATGGGTCACGATTCATCAAGTTAGAGCGAACACTCTCAAAATCGTATCGCAATTTCATCAAAAATTGGTCTCGCTTGCTTTGCTCATGAACTGCTTGAATTATAGAGAGAGATTCAGCAGGTATGTTACCATAAACAATATCAGTAAATTCAGCCCATAAATTCTGAAATCCAGAATAATAATCCTGAATAGAGAGACCTCCTTGAGAGTAATTAGCAATTTCATGCTCTAGCTGAAATCTTTTAGCGCTATTGTCTTGATTGTAAACCTTTTGTAAATAATCCCACATGGCCTTTGCAGTCTTGTACGACCTGAGATTAAGAACCAATAAGAGGGTCAATTGACTCTAAAATCCATGTCATCACCCGAGCATCCTTGACCTTCCACTGACCTAGCTTTGTAAGATCATTAGGAGCAGGATCACTTCCATCTATATGGCCCCATAATTCTTTTCCCGTGACAAAAAGTTGAAATTGAAATTCCCAAGCTGAATAATTTTTTCCAGTGAAACGAACACTGAAAGACTCAAATTGATGTGAAGTTATGTTTCTGAATAGAGAAAATCAAAAACACAATGACACAAAAAAATAGCTAGAATAACCAAGACCAAAACCAAAACCAAAAGCCCTAGATTCTTAGGACTGCTTGTTGACGAACAGTCAAGAGAACTAAACTTTCAATTTTTTTTTTTTTTTGAAAGAACCACAAATGAAAGACACTATGAATCAAAATAATGAGAAGAAGGCTCTAATACCATGTCAAGAATAGAGAAAACACAAGAGAAATTGAAGAATGACTATCTCAATTACTTGATTCCCTTACATCAGAATACATTGGTATTTATATACAAGAGAAATAAGAGAGGAAAGGAAGTAAAATATCCTACACTAAATGTAAATCCTACAAAATATTCTTCCACTAATGTTACATAATATTCTACACTAAATGTAGAATATCCTTAATAATATTTCATATATTCATAGTATCTCTTCATATTCACCATATCGAGAATATCTTAATGTAGATATTCTACAATCTGTCCATTATGCTAACAATATAATCTCTAAGATAACTAATAACAAGTCTAGTATTTTGACAAGATATTTTCAATCGTTAATAAAGAACTTTCGATAAGGAATATAAAATCAACGGAAAAGGGCCTAAAATACCCTCGAACTATTGAAATTGGTGCAAAAATACCCTCCATCCACCTTTGAGCCCTCAAATACCCCTGCAGTCTACCTATGGGGTCTAATATACCCTTATTGCTAACAACCCCTTTTCATTAAACACGTGGCAGCTTTTAATTGCTTACCCATATTATTAACTAATCTAATTAATTTTTAAGTATGTTAACCAGATCAACCCACCAACCCCACAACCCGACCCGCCTCCATCAACTAAAACCCATTTGATCGAACAGGAGCTGATGAAATGCATTTACGAGAGGGTAATGTCAATTCTATATTTGGAAATATGACTGTACTATGTATCTATTTTGTAACACTACCATTTGAGTTGAGACATTACTGGCTAGATGGATAATCTGCTATTAAACATAAAATGTTCATATCCATTATTCATCATTTGAGCATTCTTGTGTAGGCATTCATATCAACAAGGGATTGTTTGGTCTATCTGAGGCTTTTGCTGCCGCAATGTTTGCAAGTATATTTGGTTTGACTATTGTTATAATCAATTTTCAGTGTTAAGAAACCGCTTGTGCAAGATGCTGACGCTATAGCTATCAATATGGTTCAACTAAGTAATAGTAGGAATAAAAAGATTAGAACTCTTCTTTTCAACTAAGTAATGGCATCACTTGTGCATCTTGTTCCAATTCCATAGAATCAGCACTAGGAACCAATTAATTTCTAAGCTGGATGAACCAATTACTTTCATTTGGCCCATCTGTCAAAGCATATAGCTGCAATTCGATGGATGAGGAAAATTTGAGTGATTAATGGGTTTTAGTTGATGGGGGCGGGTCGGATTGTGGGGTTGGTGGGTTGGTCCGGTCAACATACTTAAAAATGAATTAGATTAGTTAATAATATGAGTAACCAATTAAAAGTTGCCACGTGTTTAATGAAAAGGGATTGTTAGCAATAAGGGTATATTAGACCCCATAGGTAGACGGCAGGGGTATTTGGGGGCTCAAATTGCATTGAAAAATCTGCACATATTTGTATTCCATTTAGACAAGTTGTCCATCTTGTTAGTGTCGTATTAGCTTTCTTTAATTTTTAATTAGCGAAATTTAAATATTTTTCTTATCATGTTTTTACAACAGTTCGCTATAAAAGCCAAAACAATGTCTGACCAAACAAGGTTGTTATAGGGAGGTTTGAATGTATATGTGGGAAGAGGAATTTGATTGCATGGAGACATTCTGGATCTTTCTTTTCCTTTTTTTTTCTTCTGCTTTTGGTAGTCTAATTTGGGATTGAAAAAACAAGTTTAGGGCATGCTTGTGTCTCAACTTGTTGCTTTTTCCACGTCCGCCATTATAGAGAGGTTTGTCTGTAGACCTTTTTAGGGTGCTGTGGATTTTTGGTTCAAAAATAAAGTTACTACTGACACTGACCTCTAGGGAGTTTCACTAGCCATAAACTTGACCTATACATTTGCTTGAGCATTAACTTATCGAGACTAGCCTGGCCTGGAACACTCAGGTGATTTTCCCCTCTTTTGTATAATGGTAGAACTTTTGGGTCATGATGGTCTTTCAACTTGATTATTTGCCTTATCTAGCTGACTTTATTTGTGTTGCTAGTCTGCTAGATATGTTAAGCACATATTAAAGGTCAAGAGGTCACCCCTTTAACTTGCACTTTATGTTTCAGTTTTATGCTTAGGTATTGATTTCTCGTAATGTCTCCAATTTTGTGGTGTTTCATTTTCTTGTAATTTTGCTTGTTGGTTGGAAGCATGCATGAAATTTTGTCGTTTTCTTTGGAGAAAAGTAGTATGTGAAACTAGGTTGTAGGAGAAAATATGGGTTGGGTTTGGTTTTTTATTAACAAGGTTGAGTGGGGGATTTTTTTTTTTTTTTTTTTTTTGGGTATCAATAATGAAGGGCAATGTTGGGGAGCGGGGGGTTTTCAGACGGGTACGACATCGGCTCAAAGAGACCAAGAATGATGGAACCAAATCCTTACCTCGCAGTGAGCAGCAGTGCAAGTGGCTATCAGCAGGCTTACGACTATGACAGCAGATTTGAGCCCTCTGTATTTCCTGTTGTTCGTTTAAGGGGTCTTCCGTTTGATTGCACTGAGATTGACATTTACAAGTTCTTTGCTGGCCTGGACATTGTGGATATTTTCCTGGTTAACAAGGATGGTAGGTTCTCTGGAGAAGCATTTGTTGTCTTCGCTGGTCATATGCAAGTGGATTTTGCTCTTCAGAGGGATCGACAGAACATAGGGAGGAGATATGTGGAGGTTTTCAGTTGCAAGAAGCAAGACTATTACCAAGCTATAGCTGCTGAGATGAAGGAAGGAGGAGGTTATGACTCTGACTACCATCCTTCCCCGCCACCTCCTCGACCAAAGAGGGGGTCCCAGAACAAAGATCAAATGGAATACACCGAGATATTGAAAATGCGCGGTCTCCCGTACAGGTGCACGAAAGCTGACATTGTCAAGTTTTTTGGTAGGGAATTTAACCTTGCAGATGACAAGATAAACATTACCTACCGGCGTGATGGAAAAGCTACTGGAGATGCTTTTGTGGAATTTGCATCGGCTGAGGAGGCTAAGAGAGCTATGTGCAAGGATAATGTGGTGATTGGATCTAGGTACATCGAGCTATTTCCTTCAAATACAGATGAAGCAAGGCGTGGGTCAAGGTCACGGCAATGATAGAGGAGATTTTCTATTATGGAGCTGTTAAACTGTCAGCTGTTTCCTCTGTTTATTAGTCCCGTTGTTAAAGACTTTCTCCACCCGTTCCCTCATTACGTTTTCTAGACAATATATGAATCTGTGAAAGTTATGGGACTGTCAATCTCGGATGTCTTAGTTGTGGTATTGGCTAACTTACTTTAAACGCTTAGCCATCAATTGATCGTTTACTTATACTGTAGTTCTGTTATGCTGAGGATTCTTGTTTTGCAGAGTCACTAAGAAGTTTATATGATTTTCCTAGAATACTGTAGTTCCTAGTATTCTTCTTAGCCTTTCTGAATTTGTTGCAGAAAGGGATGGGAAGGTCCAGATTACTAATTTCCTTATCGGGTTCTTCCGTTTGCTCATTTTTATGACACAAAGCTTCGGGCTGAAGTAGATATCCCCTCTTGCTTTTTATTATCATTTAGCTCGATTGAGGTGAGGTCTTCGATTTCAACTTTCAAGTGTCAGTTATAGTAATTATATATAAGAACAACATGATGAATGATGGGTAAGATTTGGTGGTTTAAGATCGCTGGACGTGATAAATATAATTAGTCTTCTGTTAACATACAGGATAATTTTAAAATGAATGGGATCTTTTAAAAATGGTATGAATATAGTGATCATCTCATCTTTGGGTCAAAGAAGTTAGTGTTAACCTCCTAGAATTTGATAGCTGTTCTCCAGTTTTTTTTTCTTTTATTATTAATTTTCCCAGCCGATACCTGGGGGTGTTGTATTTCATACCAGAGTTATAAATTACAACACAAGGAAGAGACTATCCAGCAAAAGAATGAGCTCCAGCAAAAAACACCTTATTGCTCAATCAACTCCTATACATGAGGTTAGCCTAACTAACAAAAAAATTTGCCTTAGTCAAATTTTGATCTCATGGAAGGCACTTGTCTCTTATCTAAGAGGAAGGATCCTTTTGCACCATTGGAGTGTTCTTGATCTGATAAGTAGATGTTGCTGTCGTGAGAGTTCATTGCCATTTTAGCCAGCCAATCTGCAAGTTGATTAGCTTCCCTATAGCAATGTGTGAACTTGACAGTAGCATGATTGAGCTTATCTGATGTCTCCTCAATTATCCTGTTGAGTCTGAAGTTGCCTGCCTTCTTGTCCTTGAGCATCTCCGTGATCACCATTGAATCCAATTCAATAACGAGATTAGTATGCCCATTTTGAATGGACCAGTTAACTCCATACAAGGCTGCTCTAGCTTCTGCAATGTTGTGATTTGTACACTGAATTGGTATGGAGGAAGCCATGACCAGCTGTCCATTCTCATCTCTGAGTGCTCCTCCTAGTCCTGCTTTGCCATTACTTTTGTTGAAGTATTAAGCTTGAGATGGCCTGATTCTGGTTTGTTCCAACAGACCACCAAAATCCTTGAGACTGGTTGAAGCTTCACCAAGTTGTGGCAAAAATCTTTCCATGGGAAAGTGAGCTGGCATCCAGGAAAGTTCTTCAATGTAGCTGCTTGTATTATCCATCCCCGCCTGCTGCTCTATCTTGTACCTACTAATTTTGTTTTGATTTCCATACCTGTAAGCATAAGTTTCCTTCCACACAACCCAATAAATAATAATAGGGGTGATTTGTAAAATTAGTTTATGACATCATTTTTGGCTCTCACTAGCCACCAGGAATTAATAACATGTCTAATGGGCCGATGAGAGTGTTTAATCCCTAGAGGGGCTCCAAATTGATTCCAAATGTTACTAGCAGCTGCTCCTTGACTGAACACACGGTTCAAAGTCTGGTCACAAGCAGTAGAGCAACAGTAACATTTAGAATCCAAATCTTTACCAAATTTACTAATTACATCCTCAAAAGGAAGCTTTTCTTTCCATATCCTCCAAGGAAGAAATGAAATTTTAAAAGGAATAGAAGAGTGCCATACCTTGTTGATGAGTGGTTGTTTAGCTCTAATGGATCTTACCAGGTTCCAGGCTGTTTTATTGGAGTAATTGCCATTCTCAGTTAGATCCGAGGACACTTGATCCTCTTTCTCAGGGTTGCCAATTTCTATTTTGAGAATAATCTCACAAAGATGATTAGGCAATGTCCTTCTCAGTTTGTCCAAATCCCCTCTGCCCTGCTTGATGAATTGCTTAACTAAGAGTTTAGAACTCTTAGCTAATTCTGGAGCTTGATGTGCTAGAGGGCCCTTACAAGTCCAATTGTCCCACCAGAAGAAACTAGTACCAAAATTGACCTGCCAGAGCATATGTTTTTCTGCTTCCTCTCTCACCTGGAGCATATGCTTCCAGGCATGAGAATCACCTAAAGCCCACTTTTTGCCAACAACATGGGATCTAATGCAGTATTTGTTTCTAACAATGTTGGCCCAAAGAGAATTGGAGGTTCTAAACCTCCGCCATCTTTTCATTGCTAGAGTATTACTGAAATCAATCATATTTCTGGTTCCTATTCCCTCTTCATCACATGATCCTGGCTACTTCCCCAAAAGAAATTAGCAAGGTGCTTCTCAATTAACTTAAGAGTACCTTTGGGAAGCAGAGAGAGTATAAATAGGAAGCGATTGAAGAACACTGTTGATCAAAACAGTTTTACCACCAGAAGAGAGTATCTTACCATACCAGACAATAAGTCTTTTCACTACCTGACTAACCACGTAATCAAAGTATTCCAGCTTTTTTCTACCAACATACAACAGACAGCCAAGGTAAGTAAAAGGATTTTTTTTTTTTTACATAAAGCCAGTGCATCTCCTTATTCTATTAATCTTGTGTGCAGAAGTCTTAGGAGCAAGAAAAAAGAAACTTTTATCTCTATTAACCAGCTACCCGGAACTGTCCTCATAATCACTAATTTGTTTCATGATGAGTCTCAAAGAAGAGGATTTACCACTACTAAAAATAACTATGTCGTCAGCGTAGGCCAAATGATTAATAGCATGACATCTAGGAGGCATACTAAAAGGAATAAAGTTACTGTGATTAATAAGATTATTTAAAGATCTAGTTACCTCAGCGGCAAGAATAAATAATGTTGGGGAAAGAGGATCTCCCTATTTTAATCCTTGAGAAGAAGAGAAGAAATCATTTCTAGATCCATTAATAATCAGATAATACCAATTCTCAGAAATTAGACTAAATAAATCAAATCTGTAACAGGTTTTGAAAACCCAAATTTAGCCAAAACGTCCACCACAAAATGCCATGACATTCTATCATAAGCCTTGGCCATATCTAGTTTGATCACTAAATTGCCACCCTTACTAGTCTTAGAAAAATTCTGAATGATTAAAAGGACATTTTCAATAATAAGCCTTTCTTTCACAAAACCACTTTGATTTGGAGATACAAGATTTTTCAGTACGGGATTTAGTCTTATTGAAATAATTTTGGAAACAATCACGTTAGTGAAATTAGAGAGGCTTATTGGTCTGAATTCTCCAAACCTACTAGGGGTGTCAATTTTCGGGATCAAAACAAGACAAGTGTGAGAGAAGTACCCCTTAAGTTTTTTTTTTTTTTTCCTTTAAAGAAATCCTGAACAAATGCAGTGACAATATTTTTTATGATATCCCAGCAGCTTTGAAAGAAAGTACCATTATATCCATCCGAACCAGCAGCACTTGAGTCACTTAAACTGAAGACAGCCTATTTAACCTCTAGTTCATCTGGTATCTGGCACAACCTGTCATTTTCATCCAAGGAAATAATGTTAGGAATGCATTCAAGTATATTAGAATTAATAGCGGGATTGGGGAGATTGAACAATTTTTTAAAATGCTTGATAGCTTCCCTTGAGATCTTCTCATCTCCACAGATCCAGTTATCCCCACTATTCTTGATTCTGGAGACAACCAATTTTCTTCTTTTTTCCCTCAGAAGACTGTGAAAGTATCTGGTGTTATTATCGGCCTCTTCAAACCATTTACATTGAGATTTTTGAATGAGGATGGATTCTTGCATTTTCAGCCAGTGTATATATTCAGCATGGGCTTTATTAACCTCTAGCCTGCGAGATGTGAGAGGAGTTGGAATTCTGACACTTCATAAGCAAAGGCCTATGATCAGAACCAGTTCTGGCTAGATGCCTGAAGGAGCAGTTCTTGAATTGTTGATCCCATAGATCTTGATACAAACTCTATCCAATCTCTTCCAAATTCTCTTTCTAGGGCTTCTATTATGGCACCAGGTGAGGTGAGAACTAGTGAACCCAATGTCTGTCAAACCACAATTGTCTAAGCAGTTATGGAAATCCAAACTTTTGGACATTCTATGAGGTTTCCCTCCCAGCTTCTCAGAAGGATCCAATATCACATTGAAGTCCCCTTCAATGCACCAAGGACCGGTAACTTCAGGTTGTCTTCTTCAAGACTTTCCCAGAGATCTCTTCTTTCAGCTGTAGTACATTTAGCATAGATAGCAGAGATACAGATGTCCTGATTTCCAATAGCATTTTTCATGTTGAAAGTAATGTGTTTCTCATCCTCAGAAATAAGGTCAACTTGAGTGATGTTGCTCCAAAAACACCAATTTGCCCATTAGAGTTGGCAAGGCAATTATGGTATCCGAGGAACCTTCTGTAGCCATCTATTTTACCTCTTTTCATGAAAGGTTCAAAGATATCTATAAACTGAATCTTGTTGATGTGGACTAAGTTTTTGAGTCGGTGAATGACCTTTTTAGACCTAACACCCCTTATATTCCAAAAAAGAGCACTAATATTAATACTAGGGGTGTTACCATCCTTTTGTTTCCTCTTTTGAGAGGTCTGACTTTTGTGTTTATGTTTTTTATCACCTTTCCTTTATTTGCTTCTTCTGTTAGTAGTAGAAGGTTCATCAGAATCAGATTTCCCAACTTTATCCTTGATACTACTTTCACAATGTTGTTCAGACTTCCTTATGTTAGTAGAATAGTCAGAGGCTTCCATAAGCTTAGATTGATCTTCTGTTTGCTCTTCTACTCTTTTGCTTTCTTGTGCACTTTCATCAACCTCTTCCATCTGTATTATGTTCCCCAAGTCCACTACCAAGTTCAAACCTGGCAATTGTCTTATTTCAGTAGGGACAGTGGAAGATCCCGATTCACTATCTTGTATACTGGCATTCTTTTCTAGATTATTGACCGCCTTGCTGATCTGTTCTTCCTCAGTGGAGATGATGTTCACACTGACTGCCTCCGGACTGTGATCCGTTTGTTGCTCCATGGTTTGAATAGCTGGCTGCTCCTCATCTTTATTTTTAATTCTACTGGCCTGCTCTTCCTCCAAGTTATCTGCCCCAACTACTTTCTCTTTCTCTGAAATTGCAGCATCCTCTACTTCTTTTGTCATGTTATCCATCTTCCTTTTTTTTTTCTCCTGTTTTTGCTTGTTCTGAATGACCTTCTGGTGATCTTCTTTCTGAATAATATTGTCATCTCCCTTTGCTATAGATTGTTCCTGTTGCCTAGTACTAGATTTTGAGGCATTGTTTTTCCCTGGAGTTATAGGCTTGTAGATGACTTTACTTTTCTTTTGTGGCATCTTTTTTTTTTTTTTTTTTTTCTTCTTCTCAAGATTGCCTTTGACAGCTTTATCTACTTTGGCGGTGAATGTCATGATCTCCTTGCTGATGTTTCCATGCTCTTTGTTAGTTTCCAGAACTTCATTACTTTGCTCATTTTCTTCTACACCTTTCTCATTCAACACATTAGCTTCTTGTTCCACCTTCTTATCTTCATTTTTCTTTATTCTCTCCTCTTTAGTAGTTTGTTTCCTTTTAGCAACTGTCCTACATTGTGGCAGAGAATGACCCAAAATTTTGCAATCTCTGCAAAATTTTGGAACATTCTCATACTTGAATTTTTTATTGTAACCCTTTAATGGACAAGAGACATCCTCAGTTCCAACCCAAACAGAATTAAGCTTAAATCGACTTCAACTCTCACCTTGGCCATACTTTGTCTAGCCTTGTTATCCGTGGCTGAATCCATCGACAGAGGGGGTACTAATGGGGCTAACAATTTGTTTGACATAGTTCCACGTATGGCAATGGAAAGGGAGTTCCGGCAACAAAACCCATATAGGAACTATTGGAGAATCTTCCTCCAGTTTAAAATCCGGAGTCCATTTCTCCAACCACATAACCTGGTGAGCGTCTATACCAAACAGTTTTGAAGTCATCTTCATCATTAAAATTAAGAAAAACAGTTCGGAAATCATGAACTCCTATCGTAGCTTTTCCATTTAGAGAGATTTTTTCTGCAAACTTTGAACTGACTTTATCTATTTGAGGTCGAGTTCTGATGAACTTTCCCTCCAAGGTTAGCTTGCATTCTTCAGCCATCACTCCATAATAGTTGCTAGTTTTGAAGATTACCGCAGGTTTTCCGTTGTGAGTGGTGTACCGAGCTTTCACCTCCGGATCCCAAATCGATTGGATTTTGGGGAAATTGGTTCCATAGGAGCAGTCGCCGCACCTGGGAGAGGTGGAAATTCCCCCGGACGCGCGGGATTCCTGGTCGCCGGCGTGCCCATGGTGCGGTGCGTGAGCACCAGTCGCGGTGGAGCAGGGGAAAAAATATCTGTTAGCTCATAACGTTCATAAGTGCACGGAGATTTTTTTTTTTTTTTTTTAATATTACAGTTTACATTTGAATAGCCACTTTCTAAGAAATAAATCAACTTTTAGCATTTTTTACTGACGGTTTTTTCTATGTAACTAATAAATGCTTACTATTGAGAAATACTTTTTTTGTCTTCAAAAAGTGGGGCTAGGGGCTGGTGACAATTGGGAAATTGAATGAAAGTTCAGGTAGCCAACTAATTGAGAAATTAAAATTCTCCCTGTTGAAAATTATTTGAAATTGTCTTTAAGTGGTATAATTCCACATTTTTTTTAAGGATTTAAGTTGCATGCACTTTCAATATATAAAATTTATCTCATACTAGTTGATAGAAATGCATTTGATTGGACCAAGTGTATGCGGTAAAAATCGGTGTAAAGTGCCACGAGAGGTCGAAGTAAAATTTGAATGCCAAGAGATGTGGCGTTGGATTGAGTTCGGTGATTTGGATGAATTAATGTCCGAGGAGTCGATGCCCACAACCGAAGAGACACCAGAAGCCGAAGTGACACCAGAGACCGAAGAGAAGTCCTGATTTTACCCATTTCAGTGATCATAATTTTTCCCATGTTAATGGGTTTACGGGTCAGGATGGCGTAAATCAAGCACACCTTCTCCCCGGCAACGGCGCCAAAATTTGACGAGCATAAAACACAATATAAATTAAGCGCTTCGCTAGTCAAAAATACTATAGTTTAAGATTGTCTCCACAGGGATTGGTGTTACTATAAATCAAACAAAGTCTTGCTCAGTATTATTCAGGAAATCAAATCTTTAGAATTTTTGTGGTGTGAACTACGAGTAACAAAATTACTATTAAAAGAATACTGAAAACGTGAAATTGATCAAAGGTTACTATCAATAGGAGAATTAAGGGCAGATGACAAGACTGGTGCAAAAGAAATATTCAAGATTAATAAACATTCTAGGTTCTTTTTCGAAGATTTGTTGACTCTTTCGATTTCAACAAATGATTAGTCTACTTGCAATAGTCAAACTCTTGTTTCAAATGAACTAAATATCTTCAAAGTAGACTAATTTGAACTCAAGAACATATGCTAGAATTATCGAATGGATTTAATAGCAGGAAAACTTCTCCCGAATATCTAACCCTCAGGGGTTGGCCTGGTGGTAATTGGCTTGAGCCTTGGGGTGATCCCTTTCAAGGTCTCAAGTTCGAAACCCACTGGGTGCAAACAATTTCTGAGGGCCATCGGACTGGGGTAAAACCCTGAATTACCCGTGGTGCACTTGCGGGAAACTCCTTGCCGAGGGCCTGTGCACCCCTGGGATTAGTCGGGGCTCAAAGAGACCCGGACACCCGGTGCTTAATCAAAAAAAAAAAAAAAAAACTTCTCCCGAATATCTTCTTATCTAGATTCAGGAACAATTCAAGAAAACTCTTACGATTACTAACAAGAATTGTACTTCAATAGCAATATACTAGCATAAATACTCAATAAAGTAGTTCTCTTTCGATTAACTAAAATAAAGAAAATTTATGCATAAGGTTCAAAACCCCATTCGAATATTCTAACAAGAACGAAATCAATCTATAAATAAATCTCAAAACACCATGTCTGTCAAAATCCTATAAGAAAACTACTCCATAATAGTATAAAATAATATAGAAGAAATAGAAATTAAACTAGAAGTCATTACAACCAACTTTTGATCCAAACTTTCGTATTGAATCAATGGTAGAAAGTTGCAAAATCTTCAATCGAACTCCCAGCCGTCTCCCAGGGGCGGAGCCACCCTAAACCAAGGGTGGTCATCCGAACACCCTTCGCCGGAAAATTATATCAAATACATATGTGAAATTTTATAATATTTAATTATATAGTGGACAATGAACACCCTTGAGCAACTGCGTGTTGTAGCTCAGTGGATAAGGGTGTTCAATGATAGCATTGTGCAGCGGGTTCGATTCCAGCTAAAGCAATCGTTTGGCTTTTTTAAAATTTTAACAAACTTATCTCACAAGCACTGCATTTCTTTGTAATAGTACAACTCAAAACTTACGTTGCCAATAGGCCCTCCCTTTTTTACTTTCTATTGTTTTAAGTATTCTTTCTAAATGTTTGTCTTATAAAAATAATATATTAAAAAGATTTCACTCAAACCTTTTAAATATTTTCTCATATCCCTCCTTTACTTTCTATTGTTTTAAGTAACTTTTCTAAAATTTGTCTTATTTAAATAATAAATCAGAAAGATTTCAATCAAACCTTTTTAATTTATGTCTTATGAGAAAATTTGATAATGAAAATTACAGTTCAATAGAAACTTTAAATCTAAAAATAAATAAATTATATTTGCTCTATTATATTTAGAAAAATAATATTTTTAGATTTACTAATGTTTTTCACACCGCGAAACAAAATAAGTTTATTAGTTTTATTTAACGACTAGGTACATTTGGCTTGACTTTTAATTACTCAAGAAGTTTGTTTAAAACCTCATGTCTGAACTCGTCGAACGCCGTCAAAAGTTGGTTGCATGATTCACCGCTCTCTGATTCTTTTGTTACTTTTAAATTTTTATTTTTATTAGTGCCTGGTCATTATCTTTACTGGATTTCTTGAGTAATTTTCTTTGCTCAACTAAAACTTTAAGTGAAAATTCAAAAACACATTTCAAATTTTACTGCTCGGATAATACTCTGAGGACAAATTACGAAGGAAATGGCAAAACTAACAATATTATTTATTTTGATTTAAAAAAAATTTGTGCACCCACTCATTGAAAAAAATAAATTACTTTATAGTTTGAACACTCTTAGCCAAATTCTGGCTCCGCCACTGCCGTCTCCACTTGGTCACAGTAAAAAAGATGGCCTCAAAAACATGTGTTTTAGATATTTAAACCCTCCAAAAATAGGCTCGGACCGAAATACCCTTCAGAAAATTCGGAATAAAAAATTCTGCACAATTACATCACCGCGACGCGGGTTGCCCCGCCTTGTGCGTCACGGTAGGGTAAAACTTCAGAGCCTCTGATTTCTTTTCAATTTATTCGGATGCTATGTATTTCACCAACTGATCAAATTGGTGCTTCCATTTGAGCTTGCCTCGTACACGATTCACTTAGACAAACATTTAGTTTCCTTTGAAATTGTTCATCTTTGCTGGCAATGAATGCTACATAGACAAACTCTTGATTTCCATCCATTCTCACTTCTTTTTATTTTGTCTTCAATTAATTCTTCTCCCCTTTGTTCAGTCTTTGCATAGCTTTGTTTTCGGTCCTCAAACCCGAACTCTTCCCGATTTATTTGTTTGACTTCTACTTAGACTTCAAAGTCCTAAAACTACAATTTTTAGCACCAAACATACTTGTGCTAAAACTATGAACACGAGCCAAAAAATAGGCCCGGACCCAAGAAACACACGTAATGAGTACAAAATACTACATTATAGCTCAATTAGAATTAAAATATAGTCAATATAGATGTGAAATATAGCTAAAAAGATCATGTTCCTAGCCTGTCATCATCAACACATGCAAGAAATCTGTTACGGGCCAGATTTCTCGCCGCCCGTTACACCTTCCGTTACACGGACATCTGTGGTGGCGCCGTCTTTAGTATTAGGGTTTTATCAGGCTTTTAGGGTTTAAGAAGAAGCCCATTCTTGTAACTATAAAAGGGGGTGAAAACCTCTTCTTTTATTTATCTGATTTTTTATGCTTACACTTATATTTATTCTATAACATCTCTCCTAAAAAGCTCAAGATCTCTTTAATTTGGCTCGTGTTCATAGTTTTATACCCCGGGCCGAACCAATTTTCCAGTGAAGTTATACACGATACAGGCTATTACTCTCTTTATTTTCTATATTCAATTGATTGTTATTTCTTGTTTCATTAAGTTAACAACTAATCAAACCACGTATGCTTTAAATCGCATATAAATTCAATTGTTACCTTTTTAAGGGTAAACAGTTTGGTGCCCACTGTGGGGCTAAGGATAATAGTGGTGATTTATTTACAACCCTACTTTCACTTGTTCTATTGAAGTTTGTGATTTCAGGTTAACCTCAAAATGTCAAACAACAGCCAATCAATTCACTTGAACAATAATGGTGAACCAGGTCACCACGGCGAAAGCAACAACAACGGGGTGCTGATCGACGAGTTACCCCAAGACCCAAATGGCGTTCACCCCGCTGATCCAAATGTTGTCAACCTGAATGTCGTCGGGGGTCAGCCCATTGATCCATTCAACAGTAATAACCCTGTGATTTCACCACGGGCATCTATATAAAAGACACCGGGTGATACGAGAGAGGAAATTAACTTATGCTTAATTTTTGATATGTTGCAGGTTCAACGGGCGACTATAGCTCAACTCCAAAAGAAGAACAACGGCATAGGTACGGAGGAACCGAGCCAAGTCAGCGAACCGGTCAGTAGGGAAGTTCAGGTCGCTGACAGCGGTAACAGATCGAGCTCCAATGAGTTATCCGAAGTCCTGAAAATGCTTGAAACACTGGCCAAACGGATCGACACCAATGAGAAAAAGGTGGAAACTTATAATTCGTGAGTGGACCAGATCCCCTGGGCCCCACCGATCTTAAGAGGGCCAGATTCCAAACGGTACCGTCAAAGGTGTTACCCTCCGAGCGCGGCCCCAAAGTTGATCCTCAAAGGTGTTACCCTCCGGACATTCCTAAGTACGACGGATCCACAGGAACATGTGACTTCATATACTTGTGCCATAAAAGGCAATGATCTCTAAGAGGACGAAATTGAGTTGGTGCAGCTAAAGAAGTTCAGCGAGACATTGTCCAAAGGGGAAATGACATGGTATTCTATGCATCCTGAACATTCTGTTAAGTAGTTTGAAATGCTTGCAGATACTTTTATATAGGCTCATGCTGGAGCTCGGAAGGTTCAAGTAAGGAAGGCTGATATATTCAGGATCGCCCAAAAGGACAACGAATTACTACGAGAGTTCGTATCGAGATTCTTAAAAGGAACGGATGCTTTTGCCCCCGGTTCCGAAAGAAAGGCAGCGCAAGCTTTCACCAAGGGGTTAAACCCTCGGAGTTCCACCGCCACGTTTAAACTGAAGGAGAACTTGTTAGAGTACAAGGTGGTGACATGGGCTGAGTCCACAACAGGTACGAGTCTAAAATCCGAGCGGAGGATGATCAACTCGAGCTCCCACCAAGTTCGGCAACCCGAAGCAGAAATGCAGATAGACTAAAAAGGGTGGTCGAAACAGAGGTGAAGCCATCAAAGGATAGGTACCAGTCATACGGTCAGTCAGAAAGGCGCTGTTGACACCTAATATTTGACCTCCCGGAATTTATTTTAATCATTCGGAGTCCCTGGATTCCAAGCAGAGCAAAATACTTATTTTTGGAAATAAAATGATTTTATAAATATTATTCAGCTAATACTTTACCATTTAGAATGGTAAGATAATTTCTATAAATAATATAGATCATTTATAAATTAATTGTCACATTTTATAAGTTCATTACAATTATTTACTTAATTGCTTAAATGATAAAATTGCAGGTATTTTACTCCTTTAAATCCAAGGAATTTGATCAATTAAATAAATTAATCATCTGACCCCTCAATCCTCATCTAATCATTTTATTAGAGTTTGTCATAATTAATTGAGTGTTTAATTGTAATTTATTCTGAAAAATTTCCCATTAAAGTGGCTATAATTGAAATAATCAATTAATAACCCCATTATGGCCCAATTGAAAGACAATTTCCATATTTGAGGTCATTATTGTAAAATTAGCCCTTTAATTTGTTGTTTAATTTAAATATGACCTTGCATGAAAAGGCCAAATTCATGGGTTTGACTAATCAAGGTCATTTCTGCAAAGTCACTTTAAATGACTAATTTAGACCAAATGAGGCTATAAGTGAAATATCCTGGTCAGATAACTAATTCAATTAAAGGGAATTTTTGCAAGATTAGCCCCTTTTTACTTAATTAACCTTGTTTAATCATGATTAAGAGTCTAAATTAACTAGTCTTTTCTTAAATTTTGGTTACTAATTAAAACAAGTGTCAAGTCCTCATGTATATACACCTATATACACTGATATGCACGTGTATACATGTATATCAAGTATATATACTTGTATATAGGCCCCGTTCTATTTCCATTCAATCTGGACCGAGCCCAATCCATTTAAGGATTTGACCCGGCCCAGTTCAAAAAAATACAAAAGGCTCTAAGCCTTCAGCCAAACAGCCCTAAAGGGCCATTTCTCACTTTCTCTGCTAGGTTTCTTTGAAACCCTCATGCCGCCACAGAGGCGCCTCTCTCTCATCTCGTCATCTTCATTTTTTTGGGTAAAATTCCAGGCCACTAAGGCGTGTGTCACGACCTAATTCGGGACCGTGCGGGCACCTGCCTTTTCCCACCTCGGTAGGCGAACCCTTCTCATTTTATAATCACATCAATAAAACAACAATTCATTTAACTGACAAATAATTAGGAATAACAGCAGAACTTTGTAATATATTCATTAACTCCAATGTTTACATGATTACAACAATACAAGATTACAGACCCGATACAATTTCCCATGACCTGGTCTAGACTAATACAAGAGCGACTAAGTAATTCCGGAATCCCACTATGTTCTAAGACTCAACCTCCATTCCCGGAAGGAAATGTGAGGAGGCCTTCTAGACAAGCACCGTGTAATTTCGTATATACGTCGATTAACCACCTGAAACAATCTACACCCCAAAAGAGTGTAGCAAGTGTAATATCAGTACAAACCACACGTACTGAGTAAGTATCATAGGCCGACAATGGTTAGTAACACATATCAGTAAAGAATTCACAGACAAACATGATAACAACTCTACCAATTCATACATCTATCTACCCCACAATATACAACAATACCTCTTTTTATCATTAACCTCACTCCAATACTCACCAGTCAGACCCATAACAATCTCGCCACTGCCATATCATTTAATCATTCGTTTTAACCTAGTGGTCAACTCATCACTAGGACACCCATTATTCTACGACACATAAAGACTGAACACATAGATAAGATTCCGGACGACCTATAGCTACTTTATCAAGTACAACAACGAATCCAGACCCAAACACCCATCATTACCTAAGTAAAGCATCGAACCCGAATATGTCAAATTTGGGTATATCCGATCCAATCCAATCATCACATATCTCAAGCAAGTCATAATACAATGCAGTGCAATAATGGTATGAATGCAATGCAATGCCATGCCATGCAAATGAGGTGTACACATGTACTCCGGACGGAAATATCGACGTCTCGGTAGCACAACCCAGCGTGACTCGGGAATTCTAAGTGCCACCCATCTCGGATCTTTGCCCAATAGACAGACGGGACCCCGGATCTTTTCCCAACAGACAGATGGGACCCCAGATCTTTGCCCATAGGGGGAATCTCACCTGCACCACCCTGGGGGACCCGCGGAGTCCATGCACTAACAACGATTTCAGGATATCATCGGAATCGGCCATGCAACAACGATGCCAGAATAGATCATCCGACATCGGCCATCTCAGAGTCAGTCAAGTAAAAAAATATGTCAAATATCAGTTTCACACAATCAACGATTTCGAAATTGAACCTCGGACATCGGCCTTCTCACATTCACTAAAGTAAAAGAGTTTATCAACTATCAGTTTCATACAATCAACGATTCCAAAATGGATCTTTGGACATCGGCCATTTCACAATCACTCAAGTAAAGAGTATATCAAAATATCAGTTTCGCTTAATCAACGATACCGGATCATCATTGGGTCTCGGCCATGCATCATGAATATGAGAGAATGCATGCAATGCATATGTAACTCGATCAAGTTCAATATAACAAGTAAACCACAATGGGATACGCCAAAAACGTATCACATCACAATACCAACAACGGGTATGCCAACAATATATCGAAGTACAAATACCAACAACGGGTATGTCAATTCTATCCCAATCAAGACGATAAAAAAGAATTCAATATCTACCAATTACTCATGACATCAAGTCAGGACAATAGAACAATTTAAGGTACACATAACGGGGTGTCTAGTCCCAACACACATATCAGATTAATCAGTTGATACACGCCATACCACTTCCTTACCTCAGCTTATTAGTTCAGAACCAGGATCTCACTCCACACTCGAAGTTATCCATCACAACTAATTTAGAACCGAATAGAAACCGTGGGTATATTTTATCCCCTCGTTTAACGGTTAGACTCACCATAAATAACATAACTCAATTAAACACGTATTATAGGAAGTTTTCATCATTAGACACAAATAGGTTCCGTCCGTTACTCCCAAGTCACATAAATCCACCGATAATCAAGGAAAACCACATTAATACCTAAAGAATCTATAGGCCACAAGCCCGAACAAACAGTCACACAACAATACCAACCTAGACTTCTATCCTAAATCTCCAATTTCCTACACATGGATTCTCCATTCCTTTTATCACAATGATACGGGAAACTAACCGGAGTCTACCAACGGGAAGCGATACCCTACCTCATGGCCGAGCCGGTGCCACGAACATCCATTGATTCTTTCAATCGATCGCCACATCGCAATCCACATGAAATATTTTGGAGACAACCATGTTACCCAAGATTAATACTTTTCGCTCGAATCCTTCATAAGAGATTTGGATTAGTAGGGAGGTTTGGGGGTCTTAACCCACCTCTAGTTTTCTCCCATGCTAAGAGATTTTCCCATTTTCAAGCTTATATTTAAGAAAAACCCATTTCCAAGATCCATGTAAGAATCTATTTTTAAAGGACAAGGAGTGTAGAGATCTAGGTTATTAGCTCATTTTTTGTGAAGAACATGGGAGGTGGCTTAGAGAGAATTTAGGAGGAAATGTTGCTACCTCATCACTCTTCCAACTCTAGGTTACTTGAAACACTCACTTGATGGTTCTCTAGGTGAATATGTTAAGGAGTAATTTCTTAGGTGGAAGGAGGGTTCGAGGGTGTTAGAAGGATTTATTAGGACTAAAACTCTCATTTCTTAGCTTTCCCACCAAACTAGGCGGCTGGGATTTAGGGTTTTGAAAAAATAGGACAATTCCCGAAATGATCCCTTAAATAGGGAATTTCACTGTGCGATATTGCCCCAACAGTAAGTTTACTGCTACAACCGTACCGCTAGGGCGGCTAATATGTTGTTATGGCGGTTGTGAGGTCATGTGCACTTACCGCTATTGCAGTTAGTACATCGCTACAGCATCACTGATGTAGCTTCAATACAACTGCTACGACGCTCAAGTTAGGTCTGGTCACCCACGTTTCTATTCCTTACGCGATGCGTAAAATGATCTTGGTTTGATTTAAAAGGTTTCTAGGATATGACTCGGTGGAGACACTATTAAGGAGCCATAGTTGTCGTCTACCTTCGAAATTCACAGTAACGACGAAATGGGTCGTTACATCAGATACCAATTGAACAACCGTTCGTCCCCGAATGGTAAAGGAACGAACCAACGCTGACGGGTGACGCGTGTAGTATCTAGGACTTACTAGTACCATCTTACCCTAGTATTTTGAGTCTAACAGGATGGAACAGGGCGAATAGCGTAGTCGGGGAACCCTTTGTGACTTAGCGCTTCTTAGACATAACTCAATGGAATCGCCTGGTTATCATGGCATTCCGGCTTTAAGTACCCCCCTCTGTACCCGTTATCATTAGTGTTTTTCGTAACTCGTATTAAAAATCCGAGAAGGTTCAAACTTAGTTGAATCCCAAAAGCTCCGCACGGTATCAAGACAAGGGGAATTGAAATGCCAGGGTGATTTGTAAGAGATCCACTACGAGATGTAAGGCTTGCGTATACCCCAACGTATTAAGAACTTCACGAACGGAATTGGAGACTGCCATAGCGGCTATATTACCACTAGGACGGTACCGCCACAACAGTTTTACTACCTCTAGGACGGTCACCCAAGCAACCTAGGGCACCACCCATAATGGTCCCTCTACCGCCATGGCTGTCCCGCTGGCAGAATATTAAGGGACATCAGTCCCCTTTTACTTCATTATCCACCTAACCCATTCGAAAAACCCCTCAATATTCCTCAAAACTCCTACTCCCACTTCACTCCTAATCACATTAAAACTCTACCAACTACCCACTCTCACTACTTAAAACTAATCAGCCTCCCCAAACACCCACTTTCTCTTACCCAAAAGAAACAAAAGAGAAGGAGAAGAGCCAAAGCAAAGAATCCATCTCCATTCACTACTTTACTACAAGATCAGGTAAAATTTTGTTTCCCCCTTGCTCCATAGTTAATCAACAACACTGCACTCTGAATAACAACTTAAGGGATGGGATTTTTCGGTACCACAAGTTGGGTTTTTGAAATTTAGGTAAACACACAATTTGAACGGGTTTTTGAAGTAATCTGAACTAGTTAATCGTTAGGATAGCCTTTTCTTCGCACTTAGCGTGATTATGACACAGATTTGAGCCGCAAAACTTGAGCATAGTAAAGAAAAATTCTTGAAATAGATTCTAGGGTTTTTCTTAAAATTTGGGCTAGTTTGTTGTTAGACTAGCATCCCAATGGGTTTTAAACTTCATGCATATTGATTTTCTCCCAGATACTTGCTTCAAAACAAGTTTTTGATCCAAAAGTGGGGTTTCAAATCTAGAAATTTAGGGTTGCTGTCTGGTAAGGTGATACCGCTAAAGCGGTTCACTAACCGCTACAGCGGCACCGCTGTAGCGCTCAGTTGGCCGCTGTGGCGGTGCATCATAGAATCTCTGGTGACCACTGTGGCGATCTTCTTTCCGCCATAGCGGTACCGCTATGGCAGTCTGCAGGTCATTGTAGCGATTATCGCAGATTCTGCAACTGTGCAGTTCGCTGCCAGGCACTCTTTCACTCAATTTTTTTGCGTTGATTCTTGCTAGAATGACATGCAACATATAGGGCTTAAGAATTGACACGCTTTAAATTTCCTTACAGGCACAATAGCTGAAAATGAGGAACAAGCACCTCAAATCCAAGGGGCAGTGCCCTAACACGAAGAAGTGCTCGTTTACGACAAACTCTCCACTCGCCAGAGTAAACGGATACATCTGAGCCTGAGGTCCATTCCTTTATTATTGGAGCGGGTATTTGACATGACAAATGTAGAAATGCGGGCTCCGAATTTCTGGAACAGGTTGGTGTCAACCAAGTGGACTCGCTTGGTCCAAAAGCTGGGAGATTGCAATGAGTCTTAGGTAAGGGAATTCTATGCTATTTTGCCTTCGGTTGACTGGGATGCCCCTATCCCGGTGATTATAATAAGGGGGACTCCCGTGAAAGTGGAGTCAAGGGCTATCAATCAGATTTACCGACTGGATGACTATCCCGTGGAGCCCTGTGAGGAGAAGGCGGCGGAGAAGGATTTTATGTGGTTGGCCACCCAGTTGGTACAGGCGAGTGATATTGCAAAGGTTCCCTAGGCTCGTGGTAGGGGAGTGATATATAGTGACCGTTTTGCTGCTGAGGCCAAGAGATGGGTACACTTTGTTAGCCGCTGGGTCCATCCTTTCTTAAACACCCATGATGTTTCCTATGCCCGTTCCCTTGTTATTGCTTGCATCCTTGCCGACATACCTGTAAATGTGGGGGCGCAAGTCATTGTGGAGTCGTAAAGGTTTGCGGATAAGGGTGGGAGAAGCTTGATGTTCCCCTCTTTGATCACATTCTTGTGCCAGAAAGCTAAGGTCCCAGAGGAGGATGCTGACGATTGGGCCAGCTTTATGCCCCTTTCCATTCATTGAAGGCGAAGGGTCACGGGACCACGATTGTCAGCCGGAAGAGGAGGAAGGTAGATGATGCAGTCGAAGGGGGAAGCGGAGCTGGGACCATGTCCCTGGGGATGCCCATGCCTTCTGGCGGTTCTAGTTCATCAGATGGTGCTACCAGCTACCCACCCAGCAGGAGATAAAGGGGTATTTTGACACCCAAACGCAGATGGGTGAGTCACTCATCGGACTCTGGACTACCTACACTAATCTGGCTAAAACTCATAGTAAGCTTCGCACTAATTTTTACAGGGAGAGGATGAAGAACAAGGCGCGCGACAAGCTTAGCATCAGGTCTTAGAGGGTTACTATGGGAATGTAGAGTAACATGTACCCCAGTGTGCCGCTGCCAGTGAAGGATGATGATGCCTCCGAGTAGTACTCCTTTGAGAGTGGCCTCCGAGAGGATGGCGATCAGGGCGGACCAGAAGATGTTAGTGGTGGTGACTCCGAGGATGATGGTGCGACTAGCATGCAGACAGCCTAGAGATCTCCCCCTCCTCCCCTTTTGTGCTCGGTTGCCCGTGTAGGGCCTTTATGTCTGGACAAACTTTTGTTGGTTTGCCTCCTTCCTTTCGGATAATTTTGTTTTTGGTTTTTGGTTGGCCTGGTTTATGGATAATGTCTGGATAATTTGTTTTGGATGTGGAACTATTTAGCTTCCTCGCTTGTGGTAATGGTAGTTGATTTTTTAGTAGTGCCTTGAGTGGTTCTTGCCCTCGTTGGGCTTGTTTTTATACTATTGTTGGTTGGTTAAGCTGTTGTTTCTATCTGATTCGTCAAATGGTTAAAATGATACATCCAACAACGTATCACATCACCATACCAACAGCGGGTATACCAACAATATATACAAGTACAAATACCAACAACGGGTATGTCAATTCTATCCCAATCAAGACGATAAAATAGAATTCAATATCTACTATTTACTCATGACATCAAGTCAGGACAATAGAATAATTTAAGGTACACATAACGAGGTGCCTAGTCCCAACACACACATCAGATCAATCAGTTGATACACGCCATACCACTTCCTTACCTTAGCCTATTAGTTCAGAACCAGGATCTCACTCCACAATCGAAGTTGTCCATCACATCTGATTTAGGACCCAATCGCAACTGTGGGTGCATTTTATCCTCTCGTTTAGCGGTTAGACTCACCATAAATAGCATAACTCAATTAAACACGTATTATATGAAGTTTTCATCATTAGAAACAAATAGGTTCCGTCCGCTACTCCCAAGTCACATAAATCCACCGATAATCAAGAAAAACCACATTAATACCTAAAGAATCTACAGGCCACAAGCCCGAACAAACAGTCACACAACAATACCAACCTAGACTTCCATCCCAAATCTCCAATTTCCTACACATGCATTCTCCGTTCCTTCTATCACAACGATACGGGAAACTAACCGGAGTCTACCAAAGGGAAGCCATAACCTACCTCATGGCTGAGCCGGTGCCACGAACATCCATTGATTCTTTCAATCAATCGCCACATCGCAATTCGTATGAAATAGTTTGGAGACAACCATGTTACCCAAGATTAATACTTTCCTCTTGAATCCTTCATAAGAGATTTGAATTAATAAGGAGGTTTGGGGGTCTTAACCCACCTCTAGTTTTCTTCTATACCTATGCTAAGAGATTTTCCCATTTTCAAGCTTATATTTAAGAAGAACCCATTTCCAAGATCCATGCAAGAATCTATTTTTAAAGGACAAGGAGTTTAGAGATCTAGGTTATTAGCTCATTTTTTGTGAAGAACATGGGAGGCGGCTTAGAGAGAATTTAGGGGGAAATGTTGCTACCTCATCACTCTTCCAACTCTATGTTACTTGAAACACCCACTTGATGATTCTCTAGGTGAATATGTTTAGGAGTAATTTCTTAGGTGGAAGGAGGGTTGGAGGGTGTTAGAAGGATTTATTAGGACTAAAACTCTCATTTCTTAGCTTTCCCACCGAACTAGGCGGCTGGGATTTAGGGTTTTGAAAAAATGGGACAATTCCCGAAATGAACCCTTAAATAGGGAAATTCACTTTGCGATACCGCCGCAACGTTAAGTTTACCGCTACAGCGGTACGGCTAGGGCAGCTAATATGCCGGTATGGCGGGTGTGAGGTCATGTGCACTTACCGCTATGGCGGTTAGTACACCGCTACAGCGTCACCGCTGTAGCGTCAATACAACCGCTATGGCAGTCAAGTTAGGTCTGGTCGCTCACGTTTCTATTCCTTACGCGATGCGTACAACGATCTCGGTTTGATTTAAAAGGTTTCTAGGATATGACTTGGTGGAGACACTATTAAGGAGCCATAGTTGTCGTCTTCCTTCGAAATTCACAGTAACGACGAAACGGGTCATTACACGGTGTTGTGTGGCCAAGAATGGCAAAGTATTTATTGTTCTTCCTAAACTTTACCCAAACAAGGTACTATATGATTTCTTTTGATTTCTTTTACATTATTTTGCCAATACAACGGGCAAAAGTCTGAAGATCTTTGTTTGCACTCATTTGAAATCTCGAAAGTTGATTGGTTTGGGTTATACCCTACGGATTGGGTTCTATTTGACTTGCTTATATCCATTGATATTTTTTTAGGATAATCCTAGCCCTACAATGAAGATGTGAGGAGGGAACCTCAATTTTGAGGGTCATCCCACATTGAGAAATTAGGGTTTTTATTTTTATTTTTTGAGTGCTATAAATACATGCATCATTTCACAGTTTTAGACATGGAAAAATCATGCAAAAATCCGTGAAATAGGTTTATTTTGCAAAAGAACTCGAAAAAGAATTAGGGTTTTGACATAATCTCGAAACCTTTAAGTTTTTTCTGAGTTAAGTTTAGTTTTAAAATCTTAAAGAGCTTGTGTGTGGCTGTGTTTTGCTTGATTTGAGCTTTGGCGATTGAGTCGGTTTCTCCAAGTTTAATCTTGATTAGGCTGCACAAAATAAAGGTAACAATCTCTCTTTGTCTTTAATTTTATTGCATATACTTTTTTTTTTAGATTAAATGATTATGTGTTAGAGTTTATTTAGTTAATGTTTTGTTGTCTTATTTTACTGTTATTTTAGAGGAAATTTAGATTTGTCTATTATCACTAGATTAGAAATATATGAAGCTACTTGCATTTATTATTTGGTCTGGGGATCTGTAAACTGATTTCTTTAACTAGTTTCTGGTAAATATTATTTGATGTATCAGTGTTCATGTGACTTTAGGACTTAGTAAAATTCTAAGATATCTTGAAACTTTTCTATTTGATTTTATAATAAAAATGGAGAATTGTAGACTGTAATCTATAGACTGAGTCTGCTTTATTATTTGCCAACCCTGGTGATTCTGTTCGACTATAAGTAACATTAATATGGGTTTCCCATCATTTTTCATAAATTGGGGTATGTGATGAGTCAAACATGAGACTTTAGTTGCTATGAATTAGTTGGGAATCTGATGAACTTTTAAAAGATCCTATTTATAAAGGCCTGTGAATTCAAGATAAGTTGTTTCTCTCTAAATAGGAACCTTGATCTAAACTGCAGTTGTATTTCTCATATGTGTTTAAACAATCTTGTGTTTTAAATATTATTTGGACAGTTTTGAATCAAGTTTTAAAGGGAGCACCTAGTTCAAATTTGCTTAAAAATGAGAATGATAAGTATGAAAATATGAAGAGCTTAGTTACATATACAACACTGTCTTTACTTGTCTTTGAAATAAATTAATTAAGAATTAGAAATCCTCTTTGAAAAATGTGACTAAATGAGGATAAGTAGTAAGTTGGGATGTTGTATGAAGGGATAGTTTGAGTCTAGAACATTGCCTTCATTCATTTTTTAGGAAGAATTTACTTATAATTAGGAATGATATCCAGACTTGAAACATAAATAGTAAGAGTGAATCTGGAATTATATTAAGTCAAAATTTACAAAGATTAATAACCTGTTCTATCCTTTTGTGATTTAAGATTGAATCTGGATTCATTTGAGTTTATACCCAGTTTGCTATGATCTGTTGAGATTTATTTTGCCTTAACTAAAGATAAGGGTCTTTAAAAAAGGAGTTTTTTCCATGCTTAATGGCTAAAGGAATCAGTTAAGTTTAGAACACATCTTGAGTACTTAATTTTTATTTTAATGTTATCTATGATTAACTGGAGAGTAACCTATATATCTAGGAATTGGTTTGGTTAAATTATAACTAGTAGACCTTGATGATTCATTGGTTAGATAGGTAAACTAATTGGAGTTTAAGTGGAATAGATTGGTTGTCTGTTTGGGTATCATTCTATTCAGTTAGCATTCAGAGGACTATTTTACCTAAAGATACTTAGTTTAAATCTGGGTAGTTGGTTTATGTGGGAGGATGGTAGACAAATCTGTTACAGACTTTCTGAATTTACTTTTTTCTTTTAAAAAAGATTTTTGAGAAGAATATTACTAGTCTTGACTGGCTTTTTCCCCTTTAGATTTGATGATTCATTTTGACTAAATGTGACCTAGTAATAAATGGCAAATTGGTTTTGCTCTCTTTAAAAGTTGTATATACTTAGCTACCTAGATCAATTACAATCACCTGTTTAAATATTGATATAGTGTGACAATGTGCACTATTGTATCTGCAGAACCTGGAAATCTTTTTTTTTTTTTTAACTGAGTAATATAATGCTATATTTGTGAGCCTTGTTTTGAAACTAAGTCCTTTCTACTACAAACTGCAACCCATTGTATATTATTGATATACTTAGTTTCTGTGTTATTAATTAAGGGTCTGTTTGGTTTATTAGTTGTATATGTATGATCTCCTATGTATGTTGCAATTAAATATGCTAATAGAGAAGTGGGAATAGCATTTAGGGATCAAGCTTGAGCTTTCCCCAATGCCTGTTGTTATACCCCATTTTAACCCGGGTTAATTTAGGAGTACAACATATTGGTGATTCCTATTTATTTTGTTTTAAGGAGTCGCCACCTAATTACTTATGGTGAATTAGGACACCTAAAGTTTATTAAAGTTATGTTTAAAGTTAACTCTGTGTAAGGTCTGCGAAACTTAAGATTCTAGGTAAGGGTTCAATTAGTCTAAAGGGAAGGTATTAGGCACCCTTTAAGACCCATTAACAATGGTTAACCGACCGGACTAAAATTTAAATAGGCTAAAAATGTAGATGTAAATATTTAAATATAAGAAAATATCTTGTAAGTATTGCTAAAGTTATTTAAAGTAAAACTTGTGGAAAATAATAGTTGCATAAAAGAGTTTAGTTAAAATAAACTAAAAAACAAGCGGGACATGTAATGTTTATATGTATTTGGAGAAAATGACTAAAATTTAAAAGAGTTATTTAATAAAAGTTTTAAAGTTTGTTTTAGACAAACATGTATTTCAAGTGTTGGAAAGGAACTAAAGTGGAAAAATTATCCATTGAAACTTGTTTGCCTTTCATTTCTTAGAATAAGCTAACGTTAGTGTAAACTTTGTGACGTTTTAAACTTGTAAGATAGTAAGCATGAATTATGATTCCTTTAGCCAAAATATGTAGTCATGCTGTTTTTTGAAAATCAATTATTCTAATAAATAAATATTATTGATACTATAAATAGTTTAGAACATAAATAGAAGAGAATGTAATTTATGGAATTAACTACCCATTACTAAACTAAATCCCTTAATGTCACTAAGGTTCATTCTAGCTAAGGAAAAAACAAAATAAGAAAAAAATGTTAGTCAAATAATACAAGTCAAAGGTGCAAATAAAGGAGTAAAGATGATTAAATGGGTTCAACCCATTTTCTGGAAACTGCTGCACTCTATTTGCTATTGGGCTTCGGCCCAGAATCGTTTTCATATGTTGTTGCTGAATATTGTTCCTGTCTATTGGGCTTTGGCCCAGATATTTTGTTTTCTATTTTTTTTTTCGGCTGCGGGCAGGGGCTGTACAGGAAGGAGGTCACGTTGGGCTTTTAGCCCAACACCAAACGTGGAAGAAATGAGTCCCTCGGACTCACATGCGATAGTCATGCCTTTTTTGTGTGCAGTGAACGGAACGTCGAAGCCTCGAATCTACTCTCTCGAATGGACAGATTCGAAGCTCGAATGGCAAAATTAAAATGTCTTTGTTGTAATTAAAGTTCTTTTGCCGAGCGGTGACGACAGTTGATTGAATTGTGAAAACTTAACTTTTCAACACAAAACTCATAAACTTAATCATTTTCTGATTTAAGAAAAGAAAAAGGGTTCGCCAGATTTTTGAAAAGAACTAAAAGAAAATCCAAGACTTTTAGAAAAATCGAAATCTGGTCAAAACTTGTTGGAGACTCGAACGTTGGAGGAGTTTTGGGATTCAAGATTTTGTTTCTCGATCTTGATCCCGTTTCTTGCTCGTTCAAAAAAATCCCCCCCCCCCCCATTCTATTCCTAATTCGGGTTATTTATAGGACTGCGATTAGGGTTTAAGAGAAGAGAAAAGGGAGCGTAGGAGAGAGACGGGAGCGGGGGACAGGCGTGTGTGGAGGTGGCAGAGAACGTGGGGAACAGAGGAGTGTGGAGCAAGCGTGGTAGAAGTGGGCGAACGTGAGGACAGAGGAGAGATGAGGAACGTGAGAGAGGAGAGAAAGGAGACAGCGGGTGAGGTGAGAAAGAGAAGGAGAGGAATTAGGTTAAAGGGTAAAGGGGAAATGGGTTGGACCGGGTCGAATGTTGGGCTGGACCGGGTATTGGATTAAAATAGTGGGCTGGGGAATAAAATTGTGGGCTGATTATTGTATTTGTATTTTTGGACCATTAATTTGGCTGAAAATTATTGATCTTTCCTCCTCTATTTAATTATTTTTTGGGCTTCTAATTTAATAACTAGTACAACATTTACTATGGTAATTAGTAATTAATATGTAAGAAATAAAGGATTTAATAGAGTGTTGTCTTTTAATTAATTTAACGAGTTCCAAACCCAAAAAATGAAACGATGACGAACCACTTAAAAAATTTGTGATAAAGTAATACTCGTAATGTTGAAAATAAAAGTAGCGATATTAAAAATAAAGTATTTAGCTCGTCAGTAAATTTAGACGCCCGAGTGAATAAAATTAAATAAATGAGGGACAAAATTGGGTGTCAACAGATGCCCCTCTTCGACCGGAGACGATGTAAGAGTCTTCGGGCGAAGAAGTTGACGTAGTAGCCAATTTTGTTCCGGCCAACCAATACGAACTTGATAAAATATGGGTTAGGAGAATTGGCGAAAAATATTATGAGGGCAGAAGGAATTATGGTCGAACCTGTTGAGAGAACGTTATTTATGGATTTGTAACTTTGCAAGGGTTGTGGACAGGTGACGAGAACGTTCAAAAATTGAACATATGCTTATAGCCTCCTAATTATAAATGTGGCGCGCAACACACCTTTAAGTAGGACTCTACTAGACACGATGTAAATTCTCAAAAAAATGCCCCAGTGTTGAATTATGGAGACGCTGGGGGATGTAGAAAAGGATACGAGATTGCGACAAGAGTTGATTGAGTAGAGTTTTAGCGGTGGATATGAAAGAAATTTTTTGGATAACCTACGTATCACATGTTTGTGGACGTAGGCGGAGTCGAGTTCGAGAGTAGATCCGTGACCCTTGCTTGTGAGTTTGATATTCCTCTTCAGCAAATTTTCCCCAGTTCACTGCGTAAGATAAAGTTCCACGTTATGTTGCGTCTCTGCAGGTTCTACTTTTTGCCAAAACTGAAATTCATGTCAAAATTAGTAGTAAAGTTGGAAGTGTAAAATTATAAAGAGTGTAAAATGATAGTAAATATGAGTGTGGGAATGAGGATGAAGCCGTGTGGCTTTTAATGAAGCAGTGTGGCCAAATGTTGTCTCTGGTTGTCTTCCAGGACTTGAATGAATGCGCGATGTTTATGCTGAATATCTCCAGTTGTATTTGAAGACTTTAAATGATAATGAGGCCTCCGGCTGTCTTCCGGGACTCGATGATAAATGATATCTGCGGAATTTAAGGTAAAGTCGTTAAAGTAGGTAAAGTAGATGATGAAATAAAGCGATAAAGTATAGAGTCAAGTAAGTGGGTAGCCGTTTGGCTTATGCAGGTGAGGCTGTGTAGCCATGTGATGTCTCCGGTTGTTTTCGGGGACTCGATGATATATCTCCGGTTGTCTTCGGGGACTTGATGATATATCTCCGATTGTCTACGGAGGTTTAATGATAATTCCTTTAAAGTTCAAGGTAAAATCATTAGAGTTGGTAAAGTGAATGATAAAGTAGAGAGTAAAGTCATAGTGCAGCCGTCTGGCTTATGCATATGAGACTGTATAGTCGAATGATGCCCCCGGTTGTCTTCGGAGACTCGACGCCAATCCTGTAAAATTCAAGATAAAAATGTGAATTCTTATTTTAGGGTGGAAGGACCCAATATGTCCTATTTTAGGGTGGACGAACCCGATGTATCCTATTTTAGGGTGGAAGAACCCGATATGTCCTATTTTAGGGTGGACGAACCCTAAAATAGTGGGTTGGACTAAAGGGTAAAGGGGAAATGGGTTGGACCGGGTCGAATGTTGGGCTGGACCGGGTATTGGATTAAAATAGTGGGCTAGGGAATAAAATTGTGGGCTGATTATTGTATTTGTATTTTTGGACCATTAATTTGGCTGAAAATTATTGATCTTTCCTCCTCTATTTAATTATTTTTGGGGCTTCTAATTTAATAACTAGTACAACATTTACTATGGTAATTATAATTAATATGTAAGAAATAAAGGATTTAATAGAGTGCTGTCTTTTAATTAATTTAACGAGTTCCAAACCCAAAAAATGAAACGATGACGAACCACTTAAAAAATTTGTGATAAAGTAATACTCGTAATGTTGAAAATAAAAGTAGCGATATTAAAAATAAAATATTTAGCTCGTCAGTAAATTTAGACGCCCGAGTGAATAAAATTAAATAAATGAGGGACAAAATTGGGTGTCAACACCTGCCATGTCTGGGGTTCGTAGAAACCCCTTGAATCTTGTGCGACATCGGGATGAAGAAAGTAAAAGCTTTCTCTCATATGTCATTCTTATCATCTCTATGAGTATGCATATTATGGTATATCGAGGGGAAATTATGTATATTCAATTAATGGACAGTTTCATTTTTAAAATTTTGACCTTGGGCCTATCTTATTATTAAGAGTTTGGACTTAGTGTAGTTAAGCCCAAACCTCCACGATTTTTTTATTTTAAGCACAGGTTTGGGCCTGTGCGTGTACAGTTTTGTTTAAACCTTTTTCTAGCATTTGTGATACAATTTAGATAGCTTAGTAATTTAAATTAGTGTAATAATTAATAAATATTTATAGTCAGATACTAATTCTCATCCCTTTCATGTAAACTTCTCTCCTGGTTTGGGGTCTTTGCATTGATACTTCAAATTGGGCCAAGCCCAATTCTACCTATGATCGGGTCTGGATAAAATAGCAAGGGAAGCTAATGTATTTGAACGCCCAGCTATGGGTGAAAATAGCCTAATGGGTGCGGTAGCCCATTAGTAAAGAAATACCTTCTCCCTTTTTTACCTCATTTATTTATTTGTTTAAGTTGTTGTATTATGTAATTAAACTCATATATTAGTGAAACGCATGTGAATGTTAGAATATAGGATGACAATTGGTAATTTAGGTAAGTTGCCAAAAAAATGATTTTCAAAATCACCTCAATTCAAATTACACTAAGGCAGATATTAAATGGATTTTAAATATGTAGAACAATAAAAATTCTTTTCGTTCCTAACTCATCGAAATCTTCAAATAAACTGAAGTGTTTTGCAAAGACTTATAAATAGGAAGAAAACCTTTTTTGCAATCAAATGTTATTTCTGGGATAGGATTTTATAGCTGAGATAAATTCAAAAAAATGATTTTTGGCTAAAAGGGCTTAAAAACGGACAAATTCTGAAAGAGTTATAAACAAAAATGCACTTTGGATAGTTAATTGATTTTTGTTGATATTTGAAACTGAAAACAACATTTTGAACTGGGTTAATTATTTTTACCAGATTTGGACCAGGAAGTCTATAAAAATGGGCTAAAAATGAAACATTGTTGAATTGTGAAATTTGGAGTTAAAACTAATATTCTTTCTGGACTGGGTGATTCTAAAGTTTGGACACAAAATTGACATTACTTGGGTTGGACAAAATATTTGGACCAAAAGATATGCATTGGATCAGATTTGAGAAGTTTTGGGCTGTGGACGTGGAATATGTTGATCTATTGGGCTTCATCACATAAAAATTGGACTTAACTTGGAATATATATATATATAAACTCATAGGTACTAAACCCATTTTGTTAAGATTAGAATAGTAGCGACCCTACTTGGGAGAAATCCTGAGTGTGTCCTAGTCCAGCAACAAAGTGAGTTGAACACTTGTGAGAATTTTTCTAAACCAAAACCCAATTTTATAAGGTGACTTTTTGCTGAATTATTTCTTGAAATTTATGATGTGAATAAGAATGACATTTTTGCGGAAAACTAAACACTTTTAAACAAGTAAATACATTAATCACACATTGAAGCTCGTAGATTAACCGTATTCTACATATCTTTAATACTAGGGTGCGTAAAACCTTCCCTAGGGGATCACCAGAACTATTACCTCGAACTTTGGTCCAAAAGATTTTTACTTATTTTTGCAAAAATCTTTAAACCCAGTTTTTCCTTGTTTTTCATAATAAATTAGGTGGCAACTCTAAAATCCTAAAAATCCAATTAGAGCGCCAACAACCTTGTAGTAACTTTTATGCTTCACCCGTATAAAAACAAACCGTAACAAGTCCAACTTTAGGACGGACAGAGGAAGAAGCGGTCACAATCATCACTTGGTCAGGATTGATAGGCGAAATGATCACAATTTGGGTAACCGAGGTTTGCAACTTAGGAATGATACCGGTGGATTGTCTAGCAATGGCATAGCCCGAAGTTGTCCAAGTACAATGTTGAAGAACAGGCACTTACGTGAATCTTAAGTGACCGGGCAAAAGGAAATTACAAAAGTAGGTAAGCAAATAAGCAGGTCGAACTAGTGGAACCTCAACACGTGATCAACATGATTATCGGTGGGGCAGAAATTCCCCGAGGTACGATGATGAGAAGGACAAAGGTATCGATCACATACCAGAGGGGTCCATTTCCTTTAGTGATGAAGATGTGGAGGGCATCATTCAACCCCATAATGATGCTTTGGTAATTTCTGTCCTCATTAATAAATCTGAGGTTAAGCGTATTTCGATTGATCCAAGTAGTTCAACCAATATTATCCGTCAAAAAGTGGTAGAGCAGTTGGGGCTGTCGGACCAAATTGTGCTGGTAGCTCGGGTTCTCAACGGGTTCAACATGGCATGTGAAACTACGAAGGAGGAAATCACTCTGCCGGTGAATACCGTCGGGACGGTTCGACAAACGATGTTTTACGTCATTGAAGGAGGGATGAGATACAATGCAATGCATGGCAGGCCGTGGGTACATGACATGAGGGAAGTAGCCTCGATGTTACACAAAATGTTGAAGTTTCCAACCCCGGAGGGGGTAAAAATAGTTCATGGGGAGCAGCCAGTGGCAAGGGAGATGTTCGCAGTTGAAGAAGCAGCTCCAAGACCGAAGGCACTGCCATTAAAAGTCGTGGAAGAATCAGTTGAAGGAAGAAATGCTAAATAGCAATCACATGACTTGGGCCTAAACAGCCCGAGGAAAGAGGACAAAACGACAAACTCTGAGGAAGATGACTTCGGTGTTCCCGGGTCGTTCGTGCTGCCGGATGATTCGGACGCAACCAAATCAACTATGGAGGAATTAGAACAAATCATCTTTTTTGTATGTCTGCCGGACAGAAAGGTATACCTGGGTATAGGGCTAACCGTGGAGCTCAGGCATAAATTAATTAAATTTCTTCAAGCTAATGCTAATTGTTTTGCATGGTCCCATTTAGACATGATAGGTATTCCACCGGAGGTGACGACTCACAATCTAAGTCTTGATCAAAATTTCCCCCCGGTGAGGCAAAAAAGGAGACCAATGGCCGAATTTAAGCATAAGTTCGTCAAAGTAGTGGTAACAAAGCTTTTAAAAATAGGTTCCATCTGGGAAGTCAGATACCTGGACTGGTTAGCTAACGTAGTAGTTTTTTCTAAGAAAGGTAATAAATTCATAATGTGTGTAGATTATAAAGATTTAATAAAACATCCCCGAAGGATTTGTTTCCTTCGACCCACATTGATCGAATGATTGATGTGACAACAGGGCATGAAATGCTAAGTTTTCTTGACGCTTACTCCAGATACAACTAGGTTCGGATGGATCTAGAGGACCCAGAGAGAACTTCTTTTGTAACTAGATATGACACATATTGCTACAATGTAATGTCATTCGGACTAAAAAATGCTAGAGCAACTTATCAGCGCCTAGTTAATCGGATGTTCGAAGAACAAATAGGGAAAACAATTAAAATTTATATTGATTACATGCTAAGTCCCTGGAAACAGAGGATCACTTAAAGCATTTGCAGGAAACCTTCAATAGACTTCGTAAATACAACACGAAGTTAAATCTGGAGAAGTGCGCCTTCAGAGTAGGCTCGGCCAAGTTCTTGGGTTTAATGGTGTCAAACTGAGGGTTAGAAATCAAACCAGACAAAATCAAGGCCATCGAAGACATCACAGTGGTCGATAATGTAAAAGCGGTGCAAAGGTTAACCGGGAGGATCGCAGCTTTGAGCAGGTTCATCTCTCAGTCTTCGGATAAAAGTCATCGATTCTTTTCACTGCTAAAAAGAAGAATGAATTCGTGTGGACACAAGAGTGTCAATGTGTCACGATTCAACCCGTCATGACTGGCACCGACACTAACTCCTAGTGGGCAAACCTACACACCAGTCATCTAATCTAAGTGCTGGGGACTGGGGACTGCCCAGCATCGACTTTTATAGTGTTTGACTTTTCATACTTTGGACACAAACACTAGGGGACTGCCATACCCTCGACAAATTCGAGGTCGCTCAAAGAAGCTAGATATTTTTTGCATATTTTGAACCTTCTGTACTAGGATTTGTTGTAAGGTCCAAAAGATCGAATAAATCGTGCCTGGCTAGTTTACTTGCTAAGGCAAGGGCAGAAAAAATCGAATGAATCATCCTAGTTGTTTGTACGAGACAAATGTTTGAAATGAGAAGAACACTTCAATTAAAATTTGTGTCAACTGTACTCGCATGAATATTCATTTAACATTCCTGAGCAATTAATCTTTGAAGCCCACGGGCTACCCTCGACTGGAGACTTTCGTCAAAAATAGACGAAACAAAACGAAGGTACTAAAGTCATAGTGAACTAGCCTAATTTGTAAAGACTTCAAATAATCTAAAAAGGTAAGAAGCAATTAAAACTTATATGCCCAAAGTGGTTTGGAGATGTCCGAATTCACAAGCATAAAAGAAAGGCCCTTACATAAAAGCCTTCAAAGGACAATCACCGGCAAAAGAGACAAGGTGTAAAACAAGCCTAAAACTTTTAAATTAAGTTGGTTCGAAATTTCGTTAAAACAAAAACTGTTAAGATTCACTCAACGTCGAGCCTAGTTCGTACTCAGACAAGGTAACATCATTGATGTTATCCCATTCAAAAGTCATCTTAATCTTATTCGATTAAGTATTGAAAGCATAAGAATGCTCGAAAAGCAAACACCGACGAAATAAAGTTGAACCAAAGTTTTCATTTTTTTAGATAAACAGAAGGCCGAAGACCGACCTTGAGAAACTTACAAAGAAATCAAATGAAAATACAAAGGTTTTCTAAGCCTATCTAATGCTCTAAAGAGGAATCCAGCCATCAGAGACGGAGCCTTCGGGATCATCCTTCGAGCTATCCTTGAGGATTATTTTCTGAGCTTTACTCTCTACTACCCTCGACTCTTCGATTTTGGGAGCAATGTCCTCAATACCACCCCGAGCTTCCTCCAAAGTGGCCCTATGATATTTCCATCTCTCATGCTCTACCTTTAACACAGATCCAGCCCTGTCCGCTTCAACATCATCACGAGCATGGTTCCTTCCGAACAAGGCTTGCTGCAATTGGGCCGTCAGCTCGGCATGCCTTTGACAGTAGCCCCAACCGCTCCTACAGTTACACTTCCTAGTGATTCGGATGGAGATGTTAGGAATGCTATCAATATGCTCACCCAACTGGTAGAGGCTCAGGCCTAATGTCTGGAATCTGGGTCAAGTTCAAGAGGTAATGGAGAGTCTTCTAAGACTAAGGAATTTCTCAGGATGAATCCCCAGTCTTTACGGGGACAAAGAAATAAAAGGACCCTCAGGACTACATTGATGCTATTCAGAAAATCTTCAGGATTATGACAGTTACAGAAATCGAAGCAGCTACTTTTGGAGCTCATCAGCTGCAGAGCATTGCTAACACCTGGTATGAATCTTGGGAATTATCCCGGGGTGAGGATGCACCTGATGCTACATGGGATGAATTCACAAGTGCATTCCTGGACCACTTCATGCCAATAGAAGTAAGAGAAGCTAAGGCTGAGCAATTCCTGAAGCTTAAACAGAATGGTAGGTTAGTTCGGGACTACTATTTAGAATTTATCAGTCTGGCTAAGCATGCTCCAAATATGGTACCGGACATGAGGGCACGAGTAAGGAGGTTTGTTGGGGGTATCGATCCCTATTTGTACGATGGGGCCAATATTGCCGCACAGAATGGGGGGATGACTATCTCCAAGATGGTTGCTTTCGTACAAGGGAATGAGACAAGTCTGAAGGATGAGGAAGCCTTGCAGAAAGAGAAAGACAAGGAGTTCAACAAGAGGGCCAAGTCTACCGGACAATTCAGCGGTAATGAAAACAGAAAGTTCCTTAAGAACAGGTCAGCCGGACCTGCTCCGTCCACAGCAAGTGCTCCAGTTTCCAAGTTTAGGAAAGATAACCGTCAGCAGAATTTCAGGTCGTCAGGCTCCCAGTCTTAGGCCAGTGTGACTCAGTGGGAAGAGGCATCCTGGGGAGTGCCGCTCTGGATCGAATATTCGCTATGGGTGTGGCCAGCCGGGCCATGTTCAGCGAAATTGCCCTTCAATCAAACAGGGCACAGGAGGTAATCGAACTCAGTCAGTAAATTCGTCAGTTCCTCATAATAACCAGACTCAGGCAAGACGTGCACTAGCTAGATCCGGCAACACAAACGGTGGCCCAAACCGTTCGTATGCTTTGACCGGGCGTCAGGATATCGATACCCGTACTGATGTTGTCACAGGTATACTCACCGTTTTCAGTTTCGATGTTTATGCTCTCATGGACCCTGGATCCACCCTATCCTACGTCACCCCTTATGTTGCTAGGAAATTTCATATTGAACCCGAAAAGCTAAAGGAACCTTTCGAAGTATCTACTCCAGTTGGTGAGTCAGTTATAGCCCGACGTGTCTATAGGGGTTGTCCAGTCAGAGTCTATCGTCATGTTGTTCCAGCTGACCTATGTGAGTTAGAAATGGTAGATTTTGATGTAATCATGGGCATGGACTGGTTATATTCTTGTTATGCGTCAGTTACTTGTAGAACCAAAGCTGTAAATTTCAAGTTTCCTAATGAGCCAGTCTTAGAGTGAAAGGGTGATTTAGTAAGTCCTAAGGGTAGGTTTATTTCTTACCTCAAGGCAAGAAAAATGGTGTCTAAGGGTTATATCTATCATCTCATTCGGGTTAGGGATTCAGCTTCCCATACCCCAACTCTTCAGTCAGTCTCTGTTGTTAATGAGTTTCCAGAAGTCTTTCCCGAGGATCTTCCCGAAATTTCTCCTGATAGGGAAATTGATTTCGCAATTGACCTACTCCCAGGTACGAAACCTATATCTATTCCACCTTATAGGGTGGCTCCAGCTGAATTACGAGAGCTTAAGGCTCAACTCAAAGATCTTTTAGACAAGGGTTTTATCCGACCTAGTGTCTCTCCATAGGGTGCCCCAGTCCTTTTCGTTCGCAAGAAAGATAGTTCTTTGCGTATGTGCATTGACTATCGCCAGCTCAATAAAGTCACGATCAAGAACAAATACCATCGTCCACGAATAGATGACTTATTTGATCAGTTTTAGGGTGCCCAATGTTACTCCAAGATAGATCTCCGATCAGGTTACCATCAGCTTAAGGTTAGGGGACAAGATATTCCTAAGACAGCCTTTAGAACCAGATATGGTCATTTCGAATTCTGTGTCATGTCCTTCGGTTTAACCAATGCCCCAACAACATTTATGGACCTCATGAATAGAGTCTTCAAGCCATACCTCGACCTCTTTGTCATTGTCTTCATAGATGATATCCTCATTTACTCCCGTAGTGAGGCCGAGCACACAGAACACCTTCGTATAGTTCTTCAGATTCTCAAGGACCGCAAATTGTATGCAAAATTCTCTAAGTGTGAATTTTGGCTCAAGTCAGTAGCCTTCTTAGGTCATGTGATTTCTGGTGATGGTGTTCAAGTTGACTCTCAGAAGATTGAGGCCGTTAAGAATTAGCCCAGACTCACATTAGTTTCAGATATCCGCAGTTTCTTAGGTCTAGCAGGCTATTACCGACGTTTCGTACAGGGGTTTTCGTCTGTTTCAGCACCATTGACCAAGTTGATGAAGAAGGAAGTTAAATTTCATTGGTCAGATGCCTGTGAGCGCAGTTTCTAGGAATTGAAAACGAGATTGACTTCTGCGCCAGTTTTGACTCTACCAGAGGGAACCGAAGGGTTCGTGGTTTATTGTGATGCTTCGGGAGTTGGTCTCGGATGTGTCTTAATGCAGCATAGTAAGGTTGTAGCTTATGCATCTCGTCAGCTCAAGGTTCACGAAAAGAATTATCCGACCCATGACCTAGAGTTGGCACCTGTAGTTTTTGCACTTAAGATATGGCGTCATTATTTGTATGGAGTGCATGTTGATATTTTCACAGATCATAAGAGCCCGCAGTATATCTTCAAGCAAAGGGAGCTGAATCTTAGGCAAAGGAGATGGCTCGAATTGCTTAAGGATTACGATGTGGATATTCTCTATCATCCGGGGAAAGAGAATATTGTAGCCGATGCTCTTAGTCGGCGTTCCATGGGGTGTTTAGCCCACATTGATGCAGATAAGAGAGTTATGACCAGGGAAGTTCACCGTTTGGGTAGTCTTGGAGTTCGACTTTTGGACTCCGAGGATGGTGGTGTAGTTGTTCAGAATAGAGCCTTTTCCTCTTTAGTGGTTGAAGTCAAAGAGAAACAGTTTAATGATCCCTACTTGTTGCAGCTGAAAGAAGGGATTCACAAGCATAAGACGACGGCTTTCAAACAAGGGGGAGATGATGGTACCCTGAGGTACCGAGGTAGATTGTGTGTTCCAGATGTAGATGGGCTCAGAGAGCGAATCATGTCAGCAGCTCACAATTCCAGGTATTCCATTCACCCAGGTTCCACTAAGATGTATCATGATCTTAAGGAGATTTATTGGTGGAACGATATGAAGAAGAATGTGGCAGATTTTGTAGCTAAGTGTCTGAATTGTCAGCAAGTGATAGTCGAACACCAGAGGCTTGGTGGCTTGGCTCAGAATATTGATATTCCTGTCTGGAAATGGAAAATGATCAATATGGACTTTGTATCAGGTCTACCTCGCTCAGCCAAGAGACATGACTCTATTTGGGTGATCGCTGACAGGCTTACTAAGTCGGCACACTTTTTGCTAGTCAAGACCACAGATTCAGCAGAAGATTATGCCAAGCTGTATGTTAATGAAATTTTCAGATTGCATGGAACCCCAGTGTCCATTATTTCAGATCGTGGCGCTTAGTTCACAGCGAACTTCTGGAAATCTTTTCAGAAAGGATTGGGTACCAAGATGAACCTCAGCACAACTTTTCATCTGTACAAAAAGTTATGGCCATTTTACTCAAGGATTATAGAGCAGTCCGTTCACTGGTCATGTTATACGAACTGGTTATACGACCTATATAATTTTATACGGACCGTATAATTCGTCCGTACTTCATGAAACCTCAACCCGACATTCTGTTTTGCGCCATGATAAAATATGGTCATATTATACGGACCGTATAACTTTATACGGACCGTATAACATGTCCATATAATTTCCGCTTCAATTTTGTATAAATTCAAGCCTTCAGTTCTTTTATTTCATTATTCACAATTCCAAGCCTTAGCAACAATCCAAAACATTAAGGTAAGTCAATCCAAGCCCTTCCCACTCAATTCTATCATATACTTTAGTAATCTAAGCAAGAAATCATTGTTCCTAATCTAAGGTTTTCAAGAAAACCCATCTCAAGGCTCAAGAATCAAGATTTAGGAAATCTTCTCCAAAATTCAAGTCTTTAATTCAAGATTTTGGAGCAATTAAGGTATGTAGAACTTCCATCCACATGCGGGAATCTCTACGTTCTTCCCCATGCTCCGTTTCTTGATATCCATGAAGTTCAAACCCTAAGGCATTAAACCCAACATATTGGTAGCCCATATTTATGTATTTATGTATATGAATTTTGTATCTATATTCGTTATTGTATTCCTAATCTTCCATTACGGTTATTAGGAACCCTAGCTTGATCCATGAATCATGAATTCTTCCTCATGTGTTCTCATTATGTTTATATGAAACTTTATGATTTTTATCTAGCAAGTTACAAGCATTTTTTCAACTCAATTATATATATATATATATATATATATATATATATATATATATATATATATATATATAATCATGAACTATTGTTATTACTCATGAATCAAGAACATGTTTGCAAGACTATGACAAGTTATCTCATGAAACCATATTACAAGATATTTCATAAAACCATGTTACAAGTTATTTCACGAAAATCATAGGCTTCTTAGCCAACTACATCATGTTCATGTTTTTGGGATTTGCTTAGTTAACCGAGAAGGCTCAGTAAAGCCTAAAACTACGTAGCCACCGTAGGATAAGGGTTGTCAGCAAGGAGGCAACACCTTCATTATGCAGTTTGGATCCTTACATGCTTATTATTACTTAAATCTCATATCCCTGGCAAGGTGTGAGTGTTCTACTGGTAGGACGCAAGTACCCGATCATGTTGTCGGTTATACTATAGCATTCCCCACATTACAAGCAATTTTATATACATGTATTTCCATTGATTTACTATTTTATTACTTTACTCACGTTTCATGCTCATGTTCAAGTTATATTCAGTTTCAGTTCATGTACTATACCTATGTTGTGCCATGTTCTTTATTTCAGCAGGTTTTACATACTAGTACTGTTCACCATGTACTAACGTCCCTTTTTTCCCGGGGCCTGCACTTCACGGTGCAGATACCGATTTTCAGGAGCATACACCTGCGCAGTAGGATCACCTCAGTTATCAGCTTATTGGTGAGCCCCACTTCTCTCGGGGTTCAACATGGAGTCTGCATTAGTATTCAATTTATGGTAATCCAGGGCCATGTCCTGGTAGTTAGTATTCAGACATGTTTTAGAGGTTTCATAGACAGATGTTAGTTCACAGAGTCAGTTATGCTTTCACGTTTGCAGACTATTACGTTTTTATGATTTTTCATGCTATGAGATAATTTCAAGACTTTATTCCGCAATTACATTTTCATGATTCATTTAAATTGCATCATATAGATTATACTGTTTTGATGCCTATGTTGACAAGCAAGCCACTAGGTTTGCTCGGACACACGCAAGCAAGGCCCGAGTGTCGTGTTACGCCCAGGCCATGGTTTGGGGCGTGACAGCAAAAGAGAACAAGTTAAAAATCAGCAAGCAATGAAAGTCAATCAAAACAAATAAAACTTTTTAGAAGAATGGAATGTTTACCCGGTTGGCAGTATGCATGCTCTCGTTAATAAGACACTTCCAGGAGACTCGCCCCATCTTCTCCTTATCGGATTCCTACATAAGGGGGCGGAGATAACTGGCTACCTCAACAGGCCGGGACAAGAAGCTGATGTCCTCAAGAACGGTAATAGTGATCGACCTTGTTCTTTTTTGGGTCGACTCTCGGAGTCGGGAAGGTGTCCACGAGCTTCGACAGCGAGCCAGATTCAGATATCTTAGGGTACCGAGAAAACTCCCTTGATCTTTGCGAAATAGCGAGGTGGCTAAACCCGGAGGCATCCGCCATCACAGCGGATGTGGAAGCAACCCCATTATTAGGGAATATATGGTCAAAACCTTCTTACCCAAAGGTATGGGCAGGAGGTAAAGAGGGAGTTGATTCGGCCTGCCTGGCCCTCTTGGCCGCAGGCTCTACTCCCGGAGACGTGTCAACCTTAACTACGACAGTCTCCACCTCGAGCACAATGACTTTCAATGAGGCTGGTGATTGAACAACATCGACGATAGGGACTGAAAGGTTTTCAATCGCGCCACCAGCAACAAGATTGGTTGAACCGGCGATAACATTTTCCTCCGGAACATCTACCGGAGCAGGTTCGGCCTCGGTGGCAACAGTTGTGGCAGATCCGGTGCTGACTCTCACTATATCATCGTCCGGGGAATCCCTCAAACCCCGAACTCCTGAAGCGCCGCCAACGCCCTCAGAGCTTTTTTTTCTTTTTAACCAACCAAAGATGACTTTGGGGTCCTGGAGGACTTGGCCTTCTTTTTCTTCTCCTCTGCCTCGGCAATGAGCTATGCTGAGTCCATTGGATCAAACTCCAAACTTGACGCGGGAGGGGCATCGGTTGGTTCAGGCCTTGGGATTACGGAGCCCTTGGGGAAGCCAGAGAAAGATGTCAAAGTTGGAGAAAAGGATGAACAAAGGGAAGAACACAGAGAGAGAAAAAAAAGATCCACTTACCATGATTTTTTGCTACCCACTTCTTGTCGGATAGCGTTTTTCACGAGCGTAGCTGATGCGGGCATTAGCATATAATACCCTCCACCTAATCGGGGAAATTTTCTATTTCCTCCGGGATCTATGCAGCAACTGAAATAAAAGAAAGAATTAGATGAACAGTTAAAAGCACACGGAGAGAGTAAAATTCTATGATGCTTACGTTTATCGTTCCACCGTTCGGGGAATGGCATGAATCCATCTGGAATTATCTCCGCAGTTTTGACCCTGACAAAACTTTCCACCCAAACTCGGTCTCTGTTCACATTGACGCTGGAGAGGACAGGATGTTTCCTTCGTTTGGAAAGCTTTACAACTCCACCACGGAAGACACGCGGGTAATAAAACTGGATCAAATGGTGCAAAGTAAATTCCATATTGATGTTGTTTGCCAAAAAGCGGAGGCAAGTTACGATCCTCCAAACATTCGGGCCGATTTGTGCAAGACACAAATTATACGTTCGGTACATATCAAGAATGACTTGATTGATTACGGGGTCAAGTTTGAACATGAAGGGATAACTGTAAACATTTGAGTATCACTCCAGGAAGGTGGTGATGTCATCATCCCGACCCGGAACAACGATCACTGAAAGACGATTTGTCCAACCGCATTCGGTTTGGACTCGCGGGAGGTCCGTCGCCTTGATCAAAGAAGGATATCGTTAGACATCAAAGCCCCGATCGGCCTTTTTCACGGCTGTCTGGATGACGAACTCAGTGTCGAAGCGGAAGTGTGCTGGCAGAATATCTTATGGCTGAGGCTCGAAGGGATCGGCTCAAGCTCTAACCCCGGGGTTAGAAACAATGTCAGTCGCTGGAGGAGGAGAAGCAGCAGGTGAAGCGTTTCTAGAAGAAGATCAGGAGTTCGTTGCTATTTTTGAAGATTTGAAGGTTTTTGATGAAGATTTGAAGATATATATGAAGATTCGAAGGTTTCTGATGAATGTTTGAAGGTTAATATTAAGATTCTCGGGGAAAGATAAAGATTCAAAGGTTATCGATGAAGGTTTGAAGGAAGGCAAAAATAAGGTTCGAAGAGTAAGTAATCGAGTAGTAAATGGTGAAAAGTGAAGGGAATCAGACTTTTATAGGGGGAGAGTAATTATGGCGAAACGCTTCGATTCGAGAACCGAAGGGACATCCAATCAGGAAGATACACGTGTCTGAAGTCAGACTGATGTGATGTGAAAGGACGTTTGTTTTCTCGCCTACTCCGAAACTTACAAGAGAAGATACCGAGGTTATCATTCCACTTCCCATTACTCCGATAAACTTTGATCCGGGAAGTGTGGGGACTATCTGTATATGGTAAAAACCTGTGTAAAGTGCAACGAGAGGTCGGAGTAAAATATGAACGCTGAGAGATGTGGCATTGGATTGAGATAGGTGATTTGGATGAAATAATGTCCGAGGAGTCGATGCCCACAATCAAAGAGACACCAGAAGCCGAAGTGACACCACAGACCGAAGAGAAGCCAGTCAACACATGCGAGAAATCCGTTACCGGCCGGATTTCTCACCGCCCGTTACGCGGTCCGTTACGCGAACAGCTGTGGAGGCACCGTCTTCAGTATTAGGGTTTTATCAGGCTTTTAGGGTTTAAGGAGAGGCCCGTTCTTGTAATTATAAAAGGAGGTGAAACCCTCTTATTTTATCTCTTTGATTTTTTACGCTTATACTTATATTTATTCTGTAACATCTCTCCTAAAAAGCTCAAGCTCTCTTTTAATTTGGCTCGGGGTTCACAGTTCGATACTCCGTGTCGGAGCAATTTTCCAGTGAATTATACACGATACAGGCTATTACTCTCTTTATTGGCTATATTCAATTGATTGTTATTTCTTGTTTCATTACATTAGCAACTAATCAAATCACATATCCTTTAAACTGCGTATAAATTCAATTTTACCTTTTTAGGGGTAACACCAAGAAACCGTTTTGGTGAATCTTCGATATGTGGTTCTTACAAAATCTATCTTGGCTTATGGCAGTGTGAAGGAGAGAAAATTATAGAATAGAAAAGTGAGCATAAAGAAGAAACCCTTGTGGTTGTATAGTAACCAAGAGGTTTAGATGATATTTTAAAGAGAATACATGGGTCTGGCTCTAACTAATTTGAAATTGAGGCATAATTCATGTTGTACTTAGAACTAGTATTCTTGAGAACTTGTTGTTGCTAAGGGAGAAGTCAGTCACTCAGAGCCCATTTGGATTGGCTTATAAGGTGTTTTTAGCTTTTTTGAGTGTTTGACTGGTCAGCTTAAAGTCATTTTGTGCTTAAAATAAGCTAAAAAAATAATTGGGCCTGTTTGACTTAGCTTATCGAAAGCAGCTTATAAGCTGCTTTTTTTAAGCCCATCCAAACCAGCTCTCAGTTGGGCACAGGGTTCTAAAACTCAATAAATAATTGGTTTGCTGCTTTATATATTTTCACTTAAAGACCAAACTCAACCGTTTAATTCATATAACACGCGCCGATGGTGTTACCATTAAATCAAAGCCTTGGGAATTAGAGTTGTTGATAATTAATATCAAACATTACCATAGTTCACTTAAAGTACACATTTAGATAAAGTACACATCTATAGTGGGAATTAGAATATAATTATATGTGGTTCTTACACATTTCTCCATTTTTGCATCTTTCAGCCTAACAGCAAAGAGTCTCAACGAAAAAATTAGATGAACGAGATAGGGTATTAATTTTATAGTTCACTCAAGGACAAGTTAAACATTTCCCCGGTTGGTCACAAATAATTACCTTCGCTAGCCAAATATACAAAAAAAATATATAACACTATGTATCAAAAATGTATATTTTTCGTATAATATACATAAAATATACATTTGCTGATTATTATTTTGGTGGTTGGCTATTTATGGTAGTATCTCTTTATTTTATTTTTTTAAATTGGGAATAGGGGAGGGGTTTACAGGGTGAAATCGAACTCTCACCAACAAAGTGAAAGTTCATGTAGCCAACCGCTACTAAGATTTCAATTTCTCTTTATTTTATACATACCTTAGACATGAAAAAGTTGTCCACTAAAAAAAAAAAAAAAAAAAAGAAAGATGTTGAAGGACTGATCATACAGATTAAATATTTCCTTTTCATAAAGCATAGCTGTCCTCTAGTCTATCAAAGCGGTAAAATCAAAGTTTATTAGCACCTTGATTATATAATTACCATTCAAATAATTATTGATATCTTCAATTGACTGATCTTTGTTAAAAAAATTCCTCAACTTATGCACCAAGTATGGTTTGACTTCTGAGAATTGAATGCAATGAGCTATACTAGTTAATGTAATGAGACTTCTATCGACTAAAGTAAACTCAACAAGACACATCACTCATTCTTGCCACTTCAACAAGGACTTTCAAATTTGTATGCACTCTGCAAACCGCAGTGACACTTTACACTGGGCACTTAGCAATTCAAATTTTAACAAGAGAAAAAAAAAGTATTTTTAGTGATTCCGGATAGAGTTATTGATATCTGTATTGAAGAAAAATAGTAAGTGATGAATGAAATAATCGAGTGTTCACAAGCTGCCTCGACATCATTTTTTTTTTCCTTTTAAAAAGAGGACCCTTGAAATCTGATCTAGTAATCAATTAAGGGTGTGGCCTCGGGATCAATAAAGTAGATTGAGAACCATGGAGTTTCAGATTCAATTTTTAACGAAGGCAAAAATATCAGGTAATTTCTTCCATTTTTCTTGGTAGACAGGATTATCCGGTATCTGTGCTGGTGGAAGCTGACAGATGCCCCGTAAAATTAGTGGAGGGGCGTGCAAGCTGACATGAACACCACTGTTATGCAAAAAAAAAAAAAAAACATAAATTTTGTGCTAGTAATTTTTTGTTTATTCATAGGATGAAGTATATTACTCTCTCCGTCCTATTTTATATGAGAGTGTTTAACGGATCATAGAGTTTAAAAAATAAAGAAAGATTTCTGAAACTAAGATCTAAAACAAACCGTAGAAACTGAAGTGGCTAGAAATCATTTTATTAATGATAAAAAGACAAATTTAAAATTTAATTGTTACTAAATATAAAAATATTTCATTTTTTTTAAATAAAAAAATTAAAAAAAAGTCACATATATTGAGACGGATCATACACTCTCTCGAGGAGTCCGGAGCCTAAAGGGTACAAAAATGTTCAAATTAAACCAAATGGGGTGCTCCTTTCCACAATACATCAAAAGGGGTATAACGTGGAGGGGCCAACGTTATACCCCCAAAGTTTTTTCAATTGTCAGACCAAAAAAAAAAAAATTACAATTTACAAAAATCAATTCTTGTAAAACGTTGGCTGGCCAACGTCTTACAAAAACTAATTTTTGCAAAACATTGGCTGGCCAACGTCATACAAGAATTCATTTTTGTTTGACATTGGCCAACCAACATTATACAATTACATGAAATTTAAGTTTGGCTCGCTGTTTTTTTATAAACAATCATACTTGTTTGGCTGGCTGTTTTTTTTATAACAAACAATTTACGTGATTTTTTATTTTTTAACTCAAACATACACCACAAGTCATATAATAATTAACTCAAACAAATATTTTAACTCATACAATAATTAAAAATGTGTGATATATGTGAATTCTAAAATATAAGTTAAATAAACGTCACACATTATCTGTATGGTAAATGTTAAATTAAATACGTTATTAAACGGCACAAGACATATTATATATTCTTGGAAGATTACATAAGAAAACAACGATCGTACAACTTAGGAAAAAACATAAAAACCAACAAGCAACAATAATTACTGATTTCTGTCGGGGCTGTGATTCTTGTTATGACCTGTTTGCTTGCACGTACTACACTTCCTAGCCATGCGAGCAGGAGCTATATCCATTTCATTCCTCCTTCTAGTTGTACTCGCGCTCCTAAAGTTCGCTCATATTGCAAACACTGAATACGAGCGAACTTCAGGAGCTTTTTTCACATACCGGTGAAAGACCCCTTCTTGTCTGACTTTCTATTCCTCTATTTTAATATTTTTGTGATACTTTTTCTTTTTAATCAGTCTAAAAAAAGATATCTTTTATATTTAATAAGAATTTAATTTTAAATTTTAAATTTTACTCTTAGAGAGATAGTTTATAGCCACAATTTTGTGTCCAAGTCAAATACACTCACAGTAATTGACACGAAAAGAGTATCTAACAGGTTGAATTTTGAACGTGAAAGAAGAATATGGAACAACATCGGTTGAAATTCTTCTTAAATTATTTTTCCAAGCTCTCTGTTTTGTTCCTTTTGTACCTCTTCAGCTTTTCAGCTTCTTTGGTAAAATGAAAACTAAATTTGTACCTCTTCAGCTTTTCTGAAAAGTTGATTTTTTCTTTCAAAGTCTGGAAACTTTTTCTCCACAAACCTTTGTAAGAGCCTGTTTGGATGGGCTTAAAAAAAGCAGTTTATAAGCTGCTTTAGATAAGCTAAGTTAAATGGACTTAATTAATTTTTTGGATTTATTTTAAGCATAAAATGACTTTAAGCTGGCCAGCCAAACACTTAAAAAAGCTGAAAACAGCTTATAGGCAACTTATAAGCCAATCCAAACAGGCTCTAAATACTCCCTCCGTCACATATTTTCTAATCAATAAATTGTACTTTTAGGGGTCATTTGGTATGATGGATAAGCAAAAATAGTTCTGGGATAAAAATTTAGTACCAACTTGTCCCACATTTGGTTGGGATAAAACCACGGGATAACTAATCCCGGTATTAGAGTGTTATTTTATCCCACATAGAGGGTGGAATAACAATCTCGGGATAACTAATCCGGGGATTAGTTATCCCGGGATAACTTGTTCCCCAACCAAACGAGCCCAACATTACTCTTATCTCTCTTCAATAAATTGTACTCTAATCAATATTGGTTACTTTAAAAAACAATTAATGTTAAGGTCAAAATTGATTTTTTTTTATTAATTCTATCTAGGTTTTGTAAATGGACAAATATTTTGGGACGGATATCTTTATTAATGTGAACAACTAATATGGGATGGAAAGAGTAACAAAGTTTGCAAAAATAGAAGTTTTACCCAAACAAGACCTAGATGTTCTAGGAAGAAAATTAAATTGTTCTACTTGTTATGAAATAATAATAAAAGTACACGACCACAAAAAGATAGCCAGAGAAGTTGGGGGAGAGTGAGAGAGATTTTATTACTCTTTCAATTGTTGTACGAATGGACTGAATTGACTTCCTATTTATAGAAGAAAAGAAGCAGCTGCGAGGCTTTTCAGGAAGCCACTGCGAGGCTTTGCAGAAGCTGCTGACAAGTTGCCTGCTCGAACTACTTGCAAGCTACCTGCTTGAGCTACTCGCAAGCTGCTTGCTTGATTGCAAGCCTGAGGAAGCTGCTTGCAATCTGCCTGCATGAGCCACTTGCAAGCTACCTGTTTGAGGGGACTTTACAATTTCATTTAGGCGATAACGGAATGAATGCAGCTATTTCAGAGGGTATATTTAGATTCTCAAAAGCAGACGCTGCGCTCCCTAATTCGGTCTATGTCTGGGCTGCTGCCGTACTCAAAGGCGAGGGGCTCCAAAAGTGGATGCGATCGGCCTGACTACAAGTTTATCCAGAAATTCGTGTATTGAAATGGACATTCATAATACGGTGTTGTATACAGGAAAATCGAGGATACAGGCACGCTCGGGTTCCCGTTGTTATGGTTATGCTCGGTCACGATTCGACCGTCTCACCGGGAACGAGGTTTCGAGTTCAGGCCGGGATGAGGCGATAAAGGAAGGGCGATTGACTGCCATCAGCGGGAGACCGAAATATCCGTCCTCAACCAGATATTTCGGCATCGATCTCGGCAAAACAGTTGTCACCAGATTTACTTGCTTTATTTAGAATTGTACTAGGGTTGAAACTCCTCTACTATATAAAGAGGAGGTTATCATTCATGAAGGGGGTTGGCAATAGCAATGAGAGAAACATTTTACATCAACAATCATAAGAATCTTTTTAAAACAATTCCTATCTGTTCTTAAGTTCATTTTTATTATACTTCGTATAAGTTCTTAACAAAAGGTATCGACCTCGGTTTCTACACCCGAGGCCATACATACTTAACAGTTGGTCAGATCTGCTTCTCTGTTCATTTATCGGCTTATCTCGCTATTTAATCTTGAATTGAATTTAGCCACATATCTTTGGAATCACGCATAAATTTAATTGTTTTCCGTTTCAAGGTTAAACAGTTTGGCGCTCACCGTGGGGCCTTAGATAGTAGTGGCGGTTCAATACAACATTCTGGTTACGCTCGATATTTTACACTTGTTTTTTAAGGTTTGATTTCAGGTATACCGGAAATGTCGGATTCCCATTCTGTCAACTTCCAAGTGGAACCAAGCCATCACGAGCATGACGACAGGGACGTACCAAACAACAATGCGCCCCCCGTTAATCCTGTTCAAGTCGGATCATCGGTGGGCAACGTACCGGCCGGTGAGAATAACGGGGTCATGCTGCAACAACTCCAAAACCAGTTAGACATGGCTATGGCTCAGTTGCAGGCCCAACAAGAGATCATAGCACAATTGCAAAATCGGGGTCAGGCACCCGACATTGCCCTATCAGAACAGACCCAGGATACGGAGGAAAGACACATCCCACGGGGAAACGAGAACCACCCCGGGCAAAGCAGCGAATTGATAATAATGCTCGAAGAATTGACCAAACGGGTCGAGTCCGGTGAAAAGAATATAGAAGCGAACGACAAGAAGGTGGAGAACTACAACTCGAGGGTCGATCAGATTCCGGGGGCTCCACCAGTGTTGAAGGAACCAGATTCGAAAATGTTTATTCAAATTCCATTTCCGCCGAGTGAGGCACCAATGAAAATCCCCAAGAGATTTCGCATGCCCGATATCTCGAAGTACAATGGGGCAACAGACCCAAATGATCATGTGACTGCGTACACGTGCGCTATTAAGGGAAATGATCTTGCCGATGACGAAAGGGAATCAGTGCTACTTAAGAAATTTGGGGAGACTCTGTCAAAGGGGGCTATGATTTGGTATCATAACTTGCCCGAGCATTCGATTGATTCATTTGCCATGCTCGCTGATGCTTTCGTTAAGGCCCATGTCGGGGCCATCAAGGTCGAAACTCGAAAGTCGAACTTGTTCAACGTTAAGCAACGAGATGACGAGACCCTTCGTGAGTTTGTGACTCAATTTCAAATGAAGCCCATGAACTTACCTCCAGTTACTGATGATTGGGTCGTTCAGGCTTTCACCTAAGGGCTCAACTCGAGGAGCTCGATCACATCTATGGAGCTAAAACAAAACATGATAGAATACCCAGCGATCGCCTGGGCTGATGTACACAACAGGTATCAGTCAAATATCAGGGTCGAAAATGATAAGATTCTGAGGGCTACTTCAGTATCATGGCATTCTGGTAAAGGGAGTGATCGCCCGAGGAGAGTGATAGATCGGGATTCCAGATCGTCATATGATAGGTACCAGCCTTACCCGCTCGATGGAAGGGGGAACGGGAGTAACAGCGAATCGGGGAAGAATGATAGGAGAAACGATCGGAGGAATGATCGAGGCCAAAATAGCCGCGGTTTGGTAAACGGAAATACTGTCGATAGAGCTCCGGGAAATAGAGAAATTCCAAGGTTATCCGAGTACAACTTTTACGTCGATGTAGCAACCATAGCGGCGACCGTTATCCGAAACAAAGAAACAAGACATCCTAGGCCAATCCAATCCGACCGAGAAAAGCGGGACAAAAGTCTTATTTGTAAGTATCATCATACTCACGGCCATCGAACCGAGAATTGTCGACAGCTGAGAGAGGAGGTCGCCCGTCTGTTCAATTTAGGACATCTTCGAGAATTCCTAAGTGAACGAGCAAAAACCCATTTTAAAAACCTGGACTCCAACAAGCAGGATAGGCTGGAAGAGCCTCTACAAGTGATACACATGATCGTGGGAGGAACTGACGTTCCCGTTGGGCCGGTTATAAAACGCACAAAAATTTCCATAATGAGGGAAAATCGTATCCGGAACGATGACCCCGATGGCCCCATCACATTCAATGACGAGGACATGGAAGGCATCGCCCAGCCGTATAATGACGCACTAGTAATATCTGTTCTTGTCAATAAGTTTAGAATTAAACGTGTGTTGATTGATCCAGGTAGCTCGGCTGATATCATCCGATGGAAAGTCATCGAACAACTGGGACTACTAGATCAGATCATGCCGGCAATACGGGTCCTCAACAGATTCAACATGGCATGCGAAACGACGATGGGTGAGACCACTTTACCGATCAGTATAGCAGGAACTACGCAGCAGACCAAATTTTATGTGATAGAGGGAGACATGGGATACAATGCATTGCTGGGCAGACCGTGGATTCACCTCGTAAGAGAGGTTCCCTCGACTATGCATCAGGTATTGAAATTCCCGACTCCAGAAGGTATCAAAACCGTCCATGGTGAACAGCAGGCCGCAAAAGAAATGTTCGCGGTTGAAGAAGCTGTTAAGACTATAAAGGCGCCAGATCGGAGCGAAGGGGAGAATGCCAAATAGCAATCACAAATCCCGATCCCGAAATCTTCGGAAGATCAGAACGGAGACACACTAGACGAAGAGCTAAAATTCAGAGTACCGAGAACCTTTGTGGTGCCCGATGATTGTGATGCCACTAAGTCCACCGTTGAAGAACTCGAGCAAGTCATACAGTTCGTTCATCTACCAGAAAAGAAGGTATACCTGAGCACGGGGTTAACCCCCGAGCTCAAGAAAGAATTTATTGAGTTTCTTAAAATTAACTCAGATTGCTTTGCTTGGTCCCATTTAGACATAACAGGTATTCCACCGCACGTGACGACACACAAGTTGAGCTTGGATCCAAGTTTTCCCTCGGTCAAACAAAAGCGGAGGCCACAACCTGAGGTAAAACATGCATTCGTCAAGGACGAGGTAACCAAGCTTCTTAATATAGGATCCATTCGAGAAGTAAAATACCCAGATTGGTTAGCTAACGTTGTAGTAGTGCCTGAAAAGGGGAATAAGTTTAGAATGTGTGTAGATTATAAAGATTTAAACCAAGCCTGCCCGAGGGATTCATTTCCTTTGCCCAGCATCGATCGCATGATCGACGCTACCGTGGGTCACAACACGCTGAGTTTCCTCGATGCTTATTCCGGGTACAACCAACTACAAATGGACCCGGAGGATCGAGAAAAAACCTCTTTTATAACTAAGTTTGGCACATATTGTTATAATGTAATGTCCTTCGGCTTAAAAAATACCAGCGCCACCTATCAGCGTTTAGTCAACCGAATGTTTGAACACCAAACAGGGAGATCCATGGAAGTTTATATAGATGACATGGTCGTTAAGTCCCTGCGAGCAGAGGACCATTTGAAATTTTTGCAGGAAACCTTCAGCATATTAAGAAAGTATAACATGAAGCTGAACCCGGAAAAATGTGCCTTCGGGGTCGGATCAGTCAAGTTTCTCAGATTCATGGTATCAAATCAGGGAATCGAAATCAACCCGGACAAGATAAAGGAAATCGAAGATATCACCATGATAAACGACATCAAAGGGGTACAAAGATTAACGGGACGGATAGCTGCCCTAAGTCGATTCATCTCCAAATCCTCGGACAAGAGTCACCGTTTCTTCTCATTGCTCAAGAAAAAGACTGACTCTGCATGGACCCCCGAATGTCAGATGGCTTTGGCAGAACTCAAAAGGTACTTATCAAGCCCACCTCTACTCCACACACCAAAAGAGAATGAGTAATTGTATCTATACTTGGCGGTGTCCGAGATAGCGGTGAGCAGTGTCCTGGTTCGAGAGAAGAAAGGTACGCAATACCCGGTTTACTATGTAAGTAGAACCCTCAGTGACGTCGAAACCAGGTACCCACATTTGGAAAAACTTGCTTTGGCTTTATTAAGTGCATCTAGAAAATTAAAACCTTACATTCAGTGTCATCCCATATGCGTCGTAACTTCGTACCCTCTAAGGAACGTCATGCATAAACCCGAACTCTCAGGACGACTAGCAAAGTGGGCTGTGGAGATTAGCGGGTATGATATTGAATGCAAACCCCGAACTGCAATCAAATCCCAAATACTGGCGGATTTCGTGGCCGATTTTGCACCGGCCATGATCCCCGAGGTCGACAAGGAGATGCTCCTTGCCTCGGGGACTAGCACGGGAGTCTGGACCCTTTACACAGATGGTGTGTCTAATGTAAAAGGGTTCGGGTTAGGGATCGTTCTCAAACCTCCCTCAGGTGACATAATAAGACAATCTATTAGATCGGCTGATTTAACTAACAACAAAGCCAAGTATGAGGCTATGATTGCAGGTTTAGAACTGGCTAAAAGCTTGGGAGCTGAGATCATAGAAGCCAAGTCCGATTCTCTCCTGGTGGTCAACCAAATGAACGGAACCTTCGAAATCAAAGATGATAGAATGCGGAGATATCAAGAAAAATTGCAGGTTGTCCTTCGCCGGTTCAAGAAGTGGACGTTGGAACACGTACCCCGAGATCAAAATAATGAAGCGGATGCCCTGGAAAATCTGGGATCCTCGGTCGAATCAGAAGGGTTCGCCTCCGGAGTTGTGGTACAGTTGACAAAATCTGTCATAGAGACTGGCCACGCTGAGATAAACTCGACCAGCCTCACTTGGGATTGGACGAACAAATACATAGACTATCTCCAAACAGGAAAGCTACCATCCGATGTCAAGGAATCAAGGGCCCTCCGAACCAAAGCAGCTAGATTTTGTTTGGTCGATGGCCAGTTGTACCGAAGGTCATTCCACGGCCCCTTGGCGAGATGCCTAGGACCAGGGGAAACCGACTATGTTCTGAGGAAAGTTCACGAGGGGACTTGTGGAAACCATTCGAGAGCTAATTCATTGGTCCGCAAGCTGATCAGAGCAGGATACTACTAGAACGAAATGGAGGAGGACGCCAAAACCTTCGTTCGAAAATGTAACGAATGCCAAAGGCACGCCCCGTCAATACATCAACCCGGGGAAGAGCTCCATCCGGTCCTCTCCCCATGGCCATTCATGAAATGAGGCATGGATATAGTGGGACCTTTGCCATGGGCCCCAGGTAAGCCGCAATTTATTTTACTTATGACTGATTATTTCTCTAAATGGGTCGAAGCATAGGCACTCGAGAAAGTCAGGGAAAAAGAGGTCATTGATTTCATTTACGACCATATAATCTGTCGATTCGAGGTACCAACGGAGATCGCGTGTGATAACGGGAAGCAGTTCATAGATAGCAAGGTCAGCAAGTTTTTCGAAGAATACAAAATCAAGAAAATCTTATCAACCTCGTATCATCCGAGCGCGAATGGCTAGGACGAGTCTACCAATAAGACCATACTGTAGAATTTAAAGAAAAAGATGGCCGGATCTAAGCACCGATGGAAGGAGGTTCTGCCTGAGGTTTTATGGGCCTACCGCACAACGGTAAGATCAAGCACCGGGGAGACTCCATTTTCCCTAGTGTACGGAGCCGAGGCCCTGATACCCGTCGAGGTTAGTGAGCCAAGCTTAAGATTTCGTTATGCCACTGAGGACTCGAACCATGAAGTAATGTCCGTCAATCTGAATCTCGTGGACGAAAGAAGAGAAGTTGCTCATATCCGGATAGCCGCACAAAAACAGAGAATGCAAAGGTATTATAATCGGAGGACCAACCTCAGACATTTTCAGATTGGGGACTTCGTACTGAGGAAGGTCACACTTCATACGAAGAATCCTCACGAAGGGAAATTAGCCCCGAATTGGGAAGGACCGTACCGAGTCACTAGAATAACCGGAAAAGATTCTTATCAGCTCGAGAATGAAGACGGACAACAGCTGAAAAACAACTTGAATGTAGCACACCTAAAACGATATTACTGTTAAAGGTACGAATAAATTTTATTTTGCTTTCTTCTCTCTAGATCTAACCGCGCAGGGATACAACAAGAGGGACAACGAAACAGCACAGCGGATACTCGGAAGTCATAGACTTAGGACTGAAAGCACGTCCTGCACTCCTTTTCCCTTCGATCGTTTTGTCCCGAAGTGGGTTTTCGGCAAGGTTTTTAATGAGGCAACACTGAACAGCGTGCTACACATATAGAGCATACCGATCAAAGATCGGAGACCGGGGACTGCACATACCGGGCTAATAGTACCCGAGCCCTCATACTTCGGACTCGAATACTAGGGGAATATTATATCATGAGTTAAGTGATAACTATGTAAAAGTCAAGGCCTGAACGATAGGATCAGATGTAAGAACCAAATGATCGATTGAATCGTGTCCACTTAGTTTGTTCTTGCCGCGGCAATAATTGCGAATGCATCTCTGGCCGGTTTTTCAATAAAAAAAAAAACTTACTTCGATCAAAAGGATCCAATGTTGCCAAATATCGAAAAACTGTGGCGTAACAGTTAAAGACTACGGTCTAAACTATGGCGTAAACAGTTAAAGACTACGGTCTAAAAACATATGCAAACTCGAAAGCTGCGACCTAAAACGGTTAAAGACCACGGTCTAAAAGCGTAAAAATGTCGTGATCGGGTCTGTCTTGCAAATTATGAATAAAGCAACGACTAACGTCAACACGGACTAAAACCCGATCACGAGCCGTTACCATTTGAATTTTATCCTGGCCGAAATAATATGGAAAATTATAATGATGGCATAAACCGAACAAACATTGAACCGAGGAGTACTTTGCAAATATCAAATACAATTTTTGATTCATACATACATAAAGTAGATTTACAAAGGCTCGGACTAGTGGCCTCAAAACAAAGGTGTAAAAACAAAAGAAGGGACACAAGGCCCCGAACCTAATCTTCATCCGACCCCCCGACCTCTTCATCAGCTGACTCGAGGTCGATATCCGAATCCTCAGGGTCGAACACAACCTTTGCTTCCGCTTCAAGCTTCTTGGCTTCTTCGATTAGATCTGATAAGTCCATACTAGTGGCTTGAACTTCTTCGAGGGTTTTCCTTCGGGATAAGCACCGCTCGTACTCAACTCAAAGATTACTGGCCTTTTCGACAGCAGTCACATCGTCCTTGTACTGCTCTAACATATAGTCATAACCCGAGATTTGGTCAAGATCCTTTCTATGCTCAGCTTGCAGATCGATGATGACCCGGTTCAATCGATCCCGTTCAGCTTCAACCGCAGCAAGTGATGAGCTAAGTCCATTCATTTGTTCCACTGATGCCCGAAGCTGCTCCTGGAGAACATCACGTTCGGCCATAGCACCGATGGTTGTTTCGTGGAGGACATTAAACTCGGGCTTGATCCATCCAGCTTTGCCCGAAGTTAATCGATCTGGCTAACATAAGCCCGGGCCTGAAAAGGAAGGGCGTTAGCTTCGGCCGTTAAAGATTTATTGAAAACTTCGAAAGCCCTTACCTTCTCTGCCAGCTGATTGCGCTCCCGCTTAGCCTCAGCAGTTTCGTTTCGAGCCGCTGCTAAGTCCGACTTCAGGATAGAAAGGTCAGAAAGAGACGAGATGTATTGCAATTTCTGCTCGTACAGATCCATGAGCTCGTCCACCTCCTGACTTTTGCTTTTAAGCTCCTCCTTGAGCCGGCCCACTTCATGCCTAAGCCGGTGAAAGCAGGCATGATTAAGCACGGAGGCCTATAAGAGAAAGAGGAATGATTGTAAAATGAGACATGAAGTTAAAACTAAATGAAAGGAGCACAAGAACAAAACTTACCCGGTTCAATGCCTGCTGGTCCTCGTTAAAAAGGCATGATTCGCTGACTTTATCCATTTTTTGACGGTCTTCCTGGGACACCAGAGGGTATAAATAGCTTGCCACCCCGACCGGTCCGGACAGCATGTTCATGTCGGCCGGCACCTTGAATGTTATTAACCTCTTCCGATTCGGGTCGGAACTAGGGGCAGGAAATAGCTTCTCCAACCTAGGGCCGGAATTAACCCCGAAACGATCGTCCATGGGGATGGATAAATGGTCAAAACCCGACATCCCCGGAGCGGGTATTTCATAACCCTCGTGACCGGCTGCATTTTGCTCGATCACCTTTCCTTTGGCATTTTCGTCATCGGCGGGAATATCCACCAATGGCGGCGGAGAATCCTGTATGCAAATTATCGTTTCAGATGAGGCCACAGCTTGTATTGGAAGGATGGAACCAATATCGTACAAAGGCGGAATAGTAGGTACCTTAGAACCTGATACCGATGAAGTTGCCTTCGATCCAGCGGCTGCGGCTGGCAGTTTTTCAATACTTCGAGTAGAAGTGTGATCGGAGGCCCCGACCTTTAACCCGATAATCCCTGCATCCGTTGGCCTCGATATACCGCTCGACCCAGCCGGAATTCGACCTGAGCTTTCCACCAATGGTGGAGTGGTTGCAATAGAACCGGTCAGATCATGCTCGAGGAGCTTGTCAATAAGACGATGCCCACCCAACGCCGGATCATCATCGTTAGAATGGTCCAATAATTGACCAACAACCTCAGCGTCCAAAGCACGAGCCGAGATATCTTCCGATGAGGTCTCTCGAATAACGACCCTCGATCTTTTCCAGGCCTGGGAAGGAGCTCGAGATGATTCGGAGGATTTTCTTTTCCTCCTTTCAACTAGGTCTCCCTGATCGGGAGCTTTGATATCCTGCTCGTCAGCTGAGGCCTCGGTAGTTTCCTGGCCCCGAATTCGGGTGGCCTTAGACAAACCTGTGAAGAAAAAAGAGGAACAATCATTACCTAATTAACGTGGCGTATTGCGTAGAGTAGAAAGGACGACGCTCTAAGGGAAAGACTTACCGTGGGTTCCGGCCTCCCAATGGGACCGGGACAAACATCTCCACGTACGTTCGCCATAAGTAAGTTGGGAACAGATTTTCCCGATCCACTGGTCAAGGTTAGGAACCGCACCAAGGGTTCGGATAAGCGTTGTATACACACGAACAAATAAAAGGTTCAGTATAGGTGAAGGCACGTGGCCTAATCGTATCAACATAAAGTTACTTACGGTTTGGGTTCCATTTCTCGGGAAACGGCAATTTGTCAGCGGGAATCAGATCCGCTGTCCTGATTTGGACAAACCTGCCCTGCCAGCCTCGGTCTCTATCTTCGTCCAGACCAGAGAAGGGCGCTTTTCCAGCTCGTTTTGAGAGTTTTATCATTCCCCCTCTGAAGACACGGGGGCTGTATAGCCAGAGTAGGTGGTGCACCGTGAACGGAATGTTCACGTTTGTAGCAAAATAACGGAGGAGCACAACGATCCTCCAAAATGATGAGTGAATTTAGCTGAGGGTAATCTCGTACCGCTTGCAGAAATCGACCACCACAGGGTCGAGTGTGCTGAATGTGAAAGGGTAAGTATAAACACTTAAGTACCCTTTCACGTAAGTCGATATGGCTTCATCTTGGTCAGGAATAACGACCTCCTTACCTTTCCACCCACAATATTCCTTGACTTGCTCGAGTTTATTCAGGGGTATTGTGCACAAATAGGCTGATATTTCGACATCTCGATCCCCCTGTTGAGAAGGTTTCTCGACTTTGAAGTCCCGAATGGTCGAACAGTCTTGAGAAACAAAGTCAGTCAGCAGTGGCTCTGGTTTAGGGGCCGAAGAGGTCTCACCAGCTTTAGCCTTTGAAGATTTGCTCGTCATTTCGGAATTATGAAGATAAGAATGTTTTGAATGAAGGTATGAAGATTGAACAGGAAACTAATAAGAAGATATGAACATATGAAGGTATGAAGTTTTGAAGATATGAAGATCAACGTATCCAAAGCACCCGAAGGTAAAATTCCCTTTGGTAAAAGTCAGAAAGTGAAAAAGAAGGGGAAAACTTACTTTTATAGAGTGGGACCGAGACGCTCTACCTTCCGCAACCGTCTTCAGAGCCAACAGGGCTTCGACATGTGTCGATGTCAGACGGATGTGACCTTGATCCTATCTAATCATGGGAAGCGTACGCGAGAAGGAACCGGGGCGTCCACTCAACCAATATATTGTGCTTAAACGGGTCGACCTTCCGAAGAGACCTAGATCGGGACCTCGTACGAACACCTCTATGATCGAGTAAAGCTTCCGAATAGGTCTTAAAGGATATGGTTTCGAACCAGTCGTGGCCGAGTTTAATAACAAGATGCTCGATTACGGTGGCCGGTAGCAAAACATGTCGGGTTTTTTTGGATTATGGAGTAAGTGATTGCTGATCGAATATAACAAGGGCATATACAAAGGTTTGGGTACAAACAATACACATAAAATGCTCAATGAAGTCCAATAACAACCAATTTGCAAAATTCCATTAAAGATTTTTTCCATTTCATAAAATTTCGACTATGTCGGATACATCAGTACATCAGAAAAACAGAAGAAACCCTACTCTACGACCAGTAATTGGAAAACAAAAGTGAGGCAGCCACGCCCTTACTCAACCTAACAAGTCGGAGGATGAGATCTCCGAGTCTATCCACGGGATGCGGCAATGATAGGTGATACCGATTAGATATCCCCGTGACTTGCACCAGAGGCGGATGACCTGGGGATATCCAATCCCGATAAATCTTCCTCATCAAGCACAATCGTTGGTGGAGTTTCGCCCGAAAGCATTTCCCGACGGGTCCCCATAATATGGCGAGTTTGAACTCGAGATCCAACCCCCGAATGCACAACGGGAAAACTTCCAACCTCCCTGCGTCTAGGTGGCCTCGATGCAGCAGGTGTTCTTCTTCCCTAAACTAAGTCCTCAGCTACTGACTTTCCCTGGGTAGCCCTCCTCGTCCGAAGTCCTGGAAACCAAAGGTATTGAGTTAGGATATAATACAGAGAAATGAGGTTCAAACGATCAGATTAAGAAGTTACCATGGTCTTTGCCTTTCCACCCTTCAGGTGCCATTCTTCTCCAAGAACGGCCTAAGCTACGAGAAGCCTGGAGAAGGGCAATCACCCAATCAAAAATAGCAGTTTCAAGCGTGGGCTCGACCGGATCTGGTGAAGGGTTCTACACTTCGGGAAAATCGATAAACGATGGACGGTGAAGTTGAACCGTGCGTATCATCACGAACCGGTGAAGCCATCCTCGATCATAATCGTCTTCAGGGTCGATTAGGCTTCGACTTCCCCTGGGAAGCATCTGAACAATTCCCCATCGGATCACCCGAGGTACATATAAATGAAGCAAATGATCGAGGGTAAAAGCGACTCCGGCCGCATTGGCCAACTTCTCAATGCAGAACACGAGCCTCCAAATTTACGGGGCGATCTGCCCGATACATATTCGATATCGACGGAAGAAGTCCTCGATTATTCTATGAACAGGGAGGGTGAATCCTATGGCAAAGGGATAAGTGTATGATAACGAGTAACCGGCAACGTGATGATTTATTTTTACACCATCCCTAACGGGGAGGAGGTCGACGTCTGCGCCTAGATGGCAATCTTCCCTGACCGTAGTAATGGCGCTATCACCGATATAAGATTCGAAATTCTCCAACGGGTCAAGATGATGAAGAACTTTACAGTCGTTCGTATAAATAAAACCCAACGGAACAATACCAGCAGCGATAGATTCTAACTCCCTATCAGAGCCAGCGGCTCCAGTTGATGGCATGAACGAATGCTGATCTTCACTCTGAGTCAATAACGGTACGTAAGCCATGATCATGGAAGGTCCTCCTTAACATTAAGTATTCACACCCTGGAACAAGAAGATTGAAGATCCGAGGAGTATTATGGGCTCAATATAGGAATATCAGTAGGTTTTGAGGTGGAACAAAGTGAGATTTGAAGAAGTGCAGATGCATGGAAAAGAAAGAAGACATGGGCTTTATATGGAAAGAGATTCAAAAGATCGTGTAGCGTATCAAGGATTCTAATACAAGGAGGATTCCTCAAAAGATTTGGCGGCTGGGTAATAATGACCTAGCATCGGGCAGAGTGGGATTTGACTTAAAGGTCCCGTCCTAGATAATTGGAGGCGGCTGTTCAGCTTATTTGGGTCCATTCCCCGCCGTCAGTAATTGTACCTCGGGAAATGGGGGGACTATCTGTATACGGGTAAAATCGAGGATACAGGCACGCTCAGTTTCCCGTTGTTATGGTTATGCTCGGTCACGATTCGACCGTCTCACCGGGAACGAGGCTTCGAGTTCGAGCCGGGATGAGGCGATAAAGGAAGGGCGATTGACTGCCATCAACGGGAGACCGAAATATCCGTCCTCAACCGGATATTTCAGCATCGATCTCGGCAAAACAGCTGTCACCAGATTGCTTTATTTAGAATTGTACTAGAGTTGAAACTCCTCTACTATATAAAGAGGAGGTTATCATTCATGAAGGGGGTTGGCAATAGCAATGAGAGAAACAGTTTACATCAACAATCATAAGAATCTTTTTAAAACCATTCCCATCTGTTCTTAAGTTCATTTTTATTATACTTCGTGTAAGTTCTTAACAAAAGGTATCGACCTCGGTTTCTATACCCGAGGCCAGACATACTTAACAGTTGATCAGATCTGCTTCTCTGTTCATTTATCGGCTTATCTGGCTATTTAATCTTGAATTGAATTTAGTCACATATCTTTGATATCATGCATAAATTTAATTGTTCTCTGTTTTAAGGTTAAACAGGAATATTTATAACCAGATCTAATTTGTCACATAAAGATTTCAGACCAACTTAAATAAATTTGAAGTTAATTTAGGCATATTTCTAGAATTCTTTTCGCTCCTTTCAAGACAGCTGTGGTGGTCCCTGACATTTTCTATGATATTATACAATCCATTCCAAGACAGTTGAATTTATTGTTTTCGCATATAACAATAATCTTACGTATATAAATTCCAGAGATACCGACTTAATTCTTTGACCCCAATAGTGTGAATCTATGTTTGACTTCAAAAACTTGGTCTTTCAAAAGTAAAATTCCTATGGTAAAAACTTCCCTCAAAGATGTTTACACTCAATCAATTATTTTAATCTTAGTGAACATAAAATTAAAATAAAAATACATATTACTTAATCATGATTAAGTGATAAATTTGTGTATGCAGCACACATGAATTCTATTCATCAGTCCATTTTGTTGCATAACTGAAGCCTCCTTAAGCAGACATACCTGGTTATAATATTAACACTGCTACAAATTGATTAGAAAACAATAGTGATTTATTATTTTTAATTTTTTTCCCTAAATCTATACCTATTGTTTTAATTAGTAAAGTGTTGGTTAAGTGGATGTTTAAGGAGAGCTAAAGGGTAATTCAGATATATATTTCAGTGATTTAATCGATATGGATCTAGTATATTCTTATAAAAGTGCAAAACAGATTTAATAATAAATATGATTAAATCAGGCAAAAAAAAAAAATCGAATCAAAGCCCGTCAAATAAGCTTAAGCTATTCGTATTAATGGATTAGTAGAAGTTTGTCACGAACACATCCTCATTTTATATAGTCACAATGTAATTAAGAGCTTATCGGTTTAAGATATTTCAAATCAAAGGAGAACCATTTATTTTCCACATTATATGCATATTTGCACTGTAAGTTTGAGGGTAGTGAAGAAATTCAGTCCAAGCATATATTCCTTAGATGATATGGTCAATACTAGCTACTTCAAACTGCATGTATGTTTAAGAATCCTTTTTGCATACATACTTCACTTTTTTATATAGCGATAAATGAGGCAAAAATATCTGAATCAGAGCCAGTGGAATAAGCTATTTAAATAAGGGATCCGGCTCTTCTCCATTATCCTTTCTCTCCATTTCGTCAAGTACACATTTAGGTGAGAAAGATGTCCTATTTAATTTTTAAAGGCGAAGATTTTATTACACTAACAAGAATATTAATCATAGTTAAGTAAATAATTTTGAAAAGGCACTCTCCAACTTTGAAAAGAAAAAGATATTCCACACAATTTGGTACCCATTAATATCATTAATTACATCTTATATAACAATATTTAAATATTAACTGTAGGACTTTTGGTGCCAGTAACTTTATTTTTGAAATATTATGTTGAAAAAAAATAAAGGGATTTTTTTTCAATGTTGGAAAAGAACCACAAAAAAAAAAAAAAAAAAAAAAAGGCGAGATGTCATCAGCCTACTGTGTGTTTGAAGGAAAAAAAAAAAAAAGAAATCTTTTAAGAATGTTCTTTAATCTTCTTCTTGTTTTATGAAATAAAATAAAATATTGTTCAAAACACAAAATGTTTTTGAAGACTAACAACTGTTATCAAGCTAAACAAACAATTATTAGGTTCATGTTCTACAATTATTACATTTAAATGTTGTTATATAAGATGTAATTAATGATATTAATGGGTACCAAAAATTGTGGAAATATCTTTTTCTTTCCAAAGTTGGAGAGTGTTTTTCCAAAATTATCCACTTAACTATGGTTAATATACTTGTTAGTGTAATAAAATCTTGGCCTTTAAAAATTAAATAGAACACATGTCTCTCATCTAAATGGGTACTTGATGAAATGAAGAGAAAGGGTAATGGAGAGAAGCCGGATCCTTAAATAAGTGGATTCGAAGAAACTTTTATGGTGCAGACAGGTTAATACTAACAAATCACCTCTGATAGCTTGGGACTTGGTGTGTAGAGCACAGAAGGAAGGGGGCGAGGGAAGGGGGGGGGGGGGGGGGGGGGGACTTGGTATCGCTGATTGTATAGTATGGAATGAAGTTGTAGTGACAAAGTATGTAGGGAACATTGCTAATAAAACTGATAATCCTTGGATAAAATGAGTGAATCATATGTATTTAAAGGGGCAAGATTGGTGGCAATACAAAGTCCCACAAGATAGTTGCTGGTATTGGAAAAAACTGTGTGGAATTAGGGATAAATTCAAGACTGGTTATGTGCAGAATGGTTGGATTACTATATTAGGAAAGTACACCATAAAAAGTGGATATCAATGGAGGAAAGGGGCTGGAACAGAATGGTCAAACCGGAGGGGGGGTATGGAACAAGACTAGTGTACCAAAATATTGCTTTATCAGCTAGTTAGCAATGCGCAACAGGATGCAGACAAGAGATAGACTAGCAAAAATGGGCATATGTCAGGATGATAAATGTCTACTATGTGGCAATGTGACTGAATCCATTGAGCACATATAGTTGTGTATTCTCCAAAGCTTGCCTAATGTAGGTGCTACACTGGCTACGAATACAGATGCAGAACCATAGAATTCAAGGGGTTTGGAGTCGAATGGCAAGCAGGGCAAAAGGAAAAGTCAACAAAGCTTTCCTATAGGCAGTTCTAGCAGCACTGATATATCATAACTGGGAGGCCAAAAAGTACTGCAACCACAAGTGATAAGCAAACAGGTCATGGTGGAAAGAAAACACAGGATTTTGAAATACATATATAGGAAGCCAAACTGTAAAGATAGAACTTGGGTAGAAGACATACTGAAGAGAGGTGAAGCATACGTGAGAACTGAATAGGAGTAGTGAGCAATACCAACCCTTACTTTATTTTTTGTGATGATTTTGATTTGCAGTATGCTTAGACTCTAGCAGTTGTAATCTTTGTTACTGGTGATTGAAATAAGATAGGTTGTTCGACAAAAAAAACAAAATTGTATATATATGTTGATTGTCAACAAATCCTTATAAAACTATATGTAATTAGAAGTTGTTTTACTTCTATATTTAAGGAATTAGCTACACCTCACATTTATACCAACTCAATATTATAAATTCGTAACATATATATATGTTATCACGAAACCATAGTTAATTACTTCATATTTTTTTTTTTTTTTTTTTGGTAACTGAAAGTTTCTATTACCAATAGCAAAGATGTACAAAGTCTTTTTTAGCCTATGAAGTAGACATTCCCCACCTTCAAGCCAAGTGCATATATTAATCTAGCTTACTGCTTACAACTAATACTTAGCTGCATTAAGGGTAAAAATTCAGAGATTGCATCAGATTAGTTAGCCTTGGAAACATAGCTCCTCGACAATGTATGTCTTGTATAATCTTACTTATCAACACCTCTATGGTCCTCTGTTTCTGCTGAAAAATTCTCAAGTTTCTTTCCAACCATATATGATATATAGCTCCTACTAGTACCATTCTGTATAGGACTGCTTTGCTGCTTCTTTCTTTTGCATTTCCAACCACCCAATCAATCTCCGCAGACCATCCTCTTGCTCCTCTGGGACATCCCTGCCATGGTAATAGTTACTGCCACACCCCTGAGCTGAGTATGAGCATTGGAAAAACAGATGCTGGTGTCCCTCATCCTCCAATTCACATAAAGAGCAAAGTAAGCTAGTGTGGATCCCCCATTTATCTTATCTATCTCTAGTGTATAGCCTTTATTTGATAGCTAAATATGTGATGAGGCCTTGATTATTACACACTATTATGCTCCATTCCACTTTGGTATAATCACCTCTGATTTGATTATACATATCTCTAATAGAGAACTTTTCAGCTGTGAGAATATCTTCTACATTCATTTGTGTACTAGTGATGCACTTTGAGGCTTGGAGGATTTTTTGTATTATCCAAGAAGCTTGCTTAGCAGTCACACTCCAAGGGTCTTGCCCTTTTAAATAGTAATGTGAACCCACTGTATCCATAGAGTGTCATTTTTCTTGCTTAGGCACCAAAACTGTTTCAAAATTGCCACCTTGTTCCACACATATATATATCAGTAATGTTCAGTCCCCTGGCTATTTTTGGTCAGCAAAGAGTTTCCCATGCTACAAGTGCCTTCTTTTTTGCTTCTACTTCACCTGTCCAAAGAAACCTTTTGCATGTCATTTCTATTTTCTGGATGATCTTCTTTGGAATTGAAAACATTTGTGACTAGAAGGCTTGTATTGTTGTCAGAACACCCTTGAGCAGTTGGAGCGTTCCTGCATAGGATAGAAATTTAGTGGTCCAAGTAGTCACTCTACCTAGCATTTTATCTAGCAGTGGTTGGCATTGTGCTATAGATAATCTCTTGTAGCTTAAGGGTACTCCAAGGTATCTAAAAGGCAGCTGACCCACAGTGAAGCCAAGCACTTGCAAGCTTTCATTCTGTACATTCTCAGGCACTCCACCAAAATAGATACAGCTTTTACTCTGATTTGCTACTAGCCCAGATGCATTGGAGAATTACTTCATATTTTTACCTCAATTAATCATTTGATCATATAATAAATTAATATGATTTGGTGAAATTATCAAGGGTGGATAAATGTTAACCCTAATTCGAACCTTTTGTTTATCTACTACTGGTACTACTCAACATCACAACAATTCATATCAATGATCTTGAGAGATTCTTTTAAGCTTTACTTTAAATTTTCAGATAAAAATATCTGAATACAACTCTAATGTAACCAATCACTTTTATCAAAGATAAAATAATAGCCGTTATTTTTGTTTTCGTTTTTGGATTTCATAGATGGGTTTGAATTTATTTTTTTTTGTTTTTTTTTTGGTGAAATAGATATTACTGATATTATATATATATATATATTATCTACATCCTAATTACATTAGAATTAATAGCCCCAAGGCCGTTTAGTAGTCCAAAAACATCACCTCCATGGGTGTTAGCAAAATTTACAATCCGATTAAAAAAGATACCACATTGGTCATTAAAATATACATTTCTAACAAAAATGGGAGGAGCTTTCAATAACTTCACTTCATGAAATAAGAGTTGCTTCCCTCCCTCCTTGGCTAGCAGATCTGCCACCCTGTTCTGTTCCCTAAAGCTATGCCTTAGCTCCGGATGTCCCAGCCTTTCCATTAAGTACCTGCATTCAGAAATAACAGATATGTAAGGCAAATGGCCCTCTTTAATCATCTTGATTACCTCCGTTGAGTCTGAGTTGATTTTTAATGGTGCTAGGTTATGATCCACAACAATTCTGAGTCCCTGCATAATAGTCGTTAGTTCACCAAGTGTATTTGTAGTATGGGGTAATCCTTTCATGAAACCAATTACCCAGTTCCACTAGCATCTCCAAAATACTCCTCCTATTCATCCTATGCTAGGATTTTTTTGACAAGCCCCATCAGTATTAAGTTTGAATCTGCTCCTATTAGGGGTTCCCACTTAATGGAGATGGTAATTCTTGACTTAGAGGGTGTAGTGTTCCTGGCTAGCATATTAAACTCAATGGCATGATTATAACTAGTCTCAAATAAGGGGTAAGCTCTAGTTTGATTAAAAAGGTTCTGATTCCTATTTAACCAAATTCCCCAGATACAGACAGAAAGGCATTAAGGTTTCCCACTGGATTAGTCTATCAAAAATTTTCTTCTTTAGGCTATTCGAGGTTGAAATTGAAAACAAAAAACCACCGAATCTTAACCCATAGAATTTTTTGTTCGACATAGCAAGATACGGACATAGGGAGAATCAAATGGGTCAACGTGAGGAATTTGCTTGATTTTTTGTTGAATTTAAAAAAAAAAAAAAAAAAAAAAAAAAAGTACCTTTCACTTGACAAGTTTTTAAAAGTTAAAAAAAAATTAAGTTTTTTTTTTGTGTGTGTTTTTACCTTTTCATGCGAATAATACTTTCTCTTTTATGTCATAACTTAAGGGAATAAGTTTAATTTCATCCCTTGACAATTAGAATATGGAGATAAAAATTTGTCCGTAAATTTAGGCGTGTCAATAATTTTTGAAAATGAATTTGAGAGGCAAAATATGTATTTCCCCATAGTTAAGTAACCAAAACCAAATGGGGGTCAGAGAAACCGGCTAAATGTGATGCATATAAAAGATTCAACTAATGAACCAAAAATTGTTTGATTCTTTTGTCTTTTTATGTCTTTGCGGCAAAGTTGTATTTGGCTGCGTTTACTCATGTTTTTTCAAGTTAGGACAAAACCATATCTTAGAAAATTGTGATTGAACTCAGCTTGATAATAAACACGTACCGACGTGCTGTTTAGTTTATGCACCAGCCTTGTTTATCAATTTTATCAATTGTACATACAGAAAATGCAGCATAGGCACTTCAAAATAATTTAAAAATTTCACAATGTCCGTATTCGTTTCTTCGCTGTTAAGAAAAGGTCTTATCTTTGTTCTTAAATTCTAAAGATCGAGCTCCAACCTGATGATAAATTTAAACTGTAGTCAAAAAGTTGAGGGAAATTTTTTAATCTTTTTGTTGAAGAACTTGGATATGCATAATCTAACCATTTTTCATTGGAGCTCTACTAAAGGCTAGGACAAATACGAGATAATCTACTATCGGCAAGAGTATGAATACACTAAAATTGTAATGCAGTGCAGGACAATATTGAGCAATTTGAGATAATACACGAGCTAGTTTGACGTTTTTCCTTAAATAAAATGGTTAAGGAACCAATAAAGTCCTTTGTCAAATTAGTGACCAACTGACCATCACTTGTACTCACAAATCACAATTATCTATCATTTTCAGATATATAATAACTTCATTCTGTTTAAACCATGTATCGATATGAACATAAATAAATATACTAGGTAGTAGGTAGTACACTGTTATATATCTTTGCTTTCAACAAGAAAATGGAAAGACAGCTAAAAGGCAGAAGGCATTTGGTAGTGCAATAGCAGTACTATAGAAATACCATTGACGAAGTTTGATCAATAAGGATAATTAAACTTTATAAAATTCAGGAGAATCTCAATGTTTAAGTGCATGACCTGAAATAGTAATCCCAATAATAACAATTAATAATCTATTAATTAACTTAGGAAGTGCACTTGGTTGGAATAATGATTATACGTTATTAGGGGTGAGGTAAAATACCGCTCAGATTATGAAAATATCTTTCAAGAAAACAAGTCATTTTTAAAAACAATTATAATTTTAATAATAATATTATCAAATTGGATGATATTTTGATAAATATTTCGATTATTAAAGATCGATCATAATATGCAGATAAAGTACAAATTTTACTATAAAAAAAAAAGTGAACATGAATTACTTTTACTTATTTTATATTTCTACCCTTTAGAAGAGCCAGTTTAAGTGGCACTTTTTCGTCGTCTGTTTGTGGGCCCAAAAAAAAATTTGGGCCCACATATTTTAAATAACTATTAATATTTAAAAAAAAAAATTATGGGCCCACATATTTTAAACAACTACTAATATTTAAAAACAACTACTAAAAAAAATTGTGGGCCCACATATTTTAAACAACTACTAATATTTAAAAAAAAAAAAACTGGAACCCATCACATCCAAACTCACAGGAAAAAAAAAAGTGAATCCCATGCATATTAAAAAAACAAACAATGTTAAATAAAAAAGTGCTTAGAAAATCAAACAATTAAATCAATAATGATGGATTCATGGTCACATGCGTATCAACCCATTAGAGGGAGCAAATGAAATTATTGTACAGCAACATACTTAAAACAAAAATGCTTAGAAAATCAAACAATTAAATCAATAATGATGGATTTATTGCCACATGCGTATCAACCCATTAGTGGGAGCAAATGAAATTATTGTACAGCAACATACTTAAAATACTTTTAAAAAAAAGTGTGGTCCCCATATTAAACACCAACCAATATTAAAAAATTCAAAAAAACACCAACCAATTAAGCATTTAAAAAGAAAAAAAAGTGTGGTCCCCATATTAAACACCAACCAATATTTTTAAAAAAAAAAAAAAAAGTGAAACCCACCATCTCCAAACTCACGAGAAAAAAAAAAGGTGGACTCCATATTAACAAAATCAAGCAATATAAAAAAAAGTGAATCCCATATTAAAAAAACAAACAATGTCAAAAAAAAAAGAGTGCATACTTTGTATTCGTAACAAAGACTAATATAATAAAGTTTTAGATACGGAGCACAAACTACAATGTTATATTAATCGTGTTTTGAACATAGTATCTCATATTGACAAAATCAAGCAATATAAAAAATAAAAAATAAAATGAATCTCATATTAAAAAAACAAATAATGTCAAAAAAAAAGTGCAGACTTTGTATTTATGGCAAACACTAATATAATAAAGTTTTAGATACGGAGCACGAACTATAATGTTATATTAATCGTGTTTTGAACATAGTGTGTGTGTGTATATATATATATATACATAAAAATAGTGCAAACTAATAATGTCCAAAAGGGTGTGCCCCATACTAAACAACACCAAGCAATATAAAAAAAAAAAAAGAAACTATATAAAGCATGGTTTTAGACCCATGCTCCGTCGTACGTTGTCCCTTAAAAAAAAAAGGGGGGGGGGGGGGGGGGGGATACTAAATAACACCGAGCAATAAAAAAAAAGGAAGAAAAAAAATGGAACTCACCATCTCCAAACTCATGGGGAAAAAAAAGTAGACCTCATATTATCAAAATCAAGCAATATGAAAAAAAAAAAAAAAGTGAACCCCATATTAAAAAAAATATAGTGTTAAAAAAAAAAGTGCAGACTTTATATTCGTAGCAAACACTAATATAATAAAATTTTAGATACGGAGCACAAACTACAATGTTATATTAATCGTGTTTTGAACATAGTATATGTATATATATTATATGCATAAAAATAGTACAAACTAATAATGTTAAAAAAAAAAAGTGCACCCCATAAAGGGTGGACCCCATACTAAACGACATCAAGCAATATAAAAAAAAAGTGGATCCCACCATCTCCAAACTCACGGTAAAAAAAAGTGGACTCCATATTAACAAAATCAAGTAATATAAAAAAAAAAAAAAAAAATGAACCCCATATTAAAAAAAATAATGTCAAAAAAAAAAGTGCAGACTTTGTATTCGTAGTAAACACTAATATAATAAAGTTTTAGATACGGAGTACAAACTACAATGTTATATTAATCGTGAGTGCACCCCCTATTAAAAATCAAACAATATTCATGTAATTTTCAATGTATCTCATTAAGTCAATGATGATGAATTCATTACCACGTGCGTGTCAATCCATGAAATTGTTTTTCTTCAAAAGGTTAAGTAGTCAAACCATACAATTTTTTTTTTATATTAGCCTGAGATCTAATCTAGATATTAAACTGTTGTATTTGCTATTCCGCCATGTCATTTATTTGTTATGTTTACTAAAATAAATATACTTAAAATATTTATATTTTAAAATAAGATAGAATTTAATTACTTTTTTATTTTTATTCTTACTCTAATAAATGTGAAAAGAAATTAATGTCGTAAAAAAAATATATCAAATGCATATCAAATAATGAATAAGGTAAATTAGTCAAATTATAATTCTAATCGACGTTTTCTTAAAAAACCATGCAAAAGACAACATGACAAGTAAAATGAGCTAAACCGAGAATATTTACTAAAAATTAAAAAATAGTATTTCTTCGTTTAAATAAAAAATCAATATCTACTTTGTTTCGTTTTAAACATGTAAGATTAATTTAATAATTTGAATTAGAATTGTTCAAATCAAAATTTGATAAAAAATAATAAGTATTTTACACCTTTAAATTAATCGAATTAAAATTAAAAATATCAACTGATGCTTAAATATTGCTATTGTTTTATCTCAAAGAAAAGAAAATAGTTTCCTTTTGACAAGTATTCTCTTTTAAAAAATATTAATAAATTTGCCGATTTTGTGTTCATAGCAAACATTAATATAATAAAATTTTAGATACGGAGCACAAACTACAATGTTATATTAATCGTGTTTTGAACATAATATATACTTTATATATATATATATATATATATATTATCACTATTCAAAAATAACTACATACACATAAATGCACTATAATCTAAAGTGTTGGGCCCGTGCGCATCACGGGCATAGGCCGTCTAGTATCTATACTAGTTTTGTGAGGCCCGTGCTAAGCCCGGGCCCAAGCTCAAGATATAAAAGTAGATATTTTAACTAATGAAATATAATAATCTATACATAGTTAATGAACTTTTAAGACAAATATATAATTTAACTTGTGCAGTGGATAAAGTTGTTCCTCTCTTAATTAGGGATTAGGGGTTCGAACATGGATATGGAAAAAATCTTTGGAGGAAGCGCTCCCCCCGAATAGGCGCGATACAGTGCGAATTATCTGGATTAGTTGGGCTCAAATGCGGACATCGAGCACCAATCAGAAAATCAAAGAACATGAAAAATGAGGTAGGAGGTTAGATAGCTTTTCAAAAATAGACCTTAAAAACAAAAAATAAAAAAATTGACTTAAATAAATAAGATTAGGACCTAAAAGTAATTAATTAAAAAGTTTTAAAAATTTTTGAAAATTATTGTGAGGACTATAAAAGTCTCCAGGTTCGATAGCTTTTGAAAAGTAGACCTTAAAAATAAAAAACAAAAAAATTGACTTAAATAAATAAGATTAAGACCTAAAAGTAATTAATTAAAAAAAATTAAAAAAATTAGAAAATAAAGTCCTCACATTTGCTCTTATATATAATAGTAATTTTTATTATCTTTGTGCATTGGTGTTTATGTTATATGGCATCATCACTATTCATAACTTTTGAAGCATTTTAAAGAGGCTCAAAGTTTACTATATTTATCAAATTAAATGTGACAACTTTAAGTAATAAACGAATAAAATAGGGATAAAAATAAAACATATAAAAAAGTATAGTCCTACTTAACCTGCAAAAAGTTGATCTAAAGGGCTATGTAAAAAGGGTTTGGAAGCATTTCAATTTCCTGGAAAGACACTTTGGTCTGCAAAGTAAGAAATAGCAAATGTAAGGGCATATGTGGAAAAACAAATCACTTTGGTTAGCAAACTTCACAACCAGATGGTTGGAATGTGACTAAGGACGACAAAATCATTACTTTGACACTTATATAATAGTATAATATAATAATAATATATATAAGAGGCTAGGAAGCAGCTGTCCGGGCATGCTTCCTGCCCAAGGGCATTTGTGTTATTATTTGGTTTTCTGTGCTTTAATAACATTGTACCTGACTGCACTAGACATGTACCTTCCCATCATATGGACCACAAAACCAGTGCAATTTACTTTATTTTCTTCAGCTGCAAAGATGTACAGATTGTGGGACCTGGCTTGCTGAAAGTTATACTTTGCCCCTTCTTTTGTACTTATTCACGAAAATACTTGAGCCTTTTTTCAAAGCTCAGAATGGCATTAGAGCTGCTGATGTCACATGAAAGTGATAGTGCTCTCACAAATTCGAGAAATTTTATCACGGACGAGGCACACCAACCAACTGGGCGGACATTAATTGTGTGATATTTGTCTCAAAATTTGCCATGTGAAACTGGTGGGTCCGCTGTCAGCACACTCTCTCTTACCTACATTGCTTTTGGTTTTCTATTTTTTTTTCTTTTCTTCTCTTATTATATTTTTCCTTACTTTTGCTTCGTAGCTTCACCTCTAAAATAAAACAGAAAAAATGAATTGAGACTATCTCAAATTTCTTTTTTTTTTCTTTGTTTTCTGAATTTTATTCCTAACATTCACTAATAAGTGCACACTGTCAAGATTTCAGTTATAATTTATTTCAATTCCTAAAATTTGTAAATTACTTTTAGATTAAAATTACATTTAAAAAAATAGGAAGATGATTGAAAATCTCATATAATGAGCATGACAGTTATGAAGCAAAATTCCAGTGAGAATTTTTCACTTTTTTTCAGAAATTGTTTTCACTTTATTTGAAAATTAACGTTTGGACATAGAAATTTCAAATACAATTTGAAGTTGTATTTGGAATTTGAAAAATACCAAAAACTTATTTTTACTTTCAACACATTCAAACAATCAAATATTTTTTGCATAAACTTAACCAAACACAACTCTATCTTCAACTTCAACTCCAAAATACCAAATAAAATAAAAAAAATATTTGGTTTTCATGGCCAAATGCCTACTTAGAAATTCTGGTATTACTTGAAACTTCACTTTTTCTAATTTTGCTTTTGATTCTACATTTATTATCAAATCTAGAACCACATTTAATTTTCCAAAAATAAAAAGAAAGTTCAGTCTTTTGCATATACTGGAAACACATTCGGTGAATACATTGGAAAAAATAAGAGAAAAATTCAAAAGCTTTGGCTAGTATCAATATAATTTTACAAATAGAAGATACGATCATAAAGATAAAAAAAAATAAAAAAAAAATAAAAGAAGAACAGGAGAAGCATACAAGTGATAAGTACAAAAGAAGAGAAGGAAGGAAAATAAGTGAGAGAGTGTGCTGATAGTGGACCCACCATATTCCACTTGTCATGTTTATATTTTCCCTTCACGCAAGTAATTATGCAGGGACGAGTCTTTTGCCAATTTTTGCTGAAGTGGGACCTAAAATCCACTTGGCAAAATATGAAACACAAGTTTTGTCTTTCACATCATATTTGTGTCTCGCACATAATAAAATTTTCCCACAAATTCACACTTCGCATCATATAAAACGAGCTCTTTTTTGTGAAATAAATTTAATCTTAATTCTTTAATTAAAATTGTTGTGACTTTATCATACTCATTTGTAAAATCATACAAAAATAATAGTGACGTCTTTTTCGGGTTAACATAAGCCCACTTTTGTATATTAAAATTGATCTTTCATTTTCGCCTGTTTATTAAAATTGATCTAATTTTATCTGCGGATGTGATGTCTTATTACTTGTAACTGGTTTATTTGGTTTTTTATTAGGGCGAATGACATATAAATACATAATAAGAAAAGTATTTACGGATATGACGAAACTTTTTAAGTTACAAAACATAATGAATTTTCATCTTTCATACAAACTTTTTTTAAAAGGAAAAATATTTTTTTAATTAATTTTTTTAAAAAAGAATATTTAAAAAAATATTTTTTTTCCTAAAAATATATTTTTTAAAATAAAAAATATTTTTTTCTGCTTAAGGCTTAAAAAATTCACTCAAAATTTAGTGTATGAAATGTGTATATCTTGCTCAAGGCTTAAAAAGTTCTCTCAAAATTTAGTGTATGAAATGTGTATCTCATTCAAGGCTTAAAAATTAGCTCAAATTTTGTGTATTAAAATGGTATGAAATTTGTATCTCGCTTAAGGCTTAGAATTTTGCTCACATTTTCGTGTATAAAGTTCATATTAGGTTTTTGTAAAATTAATACAACTACAACAACATTGTATACAACTTTCATATAACATTCAAGACTTAAAATAATTGCTCAAATTTTTATGTATGAAATGTGTATATGCTCAAGGCTTAAAAAGTTCGCGCAAATTTTGTGTATGAAAAATACATGAACTGTGTATATCTCGTTTAAGGATTAAACATTACGCTCAAAATTTTATATATGAAAGCGGTATGAAATGTGTATATCCACTCAAGACTTAGACTTAGAATTCCACCCTTCCACCCATATTTTTCGTGTATAAAGTTCATATTAGGTTTCTAGTAAATTAATACAACTACAAAAAACTTTCATACAATATTTAAGACTTAAAATTTCGCTCACAATTTTGTGTATGAAAACTATATTAAAAATTTGCTCACATATACACATTTCATATAGCTTTCATACACAAAAAATTGAGTTAATGTTTTAAGCCTTGAGCTAATTTTTTTTTTTAATTTTTTTAAAATTTTAAAAAATTAAAATTATTGTTTTAAAATTTTATTTTTTTAAAAGATAAAAAATTATTTTTTAAAAATATTTAAAAAAAACGAAAAAATATGAAAATCCGTTATGTTTCGTAAAATATCGTTATGTTTTGTAAATAAGGAAAACTATCTATATATTTTATAGTAAAGAATCTTAAGTTGGTGCCCCATGTCATTTTCCCTTCTTGTTATTTGGTGTTGCATATATTCAATTTTGGATCTGTATAATAACTCAGATGGGATTGCCCCTAATGCCGCATAATGAAATATAGAGGAAAAAAAAGGGGAAAATAGTATAGAGTTAATATTGCAAAATTTGATTTTTTTTTTTTAAAGAAACTAAGGTAACATAAGTATTACACTATCATAACACTAAATAAAGATTAATTATATTATCAATCCAATTTTTTTTCTTTTAAAAAAAGTTAATCATCAATTTCAACATTTTCACTTGCGTTTGTGCACGAGCACGGAGTTTTGTGTCTAGTAGACTAATAAAAATTTGAACAATCAAAGCTGGCCTTTTAACTGGCGGACCATGTGATTAGAAATTTATACTGGTAAAATAATAGATCAACTCCTCCCTACAAGTCGGCAGCCTATTGGATTTTTCCTAAATCCGTAGACGGGGAAGTATACTACTATTGAATACCGATAGGAGATTAGCGCAATTGATAGAAGAAGGAAAAAAAAAAAAAAAAAGGGCGAGCACGCGGACAATTCCTTAAATTTATAAGTAACTTTCATTTTAGATAGAGTCATTTTACATACAGTCAAACCTCTCTATCTCATTTAGTCGTTATAAATAAAGTATGCAAAAAAATAATTTTTGTAATTTTTCTGCTATAAATAAAATAAAATACTTGTTAATTTTAAAATCTCAATTAATTTTTATATTTCATTAATTAAAAATTGAAAAGACTAATAAGTTCATAATTAGTTATAACATACCGATAAAGAATTAAAATCTAAGGAACATATGCATTTAAAATTAATTGAAAATTTAAATATTTTTAGTTTGGCATAAGAATTATAAAATTTTAGGTTGTTTAGTAAATTTCAATCTCTTAGTATATAATGCTTGAATTGACGAAGATTTTTGTCCAATCTTTCAGCCAAAGTGAATTCAAGAGCTTTTCTTGAAGGCTTTATAAGAGCTTAACAGTTGACTATTCGATCTCGCCCAAGTAATAGTAGGTTGAGGCTCTTTATCAGTACTTTCGTTGTCACCTTCTGCATCCGTTGTGTCTTGTTCTTCATAATCTCATATATTTCTTTGAATATTATGACACAATATTTGAGTATGACTGCTATACAGAGATAAATCTACAAGAGCGTACCACTATCATAAATGCCGCTCTGTTATAGGTTGAATGCTATTATTGAGAAGTAAAATATAACATGAAACATAGGTTCCGGAGAAAATCAAGTTGTTAGAGTGAAATGCTATTATTGTTTCAATTGAGCACTTGAAGACAAAATTAAAGGTTCCTATTACATACTTTCGATAAATTTTTTAGAAAAAATTCTGCTATGTTTTCAAGCTTCATTACGTAAATAAGTTAACCACTTAATATATGTCGCCTCTTTTAATTATACACATTAGCCTTCATAAGTTGTAATATCTCAAACTTGTTCCAATTGCAGTTGATGCGTTAAAGCAGGAAACATATTTTGTGTGAATAACTTATTTACGTAACAGACACGTAGGAACTTACGTAACACACACTTAGGAACATACTCATAATTTTTTTTCAAAGTATGAGCCTGAAGTGTTTAATACGAACACTTTTATCATGTGTTTAGTTACTCAATTTAAACATATTAAGTATCATAAAATTTACTTCCAAATTTATGAAGTTATCGATGTATTTAGCCAAAAAAGAAAAAGAGAGGAAAAATATGACGATGATACTACTACCTCCCACATTATGCTATTTCTTATGTTGCTTATTACGCTTCTATAATGATATTGATCATGTTTTACATACTCAGTACATTCTTCGTACTGACGTCCTTTTATTTGTGGACGTTGCGTCATGCCCGCAGGTGGCCAGGGAGACAGGCTTGATCCATAGCTATATTTCTCAGGGACTACATAGCGGAGCTCCACTTCATTCGGAGCTATAACTTTTGGGTATTGATTCTTTTGTGTACATATTTATGGGCATAGCAGGGTCCTGTCCCGCCTATATGATATGACATACTCTCCTTAGAGGCTCATAGACATGTGTATATGGTTAGATGTGCCTGGCCTTGTCGGCCTATATTTTAGATGCCATTTTGTTAGCCTCATCAGCTTATGTACATTGCTATGGGCATTGCTATTAATGGTGATATGTATATATGTATTGTTGCCCAATGGAAATAGTATGATTTAACATGTGGCTCACCTAGATGTAAATGTAAAGGTATGTTAAGAGGTACCCGGGTGGGCTAGCACCGGGTGCCCGTCGCGGCCCTCCGGTTGGGTCGTGACAAAAGTGGTATCAGAGCAGTTTTGTCTTAGGGTGTGTCTACGAGCCGTGTCCAGTAGAGTCTTGGTTATGGATGTGTTGCGCGCCACACTTATAAACAAGAGGCTGCAGGCATTTTAAGAATGAATGACCTTCTTTCTTCATAACATTGTGCGATAGAGCTATGATATAAGAGCTTCTTTCTCATTAACCGTGTATTATGTATTTCAAAAATGCCTATAAAGAGAAAGGCTACGACAACCCAAAAGGGCAAGACAGTGGCAGAAAAGCGGGCTGAAAGAGCACCGCCAGCAGTTGTAGAGGAAAGTGAGTCCCAGAATGCGGCTCAATCTCAGTCCTCCCAGTCAGTGCCTGTTTCTGAGGAGCTTGAGGGAGCCTCAGCCCCAGCTCCAGCACCTCCGGCTCCTCCACCAGATGCTACAGGCCAAGATGTAAAAGAGGCCATTCATTTGCTTACTCAATTGGTTGCTGCCCAGACTCAGCGGCAAAGTACAGGGCAAGGTGATAGGGCTGTTAGTGCAAGGGCCCGTGATTTCATTAGCTTGAACCCTCTGGAATTCTTTGGATCAAAGCCGGATGAGGACCCTCAGAATTTTATTGATGGAATGTTGAGGACGCTTCGCTTGATACATGCTTCGGACACCGAATCGGTGGAGTTAGCGTCCTATATATTGAGGGATGTTGCGGTTCATTGGTACACGGTTTGGATGGTTTCACGGGGAGCCAATTCGCCTCCCCCGATATGGCAAGAATTTGTAGATGCTTTCCTCCGACACTATTTGCCTCCAGAGGTTCGGCGAGCTAGAGCCGATAAATTCTTGAATTTGAGGCAAGGAAGCATGAGTGCTTTAGAGTATAGTCTCCGTTTTAATTCTTTGGCTAGGTATGCTTCAGCCATGGTAGCGGATATAGGTGACCGAGTGCACCGATTTGTGAAAGGCCTAGGGCCACATTTGATGGATAGGTGCTTGACTGCGTCCCTTCAGGACAATATGGATATTTCACGCATTCAGGCTCATGCTCAAAACTTAGAAGAAAGCCTACAACAACAAAGGAGTGAGCGTGAGCATGATAGGGGACATAGCAAGAGGGCTAGATCTTCGGGTCCGATGAGTGAGTTTAGAGGCGGGCACAGACAACAGTTCTCGAGGCATTCAGGCCATTCCATGACTAGAGCGCCTCCACGGTTTTCAGGCCAGAGATTTGATAAATCGACTCATTCCGGGCCAAGTCGGAGCTTTTCGGGATCTCAGTTCAGAGGTGATTCGGGTCAGGCGAGGCCACCCATGCCACGATGTTCCCAGTGTGGGAAGTTACATTGGGGTCCATGCCGATTAGGTTCAGAGGTTTGCTATTCATGTGGTTGGCCAGGCCATATTATGCGTGATTTCCCCTCAGTAGGTGGTAGGGGTAGGACCCAGCCTTCAGGGTCGGTAGCCGGATCTTCATCATCTATACGTCTTATGGGGCCAGGTTCACATGCGCCAGTCGGCGATGGTAGAGTCAGAGGGAGAGTCCCTAGTTCTAGCGGTCCTCAACACCGTATTTATGCTTTGGCTGGATGCCAAGATCTTGAGTCTTCTCCTAATGTGGTCACAGGTATATTATCGGTATTTTCTCATGATGTATATGCTTTGATAGATCCGGGCTCCACATTGTCATGTGTTACTCCGTATATTGCGGGTCGGTTTAGAGTCAAACCGGAGTCGATCAAACCTTTTGAGATGTCTACAGCCGTTGGTGAATCGGTAATAGCTAGCCTAGTATATAGAAACTGCATAGTTGTGATTTGTGACCGTCGTACTATGATTGACTTGCATGAGTTAAAAATGGTATATTTTGATGTTATTATGGGCATGAATTGGTTGGCTTCTTGCTATGCCAATGTTGATTGTAGAATGAAAATGGTTCGTTTCCAATTTCCGGGGGAACCAGTTTTAGAATGGAGAGGGAATACTGTGTCACCAAACGGTAGGTTTATTTCCTATCTAAAGGCAAGGAAAATAATCACAAAAGGTTGCATTTATCATCTAGTTCGGGTTCAAGATGTAGAAGCTGAACCGCCCACTCTTTAGTCAGTTCCCGTAGTGAATGAGTTTTTGGATGTATTCCCGGAAGAGCTTCCAGGCCTTCCTCCCGAGCGGGAGATTGATTTTGCTATTGATATGTTTCCAGACACCAAGCCTATATCTATTCCTCCTTATAGAATGGCTTCCGCAGAATTGAAAGAGTTGAAGAAGCAATTGAAAGACTTGCTTGAGAAAGACTTTATTAGGCCTAGTTCATCCCCGTAGGGAGCACCCGTATTGTTTGTCCGAAAGAAAGATGACTCCTTGCGAATGTGCATTGACTATAAGCAATTGAATAAGGTGACGATTAAGCATAAATATCCTCTTCCGAGGATTGATGACTTGTTTGATCAATTACAAGGTGCCAAATGGTTTTCCAAGATAGATTTGAGGTCCGGGTATCATCAAGTGAGAGTTAGGGAGAAAGATATCCCTAAGACAGCCTTCAGAACAAGATATGACCATTTTGAGTTCCGGGTAATGTCATTCGGGCTAACTAATGCACTGGCAGTATTTATGGATTTGATGAACAATGTGTTCAGGCCCTTCCTAGATCTATTTGTGATTGTATTCATCGACGATATCTTGGTGTATTCTAGATCCGAGGCAGAACATGCAGATCATTTGCGTACTGTCCTCAGAGTTCTTCAAACTCGAGAGTTGTTTGCAAAATTTTCTAAGTGTGAGTTTTGGTTGAACTCAGTGACATTTTGGGGCACATTGTTGCAGCCGATGGTATTCGGGTAGATAGCCAAAAGATTGAGGTCTTGAAGACTTGGCCAAAGCCCACAACTCTTACAGAGGTTCGTAGCTTTCTGGGCTTAGCAGGTTACTACAGGAGATTTGTTGAAGATTTTTCTTCTATTTCTGCACCACTCACAAAGTTGACCCAGAAATCAGCTAACTTTCAATGGACAGATGCTTGTGAACATAGTTTCCAAGAGTTAAAAGATAGATTGACTTCTGCCCCCGTCCTGACACTTCCAGAGTGATTGGAAGGTTATGTTGTTTATTGCGATGCTTCAGGTTTTGGGCTAGGCTGTGTGTTGATGCAACATGGTAAGGTGATTGCGTATGCTTCAAGGCAATTACGGTAACATGAGAAAAATTATCCAACCCATGATCTAGAATTGGCTGCAGTAATTCATGCATTAAAGATGTGGAGACATTATTTATATGGTGTCCATGTGGATATTTATACAGATCATAAGAGCCTTCAGTATATCTTCAAGCAAAAAGAGTTGAATTTGCGGCAACGACGATGGTTGGAATTGCTAAAAGATTATGATGTTGATATACTATATCACCCAGGAAAGGCAAATGTTGTGATTGATGCCCTTAGCCGTAGATCCATGGGAAGTTTGTGAGATGTACGACCAGAGAAAAGAGAAATGGCTCGTGAGCTCCAGCAGTTAGCTAGTTTGGGAGTTCGAGTATTGTACTTAGGTAGCAGGGGAAATACCATTCAGAATTCAATAGTCTCGTCACTAGTAGTGGAAGTGAAGGAGCGACAATACGAAGATCCCATGCTAATGCATTACAGAGATACACTCCCTCAGAAGAAGAAGTCATCATTTGAGATTGCAGGAGACGGAGTTCTCCGATGCCGAGGCAGATTATGTGTTCCTGATGTGGCAGGATTATGCCACCAAATATTGAGAGAAGCCCATTTCTCCCGTTATTCTGTTCACCTCGGAGCAACAAAAATGTACCATGATCTTAAGTCTACATATTGGTGGAATGGGATGAAGAAAGATATAGCGGAATTCGTAGCTCAATGTCCCAACTGTCAACAAGTGAAAATTGAGCACCAAAAGCCGGGCGGATTATTGCAAGCTATAGAAATTCCAACTTAGAAGTGGGAAGTGATTAACATGGATTTCATTACAGGCTTACCCCGTTCTCGACGTAAGTATGATTATGTATGGGTGATTATGGATAGACTCACGAAGTCAGCTCATTTCTTACTAGTCAGAACGACATATGTGGCAGAAGAGTATGCAAAGCTTTATGTTAAAGAGATAGTGTGGCTTCACGGTGTTCCGACATCTATTATCTCTGATAGAGGAACTCAGTTTACAGCTAATTTTTGGAAGTCCTTCCAAGAGGGTTTGGGGACTCAAGTGAGCCTTAGCACGACATTTCACCCACAGACTGATGGACAAGCTGAACGTACCATTCAGACTCTTGAGGATATGTTACGAGCATGTATGATAGATTTTAGAGGTAATTGGGATGATCACTTACCCCTCATTGAATTTGCTTATAACAATAGTTATCATTCTAGCATCCGAATGGCACCGTATGAGGCTTTATATGGGCGAAAGTGTAGATCCCCAATTGGGTGGTTCGAGGTAGGAGAGACTAAATTGATAGGTCCAAACTTGGTCCAGCAAGCCATAGAGAAAGTTAAGTTCATACAAGATCGGTTATTAGCAGCCCAAAGTCGTCAAAAGTCCTATGCGGATAATGGTCGAAGGGACTTAGAGTTCCAAGTGAAAGATTGGGTTTTCTAAAAAGTGTCACCAATGAAGGGTGTAATGAGGTTTGGCAAAAAGGGGAAGCTTAGTCCCCAGTACATTGGGCCTTATGAGATTGTGCGCAAGGTAGGTAAAGTGGCTTACGAATTAGATCTACCTCTTGATTTGGAGTCAGTTCACCCAGTTTTCCATGTCTCGATGCTTCGTAAATGTGTTGGAGATCCTACTAGGATCGTTCCAGTAAATGATGTACAAGTGACAGAAAAGTTAACTTATGAAGATGTAGCGTCATATTAGATAGGCAAGTACGGAGGCTTAGAAACAAAGAAGTGGCCTCAGTTAAGGTTTTATGAGGAAACAATAATCGAGAAGAGATGACATGGGAAGCGGAAGAAAATATGAAATCCAACTACCCGCATTTATTTCAGCCCCTAGAAGAAATCCAAGATGAGACATCAAGATCATAAGGTATGTATGTTTTTCTTTTTATGCATTTGGGTCGTGTGTGGCCAAATTCTATTGCTATTATGTTGTGGCCCTGTGGCATTGTTATTATGGGCTGTTGTGACAGGATGGTAGTGCCATATTACAGGGGAAACTCTAGCGAAATTTTTATAGAATCCCCGACGACTTAACATTCGAGGACGAATGTTCTTAAGGGGGTAAGAATGTTACACCTCGGAAATTCTGTAATGTGTTGCCTTGTGGATAGGCTAATGTGATCTTAATGTGATTATGAAATCCCTACTAGGTTAAGTGAAGGATTAGATAGTTTGAGGTGCATACAATAAAATTCCGAAGTTCTATGAATATGTGAAGTTTAGTTTGTTGAAGGGAGCGAAACGTAAGTCGTGTTCGGAAAGGTTGCGCTATGATTGAGCTAATGTTTATGTGGTGATGTTTTGAAGGGCTGCTATATATCCTATTGTATGGTTAATGAAGTATTATACAAGTGTTAAGAAGGTCCCATAAGGATTGGAGATCGAACGAAACGATGGAAACCATTTCAGAGAAGTGGAGTTATACGACCACTTATACGGTCCGTATAACTTTATACGGTCCCTATAAGGTGTCCGTATAACTCCTAGCAGGGAGATGATTTACTAGTTGGTGAACCACGACCACTTATACAGACCGTACAATACTATACGGACCGTATAAGTGTCCGTGGAAGTCCCGACGGGCAGATTTTTAATGTTTGTATAAATAGATGCCTTGGGTTCTTTTACTTCATTTTTCATATTCTACAAGTGTTGAGAGCTCAAAAACCCTTCTCTAAGCATATTCCACTCAAGTCCAAGAGAGCACAAAGATCAAAGACTAGAATCAAGTATTTATGTGTTAGAAAGCTTCCAAGGGTTAGAGGACTACAGAAGATTCCATTGGAGATGAACTAGGGTTTGGTTCAAGTGATGTATTTCCACTCAAGATTCATTCCCACACCGTCTAAGGTAAGTTTTATGGTATTTCCATGTTGTTTAAGGTGTTTGAAAGTTGGAACACTTGGATTGTAGAAGAATGTAGAAAATGGGTCTTGAATGTGGGAATAGTGTCATCTTTGAGTAATAGTTTGGATTGAGTAATGATTCGTGATATGATATGATTATAAGCATGTTGTAAATGATGTTAAGAACATGAGATAGACATTGTATATGAACGAATGTAATCGTGTGCTATGACCATGGATATGGATGACTTGAAGTGAATTGAGAAACATGGATAATGTAGGAGAATAAAGACTATTGTTATGATATTGTGAATGTATTATTGACGTTTGGGAGTTGATATATGATATGGAGGAAGTCATATAAATAAATGAGATGCTGTCCAATTTTCTCTAGTTTTAGTCGTGTATGCTAGCTATCGATTTCTAATGATAGTATAACTCTAATGAAGGTAGAAACGTGAGCATTGAAGGAGAACGTGCAATTGATAGAATAGTTGAACGGAAAGGTATGTAAGGCTAACCTTTCTTTCATAAGGCATGGTTCTTTGGCCAAATATCTATTCTTCTATGAGCCCATGATGTCCTCTAAATGATTCTATCTTCAAAAGCTACTAAGCTCATGATTCTCGATATGTTACGATTGTACTAGATTCCTTCTATGACGAGTAATCCTATAAAGATAGATGTAATGAACGACGTTAATGGTGATGATAATAATGATGACGATGATAATAGTAATGATGCTAAAGATGCTTATGAGCTATTATGTATATGTGTCTATGTATGACTATTATGGAACCCCGAGCTTAAATGGCCGGGTAGAATATATATTTATGTAACGCGCGCGCACCTCTGCAGTTGGGTACGGATAACCCTGAAGCCTTGGTAGGGCCAGGTATGTGTAACCCTGAGCCTTTTTAGGGCCAGGTATGTATGATAACCGAGCCTAGCCATGGTCGGGTACGTGAAACACCGAACCTTCGTGGTCGGGTATTCTATGTAAATGCTATGTATATGATATGGATATGTATATGATATAGATATGAGTATGAATACAAATATGAATAAGAATATGTATATGAATACGACTATGGATACGAAATGTAAATGAGTACGGATACAAATACGGATGTATGTATACAATCTCGCATTAGAAATGGAAAGTCCCTATGAAAAGCAAGTAAGTGCTTATGACGATGATACTACTACCTCCCACATTATGCTATTTCTTATGTTGCTTATTACGCTTCGATAATGATATTGATCATGCTTTACATACTCAGTACATTCTTCGTACTGACGTCCTTTTGTTTGTGGACGCTGCGTCATGCCCGCAGGTAGCTAGGGAGACAGGCTTGATCCATAGCTATATTTCTCAGGGACTACATAGCGGAGCTCCACTTCATTCGGAGCTATAACTTTTGGGTATTGATTTTTTTGTGTACATATTTATGGGCATAGCGGGGTCCTGTCCCGCCTATATGATATGACATACTCTCCTTAGAGGCTCGTAGACATGTGTATATGGTTAGATGTGTCTGGCCTTGTCGGCCTATATTTTAGATGCCATTTTGTTAGCCTCGTCGGCTTATGTACATTGCTATGGGCATTGCTATTAATGGTGATATGTATATATGTATTGTTGCCCAATGGAAATAATATGATTTAACATGTGGCTCACCTAAATGTAAATGTAAAGGTATGTTAAGAGGTACCCGGGTGGGCTAGCACTGGGTGCCCGTTGCGGCCTTCCGGTTGGGTCGTGACAAAAAAGGAGTACAAGAAAGAAGAAAATTTGGATAACGTAAACGGCAAAACTGGGCAAAATAAACTTGGGCGTTGACTGGTCTTTAGATTGGTTCCTTGTCTAACTTGTTTATTTCGTTGAAGCCATTGCCACGATCACATAACTTCAAAAACAACAAATAGTACTAGCTAAACCAGGAAATAACACTGTAAAATCCAAGCAATTTACAGTTTGAAAAAAGAGAACTTTGGCGCATATATATTACTATAATGTATGGAATCTAAAAGATATGATAGCTTTTCCGTAGTTCCACCATTTGTCAAAAGTTAGAAGTTTGACAATCTGCCACAAGTCCACCTTGAAAAAAAGAAAAGAAAAGAAAGTCATCATTTCATCTTCATAAAAATCAAGATTCCTCCTTTTTGAGTAGTTTGGATTGACTTATAAGTCGCCAAAAATAACTTATAAGCTGTTTTTAGTTTTTTTGAGTGTTTGGCTGGTCAGCTTATAAGTTATTTTGTGCTTAAAATAAGCCCTAAAAAATAATTGAGCCCGTTTGGCTTAACTTATCTAAAACAGCTTATAAGCCAAAAACAGCTTATAAGTCAAAAAAATAAGTTGAGCTACCCCAACTTATTTTTGACTTATAAGCTGTTTTCGACTTATAAACTATTTTTCTTAAGCCCATCCAAACAGGCTCTATGACTGCTATAGAGATATAAGTTTACAAGAGCGTATCACTATCATAAATGTCGCTCTGTTATTGGTTGAATGCTATTATGAGAAGTAAAATATAACATGAAACATCGATTCTGAAGAAAGTCAAGCCGTTATAGTAAAATGCTATTACTGTTTCAATTGAGCACTTGAAGACATAATAAAAGGTTCCTATTACAAACTTTCGATAAAAATTTTAGAAAAACTTTTGCTATGTTTTCAAGTTTTATTATGTAAATAAGTTAACCACTTAATATATGTCGTCTCATTTAATACACATTAGCCTTCATAAGTTGTAAAACCTCAAATATGTTCCAATTGTGGTTGATGTGTATAATTAAAGGAGGAAACATATTTTATGTGAATAACTTATTTACGTAACAAACAGTTAGGAACATACTCATAATTTTTTTCCAAAGTATGAGCCTGAAGTGTTTAATATGAACACTTTTATCATGTGCTTAGTTACTCAATTTAAACATATTAAGTATCATAAAATTTACTGGCAAATGTAAGAAGTTATAATTGTATTTAGCCAAAAAAAGAAAAAGAGAGGAAAAAGGAGTAGTACAAGAAAGAAGAAAAATTGGTTAATGTAAACGGCAAAACTGGGCAAAATAAACTTGGGCGATGACTTGTCTTTAGATTGGTCCCTTGTCTAACTTGTCTATCTGGTTGAAGCCATTGCCACGATCACATAACTTCAAAAACAACAAATAATACTAGCTAAACCAGGAAATGACACTGTAAAATTCAAGCAATTTACAATTGAAAAAAGGGAGGAAATTTGGTGCATATATATTACTATAATGTATGGAATCTAAAAGATATTATAGCTTTTCCAAAGTTCCACCATTTGTCAAAAGTTTGACAATCTGCCACAAGTCCACCTTGAAAAAAAGAAAAGAAAAGTCATCATCATCATCTTCATAAAAATCAAGATTCCTTCTTTTTGATATCTTTGGAATGACGATTGCAGTTTTGTGTTGAGTAGAGGATAAGAAGAAAGCACTTTAATTTGTGTGTAAAAATTGATGGGGAATTGTTTTGGATCAGAGATTTGTGACCCTAATACTCTTAGCAAAGACCCTAGCTACTCAACTAGACCTTCCACACCAGGTAACTTTCTAAATTTATACTCTTTTCCTTTTTTGGATAAACAAGAATTGCACGTTTTTCTTCTTTCTTTGTATAGAAAAGTACTAAAGTAAGTCCTTTTTCAGCAGTCTTGTGACTGATTTTATTGAAGTTCTTTCTTTTACGAGTAAGTATGTTCTTTTTCTTATCAAATTCCCAAATGGGGTTCTTTTATTTGTTTTTTATGGGAAAGATTTTGACTGTTTCTAGATTTTTCTGCATGTCATCTTGTGCAAAAGGCCTCGCTAATTTTCTCTGTATTTTTCCAATTTTATTGAAAGTTTGAAAAAGGACCCAAATGGCTTCTCGGCGACTTTTTTTAAAGAGGAACGGATAAGGTTTGATCCTATTCATGGAGATTCCGTAACTATTCCAAAAATGGAAAGTTCAACACAATCGGGATGCTTTTGGAAATTGGAAGCAGTTACTAATTCATGATCTGGCATGTACAAAATGAAAACTTCATTCTCGATTCTACGAGAATTTTCGAAAGTCTTCCATTTGCTTCTTGGAAGTTTGATTTTCCCAGAATGTATGGCAACCATGAGTGTTGCTTTCTTTTTGCTAGGACTAGTTGACCATAATTTAGAGGTGCAATTTTATGTTCTTTCTAAATTTTGCTAAAGCCCCTCTTTCAGATTTCATAGGTTTTAGCTTAATTGGGAGTTAAAAGACCAGATTTTTGGGATTTACATGAGTACTTTTTTGTGCAGATTCAAAGAACTACAGCAGTGGTGTTGGATTTTCGACTAGCAGCAGTACTGGGCATAGCCGTTTTTCAGTGGCTGCAAGTGACGACTCATGTTTGAGTGGTGGAGAAATATTGCCTACTCCTAATTTGAAAACATATAGTTTTTCTGATCTCAAGTCTGCCACAAGAAATTTCAAGTCTGACACAGTTTTGGGGGTGGGCGGTTTTGGGACGGTATTCAAAGGATGGGTCGATGAGAAGACATTTGCTCCAACTAAAGTTGGCACTGGAATGGTTGTTGCTATCAAGAAGTTGAACTCAGAGAGCATGCAGGGATTCGAAGAGTGGCAGGTATGTCAATTTAACAATTTTTGATACAATTTTAAGCATTTTGGGATTTTTACTCTGTCTATATTAATATATATGTACATATAATATACATATTTTATACACAACTAGTGTATTCAAGGTAGGGGTAAGGTCTGCGTACACTCTACCTCCCCACACCCTACTTGTGGGATTACACTGATATGTTGTTGTTGTTGTTGTTATACACAACTAGTGTATATTTTTTATATAAATGGCTAGCAGTTGTAACTATTTTTGGTGAGTGGCCAAATGTGTTACTTTCCCCATATTCTTTGGACAATGTGGACCTTCCTTTGGGGAAGAAACCAATAGTTTGACCTTTGCTGTTGCAGAGATCTTTCATTGCACAAACTAGGAAAATGCCCGTGAATGCAAAAAACATAAGCCAGCATGGCTACCTTGTTGCTGACCATTTAGGGGTAATTATGAGGTGGTGGTTGTTAAATATGCCGAAAATTTGGGTATCCAGTTTTTGTTTAACTATTATGCACGAGACATTTTCAGTTTTTGTGCTTTAGTCAAGTAAAGCGTGTAGGTAGACAGGCTAGTCGATGGTTAGATATTGTCTCTGTAGCAAACTAGGATTGCCTCTTACATGGATGAGTTCTTGATAAAGTTGATGAATAAACAACTAAAGTGGAAATATGTGTACATTGAGATATATATATATATATATATAAAATTCAATCTTGAATCGGTCATTGATAGATTTTAATTGCTTAATTTGCATGTTTTCAATCTGGAAATAGACATTGATCTTACTAGTTCACATTGTGTACTGATTATATACAATCACTTGTTAAACATAAAGTCTTCTATTGGTTTGATTATAGTCCATATTTCTCCATTTAGACCCCAACCATACAGATAAGATATGAGCAAAACCTTCTTGTTTGCGTTGATTGTCAGGTTCACTGTAACATTTGCTCCCACTTGTTTGAGATGTCAGTCATAATTTAATCTTGAACCATTTTTCAATTTTTTTTCCTGCAATGATAGTTAGGGATGGCAAATTAGCGCATGAAAACATGACCCACCCAGCCCGCTCAAATTTGGGCGGGTATTTGCTGGTTCAACCCATATTGACCCGCCCAATAACCCTGCCAAAATATTTTTAAATATTTTTTGGTTTGATATGGTATATGTAGCTATTTAAACTTAGTAGGAATTAGATGGGTTGGGTCATGACCTGCTTTTTAGCCCATTTAGCCCAACTTATTTCAGCCCAAGTAACTTTGGGCAGTGACCCACCCATTTATTAACTTAGCCCATTAACCCGCCCAATTTCAGCCCAACCCTCTCATTTGACACCCCTAGCAGTGTGTAACTAAACAAAGATTTGTGATAAATAATTTCTTATATTACCAGAATTGAGTTAACAATACGATATAATGTGTCAAACTTCGTATGTTACTTTTAATCACACATTTCGAGAAACTAAAACACATTTGCTTCCTCTAATAAAGTGAGAAACTAATGCACATCTGCTTCCTGTAATAATGTATCAGTTTTATCTGTTTTAGCCTGTTAACACTGTTAACACTCATAATCGTTCAATTTAATGCAGGCGGAAGTGAATTTCTTAGGAAGGCTTTCACACCCGAACCTTGTTAAATTGCTGGGATATTGTTTGGAAGACAAGGAACTGTTACTTGTATATGAATTCATGCCAAAAGGAAGCTTGGAAAACCATCTTTTCAGAAGTAAGTAGTTTTGTTATAGAGTTTCAACCGAAACAAGGCTAATAATGATAGTGCCTTTTTCATTTTTGGCCCCTCGGCTAAAATTAGTCACGGGTGCTAGCCAAATATACATAACCTATACATTTGCTGGCTATTCTGTAAATTAGATCATCGAAAGGCATTGGACTGTAATTATCTCAATAATGATATGGCTCACTGATCTGTGGTATGTCGCTTTGCAGGGAGTACAGCTATTGAACCACTTTCTTGGGAGTTGCGGCTCAAAATTGCCATAGGAGCAGCACGAGGCTTAGCTTTCCTACATTCTTCAGAAAAGCAGATCATTTACAGAGATTTCAAGGCCTCCAATATACTGCTTGATGGGGTACGATCTTTTGACTTGTGATTCATTTGGTAGGCCATTTTCTAATATATTATTATGGTGATAAGAGAATAAAGACAAAGGAAAGCTAGATTCAAGAGTCAGCTACTGCATTAGTCCCCCTAGTGGTGGTGACACCCTTTTAGTAATGGGTGTCATCCAAGTCCAACACTGCTTCACAGAGATTTTTCATATATATATGTGTACATATTTTTTTTTTTCTAAATAACAATATGGATACATACAATAGGTCGACAGGACTTGAAAATAAGGCAAAGTAAATGTCAATTTGGTACATGAAGTAAAGTCTTAAAACACTACAATCCCAGACCCAAACCCACTTACAAACTGTATAGAGTCTACAAACCGATCTCTGTGCAAAATCATGCATATGCCATTGCCCCTAGGGCTTTGGACTAGTGGTAAGAGCATGGCGAATGGCGTGTGTTATGTGCACTTCATGCATTCGAACCTTGTCATAGACAAAAGCTCGGTATTTAAGTGAAGGGTAGAGGGGTATCCATCAAGTTCAGAATCGTGCACCACTGGCCCTCGGTGATTTCTCGATTATCAAAAATAAAATAAAAAATAATCTTGCATATGCCATTGGGCTTGACATATACTTGTTGGATATCCAATGTGCTTGATACATCTTGTTAGTAGCTGGGTAATTTGGAGCAAGACCTAGAATCGGCTGGATTGTTGAAATTATTCATCTATTATATTTTGGTTTTTGGAGGATTTCCTGTTCCATATGTTTGCTCAATATTTCTTAAAGAGGTTGTGCGTGTGTGCATTATGCGATGATCTGAGAAATACTACTGAATTTGAATATTTTGTTATGTTCAATATCATGAACGTCACGTATCTAATTTCATATTGTTTTTTCTTTTCTGATGGGACTAAGTTGAAAAGGCTGAGGAGTATATCTATGTTTTTTCTTCAATGGATTTCCTCCTTTCCAACTTTAATGTACATCTGCATAGGGGCCAATTTTTGAAGGTTTTCTACTTTTCTGTTTGTAGAGTTTCCATGCAAAGCTATCAGATTTTGGCTTAGCTAAAGTGGGGCCGTCAGCTGGGAACTCACATGTGACAACTCGTGTTATGGGCACGTATGGTTATGCTGCTCCTGAATACATTGCAACAGGTGAGCACAAAATTTAACTTGAAGAAACTAGGGGGAATGTCTGATCATTTTACCTAAAATTAGAACTTCACTTTTTCTTCTTAAAATTTTTGTATTCCTTTTCGGTATCATTATTTTCATAGGTGATCTGTATATAAACCACTAACATTTTCCACATTCTCCTGCATAGGCTCAGATTTAGTACCTAAATATACACAGCTACACGTGCACATCTATTGACCCAACAGTAGTAATTTGATCGCCATTATGCATATATGCACAGGGGTGACCTTTGGGTAAAGCTGCTGAAGCTTGGGCTTTAGGCCCCCCACTTTTGAAGGCCCAATTTTATACCACAATAATTATAGAGCCCGTTTGGATTAGCTGAAAAAAGTGGTTTTTAAGCATAAGTGCTTAAAGTACTTTTTAAGTGCTAAAAGTTATTTTATAAATAAGCAGTTATGTGTTTGGATAAAAGTGCTTAAAGGATTTTTAGAGGTAAGAGTAGTATTGGAATTAACAGAAAATGTAAGGGATAAAAGGGTAAAGTTTTTGGTCAAACCAAAATGGCTTTTAAGCCAAAAAAATAAATAAGTTGGGGTTGAGCAACTTCTTGATTTTGGCTTATTTTAAGCATTTTTTAACTTAATTTAAGCTGTTTTTTATTTTACCAACACCCAAATAAGTTAAAAAATGGCTTATAAGCTGGTTTGACCAACTTATAAGCCAATCCAAACGAGCTCATAGTATAAGCTTTTGTTCAAAAAAATAAAAAGTACCATAGATTTTTACTAAAAAAGGGATGTATCTTTTGTACTTTGATTTGACATAAATGGGGCCTGAAAATAAGCTTCCAACTTGTGAAACAAAGAGTTTATGGAAGGGGAGCGAAAAAATAATCATTAATTTTCTTTTTACCTTTTCAATGAATAAAACTTTTCATTTCCTTTTTGGGGCTATGCAAAACTCACTCATTTTCCTAAACTCAACGTAAACTTCCTCGCTTTTTATATTTTCTTTGTTCCTTCAAGCTTTTATATTTTCTTTGTTCCTTCAAGCTTCAAAAAAATTCTCTTTAGCAATATTATTCTTGAAACAACTCAAACAAGCAAGAGCAAAAGTGTGTGTCAAAAGAAATTATTGATCTTCATTTTCTTGAATATCAAGCATTATTGAAAGTTTGTGAAGCAGCAAATTCTTATTTTGAGATCAAGTTACTTGAATCAGGTTCTGTTTCTTCATTTTTTTAAGTATTATTTTTCAACCGATATACTCAATCAGATAAAAGACTTGATTCTTTTCCAAATGCGTATATTGCCTATAGAATAATGTTAACAGTTCCTGTGACAGTTGCCTCAGCGGAAAGATTTTTTTCAAAACTAAAATTGATAAAATCTTATTTAAGATCAACCATGTTTCAAGAGAGATTGAATGGATTAGGTGTATTATCCATTGAAAAAGAATTATTAGAAGAAATCGATTATAAGATGATTATTCATAGTTTTGCATCACAAAAAGCTAGAAAAATAAATTTTAAATTAAAACTATATATTATATAACTTTTTCTTTAAATAAAAATATTAAGGCCTCTCATTAAAGTTTGGCTTTAGGCCCCTAATTGTGTTGAGCCGCCCCTGTATATGCATTAAATTGCAATTATAGATGTACAAGAGTAAGAATTTCTAGCTAAATCCCAGAAACATTTGCAGTATTATATGTTAATGCAAGGATTCTTGTCATGTCAACAGGTCATCTATATGTAAAAAGTGATGTGTATGGATTTGGTGTAGTCGTGCTTGAGCTTTTAACAGGCTTACGAGCACTTGACACAAAACGACCTAGCGGACAGCATAATTTGGTGGACTGGGTGAAACCAATGCTTTCTCACAAAAGGAAGCTGAAGTCCATTATGGACACCCGAATGGAAGGCCAATATAGTTCAAAGGCAGCAACGCTTATCGCTCAGCTTACTATAAAATGCCTGGAAGGAGAACCTAAGAAGAGGCCTTCTATGAAAGAAGTAGTGGAAGTGTTGGAACAAGTTGAATCCATAAAGGAGAAACCAAAAGCTTCCAAAAGAAAATCCGAGCCTTCATCTCATCGATACAAGCAATCGCCGAGAAGTCATCATCCTTCACCACGTGGTGCAAGCCCCCATGGATTCGGAGGCGGATCTGGAAGATGACATGTACAACTGGAAAGGCAAATAATGGGAGCTGAAGAAAAATGAGTTTGTTTATAGATTTAATTGTATTGAATTTGTTGTAATCCAATTTGGTTAATCATTATTTTGGATAACAAATTTTGTATTGTCTGTCACCTTCTGCATTCCATGGGAATGAATGTACTACTATTGGTTAAACTTATAAGAATACTGATTTCATTTGTGGAAGGTATGACTACAGTTAAGATTAACAGACAGTTCTACGTGGTGAAATGTAAATTTGTATAAGCCAAAAGCTGTTGTAAGTCCCAGTTTGTACTAAAATGTATATACAATACTTATATTATTGCTTAAGCCAAAAGCTGTTATGAGGCCCCATTTATTTTTATTATGATTAAGGTGTCTGAATTTGAATACACATATGAATATTAAGATGTGGTATCAAGATCTGAATACTAAATAATTTAGATCGTTTATTTTCTCAACATTTGAATAAATAAAGTTTGTCTTTATTGAAATTAATAAATATAAAATTTAGTAATTTAATGGTGCTTGGTGGTGTTGATTGCTAATGGTGGTGCTAATTGGTGATGGTGATGGTGATGGTTGTGATTAGTAGCTAGTGATGATGGTGGATGATAGTAGTCGTTAACAGTGGTGGTTGATGGCCGTAGTCGATGGTGGCAGCTAATAATTGTGGTGGATGATGGTGATTGACAGTGGTGACGACGATTGATAACAATGGTTGATGATACATGGAGGTGACTGATGATGGTGATTGTCGGTGTAGTTGTGATAATAGTGGTTGGTGATGATGATTGTAATTAAATAGTGGATAGTGGATGTGACAACTGATTGTGGTTATTGAAGGTAGTAGTGGTTGGTGGGTGGTGTTTTTTGACAATATGAGCGGCATTGGCGATGGGTAGCGAGAAATAGATGGAACACTGGTGAAATGCCTTCTTTCCGGAAGTCCTTGAATCAACATCTTAATAATATTAAGATATTGTTATAGGTCTTAGAAGGTTTTTGGCTAAGCTTATCGAGGATTTTTAGAAGAAGAAAGACTTGTATATCCGTAATGTCTTAACATCCATGAGAAGTGGTATTTATATAATGAATCCTATATCTAATTAAGGAAAAACAATCAATTACGATAAAAATAAATATTCTATTCCTAGAATTACGCTATGCAAATAAAGTCTTCTAAAATCATCCTAATCAATTAACACAATCAATATTCCCCTCAGGTTGGTGCAAAAATGTCTTCATGCCCAATTTGCAAATTAAGGTATGAGAAGTCCTTTTTAGAAGAAGAAAGACTTGTATATCCGTAATGTCTTAACATCCATGAGAAGTGGTATTTATATAATGAATCCTATATCTAATTAAGGAAAAACAATCAATTACGATAAAAATAAATATTCTATTCCTAGAATTACGCTATGCAAATAAAGTCTTCTAAAATCATCCTAATCAATTAACACAATCAATATTCCCCTCAGGTTGGTGCAAAAATGTCTTCATGCCCAATTTGCAAATTAAGGTATGAGAAGTCCTTTTTCTAAGGCCTTTTGTAAGCACATCCCTAGTTGCTTTTCTAATGATACATGAAGCAAACTCAAGGTATTACTAATAACTTTCTCTTTTATAAAATGTCAATCAATTTCATCATATTTTGTTCGGTCATCTTGAACAAGATTTTGAGCAATACTAATTGCAGCCTTCTTGTTGCAGTACAAGAAAAGTTTTTTTTTTCCAGACAATCTCAATTCTTTCAGTAATTTTTGTAGTCTGAGAAACTCACAAACACCTGGGTCATAGCTCTATCTTATGCTTTTGCATTAAACTTGGCAACGATAAACTTTGCTTCTTACTTCTTCAAGTAACTAGGTTCCCTCCTATGAGTGTATAGTAATCAGAGGTAGATCTTCTGTCATCTAAAGATCCAGTCAAATCAACATGTGTAAAAAGCTTCTATCTGGAGGTGATCATGTTTAAAAAAAAAAAAAAACAGAACTTTCCCCAAAGCAAACTTCAAATGCAGCAAAATGTGAAAGACAGTTTGCTCACGAAGATTTTGGGGATCATGCATGAGCTGACTCACCGACAAATAGGTTGTGTCTGATCTAGTGTGAGAAAGATAAATGAGTCTTCCAACCAACCTTTGGCACCTCTCCTTATCAACTTACTCTTCAACCCCTGCGTAACATGTGATTCCTTGGAACAGGAGATTTTGCTGGTTTGCTAGCTATCATACTTTCTTTCCAGAGATCACATACTTTCTTTGAGAAATAAAGTTTGATCTTTTTGATCTAGCAACCTCAATTCCCAAGAAATACTACAATTTTTATAGATCTTTGATCTCAATTTCTTGTGCCAACAATTTCTTCAATCGGGTCATCTCCTCTTTGTCATCTTCTGTCATTACTATGTCATCAATATAAACTATGAAAAGAGTGAGTGTACCTTTTTGATGTCTTATAAAGAGGGTGCGATCGTCATTGCATTGTAGTAACTGAAGGGGAATTTTCAAATCAAGCTCTACGAAATTAATTTAGTCTGTACAAGGCATTCTTCAGTTTGCACACCTTTTCCTGACTTTGATCAATACAAAATCCAGGAGGGATCACCATATGCACCTCTTCTTCTAAGTCTCCATGAAGATATGTATTCTTCACATCAAACTGTTGCAAGTCTCAATCAAGATTAGTTGCATCGAACAAAAGAATTTTGAAAGTGCTCATCTTTGCAACCGAGAAAAATGTCTCCTGAGAATAAACATCATGAGTTTGAGTGAAGTCTTAGCTATCAATCTTTCTTTGAATCTTTTAATCGAGCCATCAATTTTATGTTTCACAATAAAGACTCATTTCCGACCAATCATTATCTGGTTATGAAGTTATAAGTTACCAAGTCTCATTTTTTTTTGTAAGATCTTCATTTCTTCAATCATAGTTGCTTCCATTTAGGATCTGCAAAAACTTCCCACTAGTTTTGGATAATAAACACAAAGGAAATAATAGACAAGAAAATGGCTCTATAGGAGAGAGGCATAGAATTCTAAGAAATAAAATTAGATAAAGAATGTTTGGTGCAAGATATGACTCCATTTCATGAGCAATAGGCAAATCTAACTCATTAAGAATTATAGATAGCTCACAAGTAGAAGAATGTTCAACTTCGACAGATTGCATGATGGCTTCTTCTGCTCTTTTTCTCCTTGAGTTAGTTATCAAATCATGTTTATTCAAACACTTAACTGATTGCCCCCGAATTCTTTCTCTAGTTTCACTTTTCCTTGTGATAATGGTTTCAACCGTGGAACTCGGAAGAGTTATCTTGTCCCCCTTATTATGCTCCTCTTGAAGAGGTAATGGTGTAATATCAAAATAAGACTCAAACTCTCAAAATGGTGTAATCATTGTTGACAAAGAATCTACTGGAGGGAAGGATAATAGCATTTATGTCACGACCTAAACTGGAGGGCCATGACGGGCACCCGGGCCCTACCTGTCGAACACCGCTAAACATACTTTCCTACCATGATCATAAACAAGAGTGGACCTCGGGGTGAGTAGATGAAAATCTGCTAATTCATATAAGATATATGTTGAAAAAGGAATGAGCCCCAAAAGATACGCTATACAACTAACCGGACAAAAACTATGCAAGTCAACAAGGCCAACGTGCAATACTATACAGCAAAAATATGGGCCGAAGGGCCATATAGAGTCTAGCTATACCATGACTGTCTACAAGCCTCTATTGGAGTATTTGACATAAAGAGGTCCGGACAGGGCCTCGCCGTACCCATATGTACACAAAAGAATATCGTACCAAGACTAGACCGCAACTCCGAAATGAGAGGAGTGCTCCAATGTCAGCTGAACAACAGCCTACAAGGGCAAATCGTCAACCTGTCTACCTGAAACCAGCGGACATGAAACGCAGCACCCCCAGGAAAGGGACTTCAGTACGGACAAAGTACTGAGTATGTAAGGCATGAAAGTAACATGAAAGAGACATAAGAGAACATAGAATGAAATAAATGCAACCTGTATGTTTGAACTTCCTCTGTGGGCTGATGATATACATAAATACTGTGCATGCATGCATAGGGGCCATATATATATATATATATATATATATATATATATATATATATATATATATATATATATATATATATATATATATATAACACCTGTCAAGCCTCTGTGGGAATCCCATCGTATCATATCGGCCTCTGTGGGCATCATCATCATCATGTGACTAGCTGATTAGGTGGTAGTGCATATATAACGCCGTCACCTTCCCCATACCCCATACATATATATAATACTCCTTCCGTCCAAAAAGATTGTCTTAATTTGACTTGGCACAGAGTTGAAGAAATAAAGAAAGACTTTTGAAATGTGTGGTCCAAAACAAATTTTAGATATTTGTGTGGCTGTAAATCATCTCATAAAGTTAAATTATTTCTAAATATAGAAATGTGCCAATCTTTTTGGGACAGACTAAAAAGGAAAGGAAGACAATCTTTTTGGGACGGAGGGAGTACATAATATATACTTATATAACGCCTGAGGGGTCATAGGTCTGTACACACACACACACACACATATATATATGAAATAAAATGCAAGAATGTGATAAAAGTGCATCCTGAGCTTGTCGGAGTGACGGAAAGTCGTTACACCTCCGAACATCGTTATGAGTTGGCATTTTTATAAAACAGTGACTCTATGAATCATACTGAATCTAAAGAAGAACTTATAGAGAATACCATTCCAGAACATGAATCAACATGGAACATCCCTAGCCACTAAGAATTGAATTCATTATGAAATAGCGTTATGTTTACGTTCCGTCCATAAGGATCATGCCAAAAAGAAGGAAAATTAGCCTTAACATATCTCAAGTCATCCAAGAACAAGCTTATCACCACTAGAGTGCCAATCCTATAACAAAGGAATATATATACAACTTAGACGGCGATAGTATATCACGTATATAAATGATAACTCGATCTAAAGTGAAACGTGTAGTATTTCCCCTATGTCTTAATCATCACCACAAAATCCACAACCAACAATTAAAATAACAACCTCATATGATCTTCTTTAAACTCATATTCACCACAGTTAAAGATATACAATTGAGCAGCCCCATCTACGCTTGTATACAACACTTCCTTCTTCCAAATACAACAAGTACAACAACCTCACCACATCCTCAACATCAACTATTATCCCCCATAATAAGATTTTGCTCACAACACACTAACAATCATGGCTCAAGTTATATTACAACTCAAAATAACATCAAGTTCATGTTTGAACCTTTCCTCCAATTTCTTTCTCTCAAACCCTAGCATAACTACCACATAAACTCATAAACATGGAAATAAGATGAAATCTTACCTCAAGAACTCAAGAACACTCCAATTCCAAGATCACTTCACCTTGAATTATCCTTCAAATCATCTACGAGAAGAAGAGACAAGCTTCAACAAGACTTTGAAAACCTAGGCACTTGATTCTCACTTTGATCTTTGTTTTCGCTTGGGGGAGTGATTGAATATGATGGGAGAGGTTTCTAGAGCTTTTATGAATTTGAGTTTGGGTTAAAATAACTTAAGAATGAGGAGAGGTCGTAATATATCAAATCAGCAAAATCCACCGCCATAGAGATACGGTTCGTATATACTGGTCGTATAAAATTATACAGCCAACATACTGGTCGTATAATTTTATACGGACCGTATAATGGTCCGTATTTCATCACCTCACAAACTGCCTTCTCTGATAAATTTTCAAATCCTTAAATACGACCAGTATTTCAAGATACGGTCCGTATCTCAAAAATACGATTTGTATAGAATAATTTCATAACGAAACTTGCCGAAACGTATTCTCTTCAATTCATTCACTCTCTAATCCTTCCATAACTTACCAAACATAAACTTAAACCCTTATAACATAAGATATGCATGTCAAACCTCATATAACTTCGGAGAATGCCCTTCAAGACTAGGACAACTAACATACGACAAACCTCAATGTATAAAACTACAAGGTGTAACATTTTTTAATAGGAGAATGCTCAATAAAACACATTTAAGATCTGTAGGATCAAGTTTCTCAAAATTTCTATTTTGAATCAAGCAGACACACTGAAACACCTTCGGAGGAACAATATATGTATTCTCACCCTTTAAGGACTCTAGAAGACTCTGAAAATTGAGAGTTTTAGGTGACATTACTACTACTAAGAAGCACCAATGGTGCTCCTTTTTCGTCGTCCGTTGTGGAACAACCCCCATAAAAAAAAATAAAAAAAATTGGGCCCCATATTAAACAGGCCCATAAAAAAGATTGTGAGCTCTATATATATTAAACAACAACTAATATTAAAAAAAAAATTGTGGGCCCCATATTAAACACCATCCAGTATTAAAAAAAAAAAAAAAAGTGGAACCCACCACATCCAAACTCACGGGAAAAAAAAGTGGACCCCATATTAACAAAATCAAGCAATATTGAAAAAAAAAAGTGAATCCCATATTTAAAAAACAAACAATGTTAAAAAAAAATGTGGGCCCCATATTAAACACCATGCGTATTCGTAGCAAACACTAATATAATAAAGTTTTAAATACGGAGCACAAACTACAATGTTATATTAATCGTGTTTTGAACATAGTATCCCATATTGACAAAATCAAGCAATATATATATATAAAGAAAAAGTGCAGACTTTGTATTCTTAGCAAACACTAATATAATAAAGTTTTAGATACGGAGCACAAATTACAATGTTATATCAATCGTGTTTTGAACATAGTATATATAAAAAAAAAAAAATTGGGCCCTATATTAACAGGCCCATAAAAAAACAAAATTGTAAAAAAAAAAATTGTGGGCCCCATATATATTAAACAACAACTAATATTAAAAAAAATGTGGGCCCCATATTAAACACCATCCAGTATTAAAAAAAAAATGGAACCCACCACATCCAAACTCACAGGAAAAAAAAAGTGAACCTCATATTAACAAAATCAAGTAATATTAAAAAAACAAAAGTGAATCCCATATTAAAAAAAAAAAAAATGTTAAAAAAAATTGTGGGCCCCATATTAAACATCGTGCGTATTCGTAGTAAATACTAATATAATAAAGTTTTAAATACGGAGCACAAACTACAATGTTATATTAATCGTGTTTTGAACATAGTATCCCATATTGACAAAATCAAGCAATATATATATAAAAAAAATGAATCCCAAATTGTGGGCCCCATATTAAACACCATCCAGTATTTAAAAAAAAAAAAAGGTGGAACCCACCACATCCAAACTCACGGAAAAAAAAAGTGGACCCCATATTAACAAAATCAAGCAATATTGAAAAAAAAGAAGTGAATCCCATATTTAAAAAACAAACAATGTTAAAAAAAATGTGGGCCCCATATTAAACACCATGCTTATTCGTAGCAAACACTAATATAATAAAGTTTTATATACGGAGCACAAACTACAATGTTATATTAATCGTGTTTTGAACATAGTATCCCATATTGACAAAATCAAGTTGTTATGTTCACTAAAATAAATATACTTAAAATATTTATATTTTAAAATAAAATAGAATTTAATGCAAAAGACAACATGACAAGTAAAATGAGCTAAACCGAGAATATTTACCAAAAATTAAAAAATAGTATTTCTTCGTTTAAATAGAAAATCAATTTCTACTTTGTTTCGTTTTAAACATTTAAAATTAATTTAATAATTTGAATTAAAATTATCCAAATCAAAATTTGATAAAAAATAATAAGTATTTTACACCTTTAAATTAATCGAATTAAAATTGAAAGTATTCTTAAATATTGCTATTGTTTTATCTCAAAGAGAGGAAAATAGTTTCCTTTTAAACAAGTCTTCTCTTTTAAAAAATATTAATAAATTTGCCGATTTTGTATTCGTAGCAAACATTAATATAATAAAATTTTAGATACGGAGCACAAACTACAATGTTATATTAATCATGTTTTAAACATAATATATACTCTATATATATATATATATATATATATATATATATATATATATATATATATATATATATATATATATATATAAATATATATAATCACTATTCAAAGACAACTACATACACATAGATGCACTATAATCTAAAGTGTTGGGCCCGTGCTGCGCACGGGCATAGGCCGTCTAGTCTTATTGATAAGATAGGAAACAACTAGAATGGTATTCTTCCAATATATTTTTGGTAGATTGATGGTAAACATAGTGATCTTGTCAGTTTTAATAAATGGTTATTTGTCTTTCAACAACCCGTTTTATGTACTAATGTAGGGACACTTAATTTGATGGATTATCTGGTGGAACTCCATGAAAGAACCAAATCTTTAATTCATGTATTTTGTGTCATTGTTGGTTCACAAGATTTTTTATCTTAGCATGAAATTGAGTACAAATCATCCTGTGAGCTGACTGAGAGCATGAGAAAACCTCACTTTTAGTCTTTTAACAAATATACCCCAAGTCATCTTAGCGCAACAATCAATAAAAGTAACAAATCATAGATTTCCGGATAAAATAATAGTTTAAGTAGGACAATAGTAAAAAGAGTAGTATTTTTATCATCATTCAAAGTATAATAGTTTCTAGTATGCTTGACATATTTGCAAGCATCACAAAATAAATAGTCAAACTCAATTCTGAAAAATAAACTAGGCTATAACTTTTGTAAAACAAAGGATGGATGCTCCAACCTCATACGCCACCGTATTATTTATTGATTGACATCGTTATTTCCTCCAAAAAAATGCTTGATAGAATTCTCGAGTTCCATCGCACGTGTATAGGTCATGCAATCTATCACTGTCAATCTTCTTCCTTGTTTGAAGGTCCTGAAAAATATAATGACCAGAAAAGAACTCAATACTACATCTTAGTTCTTTGGTGATGGAGTTAACAAATGACATGTTAATAGAACACTCAAGTACATGGAGAATGGATGATAATGTAGTATCGAGTACACAAACAACAGAACAGCTTCCAGAGACGGAGGTTAGAGAGCCATTGACGATTATGACATAATACCTAAGAGACTAGGAGAGTAGTTTTGAAATATTTTAAAGGAGCCTGGAATGTGTTATTTTCCACTAGAATTAATAACCCAAGAATTAGAAAGAACACTAAATACAGTACTCTCTCTATATCAATTTATTCGTTTGGTTTTGATTTGACTCAGATTTTATTAAAGTAATTTTTTTTAATCTGTGGTCTTAAATTAAAGATATGTAGAATGTATTAAAATGCCCTTTAATCTTGTGGTTTTAAAAATATCATGTAAAAAGTTAAAATTAAAGAGTTATCAAAAAAGGGAAGAAACATTCTTTTTAAACAGACTAAAAGGGAAAGTAAGATAAACAAATTGAAACAGTAGTACATGATTGTACATAATTATATGTGGCAACAAAAAGTGAGTCAAGCCAGGAGTCGGCGAAGATTGTAAATTTTATCCGAAATAAAGTTTTTATTCCAAAAGTGATTTTCTGGGATATCTCCACGTTTTTGCAATATCAGCCAGACCCCTTGATGGACCTACATGTTTTCTCCTGAAGACCATTTATTGATCTTTCATGTAATTTTCAACATGTCTTCTTTGTGTGCCTTGACTTTTCATAATAATCACAACGCAAGTGGTCTTTATCGGAAGCGACTACCTCTGGCGGTTCATGAGAGATAATTAACCTGCACTTTTTGATTGGATCTTGATAAAGCATGACACTTCATGTTAATAATGATTTACGTCACATCGCAGAAGGAGAAAGTGGAGGAGAAGAGAATGATGTCGTCGTGCCAGAGTTAGGGATGGGGGATGGGTCGGCGGCTGTAGTATTTGGGAGATAAGGATTAGAGTTGGGTAGTAGAGTGAGACCAAAATACCAACGGACCCCCTATTTTTCTAAATTGCTATATTTTGAAAAATGTCGTTATGTTGAGTAATTAGTTGAAAGTATCTTTAAAACTGATATAATCAAGGGTTCTTTTTCATCACATATCAAATAATTCTCTGAAAATACACAAAATTATTTAAACCTCTATTAGGACCATATTCTGTTAAAATAATTCAATGACTGAGGAAACTCTCTTCTTTTCTACTTTCTCATGCCTAGTAAGCTAGCTCCTTTCTCACTACCACCACAAACTGCAGAGCTCCTTATACAAGTCTCATTCAACATGAACCATAAAAAAAACTGGAAATATAGTAGTCATTGAAAGACACCATGAACAATAGTTAGCTAAAACAGGGACCCCATATGGCACTCCTCCATTCCCGAATATTAGCTTTTCTGGAAACTGGGTTCGTTTCAAACTATATTTAAGTTCTAGAAAAAACAAGAGATTGATTACTGTTTTTTGAAATGTACCTTACTATTTTAATTAGTGGAGTGTTAGTCGAGATGTTTAAGGAAAGACAAAGGGAGATTTAGGTAAACACTCTTATGATTACGGCTATTAAATATCTTTCAAAAGGGGTTTGTAAGAACCTTGAAAGACAGATAATATAAACGGGAGGTAGTACCTTATTTCTATGGTGGGACAAGCACTACTAAAAAAAAAGGGGAAAATTGACGATGAAAATCGAAGGACCGTGTCGATTTTTTTAATGAAATCGACGGGAAACCGACCCTTTACGGTCCGTCGGTTTACATAGGCTCGCTTTTTGGAAACCGACGGACCACGTCGGTTTTTTCCGACGGACTACGTCGGTTACGTGGTCCGTCGGGTTTTATCCAATAATTTTAAAAAAATAAAAAAAAATAAAAAAAACCCGACGGACTGAGTTGGTTTTTTTAATTTCTGATTTTTGATCTTATATAAAAACAATATATATTTTATGAAAAAACCGACGCACTACGTCGGTTTTTTATTTAAATTTTTTTATTTTAAATAAAAAACCGACACAGTGCATCGGTTTTTTCATAAAATTTAAGAATCAATTTCCAGAAAACCGACGGACTGAGTCGATTTTCCGTCGGTTTTTTGGAAAATTTCCAAAATTAATTTCCAGAAAATCGTCGGACTGCGTCGGTTTTCTGGAAAATTTCCTGTATGCAATTCATGCATTTTCTGCAGCCACACCTGCACAGAAACCAGTACCAAAAGCTGCTCAAAACTAGCATTAAAATGCTCCAAATCAATTCTAAAAGAGCTAGAACGCATAAAATCACCCTAAGTGATAATAAAACACATCAAACACTATCTAAACACATCAAATACGATCTAAATAGACCTTCAAAGTTCAGAAATATTTAAATGTCCAACCAAAAGTACCATTAACTAGGTTTAATTACCCCTTCATTTTGAAAAGGGTGAAGTGTCATTGCATGTGTGATAAACCCATCAACACCTTCAACAAATTCATCATGTACACCCACACGATTACTATTATTCATATTATACATCCACATACGATCCATCTACAAAAATATACCCACAAATTATTGAGGTTATAGAAATATATTATAACTTAAGAATTCTAACTTAAAATATAACTTAAGAAAACACAATCCCAACCACTTCTAACTTTGAATTCTCAATAACAATTCTAACTTTAATAATTTATAAATTCTAACTTTAATATAATTTTGAAAAGCACAAACCCAACCAATTCTAACTTTGAATTATCAATAACAATTCTAACTTTAATAACTTATGGATTCTAACTTTAATTCTAAAAATTGAAAAGTAAATCTAGTCAAATAAAGTCTACATTTTAGTTTTAAGGCTATAGAAATATTATAACTTAATAATTCTAACTTTGAAAAGCACAATTCCAACCAATTCTAAAAATTGAAAAGTAAATCTAGAGAAATAAAATCTACATTTTAGTATTGAGGTTATAGAAATACTATAACTTACCAATTCTAACTTTGAAAAGCACAATCTCAACCAATTCTAATTTGGAATGTTCAATAACAATTCTAATAACTTATGGAATTCTAACAAAAAGCACAATCCAACCAAAAAAAAAAATAAAAAATAGTCAAATAATTAAAGTATACATTTTTGCACATATTCAACATCAATAATATTACAAAGAATGATAACTAAGCTAACACAAATACATTGACAAAGAACATGAAATATAGCACAATCTCAAGCCAAAAAAAAAAAAAAATGACAACTAAACTAGTCAAATAAAGTTTACATTTTTTTTCACAAATTCAACATTAATAACATTGCAAATGATGTTTAACAAAGCTAAATAGATTAGCATTAGGTCTAAAATCTACAAATAAAACTAAAATTGAAAGAATTTTAAAAGCCCTAATTTAAGAGAAACTAACCTCAATTAATTAACTTCAAAACGGGTCTGGAGTTGGTGGGGACGGGTTGTGCAGGCGGCGGCGCTGGGCGGCGGGGCTAGGCTGAGGGGAGAAGGGCGGCAGGTAGCTAGGGTTTGAGGGGAATGGGAGTTTAATTGGGAAGAGGAGAAGAAATGGGTATGCAAACCCGTCTGAAAATTTTTTAAAGAAAAACCCACGGACAAAACCAACACTGTCCATCGGATTTTCCCGCACGTTTGACCAGATTTAACCCAAAAATTAAAAAAAAAAAAAAAAAAAAAAAAACCGACCCTGTCCGTCGGTTTCCTAAAAAAATTGTTTATTATTTTTTTAAAAAACAAATTGAATTGCATATTATTTAAAATATTTTTAAAAATAAAAATTAATTATTATTATTATTTTTAATAAAACCCTCGTGGGACGTTGATTTTTTTTGCAGATATATATTTTCAAAATTCTGTCAAAAAAACCGACGTCGTCTGTCGATTTTCTAATTAAAATAATTTAAAAAATTAGAAATGTAAAAAACCGACGCAAGGAGTCGGTTTTTTTGTCCGACGATTTTTGGCAGTTTTTTAGTAGTGAAGTACAGCCAGTGTTTATATGCAGGATCCATCTCACATCCCTAACCATTTTACTGACATAAAATTTCCTCAAACAAAAAAGGACGAAAAGGAAAAAACTAAACAGGCTTCCTAGGAAGTGGTTATGGTGAAGATTGAACAATGTATTGTCCCATAGAAAGGTTCATGCCTGTAGTACTTGCGCAAACATAAATAACCAAACATAATTTAAGAACCAGAAAAACACCTGCAGAAATTACTCTAGCCTATGTTGAAGCCAAAGTTAAATTTCTTTTAGCATGACTTCACAAAGTATTATTGGACAAAAATTCCCAATCTGTAAACAATCATCCGTAGCTAAGCCCTCTGAAATGAAATGATCAAAGTTACAAAGTGAAAGAAGCACAAATAGTAATAATCAATTTTTTTCTATAGCCAATCCATAGCAGCGTGATTCCTTACAAAAGAATGCGATGGTAAATGAATATGTTGACTAGCAAAGCTAGCAACTTCAGCAAATATGGCAACTAGTCCAGAAGCATTAACCGACAAAATCAATGCCTTGACTGGTGCAGGCGAGGCCTGTTACAGAACATGCGACCATTGGCCTTCACAAGTGCAGCTATGGCCAAACTTATGCTTGCCCAAACCAGTGAAAATAATAGGTTCCAAACATCATGCCGAACTGTAGATGGAAGAAAACAAGAACCCCGTGTAAGGTTTATGAGTATCAACAAATCAACTTCTTGCTTGTTGAGATAGAAATTCAAAGATAAAGATCATACAGCAGAATCAGAAGAAAATTTTCATGTATGGCAACTCACCTCTCCCCAGTGACAAGGTAGCAAAAAATAGCCCAGTCAAAATCAGTCCCAAGGCAAGAGGAAATGACTGCAGGTGTAAAGATTATAATTAGGTGAGATTAAATGGCTGAAAACATCAAAGTCTGCTAAAAGATTTCAGCACATATTTGGACTCAATAATTGTTACGAGAAAACAAAAAAGAAGTATAACAGAAAAAAAAAAAAAAATATATATATATATATATATAAAGATAATGTATTATCTACCTATTCAAAAAAATTTCGGCACATCATTATAACAATCAAATCACTATCACGTAGGTAAAAGAAAAAAAAAAAAAAAAAAAGGACAGCCCGATGCACAAAGCATCCCGCATTCAGGATCCAGGGAAGGGCCGCAACCCAAGTGTTTTGGCTTTAGGTACCATAATCACTTAACATTTAGCTGTAAAAGAACACACTTTTTCTGAGCTTTGAACAGAGATTGTGAGTAAAAAAGAGGGACAGGTATTCTTGCATACGGCTCTCCTAAAATACTGGCATATTGTGGCTGACAATTCTCATTTCAGTTGCATGCCTATCTTTTGTCTTGGGAGTATTGAGATCATAAATGGCTTTGCGGGTAAACTTGAAACTAATGCCTATCCCCATTCTCATCAACTTTGTTAGTGAAACATCCAAATTAATAGCTGCGGAGAAGCTTTTACCAAATAACCCAAATTTAGTTATAATAGTGCGTTTGAGATCTTGGCATTTACGTGCACCAGATAGTAACTTGTAGAGGTATTTGCAGGAGCATAAGCATGAAGGATCAACCTTCAGAAGAGAGTATCACCAATTAATCTCATATCCGCACAAAATGTCTACTTACCAGGCAACATGATACTATTCTACATTGTTTTAACTATTTACTGTTCTCTTAATTTTGAGATATGTCATGTATTGTCTTTGCCTTGTCCCCAAGATTTACCTCTTGCTCAAAGAGGGTACCAGGCAAGAACATGAAATATCAAATTCATCCAAACAATTTTAACCTTGTAATGTTACCAATGAATGTGACAATTTGCTATTGCAACAACAGCTACTCAGTGGAATCTAATAAACAGGAACAATAAGAACTTGATATAGTAAGAACATGCAATAGCACTCACAGCTATAGCCTCAATGCCACCTTTCTGCGATGTTGCTGTCATATCTCGGGAGACAGACATAATGTAATGTCCTTGCATTAGATCGATTGCATCCTTCACAAAGTGTAAGCAGAAGATAGAATTTCAGTGTTTAAATGGACATGAGAGAAGTATAAAATAGAAATCAAGCGATCGTGCAGGCAATCAAACTAGCATTACCTGTTTTGTACCATCAACAAAGTTGTTCAAGTAGTATCGAGTTAGGGCATTCACACCATCATTAACAATTCCTTGGACTGTTCTCTTACCATATCTGCATCAATAGCCATGATAAATTGCAATCATAACAGATGATAGGTGGACAGAAAACTTTGGTTCAGAATAGTAGGTTTTCAAGATTATTAAGGAAAGTACATGCAAATAGAAGTGCTAATCCATGATTTATTTCTAAATATAGAACAAAAGACATCTTCAACTTCCCAGCTAAGAACTTCTATATCTTCAAAAGATGAATTGTAGTCTTTTTGATCATATTATTGATTTACAAAAACAAATCTAATTGGTGCCAATACTGCTAAAACAACTCCAAATTTCCACGCGACTGATAGTTCACCAGGAAGTTTTTATGCATGCATATCAGGGGATATAAGAACTGACTGGTAAGTTTAAGTTCAATCACATGCACCGCGAGAACAGCACATAATCTGAAAGTATACTGGCATAAGAATTGCTGCCTGTATTTCATCCCTCCTATAAATAACATCTACACATTTCAATTTCAGCAGAACAAGAAAGAGACGTCTTCATGGTCAAGAAAACATTTATAACCTGACAAAATCTCCCTTTAAGGCTGGAGTGCCAGAATACTGTATGCTTATATCATCCCCATGGTTGGCCCACACTGCACTTAACCATATAAAGTTAAAAAGGAGACAGAACAAGAACCTGTAAAAGCAAAAATAGAACTAGGTGCTTCCGGGAAAACCATTACAGCACAAAAATCTTCTGCCATAAATGCTAATGAAGCAACATATACTCTTGAGAGGAAACTTTAATACAGATTATCAAAAGTTACTCACATATTTTGAAGCTCTCATCAAGGTTGGGGTGTGTGCTGATAGATTCTTCCGCGTCAAAAACACCAAGCCTTCTGAGTTGGAATTCCAACATTCTGCGACCAAGCATGCTCTGCAAATGAATATCAATTATTAGAACATTTCCTTAAAGCGGGAGATAAGAAATGCAGAACACGGAAGTAGCCCTATATGGTTTAGCTTAATTGGTATGGGCTCCTCTTGCGTCTTGCCTTGACTCAAGTCTCAGCTCGAAAAAATTGGCCCTCCTTGCCCTCACCCCCTCCCTCCATCACAGCCAAAGGTAAAAGACAAGCAATTGGTGTGCAGTAATTAATTCTCTAATAATTTAGGAATATGTAACATTCAAAGTCAGATAACATAGCCTGTGAACTTGAGCAAAAAAGACAGCTAACATGCTTATGCTGCTAACAAAAAGCTGATAGGTAGACATCATGAAAAAGTTAACTACAAAGTCCCAAAGTTGGGCCACAAACATTTACTGCGGATGTAGATCCTAATAGGTTACAGTTGACTTGTTTGTTCCGAAATTCAAAAGTAGAAATAGCACGGGAAGAAGCTGCTTGCAAACTCAGATCGTCTATAAGCAGCTAGACAAAACTTCCTTTTACCAGTAAATCTTTAAAGGATACAAGCTACTCTTTAAACTAAAACCAAGACTTGTATCAAGAATTAAACTCTTAACTTTCATTGGACTCCAACTTTTGGACAGAGTTTTCTTGAAGTGCTTCTAAAAGAGTGTTAGAATAGTCCCACATCGGTTGTAGATGGGGTAATTGGTATCCTTATATGGTCTTTGGCTTTTGGGTTTGAGTTAGACCCAAGGTCTCTCAACAATGAGCATAACTACGTGCGTGAAGTGTAAATAGAAAGAACATGTAACTATTTAAGCAGTATCCTTTCGCAGTGGCAGAGTTAAAACATGTTAAATAGAGAACAAGCACTGCAAATGGGACTCGACATTGTCCACCCTGGACCAACAAATCTGACCTCTTTTTACATGCATATCCATATAAAAAGATCTAGTAATATTTCCATAGGACAGAGATACCTGTGTTACATTTGTACGGTCTAAGCAATCAATGCAGTTGGTCCTCACAACTCCAAGTTGCACCTCAACTTTTTCACCTTTCTCATTCAATAAAAAGTACCTAATATGAAAACAAGAAATCAAATTTAAGAATGACATACCGGGAAAACAACAAGAAAGTTAATTGCAGAATGACAGGGAATGTTTTTCTACCTCTCTATGCATATTGAAACACTAAACTGTACAAAATAAAGAGTCGATTTAAAAGACAGTAATGCCATCACTTGTTACTTGGTCCACCAAGTATCCACACACTCCATCTTTTTTTCTATTACCTTTTCAGGACGCTTTCTCTCTTGCTCGCGTGGTTTATTTTCATTTTCACGTCATTTTCTAATTAAAAAAAAAATGAAAATGTTTATGCCATTGCCGCTAGGATTCTTGCCTTGTCTGCAATGCAGCTAGTCTTGGCATAAGCTTCTTGCACCTTAGATGCATAATATAAGAAAAAAATCCTTGCTTCACCTGCCTTCTGACTTCTGAAAGTGAAATATTTCTTTGTTTCCTATTTAATTAGAGGGAACATTAAAATTAACACTGGACTTATTGACTAGTTATTAAGTATAAACCTGTTATTCAGATTCAAGTTTGGAAGTAGGGAAAGAAAAATGTGCAAACAGGTACCTAGAAACCTCCAACTCCCCAAAACACGAAAAAAGAACGCAAACCAACTAAAGCTCTCAACTGTAAACCCATGATACATGAACTTCTAAACTCAAAGGAATATATCATGAACTGTAAACTCAAAGGAATAAAAGTACACATCAACTGTAAACTCAAAGGAGATATACCTATTCTTTATGAAGAAATCCTCAATTTGCTCGTAAAGGATAGAAAGACGCTCGAAATGAACATGCCCACATATATGGTGAAAATCAAAGTGCAAGTATCTGCAAAACTCATTCAAATATTAGACTGAAGTGCAGCAACTTAGTGTTGATTAGATCACCAGAAGAAAGATCCTACCTTACATCATCACCAGCAACACTCTGCATTGCATTGGCAAACTTTTCATTCAAACGCCCTTCTCCTCCATGCTGATAAGAGTTTCAAAAAAAAAAATGATAAATCGATAAAATTGTGTTATACATCACCAAGGACGCATTTATAGCCATGTCTTTACATACACGCCAATCAAACCACTTTCTATGTATCAGAGGACATCTTTTCTTTTAAAAAAAAAAAAATAAGGTGAAGGTATCAGATGAAATCTTTTAGACTATGTTGCTCGGACTCTTCAAAATTGTTGACTGGTGCGTGCCAGATACTCCAAAAGTAGTGTATTCTTGAAGAATCTGACAGGGGTGCGGCATCACTTTTGGAGAGTCCGAGCAACATTGCTTTTAGAGTAGCATTTTCATAAAAAGAATTGTCAGATCGACTAGTCTGGCAAAAATAGAATAATTATCCAAAGATTGTACCTTGTTGACGAGATCAACTGATAGAACATTTCCATATTTCTTTCTGAGGTCCAAAAAGTGTCTCTCAGCTACTCTAGGCTGCGAATACGTCACAAAACAGAAGCAATTATAAGCGAAGCCATATAAAGAATGTGAAGAGAATGAAGGCACTGAAAACCAGAAAATGCTACTCAACTGCTTCTTCAAGTCTCACTATCTCAAACTTAGGTTTATATGTTAAATCAACAATCTGATCCCATAGTAGTGGGATGGATCCTCTGACCTACAAAAGGCAAACTAAGAAGTTATACAAAACAGCATGATATCTCAAAAATATATACAAGCATGTGCATGTAATGAAGCAAACAAATATATCTCGCCAGAAGGAAAGCAAATAGACATTTAAGATTGAAATTTCCCAACTTTTTCATCTCATTGAAAGCCAAAAAAGTTTTTTGTTTTCTTTAACATAGATGATACAATCTAACTTCGACCATCATAGATTTATGATTTTAAAGGAATCTCTAATACTTTTCATTCTGGTAATACGATTTCTGGAATCAGTCAAATCAGATTTGAAGATATGTCAAGGTTGAGAAATTCATCCTGGACAATTTAGTAGATTTCCGATCAGAAATGCAGTTCCGTAGGATGGGTAAGCCAGAATATGTCGAGCAATTATAACTATATAGATATACAACACCGGGTTTCTATGGCATCTTTTACAACTTCTATTGTTTCTTAAATGCTACTTATCACCTGATTCATTGCAGAGTTCCACTCAGTTCTGTTCTGTTCTTATCAGAGGATAAGCTATAAATCTCCTGCAGGAAGGAACTAACACTAGTTCTGGTGAACCCTGGAGAAGTTATGTGACTTATTTTAATTAAGTTCTATTGCCATTGGCAAATCCAGACAGCATTGTTGATCTCAAAGACCCATATTGAGACTTGAACCTTCTGTCATCACTAAGCTCATAATTTTATTTTTTTTCTGATGTGTTTAACACAAATAATTCAATATACAGCAAGCATGACTTGTAGACAGAATGATCTTTAACACCAAAATGCTTTGATAATTGATAAGTACCTAAGTATACTAGAGGTAACTTTTCTTATAATCCTGATTAGTAAAAGCTTTGCTTTATCACCCAGAAAGGAAAACATAAAATAAGAAAGGGAAAGCAGAAAGCTCAAGCTGATGCACTTCTCCACTTAACTCTTAGTTGCACAGTGCAGGGTAAAACAAAAGTTACTACAATTAGTAGTTTATCTGATTATCCTAGGTGACCTGAAGTGTCTCCTGTCAAGGCTATCAAGTCACCGCTGCATTTAACAAAAAATATTGATATGTGCAATTAAGCAATATTTGCATATATTTTGGTATTGTTTACCACTTGTTTTACTGCTTTATTTTGTGTGCATAAACCGATGAAACTGGCCAATTAGGCTTAATTATGAATTTTGGATGTTTAGGAGGCACTTAAAGATAAAAGGAGGCAAATTAGGATGGCTTGGAAATTGGAATGAATATTTAGTTAAAACTGGAAGATGTGGACAATCTGAAGTTGACTCGCGGCTCAGTCGTGAGAAATACTTAAGAAAATATTGCAAGTTCCAATTGAAGATTTGACCAGTGTTTTCGGAACTTATCTTATTTTCTATTACTAAGGGTGTTGCTTTGACTTGGTTCATGATGTCTTTGGGTACATACAAATATGAGTAGCTAAATTTCTTACCTATGATTTCGATAGAACCTCTTGTTGGATCAGCTTTTGACGTGTTTTCCATTAATCAAGCCTTTTTAGTTTCATTTGGTCAACTATAATTTGTATGATGTTTAATTGATGAGCTCTCAATTATTGTGCCCTAAAATCTTCTTTTTTTTTTATATAACCCCTAAAATCTTGTTTTGCTTGGGAAAAGAATCAAGATTGCAAAAAAAAAAAAAAAAAAGAATCAAGATTGGGGCGCCCAAGGATGTGCCCTAGTGGTCAATGAAGTGGGAGGAGAACCACGAGGTCTCAGGTTCAAATCCCTACTGGAGACAAAAACACTAGGTGATTTCTTCACATATGTCTAAGCCTTGGTAGACAGAGTTACGTGGTACCTGTCTACCTGTTGTTGGTGGGAGGTAGCAGCCTAGCAGGTATCCTGTGGAATTAGTTGAGGTGCGCGCAAGCTGGCGCAAACCATGGTTATCAAAAAAAAGATAATCAAGATTGAGTTTTTGTTGCGCAACAACGCTTCAAAATAAGTAAGGAATTGATTTTTTTGATTCACAGGTTATAATTAGGGATAATTTGACCTTGTTGTGGTATCTTCAGTGAGTTGGTTACATGAATACTTAGGATATACTAGGAGAGTACCTCTAGGAATTTATTGCTAATAATTGGAAGATATTAACGATAATATAAGAACTCATGATCAATCAAGAAGAGTTAGGCCGGGTTAAGGGAAACATGCCATTAGTTCATTCCAACAATTGGGAAATCATCACCCTAGGCTTTTATTCATTGAATACTCCTTCATCTATTTAGTTAGCTTTTCTATATATTTTTATTTGTTAATTAACAATATAAAACTTTCTTCTCTTTATTACTTGGGAATTGTTTGAGCTTTTGAATTTAGTAATATTAACTAGCAACAAATATAAGTAGACTCTATGCGGGATCAACCCCAGACTCAAAAGTCTGGTTATATTTGCAGCGATTGCTTCCTTATTTTAGGACTAAAATAGGGATTAGCGTGTAATCAATTAGTAAGTATTTTATTCAAGCATGAATAGAAACTAAAATTTACTTGAATCATATATCGACAAAGAAAAAAGGCATCGCCGTCGCTGCTTCCTTATTTTAGGACTAAAATAGGGATTAGCGTGTAATCAATTAGTAAGTATTTTATTCAAGCATGAATAGATACTAAAATTCACTTGAATCATATATCGACAAAGAAAAAAGGTATCTCCGTCAAATCATGTAAGTAAGCAAAGCAGAGTAATTCACAAGAAACAAGATAGGATGTTGAAATAATCCCATCATTTTGTTAAACAAGTCTACCTGAACAAATGATGCAGTACACCCATTCAGCTGTATAATTTGCTCGCTTTCCACAAAATTTGCAACAAATCCATCAGTATCAGCACCTCTTCTCCACATCCGAGTGCCTACATCAATCAATCAACTAAGCCAGATATAGGTTATTGCTAATTAGTTATCTAAGAGCTCTTTCTCCATGATCAGAAAATCTAGAAATTATTTCAAGGATAACTGAAGAACATGAGAAAAGTAAAGGCTATTTTTCTTCATTACTGACCAATCTAATAAAGCTATAATCACTTATCAGATATAACCTAAATCCAAAGCCATCTATACAATACCGAAAGGGTGTCAAAGGCAATTCAACTAAGAAATTATTAATCTTTGGGCACAATAAAACTAAGCAGTAATCTGGAGATTGAAGGCTTAAAAAAGAAAAAAGAAAATTGTATGCATAGTTTTGAAAACATTGATCCAGGATTTATTTTAACTGACAGGTGTCTGAAGTGGGTGTGAGCAATGATCATAAAAAGAAAGCTGTAATATACATAAATGATAATGCACGAAAGTAAGCAAAGCCCAGTGCATAAAAGACATAACACAGTAAGAATCATATGTAAAATGCTGTCCGTATGCCAACATAACATGACACTCGAATAACAAAGAAGCAAGGTGCATTATGGCCTTTCAAAGGATTACACAGCTAAACATTTTAAAAAAAATGTCACTCACCAGTTAATGAGGAATGATGGTTCTACAGAAAATAACATGTACAATTCTATTCCTTCACTTCCAATGATCATTTTTGTCAAATTGCACAGTTAAGAAGGAAACAACAAGAAGAAAGGAAAGATACCAGTTCTCCTATTACACCTCCTTGCAATCAGCGTAACATCGACAATGTCTTTTCCAATTGCTGCTTGAAAGTTGTGAAAGCCTTAGGAAAAGTTAAGGTATAACCTCAAAAGATAGCAAACAAAGCTACCATTAAACATGAATTAAAGTAACCATGCGAGTTAAGAAAAAACCCATGTACAACTGAATTGCAAGGATACTGCCTTGGACAACTGGAAGCAAGAAGGGGTCAAGCTGTTATGGCAAGGAAAAACAGATAAGTTACAAATTTAGAGGTAGATCCAACAAAATGAATACAACTAACAAAATATATTTACCTTGTGATCTATAAGAATTTCCATCATATAATTGTTCCAAAGAAACCGAGGGTCTGCCTGCGCAAAAACAAATTAAAATGAAGTTATTGAATCTCTTAAGAGTCCCACATCGGTGGGTTAAATGGTACACGGTCTCCTTATATGGACCTAGCTTTTGGGGTTGAGTTAGGCCCAAGATCAATTTCTTAACTTGGTCTTTACAGAATCAATATTCAAGATCAATAGCCAGTCAATCAACAAAAGGTTCTATATCAGTAAAAAGAGTAACAAGCTACCACGTATAAGTAAATGACTACACTAAGGATTACATCTATGCAGCATCTAATAGACTTACTTGTCTCCATAGAGGAAGCAACTTGGATTCATCACCCAAATCATGCAACCGCTGAGCACTGCATCAGGAACCATAAGTTTCTTATTACTGAGGATCGCACCCTATATATTCTTATAATCAGATGGAATGTTACAGTGATAAAAATGTGTCATAAATTCCAGTGTACTTCAAATTAAGAACAAGTAAACTTCAAGTGTTAAAAACTTTTAAAAATCATATAATTCACCTCCAAAAATGCTAACCTAAAATAAGATCTATAACAAAGGGAGATAGCTGAAACATAGCTTGCCTAATTTATTGTCTAAGGTAGAGGCGTAAACACTTTACAGGGGTTCAACATAATGAGCTCAGCATAGAGGAAGATGCAAAATAAAACCTTAAAAGATATTAAAATTTTGGCATGAAAGCTCTCTGTTATACACTGATAAAATGACCTTCAGAAAGAACCAATGACTTGAATTCTGAAGCTTTTTTTTTTCTTTTACAAAATTAAGTTTTATAGAAAATCGCATGCCTACTCCAGTTAGGAAAAGCCCAACAATTTTGGAATAGGTGATAATGATGCTCAGGAATTGTCGGTCAGAAGGTAAGTTGCTCGGACTCGGGTGCGGGTATCCGATACGGGTACGGATCCGAGTGTCAGATTCGGCAAAATCTAAATTTTAAGATTCGGGGGTGCGTATTCAGATATGGATACGGGTGCGGGGATTCGGCTAAAAAAAATCAATTTATTAAAATAGAGCTATAAAGACCCCAACTTCTTCTTTCAAGCTCTATGGTTCTTCCCCTCAAAAGACAAAAACAAAGCCATTCAAGGTCTTCTACCAATTCTCCTTACAGATTGCTGCTACTGTCTACCAGAGTCAGAACTCAGAATACAACCCCTTAAACTCTTGCTTCTCTCTGTTTGGTCTGAAACATGAAGCACCGAATATGAGACAAAAGGACTATAACATTGAAGGTATGTCATTTCCATGTCTTAAATATGTTTTATCTTTCATTTTGAGAAATCAAAATCTCAATTTTCCCCCCAAATTTGTCCATGGACTCCGGTCAAAGTATCCGAAGTTGGTTGACCGTATCCGAGACGTATCCCCCTCCCGCCCCGCCCCCGCCCCCACACCCGCACTGTGTCGAGAAGGGTGCGGCAGCAAAAATGAAGAGTCTGTGCAACTTAGGTCAGAAGGGTAAAAAGAATAATAGCAGAGACAGTATACTATAGTGTTTTTAATCGAGTGAAGAGATGCAAAATGAGGATATCCAAAGAGGATACTATAAAAATTTCATTTTATTTCTTTTTGATGTTTGAAATGAAAGTGGCGAGCAAAGAGAAATTTTATCTTATTTTCTATCTCACCCTAAGAAATTTTCTTCCATTTCATCTCTTTCTTCTTCTATGTAAACCTAAAAGGGAGGAAAATATCTAAACTTTGTTCCATTTTTCTCTTCTATTTCTCCCATAACAACCTTTAATAGACTATCCGCTTCTAGGTCTGTCCTGTGTGGGTTCCCAACTTTAAACAATTTGGTATCTCAAAACATAAGGATAAGAAAGAAGTCTCAGCTCCATGTTGAATACTTTGAAGACTTACAATTTCACTAATGCTGCTACAAATACCATAGCACTATTCCAGGATAACTCAAAGAAAAACCCAAACTCTTTCAAATTTAGACAGTTGGATACCCAATTCGCTCAAATGATCAAAACGACCGTGTACTTCACCTCAAATAACATAACAAATATTGTATACTTCACCTCAACATTAACATAAATAAACACTGTAGCTTCAGAGGTATATTCATCTTAGTTTCAACATAAATCATTATGTTTCCACGCATTCCCAATTTATCGAAAGAGAACCAATTCAAACATCAAACATCTAAAGCTCAGAATTTCATGGTCCATGCTTTAGTGTCGATCAATAGGCACTTATAAATACTCTTTCAACCAGAATATTCCCCGTTTTGAAAAAAATAATAAGAATAAATAGTTTTTCAATGGGCACAAAGAGCTAGTTGATCAATTTCCAAGCACCTTCGAGAAAAGAAATAAGGGCAACAGAGCTTGTTTAAGCACTGTAAATGTGAAAAGATAATTCACCTCAATGTTATATTGACATCATAAGAAAAGTACAGACCAGGAGTCTTTTCTGCTACATTAAGCAGTGCAGAAAACTCAGCTTCCATTTTTTTCTGCCAAAGGACGAAAATGCATCATTGCAACAGAAATAGAACCAACTAGATAAGCTTCAAAAGAAACAGGGATAAGAAACTAGATAGGAAAAGCTACCTGTTCAACAGGAGTGTTCTTGAGAGAATGATCACAAGGAAAAACCTTCATTGACGAGACTTTAAAGATAGGGTGACCCATGTAAGATCCAACACTTTCGCGTTCCGTTATGACCAACAAATATGACCCTGAATGGAATAAAAATAGACTTGTGACCATTCTTTTCTAGAATTTTGATGTTTTTGTCCAAGCAACTATATTCTGTTTATCCATTCCTCTCAGAGTATGATAGCTAAAAACGAGGAGATTTTTGATGGCATGGTAAAACTTTTTAGTGACTTTTAAAATAAGTCTTATTTTTTCCTTCCATGTCGTTTAAACCATAAGTATATCTGCGCAAGACCAAGAGATTGGTATAATGATTCTAACCGAATTACTTTGTAGAAAGATCTGTGAAGAGAATGATCAAAAAAAGGGATACTTCCACATATAAATTACTGATCAATAATTAACACATTTACATTAAGGGAAAGAAAAGGGATTCCTAAACGCACTCAACTATCATAACAGTTATCCCTCTGCGGAACTATAAATAAAAAAAAACTCAAACTTTTACTGACTTGCCTGCCAAAAGCTTTAGTATCCCAATAACTCCAAAAATTGTCCGAATTTTGGGAACACGAATTGAACTGCAATGTGGTATCTCATCTACATAGGAGAAAATAAACCAGGAAATCACAAAGTTAGCTTATAGAAAAACTAAGAACCAGGAGGGCATTTGAAAATAGCACAATAAGCGAGCAACCTATTAGTTTCATCGACCCGTCCACCCGACTGATTTCCAAACATGAACCAGAGGATCCATCAGTAGGCTCAACAACATACTGATCTGAAAATTCCCAAAGTCGCATCCTTTTATATAGTTTCTGTGAAGAATCTGCCTTCTCCATCATTATTGGAATTCAATCACTAGTAAAATTGAAAGACAAAATCAAATCACTGAACCATAATATGATACTATCAGTTTTAAGTGTCAAAATAAGAAACATACGAGCATAAGAATTCTTAGAGGACGACAGCAAATTGCAACAAGGACAAGTAACCTCAGAAATGCTTGCAATATATGCAGTTATCCTCGTGTGGTTAGTTTATGTGTACCAATGTCTAAATAGTAAACACTGTAGCGCCATTACAAGAACAAGTGCATAAGTGTTGGCTCCATCAAGTAACTCCCAAAAGAAACTAATAGCCTGTTTGGTCAAGCTTCTGGGAGGTTCAAAGTGCTATTTTTTCCTTTCAAAAAGTGCTTATTTTAGAAAGTCGAGGTGTTGGGCCAAGTAGTTGCAGAAGTTGTTTTTCAGAAGCTAAAAAAGTAGCTTTTGGCATAAGCACATTTGGAACATTGACGACGCACAAAGTACTGCTCTAAAAGTGTTTTACAAATTGATTAGACAAACACAACCTGCCACTCTCTAAAAGTACTTTTTCGAAAAGCACTTGAGACAGAAAACACTTTTCAAAATAAGCAAATTTTAGTAAGCTTGGCCAAACAGAGTATAATGCAGATGAAAGAAACAATTGAGCTGTTTTATTTTTATCTTTGGTCATGCCACAAGTTACCCATTTTGATGATATTAACTGCATTATATTATCACCAACATATTTGTGCTTTAAGCTCCCTCTGATCTTATGAGGTACAAAATTATTCAATGATCACATGACAATTTCTTTCTTGTCATAGACTAAAGACTGTGTCAAAAAAAAAGTCAAGTGGATCTAATCATCCCTTCCCATAGAATCAATCAGCTAATGGAAACAATGATCTATTCCATGCAATTGGAAGAATATGTATTGACATGAATTGTAGAAACAAGATCTATAAGGAAACAATAATAGATACCTGAGTGGAGAATCCCAAAATCAAGGAGGAGCAAAAATGGAAGCTTTGAATAGAATAGATACAAGACAGAAAAGTAAATTAGAGAGGAGAAGAAAGGTTCTTGGGTTTCACTATTCTTTGGGCGCAAAAACGAAAGGAATGATATAACGTTTGATTCGCTTACAATTTTACCGAATACCCAACTGCTCCCTCACATCTCGCTTCCAACTCAATTACTCCTCCTCACTCTTTCTTTTCTCATAGTTAGTGGAGTACCAAATTATTTATCAGAATTTTGTGTCTGATTTACTAGTCATACTTATTGCACCTTTTATTTTCTTTTTTTAACTATCAATTTAAATTCTGCACTACAAATATATACATAACTGGTGGCATTTGCCCCGTGCTAAGCCCAGGTTCAAAACTAAGATTAAAAGTTACATTTGTAATTTTTATTATTATTATTTTTTCGCTTTTTTTTAACATTAAGTTATTAAAAGATTAGTTCGACATGTTCTGCATATTTTTAAAAGTTAAAGACTTCCCAAATATTTAAATTGCACAAAAGTATTTAAAAATTGAACATAATTTCCATTTTTTTTCTCCCTGTTTTAGACTTTCTTTTTACCTTCAAAGAAATACATGACATATAGTATCTTATTTTTTTAACTTGTTGAATTTTATTAAAATTTTAGACTTTGATAATTTCTTCAAAATTCAACTTAGCTATAGCATATGTGTCATTAACAACATTCATTATGATCTATAGAGTTTTCTTTCATAAAGAATAAAAATAATTTGGTTCTAGAAACATCAATATATGCTGCATTTATTCTTTTTCTAAGATTTTAATGAGGTTACTTATAAAACAAAGATAACCTTTAAATAAAATACTTTACTAATGTTTGAAGATGTTAATTTCAATTAAATTATACAAAATATATTGCAAATATGAAGATAATTAATCACTTTTCTAAATATAATTAAACTTTCCTTGTACTTTCGAAAAATTTATGCGATGAGAAAATGACATTTTTTCCCTTTGTTAGTTTAAAGGGAACATTATTTTATAAAATGTATATTTTATTTATTCTCTAAAACCAAATGAAATTTCAATGTTGCCATGTTTCATTTATACTAACCAATACTTGTTAACATTTTTTTACTCCCTTCCCCCCCCCCCCCCCCCCCCCGCCGCCGCCACACACACAAAAAGATACTCAAAATCAATTAAAAACAAAAAAACCCTTTCGCCACAAGTTGTTTGACATTATTACTGTTGGAAAAACTATTTTTTTTATTTCATATTTTTCAAAGATGTTCTCAATATTTTAACTACTCCATCAAGTTTAGATTATAGTTTATTTTTATGTAATTTTTAAAGTGTAAATTTATACTAAGAAACATATTTATAAATTCATACCAAAAATTGAATTGACTGAGCGCGTAGTACGCCTGGCACCATGTTTCTTTAATAGATGAATGGAGTAAACTACAACATACATTGTCCATTATGTTATCATTTTAGAAACTATATAATATTTAAGTACGCATGCATTAAATATTATAATATATCAAATAATATTTGAAAAAAGTTAATTTTGTTAAACATGAACGATATAGCTAATCAACGTACAAATCGACACCGCATATCAATGAAAAGATTCAAGCTATGCATAGTGACGTGTTTTTTTAGTTGACATCATTACAATTCATAATTTCTTAAGCGTTTAAAAGGAGTTTGAAATTTTCTTAAATGTAGCAAAATTTGGTGCCACACCCAAAGTAATAAAGAAATATGGTAGGAGTAAAAATGAGGCATATAAAGTAAGGTCGTTTGGTACACGGTATTAGCTGGGATATCCCGGCACTAATTATGGGATTAATTTTGTACCATGTTTGATAGAAGGTACAAATTTATCCTAGGATAAATTTATACCTTGTACCAAATAAAGTATAAAGGCATCCCAAACTTAAAGATGGAATATCCCATCTTATCCCATTAATCCTGGATTATTTTATCCCATCTCTTAGATGGGATAAATTAGTCCCAGATTATAATCCTGAGATAATTTTGTCTATGTACCAAACGACTATGGTACATGTCACATCACCTTCAAAAAGTTAGTCTAAGGAGTTTTATATTACAAAAAAAGAATTGAAAGTGTCTTAATCTTTGTATAACACCCTATTGTAAATGAAGCAATAAAAGATAAATATGGGGGCAAATTTGTAAGGGGCAAATTTGTAGTTGGTAAGACTTTGTTGTAATGTAACCAAGGTTTCTAACTAAGGATTACAAAAAAATTGGATTGACCCTTATTATATATATATATATATATATAAGTAATATTCCAGTTAAATTTAATTGGTTATATAGCACTGCTCTAATTTATGTAAATTTTTAAATTTGTGGTGTTAAATGAGTCACATATATTTTGTCTGGCTATAAATTATTTCTTAAAAGTAACAGTTTACAGATATAGAAATATGTCATTCTTTTTTACACGGACTAATAGGGACTAGATTCACACAAATTAAAACGGATGGATTTTTTTTTTCCAAGTTACTAAAAAAACTTTCATTATCAATGCACAGATTATAAACTCATTCTGCTATGAAAAACTATACATAGCAAAAATAGAGATGATAATATAAAAGTTTATACACTTTCTTTATATAAAATTAAAACTCATATTTAATCCAAAGAGTCATGTTATACTCCAAGACGTTCCACACCAATTATTATGTTGGAAGAATATAGTTGCTATTTGCTACTGTCTGATGTCCCTATGTTCAAAAAGTGTCCTGATGCCCTGTCAGCCGGCGCTGGTTTGGTGGAGTAGCACAAATACAATGATGCAACTCACGTTATTCTCTTTTTTCTTTCTAATAAAGGAGTAATTCAAGAGTCCTTCAACCAGCAATATTTTTAGATAATTTAATGGGATAACTGCATGGCATAATTAACTCTAGTACATATTTAATATTTAGTAATTATAGTTTAAATTAATTACATCTTATAGGTAAGAGTAATATGTTAAATACAACTAATAGCTACATATATATTTAAAGTAGAATACTTTATTTTTATTATTTTATATCTTGACTGAAAATTTTAGGGTAGCTTTGAGATGCTTCTTCTCTCTCCGCCACCGCCGACCACCACAGAATCATCGCCGGAATCGCCGCAGGAGCTCCGTGCCGCCGTTGTTATCCTCTGATCAAACTCAATGGAAAATTTTCCTTCTTTCTTATTTCTTCGTATCCTGATGTTGCTTTATGCTAACTAGAATATTCTTATAGGAGAACTAACAATGGAAATACTTTCAGACACAGACACCATAGTAATTAACACCATATCCAGATCCGTCATTTGGTTTTTGGTTAAAAAGACCAATATCCAGATCCAGTCATCTCTCTATATCCTCCTCCAGATCCGATCGTTTTCCGTCGTCTCCTCCTCCAGATCCGTCGTTTTCCGGCGTCTCTGTAACACCCCGTACCTTTAACCTAAGCTTTGACCATGATCCTAGACTTAGAAAATCAGATAAAGAATGTGGGAATTGGAATTTCCCTATTCAGTTGTAAGATGGGGGTTTACGCCCATGAACAGTGACCGCATTTCAGTATACGGGCCGTATTTCAAGTCGTAAACTGGTACCAAAGATTTCTGAGCATTCTGGAATTTGACACTTAGAGGTTACATCGTTAAATACGGACCGTATTTCAAAATACGGCCCGTATTTTAAAATATGGCCCGTATTTCAAAACGTATTTGGAATTTCGAAAAACTTCCTTGATGAAAGTTGTAGAGCTTTGAAATACCTTTCCAACGGTATATTATGGGGGTCAAATGGACATCTGTGCAAAGAGTTATGGCTATTTTACTGAAGAGACGCAGTGCAGTCCGTATTTCAAAATACGGCTAGTATTTAACTGGGTCGAAAATTTAATTTTTCCAGAACAGTATATATTCGTCCATATCAGTTCAAATCATTATTTTTCATCCTTCAAGACCTAGAACGACCTCCTACCCTTCTCCATCATCAAGAACACCAAGGTAAGCCTACTCTAATTATTTCAACTCAATTCCAACATATACTCTAATAATCTAAACAAGAAATCATCATTCCTAAACTAGGGTTTTCAAGAAAACCCATCTCAAGGTTCAAGAATTCAAGATTTTGGAAATCTTCTTCAAAGCTCAAGTCTTTAATTCAAGTTTTGGAGCGACTAAGGTATGTAGAGTTACTATCTACGTGTGGGAACATCATTGTTCTTCTCCACGCCTCATAATCCATAAATTATGATTCTTTACAAAAACTAGGGTTTCTATACCATGATCATAATAACCCTAGGTCCATGTCAATGATTATATTATCTGTGAATTATTATAATTCCATCTTTGAGTTCTTAATATTTCTTTATGACTATTAAGAATATGTCCGTAATCTATGATAACCCCATATATCTCATTCCATGGGTTCATGCATGCTAGTTTATGATATATTATGCTATTTCAAGAAATTACTATACATGTTTTACAAGTTCATGCAAGCAAGCTATAATTCATGATATCCATGTGCAAGCAAGTTATATTCATGAAAACCATGGGCAGCAAGTGCCACTTATTTTACATGTTCATGTTTTTGGGAGTTGCTTTAATTACCGAGGAGGGCTTCAGATAGCCTGAAACTACGTAGCCACCGTAGGATGAGGATCGCTCCACCCATGTCCCGGACGATCTCTCATAATGACTGGATCCTTTCATATTTTATTAAATCTCATGTTCCCTGGCAAGGACTGAGTGTTCTGCTGGCGGGACACAAGCACCAGACCATGGATCGGTTATAAGTTATTGCTCTCCCTACCTATGATATTTTTTACCATGTTATATATAAATATATGTATTCATGTTCATGACCAGGTTTCAGTTCCTATCATTATTACTTTATGTCCCATGTTATTTCATTCAATTGCTTTACATACCAGTACATTCAATGTGCTGACGTCCCTTTTTATTGCCCTGGGGCCTGCATTTCACGATACAGGTACTGATATACAAGACGACACATCTGCTCAGTAGGACAACATTCGTATCAGCTTATTGGTGAGCCCCATCTAATTCGGGGTTTAGTCAACTTTTGTTTTATGATTAGTTATGCATCTAAGGTATGCTGGGGGCCTTATCCCAGTAAGTATGTTTTTCAGTCATACTTATGATAGAGGTTTCATAGACTAGACAAGTCAGTTATGTTATGTCAGACATTCGGAGTAGTATAGCCATTTTGGCTCATTCATGTTATTTTCGCACTCATGTTTAAACAAGTATTTTTATTAAGTATTATGACTTACTACGTTTTATAAAGGCTCATCATGCATTCACGTTATATTCCGCTCATGTTATGCCTCATGATGATTCAGCAAGCCATGTGGTTCGCTCGGTCACATGTCGTAAGGCACCGAGTGTCGTGTTTCGCCCAGGCCATGGTTCGGGGCGTGACAGTCTCCTCCCCAGATCCGGTCATTTTCCAGTGTTGCCTCCTAGAAAAATCTCGTTGCTGATTTTTAGATTGTATTCATTTTTTAGAGTGTATTTTGTTAGCATAAAGGATGTTATTGTTATTGTTGTGAAATTTCCGGCAGATCTAGCCAGAAATCGTCGGCAGATCTGGCTAGAACTAGTGGTTGGTGTTGTTGTATTCACAAATACGGCGATTGTATTCGCTTTTTTGAGCTTTTTTTTTTTGTTAAATTTTTAGATTGTATTCAATTTTTTATTTGTTAATTTTTGGTGTTTCTATGTTTTTATGTATTCAGTTTTCATTCGTTTATTCGTGAATACATCGAGCTCGTTTATGAATACAGATAGTCATTTCATGAATACAATGAAAAAGTAGCTACAAATGAATACAGTTGACTTAAATACATTTGACTTGAATACAACTTAATTGAATACATCTGACTTGAATAGCATGAGACCCTCAAGTTCTCAGACAGCAGACAAGGGAAAAGGCATACAAGCCTCAACCCCAGACACTTACAGACAAACGGTATTAGGTAATCTTCATTTTAAACCTATATCTTCATTAGAAAGAAATTCCCTAGAAAGAATACAATTTGGAACAAAACATAATCTAATATTCTTTCCACCATCAAACATGACTTTTAGAATATTACCAGAATGCATAATAGATAAACAACAGACATGTTTAGTAGACAATTTATGGATATCACATAATAAAAAGGATTCTAAACATTTTGTAGCCACTTTAAACGCACTTTATCAATATTTTATAGACAAGAATTTAGACAAAAAATTTAAATTTTATGTTGTAGTTCATGGTAGGACTAATGGTATTTTTCAAACTTGGCTAGAAGTCATAGACTCTATTAAAGATATACAAAAACCTGTTTTTGAAGGATTTAATGATTTTACTGAGGCATTAGATTACGCTAGAGGAATATTCGGTCCAAACTACTATATTTCTCCAGCACTCAGACAAAACCCAGACAAAATCCCTCAGTACAACATACAAAAAGACACAGACAAAGTAATTTTTTGTGATCATTGTTCTTCCATGACTGAAGCCTTCAAAAGGCTAAACCAAAAAAAAATGAGACATTAATCCAAGAAAAAACGAAACTCTTGGAACAAATAAAGATGTTAGAACATAGACTACAGACAGTCAAGTTCGAGTTAGCACAATCTCATAGTTTTCCATCTCAGACCAAAATGGATGAGATGCGTGTGCATTCCCCAATGAATGCAGTTAGATCCAATGTATCGGATGTAGATACAGCTAGTCCGGTTCAATGGTAGCCGGTAAAGACTTATCAAATCCGCTGATGGCTGTCATTTTGCCAAAGAGTGAAGATAATGGATGTTCATCTCTCCAGACAAGGCGAAGACTACCAAAGACATTAACGCAAGGAGCTACTTCTACAAACAAAAGCATACTTGCCAAAAAAGAAAAAGAATGAAAAAAATAGAGAATATAGTTAAAGAGACGGTGGAAAGGTTTTTTCAGACAAAAGAAGAACAAGATAAACATATAGTCAGAAATCCTAGTCCAGCATTATCTCCAAGTCCAAGGATGTCACCAGTCTATAGTTCAGATCTTAAAGGAGATATGGTAAATGACCTCTTTCCTAATTTGGAAATAAATTCACTTTATGAATGATTTACAGCCACACAAATTTTCAAGGCTTATTTTGAACCACAAGTTTCAAAAGTCTTCCCTCTTTCTTAAATTTCGTGCCCAGTCAAATGGGTTCATATAAATTAAAACGGAGAGAGTATTAAGTTTTCAATAATTTTCTCCTAGTGTGAAGTAGTTTTGGGGTTCCCCGAAAGGGAAACCTCCCTCCATCTTCGAGTCATGTAAGTTTTATTAACTATGTTTCTGTATTATTCTCCCTATTATGTAAAGTATGTCCATGTAAATACTATGTTTTAAGTAATTGCTTGTTCTTATGAATCTGTTTCTCTTAGTATATGGTTATTCTCTTAACTTCTTAATAAACTCGATGGATTAACCTGTAAATTCCTAGGTGATAAAGAGGCCGTTTTAATATCCAAAAATGATAAAGGACGATGTTGGTCGTGGCCGGGGTGTGGTTAAAGAAGAAGGTTATTAAGAACAAAGGTTAAGAGAGAAAGAGATGAACAGTGTAACAAGATTCATGATTGGACAAAGTCTAGATTATTAAAAAAAAACGTAAATAATGGGAGATAAACAGAAACTTAGGAATATAACTACATGATAAGAGGACATCTAGGAGTGAGGAAGTACCGAGTAGGATTGTTTAAACATTTGATAAAAACCACATTATTTTCTTTGAAATTCTAAAACATATATATATACCAAAAGTGAGAGAGGGGGGGGGGGGGGGAGGGGTTATACCTTTTCAATATTTAAAATTCCAAACAACTCAGTAGAAAATATAAAATAGTTTTTATCAAATTTTTAAACAATCCTACTCGATACTGCCTCACTCCTAGATGTCCTCTTATCATGTAGTGATATTTCTAAGTTTATGTTTATCTCCCAAATTTTCCGTTTTTTTTTTAATCTGGACTCTGTCCAGTAATGAATCTTGTGACATTGTTCATCTCTATCTCTTTACTTTTGTTCTTAATATCCTTCTTCTTTAACCACATCCCGGTTACCACACCCAACTTCGTCCTTTATCATTTTTTGGACATTAAAACGACCTCTTAACACCTAGGAATTTACAGGTTAATCAATTGAGTTTATTAAAAAGTTAAGAGAATAACCATATACTAAGAGTAACAGATTCATAATAGCAAGTAAGTAATTACTTAAACATAATATTCATATAAACATGGAATAATTTACATAATAGGGAGAGTAGTATAAAAACACAGTTAAAAAAAACTTACATGACTTGAAGATGGAGAGAGGTTTCCCTTTCAGGGAACCCCAAAAACTGCTTCACACTAAGAGAAAAAAATACTGAAAGCTTAATACTATTTTACAAGAAAATTTATTTTACAAAGGTTTTGGACTGGGAAAGGGATTGAGGCATTTGAAAGAGAAGGGGAATATGAAGTTTTTCTTGAGAGATGTTGTTGATGCTCTTGTGGGTGATGATCTTGCGTCTCCACAAATGCTCGTATTTATAGGTGACTGGCGGACTTCAACTCTGGATTTCAAAACATTAAAGAACCTTTGAGTGCTCTTTGGGCCCCATCGTCACGTGAAGCTTTTTAAAAGAAGCTTTATATTTTTGTCCGTTTTCCGATGTGTCCATTTACTGTGGCTGCTTTATTAAAGCGACTTTTAATAAAGTCTCTTTTTCGGAAAATGTCTTCTAGCCGTTGCTTTGTTCAACGAATCTTTCAGTCTTCTGTCTTATCATGATTACTTCCTCCACTAGTATACATATATAATTTTTTATTTTTTTATTTATGTGTCTAGGTTATGCAGTGCGATAGAATCAAAACTCATCCCTGAATCGTCGTCATTTAGATCTTGCGAATCTTAAAATGCACTGTTCTGAAAATTTATCATATCTCCCTTTTGATCTGAACTATGGACTGGTGACATCCCTGGACTTGGAGATAATTTTGGACTAGGACTCTTGATTATATGTTTGTCTTGTTCTTCTTTTGTCTGGAAAAATCTTTCCAACGTCTCTTTAACTATACTTTCTATTTTTTCATTCTTTTTCTTCTTAGCAAGTGTGCTTTTCTTTGTAGAAGTAACTCCTTGCGTAAGTGTCTTTGGTAGTCTTCGTCTTTTCTGGAGAGATGAACATCCCTCATTTTCACTTTTTGGCAAAGTGACAACCATCAACGGATTTGATGAGTCTTTACTGGCTACCGTTTGAACCGGACTAGCTGTATCCTTATCTGATATAGTGGATCTAACTGCATTCATTGGGGAATGCACACCCGTCTCATCCATTTTTGTCTGAGATGGAAAACTCTGGGATTGTGCTAACTCAAACTTAACTGCTTGTAGTCTTTGTTCTAACATCCGTACTTGCTCCAAGAGTTTCATTTTTTCTTGGAATAATGTCTCTTTCTGCTGGTTTAATCTTTTGACAGTTTCAGTCATAGTAGAACAGTGATCACAAAAAATCACCTTGTCTGTGTCTTTTTGTATGTTGTACTGAGGGATTTTGTTTGGATTTTGTTTGAGGGCTGGAGAAATATAATAATTTGGACCCAACATTCCTCTAGCATAATCTAATGCCTCAGTAAAATCATTAAATCCATTAAAAAGAGGTTTTCTTATGTTTTTAATAGAGTCTAAAACTTCTATCCAAGTTTGAAAAACACCATTAGTTCTACCATGGACTACAACATAGAATTTAAATTTCTTGTCTAAGTTTTTGTCTGTAAAATACTGTCAAAGTGCATTTAAGGTGGCTATAAAATGTTTAGAATCTTTTCTATTATGTGATATCCACAAATTGTCTACTAAACATGTCTGTTGTTTATCTATTATATATTCTGATAACACTTTAAAAGTCCAATTGGATGGCGGAAAGAATACTAAATTATTGGCTCCAAAATGTATTCTTTCTAAGGCATTTCTTTCTAATGAAGATGTAGGTCTAAAATGAAGGTTACCTAATACCTTTTGTCTGTAAGTGTTTTGGGTTGAGGCGATGCCTTTTCCCTTGTCTGTTGTCTAAAAACTCGATGGTCTCATGCTGTTCAAATAGGAAATCATATTATTAGTTAGTAGTAATCTTTGGTTTACTTGATTGGTCTGCTAGATTATTATCTTTTCCTTTCATATATTCAAACTTTATATTATAAATTGAAATGATATCTATAAAATTTAGCCATCTCCGTCTACTACTATTTTTATCATTTATCTTTTGGTAGAATTTAATTATAGATTCATAGTCTGTTCTAACTAATATTTTTGGTTTGTTTAGGATATATAGTCTAAAGCTATTTAATCCATATATTATAACTAAAATTTATGCATCTATACTACTCATATTTCCTTTTTCTCTATACTTACCACTTTGATAAGCACATGTTTTTTCCTCACTTTTATTACTATATTTATTTGGTCTTGCTTTTAATACTGCTCCCCATCCTTCAAAACTATCATATGTTTCTTTAATTAAATAGTCTGTTTCTAGTGGCATATTTAAATCAGGAATATTTTTCATTTTTTCTCTAAGTTTTTGTACTAATTAATGTCTTTAGTATTAAAATGTTTTTGACCATTAAATCCCGTCTTTGAATACAATGGTCCTGCTATTTTCCCTAAGACTGCATTTGTTTTCATTTAGATTAAGACGTCTGAATATGAATGCACATCTGAATGACTAAGATGTTATCACTACATCTAAATATTACATAATTAAGATCTTTTGTTTTTAACATCTGAATGAACTTAATGTTATTTTATTTTCAAATTATTACTCCCTTTGTCCCAATTTATATGGTACAATTCAAATTTTAAGAGCCCGATTTCTGAATTTTGATCATAAATTTGAACACAGAATCTCTAGCTTTCTTTAAAAAAATAAATTACATACTATTTAGAAACTACGTAAAAAGTACTATACATCACAATAATAAATAATTCAAAAGATTTAATACGCATATTGAAAAACTTGCAGTAAAAAAAAACTTGTTTAACTCTCGAAATTCGAAATGTAACATATAAATTGGGAGTAATAAACTTAAGTTAAAAAAAAAAAAGAGCTCTGAACTATCTTCAACACCAATAATTGTCGTAACCCTCGAGTAATCCACCATCAAATGTGAACCTTCAGATTCCACTAAAATCCTTTTCTAAACTCAAATTTCAAAAACGAAAGAGAAGAAATTGATACAATTTCTATTGTTTATTTTCTCAATTTCCAAAATGCATTCAACAGACCCTCCATTAACAGAACAATCATTTTTTTTCGTCCACTGTCAAGGCGGTGGTGTGTGGGTTTTCTAAATCTTATTTATGATTGTTTTCCATGTACTGATATTTGGTTATATGTTATTGGTAATTTTTCTGGCAATGAATTTCAATTATATTTTCTTAGGCCAGTGGAGGAGTGATGAGTGGGAAGAAGCAATTTTAACAATGGAGATTATTTCTTGCTTCATTTGTTTTGGAGGTTGAATGGTAGTTTATTGTTTCCACTGCTCCGATAACATAGGAGAGAAATGAGATGAAGAGGCAGGTCCAGAAATCCTTATCCATGGTTTCTACAGGGAGATAAAATTGGGGAAGAAGGAAAAGTTTAATAGTATAATTTAATAATATAAAATTATACGAGCAAGAGAAGTGTCTGAATAATTTTCAGACTTAGTTGAGGGTCTGACCGAATAAGATGTGTCCAGATGGATTAAGTGAATAGATTTCACTTAATGGATTGAGATCTGAACCATTTAAATTCAGATCTTCATTAAGTGCAAACATATGAGGCCTAAGTTTTTTATAAAATTTCTAGCATAATTTGCTATTTCTAATAATTTTTGTAATACTTTAACATTTATCTAACTTATCTGGCATTTCTAAAGTTTTTTTAGCTATATGAGATTGTAATTTTATCTTACTATCTCCTAGTATTACTCCTAAAAAATTTATATAGTTTTTACATAATTCTATCTTTTTCTTACTAATTATTATTCCATTTTCTACAAATAATCTAAATACCATTTGTAGGTGTCCTAAGTGTTCTTTAATATCTCTACTAAATACTAGTATATCGTCTACATATACTAATACAAACCTTTTATATTCTCCAAATATACTATCCATTTTTCTTTGAAAAATTGGTGGAGTTGTCTTTAGTCCAAATGACATTACTAACCATTCGAAATGACCCTCAGGACAGGTAAATGCAGTCCATTCTATACTTTCTTCATGCATTCGTACCTGTCAGTATCCTGATTTACAATCAAATTTACTAAATATTTTCTTTCCTTGTATTCTATTTATTAATTCTGTCTTATCTGATAACTTATATCCATCTGTCCTAGTATTATCATTAAGTCTTTTATAATTTATTACCATTCTAGCTTTTCCTCTTACTATCTCACTATGATTTCTTACCATATGTTTAGAAGTAGATCTCCTTATTACTCTTAGATATAATAGTTCTTTTATTTGTACTTTAAAGTCTTCTACATCTTGGTTAGTTGCTTCTATTGAGGCTGTTTTAATTACATATTCTGGATTTATTATATCTAATTTACATACGATTTTGTTATTTTTTCAATGTTTTAAAGGTTTTTCTTCTATAATTTCTATTTCATCTAGTATTTTTATTATATTATCTAGATCTTTTTGATCTTTTATTACTCCTATTCTCTCTATCCCTGTTTTAAAATTATATAATTCTGTTTTTTCTATATCTATTAAAGTATAACTTTTTTTCTATTAAATTTTCGTCTTCTAGTATTTCTTCTTCTTCTAGGATTAAATTCTTTGTTTTTGTCTTGCTTTTACAACGTGTATTATTTTCTTGACAGTCTTTACAACAACCATCTTCTTTCTTTTGCAGGTTTATTTGGTCTGCGGTAGGGATCTTCTTATGTCGGATTCTAGTTTCAGTCTTAAGAGCTTGCATTGGTGTATGAGTAATATTTTTTAAGAAAATTAGTACATCTCTTGTAATCATACAACTGTCATTATTATGTAACATAAAGTCTAATCCTATGAAAAAATGTACATTTATATTAAGGTCTCTTACCCATATCTTATTCATTTTATAGCTCGGTTTATAAAATTCTGAACATATATTTATAAAGCTAATGTATGCCTTATGAACATAATGTCTATATATGTTATGAGTTCCATCCATTTGCATAGCTGCAACTGGTTTTTCTAGGATTTTTATTAAATTGGGTGAAACTATTCTTTTATTTATTATACACTTTGTGCATCCTCCCTACCCAGGTAGGGGTAAGGCTGCGTACATCTTACCCTCCCCAGACCCCACTATTGTGGGATTACACTGGGTAGTGACCAAGACCAAGACCAAGACACTTTGTGCATCCTGAATCTACTAATGCTAATGTCTCTATTTCATAATCATCTATTTTAATTCTTGCAAGTATCTTTATTGTTCCTAATTTTTTATCTTCATTACATACTAGTGCTTCGTGATCATCTATACTCATTAGTTCTGCTTGAGAATCTTCTGGTATTATTCTTAATGGTCTCATTATTGGTTGTATATTAGATAGACTGATTTCTTCATTTTTGCTATCTTCATCTTTTTGTTTTCCTTTTTCTAATTTACATAATCTAGTTTCTAATTCATTTATTCTTGTCTCTAATGTTATCATTCTTAGGTTAATAGTAGGGTCTTCTATTTTTTTATGGTTTTCCTCTTTATTTATTTTTGTTTTAAATTCTTTTTCTATACACATTATACATCCTTCTATATAACAATTTTTACATTTAGCTCGTTTATCTCTACTAGGATACCATTTACAAAAGAAACATGCGTTACTATCTAAATTATCTACTTGAATTGCTTCTAAGTCAAAATTATCTAACCCTATTTCATTAATTAATTCTTAAGCTTCTGAGTCTGATGAATCTGTTTTGATTTTTTCTTCAGTATCTACACTTACTATGGAATAGATACTTTCTGTGTCTGACATGTATTCATCTAAATTTATTAAAGTTTCTTGAAAATCTTCAATCAACTGTGAATTTCTTATCTTATTATTTATCCTTTTTGGACATATATTCGCTAAGTGTTCTACACTTCCACAAGTAAAATATTCCAGTTTATTTTTATAATTTCTTTCGGTTCTATATTTTCTTACATGTCTATTTCTGTCTAAATAAGGTTTTCTGGCTGTTGACTTTCTAAGATAATATTTCTTTTTATTATATTGCGGATAATTTCTATTATAATGAGTTCTATACTTTTTATGTTTTTTCTTTCTATAATTGTACTTATCATAGCTCTGAGTAGTGTAAACCACACTTTTACAAAAATTCATTTCATTTTGTTTTAACTATTTTTGTATCTGTATATGTGTACATTTTTCTTGTAGTATATCCATTATATGTTGTATTCTATGTCCTATTGACCATTTTAGATTAGGGTTCTGTACTACCCCGTCTCTCTTATTCCATCTGTCTTCTATATCTCTTCCTAAGGCTCCTGGTAATTTATTAAATAATTTTTTACCTAACTCTTGGTCAAAAGCATTTCCGCTAATATTACAATAGTACAAATAATCATTCAAATATTTTTTAATATGAAACCAACTACTTATACTTAATTGTTCTAACTTTATTACTGCATTTCTTTGTAATACTAGTAATTCACTATTTGAGTCTTCTCCTATAATTAAAGTATGTATTTTGTTAGTAAAGTTATATGGGTTTTCTCCCATGGATGCTAAGTGTTAGAATTCCATTGGAAAATTTTCTTTGTATGCTTCGCATAAAGCCTTGGCTGATTCTCCTAAAAATGTTTCTAGATATTTATACATTGTTTATGCGTTTATGTCATTATAATTTTTTATGTAGTCTGCTACTACTATTCCTTTCCAAAGGTCTATTACTGAATTCCATCTCTGTGGATCATGAACCTCTATATTCTGTATTTTACCCTTATTTCCTCCTTGAAGAATAATAGATTCCTTTATAGGCATTCTTTTTCCTGATGGTTTTACATTGTCTATGGGTTCCCCTGCTGTTCTAAAAACTCTTCTCCTAAGTACATTTCCTGTACTCGTGTCTACCGTGTATTGTTCTCCAACAGTTGTTCTTTGAAATGGACTAGAATTAGACGCACTAGATCCCATTAATTCTTTTTGACTTATTATTGAGTCTATTTCTATTTTTCATCACTGTCTTGTATGTCTTCTAATATTTTATCAAATTCATCTGATTTCTTTTGAGACATATTTTCTACTCTATATCCCCAATTATCGGTTCTAGATTCACATATTTTAAAATGGCTTATAGCTTTTTCTAGTGTTAGATGTTCTAACTTACATCCTTTACATTTAAAAGTTTTATTTTTGTCTTCTTTATGGAGTTCTTTTGCTTTTTCTATAGCAATATCTACTTCAAAATTTTCTTGTATTAGTTCTATATTAATTAAAGTTGATTCAGTAGTTTCATTTTCTTCTAGAGTACTTTCTTCTTCTATGTCTCTTTGTGGTGTGTAATTATAATTGGTAAATCTTGTTGATGTTTCTCCTCTAGAGTTAGTGTACATTAAGTAAAACTCTGGCTGCAGAATCTTTTTCTTATTAAAGTCTTCTAGAGTCCATTCTAACCCTGCATACTTTTCAGGATTTATTTTTATAGGTTTTATTCCTCTGTTTCCAATTACTTCTACTACATCTTCTACTTTAATTTTAAATTTTGTGTTACTATTATTGGTTATTTTTCCTAGAAATCCTACACACATTAATAAATTATTATCATTACACATTTCTTCGTATCCTTTGGTATGTATTCCTATTTTAATATGTTTTCCAAATTCATTATAAAGTCTGGGCTAATATAAAAAATTCCTCCATTATTTGTCATATCTACTTATGTTATTCCTATTATTGATTTTTTCATGTCTGACCATCTATCATCATAAATTACTATTAAGACTTTAGTTTCGAGATTCTTTCTAGTTAATCCTTTTAGTCCTATTACAATTAATCCCATATGCATTAAACTTCTTCCAGTATTTTTTATTTGTCTTACAGCCTCTAGGTTTATTAAATTTATAGTGGTAACTTTAGTTCCTATAGCTGACAATTGCTCTTCTCTATAATGTCTATATAATTGTGTTGTACTTGAGAACTGTCCTATATTATATAAAGTCTTTGGATTTAATAGTTTTAATTGATTTTGTTGGAAAACCTGTATATCTCTATTTACGTCTATTACCTCACTTAATTGTTGGTTATTTTCTTCTAGTCTTCTTCTATTTAGAATTCTTGAAAATAAATTATTACCTATTCTATTGTCTGAAAAACTTACTCTTGGTCTTTCTTGGCCTTACCTTTCTGATCCTCCTTCATCTCTTGATCTAATTGGAAAAAGGTCCATTTTTGTGGTTTTCTAATTATTTTAGCTTTTTCTTTCTGCGGTGTTATTTCTACCTTCTTTAATTGTTCTATTAATTCTTCAACTTCTTTATTCTGTGGGGTTTCTGTATGATTTTTTTCTTTTTGTCGGTCACTTATCAATTGTAGGTGTTCGCTTATTAATTCTAACCTTGGTACTACTATCTGTTCTACTTTCTTAGTTATTTCTAATAATAATTAGATTATAGCAATATTTTGTTTAAGTATTATTTGATCAAATTTAGTGTTACGTATATAGTCTATGTGGTAAAAGTATAGATTTTTCTATTAATTTTGAGGCTTCTTCTTGGGCTATAGTTGGTCTATTCATGAAAGAGTAATTTCTTTTAGTTTTTCTACTGTCATTTTCAATTCTATAATATCACTAGTTAATACTTCTGCTTGTTGTATAATTTGAGTTACTATCTGGCTTGTCTTTATTTCTACTTCTTTTGGTTTTTCTATAATAACTTTAACTAACTTTTATATTTCAGTCTTCGTAGGTAATTTTTCTAAATTAAATTTGTTATTTAAAATCTGAATTTTCCTGTCTAGTTCTAATTCTTGTGATTTTAGATAGTCAAAATTCTGTTCTAATTTTTCTAACGTTTTCTTTTGCTTAGTTTGTGAAGATTCTATTACGTCTAATATTCTAATAATGTCTTTATTATTTTCTTGAGTTCTTTCACTAAAATTTATGACTAAATCTACTAGTGTATTAAATTGTTTATTTTCACTATGTAATATATGTTCTCCGTTACTAAAATTACCCTTTATAATACTATGATCTTTTAATGCTCTATATTTCTTTTCTGGGTATATTCTTAAGTCTAAATATTCTGGATTTGTTTATTATCCTAAAGGAATTCTTACTTTACAAACTTTCTTTTGATTTTCGATGATGGCTGTGAGTCTTTTTATATCGTCTCTTATGCCCTGTAATTCCCACGTTATAGCAGAAATTTTATCTTCGTTAATCAGACTTTGTAACAGTCTATTTTCTATTATTGATGATAGTGTTTCTGTATTTATTACTTTTAAATATGCACTTAAAGCTTTTTCAACTTTTCTATATTCTTGTCTTCTTTCTATGTCCCTATATAAATACCAATAGTTAATAGCTATTTATCTAGCGAATGGCTGTGTTTTCATATAAAGGGGGCTAGTATGGGTTAAATCATCTTTGTCTTTGTTGCTGAGAGGTTTTTCTAGATTTTATGTATCCTATCAGTCTATATTCTAATTCTGATATTGTATCTATTAATTCTTGTAACCTTAACTGGTTTTCTTTAGAATTACTTAATCTAATATACTCAGGGTATAGCCTGCTTAATTATTGTTTAACTTCTAAATAACTATCTTTCATATATTAACCTAAAGGTATGAACTTTACTTTGCTTTCTATATATCTAATATATTCTTTTGCTCTAAATATTTCGTCGTTTATAAATTGTATTTCCCAAAGGAGATTATTCCTAAAACTTAGAATGTCTGTGTTAGTTTCTAGAGCTTCTCTATGTACTGTTTCTAGGTATTTAACTTGATTATTAAGAAATCTTAGTAGATTTTTGGTTTTTCCAAGTTTTTGTCGGGGAAGGTGTATCATACGATAATGAAAACTTATATATTTACTAAAACTATGTTGTCTCATAGAAATTTGTCTTATAGTAGTTGATGGTCTTCGATGTCTAGCAGTAAAATGTCTTCTCATCAAAAATATAGTTCTTATGGTCAAAAATCTTCTTGCTCTGATACCAAAGTGAGAGGGGGGTTATACTTTTTCAATATGTTTTTCAATATTTAAAATTCCAAAGAACTCAGTAGAAAATATAAAGTGATTTTTATCAAATTTTTAAACAATCCTACTTGGTACTTCCTCATTCGTAGATGTCCTCTTATCATGTAGTGATATTTCTAAGTTTCTGTTTATCTCCCAAATTTTACAGTTTTTTTTTTTAATCTGGACTCTGTCCAGTAATGAATCTTGTACATCCACACACTTATAATTTAATCAAATTTAAGTGATATATAATCATATCTCAATTTCTTATTCAAATTTAGATAATTTGATGAAAATTAGTATTGAACATTTTTTCTCTATCTAGTGTACTCCGATAATCCCTTACCCCATTTATTGCTAGGGGTGCTTAACGGGTTGTTCGGTTGGATATTTGCACTTAACGATTTGGCCTATCGGTTATCGATTTTTAGTTGTACTAAACTAAACCAATAAAATGTCGGTTGGTTTGATACATATTTAATGGATATCATTCGGTTTATCGAGGATGTCAACTTGAAAGATAAAGCTATATATATGTTACTGGCTCCGATCAAAAGTAACTGAAAAGTTTCAATTACCGTACATCAGATACATACAGTGACTTAAAGTGTATGGTGGAGGGAGGCTTTTTGTTGTAGCAACAAATATTCTACACGTGTAGCAACGGCTACTGATAAACGAACTAAAAGACAAAAGGAATAAAGGATAAATATTGTTTTTCATTTAGTATAATTGAGAAAATGAAAATACAAGGTTGTATATTGGATAATGCTTCTAATAGAGTGGCAGCTAATCCTATGGCCACATGTAGGGATTGAAAGCAGATAAGTCCAGGGCTCAAATAACATTAATGAAACTTAATACCCAAAACTAAATGACATAGTAAAAGGGGCTTATTAATTATAGGTGACTAAAAGTTTCAAAATTGAGTAGAGGTAATTCAAGTTTTTTTTATTGAGTAAAAGTGATAATATTTGAATTAGTGATTAAGGACTTTTGACCATATTCCAACTTGCCCAACAGTTTTGTTTTTAATAGTTTAGCCCTAAGCTTTTATTTTTAACAGTTTGCCCTCAAGTTTTATTTTTACGCTTTTGTCCAACTTAATAAAATCCTAACTACTTAAAATTAGTGGAGAAAAAATCTCAAAAAACACACCATCCCCCCCCCCCCACCCTGCACTCCCTCCCCCCACCAACACACTACCCCACCCCCCTAAAAATAATTTAAAAAGTTTTGTTATCTTTTTTTTTTTTTTTTTGTTTCACCAGCGCCACTCCTCCTCCCACCGCTCACCCTCCCCCCTCCTCCTTCAACCCCTCACCCCCCCCTCCGCCCAATTTGTTTTTTTAAAGTTTTGATATTTTTGTTTTGTTTTTATACCAGATCCCTCCCCCTCCTCCTCCCATCCCTCACCCCCTCCCCCCACCCCAAAAAAAAATTTAAAAAGTTTTGAAATGTTTTTTTTTTGTTTTTTCACCAGCCCCCCTTCTCCCACCCCTCATCACTCTCCCCACCCCTGTGACCCAACACCCCACCACCTCCGCCCTAAAAAAAAAACGTTTTAAAAAAAAGTTTTTGTTTTTGGTTTTTTGCACCCCCCACCCCCAACGTTTTTCTAAAAAAATATTTTTTCTTGAAAAGAAGTTTTTTTTTTTTTTTTTTTTTGGTTTCTTACTCCACCCATCCACCCCCCAAAAAAATTAATTTTGTTTTAAAAAAAGCTTTTGTTTTTGATTTTTTGGACCACCAACCAACCTCTCCCCCCCTCCCCCCCCCCTCCCCCCCCAAAAAAAAAAAAAAATTCTTGAAAAGAAGTTTTTTTTTTTTTTTTTTTGTTTCTTACTTGACCCACCCACCCCGCCATCCCCTCCCCCTCCTCCTCCTCCTCTTTTGCTGTTGCTACTTTCTTCTTTTATTTAGAAAAATGTTGCTCAAGAAGAAAAAACTCACTTGATTTACGTAATTGTTGGACCGGATTTCATTCGTGTAGCACTGGGCATTTACTTCATGGGTTATTTATGTTCATTTAGTAAAACAATGCTATTTTATTTCAATTATTCATCTGGGTATAGCTGCTGATTTTCCAATAATTTACAGTAGCAGTTATAGTTGTTGCAACAAGTGCTAAAGATGTTGTATAAGAGCTTATGAATTTATTGCATCAGCTGTTGTAGTTTTTGCAACACTTGCAACAATTTATGCAGTTGTTGCAACTTCTGTACTAGTCTGTTGCAACAACTGCTAAAATGTGTATAAATAATTTAGCCTACTTGTTATAACAACTGTGAAAGCTGTTGGACAGTTTCTACTCTTTCCAACAACTCACTGACTTGTCGCAACAAGTAGACTTCTTGTTGCAACAACTACATTAGTTTTTGGACATATTTTACAAATGTTTGATGAAATAGAGACAACGGAAGTTATCACCAACAACTAAGTGATCAGTTGCAACAACTCACCTAAGTGATATGTTGATCATGTTGAAATCACAAATTTACGTTCTGTTGTTAATAAATAAATTGCTGATTCCAACAAGTAATAAATAAATTGTTTGAAATTTTTCAGCAATTTATTAACAACAAAACATACATTTGTGATTTTTTACAAATGTATGTTTTGTATTTTGCAAAAGTTTAACAAGTTTTAAAATGAGAAAATTACACTGTATGTTCACTGGGGCAGGAATACTACCAAAATTGACCTATTTTTTAAATTCTTACAAAAAATGACCCAAACTTCTCTCTCTCTCTCTCTCTCTCTCTCTCTGCCTTTGTATATATGTTTGTATAAGTTGGTATATATTGGTATAAGTCTCTGTATATGTTTGTATAAGTCTGTATATGTTTGTATATATTTGTATATTTTGGGTTATTTTTCGTAATGTAAATTCTGGGTTTTTTTTTTGCAATGTAAGTGACATAACTTGTATATTTATGAAATTTTCCCTTTTAAAATTACATTTTCGACCCCAATTAATTTAATCACAAATTTAAATGGGCTTTGACTTGGGCTGGTCAAAGTTGTAACCTCTAGTAATTACAAGACTTAGATGTCACCTTGATTTAAATTTTCGTAGTAAAAGACTCCAATAGAGAAAAGGTCATAAATAGTCTCTTATCTATGGGAGTAGGTCTAAATGGTCCCTTAACTATACATTTACCGGTTTTAGTCCTTTAACTATTCAAAAACTTATCAAATTTGGTCTCCATCTATTTTTTTATACAAACAGCGTACAAACTCATAAACCTTCGTGAGATTAATCATTAAACCATTCCTCAGACCTATATTTCTCTCTCCCTGCTTCTTTTTCCTCAAGTTCCTCTTGTTAAAAAAAAAAAGAGCATTCCGGCATTGGTGTCGCTCTCGAGTCTCTAAAATTCGAAAAGACAAACTCATGCACAAAATTTCTATAACCATTCTTCTCAAACACTACTAAAAAACTGGTAAAAACTGACGGAAAAAAACCGATGAAAAAAACTGACGGAAAGACCGACAGATTCTGTCAGTTTTTTCAATAATTTTTTTAAATCTTTTTTTTTTAAGAAAACCGACAGACTGCGTCGATTATTTTTTGCACAAAAATGCGCGAAAAAATATAATTATTTGTTATATTATTTTCTAAAATAAACCGATGGAGTCCGTCGATTTTTTATTTTTATTTTATTTTTTTATAAAAAACCGACGGAGACGGAGTCCGTCGATTTTTAGAACGAAAAAACAGTATAAATTAAATCAATGTAAGTATATGAACAAAAAATATCAGTGGTCTAGTTGTAAAGCCCTTTAATGCCAAGGAACATACCCGACTTTGACTCCAAGTTCCTACATTTCATTGTTTAATTTTAAAAAAAAAAAACCGACGTGAGACCGTCAGTTTTTTTTTTTTTAACAAAACCGACTGACTGGGTCAGTTTTAATCGACGCATTCCGTTGGTTACGAAACGCGAGAGAGAACTTGAGGAAAAAAGCTGAGGTTAAAGAATGAACTTGAGGAAAAAGAAGCAGGGAGAGAGAAATATAGGTCTGAAGGATGATTTAACGATTAATCTCACGAAGGTTTATGAGTTTGTACGCTGTTTGTATAAAAAAATATATGAAGACCAAATTTGATAAGTTTTTGGATAGTTAAAGAACTAAAACCGTTAAGTATATAGTTAAAGGATCATTTTAGACCTACTCCCGTACATAAGAGATTATTTTTGGCCTTTTCTCGACTCCAATATGCCTAGAACTTCCGGATTACTAGACAATTCCCAAATCGCCCTTCATTTTCCTTTGACACACAACAATCCAATCCTCCATTGAAGAACCTTGATGACAATTCAAGTTTGAAACTCGTCAAATTATGGGAATTGGGAACGAAGGAATCTATAATCCTCTCTTGCTACCTCTTAAGGAGAAAGATTGTACCAATACTTGGACCACTACCTTATTCCTTTTCTTGACCATCCTTCAATCAAAAATTGCAACTGGTTCCACTAGGATTTGGCCTTCCCTGTTGCAAATTGGAGGTTGTATCGTAGCAACCACTTGGCTTCTTCAATTACAAACATGAAATACTAGGTGAATTTTCGACCGAGCCAACTACTTCAATTCATATGCCACTTGAACAACTTTGTGCCGAATCTGATAAGGCTCATAGTACTTTGTCGCCAACTTCAGATTCCTCTCTGTCGTTACAGTTCAAACTTGAGGTATACCCATTTTCTTTCTCAGAAAAGACCTTTTTTGTCCTTTTAGAATCAACATAAAGCTTCATTCTTTCCTGTTCCTTCTTCAGATTTTCTTGCAACACTCTGCTGATTACGTATTTTTCTCTTAACAATTTATCCATGAAATTCACTCGAGATTGCGTGATGAGCTGAAATGTAGGCAGAGGAGGATTATAGCCATACAAAGCCTTAAAGGGAGTCATTTGAATGGCAGAATGATAAGCCGAGTTGTATCATAATGTTGACACCTAATTTTCACCTCATAAAACGCATATTTTAATTTTCAAATTTTTCGAGTCCAAGACGGAGTAAGGATATCCTTAAAAAATTAAAAATCTAAAAATCTCGAGAAAATTGCAAAAATTGACGTTTAATTATTATTTCCTTAAAAATTAACAATTACAAGAAAATACGAGTTATTTACTTTCATAAATATAATCCAAAAAAGAGAATACGCGTCTTGCTCTATCTAATTCGGGAAAATTGATAATTAAAAACGATGTATGAGTTACGGTTCATTTTGATCGCATTTTTCACATTCTTAAATATCCTTCGGAACTATATCAATATTAGGCTCGTTTTGAAGCTAATATTTTAAATTTGCGAGTTTTAATTTTTTATTAGCCTAAATAACTATTTTATTTAGTTATATATGTATTTATATTACTTAGTCATTGTTTGATTTAATTCCGGAAGAGGGCTAATTTAAAACTCTTAAAAACTTTTGGGGGGGGGGGGGGGGGGGGGAGTTTATAAAAAATAAAGGGTGGAAGTTTATTAAACCCCTTCCTTGTATCAAGCGATTTTAGGCGGCTAGGGTTCCGCCATTGGCGGTCCACCCACGGCGATTTATGGCCATTTTTGGCCGAACTTTTGAGGGTTTTTGTTCCTTATCACAAGTTTTCATGATTCCCAGGTTTATTTTCCTCGAATCTGCGTCTTTATACCTAATTGAATCCTAATTTAGGAAGTTCCTCTAGGTTCCTTCGTGCTATGGTTGCCATGGGCATAGCCATGAGTTATTTGCCATCTTGTGCCCCATAACACTTAAGCAAGGACCCTAAGGGGGAATTTCCTACCTGGGTTAGTGGTTGGGTACGATTTTGGGGGGATTCATCTTGTTTGTACTATGGTACCATTAGAATGTAGAATTTTTGTTTTATTAATGACGAGGCGTACTATCCTATTTTTTTTTTATTCGAAATTTTAGGGTACAATTAGTGAGATTCTAGCTGTCTTTTGTTGGATAGGGCACAAATTAGTACAATTTGTTGGAAAATTTGCTTGTCTTTTACTGAATTTTGAAATTGTTTGAGTTAGGGTTTAAGAATTGGGGGAATTGGGGGAAAACTGTCTGAAATTCTTTCCATTTATATCCCTAACCCTATTCTAGTGCTATAAATAGAAGAGTTTGGTTGCCATTTGGAGGATCTTTTTTCGGAATTTTTTTGGAGAATTTGAAGAAAGGTTCTCCAAGAATTTAAACCTTCTATTGCTAAAAATACTATCATATACCAAGAAATACTACAATATACTATATTATACTATTCGAAAATACTACAATATACTAGTAAAAAAAATCAAAAACCAAGGGCTGTTTTTTCAAAGAATAAGTGTTGGTGTTCAAGTGTGTTGATACGACCCCTCCCTTTTGATCTTTTGGTTGCCCTACAAAAAGGTAATACCCTATACTAGTTCATCTTCTTCCCGCTTTTCAATATATTTGATGCACTATCTTGTTCATAATTGATTTTAAAGTTGTTTCAAGTTGCTGTTTTTAGAATATAGCTTGTATACCTGAAATAGTACTGTTTATGTTAAAGTAAGAGCTGATTGGTTACTATTTTATTGAAACTTTAAGGCTGCTATGTTATAATGCTAGTATAATGTGGCTTAAAAGGATTTTAAGTGTCAATTATTAAGTAATAAGGTTAAAACAAGTTAAGAAGAAACAAATGTCGGTTCTAGTTGTTCTTTACTGTTTCATTGATTTATTTTTGGGTCTACTATGTTATAATAATAGTTGTAATGGAGTTTTAAGAGTTGTTAAATGTTAGTTGCTAAAGTATTATGGCTAAAACAAGTAAAAATGAGTTAAGTGTTAGCTTAGGTTCTTGTTTACTGCTCCATTAGTTGATCTTAAGGGATTGGGGGAGCTATTCTTCCATCTTAATGGTTGCTTGATTATTGTTCCATGATTTCGGAGCATCCCTAGTTTTGTTGTAACTACTTTAGTGCATTTTATGCATTAATTTGACTAGACTTGTTTAAAGATGATTTTAAGTCACTATTCTTATAGAATATAGTTTGTATACATGTACTAATGCTATTTATGCTAGTCTAAAAGTTGTCTAGTTGCTATTTTATAGAGTTTGACTTATTTGTATATTTAATGTGGTTAACATTTGCTTAAAGGTTGCTTAATAGTCTGTGTGTTGGTCTGGTAAAGCTGCTATGCTATAATGCTACTATGATGAGGTTAAAAGGACTTTTAAGTATTAACTGGTGATTTAAGGTTAAAATGAAGTAGGTGATAGTTTTTGTTTCTTGTTTATTGTTTCATTTGTTAGTTTTAAGGGGTTGGGGTGATATCTTTCCATTTTTGAGATTGTTTGGTTACTGTTCTATAGTTTTTGAGCACCCTCAGTCCCATTATGGTTATTTAGTTTATTTTTCTAAGTTTGTTGGATGGCCCTTAATGAAGTATAGATAATTTGGTTTGCCTTATAGATGTTTGCCATGTGTATGTCATCTAAAACTGCTTAGGGTCTTTTAAAATAAGCCTATGTTCTTGTATTTACTGATTAGTAATTTAGGTTTAGTCTAAATGTGTTTTGAAATGACTCTAAAATGGTTAAGTGATCTTTAAATAAGAACTGGCCCCTGAAAAAGGGGGAGTTTAAGCCTTTATCTTCCCTTGAAGTGGTCTTTTTGAGTATATTTTTTGAAGATTGTGAGGTCTGTCACCTGTTTTAGACTTATATGACCCTCTATGATCAATTCAGACTTAAAAAGACCTTGTAAATCTTAAATATGATGCTTGTCCCTGTATTGTTTACATATATTGAACTAGAAGGTATTTAGGCCTTTGGTTTTCTTGTCTTAGCTGTGTCTATGTTGAACTTGTTCTCACTCCTTTAAGATTGATTCTTTTAAAAAAGGATTGCAAAAATAGTTTTCAAATCCCTAAACCAACAGATCTGTTTGTAAAATCTTATGAACCTTAAAAAATTTCAAACCTCTGATTCCTCTATTCTTCACTAAATGAATGCCAAGATAATAAGAAGTAGATTTGTATGTTTTTGTGACTGTTTGGCTTCACTTTAATGCATTTTGTCATTTTTAGATCTTGCTAGGCACTTGAAAAGTAAAAATCATTCACTTGTTTGCTCTGTGAACTTGATACTGCTAAGCATGGTTCGAAGTCTTCTAAAAACTGAGAGTTTTTGTTGAAAAAGAAATCAAGACTTGTAAAGCTTATGCTGATTCTGGGAAAGTCTAATTCCTGTTTGGTCTTTTATGTGTGCTGATCATTTGTTCTGAGAACTATAATAAGGAAGTAAATCATGGAAAGTAGAAGAATTGATAGATAAAAGGATAGGCTAGTTGTTTTGAATTTGTAGTCTGCGCTGTTCATGATTCTGCTGTAACTTATCTTTTCATCCAAACTTGTTTTCTATGTGGTTGATCCTAAAACTTACATATTCCATTCCCTGTTTATCTTTTGAACTTTATGTGTTTTGGGTGGTCTAGAACTGAATCTAAAGCTTAGCTTGTATCGTTTTTGTTCACCATATGGGTATCTGGCCATTTCTGTGCATTATCTTTAGTTGCATACCTACTATAAACCTGTCAAAGTTGGAATTTATCATGCCCAATGTAATGTTAAAAATCAAAGTTGCCTTAAGAAGAGTAAGTGTAGTATCTGTATTGGACTTTATGACTCTGCTTAAGCCCTTTTGTGACTTAAACACATGATTTCCACCCTCACTTGTTTGTTTGCAGTCTTGATATGTTTGAAAATAATGCTCTAAGTCTAAAGATAGTTTCATGCTCCTTTCTTTTGTAAATTTATTGATCCTGTCTTGACTACCCTTTATGGCCTATAAAGACCCTGCTTGATCCTGCATTTGTGTTTGGACCTATTTGTTTAATTCTGGAATTGAAATTAAGTTAAACCATCATTTTAAAATTCTGCAGATGTTCCTATGAGACTGTTTAATAGATTAAAGTGATCCTTGAGACCTCTGTGATCAAATGATAGAACTTAGACTAGGATCCAGAGAACCTGGGGAGTAATTGGTGAGCATGCACCCTGTATTGTTCGATACTTAGACTTGCTTAAGTCAAAACTGGTATAAAAAGGACCTTAGATCCTAAACTAGTCTCTGTGACTTTTTGGTAAGTGAGGAATGGGCTCCAAAAATGGCTTTCTGGCATTGGTTTAGCTTCTTATTAACTAAAAAATAAACTCTTGATCAGACAATTCATTGCCTTATCCCTCTTAACTACTGATTTCCTCTAAAAAAGCTAGGAACTAGGACCATGAGTATGTTGATTGTTGCCTCTACCTTGTTCTTTTCCCCTCACCTCTTGGTTCTGTACTTCTTTACTTCATTATTCCTCCACTGTTGCTGCTACTTGTTTTGTCATCTTGAAACCTGTCCTGCTCCTCTTGACTGTGCTACTGCTGTTTCTGAACTTTGACACTTAATATGCCTTGCACCATCACTCTTATCATTTCTAAAACTACCTGATTCATTTGTTTCTATGACTAGTTGAGCTATTCTGGGACCTTCCTGCGTTATATGCATTGAAAATTGACATTAAGTTGCATTATTATAGAACTCTTTGCTTGCTTGTTTTGCCTTGGCTGGTAACTGGAGCTTGACCTTGAAATTGGGTGGATCTCTGGGGAGGTTTATGGCTTGCATATTACCTTAATATGGTGTTTAGAGTTGAGATTAATTGAATATTGCAATGTATATCAAGTGATATGGAGGGTGCCCTTGAAAGGGTTTTGCTCCTCATATGTTAATAATATCCTAGTAAGTATATCATGTATATAGAGTTTTGACACTTAGAAATTTTGAGAAGAAATTGAGTGGTATACTGGTAGTATATCGCGTATATTAGAGATCTAATACTTGGGAAAATTTTAGAAAAAATGGAGTAGTATACCAGTGGTATATCATGTATACCACCTCTTGACACTTAGGAAAATTTTAAGAGAAAAAATGGTTTGGGCTTTGGGCCAGTTATTAGTAGGGGTGGGCGTTCGGTTTTTCGGTTCGGTTTTATCAAACTTCGGTTTGGCTATTTCGGATTCGGTTTTTTGAAGGTGGACACCGAACACCGAACCAAACTAGTTCGGTTCGGTTCTTTCGGTTTCGGTTTTTTAAAGATCGGTTCGGTTCGGTTTCGGTTTTTTCAATTCGTTTTTTTTGATATAATATTAGAAGCGATTCCATTGACACTAATTCATATTCTCAAAAGCAATAAAACATAAAACTGATAAATTGAAATTGAAATCAAACAAACAGGATACACAAGAACAGAAAACTATAATCATGATATAGGATTACTAGGTGTTATATACATACCGTAAGAATAATTAAGAAAACACATAAAGGACATACATTAATCCTAAAGACACATCCTAGTTACCTTTTTTTGTTAAGGATATTTGATTTTCTCAATTGAAGTGGAAAATTAGGGATGCAAATGCAAACGAGGACTTATTACAATTGAGTTTTTTTTTGCTTTAAACTTAATGAGCTTGGACTATTTTAATTTTTTTGGGTAACGTATTAAATTTCGGTGCGCGTTCGATTTTTCGGTTCGGTTTTATCAAACTTCGGTTCGGCTATTTCGGTTTCGGTTTTTTTACGGTGGACACCAAACACCGAACCAAACTAGTTCGGTTCGGTTTTTTGATTTTCGGTATTTATGCCAAGTCCTAGTTATTAGCGTCTCTATGCTTGACTTAGTATTACTACTTTTGAGTCTATTTTTTACTTGGGCTGCCTGATTACCTATTGTTATAAGTTATAATAAATGGACTTGGCCCACTAATGTTGTAATTCATTTTTGGCTATGTAATAATTATTCTACGTTTCGATTCTTAATTAGTTCAATTTATGAATGTATACTAATATTGTGCATACCCGTTTGCATCTTTGTCCACCCAAACCGGTTGGTGGAACGGGGCCCACTAACATATCTAGATCGAGTCAACCCAACTTGGAGCAAAATGAAGCATACGTTGGAATTAAGACGAAACTGATTGCACAAACATTTTCCTTTTTGGGCTTGGTCGGCCCAAATTCTCTATCTCATTTAAGTTATGTACTTTAAATTGTTATTTGCATAATTATTGTGCCAATTGGAACCCTTATGAGATTGTCATATTTTAAAGTCGCCAAAAAATGAGTTTGCCACAAATTTAAAACTAGTTTTAAGGTATTAATGCAAGTTGGGACTGATTTGATTAAAAGGATCAAAAATGCCGATTTTTATGAATTTTGGTACTGATCTGAACATTTATGAAATCTGTGGAATTATGACATATGAACTGATTTGGACCAATATTCAAAACTTGTGGGACTAATTATGATTATTCAGACTTAGACTAAAATATAAAATTTGACTAAGACTTGGCAAAAGATAGAATAAAAAATGGGCTATTTATATGTAGAACACCATATGGACTATAATAGTATGCCTAAATTATTTTCTTTAAAAACTATTTTCTATACTTAAAAAATATTTTTTAAAACTATTTTCTATACTTAAAAAAATATTTTTTAAAACTTTTTTTGGGTGGACTTACGTAGAGTCCTACTTAGGCTAGGAGCCTTCGGATATTAGCCTAAGTGTTCTAGTCCGACACCCTAAACGCCTAATTTTGGGCAAAGTTGTACTACGTCTGTTTCTTGAAACACTGTATATTTCGCATGAATGACTAACATCTTTTGTTACGGAAATATAAGCCGAAACATTTTTTTTTTACCATAAACAATTTATATCTACAAAGGCATACTATTAGAACCCGTGGGTCAACCGTATTTTACGGACCCTTAATACCGGGGCGCCTAATACCTTCCCAAGGAGATCACCAGAACCCTTACCCATACTTTGGTTAGATTAAGATTCTTTTAAAATTTAACTATTTTTGAATGAATTATCCGTATGTTTCTGTATGTTCAGATATATATATGTTTGCGCGCGTGCCGTAGTTGTATCGGCCTACTTTTGTAATTTCTGTTTCAAAAACAAATCTGTACGATACGAAATTCGGTCAGGTAGGTATGTACGGGTACCCAGCTAGGGTGCCAGTCGCGGCCCACGGGGTTGGGTCGTGACAAAAGTGGTATCATACTTTTCGAACTGGTTTCCCTAATTTCTTAAAAATTAGGCGGCGACTCTAAAATAAAGTCCATTTAGAGCACCATCCACGTAGAAGTACATTTTTTCCTTTTTCCCGATACGATTGACAACCGTACTTTTCCGGGACACTTTCCTTTTTAAATGAGGTAAGTGCAAATATGAATCGGAAAAAATAGAACCGCTACACATAACTCTACTAAACTCAACCATTAACCGAAGTAGCAAGTTTATCCCTAGCCATACAATGAAGTAACATTCGAGGCATTATTTAATCTTTCTATTTGACCATACATCTGTGGATGGTAGGATGCGTTTCGTCTAAGTTAGACTCCCATTCCTTTGAACAATTCTTTCCAAAAGAAACCGGTAAACACTAGAACTCTATATGACACAATTGAAATGTGATTTTTATGTAGTTTATAAATGTTATCTTGGAAAGCTTGAGCTTTTGTGTATGGGTGTGATAAGGCTAGAAAGGGGCGTATTTAATAAAACGGTCAATAATTACAAATAGACATAATACATAGATAGATATCTTTCACTTCGCCTCAACTGGCAACTAAACACTCCAACTTTGAGAATACACATCTAGACACTCCGACTTGCTCCGCTGTGTTAGTTGAACACTCCAACTTAGTGATCATCTAGACACGTACAATATGTGCCACGTCAGTGTCGGGTATCCACGAAACACAATGTAGATGAATTAAGGTGTCTAGATATGCATTCTCAAAGTTGGAGTGTTTAGCTGTCAGTTGAGATCAAGTTAAGGTGTCTATCTATGTATATTATACCTTACAATATTATTCTTTACCGTGCAATTTTGGCAACCCTTCCACAAAATCCATCGTGATGTGCCCCATGCCCTTAAAGGAACTGGTAAAGGCTGGAGAAGTCTCGGATAGGTCACATTTTCACTTTTGTTTCTTTGGCACGCATCACACTCCAAGACAAACCTTTTAACATCTTCTAAGAGTTTAGGCCAGTGAAATAAAGACTTGAGCCTTTGTTGGGTAGCATGGACTCCGGTGTGGCCTCCCTAAGTAGTAATATGTATAGCTTTCACCAATTGATGCCTTAAATTTCTACTGCTATCCATCCAGATATGCCCTTTTTGCCTTAAAATGCCCTGTTGCAAGGTCACATTAGATACTGCATTCACATCCAACAAAACCTAGGACAATATTTTGGGAACCCCAATGTCATCTTCATAGATGTCAAGGCTTAATGCACCTGGGTTGGTTACATCATTGATATTTTATTGCACTCATCTTCTTCTTCTTCAAATACGATGCGAGAGAGCATCCGCTGCAATATTCTCTACCACTTTCTTGTATTGTATATCATAATCGGACTCAACAGCTTGGTTAAACAATTGTGCTGTAAAGAAGTGGCATCCTTTGATCCTTCAAGAATTTCAAACTGAAGTGGTCTGATTTGATAATGAAGTGGGCTTGCTGAAGGTAATGTCTCCATTTTTCAATAGCTGATAAGATTGCAATATATTCCTTTTCATAGGTAGAGAACCCAAGGGGTTTGGTGCTTAAGGTCTGATTAAAATAAGACCTTCTGCCTTCTTGCATTAATGCAGCCCCAATATAGAGTCATAAGCATCAACGTCCACTACAAATGATTTGGGAAAATCAAGCGGTGCTAAAATCAGGGCCTGGATCATAGCTTGTTTTAAAGTTTCAAATGCTTGTGTAGCTTCCTCAATCCACAAGAAAGCCCCCTTATTCAGTAAGTTGTTAAGAGGTCGGCTAATTAAGGAAAATGCTTAATGAACTTTCCGTAGTAACCAATAAGCCCCAAGAATCCTATGTGAGCGCCTTCACACTATTTGGTCTGGCCCAATTGTATTAATTTGATCTTAGAATTATCTGTGCTCACCCTACTGCCAGAAATAACGTGCCCCAAGCACTCAATTTGAGTCTTGCCATAACTGCACTTAAGAGTGTTTAACAAATAGATGATTAGCCCTTAATAATTCAAACACTGCGTTGAGAATGTGATCCGCCAAATTAGCACTATCGACCAATATGTCATCAAAGAATACTATTTTTTTGAGATGAGGCCCAAATTTTTTATGCATAATTGCTTGAAAGGTGGTTGGGCATTAGTGATCCCAAAGGGCATTACCCTAAACTGTCACAGCCCATGGTGAGTATGAAAGGATGTTTTGAACTCATTGCCTTCCTTCATACAAATCTGATGATAACTGTTGCGTCCAAATGCATACGCAAGTGTACGTGGTCGTACAAGTAATATAGTAATTATATAAAATCGAATGTCGAACCCACAGAGACTTATGCCCAATACTTTCACGAAAATAAACTATAGCTACTACCTATGCAAGTAAAGAATAAAAGTTTTGGTTGTTTTGTAAACTAATGCTATAATAAAAATAACTAACAGTGTAACCAGAATTTATGCTAAGAACGTATTTGAATACTGCTTTTATCAAGATTTTAGAAGTATTCCAGGGTCGTGGTCTGTTCACCAATCCTATTGAGTCATGCAAGTATCACACCCTAGCAACTTTGTTCACAATTGTCAATTAACCGGATTATTAATCTCGTAGTATTCTCCCGAACCACTACTCGCCGATTCATGATAACTCGCCTCCTATATTCCTATGGTATTAACCTATCAAGAATGCAATAAGAGCATGGCATGAAATTGATTGCGGTAACTAAGTATATTCCTATCCTAGTCACAAATCCTAACCCAACTGTAGGGATATTCAGATCACAATCTCGTTACTTCTTCTCCATATTGACAACGTCTTTCCCAAGCACGGGTGTCAATTAGTAAATAGAACTCAACTGTTGCGCAGACAATCAAGCAATTAAGCACAGAAGTAAAGAGGCAATTGCATACGAACAAGCTACCAAGATTGAAATACTTGTCAAACATCAATATTCATGGTTACGCCACAACCCCAGAATTATGGTGTTTAGTTACACATGATTTGAGAATGGAAAACAAGAATTAATTCATGGTTAACATAGGGTTTCAATGTAAAGAAAAAAAATAATAGAAGAGGAATAAAACCTAGAAAGAGTTTCACAAGTCTCAAAATTCGTACAAGCCGCCTTTCTAATGTTAAAAACGACTATTTATACGCTAAGGTAAAAATAAGATAAGTTGGCCCCATCCCGATCCAAGTAGGACAACTGACGCCGCTTGTGCGCTGGCTATGCGTCGCATGGCCAGCACATGATCTCCTATGTGTGCTGCTTGTGCGGCGCATGCCTAGTACATGGCCTGTCTGAGATTCAGAGATGGGGTTTTTGTGCGCTGGCTGTGCGACGCATGGCCAACGCATGAAACCCTTCAGTGGTCAGATTCTGCCTTCAAGTACTGGAACTTCCTTCCCAACATTCAATCACCGTGCAAAGTCTCGGAATCAATCAAACACTGCTTAGAATACCCTCCATTGGTCCTCGTTGTACCTATTCACACAAGCATACCAAAATAAGCTCCTATACAACAATTTGCATTCAAAACTGCGATTAAAGTACTTAAGAAGTGAAATGCCAATGACACTAAATCAGATATTTGTGCCAAATATCAACACCCCCTACTTAGACTTTGCTCGCCCTCGAGCAACCAATTATCATACCTTCCCTAGTACTTTACTCAGCCATGCCATTCAAACAGTTCTACATCAGGATTCGGTGGATATGCAAGTTTCACAATTTCATTAAAACCTACACATTGAGCCACTTCTCTCAAAAGGCATGCCAATTGTTTCAAAATAACATTTTCTTACGCTTCCAAATATCAGCGGCTAAACCTCTCATGAAATGATACGTTTAAAAGCATGCATATGACTCCAGACACCACTCAAAACACAAAGAGTCTGCTACTTGACCAAGTGGGAGTACTTCACCCATCTCCTATCAATTATGTGTCCTCACTCAAAAGAAAGCAGTCCATATTTCAAACAAAGTTGACAACATATTTCAATGGACATAAGTTGCACACAAGATCGCTCACTCTCAGAAAGAATATCCACTGCTCAAACATGACAAACCACACGCTTGCCCGTAGTGTAACCGCTCCACAAATTAGAGTGAGATGAGTTTCGGATCACTAGGACTTGTATGGTTGTAACGTAGGCTAAGGGACGAGTAGGATATATTTTGAAAAATAGTGACTAACCTCCCTAAGCACTTTTAATACCTCACAACATAGTTTGTTTAGCACCCTCCTTCATCAACCATGAATTTCAACCACACGCTACCAATTCTATCCCTTCAATCAATCATTTATTTTCTCAACTTTAAGCGCCATCCTATTTTCAACTAGCTAGTGGGACATAATATTAATAAAACAAGTCACTAACTGGACAGTTTATTTTCTGTTTTCAGTTCTGTGATTTTTTTTTACACCCTTCCCACTACTAGCATTCACAACATTCAAGCGCACCAATAGCCTTCCTTTCAACTTCATTCAATAAATCCTCCCTTAGTTTCGCGTTCCAACTCCAATTCCACAATTCGCATTAAAAGTGCCTAAGGAGTAAACAAGGATCAAAAATTGGTCAATAAGAACAACGAGGGTAGGATATTTGGCTGTTGTCAAAAGAACGGCTAAAGGCTCAACGGGGTTGACTAGGGATATATAATTACACAAAGGGTAGGCAAGCGACGTTTCGAAATTTGGCTAACAAATAAATGCCTAGATCACTTCCTAAACTTCTCACTCACTTTCACTTCACGAACACACCGGGCAAGTTCTAATCATCGCTGTCAAGCATGGATCATACAAGAGTTTCCTCACATCACACACAATCACAGAATCGATACAAGACAGATTCATACAACTTTCTAATCAAGCAACTGTCGCAAATTATGCCAAGTGGGTCATATATGAGTAAATGCAATTCACTACAAAAGTGTTTCAAGAGAGGTTTCTTCTTTTCATGCATGCTTTTAAAAAGTCATCAAGAATAGCTCATAGTTTTCACATTCCACCTCACCTGAGCACCTAGCATTCGATTGGTCTAACAGGCTTGACTCCTACGACTCTATTTACCAAAACTAAAAAAATTCTAACCCGGTTCAAAGGTCCCCCCTTAGGAAAGAACCGAGGCCATAAGAAAACCTAAGGGGGTGGATGGTGTGTGCTACTAATGAGGGACTCAAGAAGCTACAGAGAAAATCTAAAACGACTCAATTTTTTTTTTCTGACTCTAAGGCTAACACAAACTACCAAAAAGAAACCTATGGCATTTGATCACCATCCTTAACCTCTAAATGTTGTTACAAGGGACGTATTTCCCACCCCACACTTAAATCATGCTTTGCCCTCGAAGCATATAAAACGAAAAAGTTAAAAACCAAAGGCAAGAAATACTCCCTGTGGCCCCCTAGGGCCTAGTCGTCATCCTCTTCAGACTCAGCCTCACCATCAGATGGCTTAGCATTTTCTTCCTCCTCATTGTCAGCATCTTGTGCTTGAGATTCTTCTTTACTACCTTCCTCCATCTCGGCTGCTATGAGGTTAGCGGAGCATAAGTTCTCATCAGCGAGCAACTTGCCCTCCTCTCCAACTAGAATCCGTGAGTGGGTGGTGTGAGGACACTCCGCAAACACACTGGAGAGGTCTAACTCAAATTGCTCACTTGCTATCATCGCAATCTTATAGATCTGTGCCAATACAGTAGACTGAGCCGATCTTTCTTGGGCTGGAGTCAAGTTAAGCTTAGTGCTCTGATCAGGGGGCTTGACATTAGAGATGTCAATCATATTATCCAGGCACTCAAGCACCCTGTCATACTTACTCTCTAAATGCGGGACCAACCTCCTCAGGTATGCTATAAGTGTGTTACCGAAACTAAGCTTAAGGGATTTTCCCTTTCTGATGCGGATCATATCCTGAAGCATCCAGTATCCAAGGTTAACAGGTTGCCCCGTCAAGAAGAAGTACACGATGGCCACTCTCTCTTCAACATGGTAGTGAAGTGGTCAAGTGGCATAATGCGGTAGTTGAGCAGTTTTAGCCACACTCATGCCTCCTTCATAAAATCACCCATTAGCATAGTCTTGTGCTTCCTAGAGTCCTCTCTGTATCTTGCCCACTTGGCCTTGGAATCAGGCCCACACAGGGTTGTCCGAATGGCCTTATAGTCGGGCCTTTTGATGAACTCAAGAAATGGCTCCACGGGATGGTCGGGAACTTCCAATTGTACACACAAAGTGGAGGCTGTCAACGGCACCCATTCATCTCTCAATTTCACCGAATGATGAGGCTCGCCACCCCCTAATCTTGCCAAAATGATGTTGGAGTAAAGCTCCAGAACCATGTCAATGTTTACCGGCCCTGGGTTATCAAATACCGAGCTCTAGCCCATTCCCATTATTTCATTGTAAATTCCCCTGAAAGTTTTCTTCAATGCTACCTTATTGACAGCCCGTTCATGCACATATCCATCAGCCAGAGGGAACTCTTTGTACCATTCTTTTGCCAAACCAGTCCGGTGGAAGGTGGGCCGCGGTCTCTGGGAAGAAGCCTGTGGGATAGGGACCACTGGTTGCTTGCCACTACGAGTTGTTGCCCCTTTCTTAGTAGCGGTGTGCTTGCCCCCTCTACTCCTCTTGGAACCTTGTGAGGGGCCCGACTCATCAAATTTACCTTTTCCCTTGGTCACCATTGTACCTGTAGAGATACACTACACAACCATCCAACGGTATTAGCAAATTTAGCCCAAGTGGGGTCGTTTCACGACCCTACACTTATTGTACACTAATACTTCACTTTGTCGTCCCCACACTTACTACAAACTATGGTGCAAAAAAAAAATATGAAACAAAGAAGTTAACTAATCTAGAGACTAAAGTGAACAAAATTAATGAGACCAAAGATTCAAAAAGAAAAAAAAAACTATTCTACAAAACAAGGAAAATCATGTTGGAGGACCTATGGTTGTTCATGGCAATGCCCCATGGTTTTGAATGTTGTTTCAAGTTTATTTGCTGCTCAAGACTTCACAAAAATTACAAGAAACTTGATTGAGGAGTTTTATCAAACAACTTGTGGGCATAAGACTATCCCTTGGAGTTTTGCAACAATGGAGGATTATAAAACCCTCCCTTATTTTTGGGAATCATTGTTCTTGCATCCAACACCCATTACCAACACAACAATACCAAACCCTCACCCCAATTTTCCCAACCGCATAAACCATGGTTTATCAATCTTCCATACCAACCCAAAGGGGAAAAGGGGTTTCCATGAGTAAAAGCACACGAAATCTTACCTTGTGTTGTAATGTGAGATGATTGACACTACCTTCCTTAGAGTTAAAAGGGATTCGGAGAAGGGTTTTAGGATTTGGGTTCGAGTGGGGGTGTTTTGTAGAGAGAGGGTGAAAGTTTTTGAGAAGTGAGGGTTATTGAGGGGTCGTCCGTGTTTTATTCTTTTTAAAAAAATCGAACCGGGTCGACCCGTGCGCTGGCCATACGATGCATGACCAACGCACAACACCCCCCCTTCTGAACTTTATACTTAGAAATTTTTTGGTTCTGAGTGTAGAACATGCACTGGCCATGCGACGCATGACCAACGTACAACACCCCCCCCCTTCTGAACTTTATACTTAGAAATTTTTTGGCTCTGAGTGCAGAACATGCGCTGGCCATGCGATGCATGACCAACACACAAAACACCCCTTTCTGAATTTTACTTAGCCAAATTTTTGGCCTGCTTACCTCGTGTGCGATGCCCATGTGACGCATAGGCAAACCACACATGAACCTGGATCTCGATTCTTACTGTTTTGCATTCATTTCGAGTTTCCGTGCCTCCCTTCGCCCTGCAACATGAACAAACATGACATATATGCTACAAAAGTTGTGTTGCCTCCCAACCAGTGCCTTAGTTAAGGTCGTGGCACGACACTTTTTGTACTTTTATTTTATTTTGAATTGTTACATTATAAACTCAGGGGTCCTCCCGATAAGCACCTTAGTTAACGTTGCGGCACGATGCAGATTCTTTTCTACTCATCATTAAGGAGCACTTGCTCCTTCTCTTTGTCAAAATCACCGCCCCAATATCGCTTGAGACGCTGCCCATTCACCAAGAACTTGCGCACCCCATCCATGGTTTGTATCTCGATTGCACCATGGGTTGTGATTCTAGACACTACAAATGGTCCAAACCAACAGGACTTAAGCTTGCATGGAAATAACCTCAGTCTCGAGTTAAAGAGTAGTACCTGCTGCCCTGGCACGAACTCACGATGCTGGATATGCTTGTCGTGCCATCTCTTAGTCTTCTCCTTGTATAGCTTTGCATTCTCATACGCCCCTAGTCTGAATTTATCAAGCTCATGTAATTGGAGCAATCTCTTCTCTCCCACTAGATTTATATCAAGATTGAGCTTTTTGATTGCCCAATATGCTTTATGCTCTAATTCAACCGACAGATGACACACTTTCCCATAAACTAACCTGTAAGGAGACGCTCCGATGGGGGTTTTATATGCTGTGCGATATGCCCACAAGGCGTCATCCAGCTTCATTGCCCAGTCCTTCCTCTGAGCATTCACGGTCTTCTGTAGGATTTGCTTCACTTCTCTGTTCGAGACCTCTACCTGTCCGCATGTCTGTGGGTGGTAAGCTATAGAGACTTTATGCTTCACCCCATGCTTTTCTAGAAGGTTCTTCAACAAGCTGTTGCAGAAGTGAGCACTACCATCACTAATCATTGCTCGCGGGGTTCCAAACCTTGCGAATATGTTCTTTTGCACAAAATTTACCACCACCTTCGCATCATTGGTTGGAAGAGGGACTGCCTCTACCCATTTTGAAACATAGTCGACAACAAGCAGAATGTACTTGTTACCGAAGGATGGTGGGAAGGGACCCGTAAAATCGATGCCCCAGACGTCAAATATCTCTACCTCCAATATGTTTGTCAAAGGCATCTCGTGCCTCTAAGAGATGTTTCCCGTTCGTTGACATCTGTCGCAACTTCTAGCAAATGCATGAGCATCTTTGAAAAGAATGGGCCAATAGAAGCCAGATTGTTAAACCTTAGCAGCAGCACGATCACCCTGAAAGTGCCCTCCATATGGGGAAGAATGAAAACTCTCCAACACTTGACTCACCTCGGTCTGTGGAATGCATCTCCACACTAACTGATCAGTCCCTTGCTTGAATAAATACGCCTCATCCCATATATAAAACTGGGAGTCATGATACAGCTTCTTTCTCTGCTGCGAGGTGGCTTCTGGGGGGTACACCCCACTTACTATCAAGTTCAAAATATCAGCATACCATGGGACTTCGGCAGCAGGAATAGCAAATAGCTGCTCATCAAGGAACGACTCTCGAATTTGGACGTCCTCCACGAAATGATTATGGTTGTCCAATCTAGACAAGTGGTCTGTGACTTGGTTCTCAGCTCCCTTACGATCCCTAATATCAATATCAAATTCTTGCAAAAGGAGAATCCACCGAATCAACCTGGGTTTAGCATCCTTCTTGCTGAACAAGTAGTGAATGGCTGCGTGGTCTGTATAGACAATAACATGTGTCCCAACAAGATAGGATTGAAAGTTATCAAACGCACAAACCACGCTAGCAACTCCTTCTCTGTTACCGTGTAATTCATTTGGGCTGCGTCTAACATCTTGCTGGCATAGTAGATAGAATGAAAAACTTTCTGTCGTCGTTGTCCTAACACAACCCCCACAGCATTGTCACTTGCATCGCCTATCAACTCGAATGGAAAGTTCCAGTCAGGTGCAATGATTATTGGTGCAGTTACCAACCTCTTCTTTAGACCTTCAAAGGCCTTAATACAAGCATCATCGAATAGGAATTTCACCTCCTTTTCAAGTAACCTGCACATCAGACTCGAGATCTTCGAAAAATCCTTTATGAAGCGTCTGTAGAATCCTGCATGCCCGAGGAAACTGCGCACACCCTTGACTGATACAGGGGGTGGCAGCTTCTCAATAACCTCCACTTTAGCACGATCCACCTCCAGCCCTCTCTTTGAAACCTTGTGCCCAAGGACGTTGCCTTCTCGGACCATAAAGTGACATTTTTCCCAATTTAAGACCAGGTTAGTCTCTTCACATCTCGCAAGTACTTGGTTTAGATTCTTCAGGAAAACCTCAAAAGAGTTCCCAAATACCGAAAAATCATCCATGAACACTTCTACGAATTCCTCAACCATCTCTGAAAAAATAGCCATCATACACCTTTGGAAAGTCGCCGGTGCATTACACAACCCAAATGGCATGCGTTTGAAAGCATATGTACCATATGGGCATGTAAACGTAGTCTTCTCCTGATCCTCCGGAGCAATAACTATCTGATTGTAGCCAGAATAGCCATATAGAAAAAAATAAAACTTTTGCCCGGCTAACCTGTCTAGCATTTGATCTATGAAGGGAGTGGGATAGTGATCCTTTCTGTTTGCCTCGTTCAACTTGCGATAATCCGTACAAATTCTCCATCCAGTGATTGTTCTAGTAGGAATGAGCCCGTTTTTGTCATTTGTCACAACTGTCATCCCTCCTTTCTTCGGGACACATTGCACCGGGCTTACCCACATACTGTCCGAAATGGAAAAAATAATGCCTGAATCTAACCACTTGATTACCACTTTCTTGACAACCTCCTTCATCACAGGGTTCAGTCTCCGTTGATGTTGTGCGCTAGGCTTATGATCATCCTCCATGAGCATCTTGTGCATGCATAACGCGGGGCTAATTCCCTGAATATCAGATATCTGCCACCCCAATGCCCTTTTGTGAGACTTCAATACTTTGAGACAAATACTAACCTCTTCGGTGGTCAACTCTGCTACCAACATCACTGGCAAGGTATAACCCTCGCCTAAGAATGCATATTTAAGATGGGCAGGCAGAGGTTTCAATTCCAACTTCGGAGGCTCTTCAATTGATAACTTTGGAATTACTCCCACTGTCCTGTCTAAGTGCTCAAACTCGCCTGCCCGAATATAATACTCGCCATATCCAGAATCTGCACCATTTCAAATGCCGTCGTGTCACAAAAAATATCATCCCCCACCAAGGCTCTCTCCAATGGATCATGAGAAGTGATGGGTGGCCTTCGTGTATCATCATTCAGTACAGTAATGGCGGATAGCTCCTCATAGATTGCAGGCATCTTCAGAGCTTGGTATACATTGAAGACCTCAACTTTATCATGTACTATCATAGTGAGCTGCCTGGCAGCTACATCAATAAGTGGTCTCCCTGTGGCCAAGAATGGACGCCCCAAAATAAATGGGACTTCCGGGTCTGGCTCGAAGTCCAAAATCATGAAGTTTGCAGGAATTATCAATGACCCCACTTGCACCAGTACATCTTCAATAATGCCTTCTGGTCTTGCTAACGATCTGTCCGCCAGCTGAAGAACTATAGTGGTTGGTTTGGGCACTTCCAAACCTAGATTTTTGAAGATAGATGAAGGCATCAGATTTATACTTGAACCAAGATCACATAGTGTTCGAGCAACAACCTGTCTCCCAATAGAAATCTCAATCGTGAAACTTGCGGGATCTTTCAATTTAATGGGCGACCTGTTTTGAATCCGCGAAGTGTACTCCTCAGTAAGTGAAACGGTGGCATACTCTATGAATTGGCTTTTGTTTGCAACAATATCTTTGATGTACTTAGCATACTTTGGAATACCCTACAGCATATCAACCAATGGGACATTTACGTGTACCTGCTTAAGCAAATCAAGAAACTTCTTGTAAGTCGCCTCTTCTTTCTGTCTTGCCAGACGTTGAGGGAATGAAGGTGGTGGCTTTGCAACCACGGGCTGTGGCTGCTTTGTCACTGGTGTCTTGACTACCCTCTCTTCTTCAATCATCTTCTCGGTAATCTTCTCTTTTTTCAGCTTCTACTTGACTGGTTTTCTTCGGAGCCCCTTCCTCTAGTTCTCTCCCATTTCGAAGAGTCACAGCATTACAAGGCTTAGGATTCACATCCGTACCACGTGGAAGTCCTCCAGGTGGTGTAGTATTTTGTGCACCAGCTATCTGTCCCATCCGCCTCTCTAAATTCCGCACAGCCAAATCGCGATTCTGATTATCTGCTATCAACTTCTGCTGGTCTATTATCATCTTCTGCATATCACCCATCATCTTTTTCATTATCTCTTCCATACTGTTCGTGGGTGCTTGAGGAGCAGGTGCTGGCTGATAGTTCTGTGTCTGATTACCTGGGTTTTCACTCCACTTGAAATTCGGGTGATTCCTTAAATTTGGGTTGTAGGAATTCCCGTATTGATTGTTGTTTCCTTGCCCCTTGCTTGCATTACCCGCAAAGTATATGGATGCGGGATTTGCAGGGCATTCATCACTGTTGTGACCTTCTCCACAGACTTCACAAAAAACGATGGCTTGTTGCACTGCATGCACCTGTGGTGGAGCTTGTACAGCAGTTAACTTCTTGATTTCAGTGCGCATGGCATCAATATGTGCTGATAGTGTTGTAAAATTATGTACTTCAAAGACACCCGGTGCCTTCCTAACTGAACTGCTAGCTGCATCATCCTGCCAGTCTGGAGTGCTCTGAGTAAACCTGTTCAAGAGTGTGAATAGTTCTTCATAGCTTAGATCAAGAGCCTGCCTTCCTACAACAGTGTCTAGTGATGACTTATGTTGGGCATCTAGACTCTAAATTAATGTGTGTGCCAGAACGTCATTCGTCTGATGGTGGTGCGGACAATCTTTGAGAAGACGCTTAAACCTCTCCCAGGCTTGATACAAATTTTCTCCATTTTTCTACCTGAATGACATGATCTCCTTTCGGAGGCGAGCTGTCTTTGCTGGTGGAAAGAACCTTGTCAAGAATTTCGTCTCCAAGTCATCCCACGTAGTGATAGAATTGACGGGCTCTGCTAATAACCAGTTACTTGCATTCCCCAATAGAGAGAAGGGGAACGGTGTGAGCCGCACATATTCTTTGGTGACCCTTCTAGTAGCAAAAGTATCGACAATCTGCAGAAAAGTATGGATGTGATGCTGAGGATCCTCGTGCGACATTCCCGTGAATTGCCCACTAGAGTGAAGTAGTTGAATCATAGGATGCTTCATCTCAAAGTGCCCTTCGATGGTGGGCTTGACAATGCTTGAAGTGACATCCGCCACACGAGGCACTGCAACCTCTCTCACTTTCACTGGTTGATTATTAGCCATGACCACAGGTAACTCTGCTACAGCCTGTGGGTTCTGCAATAAATTCAAATCTCTCCTGCGCCGATTGAAAGTACGTTCAGGCTCAGGATCGAATTCCTCAAGATTGTTTTGACTCGCAGTCCTTCGCATTCGAGTAGAGTACCTGCAATCAAGTATCAACTAAGATCAAGACGTTAATACCTGGATAAGTATAGCAATACAATTTATTATGGCAAAAATAATTAACTTCTAAGTCCCCGGCAACGGCGCGAAAAACTTTTTGCGTCCAAATGCACACGCAAGTGTACGTGGTCGTACAAGTAATATAGTGATTATATAAAATCGGATGTCGAACCCACAGAGACTTATGCCCAATACTTTCACGAAAATAAACTATTGCACTACCTATGCAAGTAAAGAGTAAAAGTTTTGGTTGTTTTGTAAACTAATGCTATAATAAAAATAACTAACAATGTAACCAGAATTTATGCTAAGAACGTATTTGAATACTGCTTTTATCAAGATTTTAGAAGTATTCCAGGGTCGTGGTCTGTTCACCAATCCTATTGAGTCATGCAAGTATCACACCCTAGCAACTTTGTTCGCAATTGTCAATTAACCGGATTATTAATCTCGTAGTATTCTCCCGAACCACTACTCGTCTATTCAAGATAACTCGCCTCCTATATTCCTATGGTATTGACCTATCAAGAATGCAATAAGGGCATGGCATGAAATTGATTGCGGTAACTAAGTATATTCCTATCCTAGTAACAAATCCTAACCCAACTATAGGGATATTCAGATCACAATCTCGTTACTTTTCTCCATATTGACAACTTCTTTCCCAAGCACGGGTGTCAATTAGTAAATAGAACTCAACTGTTGCGCAGACAATCAAGCAATTAAGCACAGAAGTAAAGAGGCAATTGCATACGAAAAAGCTACCAAGATTGAAATACTTCTCAAACATCAATATTCATGGCTACGCCACAACCCCAGAATTATGGTGTTTAGTTACACATGATTCGAGAATGGAAAACAAGAATTCATGGTTGACATAAGGTTTCAATAGAAGAGGAATAAAACCTAGAAAGAGTTTCACAAGCCTCAAAATTCGTCCAAGCCGCCTTTCTAATGTTAAAAATGACTATTTATACGCTAGGGTAATAATAAGATAAGTTGGCCCAATCCCGATCCAAGTAGGACAAGTGATGCCACTTGTGCACTGGCTATGCGTCGCATGGCCAGCGCATGATATCCTATGTGTGCTGCTTTTGCGGCGCATGCCCAGTACATGGCCTGTCTGAGATTCAGAGATGGGGTTTTTGGCGCTGGCTGTGCGACGCATGGACAGCGCATGAAACCCTTCAGTGGTCAGATTCTTCCTTCAAGTACTGGAACTTCCTTCCCAACATTCAATCACCGTGCAAAGTCTCGGAATCAATCAAAAACTGCTCAGAATACCCTTCATTGGTCCCCGTTGTACCTATTCACACAAGCATACCAAAATAAGCTCCTATACAACAATTTGCATTCAAAACTGCGATTAAAGTACTTAAGAAGTGAAATTCCAATGACACTAAATCAGATATTTGTGCCAAATATCAATAACCTGAGAGCAAGTTCAATAAGCTCCATGCAATTCATCCAATAAATCTTCAACCACTGAAATTAGATACTTTTCTTCACCGTGTTATCGTTGAATTTCTTAATATTTGCACATATGTGCCATGATGCATCCTTCTTTTTTATCAATATGACTGGTGAAGCAAAAGAAGAAGAACTGGATATCACTGTCCTTGCTTGCAAAATTTCTTGCACCAATTTTAATAATATTTCTTTTGTTCATAAAAGTATCGATAGGCCTTTTATTCACCACTTTAGCATCAGGAACAAGTTACATAGGGTGATCACATTCACGACTAGGAGGCAATCCCTTTGGCTCACTGAATAAATCCTGATAATTGGAGATTACCTCCTAAAGCTAAGCTGGAATTATTGTAGAAATTGGCATGTCTTCTAATGCATTTAGTTGAGCTTGTGCTACGAAGCTACAATAGCTCCCGCGCAACAACTTCATCGTTGTCTTAGCATTGACATATGATATTTAAGCATCTTCTTGGACACCAAGCAAGGTCAAAACATTGTCACCTATTAATGAAATGCTATGAAGATTGGTATATAATAGAATCGGAACCACTGAGCCAATGCAATCCATTCCTGGCACTATATCGCAACTCTTGGCTTTTAAACAATGTAAATTAAATTTAAATGACATGCTAGTCATCTCCCAAATAAATCCAAAATTCGAGTGGGTAGAGACCATTTCATGACCTGTCAAATTAAGCATTGGGCCTAACTCACACCCCAAAAGCTAGCTCAAAGGGAGTTCGGATTTGATTATACCGGGAGCAGTGGTGGTACTGGTGGTTGTTGTGCAATGAGAATGGTTGATGGATAGTGCGAGACCAGGAGCGGCGATGGACTCAATTGTAGGAGATAGATAATGGAGAGTGTTGAAAAACCTCGATTTCTTCACTCTCCATTATCTATCTCCTACAATGGCGTCCATCGCCGCTCCTGGTCTCGCACTATTCATCAACCGTTCTCATCGCACAACCACCACCACTGCTCCCCGTATAATCAAATCCAAATTCTCTTTGAGCTAGCTTTTGGGGTATGAGTTAGGCCCAATGCCTAATTTGACATGGTATTAGAGCTAGGCCCAAGCCCGATCAGATGTGGGCCCCAGAAAAAAAGGGGGGCAGAATGTCCCCGAACCAACTGACTGGTCCTGTTCTGATGGGAGGTGAAAATGCCTCCGGTCCATAAATGTGCACGCTCCAGACCGGACAAAAGACTCTGATAAAAAGAATGTCCGGATCTAGGCGTGAAAGGGGGTGAAGAAATGTACCACATCGGTGAGGGATGAGATCCCTGGGCTCCTTATAAGGCTTGAGAAATCCCCGCCTCATAAGCTAGCTTTTGGGGTGGAGTTAGGCCCATGATCCATTTCTTTACATGGTATCAGAGCAGGACTCACCTCACCCAATGTTGGGCCCCTAAATTAAATTGTCCACGTTCTAGATGTCTAGCGCTGGGCGTGAGATGGGGTGTTGAAGAATGAAAAAAGTGCCTCATTGGTGGTTAATGAGATGGGTGGTCTCCTTAGATGGGCTTGAGCAATCCTCCCCTCATAAGATAGCTTTTGGTATTGAGTTAGGCTTATGATCCATTTGTTTACATGACCACTGGCTGTAGCGGTGGAGCCAGAAATTTTTCTAAGGGTGTTCAAATTTTGAAGTAGTAAATAATTTTAAAATAAAGATGATGAGTGGGAGTACATAAAATTTTAAATCTAACTACCTAATATTAACTAAGTCATAGAAGTTTTGTTGTTCTTTTTTTGTAAAGATTTTCCCTTTTTCTAAAATAAATTTATTAAAAAAATAAGATTATTATTCTAAAAGCCTTGTCTTATGACGTAATTCAAACCCAAGAGTGCTCTATTTTTTATTATAAAAAATAAGTAAATCAAGCCAGCATTTGGTCTGTCTCGTTTTAAAAATAAGTAGGCGCAACAAAACGGGAAACTCAGGATCAAACCTACAACTCTTAGGGCGTTTTGAACACCCTTAACCGCTCGACTAACTTTTTCTATTGTTTGAAGGGTGTTCATTTAACAATATATCTACAAATAAAATTTACCTATATACACAATACAATTTTTCGCCGAAGGGTGTTCGGCTGAACGCCCTTCCACTATAGTGTAGCTCTGCCCCTGATTGGCCGCATTCACATGCATGGCATTCCGGATTGATGGCTCACCCAGCACAACCAACTTCTTTGGAACATTTGGATCATTTAACTTGGGGGTTTATCAACAATCAATTAGAATGACTAAAGGAATCTTTTGACTTCACCCAAAAATTTAAATGTGATAGGAAGAGAGTCCACCAATTCCAGCCCTATTAGAACATTCAAGGAAACCTCAGCATTCACTTCCCCCCTTCATCTATCACTGAGCTTTTTTCGTGGGCTTTCTCAGGTGTTTGAGTCGTGTCCAATTTTTTTTGGGCAATTGGCGCGAATGCCCCTCATACGAGCTGGTCTTTAAATTTTGCCACGCTACTTCGTGGTTTTTAACTTTTGCCCTTGCCATCTCATGGAGCGGAAGAAAAGACTAAAATATCCCTAAACCATAAACATATAAATAACGAAACCCAAACATAACGAAAACATAACGACCAGAAATCTCAATTGAACACAAAAATCTCCATTGAACATAGAAATCTCCATTGATTGGAAACGCAGAAATCTCCATTATCTTCAATACAACGTCGCAAAAAAGGTAAATACAAAACATATAGATTCAAATTTATTATCTTCGTTGAGTTATTATAATCTAATTGTTCAGAACATATGATATTCAACTGAAAATAAACATTGCGGATGATAAAATTTACTAAACAACATCGAATTCATAGAATATATTGTGATTATTATACAATGCTTATTTTGATTTTGATTTTGATATTCATATTCTGATTTTGATTAATTGATATGTTACTTCTGATTATTATACAATGCTTATTGAGTTATTGTACTGAAATTGTGATAACTTCAGTTGACATAATTGTGAAGCCTCTACTTATCCTTACCAGGCAGAGTTTTAGTGCAAACTCTACCTTCTCATAAGCAGAGTTTTTGCTAGGGAACTCTGCCTTAAGGCAGAACTTAAGTTTGTAAACTTATCCTTATCCTTACCTGGCAGAGTTTTATAAAGCAAACTCTGCCTTAAGGTAGAGTTCTTGCAGGTAAACTCTGCCTTAAGGAAGAACTTACAAATAACATAATCTGGTTATAAACACAGTTTTTGCTGGTAGAGTGTTATACCTTAAGACAGAACTTACAGGCATAAAATTTGTTAACTTGTGATTTTTTTTGAAACTCTGCCTGTACAGGCTTAACTTTTTCTTAACTTGTGAATCTGATGAAACTCTGTCTGTACAGGCATAACTTTTTCTTAACTTGTGAATCTAATGAAACTCTGCCGGTACAGGCATAACTTTTCTTTAACTATGTCATATTTTTGAAACTCTACCTGAAGAGGCTTAACTTTTGTTAAAGTGTGATTTTTTTGAAACTCTGCCTGAAGAGGCATAACTTTTTCTTAACCTGTGAATTTGATTAAACTCTGCCTATACAGGCATAAAGAACTTGTGATATTTGATGAAACTCTACCTGTACAGGCATAACTTTTGTTTAGTTGTGAATTTTTTGAAAGTCTGCCTGTACAGGCATAACTTTTCTTAACTTGTGAATTTGATGAAACTCTGCCTGTACAGGCATAACTTTTGTTTAGTTGTGAATTTTTTGAAAATCTGCATGTACTGGCAAAAATTCAGAACTTCAGTAACTTTGTTTTAGGATGAGTCAAGTGTTGGTAAATAAACTTAATTTCACTGTGAAGTCTCTACTTATCCTTATCATGCAGAGTTTGATAACGTGAACTCTTCCTAAAGATGAAAAAAAAAATGTAATTTGCAGAACACAAATAAGATGCAAAAAAATAGATTATAAAAATTCATACAAATAACATAGTAAAAACTAAGCATAGTAATATTCCATTAAAAAACATTAACATAGTAATATTTAAATATTTCAATAAAAACATAATAAAAAACATCCATGTCCTAAAAAAAAAGATAAAACAATATAGTTAGAAAAAACAACAAAACACCCCCTATAAAATCACTCATAACCATTATAAATAGCCCCATCATCAACTTGACCAGTGTGCTGAAAGAGCCTTTGCCTGACATATCGAAGTTCTCTGCGTAGATCATCATTGTCTCTGCTTAGAGCATCATAAAGTGCTCTTAGAAAATCTACATCACGCCTGAGATCAGTGATTTGTCGAGTAAGATGGTGATTCACATTAATATGGTTGTAAGGGTAATTAAAACGAGGATGATCATGTGGTTCCCTGCGATGAGGACGTTGGTATGGTTGAACATCACCATTAGGACGTATATTATTCCCACTAGATGCCATTTTGCAGATTAATATATTTATTTTTGAGAATGTAAATTGTTTTTTGTTTGTTTCCAAAAATTGTATTGCTTTATATAGAGGTAGGAATTATGAATATGAGCAGTTGGAGTAACTATTGAACCGGTTGGATTTCAATTTGGATAAGAATATAGACAGTTTTTCAATATTTTTGAATATAGACAGTTACTCCATTTTAAATTGTAGTAACTGTTCAAAAAGTCTTAAACGGTTTGGATTTCAATTTGTATAAGAAAGTATACAGTTTTTCAGTATTTTCGTTTGTTTTTCAAATAAGCATCGAACTTTATTACTTTCAGAGTTTAAAACTCTACCTGAAGATAGCAAAATTCTCCCTAAAGGCAAAGTTTAACTGCAAACTGTACCTTATCAGTCATACTCTGCCTTATAAGGCAACTCTGTCCGAAGGGAGAGTTTCAATGAAAATCAACTTTGCCTGAACATAGCAAAACTCTCCCTGAAAGCTGAGTTTGACTGCAAACTCGACCTTATCAGTCATACTCTTCCTTATAAGGTAAACTCTGCTTCAAGGAAGAGTTTCAATGAAAATCAACTCTGCCTGAAGATAGCAGAACTTTCCCTGAAGGCAGAGTTTGATTGCAAACTCTACCTTACCAGTCATACTCTGCCCCAAGGGAGAGTTTCAATGAAAATCAACTCTGCCTGAAGATAAAAAAACTCTCCCTGAAGGCAGAATTTAACTGCAAACTCTACCTTATCAGTCATACTCTCCCTTATAAGGTAAACTCTGCCTCAAGGGGGAGTTTCAATGAAAATCAACTCTGCCTGAAGATAGCAAAATTCTCCTGAAGGCAGAGTTTAACTGCAAACTCTACCTTATTTGTCATACTCTCCCTTAAGGCATGGTTTAGCATACAACTCTCCCCCCTAAATTAAACCTTGACTATTTTGAACAATTATGCCTTGCACCTGTGTGACTATTGTTTTTTTTAACAAGTGCATCTTCTATTTATGTAGGAAGTTTAATAAAAATGGTGCCAACCTGCATTTATGTAGCTTTCAACGGAAAATGGGACGCCAACAACTATGTGAATCATGAGACGAACATAATACTTGTAAATGATGGTGTAACTTTTGAAGAATTATGTCAACAGTTATTTGAGACACACACAAAATATATTCAGCTGAAAAAGGACAACATATGGTTTGACACTAATGAGAAAACATCCAAGGGGATGCGGGTAACAAATGACAAGGATCTTACCACTTGCTTGTACTTGCTCAACAACAATGAGAAATTCAGAAATTGCCGTTTCATATTATATTTCAATCAAACTGATGCTGAAGGTCAGACCATAGAAGAAATTGACAAACAACTCTACATTGCTAATGAAGAACACATATTTGTGAATGAATTTGATGGGGAACAACCTAACTCTATTGAACAGAACTTTGGGATTCAACATTACCAGACTGAAATGCTAACTTCAAACCAAACACCTCAACCACAAGAAAGACAGTCACCCAACATTGCACAAATTGAAAATAATGACCTAAATGCTTCCCAACATCAAGCTTCAATGGGGTTTTTATTTTTGACTCCAAACCCAATAGTTCAACAAACAGAAATACAGCCATACAACCAAAGAAAGATACTAAGAAGGAAGAGAATACAAACTAAAGCAATAATTTTGACTCTTAGTGCATGAATTGATCACATACAAGTTGGTACTTTCTTCAAAGACAAAGATGCTGTCAAGAAGTGCATGAATAACATTGCCATTACACGTCATCAATAGTACTAGGTTGAAAAATCTTGCACACAAAGGTATTACATCAAATGTGTTGACTCAAACTGCATTTGGTGTTTCCACAGTTCAAGATTGAAAGAATCAGGACTTTTCGAAGTGATTTAGTATGAAAAGAAACACAGTTGTTCCATAGATTTCATCACCTCTGACATGAGGAATGCAACATCCAAAGTCATAGCAGAGTACATTACAGACCTAGTGCGCCATACATTACAAGAGATAACACCCATATTTGTGATTGAAGAAATGCAGAGCAGATATGGGTTGCACATTGGTTACCATAAAGCATGGCGTTCCCTCCAACATGCTTACGATGTGATAAGAGGTAGCCCAAAAAAGAAATACCAACTGCTACCACAATATCTTCAGATGATGAAACATAGAAATCCTGGCACAGTTATTAATATCAAATGGGACGATAAAAATAAGTTGAAGTATGCTTTTTTCGCTTATGGTGCATGCATTGAAGATTGGAAACTTTGCAGACCAGTAATGATGGTGGATGTAACGTTTTTGAAATTGAAATACCGTGGTGTCCTCATGATAGCAGTAGCAAAGGGTGGCAACAACAGCATATTCCCTCTTGCATTTGGAATTGCAGACTCTGAGAACAATGAATCCTACAGGTGGTTCTTCAAACATTTAAAGTTTTCTTTTGGCACGTGAGAAAACTTATCAATTCTTTCTGATCGCCACCCAGCAATTGCAAATGCAATCAACCAAGTGTATCCAGATTGCTAGCATGGAATATACATATACCACATGGAGAAAACCTTGCAGAAATATTTCTCATCTAAAGCGATTCTAGCCCTATTCTACAATGCAGCAACTACATATAAACGGATAGATTTTGAGAGCTACATGACACAGATATGAGAATTGACCCAAAAGCTGCAGAATACATAGAAGAAGAACCACCAGAAAGATGAGCTCGTTGGTTTCACACCAATAGGCATTACAACATGCTTACAACAAACAATGTTGAGACAATTAATTCTGTGTTGAGGAAAGTAAGGGAGCTTCCGGTGTTGGCATGTATAGATTACATACAAAACAAGCTATAAAATTGGTTTTACAACAGAAGATTGGATGCAGCAGGCCCATCCCGTGACCTGACATGTTGGGCTGAAATGATGTTGCTTGAAAGGATAAGTAGAGGCTTCACAATGAAAGTAAGTTTATTTTACCAACACTTGACTCATCCTAAAATAAAACAAAGTTATGCCATTTCAAAGTTACTGCAGTTAAACTCTGCCTTAAAGGAACAATTTTATCAAACCCTGCATGATAAGGTAGATTTTACAATCAAACTCTACCTGATAAGGATAAGTAGAGACTTCACTATGATATTAAGTTTATTTTACCAAAACTTGACTCATCCTAAAACAAACTCTGCCTCATAAGGGTAAGTAGAGGCTTCACATATGAAAGTAATTTTATTTTACCAACACTTGATTCATGCAAAAATAAAACAAAGTTATGCCATTTCAAAGTTACTAAAGTTCTGCCTTAAGGCAGAGTTTCCCTGCAAAAACTCTACCCTTTGGCAGAGTTTGCCCATGTGAAGGTAGAGTTTGCACTAAAACTCTACCTCATAAGTATAATTAGAGGATTCATAAATGAAAGTATGTTCATTTTACCCATACTTGATTCATGCAAAAACAAAACAAAGTTATGCCATGTCAAAGTTACTGAAGTTCTGCTTTAAGGCAGAGTCTCCCTGCAAAAACTCTACCTCAAGGTAGATTTTGCAGTCAAATTCTGCCTGATCAGGATAAGTAGAGGCTTCACAAATGAAAGTAAGTTTATTTTACCAGCACTTGGTTCATGAAAAACAAAACAAATTTATGCCATTTCAAAGTTACTCTGAAGACAAAGATTAGCACTTCAGGCCTAACTTCACTCATTTATATTACTACTTTCCACAGGTAGAAAATATCACTGCTGTCAAATTTGTCGTGAAAGATGAAGGTTATCAATATAACGTAAAGCTGAAAGACATGAGTTGTGACTTCTTGGAATTCCAAACTGATGAGTTACCATGCACACATGCCATGGCAGTTATAGATAAGAGAAGTTTCAACAAATCTACATACTGTTTCAGACTGGTTCAAGAAACAAGCCTGGCAAGAGACGTATAAAGGTGAAATCTTATCGGTTGGAAATGAAGACTCGTGGATTGTTCCACAAAATATCAAGGATATCAAAATAACCCCACCTGATATCAAAATCAGGCCTGGAAGAAAGCAAACAAAAAGATACCGTCCAAGAGGAGAAACAACAAAGTACACATACAGATGTGGTAGATGCAAGTTATTCGGACACTCTAGGGCAACATGTAACCACAATCCAGCTCTCCATCCATATGCAAGAAGATACAGGAAAAGAAAAATGCTATAAGATGCTCTATAGAATATTTTATGAATATAATATAGATGATATTAAAATTTGGTTCTCCGGAAAAGGCAAAAGTTTGCTATAAGTAAGATTCACAGCAGTATAATCTCTAAAGAACTTATGTTTTCTGCATAATTATACTTTCTCTATTACTTCTTTTCTTCTTTCTTATTAAATTTCTATCTTCTAGCACTTGTGTTCCATAAAAACATTGGGAAAAAAAATAGCAATCTTACTTATTCAGTTTTATAATTTGTGCCTTTTATGGCAAGTATAACAGCTTTTTGCTGGAGAAAAAGGACAAAACAAAATTGTTATCTCAAAGACTACAACCTAGTAAGGCAAGTCAGACTTTAAGGCATAACTTTAATAAAATTTAGGCCTTGAGGCATAACTGAATTCTTTACCCTGTTGTTAATTTGATTTATATACTAAAAATGGCTTCAGTCATAAAAAATGGAAATAAAACAACAAATATAAAATAAAAAAGAAATAAACTTCATTCATTAATATTATAAAAAAAAGATACAATGATCCTATACTATGAGGATCATTAATTTCTTCAAAAAAAAAAAAAAACTAATCTACATCAACGATCTCTAGTTTCGTTTCAACAATAAAGCCAACACCAGTGTCGCTTTCGCAAATTTGGAAACACAGGGAGTATCCTTCCTTGAGATCCATGGTATCAATAAAATGTTTCCAGCCATTACAAAGGCGCCAGTAAGCACCAATTTTGTATGTCATCCTGAATGCACAGGGCTGATAACGATGGCTTCACATTCATTATCTAGAAGTTCCTCCGATATACTGTTTGGTAGAATCTGCATAAAATAAAAAAAAATATAAAATTACTAAAATTAAAGAATACTGTACTAAATATAAAAAATCAGATGAATTTTTTTTTCTAAAATCTACACATATAAAGTCATCATTTCGGACATATGATTTTGTCAAAGTTTTGTCAAAACATGTACTCATTTTGTTTTTCTCTTGAAAGATTTAGATAAGGATGTACTGATATTGCAAAGTGAAGTCCTTATTTATAGTGTAAATTGATTTTTTCAGTTAAATAAATTTAATACTATGAATTAATATCTAGTATGACTGAAATAAATACAGTTTTTAATTAGTTGTGCCTGTCAAACACATTAAATACGTTTAAAGACCACTTTAATAAAGTTAGTCAAAGTTCTCCATTAAAGCAGACTTTATAATATGCTTAGGGTAGAGTTGCCTAATCCGGCAGAGTTTCACTGCTACTTAGGGAAGATTTTGATGAGGCAGAGTTTATAATGACTCACATAATTAAGTTTACTTATAATGGACTAAAAATCAAAACTCTGCCTGATAAAGGTAGAGTTTGCAGTGAAATTCTGCCTTATCCGGTAGACTTTCATTCTAAACTCTACCTTAAGGCAGAGTTTTCCCCTGCAAACTTAGAAACATACTAATGATATTATAGAAGCTTGTCGATTGGTCATAGGGCAGAGTTTGATGAGGCAATGTTTATAATGACTCAGATAATTAATATTACTTATAAATGGACTGAAAATAAAATTTAATTCATTTCCAAATCCCTCATGACCACTTACAATTTAACTAAAAGAATGATTCCACAAAATGTTCTTCTGTTACTTAGGGCAAAGTTTGGTAAGGTAGAGTTTGTAATGAGTCACATAATTAAGATGACTAATAATGGACTAAAAATCAAAACTCTGCCTGATAAAGGTAGAGTTTGCAGTGAAATTTTGCCTTATCCGGTAGACTTTCACTCCAAACTCTACCTTAAGGCAGAGTTTTCCTTGCAAACTTAGAAATATACTAATGATATTATAGAAGCTTGTCGATTGGTCATAGGGCAGAGTTTGATGAGGCAAAGTTTATAATGACTCACATAATTAATATTACTTATAAATGGACTAAAAATCAAATTTAATTCATTTCCAAATCCCCCATGACCACTTACAATTTAACTAAGAGAATGATTCCAAAAAATGTTCTTCTGTTACTTAGGGCAGAGTTTGATAAGGCAGATTTTGTAATGAGTCACATAATTAAGATTACTAATAATGGACTAAAAATCAAAACCTTGCCTGATAAAGGTACAATTTGCAGTGAAATTCAGCCTTATCCGGTAGACTTTCACTCTAAACTCTACCTTAAGGCAGAGTTTCCCCCTGCAAACTTAGAAATATACTAATGATATTATATAAGCTTGTTGATTGGTCATAGGGCAGAGTTTGATGAGGCAAAGTTTATAATGACTCACATAATTAATATTACTTATAAATGGACTAAAAATCAAATTTAATTCATTTCCAAATCCCTCGTGACCACTAACAATTTAAATAAGAGAATGATTCCACAAAATGTTCTTCTATTACTTAGGGCAGAGTTTGATAAGGAAGAGTTTGCAGTCAAAGTCTGCCTAATCCGGTCGAGTTTGACTCTAAAACTCTACCTTAAGGCAGAGTTTGTAATGAGTCACATAATTTATATTACTAATAATGGACTAAAAAATCAAAACTCTGCCTGATAAGTAGAGTTTGCAGTGAAATTCTGCCTTATCCCGTAGAGTTCACTCTAAAACTCTACCTTAAGGTCACATAATTAAGATTATTCATAATGGACTAAAAATCAAAACTCCGCCTGATAAGGTAGAGTTTGCCGTGAAATTCTGCCTTATCCGGTAGAGTTTTACTCTAAAACTCTACCTTAAGGCAAAGTTTATAATGAGTCACATAATTAAGATTATTTATAATGGACTAAAAAATAGAAGCTTGTGCATTGATCTTAACAAAGATAAAGTAATTTTAAAGGAACTAAATAAATACAATAGATGGCTATTAAGCCAAAAGTACATACAAAACAACAAAAAACTATTACCACAAAAAAAAAAAAAAAACTAACTAATCACTATCATGAAACTCGTCGATTTTCCTAAGATAAGCTGGTAGTGATGAGGATTCATCAGAAGAGGAATCGTCAGATAAGATAATAGGATTCTCAAGGAAAACACCCCTAAGTTCGATGACTGCATCCTTTAGTACATTGAATTCATCTTCCAACTCCTTCTGTTTTATTTTAATTTTATCCATTAAATTAAGAATATTTTGCAACACTATTTTCAGCTTGGCCTTATCAACCATAGGACTGGACGAATCAAACTGCCTTGTTATGTTGTCAAATGCAGAATCAATCCCATGTTTCATACGTTCTGTATTTAAATAAACACTAGAAAACAATTTTGGTCAAATGGTTTCCCAATCAGATTTTATCAATTCCCACTAGTGCATGAGAATTCACATAGATTCATTGCTTCCGCTTGAACTTGCTGTAACACCTCGTAGCTTTGGGCTAAGGTTTGACTCGTAAGATGATAATATAATGGAACAAATATGAGGATTTTATAAAGTGTTTTGAAAACTAATCAAGTCATAAGAATATTCTTTGGACAAAGCAAAGTCAGAAGCCTTTCTACGGAGGATGTTTTCAAGTGAGTTTGTAGAAGGTCTTACTTCCAGCGACCATAACCCCTTTCTTATTTGGGAATTTGAGAAAGCTTCCTTGATGAAACTTGTATCCCTTTGAAATATCTTTCCAACGGTATATTATGGGTCTTGAACAGAGCTATGTACAATAAGTTATGCCTATTTTACCGAACACTGTGCAGAACCGATACATGTCGATTTTGAGGGCGCGTGCGATGGCCCCGCTTCGCGGGCCAATAGCACAAAAACACCCTCTCTGAATATTGACCTGCAGAGGTCGCACGATGCACGTGCGTCGCGGACCCAACGCATAAAAGGTCGGGTTTCGGGTCAAAAGTTGGATTTACGCGTTTTAAGTTATATTTAAGATTTGGGGTTTATTTCTGCAACACCCCATTCACGAAAAATCTCCCTAAATTCATAGAGAACAAGTCCCAAACCTCAAGAACCTTCCAAGGTAAATTTTATCATGATTCTAGGTTGAATTCAAGTCCCTAATCTCTTTCTAACTTGAGTAAACCCTTCTAATCCATAGAGTTATGATTGGAACATTATCGTTGGATGTGGAAACCCTAGAACCCGAATTCAAGAGGATTGGACTTCAAAAGGGTAATGTTTCTACTCTCTAATCATTTATAGTTGTGAATTGATGAGTTCTTGGGAGAATAGTAAATGGGTTTGATAAAGAGAATTATATGAACTATGCTAGAGTTTTTGGATTGTTGTATTCATGTGGGTGATGAAGAATGATGTTAATTGCGTCTAATTGAGATTATAGAATCAGCTAGAAGTAATAGAATGGGGATTGGGTGAAGAAAACCCCATTAATGAAGGTTGTGGAGCTTCATGCCCACCAATTGTTTGATAAAATGCTTAGATGATCAAAACATGGATATTGTTGCTAATATAGAATCCCTATGATCTGTATTGCTATAGATTAAAGTTGAAGGGATTGAAGGACATTGTGATACGCTCAAAAGCAGGAAGTCAAGGTATGTAGGCGCTATCCACGTGTGGGAACGTCCTTGTTCTTCCCCATGTTTCAGTAATTCATGATTTCACACACCAAGTTTTAGGATTCTAGGTATACTCATGATAAACCCTAGACACTTGAACCATGGTGTATATTATATGGTTAGTTACAATTCCGTTTGATTAGTCTTAATTTACTATTTTGATGATAGAGACCCAGTCCGTAATCTATGAAAACCCATAACTTGCATCCCATGGGTTCTATAACACAAGGTATGAGATATTTGCTTATTTCCGTGAAAAGCTTGTATATATGCATTTATTGTCATGTCTTCATATACCCATGTTCATGTCAAGACTCAGAAATCATGTCTTCAGTTATTTTCATGTTCGGGAGTTGTATTAATACCGAGAAGGCTCAGATAGCCTAAAACTACGTATCCCAACGTAGGATAAGGATCGCTCCGTCCAGTTAGGACGATTCCTTCATGTTTTCCCCATTGAGGGATTTTGGATCCATTCATGTCATGTTCATTTCTCATGCCCCGGCAAGGTACGAGATGGCTTAGCTGATCGGGTCGAGATCAGACTCCACGTTTCTCCCCGTGGTGGTTCATGTCGGTATTATAGATTATTTCATGCTTACAGTACTCATGTTTATGTTCAGTTTCAGTATTCAGTTTCAGTTTCAATATCATGTTTATGTATCATGTGCCTACTATTTCTCTCATTTGTGTACATACTAGTACATTCAAAGTACTGACGTCCCCATTTATTTGCCTTGGGGCCTGCATTTCACGATGCAGGTATTGACTTACAGGACAACGCACCTGTTCAGTAGGACAGCTCTCGTATTAGCTTTTGGGTGAGCCCCATTCTCTTCGGGGTTTAGTCAGTTATTTACTTTATGTCATTGATGTATTAAAGGTATGCTAGGGGCCTTGTCCCAGCAAGTACGTTTTATGTTCAGACTCATGCTAGAGGTTTCATAGACTAGACAAGTCAGTTGGGTCAGGTTAGACTTTCAGAGTCGGTTAGCCATTTTGGCTCAGTTATAGTATTATCCGCGCTCTTGTTTTTAAACAAGTATTTTATAATTACTATGACTTCATATGTTTTCTTAAAGCCCATCATGTTTCATATTATATTTCCGCTCATGTATGCCTCATGAGGATTCAGCAAGCCATGTGGTTCGCTCGGTCACATGTAGTCAGGCACCGAGTGCCCTGTTACGCCCAAGCCATGGTTCGGGGCTTGACAAAGCTTGGTATCAGAGCCTAGGTTCAAGGATCTTTAGGGAGTCTATGAAACCGTGTCCAGTGGGGTCACTTTTATATGTGTGAGGGCCCCATACATATAAACAGTTGACCACCAAGACATTCAGGATTGTCTAACTTCTTTCATACTCTAGATCGTGCAGTTAGAGCATTACTCTTAGGATTTCTTTCTAATTCGTGCGTGTACGTGTTTTCAGAAAATGCCTTACAAAAGAAAGTACAAGAAGAGGAACACAACCACCAGCCAAAGGGCTACCGCAGAAGCAGCTCACGGAAAGACCGTTCCGACTCAGGCAACAGCTCCAACCGCCCCTACCGTTACACCTCCTAGTGCTTCAGATAGGGATGTTTGGAGTGCTATCAATATGCTCACACAACTGGTAGCAGCTCAGGCCCAACGTCAGGAATCTGAGTCAAGTTCAGGGAATAATGGAGAGTCTTCTAAGACCAAGGACTTTCTCAAAATGAATCCCCCAGTCTTCACGGGGACAAAGAAGGATGAAGACCCTCAGGACTACATCGATGCTCTTTAGAAAATTTTCAGAGTTATGTCAGTTACGGATACCGAAGCAGCTACTTTTGGAGCTCATCAGCTGCAGAGCATTGCTAATACGTGGTATGAATCTTGGGAATTGTCCCGAGGTGAGAATACGCCTGATGCTACATGGGATGAATTTGCTAGTGCATTCCTAGACCACTTTATGCCAATAGAGGTCAGAGAGGCTAAGGCTGAACAATTCCTGAAGCTCAAACAAAATGGCAGGTCAGTTCAAGATTACTATTTGGAGTTCGTTAGTTTAGCTAAGCATGCTCCACACATGTTACCCGACATGAGGGAAATAGTGAGAAGATTCGTTGGAGGTCTCGATTCCCATTTGTATGATGGAGCCAATATTGCTGCACAGAATGGGGGAATGACTATCTCCAAGATGGTTGCTTTCATGCAAGGGAATGAGACAAGGCTAAAGGAGGAGGAAGCCTTGCAGAAAGAGAAAGACAAGGAGTTTAACAAGAGGGTTAAGTCTACCAGACAGTTCAGCAGAAACATGAAATTCTTTAAGAACAGTCAGCAGGACCTGCTCCTCCTACAGCAAGTGCCCCAGTTCCCAAGTTCTGTAATGATAAGAAGCAGAATTTCAGGCCATCAAGTTCTTATTCTTAGGTAAGTGTGGGTCAGTCGACTTATACCAATCCAATATGCGGCAAGTGTAATAGGAGACACTCAGGTGAGTGTCGTATGGGCATAAATGTATGTTATGGTTATGGCCAGAGAGGCCATTTTCAGAAAGATTGTCCGTCAGCTAGGCAAGGTACCGGAGGTAACGTGGCGCAGCCCACGAATTCAGGAGTCCCTCGTAATAATCAGTCCCAGCAGGGGCACAATGCAGCTAGGTCTGGAAACACAAGCGGTGGGAGAAACCGTTTGTATGCATTGGCAGGCTGTCAGGATACAAAAGCTCATGCAGATGTTGTCACAGGTACACTAACAGTTTTCACTTTCGACGTATATGTCCTTATTGACCCAAGATCCACTTTATCTTATGTAACCCCATTTGTTGCTAAGAGATTTGGGTTTGAACCAGAAAAGTTGCATGAACCCTTTGAGGTGTCCACCCGAGTGGGAGAGTCAGCCATAGCTAGACGTATATATAGGGATTATCTAGTTCTAATTTATCACCTCAGAACCATAGCTGACTTAGCAGAATTAGAGATGGTAGACTTTGATGTGATCATGGGTATGGACTGGTTAGCTTCATGTTATGCCACAGTATGTTGTAGAACCAAAGTTGTGAGATTTGAGTTCCCTAATGAGCCAGTCATAGAATGGGAGGGTAATTCAGTAGTACCCAGGGGTAGATTTATTTCTTACCTAAAAGCCAAAAAAATGATTTCCAAGGGTTATATCTACCACCTAGTTTGAGTCAAGGATTCAGATGCCCAGACTCAAACTCTTCAGTCTGTCCCAGTTGTAAATGAATTCCCAGAAGTCTTCCCGGAGTCCCTACTGACAGGGAGATTAACTTTGGAATTGATCTACTTCCCGATACTCAGCCGATATCTATTTCTCCATACAGAATGGCTCCAGTAGAGCTAAAAGAGCTAAAAGCCCAGTTGAAAGACCTTCTTGACAAGAGATTTATTAGGCCCAGTGTTTCACCTTGGGGTGCGCCTGTTTTATTTGTCCGAAAGAAGGATGGTTCCTTACGCATGTGTATTGACTACCGTCAGTTGAACAAAGTCACCATTAAGAACAGGTACCCTCTTCCCAGAATAGATGACTTATTTGATCAACTTCAGGGCGCCCAATATTATTCCAAGATTGACCTCAGATCAGGCTATCATCAGTTAAAGGTTAAGGAAGTTGATATTCTGAAGATCGCTTTCAGAACCCGTTATGGCCATTTTGAATTTCTTGTTATGTCATTTGGGTTGAGAAATGTGCCAGCTGCTTTCATGGATCTTATGAACAGGGTCTTCAAGCCTTATCTCAACTTATTCGTCATTGTCTTCATTGATGATATTTTGGTGTATTTCCATAATGAGGCTGATCATGCAGAACATCTTAGAATAGTGTTGCAGACTCTTAAGGATCGCGAACCTTTTGCAAAATTCTCAAAGTGTGAGTTTTGGCTTAAGTCAGTGGCGTTCTTAGGCCATGTGATCTCAGGTGAAGGTGTTAAAGTTGATTCTCGGAAGATTGATGCCGTAAGGAGTTGGCGCAGATCCACCTCAGTTTCTGATATAAGAAGTTTCTTGGGTCTGGCAGGCTATTATAGGCATTTCGTAGAAGGATTTTCTTCTATCTCTGCTCCATTGACTAAGTTGACTCAGAAGAAGGTTAAGTTCCAATGGTCAGATGTTTGTGAGCGAAGCTTTGAAGAGTTGAAGAAGAGACTGACTTCTGCTCTATTTTTGACGCTGCCAGAGGGAACCAAAGGGTTCATAGTTTATTGTGATACTTCAGGAGTGGGTCTCAGATGTGTCTTAATGCAGCATGGTAAGGTTGTGGCTTATGCATCTCGTCAGCTCAAGGTTCACGAAAAACATTATCCGACCCATGACCTAGAGTTGGCAGCTGTAGTTTTTGCACTTAAGATATGGCGTCATTATTTGTATGGAGTGCATGTTGACATTTTCACAGATCATAAAAGACTGCAGTATATCTTCAAGCAAAAGGAGCTGAATCTTAGGCAGAGGAGATGGCTCGAATTGCCTAAAGATTATGATGTGGATATCCTCTATCATCCGGGGGAAGCGAATGTTGTAGCCGATGCTCTTAGTCGGCGTTCCATGGGGAGTTTAGCCCACGTTGATGTAGATAAGAGAGTTATGACCAAGGAATTTCAACGTTTGGCCAGTCTTGGAGTTCGACTTTTGGACTCCGAGGATGGTGGCGTGGTTGTTCAGAATAGAGCTCTTTCCTTTTTAGTCGTTGAAGTCAAAGAGAAACAGTTTAGTGATCCCTATTTATTGCAGATGAAAGAGGGGATTCACAAGCATAAGACAACGACTTTTGAACAAGGGGGAGATGATGGTACCTTGAGGTACCGAGGCAGATTATGTGTTCTAGATGTAGATGGACTCAGAGAGCGAATTATGTCAGAAGCTCACAACTCCAGGTATTCCATTCACCCAGGTTCCACTAAGATGTACCATGATCTTAAGGAGATTTATTGGTGGAATGATATGAAGAAGAATGTGGCAGATTTTGTAGCTAAGTGTCCGAATTGCCAGCAAGTGAAAGCCGAACACCAGAGGCCTGGTGGCTTGGCTCAGAATATTGATATTCCCGTCTGGAAATGGGAAATGATCAATATGGACTTTGTATCAGGTCTACCTCGTTCAGCTAGGAGACATGACTCTATTTGGTTCATCGTTGACCGGCTTACTATGTCGGCGCACTTTTTGCCAGTCAAGACCACAGATTCAGCAGAGGATTATGCCAAGTTATATATTAATGAAATTGTCAGATTGCATGGGACCCTAATCTCTATTATTTCAGATCGCGGTGCTCAATTCACAGCAAACTTATGGAAATCCTTTCATCCGCACAGCCTTTCATCCGTAGATAGACGGTCAGGCTGAGTGCACTTTTCAGACTTTTGAGGACATGTTGAGAGCATGTGTCCTAGACTTCAAAGGTAATTGGAATGATCACTTACCTCTCATTATTTTTCTTATAATAACAGTTATCATGCTAGTATTGGGATGGCACCATTTGAAGCTCTGTATGGGCGAAGGTGTAGGTCACCAATTGGTTGGTTTGAAGTTGGTGAAGTAGAATTGTTAGGACAAGATTTAGTTTATCGGGCTATGGAGAAAGTCAAGTTAATTCAAGAGTGTTTGAAAACGGCTCAGAGTCACCAGAAGTATTACATGGATGTGAGGCGAAGGGACTTAAAATCTTTAGTTGATGATTGGGTGTTCCTTAAAGTCTCACCCATGAAAGGTGTCATGAGATTTGGCAAGAAAGGAAAACTCAGCCCCAGATATATTGGACCTTATAGAATTCTGCGAAAGATCGGTCTAGTAGCTTATGAACTTGAGTTGCCATGAGATTTAGCTGCTGTACACCTCGTGTTTCATGTATCCATGTTGAGGAAGTGTGTAGGATACCCGTCGTTGGTTGTTCCTATTGAGACTATAACAATTAAGGATGGTTTGACCTATGAGGAGATCCCTGTAGCCATTCTTGATCGTCAGGTTCGCAAGTTAAGAACTAAGGAAGTAGCCTCAGTGAAAGTCCCGTAGAGGAGTCAAAAGGTGGAAGAGGCTACATAGGAAGCAGAAGAGGATATGAAATCCATATACCCATTTTTGTTCGAAGAACAAGCAGAGAACGCTCAAGGTAAATTTCCATAGTTCATGTCACGTCATGTCTCATGTTTCACGTTCATGTCATGTACCCAGCGCCCATGTCTCATGCTTCAGTATTCATGTTTCCCTGTAATTATGTCAATTCATGTCCCATGTTTCATGTCATGTTTCCTTCACGTTCATATAAATCTAGCCATGTCCAACCATATTCTTAACCATGACCCATCATTCGAGGACGAATGATCCCAAGGGGGAGATATTGTAACACCTCGTAGATTTGGATAAGGTTTTAATCGTAAGACGATAATATAATGGAACCAATATGAGGATTTTATAAAGTGTTTTGCAAACTAATCAAGTCATAAGAATAGTCTTGGACAAAGCAAAGTCAGAAGCCTTTCTACGGAGGATGTTTTCAAGTGAGTTTGTAGAACGTCTTACTTCCAGCGACCATAACCCCTTTATTATTTGGGAATTTGAGAAAACTTCCTTGATGAAACTTGTATCCCTTTAAAATATCTTTCCAACGGTATATTATGGGTCTTGAACAGAGCTATGTACAAGAAGTTATGCCTATTTTACCGAACACTGTGCAGAACTGATACATGTCAATTTTGAGGGCGCGTGTGGGCGCGTGCGATGGCCCCGCATCGCTGGACAATAGCACAAAAAACCCTCTCTGAATATTGACCTGCAGAGGTCGCGCGGTGCACGTGCATCGCGGACCCAACGCATAAAAGGTCGGGTTTCGGGTCAAAAGTCGAATTTATGCGTTTTAAGTTATATTTAAGATTTGGGGTTTATTTCCGCAACACCCCATTCACGAAAAATCTCCCTAAATTCATAGAGAACAAGTCCCAAACCTCAAGAACCTTCCAAGGTAAATTTTATCATGATTCTAGGTTTAATTCAAGTCCCTAATCCCTTTCTAACTTGAGTAAACCCTTCTAATCCATAGAGTTATGATTGGAACATTATTGTTGGATGTGGAAACCCTAGAACCCGAATTCAAGAGGATTGGGCTTCAAAAGGGTAATGTTTCTACTCTCTAATCATTTATAGTTGTGAATTGATGAGTTCTTGGGAGAATAGTAAATGGGTTTGATAAAGAGAATTATATGAACTATGCTAGAGTTTTTGGATTGTTGACTTGGGATTGTTGTATTCATGTGGGTGATGAAGAATGATGTTAATCGCGTCTAATTGAGATTGTAGAATCATCTAGAAGTAATAGAATGAGGATTGGGTGAAGAAAACACCATTAATGAAGGTTGTGGAGCTTCATGTCCACCAAGTGTTTGATAAAATGCTTAGATGATCAAAGCATTGATATTGTTGCTAATATAGAATCCCTATGACCTGTATTGCTATAGATTAAAGTTGAAGGGATTGAAGGACATTGTGATTCGCTCAAAAGCAGGAAGTCAAGGTATGTAGGCGCTATCCACGTGTGGGAACGTCCTTGTTCTTCCCCATGTTTCAGTATTTCATGATTTCACACTAAGTTTTAGGATTCTAGGTATACTCTTGATAAACCCTAGACACTTGAACCATGATGTATATTATATGGTCAGTTACAATTCTGTTTGATTAGTCTTAATTTACTGTTTTGGTGATTGAGACCCAGTCCGTAATCTATGAAAACCCATAACTTGCATCCCATGGGTTCTATAACACAAGGTATGAGATATTTGCTTATTTCCGTGAAAAGCTTGTATATATGCATTTATTGTCATGTCTTCATATACCCATGTTCATGTCAAGACTCAGAAATCATGTCTTCAGTTATTTTCATGTTCGGGAGTTGTATTAATACCGAGAAGGCTCAGATAGCCTGAAACTACGTATCCCAACGTAGGATAAGGATCGCTCCGCCCAGTTAGGACGATTCCTTCATGTTTTCCCCATTGAGGGATTTTGGATCCATTCATGTCATGTTCATGTCTCATGCCCCGGCAAGGTACGAGATGGCTTAGCTGATCGGACCGAGATCAATCTCCACGTTTCTCCCTGTGGTGGTTCATGTCGGTATTACAGATTATTTCATCCTTACAGTACTCATGTTTATGTTCAGTTTCAGTATTCAGTTTCAGTTTCAATTTCATGTTTATGTATCATGTGCCTGGTATTTCTCTCATGTGTGTACATACTAGTACATTCAAAGTACTGACGTCCCTGTTTATTTGACTTGGGGTCTGCATTTCCCGATGCAGGTACTGACTTACAGGACAACGCACCTGCTCAGTAGGACAACTCTCGTATTAGCTTTTGGGTGAGCCCCATTCTCTTCGGGGTTTAATTAGTTGTTTACTTTATGTCATTGATGCATTAAAGGTATGCTGGGGGCCTTTTCCCAGCAAGTACGTTTTATGTTCAGACTCATACTAGAGGTTTCATAGACTCGACAAGTCAGTTGGGTCAGGTTAGACTTTCAGAGTCGGTTAGCCATTTTGGCTTAGTTATAGTATTATCCGCGCTCTTGTTTTTAAACAAGTATTTTATAATTACTATGACTTGATATGTTTTCTTAAAGCCCATCATGTTTCATATTATATTTCCGCTCATGTATGCCTCATGATGATTCAACAAACCATGTGGTTCACTCGGTCATATGTAGTCTGGCACCGAGTGTCGTGTTACGCTCAGGCCATGGTTCGGGGCGTGACAGTTGCGTTATTCATTTTGAATCTGCAAAAAGAAATTATATTGAAACCTCTATTTTTTATGTTAATGTGGATATGTATATAACCCTAAAAGAGGGTATTTATAGAACCACAACGAACCCTAAAAGAGGGAAGTTGAGTAATTACAAGTTCATTAAATGAAAGATAGAAAAATTTAAGTCTACAATCAAACGGGTAGTTGGCTAGCATAAGCATTGAAAATCAAACCACAATAGTAACTATTGAACCGCTTGGTTTTCAATTTGCATAATAATATAGACAGTTTTTCAATATTTTTGAATATAGATAGTCTTTAAAGAATATAGACAGTTACTTCATTTTGAATTAGATTAACTATTCAAAAGTAAATCAAAAATCTTAAACGGTTTGGATTTCAATTTGGATAAAAAATATACAGTTTTTAGTATTTTAGTTTATTTTTTAAATAAGCATCGAACTCTAGATGATAAGGCAGAGTTTGACTCTGCCTGAAGATAGCAAAACTCTCCTTGAAGGCAGAGTTTGACTGCAAACTCTACCTTATCAGTCATACTCTGCCTCAAGGGAGAGTTTCAATGAAAATCAACTTTGCCTAAAGATAGGAAAACTCTCCCTGATGGTAGATTTTAACTGCAAACTCTACCTTATCAGTCATACTCTGCCTTATAAAGTAAACTCTGCCTCAAGGGAGAGTTTCAATGAAAATCAACTCTGCCTGAAGATTGCAAAACTCTCCCTGATGGCAGAGTTTGACTGCAAACTCTACCTTATCAGTCATACTCTGGCTTACAAGGTAAACTCTGCCTCAAGGGAGAGTTTCAATTTAAATCAACTCTGCCTGGAGATTGCAAAAATGTCCCTGATGGCAGAGTTTAACTGCAAACTCTACCTTATCAGTCATACTCTGCCTTATAAGGTAAACTCTGCCTCAAGGGAGAGTTTCAATGAAAATCAACTCTGCCTGGAGATTGCAAAACTGTCCCTGATGGCAGAGTTTAACTGCAAACTCTACCTTATCAGTCACACTCTGCCTTATAAGGTAAACTCTGCCTCAAGGGAGAATTTCAATGAAAATATCTACCTTAAATGTAGAGGTATGCAATAACTCAAAAAAATAAAAAAAATACACATCCCCTGGTAAAAAGGAAAACACAATAACAGAACACTTGCCTTCATCAAAAAACACAAAAATGAGTATAAAAAATGTGATTAGAGTTTCAAAAAGTGAATACAGCTTGCTACATAAAAATAAAAATAAAATAAAAAAATCTTTTGTTTCTTATTCTTGTTAACGATTTTCTTCTTCTTATTCCCACAAGTACACTTCGTGTCATTGTACTCATGGTAATCATGTCCTGCTTTTTCAGGAGGTGTCTCATAACCATCCTCTATCTTGCTTAGCGCATGCAAAACCAGGTTTATTGACCAATTCTTCATATAATCCATCACATCAGAAAGATCCCAACTCTTTTGATCTTCACCACTGATGAGCATATCAGCAAACTTGATGAGAAAACGCCCACAATTGTTATATCTGAAAGTCATAACACAAAATAGCTTTAGGACAAAAGAGAAAAATAAAACATAAACAATAAAAATCATCTAGAGAAACCTAAAAAAATGTCAAAAAAGTAATGAAGAGAGTTACAATCCGTGCTTTGGACATTCAACGAAAGTATATGTCAGTTTGCTGGTATTTTTATATGATAGCCTGTATTGGTCAAAAGTAAAATTCTCCAGCACTTTGAGCAAGATAGTACATAAGCACTCTATATGGTCAATCAACTATTGATCGTTGTCATTAAGTGAGTTGTAAATTTCGAGTCTGTGCTCATCAATAAAGAATACCACAAGAACATAATGTAAGATACCACCAACTTCTTCTCTGCCTGGGCGCATTGGTCTTAAGACTCTGTCACCATTCTCCCACGACTTCTCCCTTTGTAATACCCCATAAATATGATCATTAAGGAAAAAGGCGAATCAACTTTCAGAATGAAGAGGGTAGTAAGAAGATTTATTTGCCAGTTTAAGGTATTCATCCATTTCGAATTTGAATATATTATCAAATGTTATATTCGAGCATGCGTACTTGATGGCATTATTAGAAGTGGGATGATGATCATCTTCTTCCCCAAATAATACATCATCATATTAATATGCTGCATCAAGTAAAAAAACCATAAGATACAAAGTTAAGTCAGGTGTAAAGAAGAAAAAATAAATGAACATAAACAGAAAAGAATGTGCCATCACGAACCTCATCATCAAGCGGATACACTCCATGGTATATTTCATACAAAAACATCCTATATTTTGGTGTAAAATCTTTAAATTTAATGTTTTCATCAAGTTTATTCGCTACAGCACCATAGATTACTGCATCCTTTGTCCTGATTAAAAAAGAAATTATTAATAACAAACATAAGAAACATGTTTAGTGAAAGAAAATAGACAAAAAGTTATGCCTTAATTAAAGTGTTAAGCCTGAATTTGAAAATCTTTGCACCTCAATTTAATATACAAAGAATTAAAAACTTACCTTGGATGATCAAATTTTGAGGCTGGAACCTTTCTTGGATTTATGAACTTATTAAACCTGGCCACTGACTTTTTTTTGTGTAGCATAATGGAATGGGAAAATCCGTCAGTAGTTATCCTTCCAGTCGCTTATTTCCTTCCGTTTACCTCGAGGTAGTTCATTGTAAGCAAACTGGAGGACTTACTCAGGTGCAGGGGTATCAGCTACCTTCCTCTTTTTTCTCTTACCCTTTATATTTAATGAAGACAGTGCTTTCCCTTTTACATTTGCTTGTCGGATAACAACAGGGGTTTGCATACCTTTATCACAATGATCATCTTCCTTTAGGCTACCCTCTGTGTCTTCAACACACAGTTCACTCCTTAACGGAATAACATTTTCAATAGCGCCCTCAAGAACATCGATTGTGATTTCATCTTCAACAGTTTTAGGTGCATCATCTGAAATCTTCGCACCTTCTTCTGTTATAGGTGTTACACCTCATAGTTTCGTCCGTTGAGATTCGTTAGGTGTTAGTTGTCCTAATCGTGGAAACTGGAGTTATATTCTAGGATATATGAGATTATATGTTCCCATATTATGGTTATGGGGGTTTAAGCCCATGAAATAAGCTATGGAAGGATTTGAGAACAAGCAATTTAAGGAATGGAGTTTGTCGGAACTTTGGGAAAACTTGGCAAACTTTTTAGACAGGATTATGGTAAAAATTGGTAGAGGTATATCACCTATAATATGAGGAGTTTTGGTGTTTTTTTTTTATCCAAATTGAAGTTCATCGAGTCTAGTTTCCAACACAACAAGCCGTTCATCAATGTGACATCAGAGTAAAAAGTTACAGGTGTTTTAAGACAGACTGTCCGAGCAGAACAGTTTGACAGATCGCAGAAATTTCTGCGGCCCGTCAAATGGCACCTTCCCAGCCTAAAACAGTCACAGTGAGCCATGTTTGACTGGACAGTTCTACAGAGCATTTTGACGGCCCGTAGGAATTTTGATGGCCCGTCAAAGTGGGCGTAGGATTGCCCGACGAGATTTTAAGTTACGCTTTATATATTTCATTCCACTTCATTTGGACATTTTATTTTTCCCAAATCAGATCCAAGATCTCTCCAAAAACCATCTCTTCAACTCCATAAACTAATCCAAGCCAAAATCCAAGAGAGATTAAAGATCAAGAGGCAAGAATCAAGATATCCATGTGTTAGAAGTCTTGCTAGGGTTAGTAGACTTCAAGAATTCTTTGGGTGTTGAAGCTAGGGTTTTCATATAATTTGATAGCTTGCTCCAAAGCTCATTCTTATGAGATAAAAGGTTAGTATTTCTTGCTTATTACATGTTATCAAGAGTGTTTAGTTGTTGAACAACTTGGGTAGAAGATGAGTTCTAACTGTAGTTTTTATGATGTTTTTGAGTAGTAAGCTAACTTGAGTTATGATTCTTAGTATGATATGGATATAATCTTGTTATAGAAGGTAATAATTATGATGAGAAAGCGTTCTGAAAAATATGCAAAGAGTTGGTGTGAAGTTGTTAGTGTAAGTTGAATGTGAGAATGAATATGGAAGACTTAATGGAATGTGACTACGTGATTATCATATTGTAGATGTTATTATGGTTATTTGGGAGTTGTTTTGTAATATGGTGGAAGTCGATGAAATAGGAGAAATGCTGCCTAATTTTCGTTAACTCATGAATTGTTCTAGTTTGGATTTAAGAGTATCTGTAAGGCTTAACTAATGTATGAATCCTTATAAATGTAGATTTTCCAAGCTTCGACGGTGAACGTTAAGTAGTTAAGAAGATAATGAGGTATGTAAGGCTAAGCCTTCTTTCATTAAGGCATGGTCCCATTGCTAAATACCTTCATACGAGTTCTATAGCGTCTTCCAAATGAATTCATATGTAGAATGGCTAAGGCTCATGATCCTTGATAAATCTCATGATGCCATTGGTCCCATACTATGATAGTTGATTTTCTAAGGAAGGATATAATGAAAATGATGATGACGATGATAATGTTGAGAACGTGTATGTGCTCCTATGTATATATATTTATATAATAAAGTATGACTACTAAAAATACCGAGCTTATATGGCCGGGTATGATATCTATCGCGGCACACCACTGCAGTTGGGTACGGATAACACTGAGCCTTGGTAGGGCCAGGTACGTATAACACTGAACCTTATCATGGACGGGTATGTAAGACACCGAACCTCTATGGTCGGGTATGATACTACTACAAGTATAAATGTATGAAATGGAAGGTTCCCATTAGAAAGGGGATAAGTAAATACGATGAACAATGCTAGAGGTATAAATGGCTTCATTATCTCATGACCTCTCTATCTTATGTTATTTCTTACGTTTCTACTATGATGTTGATCATGCTTTACATACTCTGTACATTATTCGTCTGACGTCCTTTTGTTTGTGGACGCTGTGTCATGCCCGTAGGTGGACAGGGAGATAGACTTGACCCATAGACTGCTTGTTCAGAGACTGCATAAAAGAGCTCCATTTGATTCGGAGCTGCAGCTTTTGGGTATTATTCTTTTGTGTATATATGGGCATAGCGGGATCTTATCCCGTCCTTATAATGAAGTTTCATACTTTTCTTAGAGGCTCGTAGGAAATCATGTATAGTAGATGTCTTTTGCCTTGTCGGCTCATGTTTGGGTATATTATTTTGTTAGCCTCGTCGGCTTGTGTATATGTGTATGGGCATAGTAGTTGACGTTCATAGATAAAAGTGTTTTAGTCGTTGGAAATGGTATTATTAAGGCATAGAATTGTTAATAGGCCGTATGGCTCACCTAGATATGAATGTGAATGTACGATGAGAGGTGCCCGGTGGGTTAGCTCTGGGTGCCCGTCATGGCTCTCTGGTTGGGTCGTGAAAAAAGTGGTATCAGTGCGGTTCCGTCCTTGGGTGTGTCTACGAGCCGTGTCCAGTAGAGTCTTATTTATGGGTGTATTGCATGCCACACTTATAATCAGGAGGCTATGGGAATTTTAGGAATGAATGGCCTTCTTTCTTCTTAGATCGTGCGATAGAGCTATGATATAAGGATTTCTCTTTCCTTAACCGTATGCTATGTATTTCAGAAATACCGGTAAAGAGAAAGGCTACATCAGCCCAAAAGGGCAAGACAGTGACAGAAAAGTGGGCCGAAAGAATACCGCCACCAGTGGTAGAGGGGGATGAATCCCATAATGAGGTTCCGTCTAGATTCTCCCACTTATTACTCGTTTCAGAGGAGCATGAGGGAGCCTCAGCCCCAGCTCCTCCACCGGATGCTTCAGGCCAAGATGTGAAAGAGGCCATTCATTTTCTCACTCAGTAGATTGTCGCTCAGACCCAGCGGCAAGGTACGGGTCAAGGTGATAGGGTTGTTAGTGCAAGAGCCCGTGATTTATTTGCTTGAACCCTCCGAAATTCTTCGGGTCAAAGCCGGATGAGGACCCTCAGAACTTTATTATTGGGATATTAAGGACACTTTGGTTAATGCATGCTTCGGACATTGAATCGATAGAGTTAGCATCCTATAGATTGAGCGATGTCGCAGTTCATTGGTATACGGTTTGGATGGCTTCAAGGGGAGTTAATGCACCTCCCCCGATATGCCAAGAATTTGTTGATTCTTTCCTATGACATTACTTGCCCCCTGAGGTTCGACGGTCTAGAGCCGATAAGTTCTTGAATCTTAAGCAAGGAAGCATGAGTGCTTTAGAGCATAGTCTACGCTTCAATTCTTTGTCTAGGTATGCTCCGGATATGGTGGCGGATATGGGCCAGAGATTTGATAGATCTACTCACTTCGGGCCGAGTCAGAGTTTTAGAGCTTCAGGTTCTAACTACAGAGGCGACTCGGGTCAGACAAGGCCACCCATGCCATGATATTCTCAGTGCGGGAAGTTACATTGGGGCCAGTGTCGATTAGGCTCAGATGCTTGCTATGCATGCGGCCGGCCAAGCCCTATCATGCGTGACTGCCCCTCGATTGGTGGTAGGGGGATGATCCAGCCTTCAGGGTCGGCAGCCGGGTCTTCATCATCTATACGCCCTCTGGGGAAAGGCTTCCAGACACCAGTTAGTCACGGTAGAGGTAGAGGAGGAGCTCCCAGTTCTAGTTTTCCTTAGCACCGTATTTATGCTTTGGCTGGACGGCAGGATCTTAAGTCCTCCCCTGATGTTGTTACAGGTATATTATCGCTATTTTCTCTTGATGTATATGAATTGATAGATCCGGGCTCCACATTGTCATATGTTGCTCCTTATATTGCTGGTCGATTTGGGTTGAAATCGGAGTCAATTAAGCCTTTTGAAGTATCTACACCCCTTAGTGAACCGGTAATAGCTAGCCGAGTATATAGAAATTGTATAGTTGTGATTTGTAATCATCATACTATGGATGATTTACATGAGTTGAAAATGGTGGACTTTGATGTTATTAGGGGCATAGATTGGTTGGCTTCTTGCTATGCCAATGTCGATTGTAGAACGAAGATGGTTCGCTTTCAGTTTCTGGGAGAACCAGTTTTGGAATGGAAGGGAAGTACGACATCTCCGGGAGGTAGGTTTATTTCCTATCTCAAGGCAAGGAAAATGATTGCAAAAGGTTGTATTTACCATTTAGTCCGGGTTCAATATATAGAAGTCGAATCGCCGACTCTTCAGTCTGTTCCCATGGTGAATGAGTTTCCGGATGTATTCCCGGATGTGCTTCCAGGCCTTCCTCCAGAGTGGGAAATTGATTTTTCTATTGATGTGCTACCGGATACTAAGCCCATATCTATTCCTCCTTATAGAATGGCTCCCGCAGAGTTGAGAGAATTGAAGGAGCAGTTGAAGGACTTGCTTGAGAAAGGCTTTATTCGGCCTAGTTCTTCCCCGTGGGGAGCACCCGTGTTGTTTGTGAGGAAGAAAGATGGCTCCTTGCGAATGTGCATTGACTACAGGCAACTGAATAAGGTGACGTCAAGAACAAATATCCGCTTTCAAGGATTGATGACTTATTCGACCAATTACAGGGCGCCAAATGGTTTTAAAAAATAGATTTGAGATCCGGGTATCATCAGGTGAGAGTTAGGGAGGAAGATATTCCTAAGACAGCCTTCAGAACCAGATATGGCCATTTCGAGTTCCACGTAATGTTGTTCGGGCTAACTAATGCACCGGCAGTGTTCATGGACTTGATGAACAATGTATTCAGGCCTTTCCTAGATTTGTTTGTGATTGTGTTCATTGACGATATCCTGGTATATTCTCGGTCCAAGGCAGAACATACGGATCATCTACGCACCGTTCTTAGAGTTCTTCAGACTCGAGAGTTATTTGCAAAATTTTCAAAATGCGAGTTTTGGTTGAATTCGCTGACGTTTTTGGGGCATGTTATTTCAGTCGATGGTATTCGGGTGGATACCCAGAAGATTGAAGCCGTGAAGACTTGGCCAAGGCCTACGACACCTACGGAGGTTCGTAGTTTTCTGGGCTTAGTAGGTTACTACAGAAGATTTGTAGAAGGCTTTTCTTCTATTTCTGCATCATTGACAAAGCTAATTCAGAAATCAGCTAAATTTCAATGGACGGATGCTTGTGAACGTAGTTTTCAAGAGTTAAAGAATAGATTAACTTCGGCCCCGGTCCTAACGCTTCCAGAGGGATCAGAAGGCTATGTTGTCTATTGCGATGCTTCAGGCATTGGGTTAGGATGTGTGCTGATGCAGCATAGTAAGGTGAATGCTTATGCCTCAAGGCAGTTACGAAAACATGAGAAAAATTATCCAACCCACGATCTTGAGTTAGCTGCGGTGATTCATGCATTGAAGATGTGGAGACATTATTTGTATGGTGTCCATGCGGATATCTACACTGATCACAAGAGCCTTCAGTATATTTTCAAGCAAAAAGAATTGAATTTACGACAACGGCGATGGTTGGAGTTATTGAAAGACTATGATGTTAACAGTCTATACTATCCCGGGAAGGCGAACGTTGTGGTTGATGCTCTTAGCCGTAGATCTATGGGAAGTTTGTGTGATGTTCAGCCAGAGAAAAAAGAGTTAGCGCATGAGCTCCAGCAGTTAGCTAGCCTAGGAGTTCGAGTAGTGGACTCAGGCAATGTGGGAGCTACCATTCAGAATTCAGCGGTCTCGTCACTAGTGGTTGAAGTGAAAGAGCACCAGGACGAGAAACCCATGCTAGTTCATTATAGAAATACACTTTCTCGGAAGAAGAAGTCATCATTTGAGATTTCTGGAGATGGAGTTCTCCAATGCCGAGGCAGGTTATGTGTTCCATATGTCGCAGGATTACGCCACCAAATATTGAGAGAAGCCCATTGTTCCTGTTATTCTATTCACCCCGGAGCGACGAAAATGTATCATGATCTTAAATCCATATATTGGTGGAATTGAATGAAGAAAGACATAGCGGAGTTCGTGGCCTAATTTCCTAATTGTCAGCAAGTAAAAATTGAGCATCAAAATCCCGCTGGATTGTTGCAAGCTATGGAAATTCCAACTTGGAAATGGGAAGTGATTAATATGGACTTCATTGCAGGCTTTCCTCGTTCTAGGCATAAATATGATTCTATATGGGTAATTGTGGATAGACTTACGAAGTCAGCTCATTTCCTACCGGTCAGGTCTACATATGTAGCCGAAGATTATGCAAGGCTTTATGTCAAAGAAATAGTGCGACTCCATGGTGTTCCAGTATCTATTATTTCCGATAGAGGGACACAGTTTACCGCAAATTTCTTGAAGTCTTTTCAAGAAGGTTTGGGGACTCAGGTGAGTCTTAGTACAACATTCATCCACAGGCTGATGGGCAAGCTGAGAGTACTATCCAGACTCTTGAAGATATGCTACGGGCATGTGTATTGGATTTTGAAGGTAGTTGGGATGATCACTTACCACTTATTGAACTTGCTTATAACAATAGTTATCATTCCAGCATCCAAATGATCCCGTATGAGGCTTTATATAGGCGCAAGTGTAGATTGCCAATTGGGTGGTTGGAAGTGGGAGAGACTAAACTGATAGGGCCAAACTTGGTCCAGCAAGCTGTAGAGAAATTCAAGCTCATACAGGATCGGTTATTAACAGCTCAGAGTCATCAGAAATCCTATGCAGATAATCGTCGAAGGGACTTAGAGTTTCAAGTAAAAGATTGGGTATTCTTGAAGGTGTCGCCAATGAAGGGCGTCATGAGATTTGGCAAAAAGGGCAAGCTTAGTCCTAGGTATATTGGACCTTATGAGATTGTATGCAAGGTAGGCCAAGTGGCTTATGAATTAGATCTACTTTCGGAGTTGGAGTCAGTCCATCCGGTTTTCCATGTATCGATGCTTCGTAAGTGCATTGGAAATCCTTCTAGAGTTGTACCGGTAGATGATGTTCAAGTCACTGAGCAATTATCCTACGAAGAAGTTCCCATTGCCATTCTAGATAGGCAAGTACGGAGACTCAGAACCAAAGATGTAGCTCCAGTTAAAGTCTTATGGAGAAATAACAACAGAGAGGAAATGAAATGGGAAGTGGAAGAAGACATGAATTTCAGGTACCCGCATTTATTTCCACCTTCAGAGGAGACTCAGGCAGAGACGCCATTGCCCCCAGGTATGTAATGCTTTGTTCGATGTTTTCTTGGTCGTGTGTGGCCATGGTTGTTGATGTTGTTGTTGTAGCCTTGTGAGGCGATATATTTTGGGTTGCTGTGACAGGATGGTAGTCCCACACTACACAGGAAACTCTGGCAAAAGTTTTGTAGAATCCCCAAGAGTCTATCATTCGAGAAAGAATGTTCCTAGGAGGGGGAGAATGTTACGCCTCGTAGTTTCGTCCGTTGAGATTCATTAGGTGTTAGTTGTCCTAATCGTGGAAACTGGAATTACCTTATAGGATATATGAGATTATATTTTCCCATATTATGGTTATGGGGGTTTAAGCCCATGAAATAAGCTATGTAAGGATTTGAGAACAAGCAATTTAAGGAATGGAGTTTGGCTGAACTTTGGGAAAACTAGGCAAAATTTTTGGACAGGATTTTGGTCCAAATTGGGAGAGGTATATCTCCTAGAATATGAGGAATTTTGGTGTGTTTCTTTTATCCAAATTGAAGTTCATCGAGTCTAATTTCCAACACAACAAACCGTTCGTCAATGTGACATCGAAGTAAAAAGTTATAGGTGTTTTAAGACAGATTGTCTGAGCAGAACATTTTTGACGGACCAGTTTGATGGCCGTAGAACATTTTGACAGACCGCAGAAATTTTTGCGGCCCGTAAAATTGCACCTTCCCAACCTAAAACTGTCACAGTGAGCCATGCTTGACTGGGCAGTTCTATGGAGCATTTTGACGGCCCGTAGGAATTTTGATGGCCCGTCAATGTAGGCGCAGGATTGCCCAACGGGATTTTAAGTTACGCTTTATATATTTCATTCCGCTTCATTTGGACATTTTATTTTCCCAAATAAGATCCAAGAGCTCTCCAAAAACCCTCTCTTCAACTCCATAGACTAATCGAAGCCAAACTCCAAGAGAGATTAAAGATCAAGAGGCAAGAATCAAGATATCTATGTGTTAGAAGTCTTGCTAGGGTTAGTAGACTTCAAGAATTCTTTGGGTATTGAAGCCAGGGTTTTCATATAAGTTGATAGCTTGCTCCAAAGCTCATTCTTATGAGATAAAAGGTTAGTTTTCTTGCTTATTACATGTTATCAAGAATGTTTAGTTGTTGAACAACTTGGGTAGAAGGAGAAAGTAGAAGATGAGTTCTAAATGTAGTTTTTATGATGTTTTTGAGTAGTAAGCTAACTTGAGTTATGATTCTTAGTATGATATGGATATAATCTTGTTATAGAAGGTAATAATTATGATGAGAAAGCGTTCTGAAAAATGTGCAAAGGGTTGGTGTGAAGTTGTTAGTGTAAGTTGAATGTGAGAATGAATATGGAAGACTTAATGGAATGTGACTACGTGATTATCATATTGTAGATGTTATTATGGTTATTTGGGAGTTGTTTTGTAATATGGTGGAAGTCGATGAAATAGGAGAAATGCTGCCTAATTTTCGTTAACTCATGAATTGTTCTAGTTTGGATTTAAGAGTATGTTTAAGGCTTAACCAATGTATCAATCCTTTTAAATGTAGATTTTCCAAGCTTCGACGGTGAACGTTAAGTAGTTAAGAAGACAACAAGGTATGTAAGGCTGACCCTTCTTTCATTAAGGCATGGTTCCATTGCTAAATACCTTCATACGAGTTCTATAGCGTCTTCCAAATGACTTCATATATAGAATCGCTAGGGCTCATGATCCTTGATAAATCTCATAATGCCATTGGTCCCATCCTATGATAGTTGATTCTCTAAGGAAGGATATAATGAAAATGATGATGACGATGATAATGTTGAGAACGTGTATGTGCTCCTATGTATATATATTTATATAATAAAGTCTGACTACTAAGAACACCGTGCTTATATGGCCGGGTATGATATCTATCACACGCACACCACTGCAGTTTTGTACGGATGACAGTGAGCCTTGGTAGGGCCAGGTACGTATAGCACCGAACCATATCATGGACGGGTATGTATGACACCGAACCTCTATGGTCGGGTATGATACTACTAAAAGTATAAATGTATGAAATGGAAGGTTCCCATTAGAAAAGGGATAAGTAAATACGATGAACAATGCTAGAGGTATAAATGGCTTCATTATCTCATGACCTCTCTATCTTATGTTATTTCTTACATTTCTACTATGATGTTGATCATGCTTTACATACTCAGTACATTATTCGTACTGACGTCCTTTTGTTTGTGGACGTTGTGTCATGCCCGTAGGTGGACAAGGAGATAGACTTGACCGATAGACTGCTTGTTCAGAGACTGCATAGAGGAGCTCCATTTGATTCGGAGCTGCAGCTTTTGGGTATTATTCTTTTGTATATATATGGGCATGGTGGGATCCTGTCTCGTCCTTATGATGAAGTTTCATACTCTTCTTAGAGGCTCGTAGGCAATCATGTATAGTAGATGTCTTTTGCCTTGTCGGCTCATGTTTGGGTATATTATTTTGTTAGCCTCGTCGGCTTGTGTATATGTGTATGGGCACAGTTGTTGACGTTGATAGATAAAAGTGTTTTAGCCGTTGTAAATGGTATTATTGAGGCATAGAATAGTTAATAGGCCATGTGGCTCACCTAGATATGAATGTGAATGTACGATGAGAGGTGCCCGGTGGGTTAGCTCCGGGTGCCCGTCTTGGCTCTCCGGTTGGGTCGTGACAAAAGTGCCCTCAAGAACATCACCTGTGATTTCATCTTCAACGTTTTCGGGTGCATCATTTGTTGTGATGCTTTTTGTAGAGTTGGATCCGACATCAATATATCAACCTTTTGAGATGATAATACTGTATCATTTGGAACAGAAGGTGTTTGATCAGGATCCAACAACAACTGATCAACATGTTCTCTTGTTTCGTCTCCAATAACTGGGACAGAAGACTCAACCGCTGTTTTAGGAGAAAAATCTTCTTCATTTTGTTTCTGTAGGGCCAAACTATGAGAGGGAGAACAATGTGCCTTCTTCAAACGTGTTCTCTTATATGCTACAATAGAAGTAGCTGCTCTTTCAGAACTGACATTACTTTGTTCAATTTGTTGTGTAGCCTCAGGAAAAAGTGGATCAGATGACTGTTCAAACTCAACAGTCTATTGACTTATATTTGAGTACGATGATCTTTGTTGTCGCCCTCAACAGACAATCCCTCCACATTTTTATGAGAAACGCCTAGTCTATTTTTATTTTGGACATCGAGATTTTGAGTGACAGGTCTGTCTGTGCTCTCTCTACGCTTTTCTACATCTGACGACATTATTAAATCATCGGAATGCTGAGAAACATCATTAGGACCGACAGTACTTCCCGATTCAAATTTTAAACCTGATTTTAGAAGAGCAGCAACCAGTTTATCCGTACATTTCTTCTCCTTCTCCTAATTAGACAAAATCTTATCCAATTTTCGCTCCAAAGTCTTCTCCAAAAACTATACATAAAACAAAAAGAAGAAATTTCAAAAAATTTGGAACTCCAAAAGAGAACAACTTATGCTTGTACAGGACACAAAACGTTATGCCCGTACAGGCAGAGTTTCAAAAAAATCACATGTTAACAAAAGTTATGCCTCTTTAGGTAAGGTTTCAAAAATCACAAAGTTAAAAACAATTATGCATGTACAGGTGGAGTTTCAAAAAATATCACAAAATTAAAGAAAAGTTATGCCTGTACAGGCAGAGTTTCACAAAAATCACAAGATAATAAAAGTTATGCCTGTACAAGCAGATTTTGAAAACAATCATAAGTTAGATAAAACTTATGCCTCTTTAGGCAGAGTTTCAAACACAATCACAAAGTTAAAGAAAAGTTATGCCTGTACAAGCAGAGTTTTAAAAACTACACAAGCTAAGAGGATTTCAAAAAAATCACAATTTAACAAATGTTATGCCTCTTCAGGCAGACTTTCAAAAATATCACATAGTTAAAGAAAAGTTATGCCTGTACATGCAGAGTTTCAAAAATAAAATCACAAGTTAACAAAAGTTATGCCTGTACAGGCGGAGTTTCAAATTCTGCACAAAAGTGGAATTCAAAAGAAAATCACCAAATTAGCCAAAAAAAAAACAAACACAAAATACATAGCTCAACACGATGCTCTAGAGAAGAGATATGATTGTTATTTTCTTCAACAGTATTATTCCCTTTTTCATCACTCTATTCGAATGACAAACAAACAACAATAAAATAACAAAAACAGAAAAAAATAAAACCAATTTACAAGGGAAAACTCAGTAAAAGTTGAGAAAAGTTATACCTATACAGGCAGAGTTTCAAAAAAATCACAAGTTAACAAAAGTTATGCCTATTTAGGTAGAGTTTCAAAAATATCACAAAGTTAAAGAAAGGTTATGCCTGTACACGCAGAGTTTCAAAACAATCACAAGTTAACAAAAAGTTATGCCTCTTCACCTAGAGTTTCAAAAATATCACAAAGTTAAAGAAAGGTTATGCCTGTACAGGCAGAGGTTCAAAAATCACAAAGTTAAAAGAAAAGTTATGCCTGTACAGGCAGAGTTTCAAAAAAAATCACAACTTAACAAAAGTTAAGGTTAAAGAAAAGTTATGCCTGTACAGACAGAGTTTCAAAAAAATCACAAGATAATAAAAGTTATACCTGTACAGACGGAGTTTCAAAACAATCACAAGTTAACAAAAAGTTATGATTCTTCACCCAGAGTTTCAAAAATATCTCAAAGTTAAGAAACTTTATGCCTGTACATGCAGAGCTTCAAAAGACACACAAGTTAACAAAATTTATGCCTCTTCAGGCAGAGTTTAAAAAATCACAATGTTAATAAAAGTTATGACTGCACAGGCATAGTTTCAAAATTTTACACGAAATTGGAATTCCAAAGAAAATAACCAAAATAGCGAAAAACCAAATACAAAATACATACCTCAACATGATGCTCTAGAGAAGAGCTTGGATTGTCATTTTCATCAACAATATTATTCCTTTCATCAATTTCTCTTTCATCACTCTATTCGAATTAAAAACAGACAACAATCAAATAAGAACCACAGAAAAACATAAAACCAATTGACAAGGAATAAGTTAAGAATTTATGCCTACATAGGCAGAGTTTAAAAAAACATACAAGTTAACGAAATTTATGCCTCTTCAAGCAGAGTTTGAAAAATCACAATGTTAATAAAAGTTATGACTGTACAGGCATAGTTTCAAAAATCTACACAAAAATTGAATTCAAAAGAAAACAAACAAAATTACCAAAATAATAAACACAAAATACATACCTCAGCACGATGCTCTAGAGAAGAGCTTGGATTGTCATTTTCATCAACACTATTATTCTCTTCATCAATATATCTTTCATCACTCTATTCGAATGAAACAGACAACAATGAAATAAGAACCACAACATATAAAAACCAATTGACAAACAAAAACTGAGTAAAAGTTAAGAAAAATATGCTTGTACAGGCAGACTTTCAAAAATGTCACAACTTAACAAAAATTATGCCTCTTCAAGCAGAGTTTGAAAAGAAAATAATCAAAAATAGCCAAAGAAAAAAACAAACACAAAATACGTACCTCAACATGATGCTGTGAAGAAGAACTTTGACTGACATTTTCATCAATATCATTATTCCCTTTATCAATATATCTTTCATCACTCTACTCGAATGAAAAACAGACATAGTATCAAATTCCACACAATAATGGGATTTCAAAAGAAAATTACCGAAATAAACAAAAAGACAACACACAAAATACGTACCTGATTCTCTAGCGAAAAACTTTGATTGTCATTTTCATGATCATTATTATGCTCTTCACCAATAACTCTTTCATGACTCTATTAAAATGAAAACCAGACAACAATAAAATAAGAACCAAATATGACATAAAAGAAAATTAAAAGAACCATTACCTTTTCATAGTACTTTTCACCGACAAGCAACTCCTTTATTCCATTGAATTGTGGAGCACGCTCTTTTTGTCTTTTTCGTGCATGTATGACATCATAGTAGGTTCTTCAACTATGCCAACAACATCACAATATTTTTCGCGATAAACGGTCCATTTATACCAAATCCAAACCATAAAAGCATGGATAAAGCCAACAAAATGATAATTTGTGGTCTTAGTTCTTCAACTTTTTTGAAAATACTTATGAGTGAATTGATAAGATCATTATAACACTTATGTCCCCAATTAAACTGCTCAAATAACTCAATATTCTCTATATATACAATATGTTCCCACTTTACAGTCTTATCGTGTCTACCGCCTAATAATACACTTCCTAGTATATACACCTCAGCTAACACGACAGCATCAATGTCAGTTCAATTAAACTTTTAGAGTCTTTCATGGAAGCCTTTAACTCGATCATTTTCAAACTCTTTTTACCATCCTGGATTTCAAAATACTTTCTCAATAAAGAACTTCCATTCGTTGTTCTACATTTTTCAGTAAAACAACTACGAGGAGGTTTAATTCGAAGACTAGTGATTTTCTTAAACTGTTTTTCTGTAAATTTTGCAACGTTCCCATTGAAGTTAAAATACATGTTGTCCCCCGTTCTGCAAACTTCGGACAACAAAATAGCTGTCAAGAGGACTCCAGCCAACTTCAGATTATTCAACTTCATTACATTCCCAAAAGGACATTTTTCCAACATGTTCAACTGTCGTACTAATAAAAAATCCTCAACAGTCTTAAGATAAATCTCATCCCCTCGCCACGCAGCATTAATACATGGCCACCTATTTGGGTGAATATAATAATCAGCAAATCGATCATCAACATTGCCACTGTCACTACTCATTTTCAAACACTGAAATTAGAAATAAATAAATAAATGTCAAACAGAAATACAAAATACAGAAAATAAAAACCAACCAAAAACACCCAAAACACATACCCATCATAAAATAAGAATAAAACACACGCATTTGGGGAAAAATGAAAAAGAAAAACTACACACAAACCCCTTGTAAAACCTAAAATACATATACAAAACGTTTAAATTAAAAACTAATCACAAAAAATAAAAAACTATTAACAGGAACTCACCCTTGAAATGCAACTTCCACTAAGAGAATTCAAGTTTGAAAGAGAGAATCGAACTTGTCACAAACACCGAATTAATTGACAGTTTTCGAATTGGAGAAAAAGAATAATAAAGTGAAGGAAAAACGAAAGGCGACCAATTTATATATGTCATAAAAAAGTTAAAAAATTACCCTAGTGCACATGGATTTAAAAAAATGGCACGTGCACAAAATTAGGCCTTCAGCTAGAAGTTTGGATGTGAGTAAAAGTAAACTTCTACCTGAAGAGGCACAAGGCAGAGTTTCAAAACTATGCTTGATTAGGAAGAGCTAGAAGCAAAATTATACTTAATTAAACTATGCCTCTACCCACCAAAAAGTTAAAAAAAAAGTTATTCATTATAAAACCACAAAAATAAGAAAAGGTATACATTAAATCCAAAAAAGGATGTATTTTTTAATTTAAATATAATATGCTTTAACATTTTTAAAATAAATGGTAAAAGAACATGTGTATATATTTTTAAATGTCAAGGACGTGTGTAGAATGGACACATTTAATATTGTATAAGTTGATTAGAATTTGGAAAAAATATGAGTCATGCTCTGCCTTATAAGGTAAACTCCACCTCAAGGGAGAATTTCAATGAAAATCAACTCTGTCTAAAGATAGCACAACTCTACCTTATCAGTCATACTCTCCCTTTTAAGGTAAACTCTGCCTCAAGGGAGAGTTGCAATGAAAATCTCTACCTTAAATGCATAGTTTGCATAGTTTAGCAAAACTCTCCCTGAAGGTAGATTTTAAATTGCAAAGTTATGCCTTAAGGCTTAATTTTGAACAAAGTTTTGCCACCTCCCAAAAGTTCTGCCTTAAGGCATAGTTTAGCATACAACTCCCCCCCAATCAAACCTTGACTATTTTGAAAAATTATGCCTTGCACCTGTTTGACTATTGTTTTTTTAGCAAAATTCTCCCTGAAGGCAGAGTTTGATTGCAAAAAAACAAAAACCAGTATACATCATTGTAAAAAAAAGAAAAACACAATAACATAACACGTGCATTCATCAAAAACCACGAATCAGCATACAAAATTATTGTCCTTTCATAACATATATCACACACAAAAATATATTGTATAAGTTGATTAGATTTTGGAAAAATATATACAAGTTACAAAAGTCTACCTTCAGGCAGAGTTTGACTATAAACACTACTGGATCAGGCAGAGTTTGACTGCAAACACTCTACCGTATCCCGACAGAGTTTGACCAAACTGCAAACTCTACCTTCAGGCAGAGTTTTACTGCAGAAAAAATAAACCAGTATACATCATTGCAAAAAAATGAAAAACACAATAACATAACACTTGCATTCATCTATTGTGCTTTCATAACATATGATGTGCCGCGAATTTGTGGCACATTCGACGCCTTTTTACTATGAATCTTGGTTGTTTTCAAGTAAGTCTGGTTCTCGTTAATATGTTTTGTTGTGTTTTAGGTAAACAAGGGCCCAAAAGCAAAAACCAAAGAACAACAGAAAAATTTGCCAGAAATGAGAATCGACGGTCCGTCGATCAGTCGACGAACCGTCCTTTGAATCATCGTTAAGCCTGATTTTACAATTATGACAAAGTTGAAGACGACATAGGACGGAGGCATCAACGAAGCGTCGAACTGATCGATGTGTCGTCGTTTGTGCGACAAGAAGAATCTCTCAACAGAGGAGAAAAAGACGGAATACTCGACGGAGCGTCGAACTTGTCGACGACACCATCGAACGGTACACCGTGCTGAAGTTACAAAAGACGAAGAAATCGACGGATCGTCGAACGATCGACGGCCCGTCGATCTTGCTATCGGGGGCACTTTTGTCAGTTTTCTGCTGTGCATTTTTGGAGCATATTTAAAGAACATTTTAGGTTTTTCTTTCCATTCAGATTTTATTGTACTCAACTAAAAGGTCCCATTGGTGGGTGAGAATTGAATACTCCCCTTTTGGAGCCTAGTGAAGACACAAGATTCTACATTCCATCATCTTTATTGCATTTGTAAGCTTTATGTCGCATTTATTGCTTACTACTTTTGAGACCATAATGTGTGAGTAGTCTCTTTAATCAAAATTGTGGACCCAAATGATGGGTGCTATGTAATGGGTGTCTAACATTGTATATATATATAATGGGTTGTGATGTATTTTATTATTTCTCATATTCATTGTTCTATAAGTGGTTGTAAACACTTGTTCATGCACAAACCCTAGTTCATTTGGAAAGATGAACTAGGGTGTGATTTGAAATAATATAACATGGACTCGAGGCGCTAACCCTCGTTTAATGAACTCGCTTAGGAATAAGATGAGTTCTGCTTGGCATATTTAATCAACCTTATTTATAACTTTTCTGCACTTGGGAAAATCATGAAAAGAAATACTTTCTAACTATTGGAAAATATTAGAAAGTGTGTTAGAGATTAAGTGCATACATAACCGCGAACCATTAGAAATATATCATATTGACACCCACAGCATAACGTCTAATCATTGCGGGGACACAACTTTGGTTCTCCAAATCCAAACAAAATTCAAACAGTTCAAAATAGCAAATACAAACCAAATCTCCTTTTTAAAATATTCGGAATAGGATTAAAGCCTTTAAAGACTAGTATCGCATACAATTAGTACCCTTTTCTCTCCATATTCCCTGTGGGATTCGACCCCAACCTTATTTGGGTTACTATATTTGACAACGTCCGCTTTACGCCATTAATAGGTGTAATTTGAGCGTATCAAATTTTGGCGCCGTTGCCGGGGACTACGGTTTAGAAATTACTGATTGTTGTGTACTCTTCTTTAAAACTTTTTCTATTCCATCACACCTCGTTTGCTATTGTGGTGAACCAGGTGAACATGGCAGGAAGACCGAATCGGAATCAAGGAAACCAAGGTGGACTCCAAGTGAACCCACCTGCACCAGAAGAGGATGATGATGAAAATATATTTGCGGAATTCATCAATGAAGCTGATTATGCTTTTGCTGTGGTTCCTCCTAGAACTGGAAATGCTACCTTCAAAATTGATAGTTCTATCTATCAGCTGCTGAAACTTGAAGGTTATTTCCAAAATTCTTCGGAGGACTGTCCACTTCGACATTTGAAGAACTTCTTGCATGTATGTGCTCAACAATCCCAAGGTGTTGCTTCTGCCGATGCACTTCGGTTAAGGGTCTTTAAATATTCCTTGGCTGGTCAAGCCAGGGAATAGTATAAAAAGCTCCCCAGCAATTCTATTCATACCTGGAACGAGTTAGCTAATACATTTTTGAAGAAATGGTTCTCTCCAAGCAAAAAGGCTGAGCTTCGGGATAAGATCTTTTAGTTCAAACAACTTCCGGGGGAACAATTATATTCAGCATGAGAGCGTTTTAAGTATTATCTAGCTCAATCTCCAACTCACGGATTTTCGGATGCTATTCTCACGGAGAAATTCTACAAGGGCTTAGATACAATGAATCAGATTGCTGTCAATACTGCCGCAGGAGGATGCTTCATGGACAAGTCATTTATCGTTATCACCCGTTTGCTTGATAAGCTCACCACCCACAATCAAGCTTGGCACTCGAGTGATAGCGAAGTCCTGTCATATGGTAGTTCCTCTGCTGCCGCGGTGGCCATAGAAAATCATGATCGAGATCATGTTTTTGCTCAGTTGCTAACCACCGTGGATTTGTTATCAAAGAGGCTTACGGAGAAAGAAGCTAAAAGTGTGAATGTTGTCGAAGAGATGCCACCTCATACTCCCGGAATGTACCAAGTCCGGAGGAAGCTTATCTAGAAGGGCAGCCACAACGTGAGGATGCCAATTATATCGATCACTCTCAAGGGGGTTATCAAAAGCAATGGAGACCCCAACAACAAAGCAATCAATATGGCCGAAATTAATATGGTGGTTCGGATAGGAGGGGTTACAACAACAACAATTATGGTAATCGGAATCCCAATGCCTATGTTCCACCAAAGGGCCGCACGTCTAACTCTCAGAATTGGCGAGAAGGTCCTTCCAATGATCAAGGGACTTCTCGAATGGAATCTATGCTTGAAAAGATACTGGACAACCAGCATAAGAGTGACAAGAAGATGGAGAATTTGACCGAAGTGGTAGGCTCTCACACCGCTTCAATTCATAAACTGGAGTCACAAATGCGAGATCTTTCTCGTGAGCAACATCCACCGCAAAAAGGGGGCCTTCCTAGCGACACAATTCCGAACCCAAGGGGTAGTGGAGGCGACCAAATTGCCTCATGCAAAGCTATTTCTACTAGAAGCGGAAAGATCCTTAACGCGGTAAATCAGAAAGTGGTTGAACCTATCATTGTCGAGCCAATTATTGATGAGGTCGTTGAAGAAGAGGTTGAAGAGAAAATAGAGGCACCAATGGAAGTGCCTATTATTGTTGAGGAAGAGATGGAAGTGCACCCTAGTGTTCAAAAGGGTGACGAGGAGCCAAGTGTTGAAAAAGCTACCGGTGAGAGCTTTCAAAAGAGCAAGGTCACGGGGACAATTAAACCCTTGACTCAATCATATAAGTCTCCTCCCCCGTTCCCACAAAGATTGATGAAAAGAACGGAAGATGCCAAGTGCCAACGCTTCTACGACCAATTGAAAGGGTTGCCAATGAATATCCCATTCCTAGACGCATTCCAAGAAATGCCGGGATTTGCTAAATACTTGAAAGATTTGTTGACGAAGGAAAGGCCAATCAAGCATGATACGGTGGGAGTCACCCACCGTGTGAGTTCTATTATTTCGCCATCAAATGTTGAGAAGAAGGGAGATCCTGGGGTTTTCACTATCCCCTGCATCATCGGTCATCATAATTTTGCTCGTGCTTTATGTGACAATGGAGCTAGTATTAATTGATGCCACTAGCAATATATAAGCAAGCTGGTTTGGGAACACCTAGACCAACGAGCATGCGTCTCCAGATGGCCGATAGAACCATCAAAAGACCGGTAGGGGTTGTTGATGACATCCTTGTTAAAGTGGGGGATTTCTTATTACCAGCAGATTTTGTCATCTTGATTGTGCGGTTGACAAAAAATTCCTAATTATCTTAGGAAGGCCATTTCTTGCCACCGGGAGAGCCCTAATGGACTCGGAAAAGAATGAAATAAAATTCTGGGGTCAATGATGAAGAGGTAACCTTCCAAGCTATCAAGGGGTTAAAATTGCCTAGTGCTTATGAGAGCATTTCGGTAATTGATTCGTTCGATGTGATAGATGAAGCGGTGGAGCATCAGTTAGAAGAGGAGCACTTTGACGAGACACTTTTGGCTATTTTGGTGAACTTCGAGGCGGATAACATGCAGGGGTATATTGAAATAGTTAATTCTTTCATTGGCCAGGGTTCATACTCTTATGAGCCGAAGAAACTATCTCTTGATCTTGATAACAGAACAACTCCTCTGGCGCCTTCGATTATTGAACCTCCAAAACTTGAGCTCAAGCTACTTCCTTCTCATTTGAAGTATGCTTTTCTTGGCCCAGATAATACTTTACCGATTCTTCTCTCATCTTTGTTGAGTGAGGAACAAACTCAAAAGGTGCTTGAAGTGTTGCGGGCTTATCGAAGATCTATTGGGTGGACTATTGTGGATATTAGGGAAATTCCCTCCGGTATTTGTGAACATAGAATCGAGCTTGAGGAGGATAGTTCATCAAGTGTAGAGCATCAAAGGAGGCTAAACCGTCCTATGTAAGAAGTGGTCAAGAAAGAGATAATCAAATGGTTGGATGCGGGTGTTGTATACCCAATTGCAAATAGTCCATGGGTTAGTCCGGTGCAATGTATGCCAAAGAAGGGACGCATCACTGTTGTCCCTAACTCCAAGAATGAGTTGATTCCTACAAGGACATTCGCCGGATGGAGAGTGTGTATGGACTACCGAAAGCTGAACACTGCAACTTGTAAAGGCCACTTCCCTATGCCTTTTATTGATCAAATGCTTGATCGGCTAGCTGGAAGAGCTTATTATTGCTTTTTGAATGGGTACTCGGGGTACAACCAAATCAACATTGCATTAGAGGACCAGGAGAAGACCACTTTCACTTGTCCTTATGGCACTTCTGCTTTCAGCCGCATGCCTTTCGGCTTATGCAATGCCCCGACTACTTTCCAACGGTGTATGATGTCTATTTTCTCAGATATGGTGGAAGATTTCTTGGAAGTCTTCATGGATGATTTTTCTGTTGTTGGTGACTCCTTTGACGAATGTCTCGCCAATCTCGGTAAGGTGTTGAAGCGGTGTGAAGAAACCAACCTTGTACTTAATTGGGAGAAATGTCATTTCATGGTGACAGAAGGGATTGTCCTGGGCCATAAGATTTCCGAGAAGGGCATTGAGGTAGATCGAGCAAAAGTTGATGTAATAGCCAAGCTCCCTCCACCAATCTCTGTCAAAAGGGTTTGCAGTTTCTTGGGACATGCCGGTTTCTATCGGCGATTCATCAAAGATTTCTCCAAGATCGCCAACCCGATGTGTAAGCTTCTTGAAAAAGAAGCTAAGTTTGCATTTGATGAGAAATGCCATAAGGCATTTAATGAGTTGAAGGAAATGCTCACCTCTACTCCAATTATTGTATCTCCGGATTGGTCATGCCACGACCCAGCCCCAAGGGCCATGACTAGTGCCCGAGCTGGACGCCCATATGTACCTGTTAAACATAGTTGGACTGATACTATAGGTCCTCAATCAATCACAACGAAATAACATACGCAAGCCGACGAGGCTGCCACTTCATATATATCATTATGCTACGCAAGCCGAAAAGGCTGCCACTACATATCATTATATTACGCAAGCCGACAAGGCTGCCACTACGAAACGATAACATACGCAAGCCGGCAAGGCTGCTACAACAAACAGAAGCATCCACAACAACTATATAGACACAGCTGATCATAATCTATATACAACCCACACACATGTCTACAGACCTCTAAGAGTATCACCAGTGAAATATGACAGGACAGGGCCCCGTCGTACCCCTAGACAAACATATATATATATATATATATATATATATCAGAAGGTCTGTACAAAAATCTAGGCTCCGGAACAACGGAACTCTCCAAGACAGCTGAAAGGGAATCCTAAGCTGGGGGACCACCAAATCGAGCGTCTGCACCTGCGGGCATGAAACGCAGCACCCCGAAGAAAGGTGGTCAGTACGGAATATGTACTGAGTATATAAATCATGAAATACAGTAAAAGGATCATAACTGAAATAGGGAGTACAGAAAACAAGTAAAATGTCCAGAATACCAAAACACTTGCCCTTTTTAAACATAAATCATGCATGTCAATATCATATATCATACCCGGCCCATTATGGGACTCGGTGAACATGGTCGCCACCCCATCCTTGGCGCCCTAACACAGCATAACACCATAAACGCATCATAACGCTATAACACCATAAACACATCATAACGCCATAACACCATAAACACATCATAACGCCATAACACAGTATAACACCATCATATCATCACACCATCACGCCATCATATATATATATATATATATATATATATATATATATATATATATATATATATATATATATATATATATCACATTCCGGCCCTCTAGTAAGGGACTCGGTAAACAATGCAGTGAGACTGTGCACGATAACATACCCGGCCCGGGACTCGGTGAAAGACATATTGAGGCATGCACGAGCAGAGTAGTGAGCAACCATATGCGATATAAATCCCTATCAAGAGTCAACAGAATAAGAAGAAGAGATTAACACTTGAGTATCAATAGCGATAATCATATCAAGTATCCCTCGAATGTCATTATAGATCATATCAAAAGAGCCTTAGGAATCATAGACATGTATCAAGATAATATGAAATAGCTTATAGAAGTCAAGGACATTAGTTATCGTAGAGTCTCTTAGAATAGGAGCTTATATATATCGACTATTATCCAACGTATAGAAAACTTGAGGGGGAAGCTCAATCATTTCAAGAGTTCTAACGTCAAGAAGTGAATAGGAATCATGAATCACACTCGAAACTTATGAATGGAATTACCCCAAAGCTCATATCATTCGACACTTATATCTAAGACATGCCAAAAGAAATAAGGGACAACTTTACATACCTGTTAACGATTAATCGTAATCTCGTTCGCTTCGTCGCCCCTTTAGCCTATTTAATATAAAAGTAACACCATCGTTAGTAACTATATTTTCTTGTTCGTAAATTCGTAGCCTATCGCTTATAGAACTCATTCTTTAACTTATGCTTTCTCGATTAGGGCTTTTCATTAATTAAGGACTTAACGGAAATCGGGCAGCATTTCCCCTATATATTCGCCTAACCCGAATTTCCAATTATCCTCCTGTTAACACAGAAATACCAACAACAACATATGGACATAATCATACCTTCAATCCTTTCAATTCAACAAGGATAACAATATGTCCACAAACAACACAACTTTAACTTTAACTATCTAATTCCTTCATTTTTTTACCACATAATCCATGATAATAACAACCATAATGCTACTTAAAATCAATTCACCATTCTTAATCAAAACAGCCCCCTACACGACTCAAGTTATACTTCAACATCAACATATATAACCCTTTATATTCAACACACATCTATCAAATTTTACAAGTTTAGACCACCTCCAAAACATATAGAAAAAGATTGAATCTTACCTTAACGATCTTGGTTCCTTAACGTTGCCGCCTTCAACGATTCAATTCACGTTGCAATTTCTTTGAACACCTATAACTCCTTAGAACACAATCTTCCTAAGCCTTCTTTCACTTGAGCTTCACTTTGAGCTCACTCTCGGCCAAAAATGGCCATGGTCGAGAGCTCCATTTTCTCCCCCATTTCCTTTCTTTTCTTTTTTGTTGTTCAACAATGTGTGAAAGATGATTCAATGATTCATTCTTGGTTATTTATATATGGGCCTCCCCTACACTTGCCCTCCTAATGTGTCACCTATTTTGTTTTTAATTAATTCGGGTGGGGCCCACACATAGTAATTAGGCTAATTAATTTTAATTAATCACTAATTATTACTTAATAATCTAATCACAATTAATTAGTCCCTAATCTCTAATAATATTTCTACACTAAATAAAATTTATAAACAATTTATGTTCTAATTAAAATTGAAAATTAAAAGTTCCTATTTCGTATCCGAAAATGATCCCGTCTTTAACTTGAGTCGATTCTCTTGCGAATAACTCGACGTATAAAAATACGGGATATAACATCTTTCCCCCCTTTAGAACATTCGTTCTCGAATGTTGAATTGGTCCCGTAAGGTCTTATAAGAATTTTCGGGAAGTCTCCTTTATCATTATAACATATAGTTTCATCGGTCAATCAATATAATCAAGTGAGGAGTTCAAGTTACCTGTAGGCGTAGGGAACAAGTAAGGGTACTTATACTTCATCTCCTCCTCGGCTTCCCAAGTCATCTCTTCTCTATTGTTGTTTCGCCATAATACCTTGACGGAAGCCACGTCCTTGGTACGCAATCTCCTGACTTGCCGATCAAGTATGGCTATAGGTTGCTCCTCGTAGGTCAACTCCTCCGTCACCTGGACATCATCCACGGGAAATACTCTGGAGGGATCGCCTATACATTTGCGAAGTATTGACACGTGAAAGACTGGATGTACTGCTTCCAAATCAGACGGTAGGTCCAACTCGTAGGCAACCCGGCCTACCCTACGGATAATCGGATAAGGCCCAATATACCTCGGGCTTAGCTTCCTTTTCTTGCCGAATCTCATGACACCCTTCACGGGTGACACCTTCAAGAACACCCAATCACCAACCTGAAATTCTAAGTGTCGACGTCGATTATCTTCATATGATTTCTATCGACTCTGGGCTGCCAGTAACCTCTCCTGAATAAGCTTTACTTTATCAACAGCATGTTGAACCATGTCTGGGCCTATTAACTTAGTCTCACCAACATCAAACCAACCAATAGGTGACCTACACTTCCTCCCATACAAGGCCTCATACGGTGCCATCTGAATACTCGAATGATAGCTATTATTATAAGAAACCTCGGTAAGTGGCAAATGATCGTCCCAGCTACCTCTGAAATCAATAATACAGGCCCGTAAAATATCTTGTAGTGTCTAAATAGTATGCTCGGCCTGTCCGTCAGTCTCAGGGTGGAATGCTGTGCTAAGACTCACCTGGGTCCCTAATCCTTCCTGGAGCGATCTTCAGAAGTTAGCTGTAAACTGAGCTTCTCTGTCAGAGATAATAGCTGTGGGGACCCCGTGAAGTCTCACTATCTCCCTGAGGTATAACCTAGTATAGTCCTCAGTACTAATTCTGTCCCGGCAATTTGGTTCAAACCATTTTTCGCCTTTCCTTGTCACACCCACATTGTTGTTACTGAATTCTTACCCTTCTTATCAAGTACCCGCCTAGTCTCATTTTTAGTATATAAATATTCGTAGATTACATAACTATTCTTGTATAACTTGTATAGAGTATATCCAATCTTAGTATAGTTTTTCCCCTCTCCTGGTTCATTCTGTTTTGTATATCTTATTTGTACTAAAACTCACTTGCTGTCTTTCTTGTCCTACTCCTTTGCCTTCCTTTATTCACCATTTGACTTCCCCGTATCCTACTATAGGAGATTTCTTATCCCTTCTCCTTTGCTATTTCTATGTCACAATATCATTAGCAGACAACTCCGTTGCCAACATCTTAACTTTTAATCCGGTATAACATTGCTATCCTTCGTAACATCTCTTAAGTTATTCGTTACAATTCTCTTGTCGTATTCTGCCTTTTTATAAGCACCCCTTTGTAATGCCATATTATTCGAGATCTTTACAGATGCTTCTCCGCACCATCTCAAATACCATCTTGACTTCCATTCATTCATTGCTAGATTCCAGGTCTTACTAACTTGTTCCAGCACGGGGTCTCACTTGAAGTTTAAGCATCTATATCAAATATATTTCAGTATCAATTGTTTCCACTTATACTTACTTTACTTTCACCCGCTTCCTCCCTTTGGGGTTGTACTTATACCATATCCATGTCTTTTCTTTATAATCTATAACTTGATTATCCTCGTACGAGACCTTAACAAAATCACGAAGTGACGAGAACCTTTCTATATATAGTGTAAAATCTCATCTGATGATCTGTACTTGAGTAATGTAACCCATGTAGCAACTTATCCACGGTCACTTTCCAATTACCTCGATCGGTAATTAGTTAGTATTTGTAGTCGTTCCAAATTCTTAACTGGCTAGCACTTATATTTCGATGATAAGCGTTCCAAGACCTGCTGTATCATTATCTTTATCCTAAGTTGTATCATATGTTTCCTTTAATAGATTTACAATACATTATTTGTCCTTCAGGCCTACAGTCCTTGTCCGTTAAGGATTCCACTATTCCCAAGGTGAAGTCATGTACATGAAGTACTCCTTTATGCCTTATGCTCTTTTACCCTTGTTGTGTACCCAATACTGACTTCTGACTTACCCAGAATCACATCAAGTTCACCTTAGTAATGGTTTATCTTATCACCTTGTCGTCGTACTACACCCTTAAGTTCGTAGCTATATATTTCCCTTTTATTTTATACTCGTACTCAATTAATTACGTCTATCTTGGGTGCTTCCTTTAGTATTCCCCTACCATTTCTCCAGTCTGTGTCCATCTTTTATTCCGTGCATGAGGAATCTCATGCTACCTCTGTATCCATCGAAAAACACTACTTCTGCATAATCTCTTTCTCATTTTCAAAACGTATTCTGTTCATCCCTCTTTGTTCTTATCATACCAGTCACTTTTTGGCACTCATTCTGCTTCGTTGCTCATCTTTCTATAGTTTGGTCTCTTCACAACTCCGTCACTGATATTACCCGTATTCTCGGCTGCACTGTCATCTCGCTCGCTTCCTTCTTATTTCCTTCTTTCGATTAACTCCTCCTTTTTTTGTGCTCGCTTTCGCTTTCGTCATCACATAATCTCCATTCTGAACCTTCCCAATAGGACTTTATGAATCTTTCTTATTCGTTCTATAGCTCACCTTTATACTTTAGTCACATAGATCACGTCATCTCTTTTAGTCACTTCCTTACCAGACTTTACTCATTTTCAAACAACCCTTATTGTATTCACATTATATTCTGGTCTTAATCAATTCTATAGTGTAACACTTCTTAACCTTTTATCCTTTCTGGTTAAACTTATCCTTAATACCTTACAAGCTGTCTTATCAGTACATTCATATTCGTGACAATTCTTCTTTCTTTGTACTCTTGTCTCAATCATATTATTACTTCTTCTAACTATAAACTTGTCGTAATTTGCCCTTGCTTGTCAATTCCGTTGATACCATAATATAACACCCTATCAAGATTTGCCAGCCTTTTCTAAATCATCTTTTAGCATCTCAATCCCTTCCAAATTACCCCAACATTCCTCTTTTACCATATTGATACCGATCTCATAATCACTATTACCATCAATTCAACGGTTAACTTATCTCTCGAAGTCGGTCTTACTCGTAACTTAGCCAAATCTTATCATTACTGTTGACACGACCTTTCAAAACAATATTACGAACTTATATGTCATTTTCTTTTTATTTCTAAGACAATTTTGGCAAAGGTTCCTCTGTATTTCTTACTATCTCAAAACCTGCAGGCAGGAAATACCAACAACGCCTCACAGGGCCAACATACACATATATATTATATCGTATCGTAGCCGCACAGGCATTCCTATATCAGTCACCAGATGAAAATGACGAACTTTCCTCGTGTATCCAACTCAAACTGTACCTGTCACACTTTCTTGTTTATTTTCCCTTTCAATCTCTAACTGCCGGTTTCAAACATACCTGCAGCATTCATATTATGTCTAACATATATTCTGCTTACAGTTACTGATTCCTTTAGCTTCTTCTGTGCACACTTTCTAACTGAACTTATCTGCAATATATATACATTCAACCCATTTCTTTACTATGCTTACCACAACTCACCATAATGATAGCCAGTTTGCCATTCCGTATATAAAAATTCTCATTATGTAACCTTGATATCCAACTTTCACCTGTATGTACAACTATTTTCCATCCTAGATTTCACAATTCCCACGGTGATGGGAACACCTTGGTCACTGTTACTCGTAAATACTTGGTTGTCGACCCCTTTGATTTCCGTTTTCCGCTATTAGGTAACAATTTATAACAAATGCACATACATAGGAAATTTCGATAGGGTCTCATATACCTGTAGTCGATCAGTCTCTAGTCCGATCTGGTGATCTGTAGGGCGAAGTGTGCTCCGTGTCACCATGTGCCCGCCATCTACTCGTCTGGCCTTCATCATCTTCCTCATCGGAGTCCGGGGAATGTAGATAACCGGGCAACTCCTGGTTTACCGACGACCAGGATAGGGGGCTGGAGTAATCTGTAACGCCTACCGGGGTAGCCGGTCTAACGTGGTGTCCTACCATAGGAGCAACTGGTACGGCCTCGGGGACCGCCTCCCTAGATATCAAAAACTCAGGAGGAATTGTCGCGGGGGCCTCCAATGGGTCAGTCTCGATAGAATAACTGAGGCTCCTCCTGCTCGGTCTTGGAGCCTGGGGTCCTGAATTTACCCTAGGGGCCTTCTTAGCACCCTCACTATCTGAAGCTGGCCTCTTCATCTTTCGCAATTCTGCACCTACCTACAGGAAAAGAGGTCACAAATAATCTTTCCTAGACTCTGGCTCTATCGCACGATCTAAGATAGAAGGAAAGATAATATCCTAAATATCTTGTAGCCTCCTATTTATAGATGTGATGCACGACACACCGATAAACAAGACTCAACTAGACACGGTCTGTAGACACTCCGAGGATGAACTGCTCTGATACCACTTTTGTCACGACCCAGCCCCGTGGGCCATGACTATTGCCCGAGCTGGACACCCATATGTACCTGTTAAACATAGTAGGACTGATACTATAGGTCCTCAATCAATCACAATGAAATAACATACGCAAGCTGACCAGGCTGCCACTACATATATATCATTATGCTACGCAAGCCGACAAGGCTACCACTACATATCATTATATTACGCAAGACGACAAGGCTGCCACTACGAAACGATAACATATGCAAGCCGGCAAGGCTGCTACAACAAATAGAAGCATCCACAACAACTATATAGACACATCTGATCATAATCTATATACAACCCACACACATGTCTACAGACCTCTAAGAGTATCAACAGTGAAATATGACGGGACAGGGCCCCGTCGTACCCCTAGACAAACATATATATATATATATATATATATATATAAAAGGTCTGTACCAAAATCTAGGCTCCGGAACAACGGAGCTCTCCAAGACAGCTGAAAGGGAATCCTATGCTGGGGACCACCAAATCGAGCGTCTGTACCTGCGGGCATGAAACGCAGACCCCCGAAGAAAGGGGGTCAGTACGGAATATGTACTGATTATATAAAGCATGAAATACAGTAAAAAGGATTATAACTGAAATAGGGAGTACAGAAAACAAGTACAATGTCCAGAATACAAAAACACTTGCCGTTTTTAAACATAAATCATGCATGTCAATATCATATATCATACCCGGCCCATTATGGGACTCGGTGAACATGGTCGCCACCCCATCCTTGGCGCCATAACACAGCATAACACCATAAACGCATCATAACGCTATAACACCATAAACACATCATAACGCCATAACACCATAAACACATCATAACGCCATAACACAGTATAACACCATCATATCATCACACCATCACGCCAACACAGCATAACACCATCATATATATATATATATATATATATATCATATTCCGTCCCTCTAATGAGGGACTCGGTGAACAATGCAGTGAGACTGTGCACGATAACATACCCGGCCCGGGACTCGATGAAAGACATATTGAGGCATGCACGAGTAGAGTAGTGAGCAACCATATGCGATATAAATCATTATCAAGACTCAATAGAATAAGAAGAAGACATTAACACCTGAGTATCAATAGCGATAATCATATCAAGTATCCCTCGAATGTCATTATAGATCATATCAAAAGATCCTTAGGAATCATAGACATGTATCAAGATAATATGAAATATCTTATAGAAGTCAAGGACATTAGTTATCGTAGAGTCTCTTAGAATAAGAGCTTATATATATCGACTACTATCCAACGTATAGAAAACTTGAGGGGGAAGCTCAATCATTTCAAGAGTTCTAACGTCAAGAAGTGAATAGGAATCATGAATCACACTCGAAACTTATGAATGGAATTACCCCAAAGCTCATATCATTCGTCACTTATATCTAAGACATGCCAAAAGAAATAAGGGACAACTTTACATACCTGTTAACGATTAATCGTAATCTCGTTCGCTTCGTCGCCCCTTTAGCCTATTTAATATAAAAGTAACACCATCGTTAGTAACTATACTTTCTTGTTCGTAAATCCGTAGCCCATCGCTTATAGAACTCATTCTTTAACTTATGCTTTCTCGATTAGGGCTTTTCATTAATTAAGGACTTAAGGGAAATCGGGCAGCATTTCCCCTATATATTCGCCTAACCCGAATTTCCAATTATCCTCCTGTTAACACAGAAATACCAACAACAACAACATATGGACATAATCATACATTCAATCCATTCAATTCAACAAGGATAACAATATGTCCACAAACAACACAACTTTAACTTTAACTATCTAATTCCTTCATTTTTTTACCACATAATCCATGATAATAACAACCATAATGCTACTTAAAATCAATTCACCATTCTTAATCAAAACAGCCCCCTACACGGCTCAACATATACTTCAACATCAACATATATAACCCTTTATATTCAACACACATCTATCAAATTTTACAAGTTTAGACTACCTCCAAAACATATAGAAAAAGATTGAATCTTACCTTAACGATCTTGGTTCCTTAACGTTGCCGCCTTCAACGATTCAATTCACGTTGCAATTTCTTTGAACACCTATAACTCCTTAGAACACAAGCTTCCTAAGCCTTCTTTCACTTGAGCTTCACTTTGAGCTCACTCTCGGCCAAAAATGGCCATGGTCGAGAGCTCCATTTTCTCCCCCATTTCCTTTCTTTTCTTTTTTGTTGTTCAACAATGTGTGAAAGATGATTCAATGAGTCATTCTTGGTTATTTATATATGGGCCTCCCCTACACTTGCCCTCCTAATGTGTCACCTATTTTGTTTTTAATTAATTCGGGTGGGGCCCACACATAGTAATTAGGCTAATTAATTTTAATTCATCACTAATTATTACTTAATAATCTAATCACAATTAATTAGTCCCTAATCTCTAATAATATTTCTACACTAAATAAAATTTATAAACAATTTATGTTCTAATTAAAATTGAAATTTAAAAGTTCCTATTTCGTATCCGAAAATGATCCCGTCTTTAACTTGAGTCGATTCTCTTGCGAATACCTCGACGTATAAAAATACGGGATATAACATCTTTCCCCCCTTTAGAACATTCGTTCTCGAATGTTGAATTGGTCCCGTAAGGTCTTATAAGAATTTTCGGGAAGTCTCCTTTATCATTATAACATGTAGTTTCATCGGTCAATCAATATAATCAAGTGAGGAGTTCAAGTTACCTGTAGGCGTAGGGAACAAGTAAGGGTACTTATTCTTCATCTCCTCCTCGGCTTCCCAAGTCATCTCTTCTCTATTGTTGTTTCGCCATAATACCTTGACGGAAGCCACGTCCTTGGTACGCAATCTCCTGACTTGCCGATCCAGTATGGCTATAGGTTGCTCATCGTTGGTCAACTCCTCCGTCACCTGGACATCATCCACGGGAAATACTCTGGAGGGATCGCCTATACATTTGCGAAGTATTGACACGTGAAAGACTGGATGTACTGCTTCCAAATCAGACGGTAGGTCCAACTCGTAGGCAACCCGGCCTACCCTACGGATAATCGGATAAGGCCCAATATACCTCGGGCTTAGCTTCCTTTTCTTGCCGAATCTCATGACACCCTTCACGGGTGACTCCTTCAAGAACACCCAATCACCAACCTGAAATTCTAAGTGTCCACGTCGATTATCTGCATATGATTTCTATCGACTCTGGGCTGCCAGTAACCTCTCCTGAATAAGCTTTACTTTATCAACAGCCTGTTGGACCATGTCTGGGCCTATTAACTTAGTCTCACCAACATCAAACCAACCAATAGGTGACCTACACTTCCTCCCATACAAGGCCTCATACGGTGCCATCTAAATACTCGAATGATAGCTATTATTATAAGAAACCTCGGTAAGTGGCAAATGATCGTCCCAGCTACCTCTGAAATCAATAATACAGGCCCGTAAAATATCTTGTAGTTTCTGAATAGTACGCTCGGCCTGTCCGTCAGTCTCAGGGTGGAATGCTGTGCTAAGACTCACCTGGGTCCCTAATCCTTCCTGGAACGATCTCCAGAAGTTAGCTGTAAACTGAGCTTCTCTGTCAGAGATAATAGCTGTGGGGACCCCGTGAAGTCTCACAATCTCCCTGAGGTATAACCTAGTATAGTCCTCAGTACTAATTCTGTCCCGACAATTTGGTTCAAACCATTTTTCACCTTTCCTTGTCACACCCACATTGTTGTTACTGAATTCTTACCCTTCTTATCAAGTACCCGGCTGGTCTCATTTGTAGTATAGAAATATTCGTAGATTACATAACTATTCTTGTATAACTTGTATAGAGTATATCCAATCTTAGTATAGTTTTTCCCCTCTCCTGGTTCATTCTGTTTTGTATATCTTATTTGTACTAAAACTCACTTGCTGTCTTTCTTGTCCTACTCCTTTGCCTTCCTTTATTCACCATTTGACTTCCCCGTATCCTACTATAAGAGATTTCTTATCCCTTCTCCTTTGCTATTTCTATATCACAATATCATTAGCAGACAACTCCGTTGCCAACATCTTAACTTCTAATCCGGTATAACATTGCTATCCTTCGTAACATCTCTTAAGTTATTCGTTACAATTCTCTTGTCGTATTCTGCCTTTTTATAAGCACCCCCTTTGTAATGCCATATTATTCGAGATCTTTACAGATGCTTCTCCGCACCATCTTAAATACCATCTTGACTTCCATTCATTCATTGCTAGCTTCCAGGTCTTACTAACTTGTTCCAGCACGGGGTCTCACTTGAAGTTTAAGCATCTATATCAAATATATTTCAGTATCAATTGTTTCCACTTATACTTACTTTACTTTCACCCGCTTCCCCCCTTTGGGGTTGTACTTATACCATATCCATGTTTTTTCTTTATAATCTATAACTTGATTATCCTCGTACGAGACCTTAACAAAATCACGAAGTGACGAGAACCTTTCTATATATAGTGTAAAATCTCATCTGATGATCTGTACTTGAGTAATGTAACCCATGTAGCAACTTATCCACGGTCACTTTCCAATTACCTCGATCGGTAATTAGTTAGTACTTGTAGTCGTTCCAAATTCTTAACTGGGTAGCACTTATATTTCGATGATAAGCATTCCAAGACCTGCTGTATCATTATCTTTATCCTAAGTTGTATCATATGTTTCCTTTAATAGATTTACAATACATTATTTGTCCTTCAGGCCTACAGTCCTTGTCCGTTAAGGATTCCACTATTCCCGAGGTGAAGTCATGTACATGAAGTACTCCTTTATGCCTTATGCTCTTTTACCCTTGTTGTGTACCCAATACTGACTTCTGACTTACCCAGAATGACATCAAGTTCACCTTAGTAATGGTTTATCTTATCACCTTGTCGTCGTACTACATCCTTAAGTTCGTAGCTATATATTTCCCTTTTATTTTATACTCGTACTCAATTAATTACGTCTATCTTGGGTGCTTCCTTTAGTATTCCCCTACCATTTCTCCAGTCTGTGTCCATCTTTTATTCCGTGCATGAGGAATCTCATGCTACCTCTGTATCCATCGAAAAACACTACTTCTGCATAATCTCTTTCTCATTTTCAAAACGTATTCTATTCATCCCTCTTTGTTCTTATCATACCAGTCACTTTCTGGCACTCATTCTGCTTCGTTGCTCATCTTTCTATAGTTTGGTCTCTTCACAACTCCGTCACTTATATTACTCGTATTCTCGGCTGCACTGTCATCTCGCTCGCTTCCTTCTTATTTCCTTCTTTCGATTAACTCCTCCTTTTTTTGTGCTCGCTTTCGCTTTCGTCATCACATAATCTCCATTCTGAACCTTCCCTATAGGACTTTATGAATCTTTCTTATTCGTTCTATAGCTCACCTTTATACTTTAGTCACATAGATCACGTCATCTCTTTTAGTCACTTCCTTACCAGACTTTACTCATTTTCAAACAACCCTTATTGTATTCACATTATATTCTGGTCTTAATCAATTCTATAGTGTAACACTTCTTAACCTTTTATCCTTTCTGGTTAAACTTATCCTTAATACCTCACAAGCTGTCTTATCAGTACATTCATATTCGTGACAATTCTTCTTTCTTTGTACTCTTGTCTCAATCATATTATTACTTCTTCTAACTATAAACTTGTCGTAATTTACCCTTGCTTGTCAATTCCGTTGATACCATAATATAACACCCTATCAAGATTTGCCAGCCTTTTCTAAATCATCTTTTAGCATCTCAAGCCCTTCCAAATTACCCCAGCATTCCTCTTTTACCATATTGATACCGATCTCATAATCACTATTACCATCAATTCAACGGTTAACTTATCTCTCAAAGTCGGTCTTACTCGTAACTTAGCCAAATCTTATCATTACTGTTGACACGACCTTTCAAAACAATATTACGAACTTATATGTCATTTTATTTTTATTTCTAAGACAATTTTGGCAAAGGTTCCTCTGTATTTCTTACTATCTCAAAACCTGCACGCAGGAAATACCAACAACGCCTCACAGGGCCAACATACACATATATATTATATCGTATCGTAGCCGCACAGGGCTTCCTATATCAGTCACCAGATGAAAATGACGAACTTTCCTCGTGTATCCAACTCAAACTGTACCTGTCACACTTTCCTGTTTATTTTCCCTTTCAATCTCTAACTGCAGGTTTCAAACATACCTGCAGCATTCATATTATGTCTAACATATATTCTGCTTACAGTTACTGATTCCTTTAGCTTCTTCTGTGCACACTTTCTAACTGAACTTATCTGCAATATATATACATTCAATCCATTTCTTTACTATGCTCTCCACAACTCACCGTAATGATAGCCAGTTTGCCATTCCGTATATACAAATTCTCATTATGTAACCTTGATATCCAACTTTCACCTGTATGTACAACTATTTTCCATCCTAGATTTCAAAATTCCCACGGTGATGGGAACACCTTGGTCACTGTTACTCGTAAATACTTGGTTGTCGACCCCTTTGATTTCCGTTTTCCGCTATTAGGTAACAATTTATAACAAATGCACATACATAGGAAATTTCGATAGGGTCTCATATACCTGTAGTCGATCAGTCTCTAGTCCGATCTGTGATCTGTAGGGCGAAGTGTGCTCCTTGTCACCATGTGCCCGCCATCTACTCATCTGGCCTTCATCATCTTCCTCATCGGAGTCCGGGGAATGTAGATAACCGGGCAACTCCTGGTTTACCGACGACCAGGATAGGGGGCTGGAGTAATCTGTAACGCCTACCGGGGTAGCCGGTCTAACGTGGTGTCCTGCCATAGGAGCAACTGGTACAGCCTCGGGGACCGCCTCCCTAGATATCAAAAACTCTGGAGGAATTGTCGCGGGGGCCTCCAATGGGTCAGTCTCGATAGAATAACTGAGGCTCCTCCTGCTCGGTCTTGGAGCCTGGGGTCCTGAATTTACCCTAGGGGCCTTCTTAGCACCCTCACTATCTGAAGCTGGCCTCTTCATCTTTCGCAATTCTGCACCTACCTACAAGAAAAGAGGTCACAAATAATATTTCCTAGACTCTGGCTCTATCGCACGATCTAAGACATAAGGAAAGATAATATCCTAAATGTCCTGTAGCCTCCTGTTTATAGATGTGATGCACGACACACCGATAAACAAGACTCAACTAGACACGGTCTGTAGACACTCCGAGGATGAACTGCTCTGATACCACTTTTGTCACGACCCAGCCCCGTGGGCCATGACTATTGCCCGAGTTGGACACCCATATGTACCTGTTAAACATAGTCGGACTGATACTATAGGTCCTCAATCAATCACAATGAAATAACATACGCAAGCTGACCAGGCTGCCACTACATATATATCTTTATGCTACGCAAGCCGACAAGGCTACCACTACATATCATTATATTACGCAAGACGCCAAGGCTGCCACTACGAAACGATAACATATGCAAGCCGGCAAGGCTGCTACAACAAACAGAAGCATTCACAACAACTATATAGACACATCTGATCATAATCTATATACAACCCACACATATGTCTACAGACCTCTAAGAGTATCAACAGTGAAATATGACGGGACAGGGCCCCGTCGTACCCCTAGACAAACATATATATATATATATATATATATATATATATATATAGGTCTGTACCAAAATCTAGGCTCCGGAACAACGGAGCTCTCCAAGACAGCTGAAAGGGAATCCTATGCTGGGGACCACCAAATCGAGCGTCTGTACCTGCGGGCATGAAACGCAGACCCCCGAAGAAAGGGGGTCAGTACGGAATATGTACTGATTATATAAAGCATGAAATACAGTAAAAAGGATTATAACTGAAATAGGGAGTACAGAAAACAAGTAGAATGTCCAGAATACAAAAACACTTGCCGTTTTTAAACATAAATCATGCATGTCAATATCATATATCATACCCGGCCCATTATGGGACTCGGTGAACATGGTCGCCACCCCATCCTTGGCGCCATAACACAGCATAACACCATAAACGCATCATAACGCTATAACACCATAAACACATCATAACTGCCATAACACCATAAACACATCATAACGCCATAACACAGTATAACACCATCATATCATCACACCATCACGCCAACACAGCATAACACCATCATATATATATATATATATATCATATTCCGTCTCTAATGAGGGACTCGGTGAACAATGCAGTGAGACTGTGCACGATAACATACCCGGCCCGGGACTCGGTGAAAGACATATTGAGGCATGCACGAGTAGAGTAGTGAGCAACCATATGCGATATAAATCATTATCAAGACTCAATAGAATAAGAAGAAGACATTAACACCTGAGTATCAATAGCGATAATCATATCAAGTATCCCTCGAATGTCATTATAGATCATATCAAAAGATCCTTAGGAATCATAGACATGTATCAAGATAATATGAAATATCTTATAGAAGTCAAGGACATTAGTTATCGTAGAGTCTCTTAGAATAAGAGCTTATATATATCGACTACTATCCAACGTATAGAAAATATGAGGGGGAAACTCAATCATTTCAAGAGTTCTAACGTCAAGAAGTGAATAGGAATCATGAATCACACTCGAAACTTATGAATGGATCTACCCCAAAGCTCATATCATTCGTCACTTATATCTAAGACATGCCAAAAGAAATAAGGGACAACTTTACATACCTGTTAACGATTAATCGTAATCTCGTTCGCTTCGTCGCCCCTTTAGCCTATTTAATATAAAAGTAGCACCATCGTTAGTAACTATACTTTCTTGTTCGTAAATCCGTAGCCCATCGCTTATAGAACTCATTCTTTAACTTATGCTTTCTCGATTAGGGCTTTTCATTAATTAAGGACTTAACCGAAATCGGGCAGCATTTCCCCTATATATTCGCCTAACCCGAATTTCCAATTATCCTCCTGTTAACACAGAAATACCAACAACAACATATGGACATAATCATACATTCAATCCATTCAATTCAACAAGGATAACAATATGTCCACAAACAACACAACTTTAACTTTAACTATCTAATTCCTTCATTTTTTTACCACATAATCCATGATAATAACAACCATAATGCTACTTAAAATCAATTCACCATTCTTAATCAAAACAACCCCCTACACGGCTCAACTTATACTTCAACATCAACATATATAACCCTTTATATTCAACACACATCTATCAAATTTTACAAGTTTAGACCACCTCCAAAACATATAGAAAAAGATTGAATCTTACCTTAACGATCTTGGTTCCTTAACGTTGCCACCTTCAACGATTCAATTCACGTTGCAATTTCTTTGAACACCTATAACTCCTTAGAACACAAGCTTCCTAAGCCTTCTTTCACTTGAGCTTCACTTTGAGCTCACTCTCGGCCAAAAATGGCCATGGTCGAGAGCTCCATTTTCTCCCCCATTTCCTTTCTTTTCTTTTTTGTTGTTCAACAATGTGTGAAAGATGATTCAATGAGTCATTCTTGGTTATTTATATATGGGCCTCCCCTACACTTGCCCTCCTAATGTGTCACCTATTTTGTTTTTAATTAATTCGGGTGGGGCCCACACATAGTAATTAGGCTAATTAATTTTAATTAATCACTAATTATTACTTAATAATCTAATCACAATTAATTAGTCCCTAATCACTAATAATATTTCTACACTAAATAAAATTTATAAACAATTTATGTTCTAATTAAAATTGAAAATTAAAAGTTCCTATTTCGTATCCGAAAATGATCCCGTCTTTAACTTGAGTCGATTCTCTTGCGAATAACTCGACGTATAAAAATACGGGATATAACATCTTTCCCCCCTTTAGAACATTCGTTCTCGAATGTTGAATTGGTCCCGTAAGGTCTTATAAGAATTTTCGGGAAGTCTCCTTTATCATTATAACATGTAGTTTCATCGGTCAATCAATATAATCAAGTGAGGAGTTCAAGTTACCTGTAGGCGTAGGGAACAAGTAAGGGTACTTATTCTTCATCTCCTCCTCGGCTTCCCAAGTCATCTCTTCTCTATTGTTGTTTCGCCATAATACCTTGACGGAAGCCACATCCTTGGTACGCAATCTCCTGACTTGCCGATCAAGTATGGATATAGGTTGCTCCTTGTAGGTCAACTCCTCCGTCACCTGGACATCTTCCATGGGAAATACTCTGGAGGGATCGCCTATACATTTGCGAAGTATTGACACGTGAAAGACTGGATGTACTGCTTCCAAATCAGACGGTAGGTCCAACTCGTAGGCAACCAGGCCTACCCTACGGATAATCGGATAAGGCCCAATATACCTCGGGCTTAGCTTCCTTTTCTTGCCGAATCTCATGACACCCTTCACGGGTGACACCTTCAAGAACACCCAATCACCAACCTGAAATTCTAAGTGTCGACGTCGATTATCTGCATATGATTTCTGTCGACTCTGGGCTGCCAGTAACCTCTCCTGAATAAGCTTTACTTTATCAACAGCCTGTTGAACCATGTCTGGGCCTATTAACTTAGTCTCACCAACATCAAACCAACCAATAGGTGACCTACACTTCCTCCCATACAAGGCCTCATACGGTGCCATCTGAATACTCGAATGATAGCTATTATTATAAGAAACCTCGGTAAGTGGCAAATGATCATCCCAGCTACCTTTGAAATCAATAATACAGGCCCGTAAAATATCTTGTATTGTCTGAATAGTACGCTCGGCCTGTCCGTCAGTCTCAGGGTGGAATGCTGTGCTAAGACTCACCTGGGTCCCTAATCCTTCCTGGAACGATCTCCAGAAGTTAGCTGTAAACTGAGCTTCTCTGTCAGAGATAATAGCTGTGGGGACCACGTGAAGTCTCACAATCTCCCTGAGGTATAACCTAGTATAGTCCTCAGTACTAATTCTGTCCCGGCAATTTGGTTCAAACCATTTTTCACCTTTCCTTGTCACACCCACATTGTTGTTACTGAATTTTTACCCTTCTTATCAAGTACCCGCCTGGTCTCATTTTTAGTATAGAAATATTCGTAGATTACATAACTATTCTTGTATAACTTGTATAGAGTATATCCAATCTTAGTATAGTTTTCCCCCTCTCCTGGTTCATTCTGTTTTGTATATCTTATTTGTACTAAAACTCACTTGCTGTCTTTCTTGTCCTACTCCTTTGCCTTCCTTTATTCACCATTTGACTTCCCCGTATCCTACTATAGGAGATTTCTTATCCCTTCTCCTTTGCTATTTCTATGTCACAATATCATTAGCAGACAACTCCGTTGCCAACATCTTAACTTCTAATCCGGTATAACATTGCTATCCTTCGTAACATCTCTTAAGTTATTCGTTACCATTCTCTTGTCGTATTCTGCCTTTTTATAAGCACCCCTTTTGTAATGCCATATTATTCGAGATCTTTACAGATGCTTCTCCGCACCATCTCAAATACCATCTTGACTTCCATTCATTCATTGCTAGCTTCCAGGTCTTACTAACTTGTTCCAGCACGGGGTCTCACTTGAAGTTTAAGCATCTATATCAAATATATTTCAGTATCAATTGTTTCCACTTATACTTACTTTACTTTCACCCGCTTCCCCCCTTTGGGGTTGTACTTATACCATATCCATGTCTTTTCTTTATAATCTATAACTTGATTATTCTCGTACGAGACCTTAACAAAATCACGAAGTGACGAGAACCTTTCTATATATAGTGTAAAATCTCATCTGATGATCTGTACTTGAGTAATGTAACCCATGTAGCAACTTATCCACAGTCACTTTCCAATTACCTCGATCGGTAATTAGTTAGTACTTGTAGTCATTCCAAATTCTTAACTGGGTAGCACTTATATTTCGATGATAAGCGTTCCAAGACCTGCTGTATCATTATCTTTATCCTAAGTTGTATCATATGTTTCCTTTAATAGATTTACAATACATTATTTGTCCTTCAGGCCTACAATCCTTGTCCGTTAAGGATTCCACTATTCCCGAGGTGAAGTCATGTACATGAAGTACTCCTTTATGCCTTATGCTCTTTTACCCTTGTTGTGTACCCAATACTGACTTCTGACTAACCCAGAATCACATCAAGTTCACCTTAGTAATGGTTTATCTTATCACCTTGTCGTCGTACTACACCCTTAAGTTCGTAGCTATATATTTCCCTTTTATTTTATACTCGTACTCAATTAATTACGTCTATCTTGGGTGCTTCCTTTAGTATTCCCCTACCATTTCTCCAGTCTGTGTCCATCTTTTATTCCGTGCATGAGGAATCTCATGCTAACTCTGTATCCATCGAAAAACACTACTTCTGCATAATCTCTTTCACATTTTCAAAACGTATTCTGTTCATCCCTCTTTGTTCTTATAATACCAGTCACTTTCTGGCACTCATTCTGCTTCGTTGCTCATCTTTCTATAGTTTGGTCTCTTCACAACTCCGTCACTTATATTACTCGTATTCTCGGCTGCACTGTCATCTCGCTCGCTTCCTTCTTATTTCCTTCTTTCGATTAACTCCTCCTTTTTTTGTGCTCGCTTTCGCTTTCGTCATCACATAATCTCCATTCTGAACCTTCCCTATAGGACTTTATGAATCTTTCTTATTCGTTCTATAGATCACCTTTATACTTTAGTCACATAGATCACGTCATCTCTTTTAGTCACTTCCTTACCAGACTTTACTCATTTTCAAACAACCCTTATTGTATTCACATTATATTCTGGTCTTAATCAATTCTATAGTGTAACACTTCTTAACCTTTTATCCTTTCTGGTTAAACTTATCCTTAATACCTCACAAGCTGTCTTATCAGTACATTCATATTCGTGACAATTCTTCTTTCTTTGTACTCTTGTCTCAATCATATTATTACTTCTTCTAACTATAAACTTGTCGTAATTTACCCTTGCTTGTCAATTCCGTTGATACCATAATATAACACCCTATCAAGATTTGCCAGCCTTTTCTAAATCATCTTTTAGCATCTCAAGCCCTTCCAAATTACCCCAGCATTCCTCTTTTACCATATTGATACCGATCTCATAATCACTATTACCATCAATTCAACGGTTAACTTATCTCTCGAAGTCGGTCTTACTCGTAACTTAGCCAAATCTTATCATTACTGTTGACACGACCTTTCAAAACAATATTACGAACTTATATGTCATTTTCTTTTTATTTCTAAGAAAATTTTGGCAAAGGTTCCTCTGTATTTCTTACTATCTCAAAACCTGCACGCAGGAAATACCAACAACGCCTCACAGGGCCAACATACACATATATATTATATCGTATCATAGCCGCACAGGGCTTCCTATATCAGTCACCAGATGAAAATGACGAACTTTCCTCGTGTATCCAACTCAAACTGTACCTGTCACACTTTCCTGTTTATTTTCCCTTTCAATCTCTAACTGCAGGTTTCAAACATACCTGCAGCATTCATATTATGTCTAACATATATTCTGCTTACAGTTACTGATTCCTTTTGCTTCTTCTGTGCACACTTTCTAACTGAACTTATCTGCAATATATATACATTCAACCCATTTCTTTACTATGCTTACCACAACTCACCATAATGATAGCCAGTTTGCCATTCCGTATATACTAATTCTCATTATGTAACCTTGATATCCAACTTTCACCTGTATGTACAACTATTTTCCATCCTAGATTTCAAAATTCCCACGGTGATGGGAACACCTTGGTCACTGTTACTCGTAAATACTTGGTTGTCGACCCCTTTGATTTCCGTTTTCCGCTATTAGGTAACAATTTATAACAAATGCACATACATAGGAAATTTCGATAGGGTCTCATATACCTGTAGTCGATCAGTCTCTAGTCCGGTCTGGTGATCTGTAGGGCGAAGTGTGCTCCTTGTCACCATGTGCCCGCCATCTACTCGTCTGGCCTTCATCATCTTCCTCATCGGAGTCCGGGGAATGTAGATAACCGGGCAACTCCTAGTTTACCGACGACTAGGATAGGGGGATGGAGTAATCTGTAACGCCTACCGGGGTAGCCGGTCTAACGTGGTGTCCTGCCATAGGAGCAACTGGTACGGCCTCGGGGACCGCCTCCCTAGATATCAAAAACTCTGGAGGAATTGTCGCGGGGGCCTCCAATGGGTCAGTCTCGATAGAATAACTGAGGCTCCTCCTGCTCGGTCCTTGGAGCCTGGGGTCCTGAATTTACCCTAGGGGCCTTCTTAGCACCCTCACTATCTGAAGCTTGGCCTCTTCATCTTTCGCAATTCTGCACCTACCTACAGGAAAAGAGGTCACAAATAATCTTTCCTAGACTCTGGCTCTATCGCACGATCTAAGACAGAAGGAAAGATAATATCCTAAATGTCCTGTAGCCTCCTGTTTATAGATGTGATGCACGACACACCGATAAACAAGACTCAACTAGACACGGTCTGTAGACACTCCGAGGATGAACTGCTCTGATACCACTTTTGTCACGACCCAGCCCCGTGGGCCATGACTATTGCCCGAGCTGGACACCCATATGTACCTGTTAAACATAGTCGGACTGATACTATAGGTCCTCAATCAATCACAATGAAATCACATACGCAAGCTGACCAGGCTGCCACTACATATATATCATTATGCTACGCAAGCCGACAAGGCTACCACTACATATCATTATATTACGCAAGACGACAAGGCTGCCACTACGAAACGATAACATATGCAAGCCGGCAAGGCTGCTACAACAAACAGAAGCATCCACAACAACTATATAGACACATCTGATCATAATCTATATACAACCCACACACATGTCTACAGACCTCTAAGAGTATCAACAGTGAAATATGACGGGACAGGGCCCCGTCGTACTCCTAGACAAACATATATATATATATAAAGGTCTGTACCAAAATCTAGGCTCCGGAACAACGGAGCTCTCCAAGACAGCTGAAAGGGAATCCTATGCTGGGGACCACCAAATCGAGCGTCTGTACCTGCGGGCATGAAACGCAGACCCCCGAAGAAAGGGGGTCAGTACGGAATATGTACTGATTATATAAAGCATGAAATACAGTAAAAAGGATTATAACTGAAATAGGGAGTACAGAAAACAAGTAGAATGTCCAGAATACAAAAACACTTGCCGTTTTTAAACATAAATCATGCATGTCAATATCATATATCATACCCGGCCCATTATGGGACTCGGTGAACATGGTCGCCACCCCATCCTTGGCGCCATAACACAGCATAACACCATAAACGCATCATAACGCTATAACACCATAAACACATCATAACGCCATAACACCATAAACACATCATAACGCCATAACACAGTATAACACCATCATATCATCACACCATCACGCCAACACAGCATAACACCATCATATATATATATATATATCATATTCCGTCTCTAATGAGGGACTCGGTGAACAATGCAGTGAGACTGTGCACGATAACATACCCGGCCCGGGACTCGGTGAAAGACATATTGAGGCATGCACGAGTAGAGTAGTGAGCAACCATATGCGATATAAATCATTATCAAGACTCAATAGAATAAGAAGAAGACATTAACACCTGAGTATCAATAGCGATAATCATATCAAGTATCCCTCGAATGTCATTATAGATCATATCAAAAGATCCTTAGGAATCATAGACATGTATCAAGATAATATGAAATATCTTATAGAAGTCAAGGACATTAGTTATCGTAGAGTCTCTTAGAATAAGAGCTTATATATATCGACTACTATCCAACGTATAGAAAACTTGAGGGGGAAGCTCAATCATTTCAAGAGTTCTAACGTCAAGAAGTGAATAGGAATCATGAATCACACTCGAAACTTATGAATGGAATTACCCCAAAGCTCATATCATTCGTCACTTATATCTAAGACATGCCAAAAGAAATAAGGGACAACTTTACATACCTGTTAACGATTAATCGTAATCTCGTTCGCTTTGTCGCCCCTTTAGCCTATTTAATATAAAAGTAACACTATCGTTAGTAACTATACTTTCTTGTTCGTAAATCCGTAGCCCATCGCTTATAGAACTCATTCTTTAACTTATGCTTTCTCGATTAGGGCTTTTCATTAATTAAGGACTTAACGGAAATCGGGCAGCATTTCCCCTATATATTCGCCTTAACCCGAATTTTCAATTATCCTCCTGTTAACACAGAAATACCAACAACAACATATGGACATAATCATACATTCAATCCTTTCAATTCAACAAGGATAACAATATGTCCACAAACAACACAACTTTAACTTTAACTATCTAATTCCTTCATTTTTTTACCACATAATCCATGATAATAACAACCATAATGCTACTTAAAATCAATTCACCATTCTTAATCAAAACAGCCCCCTACACGGCTCAACTTATACTTCAACATCAACATATATAACCCTTTATATTCAACACACATCTATCAAATTTTACAAGTTTAGACTACCTCCAAAACATATAGAAAAAGATTGAATCTTACCTTAACGATCTTGGTTCCTTAACGTTGCCGCCTTCAACGATTCAATTCACGTTGCAATTTCTTTGAACACCTATAACTCCTTAGAACACAAGCTTCCTAAGCCTTCTTTCACTTGAGCTTCACTTTGAGCTCACTCTCGGCCAAAAATGGCCATGGTCGAGAGCTCCATTTTCTCCCTCATTTCCTTTCTTTTCTTTTTTATTGTTCAACAATGTGTGAAAGATGATTCAATGAGTCATTCTTGGTGATTTATATATGGGCCTCCCCTACACTTGCCCTCCTAATGTGTCACCTATTTTGTTTTTAATTAATTCGGGTGGGGCCCACACATAGTAATTAGGCTAATTAATTTTAATTCATCACTAATTATTACTTAATAATCTAATCACAATTAATTAGTCCCTAATCTACTAATAATATTTCTACACTAAATAAAATTTATAAACAATTTATGTTCTAATTAAAATTGAAATTTAAAAGTTCCTATTTCGTATCCGAAAATGATCCCGTCTTTAACTTGAGTCGATTCTCTTGCGAATACCTCGACGTATAAAAATACGGGATATAACATCTTTCCCCCTTTAGAACATTCGTTCTCGAATGTTGAATTGGTCCCGTAAGGTCTTATAAGAATTTTC